>NC_052334.1:45402948-46733465 GCF_016432855.1 Salvelinus namaycush | reverse complement strand
AGGAAGTTTTAATCCAATATATTTTTTGTCAAACTCTTTTGTTTAGTGGTAAAAATGATAGTTGTTTGGAATGAATTAATATGCTAACTTCTGACAGTTTACCGACAGCGCAGAAAAACAGGCGATGGGTTACAAAAATAGCTCTAGTAAAGATTGGTAGCCCCGATGTGAAATCCGAGCTTGTTGCTTGAAAAGCAGACGAGTAGGGGAAGATTTTTATAGCTAAACATTTCCTTTCTGTATAAATGTTGGGAAAGGGGTCAAAACGGCAGATGTTGTTTGGGAAAGTTTGAAAACACGTAGCGTCTGTGCAATTTAGTAAAAACTGCTGTAACGTAAGTCCATACTGATAAACCTTCTGCATTTGACAAGCAGAGAAGTAGAGGAAGTTTTAATCCATATATTTTTGTCAAACTCTTTTTTAGTGTTAAATATGATAGTTGTTTGGAAATGAATTAATAGCCTAACTTCTGAAATGTTCTTTACCGAAGCCAGAAAAACATGCGAAGGGTTACAAAAATAGCTCTAGTTACAGATTGGTAGCTGACCCGATTTGAAATCCACTTGTTGCTTGAAAAGCAGAAGAGTAGGGGTAGATTTTATATAGAGAACATTGTTTTCTGTAAAATGTTGGGAAAGGGGTCAAAACGGCAGTTGTTTGTGAAAGTTGTTTTGAAATTGAATGAATCTGCTTAACTTCTGACATTTTTAACTACGAAGCCAGAAAAACAGGCGAAGGGTTTACAAAAATAAGCTCTAGTTACAGATTGGTAGACCCGATTTGAAATCCGACTGTTGATTGAAAAAGCAGAAGATAGGGGTAGATTTTATATAGAAACATTGTTTTTCTGTAAAAATGTTGGTGAAAGGGACGTCAAAATGTCGCAGTTTGTGTTATTGTGAAAGTTTGTTTTGAATTTAATATGAATCTGCTAACTTCTGACATCTTGTTTACCGAAGCCCAGAAAAACAGGCGAAGGGTTACAAAAATAGCTCTAGTTACAGATTGGTAGACCCGATTTTGAAATCCGGACTTGTTGCTTGAAAAAAGCAGACACGAGTGGGGGAAGATTTTTATATAGAAACATTTCTTTCTGTAAAAATGTTGGGAAAGGGGTCAAAACGGCAGTTGTTTGGGAAAGTTTGAAAAAACACGTGGGTCGTGACATTTAGTAAAAACTGCTGTAACGTAAAGTTCCATACTGGAATAAACCTTCGTTCCGCATTTTGACAAGCAGAGAAGTAGAGGAAGTTTTAATCCAATATATTTTTGTCAAAACTTTGTTTAGTGGTAAAAATGATAGTTGTTTGGAAATGAATTAATATGCTAAACTTCTGACATGTTTTACCGAAGCCAGAAAAACAAGGCGATGGGTTACAAAAATAGCTCTAGTTACAGATTGGTAGCCCATTTGAAATCCGACTGTTGCTTTGAAAAGCAGAAGAGTAGGGGTAGATTTTCTATATGAAAACATGTTTCTGAAAATGTTGGGGAAAGGGGTCAAAACGGCAGTTGTTTGTGAAAGTTGTTTTGAATTAAAGAATCTGCTAACTTCTGACATTTTTACCGAAGCAGCAAAAACATGCGAAGGGTTACAAAAATAGCTCTAGTTACAGATTGGTAGACCCGATTTGAAATCCGACTTGTTGCTTGAAAAGCAGAAGAGTAGGGTAGATTTTATATAGAAAACATTGTTTTCGTAAAATGTTGGGAAAGGGGGTCAAAACGGCAGTTGTTTTTGAAAGTTGTTTTGAATTGAATGAATCTGCTAACTTCTGACATTTTTTACGAAGCCAAAAAACAGTGCGAAGGGTTACAAAAATAGCTCTAGTTACAGATGGTAGACCCGATATTGAAATCGACTTGCTTGCTTGAAAAGCAGAAGAGTAGGGAGATACTTACCGATTTTATTATTAGAAAACATGTTTACTGGAAAATGCGTTGTGAAAGGGGTCAAAAACGGCAGTTGTTTGTGAAATGTTTTGAATTAATGAATCTGCTAACTCTGACATTTTTTACGAAGCCCGAGAAAAACAGGCGAAGGGTTACAAAAATAGCTCTAGTTACAGATTGGTAGACCGGTTTGAAATCCGACTTGTTTGCTTGAAAAGCAGAGACGTAGTAGGGAAGATTTATATATAGCAAACATTTCTTTCTGTAAAATGTTGGAAAGGCGGTCAAAACGGCGCAGTTGTTTGGAAAGTTGAAAACACGTGGTGTGCATTTAGTAAAAACTGCTGTAACGTAAAGTCCATACTGAATAAACTTCTCCGCATTTGACAAGCAGAGAAGTAGAGGAAGTTTTTTTAATCCAATATATTTTTGTCAAACTCTTTGTGTTAGTGGTAAAAATGATAGTTGTTTGGAAATGAATTAATATGCTAAATACTCGACATGTTTTACCGAGCCAGAAAAAACATCAACAAAAAGGCTAGTATGGTGTACAAAAATAGCATCTAGTAACAGATAGTGGGTAGCCCCGATTGGAAAGCCGAACTTGTGCTTTCGAAAAGCATTTTTTGAAGAGCTCAGGTGGGGGTTAGATTTCATATATGACCAAACATCTGTCTCGATCTGATTAAAACTGTTTGGGGATTATCCTGCCCCCTTCAAAGGTTGGATGCAAAGCGTTTTTGGTGCCTCCTTTCAGTTGTTTTGTGAAAGTGTTTTGATATTAATGAAATCTGCTACTCTGACATTGTTTTTACCGACTAAGCCAAGAAAAACAATGCGATAAGGGTTACAAAATAGCTCTAGTTACAGATTGGTAGCCCGATTTGAAATCCTGACTTTGTGGCTTGAAAAGCAGAAGACGTTTACGGGTAATGATTTATAGTAGAAAAACATAGTTTTCCTGTAAAAGTTCGGGAAAGGATTGTGTCAAAATGGCAGTTGTATGTGAGAAGTTTTTCCAAAAATAACATCATATGGTAGATGCACTTTAGATAAAACTGCTGTATACGTAAGTTTCCATACTTGATATAAACCTCTCTCCGCTATTTGACAAGACAGAGAAGAGAGGGAAGTTTTATCCAATATAATTTTTGTTCCAAACTCTTGCGATTTAGTGGTCAAAATTGATAGTTGTTTTTGAATTTAATGAATCTGTCCTAAAACTTCGAGATGTTTTTTACCGACAGTCCACAGATAAAATCAGCAGCGCGTAATAGGGTTTACAAAAATAGCTCGTAGTTACAGATTGGTTAGACCCGATATTGAAATTCCGACTTTTGCTTTGGAACAAATGCAGTAAGAGTGGGGGAGGGGGGGTCTGGTCTGGTCTTTCGAAGAGTAGGCGTGGTAGATTTTATATATGAAAACATTGTTTTCTTCTGTTACAATGTTCGGGAAATCTGGGTGTTCAAAACTGGGCAGGTTTCCCGTTGCTCGTCCATTTATGACGCTTTTCTTACCTCCTCCGTTCAGTTTAGTCACATGTTTTGTTTGTGAAACCGTTGTCTTTTTTGTTGAATGGTTAATGAATGTCTTGTCTAAACGTGTTTTGACATTTTTTACCGTAAGCCAGAAAAGTCGCAATAGTAATAACAGGGTGATTGCTGTATTTCCTCTAGGGGTTTCTTACTATAAAATAGTCTCTTAAGGTACAGATTCTGGTAGAACCCGTTTGTGATATTTGAAATTTTCCCGGAGTCTTCTGTTGCTTGTACTGGACAAAGCAGCATTGTAGGTGTTCCACCTGAGTAGGTTTTGAATGAAAGACTATTTATATTTTAGCAAAAATTTTCTTTCTGGATTATACAAATGTTCCAGGTGTCAAGAAAACGACATCTAACAGGGTGTCACAAACTCGGCACAGTTGTGTTGGGGTCACTAGGTATACAACATTCTACTGGTACAACATTTACTGGTACAAAGATTCTAGGTGATACAAAAATCTACTGGTTACACAAGTTGACCACTCGTTACAAAAATTCTACTGGTACAAAGTTCTACTGTTAAATATTCTATGGTTACAAAGTTCCACTGGTTACAACATTTACTGTTACACATATCTACTGGTTACAACATTCTTACTGGATACAACTTCTACTGAGTTACAAATTCTATGGTTACAAAGTTCACCCACTGGTTACAACATTCTATGGTTACAAACATTCTACTGGTTACAACATTTTACTGGTTACTAAAAATTCTACTGGTTTACTAAATTCTACTGGTGCCAACATTTTCTACTGTAAAACATTCTACTGGTTACACATTACTACTGGTTACAACATTCTACTGGTTACACCAATTCTAATGTTACCACATTCTTACTGGTACAAAGTTCTACTGGTTACAATATCTACTGGTTACAACATTCTACTGGTTACAAAGTTCTACTGGTTTACAATATGCTACTGGTTACAACATTCTACTGGTTACAACATCTACTGAGTTACAAAACATTCTACTGGTTACACATTCTACTGCGTTACAAAGTTATATGGTTACAACATTCTACTGGTTACAAAAGTTCTATGGTTACAACATTTCTAGGTTACAATTATTTCTACTGGTTACAAAGTGCCATTGGGTTACAAAATTCTACTGGTTACTAAATTCTACTGGGTACAAAATTCTACTGGTTACTAAATTCTACTGGTTACTAAATTCTACTGGTTGCAACATTCTACTGGTTACAACATTCTACTGGTTACAAACATTCTACTGGTTACAACATTCTACTGGTTACAACATTCTACTGGTTACAACATTCTACTGGTTACAAAGTTCTACTGGTTACAACATTCTACTGGTTACAACATTCTACTGGTTACAAAGTTCTACTGGTTACAACATTCTACTGGTTACAACATTCTACTGGTTACAACATTCTACTGGTTACAACATTCTACTGGTTACAACATTCTACTGGTTACAAAGTTCTACTGGTTACAACATTCTACTGGTTACAACATTCTACTGGTTACAACATTCTACTGGTTACAACATTCTACTGGTTACAACATCTAACTGTCTACAATATTCTACTGTGTACAACATTATAATGGTTACAACATTTAATGGTTACAATATTTACTGGTTTACAATATTCTACTGGTTTACAAACATCTACTGGTTACAACATTCTACTGGTTACAATATTCTACTGTTTACAAACATTCTACTGGTTGACAAACATTCGTACTGGTTACAACATTCTACTGGTCTACAACATTCTACTCGTGTCTACCACATTCTAAGGTTACAAATTTCAGGGTAAACATCCATGGAGTACAAAAGTTCTACTTGGTTACAACATTCTACTGGTTACAAAATTCTACTGGTTACAAAGTTCTACTGGTTACAAAGTTCAACTGGTTACAATATTCTACTGGTTACAAAGTTCTACTGGTTACTAAAATCTACCTGGTATACAACCATTCTACTGGTAAACATTTACTGGTTAAAACATTCTACTGGTACTAAATTCTACTGCGTTACATACATTATACTGGGTACTAAATCTACTGGTTACAAAATTTATGGTTACTCAAATTCTATGGTTAACAAATTCTACTGGTTACTAATTCTACTGGTTACACATTCTACTGGTTACAAAGTTCTACTGGTTACAACATTCTATATGGTTTACAGCATTCTACTGGTCGAACATAATTCTACTGTGTGTGTACAAATATTAGTACTGGTTTGCAACATTTGTACTAGATTTACAAATATTCTACGGTTACGACATTCTACTAGGTCTACAACCTTCTACTGGTTACAACATTCTACTGGTTACAACATTTACGGTTACAATATTCTCTACTGGTTACAATCTTAGCATGGTTTGCAAAATTCTACTGGTTACAAATATTCTACTGGTTACGACATTCTTATGGTTACAACATTTACTGGTTACAATATTCTAATGGCAAAACATTTACGGTACAAAGATTCTACTGGTTACAAAGTTCTACTGGTTACAACATCTACTGGTTCAACATTCTACGGTTACAAAATCTACTGGTTACAACATTCTACTGGTTTACAATATTCTACTGGACTACATACATGCTACTGGTTACAACCTTCTACTGCGTTACAACATTCTACTGGTTCCAAAGTTTCATCTACTGGTTACAATATTCTACTGGTTACAACATTCTACTGTTACAAAGTTCTATGGTTACAACCTTATACTGGTTACAAAGTTTAATGGTTACAAAGTTCTACTGGTTACAATATTCTAACTGGTTACAATTCTACTGGTTACAAAGTTCTAATGTTACAACATTTCTACTGTACAACATTCTACTGGGTTACAAACATTCTACTGGTTACAAACATTCTATGGTTTACAAACATCTGTTTCTTTGTAACATTCTACTGGTTACAACATTCTACTGGTTACAACATTCTACTGGTTACAATATTCTACTGGTTACAAAGTTCCACTGGTTACAACATTCTACTGGTTACAACATTCTACTGGTTACAACATTCTACTGGTTACTAAATTCTACTGGTTACAACGCAGTGTCTACTGGTTTACAACATTCTACTGGTTACAACATTATACTGATTACACAAAGTTACTACTGGTTACTAAGTTCTACTGGTGTTTGCCAACATATCTATGGTTACCCAATATTATATGGTTACAATACATATTCTACTGGTTTACTAAACTATCTTATACTGGTTAACAACATTCTAATGGTTAATAAATTCTACTGGTTCACTAAATTTCTAACTGCGGTACAAAATTCTAATGGTTACAATAAATTCTAGCTGGTTGCAAGAATTCTACTGGTTTACAACATTTCCACACTGGTTACTAAATTCAGTACTGCGTTACTAAATTCTACTGGGTACAATAATTCTACTTGGTTGCAAAGATTATACTGGTTACTCACCATTCTACTGGGTGTACAAAATATACTGGTTACTAAATTCTACTGTTACTATAAATTCTACTGGTGTGCACAACATTCTACTGGTTACAACATTCTACGGTTACAACATCTACTGGTTATAAATTCTACTGGTTTACAACATTCTACTGGTTACAACATTCTACTGGTTACAACATCTTATGGTTTACAATCATTCTTACTGGTCTACAAAATTCTTACTGGTTACAACATTCTACTGGTTACATACCATTCTATGGTTACAACATTTATAGTTACAACATGCTACTGTTACAACATTCTACTGGTTACAACATTCTACGGTTACAACATTATACTGGTTACACATTCTAATGGTTACAAAAGTTCTACGGTTACAACATTCTACTGGTTACAACATTCTACTGGTACAACATTCTATGGTACAACATTCTATGTTACAACATTTACTGGTTACTAAATTCTACTGGCTTACAACGTTCTACTGGTTACAACATTCACTGTTACAAAACATTCTACCTGGTACTAAATTTACTGGTTACAACATTTAGATGCTTACTAAAATTCTACTGGTTACAACATTATACTGCGTACTAAATTATACTGGTTACAACATTCTACTGGTCTACAACATTTCTAATGGTTAACAACATTCTACTGGTTACAACATTATACTGTTTACAAAATCTACTGGTTAACAACATTCTACTGGATAAACATTATACTGGATTACAACATGTACTGGTTACAACATTCTACTGGTTACAACATTTCTATGGTTACAACATTCTACTGGAGTTACATAATTCTCCTGGTTAGCAACATTCTACTGGTTACAACATTCTACTGGTTACAAACATTCTACTGGTGTACTAAATTCTAATGGTTACAAACATTCTACTGGTTACTAAATTCTACGGTTACAAACATATCTACTGGTTACTAAGAGTTTAATGGTTACAACATTCTACTGGTTACAAAGTTCTACTGGTTACAACATTCTACTGGTTACAACATTCTACTGGTTACTAAATTCTACTGGTTACAACATTCTACTGGTTACAAAATCCGTACCTTCAAATTGATTTGGCAATAATCAGTTATTCGAAAAACATCATTTACATCATAATTTGTCGCAATAAAGAAAGTTTGACAAAAGTAAAATCCACCCGTCAAAGAAATACAAATTTTGTCTATCTTTAGAACATGTTTCTGACATCTGCCGTTTCCATTACACATGTCGAAATCAAACAAATAAAACATTGCTTTTGTCGAATAAACCTGGGTCACTGGAAATCTGCCTACTGACTGCATCACTGCTTGTCTTTGTGAGCGGTATTGACGACATGTTGAAAGCAACAAGCTGTCTGTTTAAACTAATAGCACACAGCTCGGACACCCATGCCTACCCCACAAGACATGCCACCAAGGGTCTCTTCACTAGGTACCCAAGTGTCCAGAACAGACTATGGAGGTGCACCGTAGTACTACAAGAGCCATGACTACATGGAAACTCTATTTCCACATCAGGTAAAAACTCATGTGCCAAAGCAGTTAGAATCATATATTATTTAAACATAATAAAAACTTCGTTACCCTTATGTTTGTATTGTTATGGTGTATTATACATTTTGTGTTGTAGATATGTAGTGGTGTAATGCTGTTACAGTATAAGATGCACTGTTTTATTTTAAAAGAGTAGCTGCTGCTTTGGCAGGAACTAATGGGGATCAATAATGAACCCCAGGAAGAGTAGCTGCTGTCTTGGCAGGAACTAATGGGGATCCATAATAAACCCCAGGAGAGTAGCTGCTGCCTGGCAAGGAACTAAGTGGGGATACCATATAAAACACCAGGAAGAGTAGCTGCTGTCTTGGCAGGATAGGCTAATGGGAAAATGATAGGTTGTTGGAACATGAATCCATAATTAAACCCAGGAAGAGTAGCTGCTGCCTTGGCAGGTAAATAATGGGATCCATAATAAACCCCAAGAAGAGATAGCTGCTGCCTTTGGCAGGAAACTATATGGGATCCAATACTAAAAAATCCATCAGGAAGAGTAGCTGCTGCTGCTATTGAGCAGAGAAACTACATGTGGGGTATCCATAAAAAAAATAGCCACAGAAGAGTAGACGGCTGCATGTTGGGCAGGAATAATGGCGATCCATATAAAACCCCAGGAAGAGTAGATGGCTGCCTTGTGCTAGGAACTAATGGGGATCCATAATAAACCACAGGAAGAGTATGTGCTGAGCCTTGGCAGGAACTAAGGAGGGACCATAATAAACCCCAGGAAGAGTAGCATGCACACAGCGCTCGGCAGAAATAAACACGGGGATCCATAATAACCACACAGGAGAGAGTAGCTGCTGGCACTGCAGGAACTAATGGGGAAGCCACAATAATAAACACAGGAAGAGTAGCTGCTGCACTTGGACAGGAAAACTAATGGGGATCCATAATAAAACCCAGGAAGAGTAGCTGCTAACTGCTGCCTTGCAGGAATGGAAATAATGGGGAGCCATAAAGAAACCACAGGAAGAGTAGCTGCTGCTGGCAAGGGAAACTAATGGGGATCCATAATAAAAACCCAGGAAGGTAGATGTGCATTGCAGAACCAATGGGGATCCATATAAACCCCAGGAAGAGTAGCGCTGCAATGACAGGAACTAATGGGGATCCATAATAACCCCAGGATGAGTAGCTGCTTGCCCTGGGCAGGAAACAAAGGGGATCCAGAAAATAAACCCCAGGAAGAGTAGCTTGCTGCAATGACAGGAAAACTAATGGGGATCGCCATAATAAAACCCAGGTACGAGTAAGCTGCTGCTTGGCAGGAACAAATGGGGATCCATAATAAACCCCAGGAAGAGTAGTGGCTGCCTTGGCAGGAACTAATGGGGAGCCATAATAAACCCCAGGAAGGTAGCTGCTGCCTCTGCAGGAAGCAAATGGGGGATCCATAAATAAACCCAGGAAGAGTAGCTGCTTGCCTTGGCAGGACACGTAATGGGGATCCACCATAATAAACCCAGGAAGGGAAGAGTAGGCTGCGTCCTTGGCAGGAAATAATGGCGATCCATATAAACCCCAGGAAGATACAAGTAAGCTAGCTGACCTTGGAAAGGAACTAATGGGGTCCATAATAAACCCCAGGAAAAGTAGCTGCTCTGTCTTGGGCAGGAAGCATAAGTGCGTGTGGACATCCTACTTAAATAAATGCCCCAGGATAGAGTAGCCTGAGCCTGCATTCCTGGCAGGAGAATTAAGAATCGGGGATCCATAATAAACCCCAGCGAAGCGTAGCTGCTTGCTTTGGCAGGAACTAATGGGGATCCATAATAAACCCCAGATAGAGTAAAGTGCTCCGATTGGCAAGAACTACTGGGGATCCATAAAAACCCCAGGAAGAGTAGCTGCTGCCTTGGTCAGGAACTAATGGTGGACTCCATTAATTATGAGACCCCAGGAAGAGTAGCGCGCACTTGGCAGGAAAAGTGTAACTCAAGGGGGCCTTCATATAAACCCCAGGAAGAGTAAGACTGCTGCCTTGGCAGCGGAATATAATGGGGATCCATAATAAAACCCCAGGAAAGAGTAGCTGCTGCAATGACAGGAACTAATGGGATCCATAATAACCCCAGACGAGTAGTGCTGCCTTGGCAGGAACAAATGGGGATCCATAATAACACCCAGGCTAGAGTGAGCTGCTGCCTTGGCAGGAACTAATGGGGATCCATAATAAACCCCAGGAAGAGTAGCGCTGCCTTGGCAGGAAACAAATGGTGTGATCAATAATAAAACCCCAGGAAGAGAAGCTGCTGCCTTGGCAGGAACTAGATGGGGATCCATAATTAAACGCCACGGATAGAGCAGCTGCAGCCTTGGCAGAACAAAAGGGGAAAGCCAGTCCATAATAAACAACCCCAGGAGAGTAGCTGCTGCCTTAGGCAGGAAACTAATGGGGAACTAATAAATAAACCCCAGGAATAGGTAACTGCATGGCCTGTTAGGGCGAGGCAGGAAACTAATGGGGATCCATATATAAACCAGAAGAGTAGCGCTGCCTTGGCAGGAAAATAATGGGGATCCATATAAACACCAGGAAGGTAGCTGCTTTCGTGGCAGGAAACTAATGGCGGATCCATAATAAACCCCGGAAGAGTAGTGCTGCACTTGGCAGGAAAACTAATGGGGATCCATAATAAAACCCCAGGAATGAGAAAGCTGCTGTCTGGCAGGAGTCAAGGGGGATCCATAAATAAACCCAGGAAGAGTATGTGCTGCCACTTGGCAGGAAAATAATTTAGGGGATCCATAAATAAACCCCAGGAAGAGTAGCTGCTGCTATTTGGCAGGACAACTCAAGGGGCTCCATACTAAACCCCAGGAAGCATAGCCGCCTGCATGGCAGGAACTAAATGGAGGATCCATGTAATAAACCCCAGAAGAGTAGCTGCTGCCTTGGCAGGAATAATGGGGATCCATAATTAAACCCAGGAAGAGTAGCTGCTGCCTTCGGCAGGAAACTAATGGGGAATCCTAATAAACCCAGGAAGAGTTAGCGCTGCCTGCAGGACACTAATGGGGATCCATAATAAAACCCCAGAAGAGTAGCTGCCTGGAAATGACAGGAACTAAATGGGGATCCATAATAAACCCAGGATGAGTAGTGCTGCCCTTGGCAGGAACAAATGGGGGATCCATAATAAACCCCAGGAAGAGTTAGCTGCTGCAATGACTAGGAACTAATGGGGTTTCGACCATAGAATTTAAATATAATAGTTCACCCAGGGACGAGTAGCTGCTGCCTTGTGGGCAAGGCAACAAATGGTGAAGATCCATAATAAAACCAGGCAAGAGTAGCTGCTGCCTTGGAGTCGAGGAGGTCTACTTCTCTGCTTGTCAAATGCGGAGAAGGTTTATTCAGTATGGAACTTAAGTTACAGCAGTTTTACTAAATGCACGACCACGTGTTTTTCAAACTTTCCCAAACAACTGCCGTTTTGACCCCTTTCCCAACATTTTACAGAAAGAAATGTTTGCTATATAAAATCTTCCCCTACTCGTCTGCTTTTCAAGCAACAAGTCGGATTTCAAATCGGGTCTACCAATCTGTAACTAGAGCTATTTTTGTAACCCTTCGCCTGTTTTTCTGGCTTCGGTAAAAAATGTCAGAAGTTAGCAGATTCATTAAATTCAAAACAACTTTCACAAACAACTGCCGTTTTGACCCCTTTCCCAACATTTTACAGAAAACAATGTTTTCTATATAAAATCTACCCCTACTCTTCTGCTTTTCAAGCAACAAGTCGGATTTCAAATCGGGTCTACCAATCTGTAACTAGAGCTATTTTTGTAACCCTTCGCCTGTTTTTCTGGCTTCGGTAAAAAATGTCAGAAGTTAGCAGATTCATTCAATTCAAAACAACTATCATTTTGACCACTAAACCAAAGAGTTTGACAAAAATATATTGGATTAAAACTTCCCTCTACTTCTCTGCTTGTCAAATGCGGAGAAGGTTTATTCAGTATGGAACTTACGTTACAGCAGTTTTACTAAATGCACTACCATGTGTTTTTTAAACTTTCACAAACAACTGCCGTTTTGACCCCTTTCCCAACATTTTACAGAAAACAATGTTTTCTATATAAAATCTACCCCTACTCTTCTGCTTTTCAAGCAACAAGTCGGATTTCAAATCGGGTCTACCAATCTGTAACTAGAGCTATTTTTGTAACCCTTCGCCTGTTTTTCTGGCTTCGGTAAAAAATGTCAGAAGTTAGCAGATTCATTAAATTCAAAACAACTTTCACAAACAACTGCCGTTTTGACCCCTTTCCCAACATTTTACAGAAAACAATGTTTTCTATATAAAATCTACCCCTACTCTTCTGCTTTTCAAGCAACAAGTCGGATTTCAAATCGGGGCTACCAATCTGTAACTAGAGCTATTTTTGTAACCCTTCGCCTGTTTTTCTGGCTTCGGTAAAAAATGTCAGAAGTTAGCATATTAATTCATTTCCAAACAACTATCATTTTGACCACTAAACAAAAGAGTTTGACAAAAATATATTGGATTAAAACTTCCTCTACTTCTCTGCTTGTCAAATGCGGAGAAGGTTTATTCAGTATGGAACTTACGTTACAGCAGTTTTACTAAATGCACGACCACTGTGTTTTTTCAAACTTTCCCAAACAACTGCCGTTTTGACCCCTTTCCCAACATTTTACAGAAAACAATGTTTGCTATATAAAATCTTCCCCTACTCGTCTGCTTTTCAAGCAACAAGTCGGATTTCAAATCGGGTCTACCAATCTGTAACTAGAGCTATTTTTGTAACCCTTCGCCTGTTTTTCTGGCTTCGGTAAAAAATGTCAGAAGTTAGCAGATTCATTAAATTCAAAACAACTTTCACAAACAACTGCCGTTTTGACCCCTTTCCCAACATTTTACAGAAAACAATGTTTTCTATATAAAATCTACCCCTACTCTTCTGCTTTTCAAGCAACAAGTCGGATTTCAAATCGGGTCTACCAATCTGTAACTAGAGCTATTTTTGTAACCCTTCGCCTGTTTTTCTGGCTTCGGTAAAAAATGTCAGAAGTTAGCAGATTCATTCAATTCAAAACAACTTTCAAAAACAACTGCCGTTTTGACCCCTTTCCCAACATTTTACAGAAAACAATGTTTTCTATATAAAATCTACCCCTACTCTTCTGCTTTTCAAGCAACAAGTCGGATTTCAAATCGGGTCTACCAATCTGTAACTAGAGCTATTTTTGTAACCCTTCGCATGTTTTTCTGGCTTCGGTAAAAAATGTCAGAAGTTAGCAGATTCATTAAATTCAAAACAACTTTCACAAACAACTGCCGTTTTGACCCCTTTCCCAACATTTTACAGACAACAATGTTTTCTATATAAAATCTACCCCTACTCTTCTGCTTTTCAAGCAACAAGTCGGATTTCAAATCGGGGCTACCAATCTGTAACTAGAGCTATTTTTGTAACCCTTCGCCTGTTTTTCTGGCTTCGGTAAAACATGTCAGAAGTTAGCATATTAATTCATTTCCAAACAACTATCATTTTTACCACTAAACAAAAGAGTTTGACAAAAATATATTGGATTAAAACTTCCTCTACTTCTCTGCTTGTCAAATGCGGAGAAGGTTTATTCAGTATGGAACTTACGTTACAGCAGTTTTACTAAATGCACTACCATGTGTTTTTTAAACTTTCACAAACAACTGCCATTTTGACCCCTTTCCCAACATTTTACAGAAAACAATGTTTTCTATATAAAATCTACCCCTACTCTTCTGCTTTTCAAGCAACAAGTCGGATTTCAAATCGGGTCTACCAATCTGTAACTAGAGCTATTTTTGTAACCCTTCGCATGTTTTTCTGGCTTCGGTAAAAAATGTCAGAAGTTAGCAGATTCATTAAATTCAAAACAACTTTCACAAACAACTGCCGTTTTGACCCCTTTCCCAACATTTTACAGACAACAATGTTTTCTATATAAAATCTACCCCTACTCTTCTGCTTTTCAAGCAACAAGTCGGATTTCAAATCGGGGCTACCAATCTGTAACTAGAGCTATTTTTGTAACCCATCGCCTGTTTTTCTGGCTTCGGTAAAACATGTCAGAAGTTAGCATATTAATTCATTTCCAAACAACTATCATTTTTACCACTAAACAAAAGAGTTTGACAAAAATATATTGGATTAAAACTTCCTCTACTTCTCTGCTTGTCAAATGCGGAGAAGGTTTATTCAGTATGGAACTTACGTTACAGCAGTTTTACTAAATGCACGACCACGTGTTTTTCAAACTTTCCCAAACAACTGCCGTTTTGACCCCTTTCCCAACATTTTACAGAAAACAATGTTTTCTATATAAAATCTACCCCTACTCTTCTGCTTTTCAAGCAACAAGTCGGATTTCAAATCGGGTCTACCAATCTGTAACTAGAGCTATTTTTGTAACCCTTCGCCTGTTTTTCTGGCTTCGGTAAAACATGTCAGAAGTTAGCATATTAATTCATTTCCAAACAACTATCATTTTTACCACTAAACAAAAGAGTTTGACAAAAATATATTGGATTAAAACTTCCTCTACTTCTCTGCTTGTCAAATGCGGAGAAGGTTTATTCAGTATGGAACTTACGTTACAGCAGTTTTACTAAATGCACGACCACGTGTTTTTCAAACTTTCCCAAACAACTGCCGTTTTGACCCCTTTCCCAACATTTTACAGAAAGAAATGTTTGCTATATAAAATCTTCCCCTACTCGTCTGCTTTTCAAGCAACAAGTCGGATTTCAAATCGGGTCTACCAATCTGTAACTAGAGCTATTTTTGTAACCCTTCGCCT
The DNA here is from genome assembly GCF_016432855.1 of Salvelinus namaycush. NCBI lineage: Eukaryota > Metazoa > Chordata > Actinopteri > Salmoniformes > Salmonidae > Salvelinus > Salvelinus namaycush. The sequence continues at coordinate 46,718,221 of NC_052334.1, read as the reverse complement.
GTTTTTCTGGCTTCGGTAAAAAATGTCAGAAGTTAGCAGATTCATTAAATTCAAAACAACTTTCACAAACAACTGCCGTTTTGACCCCTTTCCCAACATTTTACAGAAAACAATGTTTTCTATATAAAATCTACCCCTACTCTTCTGCTTTTCAAGCAACAAGTCGGATTTCAAATCGGGTCTACCAATCTGTAACTAGAGCTATTTTTGTAACCCTTCGCCTGTTTTTCTGGCTTCGGTAAAAAATGTCAGAAGTTAGCAGATTCATTAAATTCAAAACAACTATCATTTTGACCACTAAACCAAAGAGTTTGACAAAAATATATTGGATTAAAACTTCCCTCTACTTCTCTGCTTGTCAAATGCGGAGAAGGTTTATTCAGTATGGAACTTACGTTACAGCAGTTTTACTAAATGCACTACCATGTGTTTTTTAAACTTTCACAAACAACTGCCATTTTGACCCCTTTCCCAACATTTTACAGAAAACAATGTTTTCTATATAAAATCTACCCCTACTCTTCTGCTTTTCAAGCAACAAGTCGGATTTCAAATCGGGTCTACCAATCTGTAACTAGAGCTATTTTTGTAACCCTTCGCATGTTTTTCTGGCTTCGGTAAAAAATGTCAGAAGTTAGCAGATTCATTAAATTCAAAACAACTTTCACAAACAACTGCCGTTTTGACCCCTTTCCCAACATTTTACAGACAACAATGTTTTCTATATAAAATCTACCCCTACTCTTCTGCTTTTCAAGCAACAAGTCGGATTTCAAATCGGGGCTACCAATCTGTAACTAGAGCTATTTTTGTAACCCATCGCCTGTTTTTCTGGCTTCGGTAAAACATGTCAGAAGTTAGCATATTAATTCATTTCCAAACAACTATCATTTTTACCACTAAACAAAAGAGTTTGACAAAAATATATTGGATTAAAACTTCCTCTACTTCTCTGCTTGTCAAATGCGGAGAAGGTTTATTCAGTATGGAACTTACGTTACAGCAGTTTTACTAAATGCACGACCACGTGTTTTTCAAACTTTCCCAAACAACTGCCGTTTTGACCCCTTTCCCAACATTTTACAGAAAGAAATGTTTGCTATATAAAATCTTCCCCTACTCGTCTGCTTTTCAAGCAACAAGTCGGATTTCAAATCGGGTCTACCAATCTGTAACTAGAGCTATTTTTGTAACCCTTCGCCTGTTTTTCTGGCTTCGGTAAAAAATGTCAGAAGTTAGCAGATTCATTCAATTCAAAACAACTATCATTTTGACCACTAAACCAAAGAGTTTGACAAAAATATATTGGATTAAAACTTCCCTCTACTTCTCTGCTTGTCAAATGCGGAGAAGGTTTATTCAGTATGGAACTTACGTTACAGCAGTTTTACTAAATGCACTACCATGTGTTTTTTAAACTTTCACAAACAACTGCCGTTTTGACCCCTTTCCCAACATTTTACAGAAAACAATGTTTTCTATATAAAATCTACCCGTACTCTTCTGCTTTTCAAGCAACAAGTCGGATTTCAAATCGGGTCTACCAATCTGTAACTAGAGCTATTTTTGTAACCCTTCGCATGTTTTTCTGGCTTCGGTAAAAAATGTCAGAAGTTAGCAGATTCATTAAATTCAAAACAACTTTCACAAACAACTGCCGTTTTGACCCCTTTCCCAACATTTTACAGACAACAATGTTTTCTATATAAAATCTACCCCTACTCTTCTGCTTTTCAAGCAACAAGTCGGATTTCAAATCGGGGCTACCAATCTGTAACTAGAGCTATTTTTGTAACCCATTGCCTGTTTTTCTGGCTTCGGTAAAACATGTCAGAAGTTAGCATATTAATTCATTTCCAAACAACTATCATTTTTACCACTAAACAAAAGAGTTTGACAAAAATATATTGGATTAAAACTTCCTCTACTTCTCTGCTTGTCAAATGCGGAGAAGGTTTATTCAGTATGGAACTTACGTTACAGCAGTTTTACTAAATGCACGACCACGTGTTTTTCAAACTTTCCCAAACAACTGCCGTTTTGACCCCTTTCCCAACATTTTACAGAAAGAAATGTTTGCTATATAAAATCTTCCCCTACTCGTCTGCTTTTCAAGCAACAAGTCGGATTTCAAATCGGGGCTACCAATCTGTAACTAGAGCTATTTTTGTAACCCTTCGCCTGTTTTTCTGGCTTCGGTAAAAAATGTCAGAAGTTAGCAGATTCATTAAATTCAAAACAACTTTCACAAACAACTGCCGTTTTGACCCCTTTCCCAACATTTTACAGAAAACAATGTTTTCTATATAAAATCTACCCCTACTCTTCTGCTTTTCAAGCAACAAGTCGGATTTCAAATCGGGTCTACCAATCTGTAACTAGAGCTATTTTTGTAACCCTTCGCCTGTTTTTCTGGCTTCGGTAAAAAATGTCAGAAGTTAGCAGATTCATTCAATTCAAAACAACTTTCAAAAACAACTGCCGTTTTGACCCCTTTCCCAACATTTTACAGAAAACAATGTTTTCTATATAAAATCTACCCCTACTCTTCTGCTTTTCAAGCAACAAGTCGGATTTCAAATCGGGTCTACCAATCTGTAACTAGAGCTATTTTTGTAACCCTTCGCATGTTTTTCTGGCTTCGGTAAAAAATGTCAGAAGTTAGCAGATTCATTAAATTCAAAACAACTTTCACAAACAACTGCCGTTTTGACCCCTTTCCCAACATTTTACAGACAACAATGTTTTCTATATAAAATCTACCCCTACTCTTCTGCTTTTCAAGCAACAAGTCGGATTTCAAATCGGGTCTACCAATCTGTAACTAGAGCTATTTTTGTAACCCATCGCCTGTTTTTCTGGCTTCGGTAAAACATGTCAGAAGTTAGCATATTAATTCATTTCCAAACAACTATCATTTTTACCACTAAACAAAAGAGTTTGACAAAAATATATTGGATTAAAACTTCCTCTACTTCTCTGCTTGTCAAATGCGGAGAAGGTTTATTCAGTATGGAACTTACGTTACAGCAGTTTTACTAAATGCACGACCACGTGTTTTTCAAACTTTCCCAAACAACTGCCGTTTTGACCCCTTTCCCAACATTTTACAGAAAGAAATGTTTGCTATATAAAATCTTCCCCTACTCGTCTGCTTTTCAAGCAACAAGTCGGATTTCAAATCGGGTCTACCAATCTGTAACTAGAGCTATTTTTGTAACCCTTCGCCTGTTTTTCTGGCTTCGGTAAAAAATGTCAGAAGTTAGCAGATTCATTAAATTCAAAACAACTTTCACAAACAACTGCCGTTTTGACCCCTTTCCCAACATTTTACAGAAAACAATGTTTTCTATATAAAATCTACCCCTACTCTTCTGCTTTTCAAGCAACAAGTCGGATTTCAAATCGGGTCTACCAATCTGTAACTAGAGCTATTTTTGTAACCCTTCGCCTGTTTTTCTGGCTTCGGTAAAAAATGTCAGAAGTTAGCAGATTCATTCAATTCAAAACAACTTTCAAAAACAACTGCCGTTTTGACCCCTTTCCCAACATTTTACAGAAAACAATGTTTTCTATATAAAATCTACCCCTACTCTTCTGCTTTTCAAGCAACAAGTCGGATTTCAAATCGGGTCTACCAATCTGTAACTAGAGCTATTTTTGTAACCCTTCGCCTGTTTTTCTGGCTTCGGTAAAAAATGTCAGAAGTTAGCAGATTCATTCAATTCAAAACAACTATCATTTTGACCACTAAACCAAAGAGTTTGACAAAAATATATTGGATTAAAACTTCCCTCTACTTCTCTGCTTGTCAAATGCGGAGAAGGTTTATTCAGTATGGAACTTACGTTACAGCAGTTTTACTAAATGCACTACCATGTGTTTTTTAAACTTTCACAAACAACTGCCGTTTTGACCCCTTTCCCAACATTTTACAGAAAACAATGTTTTCTATATAAAATCTACCCGTACTCTTCTGCTTTTCAAGCAACAAGTCGGATTTCAAATCGGGTCTACCAATCTGTAACTAGAGCTATTTTTGTAACCCTTCGCATGTTTTTCTGGCTTCGGTAAAAAATGTCAGAAGTTAGCAGATTCATTAAATTCAAAACAACTTTCACAAACAACTGCCGTTTTGACCCCTTTCCCAACATTTTACAGACAACAATGTTTTCTATATAAAATCTACCCCTACTCTTCTGCTTTTCAAGCAACAAGACGGATTTCAAATCGGGGCTACCAATCTGTAACTAGAGCTATTTTTGTAACCCATCGCCTGTTTTTCTGGCTTCGGTAAAACATGTCAGAAGTTAGCATATTAATTCATTTCCAAACAACTATCATTTTTACCACTAAACAAAAGAGTTTGACAAAAATATATTGGATTAAAACTTCCTCTACTTCTCTGCTTGTCAAATGCGGAGAAGGTTTATTCAGTATGGAACTTACGTTACAGCAGTTTTACTAAATGCACGACCACGTGTTTTTCAAACTTTCCCAAACAACTGCCGTTTTGACCCCTTTCCCAACATTTTACAGAAAGAAATGTTTGCTATATAAAATCTTCCCCTACTCGTCTGCTTTTCAAGCAACAAGTCGGATTTCAAATCGGGTCTACCAATCTGTAACTAGAGCTATTTTTGTAACCCTTCGCCTGTTTTTCTGGCTTCGGTAAAAAATGTCAGAAGTTAGCAGATTCATTAAATTCAAAACAACTTTCACAAACAACTGCCGTTTTGACCCCTTTCCCAACATTTTACAGAAAACAATGTTTTCTATATAAAATCTACCCCTACTCTTCTGCTTTTCAAGCAACAAGTCGGATTTCAAATCGGGTCTACCAATCTGTAACTAGAGCTATTTTTGTAACCCTTCGCATGTTTTTCTGGCTTCGGTAAAAAATGTCAGAAGTTAGCAGATTCATTAAATTCAAAACAACTTTCACAAACAACTGCCGTTTTGACCCCTTTCCCAACATTTTACAGACAACAATGTTTTCTATATAAAATCTACCCCTACTCTTCTGCTTTTCAAGCAACAAGTCGGATTTCAAATCGGGTCTACCAATCTGTAACTAGAGCTATTTTTGTAACCCTTCGCCTGTTTTTCTGGCTTCGGTAAAAAATGTCAGAAGTTAGCAGATTCATTCAATTCAAAACAACTTTCAAAAACAACTGCCGTTTTGACCCCTTTCCCAACATTTTACAGAAAACAATGTTTTCTATATAAAATCTACCCCTACTCTTCTGCTTTTCAAGCAACAAGTCGGATTTCAAATCGGGTCTACCAATCTGTAACTAGAGCTATTTTTGTAACCCTTCGCCTGTTTTTCTGGCTTCGGTAAAAAATGTCAGAAGTTAGCAGATTCATTCAATTCAAAACAACTATCATTTTGACCACTAAACCAAAGAGTTTGACAAAAATATATTGGATTAAAACTTCCCTCTACTTCTCTGCTTGTCAAATGCGGAGAAGGTTTATTCAGTATGGAACTTACGTTACAGCAGTTTTACTAAATGCACTACCATGTGTTTTTTAAACTTTCACAAACAACTGCCGTTTTGACCCCTTTCCCAACATTTTACAGAAAACAATGTTTTCTATATAAAATCTACCCGTACTCTTCTGCTTTTCAAGCAACAAGTCGGATTTCAAATCGGGTCTACCAATCTGTAACTAGAGCTATTTTTGTAACCCTTCGCATGTTTTTCTGGCTTCGGTAAAAAATGTCAGAAGTTAGCAGATTCATTAAATTCAAAACAACTTTCACAAACAACTGCCGTTTTGACCCCTTTCCCAACATTTTACAGACAACAATGTTTTCTATATAAAATCTACCCCTACTCTTCTGCTTTTCAAGCAACAAGTCGGATTTCAAATCGGGTCTACCAATCTGTAACTAGAGCTATTTTTGTAACCCTTCGCCTGTTTTTCTGGCTTCGGTAAAAAATGTCAGAAGTTAGCAGATTCATTCAATTCAAAACAACTATCATTTTGACCACTAAACCAAAGAGTTTAACAAAAATATATTGGATTAAAACTTCCCTCTACTTCTCTGCTTGTCAAATGCGGAGAAGGTTTATTCAGTATGGAACTTACGTTACAGCAGTTTTACTAAATGCACTACCATGTGTTTTTTAAACTTTCACAAACAACTGCCGTTTTGACCCCTTTCCCAACATTTTACAGAAAACAATGTTTTCTATATAAAATCTACCCGTACTCTTCTGCTTTTCAAGCAACAAGTCGGATTTCAAATCGGGTCTACCAATCTGTAACTAGAGCTATTTTTGTAACCCTTCGCATGTTTTTCTGGCTTCGGTAAAAAATGTCAGAAGTTAGCAGATTCATTAAATTCAAAACAACTATCATTTTGACCACTAAACCAAAGAGTTTGACAAAAATATATTGGATTAAAACTTCCCTCTACTTCTCTGCTTGTCAAATGCGGAGAAGGTTTATTCAGTATGGAACTTACGTTACAGCAGTTTTACTAAATGCACTACCATGTGTTTTTTAAACTTTCACAAACAACTGCCGTTTTGACCCCTTTCGCAACATTTTACAGAAAACAATGTTTTCTATATAAAATCTACCCGTACTCTTCTGCTTTTCAAGCAACAAGTCGGATTTCAAATCGGGTCTACCAATCTGTAACTAGAGCTATTTTTGTAACCCATCGCCTGTTTTTCTGGCTTCGGTAAAACATGTCAGAAGTTAGCATATTAATTCATTTCCAAAAAACTATCATTTTTACCACTAAACAAAAGAGTTTGACAAAAATATATTGGATTAAAACTTCCTCTACTTCTCTGCTTGTCAAATGCGGAGAAGGTTTATTCAGTATGGAACTTACGTTACAGCAGTTTTACTAAATGCACGACCACGTGTTTTTCAAACTTTCCCAAACAACTGCCGTTTTGACCCCTTTCCCAACATTTTACAGAAAGAAATGTTTGCTATATAAAATCTTCCCCTACTCGTCTGCTTTTCAAGCAACAAGTCGGATTTCAAATCGGGGCTACCAATCTGTAACTAGAGCTATTTTTGTAACCCATCGCCTGTTTTTCTGGCTTCGGTAAAACATGTCAGAAGTTAGCATATTAATTCATTTCCAAACAACTATCATTTTTACCACTAAACAAAAGAGTTTGACAAAAATATATTGGATTAAAACTTCCTCTACTTCTCTGCTTGTCAAATGCGGAGAAGGTTTATTCAGTATGGAACTTACGTTACAGCAGTTTTACTAAATGCACGACCACGTGTTTTTCAAACTTTCCCAAACAACTGCCGTTTTGACCCCTTTCCCAACATTTTACAGAAAGAAATGTTTGCTATATAAAATCTTCCCCTACTCGTCTGCTTTTCAAGCAACAAGTCGGATTTCAAATCGGGTCTACCAATCTGTAACTAGAGCTATTTTTGTAACCCTTCGCCTGTTTTTCTGGCTTCGGTAAAAAATGTCAGAAGTTAGCAGATTCATTAAATTCAAAACAACTTTCACAAACAACTGCCGTTTTGACCCCTTTCCCAACATTTTACAGAAAACAATGTTTTCTATATAAAATCTACCCCTACTCTTCTGCTTTTCAAGCAACAAGTCGGATTTCAAATCGGGTCTACCAATCTGTAACTAGAGCTATTTTTGTAACCCTTCGCCTGTTTTTCTGGCTTCGGTAAAAAATGTCAGAAGTTAGCAGATTCATTAAATTCAAAACAACTTTAACAAACAAATGCCGTTTTGACCCCTTTCCCATCATCTTACAGAAAACAATGTTTTCTATATAAAATCTACCCCTACTCTTCTGCTTTTCAAGCAACAAGTCGGATTTCAAATCGGGGCTACCAATCTGTAACTAGAGCTATTTTTGTAACCCTTCGACTGTTTTTCTGGCTTCGGTAAAAAATGTCAGAAGTTAGAAGATTCATTAAATTCAAAACAACTTTAACAAACAAATGCCGTTTTGACCCCTTTCCCATCATTTTACAGAAAACAATGTTTTCTATATAAAATCTACCCCTACTCTTCTGCTTTTCAAGCAACAAGTCGGATTTCAAATCGGGTCTACCAATCTGTAACTAGAGCTATTTTTGTAACCCTTCGCCTGTTTTTCTGGCTTCGGTAAAAAATGTCAGAAGTTAGCAGATTCATTCAATTCAAAACAACTTTAACAAACAAATGCCGTTTTGACCCCTTTCCCATCATTTTACAGAAAACAATGTTTTCTATATAAAATCTACCCCTACTCTTCTGCTTTTCAAGCAACAAGTCGGATTTCAAATCGGGGCTACCAATCTGTAACTAGAGCTATTTTTGTAACCCTTCGCCTGTTTTTCTGGCTTCTGTGCCTTGGTCCTCCTCTCTTTCTCCTAACGACGAGCGTGACAGTATGTCTTCAGGCGGGAAAATTGAGAAGAAGGGGGGGTACCCCAAAGAAGTTAACTTCTTGTCAATAGGGGGGCGCTGTTTTCACTTTGAAAAAATCGTGCCCAAATTAAACGGCCTCGTCCTCTGTTCTAGATCATACAATATGCATATTATTATTACTATTGGATAGAAAACATTCAGAAGTTTCTAAAACTGTTTGAATTATATCTGTGAGTAAAACAGAACTCATTTGGCAGCAAACTTCCATACAGGAAGTGAAAAATCTGAAAACGAGGCTCTGTTTTAGGGCCTGCCTATTCAACTGGCTTTTATTTATCGATATGTATGCACTTCATACGCCTTCCACTAGATGTCAACAGGCAGTGGAAGGTTGAATGGGGTGTCTAGCTTGAGGCCGAATAAGAGCTTTTGGAGTGACAGGTCCGGTATTTTCTTTGTCTTCAACGGCGCGCGGGGGACCTCGACATTGTCTTCTGAAAAGCGTTCGGTATACACGGCGAATATCTCCGGCTCTGATTTTATTTGATACGTATGATAAAAACATCATAAAGTAGGATTTTTCAACCGAGTTTTATCAGTTTATTCAACGTTTATTGGGACTTTTGGAGTTTTCCGTTCTTTGCGCCAAGAGAGGATGGGAACGTTCGCGCCACAATGCTAGCCAAGGTTGTTAATTCGACCGAAGAAACGGACATTCTAAAACCAAACAACGATTTATTCTGGAAATAGGACTCCTTGCACAACATTCTGATGGAAGCTCAGCAAAAGTAAGACAACATTTATAATGTTATTTCGTATTTCTGTGTAATTTGTTGACTCCTATTCTCCGCCGTGTTGGTGAGCGCTGTCTCACAATAACCCAAGCTGTATGTTGTGGTAAAGTTATTTTTAAAAATCTAACACAGCGGTTGCATTAACCTGTTTGGGCTGCAGGGGCAGTATTGAGTAGCCGGATAAAAGGTGCCCATTTCAAACGGCCTCGTACTCAATTCTTGCTCGTACAATATGCATATTATTATTACTATTGGATAGAAAACACTCTAGTTTCTAAAACCGTTTGAATTATATCTGTGAGTAAAACAGAACTCATTTTGCAGCAAACTTCCTGACAGGAAGTGGAAAATCTGAATGTGCCTCTTTTTACTTTTTTGTGAGATTAAATTAGCTATCTAGTAACATTAACATATTTAGAGTTAGCAATCTAGATACGTGTTTTGAGTTTCCACTTCCTCAGGTGGTGAATAATATAGCCTAGGTGTGTAGGCAGACATATCGGATCCTAATTGGACAGGTTTCACATCATAACACCAATCATGCATTCCCTGGATGTGTTAGAGGAAATATCTTACTTTTTGAATCCTAGAATACCATCTCAGTTCTCTTGTCACTGGAGAAAAAAATATTCTACTGGCTACTGTTGAGTGTACAAAAAGAAAGCTACAAAGACAACTAGCATTCGTCTTGGCTAGCCTACTGTAGACATATTGATCTCTCCTTCAAAAAGCAGTCTGTCGTAAGGGACAACATACTATTTTGAGATGTAAAATAATATTTTACAGGCTTACTTTAGAAAATACATTTCCGCAATTCTAACAAACAGAGTAACGTCTTACATTGAAAAATTATATCATACAGATTTTTAATATATCATTAATTAATAACCAAATGTAGCCTATTACTAGCTGAATAGAGAGAGAAAGCATGCATCCCAATGGATTTATAAACTTCCATGGAGACAAAAAGTTCACATTGAACCCTGAGTAAATCTATGCAAATCAAGGTAAGAACTCAAGGGCATGCTAATGTAAAAGATGGCTAGTGTCACGTTCCTGACCTTATTTTCCTTTGTTTAACTTTGTTTAGTTGGTCAGGACAAGAACTGGGTGGGTAGTCTATGTTGGGTTCAATGTGTTGCCTGATATGGTTCTCAATTAGGGGCAGGTGTTTGACGTTTCCTCTGATTGAGAACCATATTAAGGTAGGCTGTTCACACCGTTTGTTTGTGGGTGATTGTCTTCCGTGTCAGTTTATGTACCACACGGGACTGTTTCGTTTTGTCTAGTCTGTTCCTGTTCGTGCGTTCTTCGTTTATTGTAAGTTCTCATGTTCAGGTCTGTCTACGTTGTTTTGTAGTTATTCAAGTTTGCTTCGTGTTCGTCTTGTCTAAATAAAATTCATCATGTCTTCACAACACGCTGCATTTTGGTCCGATCCATGCTCCTCCTCAGACGAGGAGGAGAACAACCGTTACAGCTAGTCATTATTAGCCTGGTTCTGTATGGAATGCAGGTACATTATGGGACACAGGTCAGGTCATTATATCCGTGCAGTGGCGAAAAATTGATGCAACCAAATCATGTGCTGGTTCCATCAACTAAATAAGCCTTGATCCCTGCTTTGGTATAGCTCAATTGAGTCTGTTGTATTAGTGTTGCACTCACAAGTTACGAATGTTAGTTGTTTCCTTCTTCTCGTCGAACAGAGCTCGCTCTGCGGCGCGTGCAATCACCTAGAGAGAAAGAAGAGACATTTAACATCTCCTGTTTTGGACTAAACTCACCTTACAAATGACTGGCCAAACAGAAGACTTCAAAAAAAATGTCCTGATCCTAATGTATGTGCCATCGATGGGGGTTGAGAAATGAGACATTTGTTGTTTCTTTAACAAATGGACTAATAAAGTTGTATTGTACAAACCCAGTTCTCGTGAGATTTCTGCTCCTGCTCAATGATCTGAGCTTTGTAGAACTTCTCGGTCCATTTCAGCTCGTCCTGGATCTCCTTAACGCGCTGCCTACACACCTTGACCTCCTCCTCTAGGGCCTTGCCGTCCATCTCCGTCAGCCGGTCTTCCTTGTTGGGGCGCTCAAACTCCTCCTTGGTCAGCTTCCGACACACAAATTAAATCAAACTATTTAAAGACCATTTGAAAACCTCAAACCTCACAGTAAAAGAATACAGTAAAAGACAAGGAAAAATGTTTTTCTTTTACATGCTGTGGAACCATGGAGAACAAACCCTACTATGGTATTAACACATGAACTGCACTGCTTCTGATTCCACTTACTGCTGCAAAGTGTTCTCCTTCTGCTGGTACATCTCTGTCATGATGTCATTCTTCTGCTGCAGGGTCTTGTACTGGTTCTCCAGGTGGTTCTTGTCACTTTTCACCAACAAGATGTCATGCTCCAGCTTCTGAAATTGCTCTGTGGTGAAAACAAGTTGATAGTGTTGAGAGAGAAAAGGCAGTGATGCATATCAAATTCTAGTTGCTGGGACATACCTTCCAGCTCTTTCCTGGACTTCTCTTCATTCAGCAGCTTGGTCATGAAGCGATCGCGCTCTTCTTCCACAACAGACAGAGTGGTCTGGACCTGTGGAAAGTTCTTCCAACAGTTAGTGGAAGAGTTGACACACTTCTTGGTTCTGTGGCGGTTTTGGATGATGGTCTGCTTGTCTGAAACAAATAATTGTAAACACAGTGACACGTTTCAGGAAAGTAGGCGTATGTCGCGCGTTATACTTCACAGGAGAGGCATTTGAATGCATAACTATCAAAATGCGTTTTTGGGGGCAAAATGCCTTCTGGTACGTGAACTTCCATGTGCCTTAATAACAAACTTGTATGCCATCTGTAAATACGAATAAAGATGGTAAACTATGAGCAGAGTTAGTTTAGCCACGGAAAAAGGAAGGAACCTTCCCTCTAGCCATGATTGGCTGAGATAATGGATGAGCTGGACGCGCCATGAAACAAGTTCGGATTGGTCTGCCATGTAGCGCACTTCTGTCTATAACATGAGCTTCTCAGTATGTGTAAGTAACCCTTTCTAACGCAGCTTTTTTGAAAGATGCTCTCCACTTTTAGGAGACCCAAGTTTTGAAATCAGTGGACTGTCCGGTGGAAGCAGAGTATGATAGCTAAGGAGATGGAGAAAATTCTGTGGTTTGATTGCAAATATGCAGAGGCAGTCGAAAATAGAACACATAGAAGGCTGTTGTATAAAACACCTGTCTCCAGAATACATCTTCAAACTAAGAGAAACCATTTTCAGATATAAGTTTCTAATTTTGTCAGAAAGTAGTTTTCTCATTGCAAAATAAAGCATATTGTTAGCTAGCTAACAATATGCGTGAACAATGCTGAATGGCTATAGACAAAGAAGAGCTCTCCAGTATGGGTTACAAGTTTATCAACTTTCAAAGCAGAATTACTTTCCCATTGTTCCTCAACTGTAGTGTATGATATACCATTTTGATGCTCCGAGTCTCTACTTTAATCCAATGTAAAAAAACACAATTTCAAATTTTGCTACATAAGACCAAATCACATGACAGTATCCTAATCAGAGAAGGCTGGTGGGAGGAGCTATAGAAGGACTGGCTCACTATAATGGCATAAATGGAACGGAGTCAAGCACACTGTTTCCATGTATTTGGTTCCATTCCAGCCATTACAAGGAGCCCGTCCTCCTATAGCTCCTCCCACCAGCCTCCTCTGATTAGGACACCGTGTCAGGTGACTTACCATTAGAGGCTACCCCGTTAGCAACAACTCCACCTTTCAGGTCATCGCAGGCCTCCAGGTCTCCTAGCAGGTCAGATAGAACCTGCCAGAGAGGTTGAGAACCACCAATTGATACATTACACTTTTCCCCTGGAATCAGTCAAGAAGTATTTTTTTGGAACATAATACAGGTGACATGTTTCTTTGTCATCAGGGTGCATTTGAGAAGGTGTGAACAGGAATTGATGTGTGTAACAATATCGTAACGTGTAAAAAAAACTCAACGTTGTGGTCCTTCTGAAGGAGGGAATCCTCCAGGTCTTTCTGGGACTTCTGGTAGACTTTGATCTGCTCGCTTGTCTCCCTGTGCTTCTCCTCCCACAACTTGGCAGCATGGTGCAGCTAGGAAATTAGGTCATCAGGACGGTACAATGCAGGCCCGCATGGCCAATGAGTCCTACACAATGTCATGAGGCTTAAAGTGTGAATCGTTGTTCCATATTGGTACTCACCGAGAGGTTCTCCTCCTTCAGGGTGGCAATATCCTTCTCCAGAACCTGGACCTGGACATTCCGGGCATCTTCGCGGAGCTTGGCTTCATCCATCAGAATGGTAGACTACAGATTTAATGATAAGGATAATTAAAAGGAAATAAACACTTTACATTTGATTGTTGCAATGTTAATATATTTTACATATTTTCATTGGGCATGTTCACTTATATGACCTATACCTTCGAGAGTGCATCCTGGGTTTTCTTCTTGCTGCGCTTCAACTTCTCAATGGTTTTGTCCATTTCGGACATCTATGGGCAAAGATAATGATAAGCATAATGACAACCATCTTTCTCTGTCCTCATCAACGAGCCATCCTATTTAGGATAGTAGCTGGCTAATAGTAGCTGCCTATGCTGTCTACATCCCGAAAGCAACTACTCTCTAGGGTGTCTCTCTCTCATTTGCAGGCTGTCCCTTTCTCTCTGTCTGCCCGCGCAAGTCCATGCAGCTGTAGGTGCAATGGATTGTGGTCATTTTAGTCAATTACCACATTTTCTGCACTAAACTATGTGGAATATTTATTTTCCTGTTGAAAACTACAACGTCCCGAAATATGTGCTTGAGAAACGGCACATTGAGCTCACATAATAAACTAACTTAATGGAATTCAAATAATTGAACCGACGTCAGAGAATTGGTTGTTCTGAAACATTTTAATTACAGCTAAATCGCTCAATACTACTCACCATATCTTCATGTTTTGCAGTATTGGCCTGCTCTTTGTCAAAGGATATGGCGTTATAAGTTATTTTCCTCGTCCAGGCGCTCATTTTGTCTCTCCATCTCTTGCACAATATTCTATTGGATAGAAAAAGAAAATGCTTAGTCAATTTAAACACTATGTAGAAGAAAAAAATAATAAAAAATCAAATAATTGTCAGCATGACAATGACATGTGATCAAGATAATATTTCTTAGAGACTCACCTCCAATTCCTGGATCTTCTCCAGAGATAAAGTGACAGATTTTTCAGACAGCTTTTGCTTTTCTTTAAGTTCTTCGCCCTGAGGGGAACCCAGTAGAAATATACTGTCAAAACATTATGTCCCTTAATTCACATTGAACTAAAAAGTCTGGATCTTAGTCAGTGAAAAGTCTCTGCAACTTACCTGTTGCTGCAGTTCAGCAACCTTTTGGAGTATCTCCTTCTTCTCTTGTTCAAGCTTTTTCATCCTGTCCACCATCTCTTTTTCAATAGCGAATAAAAACCATGACAAGAGTATGAAATCAGACATGGTTTACACATGACAAGAACACCAGCCTGTAAGCAATATGAATGAGGATTCACTATGCACCCTAAATAGCCAGAGAGAAGAACTTACTTAGATATGACTTGCTTTTGACCTGTGAGAAGGAAAAGAAAAGTGGCAGCAAACAGCCTCCTCAACGGTAGCATACAATACATCATAGAATAACATAAAGCAATCAGATTATGAAATTATGAAAGCAGTAACTGTGCAACAACGACTTACAGATAGAATGCTCCTCCAGAAGAGGAAGCCGATGACCCCGGCACCTGCAGTGACCAGCACGGGTTCACAGGACTTGAAGGCACCTCTCGATCAACAACTTGAAGGCACCTCTCGATCTGAGACCCAGATATAGGAAGAACGGATACTGCTAGTCTGGAAAGTGAGCCATTTTTTAAATGAGGAAGAGGACAGGCAAATGAAGTTGCCAACAAGATTCAGTTTCAATGTAGCCTAGCTAGCCAGCCATGTGGCGGCCTAAGACTTGACTAGCCAGCTAGCTACATTGTAGCCAACTACTTACATATCAAAGTACAAGACAGTACAAGACAGACAGTTGATCAGATTCTGTCATCAGGGGCAAAGTGGGTAAAGGGGTTGTTTCTTCCGAATCCATCGCTACTGTACGTTACTTTGACAGTTGAGCTGGTTATCTAGTTAGTTTGGCTTGTGACTTGCATTACAACTCGTTTGCGTAAACCGTGAAAATCCTCATTTCACCAACTGATCAACTTAGTCGACTACTGGAGAGGATCCTTCATCGTGGTTCTCTTTACCCAGGAGAGGACAATATGTACCTATCTTTCTAGCTACTATAACCTAAGCTTGAAGGTTAGCTTGCCAATGCTGGCTCTGCTTCGCCAACAACATGTCTACTAGCCTCCTTTTAGAGTTCTGAACGTGATTACTTTCTAAGCAAAACGCACAAAGCCTGGTAAAACGAGCGGGGGTATCATTTATATCCCACTCAATAAGCAAAACACCGGCTGTGGACACTTAACTTCAGTCTACACTTCACTAGAACAAGTCAACAAAAAAATGGGAAAGGATCACTGAACCTGGGCTGCATTCAGTACGTTTTTACGTTCTGGAACGTTTAATTTAACGGAAACGGTGCTGTACTCAACTACCAGTTGAAAAAAGGGGAAGGGTTGGGTAACGCTGTCAGCATGGCAAATGCCGCCCCCCAAATAAAAATAATACATGCATTGTCCCAGCAATAATAAAATAAGTATGAATACTTGAGTCCTAAGCACTACATGCAGGCAATTAGTCAATTACAATAGGAAGGAAAGCCCATTCACAAGAGAGAAATACATGAAGTAACTTACCATAACACCATATATTCCAAGATACTCATAAAACATGGTGACGAGACGACCAGATAAAATTACTGATACGAATGATGAACCACTCTGCTCATCTTCATGGAAATCAGTGACAGGAGGTGACTCCAGAGATCCTGGAAATACAGCACAAGCAAATTAGGTTAATGCATACAGTTTACATCTCACCACAATTTCAAAAGTAGGGAAGTATAATGAACACCTACCTGAGGGAGGGTGATCCATGTCTACGCTAAGTCCCATGTCCAAGGTATTTTCAGACATATCCCCATCTTTTGAAACATTCAGAGAGGTTCAAACAGTGAGTAAATGTTCATGCATTGCAATCTAACTGGCATTGTCAGGAAGTGTATTTGTTCTGTCAACAGATTACTATTTACTTTGTTGTACTTCTTGGGCATTTCTTAAATACAGCTTATTCTGCAAACCAAATCTCCAGGCATTATTATCATGTCATTAGCAATGTATGAGACTTTCCAAATATTTATTTAACAAAAGGTTTTAATCCTCCTATACTCTGACATGAACATAAACTGAAAAAAGCATTATTACCTGTGTCAGGGTGTAGGTGACTGCCCACTGCCATGGGAGCACTGTTTCTGGCCGTTGAGTACTTCTGACGCAGGGTGAACACCAGTCGTCCAAGATGGAAGCTTCCTCAAGAAACTCACCAGCCTCCTGCTGCAGGTCAGCGTTCTCATGGGCATCCAGCATCCTCTCAATCTCATCCAGGATTGGGGTTTCAGAGGCTTCCAAAATGGCTTCCAGCACCGTTTCAATGTCCTCACTGATGTTTGTCTGGGACCGCCGGGCAGCCTTCAGCTCCAGGTCAAAAAAAAGGAACTCCAACCTAAAGAGGTTCTGAGGACCTAGAATCTTTTGGAGGCGCTCCATATCCTCCTCCTTGCAGCGGTCTCGCAATAGTGTCAGCCTCAACACATTGTCACTGTATTCCGCCTCTTTGTTTGGAAGGGTATACAGAACTTTATCTTTAAGTGAGGGTGTGTGGCTTTCAGCATCATTTTCAGTCTCATGCACCTCAGGTTCTATGTCAATAGCCTCGTCGTGTTGGACCACATCCAACACATCACTGGATACAACATCGGTTTGGGTTGCTCTGACCCAAATTCAGATAGACTTTCTGTGTCATTTTCATCAGTGTGCTCAGTTTTGGATGAAGACAATACTGCTTTTTCATCCTCTAGCAACTCTTCCTCAATCTCTTCCCCCTCTAGGTGTATTGAATCCTCCTCCTCTATGGGGGGTTCTTGATGGCTCTCTTTCACCATTGTGTTTTTACTTGGATCTGGGACCTTCTGGTATGGTTCTCGAAATAGTCTGAAAAGCTCTGTACCACCCTGTTTAAATGTATTCTCTACTTGTGAGAAATCTATTGACTCCTCTTTTTGTATGGGGAGTTCTTCAACAGCTTGTTTCTGCTCTGATTCGTTAATTTTACTATCAAAGTCTGAGAGCATGTCTGTCTGTGAGAGCTGTTTAGGGACTGGGCTGTCATCTTCTGTAAGATTCTCTGCTAAAGCCTCAGTGTGTTCACTCGCCTCATCAGCAGGAGGTGTTGAAGGTTCGATGTCACCTTCTTCGGATTCATCCTCAAACTGCAACGTCTGAGAATCCTCATCAGGTACTTTGACAGCATCCTCACTGAAATTAGAGTCCGCAGGTTCCTCAAAGATTAGCTCAGAGGAAGTAGAACAGCCAAATAACTCCTTGGGTTCTTCAATTTTGGGAGGCTCCTCTGGTGTAATCTCACCTTCGTCATCATCCTCCTCGTCATCTACCTCTGAACCGGCAACATAAGCTATTCTTTCCCCACCACTGACAATGTTAAAAACGGTATCACCAAATGCAGACCACAAGTTATTGTCCTTGGAGTCCTGTTTCTGTGTATGAGGTACCTCTGATAGACTGTCTTCCTCATCTGTCTGATCAGATTGCGGAATGTTCTCGTGTTCCAAATTAGAACTTTCTTCAGAAAAAGCCAGCAATGGAGTTTCCCTGAGATGATAATCACTTTCCTTATCCTGCTGATATTCAGTCTTGTCACTTTCCTTGTCATATGGAGTCACCTTCCAAGTGTCCTCATCATTGGAAGTGACAGCATCAAAAGTTATTCCAAGTGTGATTTTTAACTCAGGAATAGGTCTGCCTTCTGAAAAAACATCAGGTGCATTTTCTAACTCAGGATCATCTTTGGAATCAGGTTCTGAGGGGGTTTCTTTGATCTCACCTTCCTCTGGTTCAACAACACTGTACGGCACAGAGTCCTCTGTCCTCTGCTGATCTTTCTGAAGGTAATTTTTGATCCTCTCAGCTGTGGTCTCAAGTACAGTGTTAGATTCCACTCCCTTTGTGTCAAGAGTTTCAGGCTGAGGCAGAGAGGACTCTAAAGCCTCAAAATTTCTCAGATCATCATTATCTGGAACCTCTACAACCTTATCAATGTCCTCAGGTACATCCCTATCAATCTCATAATTTTCTAACAGTGTCACTTCAGGTGGAGGCTCATCCACTTCCACCGTGGTGCTCTCAGCACTTTTGTTTAGGTACAAAGTCTCTGTGGTTACTTGCACAGAATCCTCCTTGTCTGTTAACAATAAAGAGGAACCTAACAGTGAATCAATGTCATAACTGTCAAACTTATCGTGTCCAGTGTCAAAGCAAACAATGTCGGTTTCCTGAAAAGAAAACATTGTTTGAGTCATACTACCTATTTCAGAAAGAAGTTCAGTCATTCCAGATAATGTTTTAAGAGATGATGCATTGGTAGTAGTGAACTAGGCCAACATCTATTTATTGACTTACCTCAGCAGGAATCTCCAATTCTTTTTCAGTGTATATGTGATTGATTACGAGTTGGTCCTTATTGAAGTAACCAAAGCGGTTACCAACCCATTGTAAGAAATGGAAACAAAACAGAGAATGAAACATGTTAACAAAACAGAAAAAGCTTCAACATTCCTTCTAGACTGCAATGTTATCACATACAGTACCAGTAAAAAGTTTGGACACACCTACTCATTCAAGGGTTTTTCTTTATTTTCTACATTGTAGAATAATAGTGAAGACATCAAAACTATGAAATAACACATATGGAATCATGTAGTAACCCCAAAAAAGTGTACAAAAAAATATCTAAATATATTTTATATTCTTCAAAGAAGCCCAAATAAAATAAAATTTTATTGGTCACATACACGTATTTAGCAGATGTAATTGCGGGTGTAGCAAAATGCATGTTGTGTTGTTGAAACAGAAATGCTTTTCCAACAGTCTTGAAGGAGTTCCCACATACAGTATGTTGAGCTCTTGTTGGCTGCTTTTCCTTCACTCTGTGGTCCAATTCATCCCAAACCATCTCAATTGGGTTGAGGTCGGGTGAATGTGGTCAAAAAGCCCTTACACAGCCTGGAGGTGTGTTGGGTCATTGTCCTGCTGAAAAACAAATAATTGTCCCACTAAGCACAAACCACATATCACTGCAGAATGCTGTGGTAGCCATGCCGGTTAAGTGAGCCTTGAATTCTAAATAAATCACAGACAGTGTCACCAGCAAAGCACCCCCACACCTCTTCCATGCTTCACGGTGGGAACCACCCATGCGGAGATAATTCGTTCACCTACTCTGCATCTCAGAAAGACACGAAGGTTGGAACCAAAACTCTCAAATTTGTACTCATCAGACCAAAGGACAGATTTCCACCAGTCTAATGTCCATTGCTCGTGTGTCTAGGCCCAAGCAAGTCTCTTCTTCTTATTAGGGTCCTTCAGTAGTGGTTTCTTTGCAGCAATTCAACAATGAAGGCCTGATTCACGCAGTCTCCTCTGATCAGTTGATGTTGGGCTATGTCTGTTACTTGAACTCTGTGAAGCATTTACTTGGGCTTCAATATGAGGTGCAGTTAACTCGCAGCAGAGGTAGCGCTGGGTCTTCCTTTCGTGTGGCAGTCCTCATAAGAGCCAGTTTCATCATAGCGCTTGATGGTTTTTGCGACTGTACTGTTCTTGCCATAATATGGACTTGGTCTTTTACCAAATCTTCTGTGTACCACCCCAACCTTGTCACAACACAACTGGCTCAAACGCATTAAGAAGGAAATAAATTCCACAAATAACATTTTAATAAGGCACACCTGTTAATTGAAATGCATTCCAGGTGACTACCTCATGAAGCTGGTTGACAGAATGCCAAGTCTGTGCAAAGCAGTCATCAAGACAATGGGTGGCTACTTTAAAGAATCTAAAATATATTTGATTTGTTTAACACTTTTTTGGTTGCTACATGATTCCATGTTTTTTCTACATTGTAGAATAATAGTGAAGTAAAACCCTTGAATGAGTAGGTGTGTCCAAACTTTTGACAGGTACTGTAATTTAATATTAACTCATACTTACACTCCCTGCACATATATTTGTCCTTTGGCCTGAGAGTTTATAGTAGACATATATAGTCTCTCCTTTTTTAAATGACAGAAACCGACAGTCTGGTCCGGTGAAATCGCTGAAAGCTTTGCCCCGGCACAGGAGCACTGTGGAGAGGAATGATTCAAAGATCAGTTTCACGCCTACCAAAGATTCCAGCCCATTACCTCAGCGTCCACCCTATGTGCCCCATGCACAATCAGGGCGTGAATAGAATACACATCACTAAAGTAAGCCTTGTTTTATCTGCTTCTCTTTTTACAGAGCCAGAGTATCCAAAAGGAAAGCCAAGCATTAAGGCTAAATATAATATTGTTTTTGTCTTGATAAGGTAGATGTAAAAAGAGAAGAACTTGCAAGCAGAGGGGTTAATGACATGCCAGTATTTTATGTCAACAATAGCTAGCTTTATAGCTAACCAGGCCTATAATCCATCTTGCAATTTGCTTCCTAAACCAACACAGAAGTATGATATATTAATGGTCAGTTTAGTAAGTAACTATAGTAGTTGATTACAATTAAGCTCACATCTATATTATTGTGTGTAGCTAGCTAGTTAGTTAACTAAGAAGACTGCCAGATCAATTGGCAAGTTATCATGTAGTTAGTTAGTCAATGTTCACAAGTTTGGATTAGCTATGGGCCCTTGTGTAGCTTTGCCTTTGGGTTCAAGAAAATATATAGGCCAAAAGCTTGTTTACATGGTGCAATCTACTAATGTAGCTACTACAGAAACACAGTTATTATAGTTCCAGAATTTGGCAACTTGTCAGGCAGTAGCCAACACAGGCTGAGACTTCGCTTCGGCTACAACTAAGCAAGCTTAGGTTATTATGCATTGGTAGTGTAACGACCCTGGGTTTATAAGCGTGGAAATAGACTCTGCCGCACGAGCATGCTTTTGCGGCACAGTCGATAGCGTGCTGGACTTCGGGCTTGAAGGTCGAGGGTTCGAGACCTGCTCCCTGCCTGTTTCATTACAGTATTTACAACTAACGTTAACGATAGTTGCGCTAGGTTAGCCGAGTTCATCCCCTTGAAATGACAACGCCGGTCAAGCTAGCTAGCTATGGAAAGATGGAAGCATCCTGAAAGTTCACTTGAGTTTAGCGCCAAGTACTTACTAATGCATTCCTCGTCTGCACTGTCTTGTTTTGCACACTTTGTACAAAATAATAAAATGCAGTACTACAGGATATTTCTTAACGTAGCTCTTTATTAGCTAGCTATAACTGGCATGTTCACGTATCGCCAACCAGGATCAAACTGACCATGACCTAACCATTTGGGTGGTCTTAACCAATCATAGCACAGTATGATATGGCGGTAAAATGCATCCAATTATAATTCAGTATGTTTACACATATGAATATTACATCCCCCTTCTTTTAAAACAAAAGAAAAATGTTTACATATTTACATTTACATTTACATTTAAGTCATTTAGCAGACGCTCTTATCCAGAGCGACTTACAAATTGGTGCATTCACCTTATGATATCCAGTGGAACAACCACTTTACAATAGTGCATCTAAATCTTTTAAGGGGGGGGGGGGGTTAGAATGATTACTTTATCCTATCCTAGGTATTCCTTAAAGAGGTGGGGTTTCAGGTGTCTCCGGAAGGTGGTTGACTCCACTGACCTGGCGTCGTGAGGGAGTTTGTTCCACCATTGGGGTGCCAGAGCAGCGAACAGTTTTGACTGGGCTGAGCGGGAACTGTACTTCCTCAGAGGTAGGGAGGCGAGCAGGCCAGAGGTGGATGAACGCAGTGCCCTTGTTTGGGTGTAGGGCCTGATCAGAGCCTGAAGCATATTCTAAGCGTTTCTTTTGAAAACATGCTCTGCAGTTTGAACTCAAGGTAAGTAACCATTTATATTGCATACTACACCAACTGAATCAACATAGACTCTGAAATAATGATCCAACATACTGTTACTTTTCGAACAAGGGATTCTCAGCAACTCAGCTTTCACAGTAGAAATACATCCTAACATTTCAAACAAATACAATACCAAAGCATTTCAAGTGAACTTTCAATAACAAGTTTACAGTGTGGAACTCTTTTAGGGCAGCGATCCGCCTACACCCTTTGACATTTCACAGTTCTAGGACAGCTCTGGGCTTGACCTCTCTTCCTGACCTTGTGCGATATGATGCTGAGCATGCTTCTGTGTCAGTCAACAGTTCTTGTGGTGTTGCAGGTAAGTATGGTGTATGTTGTGATGTGTGTGTGTGTGTGTTTAGTCCATCACGTTCTCTTTCAGGGGAACAGTTCATCTCATCAGTGTGTTGTTCTTTTGTGTTCAGTAGGTGACGACGATTGCGGCGGTACACCGCTCCTTCTGCGGTGAGGACGTGCTATGAACGTTCAGTGTCAGCTGGCTGGATGACGACTGCTGGCTTCCAGAGGCCATGCTCCTGGATACAAACTGACTCTCCGTCGATCAGTGGTGGCAGTGGTCTAGCTGACCTGTCGTAGTATCGCTTTTGTTGTTGTTGTCTCTGCACGTTTTTCATGCATTTCCTTGTAGCTGACGACCTCAGGTTGTAGCTGCTGGTTGGTGCTGGGAAGGATGGAGCGAAGTCTGCGGCTCATCAACAGCTGGGCTGGTGATTTGAAGTTGTCAACTGGAGTGTTGCAGTATTCAAGGAGGCTGAGGTAGGGGTCTCTCTTGTCTGCTTTTGCTTTGTCCATGAGTGATTTAGCAATCTGCACTGATTTTTCAGCAAGGCCATTACTTTGAGGGTAATGTGGGCTTGTGGTGACGTGTAAACTCCCATGCTTTTGTGAAGGATTCAAACTCATTTGATTTGTAACAGGGCCCATTGTCAGATATTAAATTCTCTACAATGCCATGCCTGGCAAAGGCTGCTTTCAGCTTGTGTATCACAGCTGCAAATGTGGTGCTGTGAAGCTTGTCGAGTTCGAAGTATCTGCTGTAGTAGTCAACTGTTACGATGTAGTTCTCGTTGTTCCAGGTGATCAGAACGGTTGCCATGACCTGCCAGGGTCGGTCTGGGATACAGTGAGGTAACATTGGCTCTTTGGTGTTTGAGGGGCGTCGTTCAAGACATATGGCGCATTTACCAACAATGTCCTCTATTTGTTTGCACATTCCGGCCAAAACAAAATATCCCGTGCTCTCTGTTTGCACTTTTCCATGCCCATGTGGCCAGCATGGATCTTTGTCAAAATCTCTTCTCTGAGACTGGTAGGAATGATGATTTTTCTCTCCTTTGAAAATTATTCCGTTGATCTGTGATAGTTCATCACGATGGTTCCAGTATTCTGAGACGCTCTGAGGGCATTTTCTCCTCTCCTCAGGCCGTCCATCCTGTATGACTTTCCTCAGCTGTGCGAGTTGTGAGTCCTTTTCTGTTTCTGCTTGGATCTCCTTCAGTTTTGTGTCACTAACTGGTAAGTTGCTGTACACAGTGTGCACTTGCATGTCCATGCCTTCACTGAGGCTGCTGTCCTTATAGGTAAGAAACTTCCTGGAGAGCGTGTCTGCGACAGGGATGTCTTTGCCTGGACGGTGAGTGATTGTGAAGTCGTATTTTTGTAGTTGAAGAATCATTCTCTGTAGCCTTGGCGGGGCTGCGGCTAGTGGTTTCCTCATGATTGACTCAAGGGGCTTGTGGTCGGATTCCACAATGACTTGTCATCCATATACGTACTGATGGAAACGTTTACATCCGAACAGAATGGCATAGAGCTCCTTTTCAATTTGAGCGTAGTTGATTTCACATTCTGTGAGAGATTTGGAAGCGTAGCCGATGGGCTTTCCTTCTTGCAGTAGCACTGCACCTAGTCCATACTTCGACGCGTCTACTTGGAGTCTGAGCTCTTTGTCGGGGTCGTAGTAGGCAAGGATTGGTCCTGGTTCTCTCGTGATCAAGTCTTTCACATTTCTGGAAAGTAATGTCGTGTTGCTTGTCCCAGAGAAACTCACTGGACTGCTTTAGCAGTTGATGCAGGGGTGCATTAGCATTGGAGAGGCTGGGTGTGAACTTGGCTAAGTAGTTGACCATGCCAAGCACTGTTTCCAGCTCTGCACGGTTCTTTGGTGGCTCCATTTCTTTTATGGCTGAGATCTTCTGTGGATCTGGCTTGATTCCAGTCGCTGTGAGAAGATGTCCGAAGTAGCTGACCTCTGTAGCGCCGACTGTGCTCTTCTCGGGGTTGAGCCGGACTCCTCTCTCGCGGGACCTTTGCAGCATCGCGCGGAGGTTTCGGTCGTGCTCCTCTTTGCTTCGACTATAGACAAGGATGTCGTCCACAATTAGTGGATCCAACTAGTGGTCAGTATGCACTACTACACCCTCTCTCACATGAACGCTAACATTACTGGTTTCAGTGGGAAAGATGGTAAATGATTCAGACATTAATGGCAAATATAAAAAACTAAGATACCCAAGTTACCGGAGTCTACAATGGCAGACTGTTAATGTAGAGTAGGGATAGGGAGAAGTAACATTCAAGACTCTTTCCATGACAGACTGACCAAGTGAAAGCTATGACCCCTTATTGATGTCACATGTTGAATCCACTTCAATTAGTGTAGATGAAGGGGAGTTAAAGAAAGATTGTAAAACCTTGAGAGAATTGAGACATGGATTGTGTGTGTCATTCAGAGGGTGATTCGGCAAGACAAAAGATTTAACACCCTTTGAACGGGGTATGGTAGTAGGTGGCAGGCGCACCGGGTTAAGTGTGTCAAGAACTGCAACACTGCTGTTTTTTTTCATGCTCAACAGTTTCCCATGTGTATCAAGAATGGTCCACCACCCAAAGGACGTCCAGCCAACTTGACACAACATGGGCCAGCATCCTTGTGGAACGCTTAGGGCAGCTTGTAGAGTCCATGCCCCGTCGAATTGAGGCTGTTCTGAGGGGAAAAGGGTGTGCAACTCAATACTAGGAAGACATTCCTAATGTTTTGTGCACTCAAGTGTATGTAGTCCTACATGTTTTTAAATAGTACAGTATCACAAACCACAGTACAAAACCATATAAAGTGTGGGCCTGTAGTATCTGTAAATCAACTTAACATTGTTTTTTATTTCCATATGCAGATAATAAAGCATCATTGTTCATGTAATAATCTAATATTAGCATTATACCTCTAGGAAGAGGAAATGGTCATAAAATCAAATAGATGAAAAGACGGAAACAAAAATGTTTTTGAACTACAACTTATTTTATTTAAAAATGTCAAATTCAGTGCAAAGTAATGTAGTGCATTGGTGTCTAGATCCCTGTTGGGTGGCAAAGTGTCACAAGAATCCTGTGGGGAGAGAAAACAAGAGAATACATTAAATTAATTGGGTGTTAACTAATCAGGGTTTAACAAAGCACTTCATGTCCTCAATTCCTTCAAAAGAGAGAGAGAAGGAGAAAGGAGTATGGTCCCTGCAGTAGGACTACATGCTGGCCATGAGGTTCTCCAAGTGGTACTCCAGGAGGCTGTTGAGCTCAGTGACCAGAGACTCTGGGTTAAAGTACCAGGCCAGCTGCTGGCCAAACATGTCATCTAGCAGAGCCATCAGCCCGCCCTGAAGAGAACACCACACAACACATAGAAAATGGCTCTGAGTTACTAGCTTATCAAGAGGAGAGAGACAATTAGAAATACTCCGCCTACAATGGCATTGGAACCTGGTTAACCATGAATAAGGAAGTGAAAAGGAAGTACACTAAGAATATGGAAGTAAACAGGAAGTAACCTCTTGACTCTTTGTTAGTGGAATTAAATAATTCCTACAATATACTCATTAATTAAATTCAATCTGTCTATTTATAAGAATTTGTAAGATACTTATTAACATAAAATAGACAGGATACAGTCATATTAAAATTAGATAATAGTGTTTATTCTCGGAGCAAGCTCCCATTTGATCATAAACACAGACTTATATACAATATATGACATCATAGGTTACAGAATGAGTCTCATTGTCCTAACAAATAGAAAACAGGTTCAAAAGTTCATTCTAACCTCACAGGGCACTCACATGAAACACCATATAATCATTTATCCTGAAGGCTCACTATAATTGATTACCACTTTAGCAGACAACTCTTTCAAGATAATGATAATGAAAGACCTAAAAAGTGACCCACAGCCTTATCTAAACATCTCAGGCTAAGTTGGGTCAGTTCAACCAGAGTTTAATGACCCTTTCTGCTTACTTTATAACCCACAACACAAATCTCTTTTCACCAGGCATGCAGAGTTCAATTTGTTATATTTTTATCTAAAGCTAGAATTTGTTTTAACTATTTATTAACAAAATTCCTAACAATCCACCCTAAATAACAAAACAATTCATAGCTACATATCAAAAATCATATAGAAACATAAATGTTTATACAAGAATAAAATCAAACCAATATATGTATTTACACTCCATCAACATCAATGACTGTTCTAACTTATATCAGAATTATAACACTTCTATTAGGATTTTCGTTACAATCTTCATTAAAGAAACAGTCTATACATTGAAACATTCTCATTGAAAATTTACATTAAAAGATCCGGAGTCGTTTTCCACTAGATCCGGCCCCATACATTCATCCTTCCACTGGTCAGAGCTTAGAATTGATCCGTACTTCATCATCTGTTGTGTCATCGATTTCTACAGAATCCTGGAAATGAGAACTTTCACACACGGAATCAAACCACATCCACACAAAACTAACACAGTCACACAGGTGAAGGTAGCCCATAACACAGTAATCATAACATTTTTCCATTTCCCAAACATACTGTCAAACCAATTAGTCAGAGAAGTATCCACCCCTGAGTTCACTGCCAACTCGTGAGCTAGGGTGGTTAAACCTACCAAGGCCTTTAGTCACAGATCCATCCAGAGCTGTGTTACTTGGGATAAACGTACAGCACATCGACCCGAATAACACACAAACCCCACCCTTTTCTGCCAATAACATATCTATCTCGATTCTATTCTATTCTGCCAAGCCATTCATTACATCTCTGGTATAATTGATCTAGTCCACATTCTTATTGAGAGTGGACCACTAGAAAATACTTGACTCTAATCCTGCTAAGATCTAATTCCTCGCTTTGAATTGGATCTGAGTAAGGGTAAAGAGCATGCCTAACTGCACTAGTGCACAACTACCGTTCCAATTGGTAGGCAGGTTAGGTCACAGCTTCATACCTCCACACTCTAAACCTTTTCATCTGCCAGTCAGGTCCCTCATTGTCTTCTCAGTTGTAACATTCTCAGTCCTATTGCATGTACTGACTTCCCCTACTTCCCATCCGTGTGTTATGTAGCGATCCATAAAATCCTGTCACTGTGAAAGAGAAAATCTGGATGTAATCGGCACCTGGGGACACATATCACAGATCAATGCAACTGTCATAGTTCAGCTTCCTGCCCTCTTGAACCGCTTTATCATACAGGCCATTCCATGGGTGTAGCAATTCCATCAAATGGAAAGGAAATGAGTATGAACTGAGGTTTCGCTGAGGCATGCTTAACCATAGGTTAGAATCCCATAACAGTTTCCACCTCAATCACTTCCTTAAAATCTTTCATCTGAACCATCCACATCGGCCTTGGCTCTGGACAACTCTACGGTCAGTATCTGCTTTGTCTGGGGCTCTGCTTGTATTCTGGCTGACTATCATCTGCTCTAACTTCTCGTACTTGGAATGGCACTAGGTTGTCAACTGAAACCCTTACTTTCACTACTCTCCATCTTCCATACTGGGTATGTAGATGTATGTAGCCCTCATGATGTGAGCTATAACCTGTTTCCATGAGCTACACAGGGACTTGCATAAATGTCTTCCACAATGGCTGCTCTTAGTCCTAAACTGCCAAGGAGTCAGAGGCCCCATTTGGTCTACATAGAACTCCACTGAGACTTCCTTCCCAAACCCACTCTCACTTCCTGTTTATCCAGATCAAGTGATCTCTTATGCTTGGTTAGTACAAAATCCTCTCTAACTATGTGTCAATATTACCCTCTGGCCTTCTTGGGGTTCATGGTGTATCAGGAATATGGCTCCCACAACCAGACAGCTCAGGATGGACCGCCCACCTATAAAGCCCCACCCTCTCCCAGAGAAAACATCATCAGCAAGAAGCCAGACACACTTTCACTTCTATGAACAAACACAGGAATGGAATGACGGGAAAAGGAAATCTTCATCTGAGAGATGGGCCCCGGAATTCTGTTAATTCCAGTTCTCCTCTCGGACACTGTGCTTGTTCGACAGTGTCAATGTGTCTTACCCTCCCGCAGTGTGATATGAATCCGGGTAGCTCTTTCAACTAGCTGTTACCAGGAGTCCTTGGTATGGTCCCCCCAACAGGCCTCAGGGACTGGATTGAGTGACTTCACCTGTAATTCACCTGTAGTGCATAAAATCTTGGACATACAGGTTTGGTTAAACAAACAACCTCATGTAATTAACAATACTTCTTTCTATTTCTATATCTGCTTGTTTAGCTAGATTTTTTTTTTTTTATTAGTTTATCATCCAATAGGCCACATCCTATCCTAGACCAACACTTACCCATCCCCCCTTTGTTTCCTGGCTCTGCCAGGTAACAACCTTGCCTAACCTAACCAATGACTTAGGTAAAATTAGTGTAAATTATCCTTATGTCTGACATTATCATGTAGGAACGCCCCTTTCATTCGCCGCATGTCCAATTCTCCCTTGGGCGTCCATTCATATCTATCCTTTTCCAATTCTCTGTCAAGTTACTTATCTACTTAAAAAGGTATCTGTGCTGCTTATATATGTTCTTAAATATATATATTTATTGATTTAAACCGTATCCCTTTTCTCACCTATCTTATTCCACAGCCTACTTTGCTCATGTCCTGGTCCCCTTTCTCCACTCTGCTCTCAAACCTTCAAGATCTCAACAGTGCGTGGCAGACCCCTCTGTATGCCTTTTTCTCATAATAGTCAATAACAACTATGTGTTCCATCCAAATATTAACTAAGTGTCTCACTGTTTTGGCTTTATCTAAAATCATGGATTTAAAAAAACAACATGTCTTATAGTGTCAATCTCTAAAATCCTTACATAACCTTAATCAACCTATCAATAATCCCAAATCATCACACATGTCATATACCCCTGTCAATTTTAATACTATTTAAATAAAAATCTTCTAATGGCCAAAACAAATGGTAACCATATCAAATCCTTTCTTTACTAATAAGCTCTCTCCCCCAGGAGTCCACTGTTTTTTATTAAATAATAACATTTGGTTAACCTTAAACTCAGTCTCATAAATAATTAATATATGTTTTACAGTGTGGAAACCTTATCCACAGTAAATCACCACTCCTAAGAACTAAAACTTATTTCTTCTCATAAATAATTTTAATGCTTATGTATTTTCCTGCCATATTGGCTTAAAATATCTCCTGTCCAAACCTCAATGTATCATATCTTCCCTCATTTATTATTGATGACAAAGGGGATTTTTCCAGTTGTAAAACCAAATCAATAATAGTGAATTAATTTACCTCAAAACTATTATCCCAAATGATCACAAATGCATTATCTTCATGGCCCTCCCCTGAAGCTGATCAGACCTTAAGAGACAGCCATGATAAAGGTTAAAGGTTATACCACCCTTGTATAGTCATGTTCCTAGACATTTTAAAGAACCCTTTATCCTTAAAATCAAAAAAATTAACTTGTGTAATTAAAACTCAGAAAATAAAAACTCATAAAACTCCATATGTGAGCATGCCCCTTCAAAATTCCTTTGCACTAAAACAAATAGTCCTAACAAATGTTTTATGTGTGTATATTTGCAAACCTTAATGAAAAAACAAAAACCTTTCAGGCCCTTTCCAATTTGGTCGTTTATGGCCTCAATCTCACTCCTCAATCTCTCCCCAAGATAATAGTCCCTTTAAACATTCAAGAAGACAATAAAACTCGCACTCTCCCAGGAAAAACACAAAGCCTAACTAGCATTCACTGTGCTACATCAATTCAGAAACTCAAAAGTGAACTATTAACCAAACCTAATGATAATTCCTCTTTACCTCAAATCATTAATCATAAGTTTTAAACAACGTCAATGTATATGTGTACTTAAGTGAACATGCTAGCCTTAGATGCAATTAACCTAATATTTATTATCCAAACGTATTACTTTTTTCCTCTGTCGCAAATGTCGTACATTTCTCAGTGTAAGAAATCAGTAATTTAATCCCAGGTATTTAATAAAAATGTAACGTATTTTCCCATGGCTCCTTCAATTTACATATTTTAGATAACTTCCATCCGTCCCGGAAGAAGGAATCCTACTTAAACACACCAGAATACAATGTTTATAATCAATAACCATCAGAATCCATTATTACTATGTTTTACGATTCAGACATTCAGATCTCCCTTCACACAGGTGAATATAGTCCAATAAACACCATAAATCAATGATGCCCACCTAGCGAATCTGTTGCTAGTTTTTAGCATCTTTCCTAACTACCCTGACGATTTACAGCTACTTTTAAAAATGTATCTGGAAATGTTTATCAACTTCTGAAAAGTGACTCAAAAACATAATGGACGTATTTCCCTTCTAAATGTCACAAACACTTTTCTCTGCCACACCCCAGTCACAACATCATTGCCGTGGCGACAAAAGTGCCTTGTGAGTGATGTCATCAACATGCGCTCATCCTGTCTCCATGCCACAGCGACTTTCAACGAATTGCACAATCATAGTTGACTGATTGTAGCAGCAGTTTTACGGGTTCGATAAACCAAACCCAATTTATCACAAATGTTGGAACTTGTATAGAACTTACAACATCAATCAACATCTCCCAATCCAAATTGTACTTCCAGAAGTACAGAAAAGAGTGGGAGTCTGTCCCTAAACTACTTTCAAATTAATTTGAGTAACGTAAATGTGTATTCAACGTAACGACGCAGTTTTGTGTTATCACCATACAATTAAGTCTCTCTTCATTATTATTTTAGAATTCATTAGAATTTTGTAACTATCTCTTCCTTGATTCAGCATTTTAATTACGACTATATTCCCAATACATTATTCAAACATATAATTTAGGCAAAAGACATCGTCTTGCATCGAAATTTGTTTTGTTATTTTATTTATTTTGATAAATCAGTCACTCAATTTAACCTAAACAATCCATTAAAATAGTTCAATTTATATCTTATACAAACACTAGCGACCGTATTTTTCTGGACAACCCATATAATTAGTTTAATTACAATCAAAAACTCTGAATTTAGCAAAAGCATTAACCGGGAAACGAACCCGAGACTCTCGCGTTCCAGGCGAGAATTCTACCACTGATCCACCAAAGCTATGTAGATAACAAAAACTTATTCGCATTTAAGCCCACTTTACATGTATCTGTATTCGTAATTCCAATTCCGAGTCAACAAAATATCCTAATTTAAAAGCTCAAGCCTTTCCTCAGTGAGAATTCCCATTTTTCTCGCTTTCGTTGTTTCTCGACTCTCTCTTATTCTCCCGATAGTCGCGCCTTACCTTTCCCTTAGTTAAATTACAATCTCGGTGATTGTGTCCAATCCTGTCACAATGTTTGCAGGGAGTGTTACACTCCCAGGCGAAATGTCCAGTTTCATTACAATTAAAACATTTTCTATTTTTCTTTTGACTCACATTACTATTACCCACTTTTCTCGACTTCTGTTATCGCCCTCTACTCTTTTCCTAGCTTCCGAAAGCCAGACTCTAGCTGTGTATAACCCCTGTTTATTCTGCTTCTTTTCATCCTCACCACCCTCCTTATGTATCTGTTTGATAAGCAATTCTAGTTTTTCAACATTTAGCCTTCCATCAAATTCATAATACTTACTACATTTTAGACAGAATTCTAAATTCCTCTTATCTTTCAGTTCCATTAAACGCTGGTCTCCCGTTAATACCGGGACCTCCTTGGAGGATTTACTACCCATTTTTGATAAATCCTTGCCTTTACTAGTAGTTATGGTATTATCACCTATCTATGTCTTTCTATTTATTTATTTATTTCTCTATGTGTGTGTTACTACTTTTACCCAAGTTATAATCTATGTGTATGAATTTATATGATTCTCTTCCTTGGAAACTTTATCTATAGCGTTGTTATCGATCGGACATTAGATCTCACTTTTAACTATCAGTTATTAGCCAGGGGACTTACTTCCCTGGTCAAACTCTGGTTGTATTTATCCAATCTCACTTCGCTATATTAAGTTTCCCTCACACTCTTTTGGATATTCCCTTTCAGTATTGAATAGGATCAGTTATTCCGTTCGCCTAGGATTACCCTGCCTTCTCACCAAACCGAATTTATCCTCACCTGTTTTAATATCCCTATCCGCTATATTTCATAGTCAGACTACGTCCCCCAGACAGATAGACTATTTAGGTTAAAACTTTATTTGGGTATGTCTTTTGAATTAATGGCTGTCCTATTTGTACAAAACGACCGTCCTATCTAACAACACTTACTATATCCTCCCTAAATAATCCTTACGGCTTGCAAGGCCAGGATCATTTAAGGCAATATTTTTTTTTCGGTCATGCACCCACCATAGGTCTTTTCGGACCTATAACAACTTCCTTGTATTTCGGTCATACAAGTAACCCACAATATGTTTGGAATATCCGAAGCTACTATTATTGATAAATGCTAAACACGTTTAGAATTTAAAATCAAAGATAACTTACATCATACCCCCCACATTCGAGAATAAAGACTATTTACCTTCGTCTTGCAGACTGGGAAAAGCAATGCTGGTTTGATTCCGTCACCGTCTCTGTCTACCTCAGATATATATATATACCGGCCTGTTGTTTAACCCCAATTCAGAGGCCAGGACTTTAAATAACGGGTCTTGACCCGCCCGTGCACGGTTTTCGGCTAATATCTTCGGATGACAGAGGCAAAGTTTGGAAATCCGGCTCGAAGGACCAATTGTTAGTGGAATTAAATAATTCCTACAATATACTCATTAATTAAATTCAATCTGTCTATTTATAAGAATTTGTAAGATACTTATTAACATAAAATAGACAGGATACAGTCATATTAAAATTAGATAATAGTGTTTATTCTCGGAGCAAGCTCCCATTTGATCATAAACACAGACTTATATACAATATATGACATCATAGGTTACAGAATGAGTCTCATTGTCCTAACAAATAGAAAACAGGTTCAAAAGTTCATTCTAACCTCACAGGGCACTCACATGAAACACCATATAATCATTTATCCTGAAGGCTCACTATAATTGATTACCACTTTAGCAGACAACTCTTTCAAGATAATGATAATGAAAGACCTAAAAAGTGACCCACAGCCTTATCTAAACATCTCAGGCTAAGTTGGGTCAGTTCAACCAGAGTTTAATGACCCTTTCTGCTTACTTTATAACCCACAACACAAATCTCTTTTCACCAGGCATGCAGAGTTCAATTTGTTATATTTTTATCTAAAGCTAGAATTTGTTTTAACTATTTATTAACAAAATTCCTAACACTCTTACATTGAGCAGCAGCAGGTATCTGTCAGCCTCTGGCTCCATGTTGGCAGCAGTGGGCAGGAAGGAGTACAGGAGAGCGTACAGACGCTCCACAAACCCACCAGGGTGCTAAAGGAAACAAAGGAGGAGAAAAGAGGAGAGAATAGAAGAGAAGAGAAATTTAAGTGAAACTGCTAATAGAGAGATATCAAAACATGTACCAGTGAGATGCTACTTACCACCATCAGGGACTTCTGAGCTGTCATCATCCCAAACAGCACCAGCTCAAAGAGGACATCCATCATGTTCACATGATGGATCTAGGACAAGAAAACACGTTTGGAGAAAATAGGAATGATTTCATATAGATCAGCTACTGTGATGTATAAAATACATGCATGTGGAAGAATTCAGTGAGACTTGAAAGAGTTAATAAACTCACGTTTGCCTCAGCCAGCTCCCTCTCAATGTCATTCCGCTTGGAGGGGTCACTCAGGTAGTCCACAAAGTCGTTATAGGTACGGATGAACTTGGCCTCGTCCTATGACAAAGAAAAGAGCATCTTAGTGAACAGAACACATTTCACCTCAGGGACGCTCTCTTTCCCTTGAAAGAGAATCAGTTAGTGAGTTACCATGTGGTTGGCCTGAACCAGTGCGCCCAGGAGGACCTTTCCCGCCACAAACAGATGGTTCCTGCTCAGGGTGGAACCAAGCAGGGTCTAGGGGAGAGGGAAGAGTTAGGGTGAGGCATCTTCCTCTAGGAGACAGAACAAGAAGTCACAGAGAGAAAAAGAAAAGTGGGTCCACTCACAGTGAAGGCCTGGCGCAGGGAGATGAGCCTCAGGGCGATGTCCTCCACTCTCTTGGTGGTAAGGTAGAGGCTGTGAAAGGGAGGGAATGGAGCATGTCAACCATTAGAGTCAATGGGGGATAACAGCATTATGACCACTATCCTTCAGCATCCGACAAGCCCAGACTACACAGACATTTAGAGGAACTCACTTTAGTAGAGGAACCTCCCTCTCCTCAGGCAGCAGGTCCTCCTCCCAGCCCTACGACAACAAAACAAGCATGCAAAATCAGTGACCAATGCAATGACATAACAAACAATCGGTCAATGGAAGGATCTTAATGGTCCTAGTCAATAGTACGTGTGTGTAACGTCTGACCTCATAGCAGTTGTGGCCCTCAGGCTCTGGGTCAGTGAACTCCTGAGTGGTGGGCGTAGAGAAGGAGGCAGCCCGTCCAGCCCCATGTGGAGAGTGGCGTACACCACTGAGACATCAGTCTGCTGCTCAAAACACACACAACACACCTGTTTACCACACACACGTTATTAGAAAACACACCAAATCTAATGCAAAAATGCCCAGTAATGTCTAGTCTATATACATAGGAAATTGTTTATTTACCTGGTAGCAGCCAAGCGTCACGTCCACAGACGTCTCGTTTCGGAGGTGAGACGCATAGTGGGTCACCCTGCCAGCCACATGCTGACAGAGAGAGAATACATGTTAAGGCCAAATGGAATAAGTGAAGAAAAGCCTAATCTAATACTATTTCAGTAGTATTTACATCTTACCTGGATCC
This sequence comes from Salvelinus namaycush, assembly GCF_016432855.1. NCBI lineage: Eukaryota > Metazoa > Chordata > Actinopteri > Salmoniformes > Salmonidae > Salvelinus > Salvelinus namaycush. Next base: position 46,682,605 of record NC_052334.1, on the reverse strand, counting down.
AAGTGATGGACTGCACTTTGGTGGCACAGTAGGGGATGCCCTCTAGACTAAGCCTGGCTGTCTCCTTGGAGATGGCCCACACCAGTTGAGTCTCTAGGCCTCTCACCCTACTCACGTGGTGCATCCTCACCACCACCTGCTGTTGAGATAAGACAACAAGACAAGACAACATCAACAAAAATACTTTAGCAATCGCTGTGACACATGTAGCTAGCTAGCTACAACATCTCTAGCACAAGCATTTTTTCCAAGTCTGAATTATAGAAATACACAACATTTCGCAAATTAGAATGACATTGTTAAATGTAGTAAAATAAGAGTTTTAAACTCCACATACCCTCTTCGAAGTCGCTGTCCACCTGTCGACAATCACGAACCCTGCAAAACAGAAAAAGACAAGAAAAACAAGCCACAAATGAATTTGAACAACCTGTCGACGCAGTAGGCCGCCGACGTCCACGCACTCTCTCCGCCAGTCTTTAAAAGCACCCAGGCATTTTCCAGTCGATTGTTCTATCTCAGGTGTCAAAAATCAAACAAGTTTGTTGTCAGCAGCAAACTGAAGTTGTTTTCGCACAGAAAACGTTCCATAGAACATCGGTTAGATGTCTCTTGGCAACACACGTTCGAAAATGATTGTTTACAAAATTGACAACTGTGTTGCCATAGAAATGAGTTTGGAATTCTATGATTCCCTTTAGAATCCGTTAAAATTGTTTGTCATCATTCTAGTGACGTGGACGTGCTCCTTCGTAGCTCAGTTGATATTTTTTTATTTTTTATTTCACCTTTATTTAGCAAGTAGGCAAGTTGAGAACAAGTTCTCATTTACAACTGCGACCTGGCCAAGATAAAGCAAAGCAGTACGGCACATACAACAACACAGAGTTACACATGGAGTAAACAAACATAGTCAATAATACAGTAGAAAAACAAGTCTATATACAATGTGAGCAAATTAGGTGAGATAAGGGAGGTAGAAGGGCAATGCATAGGCCATGGTGGCGAAGTAAATACAATATAGCAATTAAAAACACTGGAATGGTAGATTTGCAGTAGATGAATGTGCAGTAGATGAATGTGCAAAGTAGAAATACTGGGGTGCAAAGGAGCAAGATAAATAAAATAAATACAGTAGGGGATGGGGTAGTTGTTTGGGCTATTTATAGATGGGCTATGTACAGGTGCAGTGATCTGTGAGCTGCTCTGACAGCTGGTGCTTAAAGCTAGTGAGGGAGATAAGTGTCTCCAGTTTCAGAGATTTTTGTAGTTCGTTCCAGTCATTGGCAGCAGAGAACTGGAAGGAGAGGCGGCTAAAGGAGGAATTGGCTTTGGGGATGACCAGTGAGATATACCTGCTGGAGCGCGTGCTACGGGTGAGTGCTGCTATGGTGACCAGCGAGCTGAGATAAGGCGGGACTTTACCTAGCAGGGTCTTGTAGATGACCTGGAGCCAGTGGGTTTGTCGACGAGTTTGAAGTGAGGGCCAGCCAACGAGAGCGTACAGGTCGCAGTGGTGGGTAGTATATGGGGCTTTGGTGACAAAATGGATGGCACTGTGATAGACTGCATCCAATTTGTAGGGTGTTGGAGGCTATTTTGTAAATGACATCGCCGAAGTCGAGGATCGGTAGGATGGTCAGTTTTACGAGGGTACGTTTGGCAGCATGAGTGAAGCCAATTCTAGATTTAACTTTGGATTGGAGATGTTTGATGTGAGTCTGGAAAGAGAGTTTACAGTCTAACCAGACACCTAGGTATTTGTAGTTGTCCACATATTCTAAGTCAGAAACGTCCAGAGTAGTAATGCTGGACGGGCGGGCAGGTGCAGGCAGCGATCGGTTGACGAGCATGCATTTAGTTTTACTTGTATTTAAGAGCAGTTGGAGGCCACGGAAGGAGAGTTGTATGGCATTGAAGCTCGTCTGGAGGGTAGTTAACACAGTGTCCAAAGAAGGGCCAGAAGTATACAGAATGGTGTCATCTGCGTAGAGGTGGATCAGAGACTCACCATAAGTAGAAAGTGGTCATATTTTAATGAACATAAACTGAACACTTACACATACAAAACAACAAACGTGACAAAACCGAAAACAGTCCCGTGTGGCACGAACACTGACACGAGATACAGAAGACAATCACCCAACTCACGCCCTGACCAACTAAATAAATACAAGAAAAAGGAAAAACAGGTCAGGAACGTGACATCAACATAACTTGTGTCAATTGAAGTTTATCCTCAATACTGACAAAACTAAACTAATGGTGTTTTCTAAAGCAAGAAATAGACCTCTGAACCTTTCACCTATTACTACCTGTCAGGGCAAGGAGATTGAGATTGTAACCTCATATAAATATCTTGGAATTTTAATTGATGACGGCCTCTCTTTTAAATTGCATATTCAACAACTTACAAAAAAATTGAAGCTGAAATTGGGAATTTATTTTAGGAATAAGGCCTGTTTTTCTTTTGAATCCAGAAGGAGGCTAGTATCAGCTACATTTATGCCTTTACTAGACTATGGGGATATTTTATATATGAATGCTTCCGCTCAGTGTTTGAGATCAATTGACACCCTTTACCATGGTAATTTGAGATTTATTTTAAACTGCAAAACTCTTACGCACCACTGCACTTTGTATACCAGGGTTGGCTGACCTTCTCTAGTCACTCGTAGGCTCAGTCACTGGTACACTTTGATTTATAAAGCCATTTTGGGTTTACTACCTTTTTATTTGGGCATTTTTATTGTTCAGAAATGTGGTGGGTACTCTTTTCGTTCGCTGGACTTTATCCTGCTAACTGTTCCAAATGTCCGAACTGAATTTGGTAAAAGGGCTTTTATGTACTCTGCGCCATCGTCTTGGAACACCTTACAAAATACTTTTAAACTGGAAGAACTTGTCCTGATTGGTATTTTTAAATCACTGATGAATGATCTTGAGACTGATTCCCTGACCTGTCAATGTTTTTAATTTGCTGTTTTTGATTTTTGTTACTCTTGTGGATTCAATGGTTTCTACTAGATTACTTGTAGTTTTTCATGTTGTTTGTCTGTAATTTTTGTAATGACTTGGTGCTTGGCCAGGACGCTCTTGAAAAAGAGATTTTAAATCTCAATGAGCCCTTCCTGGTTAAATAAAGGTTAAATAAATAGCAAAAATAAGAAAAACCCTTGAATGAGTAGGTGTTCTAATAGCAATAAGGCACCTTTGAGGTTTGTGGTATATGGCCAATATACCACCCCTCCTTGGGCCTTATTGCTTAAATAACCCATATCTCTTTTATAACAGGATATTATCATTGACTATATGAAAGTGCATGTATGAATAAGTCTGATTTACCGTTTTCAATGGCAGGTTCACCTTCTGAAGCCGGATGAGGTTCCCAAAGCGTGCTGCGCACCCACCAAGCTCAGTCCCATCTCTGTACTCTTCTACGCTGACAACAACAACGTGATCCTAAAGAAGCATCGCAACATGGTGGTCAAGACCTGTGATGCCTGTGACACCAGTGGTAGCCCATCTATCTATTCTTAATTTTAATCAACTTAATTGCCATTGTTCCAAAAGAAACAAACAGGGTAAAAGAACTTGCAACCAGCAGTTGATAGCAATAATCTGTCAATATGCTGATAAATAGTATGTATCTAATATATTGATTTTGAGTCAGAGTGGTATATGAACAACACCCATTGGACCTATAACCATACTTCACTTTTGATTAACTAAAATATTCAAATCTACAGTAATTCTGTAACGGCAGTCTAGCTCTTCCTCCTCCTCAGACGAGGAGAGGCGAGAAGGATCGGAGGACCAATGTGCAGCGTGGTAAGTTTCCATGATTTAATATACACGAAAACAAGACACTATACAAAATAACAAACGAACTAACCGTCACAGTTCCGTGTGGCACAAACACTGACACAGGAAACAACCACCCACAAATCCCCAACACAAAACAAGCCACCTATATATGATTCTCAATCAGGGACAACGATTGACAGCTGCCTCTGATTGAGAACCATATTAGGCTGAACACAGAAACAGACAAACTAGACACACAACATAGAATGCCCACCCAGCTCACGTCCTGACCAACACTAAAACAAGCAAAACACATAAGCACTATGGTCAGGACGTGACAGTACCCCCCTCCTGAGGTGCGGACTCCGAACGCACCCCTAAAACTCAAGGGGAGGGTCTGGGTGGGCATCTGTCCGCGGTGGCGGCTCCGGCGCAGGATGAGGCCACCACTCCACCATTGTCTTTGTCCCCCTCCTTAGCGTCCTTTGGGTGGCAACCCTCGCCCCCGACCTTGGCCTAGGAATCCTCACCAAGGTCCCCACTAAATTTAGGAGACAGCACAGGACAGAGAGGTAGCTCAGGACAGAGAGGTAGCTCAGGACAGAGAGGTAGCTCAGGACAGAGAGGTAGCTCAGGACAGAGGGGCAGCTCCGGACTGAAGGGCAGCTCCGGACAGAGAGGCAGCTCTGGACTGAAAGGCAGCTCCGGACTAATGGCAGCTCCGGACTGAGGGGCAGCTCCGGGCTGAGGGGCAGCTCCGGGCTGAGGGGCAGCTCATGACTGGAAGGCAGCTCATGACTGGAGGGCAGCTCATGACTGGAGGGCAGCTCATGACTGGAGGGCAGCTCATGACTGGCAGGCAGCTCATGACTGGAAGGCAGCTCATGACTGGAGGGCAGCTCATGACTGGAGGGCAGCTCATGACTGGAGGGCAGCTCATGACTGGAAGGCAGCTCATGACTGGAAGGCAGCTCATGACTGGAGGGCGGCTCATGACTGGAGGGCGGCTCATGACTGGAGGGCGGCTCATGACTGGCGGGCGGCTCTGGCAGCTCCTGGGCAGACGGGCGGCTCAGACGGCGCTGGGCAGACGGATGGCTCAGACGGCGCTGGGCAGACGGATGGCTCAGACGGCGCTGGGCAGACGGATGGCTCAGATGGCGCTGGGCAGACGGATGGCTCAGATGGCGCTGGGCAGGCAGGCAGCTCAGATGGCTCTGGGCAGGCAGGCAGTGCAGGCGACATTGGACAGACGGCCGACTCTGACCTGCTGAGGCGCACAGTAGGCCTGGTGCGTGGTGCCGGAACTGGTGGTACCGGACTGGAGACACGCACCTCAAGGCTAGTGCGGGGAGAAGGAACAGTGTGTACAGGGCTCTGGAGATGCACAGGAGGCTTGGTGCGTAGTACCGGAACTGGAGGTACCGGGCTGGAGACACGCACCCCAGGGAGAGTGCGTGGAGGAGGAACAAGGCTCTGGAGACGCACTGGAAGCCTGGTGCGTGGTGTAGGCACTGGTGGTACTGGGCTGGGGCGGGAAGGTGGCGCCGGATATACTGGACCGTGCAGGCGTACTGGCTCCCTTGAGCACCGAGCCTGCCCAACCTTACCTGGTTGAATGCTCCCCGTAGCCCGACCAGTGCGGGGAGGTGGAATAACCCGCACTGGGCTGTGTTGGCGAACCGGGGACACCATGCGTAAGGCTGGTGCCATGTACACCGGCCCGAGGAGACGCACTGGAGACCAGACGCGTTGAGCCGGCTTCATGGCACCTGGCTCAATGCTCAATCTAGCCCGGCCAGTGCGGGGAGGTGGAATAACCCGCACCGGGCTAAGCACACGTACAGGAGACACCGTGCGCTCTTCCGCATAACACGGTGTCTGCCCGTACTCCCGCTCTCCACGGTAAGCATGGGAAGTGGGCGCAGATCTCCTACCTGACTTCGCCACACTACCCTTTAGCCCCCCCCCCCCGACAAATTCAGATAATTACATCACCCCTTCATGTCATATATTCTGTGACCAATCAAAGCTGTAAAGTACTGTATCATAAGTATATCAATGCTAAAATTCTACCCTTTTGATGACTATAATATCTTGTTGAACCATGAATTTGTCATTGTCTCTTTTAGAAGTACTAAACATGGTTTGCAAAAAATACACGTTTTTCTTCTTCTTTAATCATACTTTTAACCAGTACAAGTTAGTAACAATGGAAAATGGCAACAAACAAAAAAATGTTTGGCCATTTTTGTATGTACAGTGTAACAAATACACAGTGATGTATGTCCTTGTCAACAGATATCTGGAGGACTGTATATGGCTATATTTGTAATAAACTATACTGAACAAAAAAACGCAACATGTAAAAGGTTGGTCCCATGTTTCATGAGCTGAAGTTAAAGGTCCCGGGAAATGTTCTGTACGCCAAAAAAAAAACAATGTGAGCATTTCTCCATTGCCAAGATAATCTATCCACATTGAAAGGTGCACCATATCAAGAAACTGATTAACTAGCATGATCATTACACAGGTGCACCTTTTGCTGGGGACAAAAGGCCACTAAAATGTGCATATTTGTCACAACACAATGCCACAGACGTCTGAAGTTCTGAGGGATTGTGCAATTGGTATGCGGACTGCAGGAATGTCCACCAGAGCTGCTGCCAGAGAATTGAATGTTTATTTCTCTACCATAAGTCGCTTCCAACATCATTTTAGAGAATTTGTGTCACGAATACCACCGAAGGTGGCTCCCCTTCCTGTTCGGGTGGCGCTCGGCGGTCGTCGTCGCCGGTCTACTAGCTGCCACCGATCCCTTTTTCCTTTTCGTTTGTTTTTGTCTAATTGTTTTCACCTGTTCCTTGTTGGGGTTTTGGGATGGGTGTTATTTAAGTTCGTTTAGCCCGCTGGTGTTTGTGCGGGCTTGTATTTATTTTGACGTATGTGGTGTTTGTGTTCTTTTGGGTTTTCGCTGTCCGGGTTTTTTAGTAACTATGGTTTTGGGTTTGTTGCACCTGTGTTTTGGGCTTCACCCATGTTTTTAACTGGTTACTACCCGAAAGGACATTAAAGCGTTTTTCCCGTCTACCTTCTGCTCTCTGCGTCTGACTCCACACCCATCACTCTCCAGACATTACAATTTGGCAGTACATCCAACCGACAATTTTCCTGCCTGCTAGCCATTCAAAATGTAACGATTCCTTTTGGGTGTCAGGGAAAATGTATGGAGTAAAAAGTACATTATTTTCCTTAGAAATGTAGTAAAGTAAAAGTTGTCAAAACTATAAATAGTAAAGCACAGATACCCCCAAAAACTACTTAAGTAGTACTTTAAAGTATTTTTACTTAGGTACTTTACACCACTGTATGTGCTTCAATAGAGTCTGACGTTCAGGGTGGTTGGACATATAAGATGGGGTGCTGGTGAGCTTCTGCCCCCATTTTAGGTCGTCACACAAATATTCCCCCACCCATGTCCATTGAATCATAGTAATTAGACCTTGCTTTAAGGAAGCATAGCAAGAATGAAAGGAATCAATTTATCATTGAATGATTTATAAATCTCGCTTATTAAACCATCATTTCCAGGGGACCTATTGTCTTTAAGGCTTTTAATACAGTCTTATCTCAGATAACTCATCACAAAAATCCCTGAAATCATAATCTTCTTAGCTACTTCTTTGCTACATTGTCTAAGAAAATATCCATATTGGAAGTTGGCTGGGCTGATGTATACAGATTCTGATAAAACTGGGAAACATGCTGAGAGATTTCTTTTGGATTTTCATTGGGAGTATTATTAATCATTAATTGACATATGGAAGGAAGTCTTTTCGCCTGCCCTTTTTTCTAAATTAAAGAAATATCTTTAATCGTCTTGCTCTTACAAACGCTCCCCGGGCCTTTTCCTCGTAGAAACAGTCTAACTGCATTTGCAATGATGATAGCTCCAGTAATTCCTGATTAGTTAGTTACCTTTTTTTAGTTTAATCCATTATTCCCTTTATGATGTCATATTCTTTCTCTCTCTTGGCACGAGCAATTTCTTTTCCCATTGAAATAGCCAAAAGCCTTAATCAAATTTCCTTAGCTCCCAGTAACTTCCAAACATATTCAGGCACAATTCCTGTATTTATCATTCATTCCTGCTACTTCCTTCTTAAATACTTCATTCTCTAGTAAAGTCTTGTTCATTTTCCAGTAACCTTTAACTTTTTTTGGTTGACAAACCATGCATATTTATCTTTATTGAGATCCCGCTGTGGTCTGTTAAAATCAATGGTTCAATCGAGACTGTATCAACCTTGTCAGCAATATCTTCAGATATCAGCCAGAAATCAATAGTGGATTGTATAGATAAATCTTTGGTACTCCATGTAAACATAATCTTATCTGGGTTCTTATGTCTCCAAATATCTAGAACACCTAACCTTAGACATATATTCCTTATCTCACAAACAGAATTGCTATCCATAGGAGGCCATCTATCTAGATTATCATGTAATACTGTATTAAAATCTCCACCCCATATTACTTTGGCCAATGGAAATTTAGACATAATTTTTACTTATTTTCCTCTCAATGTCTCTAAATAAAATACAGTTACTTGACTTGTTATTGGAAGCTTAAGTATTTACAACAATGAATTGAACATGGTTGACATCTACCAATAGTATAATCCATCTCCCTGTATTATCTGCTTCATGGCTCAATATATGAGCCTTAAAGTTGCCTTTTAAAATAGGGACACCTGCTGACCGATTAGTACCAAATGAAAACCAAATATCATTCATATCATCACCATTGGCACTTCCAAAACGCAGTATCTGTGCAACAGGCATGAGTTTCTTGAATGAAATAAGTCGGCACTCTTACCCTTACAATACAAAAATAAAGATCTCCTTTTCAAAAAATGACAGATTCCCCTGGCATTAATAGAAAAAAACAGAAATGGACATTTACTATCACAGTGACTATATGAAAAATATTAAACTTGTATACGTTCACATGAATCTTTGTATTACAACACTACGAACCTGCATTGGCAAGAATGATGGAGCATTTTAATTTACACACAATTGTGCAATGGAAAAAAAAGTTTTTTGCATATCCCAACTCCCCCAAGTGCCTTGCTCAAGGGCACAGCGACATCATTATTTATTTTCCCACTTTGTCGGCTACGGAATTTGAGCCAGCAACCTTTCGGTAACTGGCCCAATGATCTAACCTTGAGGCTACGTGCCGCCCCTTAGAATGTAGGGTGACTCCCCTAGTGGGTCCTGAACCCAGGTCAGCAGCACTACATTGCTGTGTGTCTGTATAGTTGAGGGTATATTGGTTTAGTAATACTCATTCCAGTTCTGGTCCCAGAGGGGATCTCAATACTGTTACACGTAGCCATGATCACCAAGCTACCCTTACTTAATAAAACCTGAATTCAAAAAGAACAAGATGTGCTTGTCATTATTTTATTTTAACTTGTATTATAGTATACCCACATTTCTGTCCACAACTTTTGAATCAGGTACCATTTAAATGTAAGGTGCTTAATACAGTTCCAGCCACTAGGGGGTACTCTGGTGAAGCCCATGGAAATAAAAGAAATATAGTTTTAAGTGAATTGGGAAGAGTAAGAATGAAAACTAAAGAAAGACTGTAAACGGTTGTTACCTGTGCTGACATGATAAAAAGTGGAGTAAACCGTACTTTTCGCGTTGTAGTTTATATGATAAGCTCATTGGAAGGGTAAAAAATTTGGAGGCACCGCTGAGATGTATTTTCATGTGAGCACCGGCCCATATTCCTGGAACGGACAACGAGTGAGAGACATTGGGAGAGTAGCTAGCTAGCTAACGTTAGCAGGCTAACCACCTAACGGATTGTAGCTATCTTGCCATTGCCTGCATTGTCGCCACGTGAGTAGGACAATATGAGTCGAGAGAGGGAAACGTTGTTGGATGAAATCGAACAGAGTTTATGGACTTTAACTGAGGACAATTTACGGCACCTGTGTGTAGTTGTGGAATAGGAGGTGTAGATGACTGAAGTAAAAGGAAAGAGCCATCGCGCTTTGCGGCGCAAATTGATGGAAGATTACTGTGAGAAGGAAGATTTAATGGAATCAGAGGATGAGGGAATGTCTTGTCTGCTTCAACTGAAAGACGAAATCAAAGGACTATCGGACTCTGAGGATACTGTGAAAGTCTGCCTTACAAATCCCAGCCAGTCGGCGCCAACGAGGCAAGTGGACAGCAATATGGAACGCCGTTTGGGTCTTTGCGTGTCAAAAAGATACACGTCAAATAACACTATTTGACACGTCAAATAAGCTTCTTTAGCAATCAGGACCTGAATATGACTCCACGTCACACAATAATTTAACGTTCATTAATTTTGTACGTAGTTATTGCACATTGATTACACTCTCCGATACGATATTCACCGATACAAATGCTATGAGTCAAAGATTTTGTCACTGATGATCACATTTGCTTAAAGGTCGTTTGGACTCCGCCCAAGTCTCAGGTACTGATGATAGACGTTCACTCAACTTCTGTTCTTCCGAGGTAAAATTAGCTAGCTAGTTAACAATAGCAGCCCAATTTCTCGAAAATTGTAAATCTACCATCTCTGATTGCACACCAGACTGCTGCTCACGGACAGAAGAGATGGACTTCAACCATCAATAGCCAGGTAACGGTAACTTAATGTTAGCTAACGTTAGCTATCTAACGTAGGTGTTGAGAGTGAGTGCTGTAACGGCTGCAAAAAAAGTAACTACATAATATAACACTAACGTTACCTAACTACCAACGGCGTTAGCTAGCTAACGTTAAATACGTTAAATCTGCCTGCCATTGATATTTAACTGTACTCAAGATAGCTGGCTAAAGTTAATTGTTCATAATCTAACGTTAATTATGGAATCTATAAAACGTTAACTAGTTACTGCTGTACAGTAACGTTAGCTAGCTAGCGATGTTGAATGAAGATACTTTTTTTGAACTAGTTTGTAACTAAAGTACGTTAGTTAAAACTGCATCGCCTGTCAATGCACGGTTGTCTTCATAGGTCGGAGGCTCAGAGTTGGCACAGTTTAGACAAGAGAACACTTTAGGGGAAGTACATACAGATAAAATGTCACTGGGCCCGTCGGGTCTGCGGTCTATTTTTCAGGCTAGAGACCATGTTCCGGAGCCTTCGGTGGGCAAGTGGTCATTTGATTGATGAAGAGATGGCCAGCAATCTAATTACTGTTGCAGAGGAGTTCCTACAAGAGGCAAATGACATCCAACAACGGGAACCTTACGAAAATGCCAAGTTGTTATATTTATATCATTTTTTTGTACGGCATGTATGGCAAAGGCTGAGATTGTATCATTTTACTTGTCCTGTGTTAAGTCAATCAATGAAAAAACATTTGGTTGGCCTATAATGTTGTTCCTATATTCTATTTGGTGATCTCATAGTCTATTAACCTACAGTTTTTAGGAGTGTATTTTGTAATTATCTATTGTATTTTTTATTTCAGTGTCCTGTCAAGCGCCTTTGGAGGGGAGGCGGTATCACATCACCAAGGAGCAGCTTGAGTTCCTCATAGATTGTCATATGACCATCAGACAAATGGCAGATGTTCTCAATGAGTCGCACTCTGTGGTCAAGTTGCGCATGAGGTAAGTAGTTACTGTAATCTAATAAAGCAATTGTAACACAAGAGGGAGATCTCTACATCCCCTCTAGATTTGATCACATTCCTGATTGATGTATCTTTTTGTGTTATTTTTGTATTTAGTCATTTTCAGCTTTTCAGGTCCTACTCACTGTTGTCAGATGCTCAGCTGGATGAGAGGATCAAAGAGCTGATATCAATAAAAACAGAATGGCGTCACTATAAGAGAAAAAATGGTTTTGTAAAACAAATGCATCTTGTTTTTTAGGTGTAGGATTGTTATCCATGGTGCTGTGGATGGTTACAGCAGACTTGTGTTTCTGAAGGCCTCTGACAACAACAGGACCGCCACAGTCATAGAGTCATTCGAAGCAGCCATCACCAGCTACGGAGTACCATCCCAGGTGAGATGTGACCGGGTGGTGAAAACAACCGCATCTGTGCCTTCATGGAGCAGTTCAGGGGTGCTGAGATGGGAAGTGCCCTCAGAGGAAGGAGCACTCACAACCAGAGGCTAGAGCGGCTGTGGGGGGACGTCTGGCATGGAGTCTCCAACGTTTACCATGACCTGTTCACCTTCTTGGAGACGGAGCAGATCATCGACATCAACAATGAGGTGCACCTGTGGGCACTGCACTTTGTGTTCCTGCCACGGGTGAACAGAGATCTTGCTGTGTTTGCCAGTCAGTGGAACCACCATGGGCTGAGGACTGAACAACGGCAGTTGTTCGTCTTGGGTTCCCTGGCAATGCAGAGGGCCAATCTGACAGCACTAAGGGATTTGTTCGCCCCAAATTCAACCACCATCAGCTCTCAAGCCACCACCTCAGCTCCTCCAACCACCACCTCAGCTCCTCCAACCACCACCTCAGCTCCCCCAACCACTGGCGCCGCAGCTCTTTATTGGTCTTAATGGGTGATTGTGCCACAAATCCAGTTCACCATCATCAACACACAGATGGAACTGTTGCGAACAATAATTCCATTGGAAGGCCCCAGAGGCAGCCTGGGAGTTGACAATCTACAGAGGGTTATGGCAGTTATATCTTCAGCGCCACTCGTTCCTACTTCAACCTGACTTACTACATACACCCCTGATACTCCCCTACTGGGATGAGGGATTGGACACTATATCTTCAGCGCCACTCGTTCCTACTCCAACCTGACTTACTACATACACCCCTGATACTCCCCTACTGGGATGAGGGATTGGACGCTATATCTTCAGCGCCACTCGTTCCTTTTAATCAGTTCATTTTTATAAAACGTTTATACATTTTATAATACTAACATTCCCCCTCTTTCACACACTGTATGATTTGGTCTCTAGAAAGGTACGATAGACATCTTCAACTCTAAACGGATGGGGACCAGAGTTTAGACACAGGTGGCTTAACAAAAGTTAAGTACTTCCCCATTCCAGTACGAGTCTGTTTGGTTATATTTGGAGAGAGTCAGGTACTGTTAAGATATACGGCCGATGGTTATTGTATTTTGCTCTATGGCGCTTTAGCACAGCATTCCAGCTGCTGAGACAATATTTGTCTTCCACTCAGTACAACACGACCCAAGAGAGGCCTACTGCAAGCACTGGTTTGGAGCCTTCAGAGCGTGCCTGCTGTGGGGAGGACAACAGAACATCCCGAATGGACATTATTAAAACAGAACTTACATTTTTGTAATGCCCAATCGGGACTTTTATAACTTGTTAAAATAAATAATTGTGTGGAGAACGCCCTATAGTTGAAAAAATAAACTATGAAGATAGTGGTTCGCCCCCGTTACATTTGATATAATTTTGATTAACAGCAACTTATTACAGTTAGTAACATAACATTGTTGACACATTGTGACAGCTCAAATGATGTGGTTGAAGATGGACTAGTGCAGGGCTCCTAACCTTGTTCCTGGAGACCTACTGTCTTGTTGGTTCACTTCGACCCTAATCTAGTGCACCTGATTTGAATAATTACCTGCTTAATAAGTTAATGAGGTTAGTTAAAACTGAGGTTGGATTGAAAACCTACAGGAGGGTAGCTCTCCAGGAACAGGGTTGGAGAGCCTTGGACTAATGAATCTAGTTCTTAGATCAATGCATTTGAAATTCGATAAGTCACTACGAAGGTGCAGTTCCCAGAAGTGGAGATGTCACTTAATGCAGTGGATGGAAAGCCTTATTTCATGTAGTTCTAATTAAATGATAATGGTTGAATTCCATTTGTTCTTAATGTAGGACATCAAATTATCAGATTTGTATGAGTTGGCTGCAATATGGCAGCAGTACTTCAGTCAATATCAGTAAAGGATATTGGTTATTAGTGAAGTGTCAGTAAAGTGTTTCTAAAAGAACGAAACCTTAAAAACACCAAAACCAACAATATGGAGTGTATAATTTAATATTAATGATCATTAAGTTAACAATAACATCTAATATGGACTGTATAATGTAATATTAATGATCATTAAGTTAACAATAACAGCCAATATGGACTGTATAATTTAATATTAATGATCATTAAGTTAACAATAACATCCCATATGGACTGTTTAATTTAATATTAATGATCATTAAGTGAACAATAACATCCAATATGGAAATACAGTGCATTTGGAAAGTATTCAGACCCCTTGACTTTTTCCACATTTTGTTACATTCAAGCCTTATTCTAAAATGTATTAAATAAATAAAAATGTAGCGTCATACTCAAGAAGACTCGATGGTGTAATCGCTGCCAAAGGTGCTTCAGCAAAGTACTGAGTAAAGGGTCATAAATGTAATGTTTCCTTTTTTTTATACATTTGCAAAAATGTCAACCTGTTTTTGCTTTGTCATTATGGGGTATTGTGTGTAGATTGATGAGGGGGGAAAATGATTGTATCCATTTTTGAAGAAGGCTGTAACGTAATAAAATGTGGAAAAAGTCAAGGGGTCTGAATACGTTCCGAATGCACTGTACAAACAATACAGATGTACTGTAAGTAGATAAATGCTTAAATGTTGATGTGCAGTTACATTTTCAAACACTCAATTGCTACTGTAATTTAGTGCTACTAGATACAATTATGTATCGTAAAAATGTTTTTATGCAACACCGAAATGTGGGGAATTCACAATACCGGAGGTCATGAAGTGTCACAGCACACGTGTTTGTGTCACAGCACACGTGTTTGCCTCTGGGTACTTTTTCTTCTGCTGCCCAGCGAGATGCCCTCGCGCTGTGTGGAGGAATTCGATGGTCGGGGTGTCCTCAAACCCAAAGGGTGGCACCACCGTAGCCCCAGTAGCAAACTCCAACACCATCGCCACTGTTAAAGGAGGACATTCTCCATCTGAGGAGTACACAGTAAAACATTTAAAATACATATTTAAATCACAAAATGGAATATTATGCAGTTACCGATAAACTTGAAAAATTTACTATTTTACCTTGCACCTCAGCCAGCCAGTTGAACCAGTGGCAGATGGTGTCGTTCTCCACACACCGCCGGTTGCCGCCAGGTATGGAATAGGTTACTTTAAACAGGTCCCTGGCAGTGGGAGGCTTTATGGAGTCCACAAAAAGTGCTCGGAAGCTGTCCGGGTGGTTCCCCAATGCTTCAAGCAGCCCAAGAGAGTTGAGACGATATTTGAACCTGTTATGGTTTAAAGACAGTATGTACATGTATATTTAAAATAAGTGTTAAGGACAATATAGTGATGTGTATTGATTTAGGGGGATGGATTGATTAAAAATACTTATGTTAGAGGAGGTAATGACAAGTACTTCACAGATTTATGACAGAGTTGACTTACTGCTCCAAGGCCACCTGCATGCTCCCTTGGACAAATTGTTGAGCCACCAATTCAACCACACCATCTCTGTCCTCCATTGTCTTGACAACAATCCTTTTTTTGTAGGGGAACGAGCCTCCTCCTGTCTGCCTTAAAGGCCTCTACATTTGGATTCATCTGGGGGAATGTTTCCCCCAAAACCTTCAAGAAGCTGCTCTCCTCCTGACAATAGGGTACTTTGATCTGCCTCACATGATACTCTAAAGATACTGAGACATGGACAAATTATTTAAATCTAATAAAATTAAAAAATTTGGATTAACAACAAGCTAAGCTGTGTTTTGGTATATTTCACTTGTGATTGCATGATTATAAAGATTTTTAGTAATATTTTTTAATCTGATACGTTTGGAAATTTTCATCTTCCTTTCAGGACCGGAACGAGGCTGTAGTTTTCTCAGCATAACGCGCAAACCAAATGCTGTTTCTTTGTTATAAAAGTAATATTTATCGAACAAAAAGAACATTTATTGTGTAACTGGGAGTCTCGTGAGTGCAAACGTCCAAAGATTATCTAAGGCAAGCGATTCATTTTATTGCTTTTCTGACTTTCGTGACCATGCTAATTTGGGGCTAGCTGTTCTAGCATTGAAAGCTACACTCACAAAAGCTTGGATTTCTTTCGCTGTAAAATATATTTTCAAAATCTGACACGATAGGTGGATTAACAACAAGCTAAGCTGTGTTTTGGTATATTTCACTTGTGATTGCATGATTATAAATATTTTTAGGTATATTTTTGCATTTGGCGCCCTGCAATTCTAGCGGTTGTTTAGGAAAGGGATCCCGTAAAAGGGATCCGTAGCGCAGAGAAGTTAAGCCATTTTGCCACAACTTTGGAAGTATGCTTTGGGTCATTGTCCATTTGGAAGACCCATTTGCAACCATGATTTAACTTCCTGACTGATGTCTTGAGATGTTGCTTCAATATATCCACATCATTTTCAGTCCTCATGATGCCATCTATTTTGTGAAGTGCACCAGTCCCTCCTGCAGCAAAGCACCTCCACAACATGATGCTGCCACCCCTGTGCTTCCGGGTTGGGATGGTGCTCTTTGGCTTGCAAGACTCCCACTTTTTCCTCCAAACATAACAATGGTCATTATGGCCAAACAGTTCTATTTTTGTTTCATCAGTCCAGAGGACATTTCTCCAAAAAAGTACGATCTTTGTCCCCGTGGGCAGTTGCAAACCGTAGTCTGGCTTTTTATGGCAGTTTTGGAGCAGTGGCTTCTTCCTTGCTGAGCGGCCTTTCAGGTTATGTCGATATAGGTCTCGTTTCACTGTGGATATTGATACTTTTGTACCTGTTTCCTTCAGCATCTTCACAAGGTCCTTTGCTGTTGTTCTGGGATTGATTTGCACTTTTCGCACCAAAGTACATTCATCTATAGGAGACAGAACGCATCTCCTTCTTGACGGCTGCGTGGTCCCATGGTGATTATACTTGCGTACTATTTTTGTACAGATGAATGTGGTACCTTCATGTGTTTGGAAATTGCTCCCAAGGATGAACCAGACATGTGGAGGTCTACAATTTTTTTCTGAGGTCATGGCTGATTTCTTTTGATTTTCCCTTTGAACAATTGTTGGTAAAATTACTTGTGTCATGCACAAAGTAGATGTCCTAACCGACTTGCCAAAACTATAGTTTTTTTAACAAATTTGTGGAGTGGTTGAAAAACGTTTATTAATGACTCCAACCTAAGTGTATGTAAACTTCTGACTTCAACTGTATATATCCAGCCAGCATACCGGAGTCGCCTCTTCACTATTGACTTTGAGACTGGTGTTTTGCGGGTACTATTTAATGAAGCTGCCAGTTGAGGACTTGTGAAGCGTCTGTTTCTCAAACTAGATACTCTAATGTACTTGTCCTCTTGCTCAGTTATGCACCGGAGCCTCCCACTCCTCTTTCTATTTTGGTTAGAGACAGTTTGTGCTGTTCTGTGAAGGGAGAAGTACACAGCGTTCCACCAGATATTCAGTTGCTTGGCAATTTCTCGCATGGAATAGCTGTCACGTGTGCTCCCTCTCCGGCCTCTAGGTCACCAGGCTGCTCATAATGGCGCACACCTGTCACCATCGTTAAGCGCACCTGCGTGTCATCAGACTCACCTGGACTCCATCACCTCCCTGATTACCTTCCCTATATATGTCACTCCCTTCGGTTCTTTCTGCAGACATTATTGTTTCTGTTCCTGTGTCAGTTCTGTGCGTGGTTCGTGTTAATGATTTTGTATTACGTTGTGTTTATTAAAACACTCACTCCCTGAACTTGCTTTCCGACTCTCAGCGAACATCGTTACGATAGCCTTCATTTCTCAGAAGAAGAATAGACTGACGAGCTTCAGAAGAAAGTCTTTGTTTCTGGCCACTTTGTTCCTGTAATCGAACCCACAAATGCTGATGCTCCAGATACTCAACTATTCTAAAGATGGCCAGTTTATTGCTTCTTTAATGAGAACAGTTTTCAGCTGTGCTAACAAATGCAAAAGGGTTTTCTAATTATCAATTTAGCCTTTTAAAATGATAAACTTGGATTAGCTAACACAACGTGCCAATAGAACACAAGGAGGGATGTTTGCTGATTATGGGCCTCTGTACGCCTATGTAGATATTCCATAAATCTGCCGTTTCCAGCTACAATAGTCATTTACAACATTAATGTTCTCTGTATTTCAGATTTTTATTTTTTTTCACCAGGTAGGCCAGTTGAGAACAAGTTATAATTTACAACTGCAACCTGGCCAAGATAAAGCAAAGCAGTGCGACAAAAACAACAGAGTTACACATGGGATAAACAAACGTACAGTCAGTAACACAATAGAAAAATATGTATGCAGTGTGTGCAAATTAAGGAAAGAGGTAAGGCAATAAATAGGCCATAGTGGGGAATTACAATTTAGCAATTAACACTGGAGAGAAAGATGTGCAGATGAGGATGTGCTAGTAGAAATACTGGTGTGCAAAAGAGCAGAAAAAACAAGACAAATATGGGGTGAGGTAGGTAGTTGGTTGGATTGGCTATTACTGATGGAAGCTGCTCTGACAGCTGATGCTTAAAGTTAGTGAGGGAGATATAAGTCTCCAACTTCAGTGATTTTTGCAATTCGTTCCAGTCATTGGCAGCTGGAAGGAAAGGAGGCCAAAGGAAGTGTTGGCTTTGGGGATGACCAGTGAAATATACCTGCTGGAGCGTGTGCTACGGGTGGGTGTTGCTATGGTGACCAGTGACCAGCTGAGATAAGGCGGAGCTATACCTAGCAAAGACTTACAGATGACCTAGAGCCAGTGGGTTGGGCGAGGAATATGTAGCGAGGACCAGCCAACGAGAGCATACAGGTCGCAGTGGTGGGTAGTATATCGGACTTTGGTGACAAAATGGATGGCACTGTGATAGACTGCATCCAATTTGCTGAGTAGAGTGTTGGAGGCTATTTTGTAAATGATCGCCGAAGTCAAGGATTGGTAGGATAGTCAGTTTTACGAGGGTATGTTTGGCAGCATGAGTGAAGGAGGCTTTGTTGCGAAATAGGAAGCCGATTCTAGATTTAATTTTGGATTGGAGATGCTTAATATGAGTCTGGAAGGAGAGTTTACATTCTAACCAGACACCTAGGTATTTGTAGTTGTCCACATATTCTAAGTCAGAACCATCCAGAGAGGTAATGCAAGTCGGGCGGGTGCGGGCAGCGATCGGTTGAAGAGCATGCATTTAGTTTTACTAGCATTTAAGAGCAGTTGGAGGCCACGGAAGGAGTGTTGTATGGCATTGAAGCTCGTTTGGAGGTTCAAGTGTCCAAAGAAGGGCCAGATGTATACAGGATGGTGTCGTCTGCGTAGAGGTGGATCAAAGAATCACCCACAGCAAGAGCAACATCATTGATATATACAGAGAAAAGAGTCGGGCCGAGAATTGAACCGTGGCACCCCCATAGAGACTGCCAGAGGCCCGGACAACAGGCCCTCCGATTTGACACACTTAAATCTGAGAAGTCGTTAGTGAACCAGGCGAGGCAGTCATTAAAGAAACCAAGGCTGTCGAGTCTGCCGATAATAATACGGTGATTGACAGAGTCAAAAGCCTTGGCCAGGTCGACGAATATGAATGCACAGTACTGTCTTTTATCAATGGCGGTTATGATAATGTTTAGGACCTTGAGCGTGGCTGAGGTGAACCCGTGACCAGCTCGGAAACCGGATTGCATAGCAGAGAAGGTACGGTGGGATTCGAAATGGTCAGTGATCTGTTTGTTCACTTTGCATTCAAAGACTTGAGAGGCAGGAATGGATGGATATAGGTCTATAACAGTTTGGGTCTCGAGTGTCTCCCCCTTTGAAGAGGAGGATGACTGCGGCCGCTTTCCAATCTTTAGGAAATCTCAGATGATACGAAAGAGAGGTTGAACAGACTAGTAATAGGGGTTGCAACAATGGCGGGCGGATAATTTTAGGAAGAGAGGGTCCAGATTGTCTAGCCCAGCTGATTGGTAGGGATCCAGATTTTGTAGGGATCCAGATTTTGCAGCTCTATCAGAACATCAGCTGTCTGGATTTGAGTGAAGGAGAAGGGGGGGGGGGGGGGGGGGGGGGTTAGTGAGGCTTGGGCCAGTTGTTGCGGGGGGTGCAGAGCTGTTGGCCGGGGTTGGGGTAGCCAGGTGGAAAGCATGGCCAGCCGTAGAGAAATGCTTATTTAAATTCTCGATTATCGTGGATTTATCGGTGGGGACAGTGTTTTCTAGCCTCAGTGCAGTGGGCAGCTGGGAGGAGGTGCTCTTATTCTCCATGGACTTTAGTGTCCCAAAACTTTTTGAAATTAGTGCTGCAGGATGCGAATTTCTGTTTGAAAAAGATAGCCTTTGCTTTCCTAACTGCTTGTGTACAGTGGGGAGAACAAGTATTTGATACACTGCCGATTTTGCAGGTTTTCCTACTTACAAAGCATGTAGAGGTCTGTAATTTTTTTATCATAGGTACACTTCAACTGTGAGAGACGGAATCTAAAACAAAAATCCAGAAAATCACATTGTATGATTTTTAAGTAATTAATTTGCATTTGAGATAATCTAGAAAAACACAGCTTCCAACTTTCGCAACGTCACTACAAAATATATCAAAAGTTACATGTAAACTTTACCAAAACATTTCAAACTACTTTTGTAATACAACGTTAGGTATTTTTAAACGTTAATAATCGATCAATTTGAAGACGGGATGATCTGTGTTCAATACAAAAAAAAAAAAAACTGACGCAACTTTTTTCGTACCGTGCCTCTCTCAAACAATTTACTTCATGTGACCCTCATTTACGATAGCCCTACTTCTTCATTACACAAAGGAATAACCTCAACCGATTTCCAAGGACTGGTGACATCCAGTGGAAGCGGTAGGAACTGCAAGCAAGTCCCTTAGAAATCTGGTGTCTCTAAGAAAACTCGTTAAAAAGACAGTGACATCAAAAAAATAAAGATTCTGAATGGTTTGTGCTCTGGGTTTTGCCTGCAACATAAGTTCTGTTATTCTCACAGACATGATTCAAACAGTTTTAGAAACTTCAGAGTTATTTCTATCCACATCTACTAATAATATGCATATCTTATATTCTGGGGATGAGTAGCAGGCAGTTGAATTTTGGCATGCTATTTATCCAAAAGTGAAAATGCTGCCCCGAAGAAGTTAATGAAAGTTTGATTTTATAGTAATTTTCATAGTAATTAATTTTAATTTGGCGCTCTGCATTTTCTCAGGCTTTTTGCCAGGTGAGACAGTAGCGTCCCGCCTAAACTCAGATTTGTTTATATAAATATGAACTTTACCGAACAAAACATATATGTATTGTGTAACATGAAGTCCTATGAGTGTCATCTGATGAAGATCATCAAAGGTTAGTGATTAATTTTATCTCTATTTCAGCTTTTTGTTACTGCTCTCTTTGGCTGGAAAAATGGCTGTCTTTTTCTGTGACTTGGCTCATACCTAACATAATCGTTTGGTGTGCTTTCGTCGTAAAACCTTTTTGAAATCGGACACTTTGGCTGGATTTACAACAAGTGTATCTTTAAAATGGTGTAAAATACTTGTATGTTTGAGGAATTTAAATTATGGGATTTCTGTTGTTTTAAATTTGGCGTCCTGCAGTTTCACTGGCTGTTGACGAGATGGGACGCTACCGTCCCACATACCCTAGAGAAGTTAAGGAACAACCAAGCATCCTCTACTGACGGGATGAGGTCAATATCCTTCCAGGATACCCGAGCCAGGTCGATTAGGATGGCCTGCTCGTAGAAGTGTTTTAGGAAGCGTTTGACAGTGATGAGGGATGGACGTTTGACCGCGGACTCATAAACAGACGCAGGCAATGAGTCAGTGATCGCTGAGATCCTGGTTGAAAACAGCAGAGGTGTATTTAGAGGGCAAGTTGGTCAGGATAATATCTATGAAGGATCCCATTTTTACGGATTTGGGGTTGTACCTGGTAGGTTACTTGATCATTTGTCTGAGATTGAGGGCATCTAACTTAGATTGTAGTACGGCCGGGGTGTTAAGCATATCCCAGCTTAGGTCACCTAACAGTACAAACTCTGAAGATAGATGGGGGTCAATCAATTCACATATGGTGTCCAGGGCACAGCTGGGACCTGAGGGGGGTCTATAACAAGCGGCAACAGTGAAGGACTTATTTCTGGCGAGATGGATTTTAAAATTAGAAGCTCGATCAATTTGATGTTATTTTAAAATGGACAAAAAAAATTACAAAAAAAATTAAACCTAGTTTCACTTTGATCAGGCGGTGGTGGCTTTGGGTCCATAACCACTACATTGTAGTTTGCCTGAATCAAGTCATTTTCATTCAGTCAGACCCCAAATAGGTTATTTAGAGTCCTCTTGTGGTCAATAATGCTACCTACAATGAATTGTCACAACTTGATTTCAGTAGTATGCTCAGCTCAACAGTAAGACAAAAAAAGGATCATTAAATTTTACAACATTTCACTCTCTATTGGACAGTCTATTAAGAATATGAGAATGTATTCTAGATTGATTTGAGATAGACATTTTATCATGGTTAGTTCTATAAAAGCAGTGACAGAAGTGCTGTCTGCACACTGAAAAAAAGTTTAGATCAACTTACAGTATACTACTATATTATGTCGGAAAGATATCAGTTTGTCTCTGTGAATGGTTTGTCCTCTGACAAATCAACTGTAAATTTCGGT
This sequence comes from Salvelinus namaycush, assembly GCF_016432855.1. NCBI lineage: Eukaryota > Metazoa > Chordata > Actinopteri > Salmoniformes > Salmonidae > Salvelinus > Salvelinus namaycush. Next base: position 46,660,073 of record NC_052334.1, on the reverse strand, counting down.
GTTCCTCAAGGTTCCGTTTTAGGACCACTATTGATTTCACTATATATTTTACCTCTTGGGGATGTCATTCGAAAACATAATGTTCACTTTCACTGCTATGCGGATGACACACAGCTGTACATTTCAATGAAACATGGTGAAGCCCCAAAATTGCACTTGCTAGAAGCCTGTGTTTCAGACATAAGGAAGTGGATGGCTACCCGGATAAAGCACTAAATAAATTTCAGTTAGTGCTAAATACGGCTGCTAGAATCCTGACTAGAACCAAAAAATGGCATAATTTTACTCCAGTGCTAGCCTCGCAACACTGGCTTCCTGTTAAGGCAAGGGCTGATTAAGGTTTTACTGCTAACCTACAAAGCATTACATGGGCTTGCTCCTACCTATCTTTCCGATTTGGTCCTGCCGTACATACCTAAAGGTACGCTACGGTCACAAAACGCAGGCCTCCTAATTGTCCCTAGAATTTCTAAGCAAACAGCTGGAGGCAGGGCTTTCTCCTATAGAGCTCCATTTGTATGGAATGGTCTGCCTACCCATGTGAGAGACGCAGACTCGGTCTCAACCTTTAAGTCTTTACTGAAGACTCATCTCTTCAGTAGGTCATATGATTGAGTGTAGTCTGGCCCAGGAGTGTGAAGGTGAACGGAAAGGCTCTGGAGCAACGAACCGCCCTTGCTGTCTCTGCCTGGCCGGTTCCCCTCCACTGGGATTCTCTGCCTCAAACCCTATTACAGGGGCTGAGTTACTGGCTTACTGGTGCTCTTCCATGCCGTCCCTAGGAGGGGTGCGTCACTTGAGTGGGTTGAGTCACTGACGTGATCTTCCTGTCCGGGTTGGCGCCCCCCCTTGGGTTGTGCCGTGGCGGAGATCTTTGTGGGCTATACTCTGCCTTGTCTCAGGATGGTTGGTGGTTGAAGATATCCCCCCCCGTTGAGACTTCCCGTTCAGTAATATGACTCCAGAATTGATGTATGGTTGAAAATATAAATTCAAATATTCTCTTTATTCATTCAATATAGATGTACACCACTTGAAACCTTGAGAAAAGCATACAAAGGCTATGGACTGAAATCTGGTCAAAGACATTTTGAATAGAGAACAAACCTTGAAGAGTTAAAACAGATGAAAATATGACTTGTTATTTCTAATAATACAAAGTTACAAGTGAAAGAGGAAAAGAATGGATGTGCCACATTGACTTCTTGTCATTGATATTGATGTTTTATTCTGTACAGAGGACCATTTTGTACAAAATCTAGATCTATAATATTACATAAAACAAAGTAAATCATATGTACACAATATTAAATGAAGCCATATAGTACAGGTCACATAGAAGGACACTTGTCAAGTTATTATATTTTGTAAAGTACATGTTCAACTAAAATCCTGCAAAGATGCTGCGGTCAAGCAAAGAATTTAGACAAGCAGTCACCAACATTTTTTCTCCCGTCTAACTTGTTTTACGAGTCATTTATCTATGGGTCTACACGAAAACAGTTCGAACACAAATAAAATGCAAACTGATAAAATATCTTAACAAACCAATACCGTTAAATAAAAAGCAAATATGTGAGTGCCATTCTTCCAGGGGAAAAAATACATGTTTAACATTGGTTGTATAAATGTACACCTTTTCCATTCAAGCAAATATGAATAATACAGTTGCCAAGCCTCGATCTGTCTGTTTTAGCATTGGCCATTTCCATTGGCAGCTACAATGCTAAAACTAGCATCCAGGCTATAAGTTACCAGGGACAACACAAAACACATTACAGATTGTATACCCATGCTAGATTTGGAAGTTCAAACAATGGTACAAGAGCCACTTGTAAATGTTAGTGTCCAAAACAATCCTGGATTTGACAGCTTCCTGACTTGAGAAAGCAGAATAGACTGTACATATATACTCAATGGGATACAGAGCTTCATTGAAGATACACAAACATGTCACATCTTTCAAGTTTTCAGGAAGTGCTTTTTAGGTAGTTCAATATACTTTTTCTTAATTACACGATTCATCTACTTCCAAGAGGTATTCAGGTTTGGAATCACCGCTCGGTCTCTACTTTCTCTGTGAATGTGCCTGTGAATCAGTATATATTATTGGCAATGGACACATATGCTCATTTAACCGTCACATTAAATGGTTTTCCCATCCAAACAGTGTTGCTATTCTCCTCATTGGGGCCAAAAATAATTTCATATTCCTCCTCATGATAAAAGGCACTCCGATGTCTTCGAAAAGGATGTCTTATGGAAGTGAATAATTTGTTTTGTTCTTTGCTTAGTAACAGTCCATTCAGCTCCACAGAGAAGCAAATCTGGATAAGAGGGTGGTGGTAAAAAAGAAAATCAACAGGGGGAATAGTGAGCACGCTGAGGGGGTACGAGATGTACACGACATGTGATATCATGGGTACCTCTGAAACGAATGGAGGTCAATGCTTGACTAGCAAGTGGCTCTGGGACTGCTTAAGCCTGGATCATCAACTCAACATCTATTCCACATGGGTTCAACTTAATTTCATTGAAATTACATGGAAACATTGATTCAACCAGTGTGTGCCCAGTGGGTTGTGCATTTAAGATAGACTACATTGCAGTCAGGTTGTGCAGAATCACTGATCTACAAATAATCTTGCATCCCAAATAACTACTCATTATGTGATACCCCCAGGTAAGGTGTCATAATGTGATTCCAGTAAAAAACTGGCTACAGATGTTGAAATGTCTAAGAGGGGCTTTTGAGTATGACAAACAGGGTGGAAACTAACAACCACCCAATGTGTTTCTCTATATGAAATAAGAAGTACCATTGTTTGAACTGTCAATATTTCACTGTGAAATTTCCAGCTCACATATTGCAGATGGAATTCAACAGATGGGTATGAGAAAGGAAATAAGACTAAATAAAACATTTATATGACACAAACTGTAGAGTGTAAAGAGTCCAGTGTCCACAGAGAACCTCCCTTCCTCCCTCTCTCAATCCCTGTCACAATGTGATTTCATCAGAACAGATGGATCCGTCCCTTTAGACAGCCTTGTTGCTCTTCAGCTTATTAAAAACAAGAAACGCAGACGCAGAAACAAAAAAAGTACACAAATGGTCTTGGCACTGGCAGATGTCCCTGGGATAAAAATAAAGTCCGGAAAGTCAATCCAACTGTCCTACCCCTCCATCCAACCATCTGTTTTTGGTTGTTTCCCCTTGACAGAAAACAGAAGAAGAAAAGAAGTCTCCCTCATTCAGTTTCTGCTCTCTACGTTTGTTGTGCATTTCACATGAGCTTGTCATGTCGCAGGTGGAACGAAACGTCCCCATTTTCATTAGTACAATAAGAGCAGGGAGGGATGAGCCGATATACTGTTTTATGCACAATTCAGCAGGAACAATAAGGAAAACAATGACTCTGCAGGACCGACAGCTAAAAGAGTTGCGGCCCCACCCCTCCCCCCAAAATAAACACCTGAGAAAGCAGAAATCTGAGGGAGGTGGGGCAGTGTACTGGCAAGATAGGGAAACCGGGCCAGTATTCTGAATGTGCTGTGTGGGTGGGTAGGTGGGGTGTGGAGGGGCGAGGGTACTCCTTTAGGGGACTGGACAGAAGAGAAGAGAGAGGGGCAGACCTAGAGCCCATTGTGGGTGGTGATCATGTCATCGGCGCGGCGATGGGTCTCCAAGGCTTTTGCGGTGTAGATGTCCTGAGGGAGATCCAACTCGAGCCGCACCAGAGGACGGTCTATTCTCTGGTCTCTCTGTTGTAACTGCAACAAGGGAAGGGTGGGGAGTGTTAGAGGTGACAGTTGGCTCCAAAGGAATAAAATAGTTAGCTTGTGTAACTACAGTATTTCCCTTGGGTTAGGCACTACCAAGTTTGCCACAAGTACCACTCCTTGTTCACATTAAATTCATGCTAAACTTTCTCACCAATTGACAAAAAATGCTAACCATGCATCATCTTAATGAACTAATCCAAGTTTCAAGAAGAAACACCAAACAGGAAGGTGAGAAAAGAGTTGATGAAATGTTAGTGATAAGCTACCAGGACTACCCCCATGCCATTTAAAACACATGCAAGGGAGATTCAGTAGATACTGTACATAGACAATAACACATGTACTTGATTCCAGTGTTCAGTCCATAGTTTGACTTGTCATTCCTTCTCTATAGGAGCTAATCCCATTTTGAAGAGAGAGGTCAGGGCGAATATTCATAAAATGTCTCAGAGTAGGAGAGGATCTAGGATCCATTTAGATCATAATGAATAAGACTACAGGTACAGAGGGAACCTGATCCTGGACCAGCATTGGTAGATAAAGTAGTCAACATTTACCTGAGTGGCTTCTTCCGTTACTGTCTTTTTTAACCTGTGAACTTCTTCAGAGGTTAATGGACCATCAGACTCCATTGCTACTGGTCCATTGAGGCCAGTGGAATCAACACACATAAGACACTAATATAACACAAAGTAAAGACAAAAACAATGGGAACTTGTTGCATGCAAAGAAAGATTAAATCAGAGGTTAGATAAGCAGAATGGTTGAAACTCTGATGCTGGAGTCATTGCTTCTATTAGTGATTTGGCTTTAATTGAAATGGACGACGTACAGACATTGATCATTCAGTTGAAGCCTCTAAATCTAAAAGATGTACGTTAGTACCGTGATTAAGTAGATATCATAAAATATAATTTTACCTTTCACTAGGACTCTGTTACAATATCCACATTAGCACACTACCTAGAATAAAACTGGGAATGCAATTCAGTAAATAGGTTGAACTCATTGGCTGTGGCACCCAACCAATCACTTGCAGTGCATGAGGATAAAAACTGGTCATGCGCTGCACAGCATACCAAAACAGTCCTCAGGGGGTACAGAAAGAAAATAAAACAACTTCAGCTCTTTAGATGGCACACACAAACAATGCTCTGAAGTGAGTCTTAGTGCAGATGTGTCCCTCACTCACATGTGGATTGGATTTGGCAAGGTTCTCAATCTTGAGCCAGGCCTCTTCCCTCTCTTTTGACTTGGCCTTTTCTCTATAGGACAAAAACAGACAAAATGTCAACATCATCATCATCTAGTGTTATGTCTTGCAAACTCCCAAGAGTAAACAGTACTGCGAGGAGCACGTTTTTCTATGCAGGCATTCGTCTATGGAATAGCCTACCCCTAGAGATCAAGCAAAGAAAAAGTACAAATGGCTTTAAAAGGTTTTACATTTGGAAAAGGTTGTCTAAGTAAGAGAAACCACTCCACTGCCCCTTGTGCCCCCCCCCCCCCACTGCTGGTCAGGTGTATTTATTTGAAGGATCGGTATCATGTGCAATTAATATGGTTGATTTTTAAGGTTAGGGAAAAGTGCCACTTTTTAGGATGTCAATATATATGAATGCATTTATGGTTTTTAGTAATTTTGTCTTACCTTTTAATCATTGTGTTGTTTTTACCGTCGAGGACCACTTTGGAAAGAAGCATTTTAATTAATACTTTCAAGTGATATCCTCTGGGTCCACATTGTACATGTCTGTTACCCAAAATACACTGCTCAAAAAAATAAAGGGAACACTTAAACAACACAATGTAACTCCAAGTCAATCACACTTCTGTGAAATCAAACTGTCCACTTAGGAAGCAAGACTGATTGACAATAAATTTCACATGCTGTTGTGCAAATGGAATAGACAAAAGGTGGAAATTATAGGCAATTAGCAAGACACCCCCAATAAAGGAGTGATTCTGCAGGTGGTGACCACAGACCACTTCTCAGTTCCTATGCTTCCTGGCTGATGTTTTGGTCACTTTTGAATGCTGGCGGTGCTCTCACTCTAGTGGTAGCATGAGACGGAGTCTACAACCCACACAAGTGGCTCAGGTAGTGCAGCTCATCCAGGATGGCACATCAATGCGAGCTGTGGCAAGAAGGTTTGCTGTGTCTGTCAGCGTAGTATCCAGAGCATGGAGGCGCTACCAGGAGACAGGCCAGTACATCAGGAGACGTGGAGGAGGCCGTAGGAGGGAAACAACCCAGCAGCAGGACCGCTACCTCCGCCTTTGTGCAAAGAGTAGCACTGCAACTTCATTCAGTCAGACCCCAAATAGGTTATTTAGAGTCCTCTTGTGGTCAATAATGCTACCTACAATGAATTGTCACAACTTGATTTCAGTAGTATGCTCAGCTCAACAGTAAGACAAAAAAAGGATCATTACATTTTACAACATTTCACTCTCTATTGGACAGTCTTTTAAGAATATGAGAGAGGGCTCTGCAACAGAGCCCTGCAAAATGACCTCCAGCAGGCCACAAATGTGCATGTGTCTGCTCAAACGGTCAGAAACAGACTCCATGAGGGTGGCATGAGGGCCCGACGTCCACAGGTGGGGGTTGTGCTTACAGCCCAACACCGTGCAGGACGTTTGACATTTGCCAGAGAACACCAAGATTGGCAAATTCGCCACTGGCGCCCTGTGCTCTTCACAGATGAAAGCAGGTTCACACTGAGCACATGTGACAGACGTGACAGAGTCTGGAGACGCCGTGGAGAACGTTCTGCTGCCTGCAACATCCTCCAGCATGACCGGTTTGGCGGTGGGTCAGTCATGGTATGGGGTGGCATTTCTTTGTGGGGCCGCACAGCCCTCCATGTGCTCGCCAGAGGTAGCCTGACTGCCATTAGGTACCGAGATGAGATCCTCAGAGCCCTTGTGAGACCATATGCTGACACATGCACATTTGTGGCCTGCTGGAGGTCATTTTGCAGGGCTCTGGCAGTGCTACTCCTTGCACAAAGGCGGAGGTAGCGGTCCTGCTGCTGGGTTGTTGCCCTCCTACGGCCTCCTCCACGTCTCCTGATGTACTGGCCTGTCTCCTGGTAGCGCCTCCATGCTCTGGACACTACGCTGACAGACACAGCAAACCTTCTTGCCAAAGCTCGCATTGATGTGCCATCCTGGATGAGCTGCACTACCTGAGCCACTTGTGTGGGTTGTAGACACCGTCTCATGCTACCACTAGAGTGAGAGCACCGCCAGCATTCAAAAGTGACCAAAACATCAGCCAGGAAGCATAGGAACTGAGAAGTGGTCTGTGGTCACCACCTGCAGAATCACTCCTTTATTGGGGGTGTCTTGCTAATTGCCTATAATTTCCACCTTTTGTCTATTCCATTTGCACAACAGCATGTGAAATTTATTGTCAATCAGTCTTGCTTCCTAAGTGGACAGTTTGATTTCACAGAAGTGTGATTGAATTGGAGTTATATTGTGTTGTTTAAGTGTTCCCTTTATTTTTTTGAGCAGTGTATATATATATATATATATAGTCATCAACATGAGGCTCCCGAGTGGCCCAGCGTTCTAAGGCAAGAGGCATCACTACAGTCCCTGGTTCGAATCCAGGCTGTATCACATCCGGCTGTGATTGGGAGTCCCATAGGGCGGCGCACAATTGGCCCAGCATCGTCCGGGTTTGGCCAGGGTAGGCCGTCATTGGAATAAGATTTTTTTCTTAACTTGCCTAGTTAAATAAAGGTTAAATAAAATGTGTCATTACAATCTACAAGTAACTGACAAAATAAAGGAAATGCCAACATAAAAGTGAGGGCATTGGGCCAGGCGAGCCAGAACAGCTTCAATGCACCTTGGCATAGATTCTACAAGCATCTGGAACTCTATTGGAGGGATGCGACACCATTCTTCCATGAGAAATTCCATAATTTGTTGTTTTGTTCAATTAGGTTGAGATCTGGTGACTGACACGGCCATGGCAAATGGCTTACATCGTTTTTATGCTCATCAAACAATTCAGTGACCACTCGTGCCCTGTGGATGGGGTCATTATCATCCTATAGCAATGTCTGTAAAAAGAATGGACAAATCCATCAATCATGTGACACCATTCATTTTAAGACTCAATATCACATTGAAGCCAGTTAAGATAGCGTCTCATGAAAACATAACATGCGCAGTTTGAGCTACTCGAGGAAGTTATGTTGCATGCTAGCTCAGTGCCGCCACTTCTTTAACTTGTTTGGGCTGGAGGGGGCGAATTGGAAAAACTGGAAAATATGCGCAAATTTTCAAACGGCCTTTTAATCAATTTCTGCTCTTACAATATGCATATTGTTAATAGTATTGGATAGAAAAGAGTCTCAAGTTTCTAAAACCGTTTTAATTTTTTCTCTGAGTGGAACACAAGTCCTTTGGCAGCACTTTCCCCGACCAGGAAGTAAAATGCAAGATGTTTATGCTCGCTTCAACGCTCTGCCTATACATGGTCATGCCACTTATGACCCGAAACACACCTCGTACGCCTTCCTCTGGGTGTCAAGAGTACGTCAGAGGAGAAATCATGCGTTTATCTTGTTCTGACGTGAAATAAGACCTATTTCTTTGACGTGACCGTCAATTTCAGGAAGTCAGAAGCGTGCGACTTGGGAGAGATATCATGTTTTGTTTTGCTGCCGTTTCGGATGTGAACTATCTCCAGCTCGGATTTGATTTGATAAATGAGACCATGTCATCGTAATGTATGTTTTTTCAATATAGTTTAATCAGATTATTTGAATTTTTTCGGGAGTTTTGCCGTGTTCCGTAATATTTATTTTGTTTACGTTGGAGAGTTCCGTGCCACTCGACGAGTACCCCTGCTAAATGAAGATGGAAAGTTGCCATTCTGAAGGGATTGAACGACTCTTCTGGACTAAGGACAACTTGATCAACATTCTGATGAAAGATCAGCCAAAGTAAGACCAAATTTATAATGTTATTTCATATATCTGTCGTGCATGTCAACTGGTCGCGCGCGCCCAAGTGTGTCTGTCTGGCGTGGCTATGCTAATTTAGCGCTACATTTAGTTTTCGATGTAAAACATTTAATAAATCGGAAATATTGTCTGGAATCACAAGAATCCTGTTTTTCAATTGCTGCACAGTATGTATTTCTCAGAAATGTTTTATGAGGAGTAATTAGGTATTTGATGTTGGTGTCTGTAAATGTTATGGCTGCTTTCTGATTGTAGCTGAAATGTAATTTATGATTTATACCATAAATATACACATTTTTCAAAAAAAAAAAATGCTATACAATAAATATGTTATCAGACTGATCTTATGAAGTTGTTTCTTGGTTAGTGGCTATATATATCTTCATTTGGTCGAATTAGTGTTAGCTAGTGACGGAGTAAAAAACTGATGCAGTTAGAAAAGTGCTCTCTTTTGCTGACGTGGTTAGCTAATAGATTTACATATTTTGTCTTCCCTGTAAAACATTTTAAAAATCGAACATGGTGGTTAGATTCACAAGATGTCTGCCTTTCATATGCTGTATTGGACTTGTTAATGTGTAAAAGTTAAATATTTTAAAAAAATGTTTTTTTGAATTTGCCGCTCTGCCTTTTCAGTGGAATGTGGGAGGAGTGCCGCTAGCGGCACTCCCGTCCTCAACAGGTTTTAACTCAAGTTGAAGGCTGACCGGGGTACTGCAGGCTGCCATTAGGAACAAAATGAATGTGTGACTTTCAAATAAATTCGGTTCAAGGACATGTATCTGGTCTATTAGAAGCAATTATTGGTACCATCACTGTATTTCAATATTGTTTTTTAATTAAACAAAAATGGACATTTATAATAATTATAAATGGGGATCCTGTTTTCTGCTAACAGTACCTTGAACTTCCGTGGCTTCAATGAGAGGGGGCAGTCTTCTCCCCTGGGGCATAGCCATGGTAGTCAATATATTGGATTGCCCAGCATTTTTATACAAGACCCTAAGCATGATTGATGCTAATATCTTAATTAACTCAGGAACCAGAACTGTGTGGAAGCACCTGCTTTCAATATACTTTGTATCCCTCATTTACTCAAGTGTTCCCATTATTTTGGCAGTTACCTATAAATCCCTTAGGATATGCAAATCTGAATGAGAATATTGAATCATAATCTATAGTCATCATTACAATAGTCTAAACATTGAATCAATCTGTAGTTGTGTTGCACGGTATACCGAAACTTCAAGAAATGTCAATCTCAGCGAGCAGCACTTTCAAGTTTCTTAATATTATATCTCTTGACACATTGATGAAAATAATCATGGCCTCTAAACCTTCAAGCTGTGTACTGGACCCTATTCCAACTAAACTACTGAAAGAGATGCTTCCTGTGCTTGGCCATCCTATGTTGAACATAATAAACGGCTCTCTATCCACCGGATGTGTACCAAACTCATTAAAAGTGGCAGTAGTAAAGCCTCTCTTGAAAAAGCCAAATCTTGAGCCAGATTTATTTATTTTTTTTACTTAAAAAAAAGCCGGCCAATATCGAATCTCCCATTCCTCTCAAAGTTTTGAAAAAGCTGTTACACAGCAACTCACTGCCTTCCTGAAGACAATGTATACGAAACGCTTCAGCCTGGTTTTAGACCCCATCATAGCACTGAGACTGCACTTGTGAAGGTGGTAAATTACATTTTAATGGCATCAGACCGAGGCTCTGCATCTGTCCTCGTGCTCCTAGACCTTAGTGCTGCTTTTGATACTGTCGATCACCACATTCTTTTGGAGAGATTGGAAACCCAAATTGGTCTACACGGACAAGTTCTGGCCTGGTTTAGATCTTATCTGTCGGAAAGATATCAGTCTGAGTCTGGTTTGTCCTCTGACAAATCAACTATAAATTTTGGTGTTCCTCAAGGCTCCATTTTAGGACCACTATTGTTTTCACTATATATTTTACCTCTTGGTGATGTCATTCGGAAACATAATGTTAACTTTCACTGCTATGCGGATGACACACAACTGTACATTTCGATGAAACATGGTGAAGCCCCAAATTGCCCTCGCGTGTTTCAGACAAAAGGAAGTGGATGGCGGCAAGTTTTCTATTTTTAAACTCGGACAAAACAGAGGCTAGTTCTAGGTCCCAAGAAACAAAGAATCTTCTGTTGAATCTGACAATTAATCTTGATGGTTGTGCAGTCGTCTCAAATAAAACTTTAGAACCTCGGCGTTACTCTGGATCCTGATCTCTCTTTTGACAAACATATCAAGACTGTTTCAAGGACAGCTTTTTTCCATCTACGTAACATTGCAAAAATCAGAAATTTTCTGTCCAAAAATGATGCAGAAAAATGTATACATGCTTTTGTCACTTCCAGGTTAGACTACTGCAATGCTCTACTTTCCGGCTACCCGGATAAAGCACCAAATAAGCTTCAGTTAGTGCTAAACACGACTGCTAGAATCTTGACTAGAACCAAAAAATGTATCATATTACTCTAGTGCTAGCCTCGCTACACTTGTTTCCTGTTAAGGCAAGGTCTGATTTAAAGGTTTTTACTGCTAACCTACAAAGCATTACATGGGCTTGCTCCTACCTTTTCGATTTGGTCCTGCTGTACATACCTACATGTACGCTACGGTCACAAGACGGAGGCCACCTTACTGTCCCTAGAACTTCTAAGCAAACAGCTGGAGGCAGGGCTTTCTCCTATAGAGCTCCATTTTTATGGAATGGTCTGCCTATCCATGTGAGAGACGCACTCGGTCTCAACCTTTAAGTCCTTATTGAAGACACATCTCTTCAGTAGGTCCTATGATTGAGTGTAGTCTGGCCCAGGAGTGTGAAGGTGAACGTAAAGGCACTGGAGCAATGAGCCGCCTGGCCGGTTCCCCTCTCTCTACTGGGATTCTCTGCCTCAAACCCTATTACAGGGGCTGAGTCACTGGCCATGGCATCCCTAGGAGGGGTGCGTAACTTGAGTGGGTGGAGTCACTGACGTGGTCTTCCTGTCCAGGTTGTGCCGTGGGGTAGATCTTTGTGGGCTATACTCTGCCTTGTCTCAGGATGGTAAGTCGGTGGTTGAAGATATCCCTCTAGTGGTGTAGTGGTGTGGGGGCTGTGCTTTGGCAAAGTGGGTGGGGTTTTATCCTGCCTGCTTGGCCTTGTCCGGGGGTATCATCGGATGGGGCCACAGTGTCTCCTGACCCCTCCTGTCTCAGCCTCCAGTATTTATGCTGCAGTAGTTTGTGTCGGGGGGCTAGGGTCAGTCTGTTATATCTGGAGTACTTTTCCTGTCTTATCCGATGTCCTGTGTGAATTTAAGTATGCTCTCTCTAATTCTCTCTTTCTTTCTCTCTCTCAGAGGACCTGAGCCCTAGGACCATGCCTTAGGACTACCTGGCCTGATGACTCCTTGTTTTCCCCAGTCCACCTGGTCGTGCTCCTGCTCCAGTTTCAACTGTTCTGCCTGCGGCTATGGAACCCCGACCTGTTCACCGGATGTGCTACCTATCCCAGACCTGCTGTTTTCAACTCTCTAGAGGCAGCAGGAGCAGTAGAGATACTCTGAATGATCGGCTATGAAAAGCCAACTGACATTTACTCCCGAGGTGCTGACCTGTTGCACCCTCTACAACCACTGTAATTGTTTTCATTATTTGACCCTGCTGGTCATCTATGAACATTTTGGCCATGTTCTGTTATAATCTCCACCCGGCACAGCCAGAAGAGGACTGGCTACCCCTTGTAGCCTGGTTCCTCTCTAGATTGCTTCCTAGGTCTTGGACTTTCTAGGGAGTTTTTCCTAGCCACCGTGCTTCTACACCTGCATTGCTTGCTGTTTGGGGTTTTAGGCTGGGTTTCTGTACAGCACTTTGTGACATCAGCTGATGTAAGAAGGGCTTTATAAATACATTTGATGGACTGAGTTCTCTGCTGCCAATGACTGGAACGAATTGCAAAAATCCCTGAAGCTGGAGACTCACATCTCCCTCACTAACTTTAAGCATCAGCTGTCAGAGCAGCTTACCAATCATTGCACCTGTACACAGCCCATCTGTAAATAGCCCACCCAACTACCTCATCCCCATCTTCTCCTTTGCACCCCAGTATCTCTACTTGCACATCATCTTACAACACTCCAGTGTTTAATTGATAAATTGTAGTTATTTCACGACTATAGCCTATTTATTGCCATACCTCCCTAATCTTACTACATTTGCACACACTGTATATAGATTTCTCTATTGTGTTACTGACTGTATGTTTGTTTATCCCATGTGTAACTCTGTGTTGTTGTTTGTGTCGCACTGCTTTGCTTGATCTTGGCCAGGTCGCAGTTATAAATGAGAACTTGTTCTCAACTGGCCTAACTGGTTAAATAAAAGGTGAAATAAATAAAAATTAAAAAAATTTAAACTTTTTGGATACTAGAACATGAAACCAGTTCAGTACTAGAATTTGTGTTATTTTCGGTGTCAAATGTGTCTCACGTCATATACGGATTGAGGGGATCAAGTCTGTCGAGTAATTTGTCTGAATCTTCTCAGAGGCAGTAGCTAGCCAGGCAAGCTAGTTTTGAGAAGTAAGAGAACAGATAGAAAATGCTGACAGCGTGGCTTTCAGTTGAAAGCATTCAGTTGTACAACTGACTAGGTATCTCCTTTCCCTTTCTTAAAAAAAAATCATACATCCCCGCCCGCAACTTGTTGACAAAACTGGCTCCAGAAACGAACTATGGGAAAACTTTGCTTACAGAGAAGATGAGAGCCAGCCCACCGAAACTAGGCAGAAGGTGTTACAAAGTAGTGCAGTGCAAGGGAGGCTAAGTTCCAAAATGATATAGTTGATCTTGATGCTCCTTTCCAATAAAAATTGAGGGTGTTATTCTGGTGACATCATAATCGTTGCTTGGCTGCCGTTTGATAAATAAAAATAATCTTGCTCTTTTGTCCATACTAATAATAATAATCTCATAATGTAGGCTATATGTGCGCTCTAGCCATCAGCACGCAGATACAGTTGAAGTCGGAAGTTTACATACACCTTTGCCATATACATTTACACTCAGTTTTTCAGTTTCAGTTAGGATCACCACTTTATTTTAAGAATGTAAAATGTCAGAAAAACAGTTTTGTGAAGTGCACCAGTCCCTCCTGCAGCAAAGCACCCCCACAACATGTTCTTTGGCTTGCAAGCCTCCCCTTTTTTCCTTCAAACATAACAATGGTCACTATGGCCAAACAGTTCTATTTTTGTTTCATCAGACCAGAGGACATTTCTCCAAAAAGTACGATCTTAGTTCCCATGTGCAGTTGCAAACCGTAGTCTGGCTTTTTTATGGCGGTTTTGGAGCGGTAGCTTCTTCCTTGCTGAGTGGCCTTTCAGGATATGTCGATATAGGACTCATTTTACTGTGGATATAGATACTTTTGTACTTGTTCCTCCAGCATCTTCACAAGGTCCTTTGCTGTTGTTCTGAGATTGATTTGCACTTTTCACACCAAAGTACGTTCTCTAGGAGACAGAACGTGTCTCCTTCCTGAGCGGTATGACGGCTGTGTGGTTCCATGGTGTTTATACTTGCGTACTATTGTTTGTACAGATGAACATGGTACCTTCAGGTGTTTGGAAATTGCTCCCAAGGATGAACCAGACTTGTGGAGGTCTATAATTTTTCTGAGATCTTGGCTGATTTCTTTTGATTTTTCCATGATGTCAAGCAAAGAGGCACTGAGTTGGAAGATAGGCCTTGAAATACATCCACAGGTACACCTCCAATTGACTCAAATGATGTCAATTAGCCTATCAGAAACTTCTAAAGCCATGACACTATTTTCTGGAATTTTCCAAGCTGTTTAAAGGCACAGTCAACTTGTGTATGTAAACTTCTGACCAACTGGAATTGTGATACAGTGAATTATAAGTGAAATAATCTGTCTGCAAACAATTGTTGGAAATATTACTTGTGTCATGCACAAAGTAGATGTACTAACCGATTTGCCAAAACTATAGTTTGTTATCAAGAAATGTGTGGAGTGGTTGAAAAACTAGTTTTAATGACTCCAACCTAAGTGTATGTAAATCTCCGACTTCAACTGTATCGCTGTTGGCTAGAGCACACGTTCCAATACCTCGCTATATAACGCAACATTTTACGTGAGAAAATCATTTGTAGAGCTGAAAATGTGATGGAAACCCATTTAACTTGAATGTTTTATTCGGTTAATGGGAATTTAACCGCAAAACGTATTTTATGTGCACTACATTATCACACACAGCCTTTTATCTGCAACAAGTCAATTTGATGGAAACATCTCTGGAGGGAAAATGTGCATGTTGTTTTAAATGTGGATTTTTGAATATTCACATGACGCAAATTGAATGAAAACCTAGCTACTGAAGTGAACATATATTAAGCATGACATTCATGTGAGCATTATAGTATGATTACAACCCAAAAGTAATGTGAAATGCACCCATAACTTGACAGCAATATATTTAAACTACTTAGTTTGGGCTTGCTAGCGGTAGCCAGCCAGTAGCCCTGGGCGGAGCATTGCACCCTGGGAATTGTAGTATGCTGTGTAAATTCCATTCTATTTCTTTGGTGTATAGACTAGTGTTGTCACGACACCAGATTTTTTTACTATGATACCAATAGCAGGCTTAGTATCACGATACCAAAATTATACTCCATACCAAAACGATACCACGGCAAAAAAAAAGAAAGAAAGCCAATTAGCTCAAGTCACAGAATAACCACTGGATATTATTGTACTTCAACATTGAACAATGTGTTGATAACTGGTAGTACAACTAAAATAAGAAATAAAATATATTCTCTATGCAATTTCTTTCAAAAAATAAAACACCATATTAAATAACAGAATATCAAAAATGTTCCTTATGCAAAACCATATCTGAGACTCAGAGCATACAAAATTATTTTACAATTACATCTAAACTGTTTTAAAAATGTAATTTGATACATATCAGGTCTAATTTGCTCATCTATGGCCATAATATCAGGTCGAATGACATTCATTAAACCTATGATTCATTATTAATTCAAGCTAAATAATTGAATGTATTAAATTAATAGTTTAAATCCACGACAATTAAAAACACTGAAGCGCATTTCTGAAGCTTCTAGACTGCAATAGTCTACATTACAATCTATAGTCAGCATTTGCCATATACTAATGTAAATGATAATATTACATCATAATCCATAGTCTTAACTACAATCTACAGTCAAGACTTCAGATAATTATGCTAATCTCAAACGATAATATTGTTTACATACTTATTTTTCTCTGCTCTGAACTGCTGTGTGCAGTCATCAAACAGCTTCTGGTTCATCTCCATGAAGAGCTTGAGAGCATTGTAGATGAGGCCATGGATGGTCCTGCACACACAGAAGTGAGTCAGTCTACCGTCATGTCTTAAAAGGCAGCCCTGTCCTCCAGCCCAAACCAAAATTTGATTCAGGGGAATGAGCAAAGTAGGCCTGTACTAATGTTGAGCTCTCCGCATTCAACACTGCACTTTCAGAGCAGCTTAATGTTAAATAACATAAAACTGTTTGGTAAGGTGTTGACATTCAAGGGGCAATGTCTTTCAAATTCAGCTAAATTCAATACATTTGCTAGGGGCCTGGGTTCTAATATGGATTATTGGAAATATTTCAAAACTGAACGTTTGATTGAGCCTGCCTGGAGTGCCAGATGGGTGCGCACTTTTGGGACTATTATATTGGTTCCATTGCACCAGGCAAGCTCAATCAACGTTTTTGAAAGAAAACAAATAACATTTGAACCCAGGTCTGGCTGACACTGCATGTCCTGAGAAATGGAAGTAAGTGACCAATGGGGCATTCCAATTAGGCCACAAAGCATAAAATGTTTTGCAATGAAAAAGTTGCATTTATTAATCCCTTCCTATTTCAGTTTGTCATCTTCCGTTTGGTGCCTAGTGAATGCGGCCCAAGTGGAGGGGCTACTTACTTGTTCCAGTGGGTCTTGGAGTTACGGTAGAGTGCCGGGAACATGATGGGCAGGATTTTGGCTGCATTGTCGCTGATTAGACTCATGATGTACTCATTGTTCCAGTAGTAAAGAGCTCTCTCTGCTACCTGCACAGTGACCACAAGCATACAGCACCATCGGTCAGAACATCTCACTCAATATGACAACGGAAGGGGAAGCCATATACAGTAGGGCATCAGAAGGTTAAAGGAACACCCTCTTCTTATCCATAGACTGCTTTCAGGATAAGGAAATGAATATGTATTTTGAGTGAACTATCCCTTTAATTGCAGGAGCATTAGATGGGGCAATAAGAGTACTACTGATGAGTACTCTTAAATGATCAAACAAAAAGGTGACAAAAGTAACGTGTCACATCCTTCCCTCAAGCCTATAATTATGGTTACCCTTGATAAAGATGAGTGAAAAAGACTGTATAAAATAAATACAACTGCTGATGTATATTGCATTCTCAAAAAACTGGGGAAGTTACATTGTTTAATACCTTTCCAATTGCTCAGAGAAAGAGATTTTGTTTAACAAGTAATACAAACAGTCTTTAAAAGACAGGGTTCAAAAGTATTTGCACCCCTGTTTTCAATACTCCAGCAACCTACCCGTGCGAGGATAATGACACAGCCTTTTTCTAAAATGTTTTATGAGAATGGACAACTCATTGGGAGGGATCTTAGCCGCAAGTGGATCTTCCAACAAGACAATAACCCCAAGCACTCATCAAAATCCACAAAGAAATAGTTAATTGACCACTTTGGGTTCAAGTCTCTGGTACTTTATCCCTTGAAAACCTATGGTTTGAATTGAATAGGGCAGTCCATCTAAGCAAACAAAAGATATCAAGGATCTGGAAAGATTCTTTATGGGAGAATGGTCTAAAATCCCTTCCAAATTGTTCTCCAATCACATAAAACATTTTAGAAAAAGGCTCAGTGTCATTATCCTCGCATGGGTAGGGTGATGGAGTATTGAAAACAGGGGTGCAAATAATTTTGACCCTTATCTTTTTGAGATTATTTTTTATTACTTGTTAAACTAAATGTATTTCTCTGGGCAATTGTATTATAAAATAATATCATTTCCCAATTTTTTTGAGCATACAATATACTGTAGCGCAGTATTTCCGATATTTATGCTATACAGTCTTATTTGTTATACAGTCTTATCTTTATCAAGGGTGCCAATAATTATGGACCTGACTGTATATTATGTCGGTTCTCTACTACAAGTCTGATTCAGGCAGAACCATTAAATTCCTGGTTCTTGTTTTGTTTCCATTGTAATGGACTGCTTAGTTCTCGGAACCAACTAAAAGCATTTCACTACTGAATTTTACTTTCCCACAAGATTATAATGACTCTAAAGATCAAATGGCACCAATAGCAGGGTTCCCGTGGCATGGGGTCAGAGGGTCAGTCACCTGGAAGTGCGGGCTGGACACACACTTTGCCAGCTGCCTGAAGAGTGGCTCCATGACCTTGACGAACTCAGACGGCTCAATGACGTCCAGAATCTCCTCCAGCTCATTGAGGAACATCACCTCTTTGGGGCTGTGAGTCTTTGGCCAGTATTTGAGAAGTGCCATTACCACCTGGGAAGACAATGATCAGTGAGTGGAGTGGATATTGACCAATATATTAGTTAGTAACACTTTATAATGACTTTCATGAATAAGCATTAACATTTACTTACCTTTTTATAGTGTATATGCTAATAATAAATTAGTTAATTATTTATAAACTTGCAATGAGCATTTATACACTTTTTATCAAAACCGATCAATTTTGATAAATGGGTTGATATGCATTGCAATAGCAATACCTTCTGAGATGATGCAATACAACAACACAGAAGGAACAAACAATACACCTTCAGCCTCAGGTCAAATACTATAAACAACCGATTCACAAGGAAATGTGAGGAGAAATTTCACATGACTTACTGGTTCAGTGAGAGTGCTATCCTTCTCTAGAAATTGCACAACACAGTATGCCAGCTAGGGGGAAGAAAAACACAATATAGAACACAATTAGTGGTGATTCAATTAGTGAAGACACAATCTTATTGTGTTGACATTCACACCAAAAATAGTCCCTAACTAATCATTGTAGTCATGAAGTTGCAGTTAGTGTAGTAACTAATACTTTGGACGCAGTAATACTAGCAGTATAACGGCGATATAACTGCAATGTTCTACACTGTAACGACAATTACTGTAAGGGGTGTTTCCTCATTTTGCATTAGGCTGGGGCAAAACAGACGCTAACACATAGATCAAGCTCTAATTGAGCTACTATGCTATGCAATGGCCCACAGAGCAGACTAAGAACTGTTCTACCAGCTCAAGGGACCCACTTGGCTGACAGCAGTCATACAGTGAAAGAGACACACGCTGGCCCAGAGAGCGAGAGAGAGCAAGAGGCCCCTGACAAGGACCTTTGTCGACATAGTAACTCAGGCTTGTGAATGCCAGGTATCGGATTACAGCTAGCTTGTAGCAGCCAGGATACTGCTCTCACCTCCCCCACTCACTGCCTGAACAGGCCTGACCCAACTGGAAACAACACCACTGTGTGCCAACTGGCCATAACTAGGGATATACTCAGCCATTTCCATAGATTTCCATAGGTATATTCAGTAGGGGGAAAAAGAAAAAAGAAAGTTGCAGATCAAAATTTATTGAAGGGAGCTGAAACGACTCCCTATTCTTGACGACAGAGAATCGTGTCTGTTCTACACAATGCATTTCTATCTGAACGTTCTGTAACTTCTCACCCTCCTGAACCGAGCCCAGGTGCTGCATGGCTGATAGCAGAACAATCATCAGAACTGCGTCATGTTCATTAGGGCCACACAATGGAAAACGTTTTAAAATGTCTTTCAACGGAAAATGAAAACACACGTTTGGACAAGTAAAGGTATTCCCTCCCTGTTTCAGTCTGTTTTCTTACCTTATGTGCCTAATAAACATGACATTAAACATGAAAAAATGAAGGGCTTACCTGTGGATGATAGACACTAAGTGATTTGACTTTGTGCAAAGGCAACAGGACCTTTAACAGGAAAGTCTTGTGCTCCTCTTTTAGTGGTAAGGCAAACCCATTGATTATACTGTGAATAGAGAGAGAAACAAATAATTCAACTGAACTAAAAATAGTAACAGAAAATTAAAGGGATAAAGGATAAACAACAGCTGACCATGAATGGTTAGAGATCCTATCTGCAGTCGAGAAGACATCATGAGACTGGATAACAGTCAAAAATAACTATTCTAACTCCACTGCAAGACACGCTGGATTAGAGCTTGAAGTGTACCTTCCGAGTATCTCCAGTAATTCTGCAATTCCATTATGGTGCTCGGTCTCATAGATAAACCTGTCAAAAACAGAGAGACATTTTAGTTTTAGTTTTAGTTACACAGCCAAACATACATTTCTTAGTAGTTATAAAACTAAACAACCAAATTCACCATTGAATCTTCAGCAATCAATTTGATGTGTTAAAATATCTAAGATTAAACAAATCAGCTGAAATTAAACTCACCTATAAAATATATTATTGATGTGTTTTCTGATGTAGGCCCGTAGTCCCAGGAATTTCCCATAGATCCTGTGGAGAGTGGTTTTGAGGAAGTCCCTCTCCCGTGGGTCCTCACTGTCAAACAGGTCTAAAAGCTGTGGACACATGACATCACTCCCATCAGACTCCACAAAACCAAAGACAAGACTTTACACTAAAAGAAAGAAATGCCCTTTGGAAACATCAGCAATAAAACTGTGTGAGCATTCAACAATGTGCGAGTATCCATGTTTCTTTCAGCTCTTACCTGCATCACAAATTTTTGGTCGATGTACTTCTTTGCTATGTTCGGTTGAAAGTCGGGAGATTCTAAAAACCGAAGGAAAAATTCATAGACGAGCTGTAAAGAAAGAAAACCTTTTACAAATACCTAATTTGCTGAATGCATATCAAGAAAGATCAGGTCCAAAATGCTAGTCATAATCTTTCTTTACAAAACTGTTTTGTAAAATCACAGTAATTCCCCAATGCAAATCCTATCATAATGATCCATAATAAACAGATGTGCTCGTTTGGTTTGAGCCAAGAGTTAGGGAAGGTCCAATTAACTTCAATTCTAAACTTATTAGATGTTTTCATTTTACAGCACTGTACTTCAGAGAATGTAAGATTCGCAGCACTTAAATCTTACTCAAACAGCAGGGTCGTGTGTTCATTAGGACATGCAACAGAAAACTCTTTACGAACAAAAATGTGTGTTTAGGACAAAACCAGGTAGTTTCCGTCTGTTTTTTTCCGTTTGGTGCCGAATGAACACGACCCGGGCCATGTAAGCTGGGTTATTAGATGCCCTGGGTACCTGGAGATGTGGCCATGCAGCCTCAAGTGTAGGCTCGTCCTCCTCCGGGTCAAACTCTGCTCCTGTGGGGTTGGACGACGGAGGCAACGTTCGGAACATGTTCACCGCAAACTGAGGGTGGGAAAAGCACAACAAAGTATATTCAGATTCAATATATCACCCTGATGAAGGCCAGTATGGAGCCAAAACACTTCCCTTGCTGTTGTTTCATTTTACATTGAATGTAACAAGATTATAGGCCCTGTTTAAATACTTTAGAATGCATCATTGATCCTTCCTTCATAACTTACTCAAACACAGATATAAAATTGGTGAAAGTGATGGATGAGAGAAAGTTACCACTCGATCTAGTCACTTATAGATCTGTGTTTACCTCAAGGAGATAAGGAAGGAAGTGCACATGTCTGAAGTATTCAAACAGGGCAGTAGTATCTACTTGGCCAACTCAACCAGTTGTACATCTTTCATTGGAACCAAGTGTGTTATCATTTGTCTCCAACATCAACTGACTTGCCCTGTGGGGTGCTAGCTATAACTGCTATTCCCAGTAAAGACAGATCATGGGACAGTGCAGGTGGCCTGAGGATATAGAACACTGCTATTCCTGTTGGTTGCAGAGCTGCTAGCTAGGTAAACAAGTTCAAGCCCAGATGTAGCTTTTAAAAAAGAGAAAATATACATTTATTCATTCACAGAGGTTTTCAATTCAATGTCAAATGATTATAATAACTCATTAGCTTTACCGCTAACTGCAGAAGCTTTGATGTATAAAAGAGAAACACTTCAAAGTGAATCTGGGCGAGGACTGCTGACGGGTGGAAGACAAGCGAGAGTACAGTAGGGAGCCGGGGTAAAGCATTACGATTTGAATGTTTTAAAATCATGGACTGAACGAAATGCTTTGACACTTGAAAAGGCTCACTGCGTTTACACACTTATCCATGACAGCCTTATGCTGGGCCACAATGAGCTATCACATTAAAAACCACGACAGGCTAACTTGATGAGTCACGCTTGCAGAGAATTGCTTCATGCTTCAGATTTATAGTTTTGTATGGCTTTGTGATGTCAATGGCTCCTCAATGAGGAAAATTGGAAATTCAATTTGGTTTGCTTTTTTGAATGGAAATTAACCCCATTCCTGTCTGTTACATCTGGTGTTGTCACTATCTATCACTTTCTTAATTTGTGGAGCTCAAATGTAAAGCAAATCCCTGTAAAAGGCTAATAATCTGGTTAATAATTCTGACCTGACAGCTCAGAATATGCTTGCCTCAATGGAGATTCTCATGGTATTGCATTCTTTCTGTTTGGAAACATGTTTTAAAGCATGCTACCCTTACTCTTTCATTCTGAACAGTGGGACCCGGGACATAAAAGTAGCACATTCTGAGGGATAGCTTAAATTGTCAGAAAGTAGCACAGTCTGGGCGATAGCACAGATGATCATAACACCAGCTCTACCCAGTCCAACTCAAAACAGCCATATTCACCCCAGCCAGGGTTGGCCTTAAGGGTGGCTCATCTACTCTCTTCCAGTCAGTCTGCTGACACTCACCATGTGCACCACCTCAGGGTAGATGGGCTCTGTGATGACGTTCCTGTTGTGGGTGATGTACTCGACCATCTCGCTCAGCGCCGCCCGCTTCACCTCCTTCCATTTCAGGTCACTTAGTGGGTCCGACAGGAAGTCGAAGAGCACGCAACACTGGCGCAGCTTCTGCACAAACAGCTTCTCCTGCTCCGCCGGAGCACAGTCTGAGGGAGAGAGAAAATAATGTTTTATAAAATGATTGTTTTGAAAAATAAATTTTCAATACTTTATGTAACTGGAATGTTATAGAAGGGTCCAGACACATTTGTGCTTTCACATGTTTTAGAGAAACTTACCCAAACAGCAAATCACTTCCTTCGTTGTGTAGTATGGGGGCCCTGAAAAAACATGAAGAAAATCTCCAAAAACACCCAAATATGTCCTTTTAGAAATGGCAAAGCTCTCAGCATAGTGATGCAGGTCTTTAGATTTTGTACACATGAAGTTGTCATTCTGAACTTTATCCACAATGTTATATTCCCATTTGCGCAACTCGAGCGGTTCCATTTTCCATGCTACAGGTAACTGCCAAAATAAAGAACACCAACATATAGTGTCTAAATAGGGTGTTGGGCCACCACGAGCCACCAGAACAGCTTCAATACACCTTGGCATAGTTTCTACAAGTGTCTGGAACGTCCTGTGTGGAAGCACCCCATGCTTTCAATATACTTTGTATCCCTAATTTGCTCAAGTGTTTCCATTATTTTGGCAGTTACCTGTAAAATGCTAGAGTCGCAACAAAATGTAATATAAGGTCGCAGTTCATAATGACACAATTTCAAGTGTACAACATCTAAACAAATGTGTCACTATACTGAGAGCTTTGCCGTTTCTAAAAGGATGTATTTGGGTGTTTTTTGAGCCTTTGTTCATGTTTTTTGGGGCCCCAATACTACATAACAAGGATGAGGAAGTGATTTGGTCTTTGGGGTACGTTTCTCTAAAACGTGAAATCACGAAAAAAGAGGGTCTGGACCCTTTGATAACATTTCATTTACATCAAAAACTGAGATTTTGTTGTGAAGAAAAATTACCTCTCCTAGAAGGTATTCTAATAATAATAATAATTTGGTGGGTGCTTATATTTATCCTATTTCACATGTATATTTGTCCTATTTCACACATTTATCTTATGCCAATTCCCCCTGAGACAGCCCTGGAGAGTGGGGGTTACAGCCAGGGTCAGCCATTATCAACTGCGACCCTGGAGCAATTAGGGTAAAGTGCCTTGCTCAAGAGCACGGCGGCAGATTTTTTTCACCTTGTCGGCTCAGGGATTCGAACAAGCATCCTTTCGGTTACTGGCCCAACACTCTAACCGCTAGGCTACCTGCCACCCATATACATTGTTTACTGCTTGCATAGCACAGGGAGGAAAATAACATACAGTAAAAAAAATATATATATATTTATATAAAAAATCTCACTCAGAAGTACATACTCGTTTTCACCCTGTTAACTTCAATGTCCAAAGAATAGTTCCCCCACAACTGAACAGACAGCTTCCCTGTAGCACCATTCCATATGATTTCAATTACTTTTTGACTACAGCCCTTTTGATTTGAACAAAACCTCCTATACATGTTTGCCCATGGTAAAAGTGGTCAGAACATTACTTTTTGGACCTGAATGCCAAAACATTCAGGAGCTAGGGGTGCTCAAAGTTTACCTATTTTGCATACCCCACACTACCATGAGACAACCGTGTCTTCATCACTGAAAAATATAAATAGTTGAGCTTGATATAATTTGAAAGATTACAAACATGGTTGCCAAACTATTTCATAATTTATTTAAAATTAAAATAAGTTTCACCTTTATAATCAACTATCGCAAACATGTACTATTTTACATCAGCGGTGTTTGTTGTGCCCACCATCTGTTGAGACACAGCATGCTCTTGAATAAAAAAAATATTGAACTCGGCAAGTCAGTTAAGAACAAATTGTTATTTAAGTTCTCTAGGATAGGGGGCAGCATTTTCACGTTTGGATGAAAAGCGTGCCCAGAGTAAACTGCCTCCTACTCAGTCCCAGATGCTAATATATGCATATTATTATTAGTATTGGATAGAAAACACTCTGAAGTTTCTAAAACTGTTTGAATCATGTCTGTGACTATAACAGAACCTATTTGGCAGGCAAAACCCCAAGGACAAACCATTCAGATTTTTTTGTTGTTGAGGTCACTCTCTTTTCAATGGTTTTCATTGGGAATCCAGATTTCTAAGGGACCTTCCTGCAATTCCTATCACATCCACTGGATGTCAACAGTCTTTAGAAATTGGTTGAGGTTTTTCCTTTGAGAAATTAAGAAGTAGCCATGTTCAGAATGAGGCTCCAGTGAATTGTAGTGTTTGTTAGAGGCGCGTGACCAGAAAGCATGCTACACATTGTTTTCCTCCGGTATTGAACACAGATCATCCCGTCTTCAATTTTATCGATTATTTACGTAAAAAAATACCTAAAATTGTATTACAAAAGTAGTTTGAAATGTTTGGACAAAGCTTACAGGTAACTTTTGAGATATTTTTTAGTCACGTTGTGCAAGTTGGAACCAGTGTTTTTCTGGATCAAACGCGCCAAATAAATGGACATTTTGGATACATATCGATGGAATTAAATCGAACAAAAGGACCATTTGTGATGTTTATGGGACATATTGGAGTGCCAACAGAAGAAGCTCGTCAAAGGTAAGGCATGAACTATATCTTTATTTCTGCGTTTTGTGTCGCGCCGGGAGGGTTGAAATATGATGGTCTGTGATTGTTAGCTGGGGTGCTATCCTCAGATAATAGCATTGTTTGCTTTCGCCGTAAAGCATTTTTGAAATCTGACACGTTGGCTGGATTCACAACAAGTGTAGCTTTAATTTGGTATTTTGAATGTGTGATTTCACGAAAGTTTCATTTATTTGAATTTGGCGCTCTGCATTTTCACTGGATGTTAGCCAGGGGGGACGCTACTGTCCCACATATCCCAGAGAGAATGTAACAATGACGGCCTACCCCGGCCAAACCCTCCCCTAACCGGGACGACGCTAGGCCAATTCTGCAACGCCCTATGAGACTCTTTGTCCCATAGTGCCTTACACCCCTGCACCACTTGGGAGCCCCAGAATACAGGGTGGGTGTCATGTTTTGCCTAATAAATGAACAAAAAATGTACATTTTAACTTTCAAATCGCACCATAAAGATGGTTGGAGGTCCACACAGAGAATGTTGACTTGAGTGGGAATATCCATTGTTTTAAAGGAAAGCGTAAATCTCCCATAGGAAACCTATTGAAATCATAGAAATAGCCTAGATAATAGAATACACATTCAAGTTGACCTTTGACGGATGGTGGACTGGTGGCCATCTTTCTGAGAGTAATTTAGACAAAAAATATATATATTTTTTCAAATGTCAGTGACATACCAGCTAAATTGCAGTGGTCTGATGGGATAGGTCCATTCTATGAATTCTGCTCCTATGATTGAATTGACACCTACCCTGTATTCAAGAGAATGCTGTGACTAAACTGATGGCGGGCATAACAAAAACAACTCAGACCCTGTAAATAGAGTCGAAGCTACAACATACAGTACCAGTCAAAAGTTTGGACACACCTACTAATTCAAGAGTTTCTTTATTTAAAAAAAAAAGTTCTACATTGTAGAGTAATAGTGAAGACATCAAAACTATGAAATAAGACATATGGAATCAAGTATTAACCCAAAAAAGTATTAAACAGATCAAAATACATTTTAGATTCTTCAAAAGTAGCCACCCTTTGCCTCGATGACAGCTTTGCACACTCTTGACATTCTCTCAACCAGCTTCATGAGGAATGCTTTTCCAACTGTCTTGGAGTTCCCACATATGCTGAGCACTTGTTTCTGCTTTTCCTTCAACCTGCGGTCCAACTCATCCCAAACCATCTCAAATTGGGTTGAGCCAGGTCATCTGATGCAGTACTTCATCACCATCCTTGGTCAAATAGCCCTTACACAGCCTGGAGATGTGTTTTGGGTTATTGTCCTGTTGAAAAACAAATGATAGTGGGACTAAGCTCATACCAGATGGGATGGCATATCGCTGCAGAATGCTGTGGTAGCCATGCTGGTTAATTGTGCCTTGAATTCAAAATAAATCACAGACAGTGTCACCAGCAAAGCACCCCCACACCATCACACCTCCTCCTTCATGGTGGGAACCACACATGCAGAGATAATTTGTTCACCTACTCTGCGTCTCACAAAGACACTGCGGTTGGAACCAAAAATCTCAAATTTGGACTCATCAGACCAAAGGACAGATTTCAACCAGTCTAATGTCCATTGCTTGTGTTTCTTGGCCCAATTAAGTCTCTTCTTCCAATTGGTGTCCTTTAGTAGTGGTTTCTTTGCAGCAATTCGACCATGAAGACCTGATTCACACAGTCTCCTCTGAACAGTTGATGTTGAGATGCGTCTGTTACTTGAACTCTGTGAAGCATTTAATCTGAGGTGCAGTTAACTCCAATGAACTTATCCCCTGCAGCAGAGGTAACTCTGGGTCTTCTTTTCCTGTGGCGGTCCTCATGAGAGGAAGTTTCATCATAGCGCTTGATGGTTTTTGCGTCTGCAATTGAAAACTTTCAAAGTTATTGGGATTTTCTGGATTATGATAATGATGGACTGTCATTTCACTTTGCTTATTTGAGCTGTTCTTGCCATAATATGGACTTGGTCTTTTACCAAATATGGCTATCTTCTGTATACCACTCCTACATTGTCACAACACAACCGATTGGCTCAAACACATTAAGGAGAAAAGAAATTCCCCAAATGAACTTAACGAGGCACACCTGTTAATTGAAATGCATTCCAGGTGACTACCTCATGAAGCTGGTTGAGAGAATGCCAAGAGTGTGCAAAGATGTCATCAAGGCAAAGGGAGGCTACATTGAAGAATCTAAAATATATTTTTATTTGTTTAACACTTTTTTGGTTACTACATGATTCCATGCGTGTTATTTCATCATGTTGATGTCTTCACTATTATTCTACAATGTAGACAATTGTATAAATAAACTAAAACTTTGGAATGAGTAGGTATGTCCAAACTTGACTAGTACTGTATGTGAAAAGAGAGAAATCTGAGTTTCCGTGTTTAGACCATAGACATGAAAAGTTAAAAAAAATACAAAATTATAATATAGTTTGACAAGCCTGTTTGTAAGCTCTGAAATGTTATCAAACTCAAACTTTTATCTTTTTCAGAGATGAAGACATGGATGACTAATTGTTTTTTATTGTTGTTTTTTATTTTATTTAACTTGGCAAGTCAGTTACGAACAAATTCTTATTTAAAATGACAGCCTACTCATGGTAAGGTGGAGTATGCAAAAAGGGTCAACTTTGAGCACCTCTATCTCCTGAATGTTTTGACCACTACCATGTGCACACGTTTGGAAGGTTTCGTTCAAATCTAAAAGGGGTGCAGACAGAAAGTGAATTCATATGGAACGACACAAAATTATCCCAAAGCCTGAGAGGTCTCATAACATTTTAATGCAATTTTTAATTGTTGCTCAAAATTCTAGTTCAAATTCTTGCTTGACCGGACTCAATCTTTTTCTTCTAGTGCTCTCACAAAAATGGAGGAGAGAGAGGAGAGGTGAGGAGGAGAGGAGTGAGTTCCCTGTCAATAAGGAGAACTGAGTGAGAATTCAAAGAGCCCAACATACAAGGGCCAACAATGTGTGGAGTCAGTCATCTGCATCATTGGTCGAATACACAACTGAAAAGTCATCACTTCCTGCATGTACAATACAGAGTTATAAGACCTTACGGCTTACACCCTGGGAACAACATACTCTGAGAATAGACACTCCTTCTACACCATGTCCCAAAGTCAACCATACTAACATACTGATGTTACATTCCCCAGCTAGAAACCAAAAATTGTCACTCAAACAGAAGGTGTCGCTAACAACCAAAACAAAACAGGTGGGGTTTTGAATGACACTCATACGTGTGTGTACACTGAAAGTTGACTAGCAACAACTGGGACTTAAGTCACCCACCATGAGCGGCCGCAAAATTTGCCTAAATCATCAACCCTTGGAAAAGGGTACGAGTACGAGTCCGACTTAGTAACAGCATTGAGTTCCAGAAAATCTTAGTTTCTCTATTTTCAGGAATTACTCGATAGGCATATTGTTTGATTGGGGCAAAGTCCCCAATGTCAATGCCATGCTTGAGTACATTTGTCTGAATTGGCACATATGAGATTAAATCCTGATATTCTAAAAGCAGTACAACAATGTTGTCTAGAATCTCTGAGTTACTCAATCGTCCAATAGGCACAGGGTGTATTGGGCTTTCCTTCTGCACTTGAGGAAGACTATAGTCAACGTGGACAGCAGTCGCCACAGGCAGAACATCACTACCGGTTTTCACCAACCATAGCGGGTGAAGTATGGTTTCAACATGTTGACATGACACAGCTGGGTTTGTTCCTGTACGATAATGGCGATAAAGTAATCCAGATTGTAGCAGTATTTATTAGAGAGGGGTAAAGATAAAGATGTTGTTTGGGCGCCAGGCAGGTATTAACCATGCTGAAAGGAAAAGAGTAGAATAGAGCGAGTACCACTACCAGACCCACACACATCAGCAGAAGAGTGCCTAGAGTGTAGCCTGTTTACCAGATAGCCAGTGGAGAGAAAAGAGAATACACACCCTATAATACCCACATCACAACACAGGAGTAACCCCACCAAGAATACCTTATATAATAATAATAATAATAATGGCAGAGCATTTGAACGGCAACTTCATAGAAACAATTTACAAGGGAGAACCCAGTCATCAACAGAGGATTTGCAATCATCTGTATTATCTTCCAGTGGAGGAGTGCAGAGGGTATGAATGTGGGGGGTGTTCATAGACAAAACAAAGGCCTTAAAAATGTCCACAACCTTCTCGACCACATGTCATTAGTACACACCACCTCAATACAGTTCAACTAACAATACACAACTTGCAAGCACGCAACCTCCCTTTAAGATTAACAACTTTTTTCACTATGGGGTAAGGGCTTGAAAAGCGAGCTTGCAACAGTGACCCCAGAATGGGTAACAAAACCAGGACTTGGTCACCCACATCGAAAGTGCGGTTTTGGGCCTTTCGACCGTACCAAACTTTCATTGTTGTTTGCAGATTCTTACTGGCAAATTCACAGGCGCGGTGCAATCTGTATCGAAAAGCGCTAACGTACTCCAACAGATTTGTTTTTGTGTTTAAGCAGGGTAAGCTGTTGCCCTGCAACAACCTCTCCCTCAGCAAGCTCAAATGACCTCTGATATGATGTCCAAACACAAGCTTATTCAGACTAAAACCCGAGAGATTCCTGAACAACCTCCCTTGTTGCAAACAGCACAAGAGGGACCCCTTCATCCCAGTCTTTCTCAAACTCAAAGCAGTAAGCTCTCAACATAGACTTCAAAGTCTGATGAAATCTCTCAAGAGCACTTTGAGACTCTGGGTGGAAGGTACTAAAGGGGCAATGGGTAACACCCAACTGCTGTAGCACTTGCTGGAATACCATTTAAATTAAATTAGAACCTTGGTCTGATTGCACTACCTGCGGGAGTCCAAAAGTTGAAAAGAATTTCACCAGGGGCCTTAATACTTGGAGCCGTGATTTTCCTCAGTGAAATGGCCTCAAGGAAACGAGTGGCAGTGCCCATGATGGTTAAGAGAAACTGGTTACCACTCTTTGCTTTGGGCAAAGGTCTAACACAATCCAACAGAACCCTTCTGAAAGGTTATTCAAGAGCAACAATAGGCTGCAAAGTTGCAACCGGTACAGCTTGGTTCGATTTACCCACTGGCAAACACGACAGTATTTACAGTAAGCCACAACATCTTGTTTCAGACCAGGCCAGAAGAAGTTACACAAGATACGGTCATACGTCATGCTGACCCCAAGATGGCCTGCAATACTACCACCGTGATTCAACCTTAGTATCTCTTGTCGAAGTTGTAACTGGAAAGACAATTTGAGATACACTGGGCCAATCGTCTTGTACAGAAATGGCCCTAGAACGCCATTTCCCCATCAGAACACCAATTCTGTCAAAGTAACCCCCACGAACCATCAAACTCCTCCTCGGAACATATATCTTTAAAAAGAGGGGAGAGGGTACCATCTTTACTCTGTTTTGCAATCAGCTGCTTCCTAGACATCGACGTGTCAACTGTATGGACCCTATCTTCTTTCAGTGGTCCTTCAAACTCGCTCGTCTTTGTAGGAGAGGTCAACTCAGGAGGTTTAAAGAAATCAGGATCACACAAACGTCTCAGACAGATCGATCAAGGTGGGGTCGCTGACATCCTCCTCAACACTAGACTTGCTCCCAGCAACTTTCTTAGACAGCATGTTAACGACGCACGCTGGGAACACTCTATGGTACTTTTCAGGTAACCCATCAGATTCCTTACAAACGACAAGATTTGGCACGACATCACCTCCAGCCAAATCTTTTTCCAAAATTAATGAGACCCCCCTTCACTGCTAGGCTATGCCTCACTCCAACGACAACGAACCAGAAACAAGATCAGACTCAAGTTCCACATTATACAAAGGAACTCACATGCAACACATCTCCACTCTTTGTACTAACACAATGTAACAGGTTGATGAAGTGTCAGACGAAGGCAAAACACTCTCCAAAATGAAGGATTGGGCTTCCCCAGTGTCTTGCAGGACCTTCACTGGCTGCCTAACAGAATTACCCCTCAGTAGAGACACGAACCCGTCTGAAACATCAGATCCAAAATCCTGTTTAGGAGATACACCAGTCCCAAACAACCAGAGACTTGATGGGCTGGAGTGCTCCCACAAGAAGAAACAGCTTTTTCTCCCTCAAATTGTTCTGTTTCATCTTAGGACACAGAGATAATGTTCCCTTTCTCACAGCAGTAATTATAAACTGGCGGATGCGGAAAAAAAGTTGTTTTCTGCCGATCTTTATCTTTGGGCACTGTAGAAAAAGACTGAAACCTTGTAGTAGGATGTGTCTTCTCAGAATTGCTTTTCGCATTGGCATAGCAACTGGGTGCTTTGTTTGTGAAGGTAGGTTTATGTGTCAACACAAACTCATCTGCACAGACTGCAGTTTTCTCAAGAGTGAGATCCTTGTGCTCATCAATGTAGGTAGCAACCCTCTAATGAAGGCAATTCTTGAACTGCTTGAGAAATATGTGTCTTTAAATCCTCAAGGTCCTTGACCTCTTGAGAACCACACCACCTGTAACGGTCCTGACCTGTTTTATGTTGTTTTTGTATGTGTTTATGGTCAGGGCGTGTGTTTTGGGTGGGCAGTCTATGTTATCTGTTTCTATGTTGGTTTTGGTTGCCTGGTATGGCTCTTAATTAGAGGCAGGTGTTTTGCGTTCTCCTCTAATTAAGAGTCATATTTAGGTAGGGTGTTCTCACTGTTTGTTTGTGGGTGATTGTCTTCCGTGTCTGTGTTTGTACACCACGCGGGTTTGTTCGGTTTGTGTAGCCTATGTTCCTATTCGTGCGTTTTCTTGTTTTATGTAAGTACGTCGTCTAGGTCTGTCTACACCGTTTGTTGTTTTTGTTAGTTTAATCAAGTTCGTGTTTTCGTTAATAAAATATGTCATTTCACTACGCTGCGCCTTGGTTCCCTCAATACTCCTCCTCTTCAGATGAAGAGGAGGAGGACTGCCGTTACACCACCGATCAAAAATACATGCTTGTTCCCTTGCAAACTCAACATGGCTTTGTATTTTCCATAATTTACAGAACAGTTGTCTGTATGCATCTGGGACCAACTTATAAACCAGAAGGATAACAGCTTTAACAATGTCATAATCAGAACTCTGGTCAAGCGATAAAGCGACGTACACTTTCCGAGCTTTTCTCACTTACCAAATATCTCGCAGGCATTTTAGGCATGTGGCAATCTGCTCAAACAGAGTCAAATATACGTCCACCTTTTCTTTGAAAGGCGATACAAGTCGGCTGTTCCGACCAAGATCAAACTCTGTTGAGGGTCCAGGATGGCTTGACTAGATTCAGAGTTCTTCCAAATCTCTTAATCGAATGGCATGCTCCTATTCCTGTTCCCTTTCCTCGTGCTAAATCTCAAATTTTTGTTGTTCCCATTTTGCCTTTAGTTCTACCTCTCGCAGTTGCACGTCTATGGGGTGTACTCTACCACCCGTAGGACCCTTTTCATCATCCTCGCTCTACGGAAGGATTTCATCCTACACAAACAGTATAGACGAACTCTGAATACTCCTTTTGAATTGGCATGTGCAACTTTGATGTCATAATGCTTTGCAATGATAAGCAGATTCTCCTTCGTAGATTTATCTAGTATCTCCCATGTACGGTTTTCCTCAAATGCTTTCAACTTAAAGTCCATGTTTTTTATTATTAGCCTGCGTGTTCATGCAACTTTCAAAATGATTCCACCAATCTTATAACCCCTCTGGGTGGATGTCAGTGACATAAACTGTCTGGGCACAGCTGAGCAACTACCATACTACTGGGAAACAAGAACCCGGACGAGCCCCATTTTGTTACATTCCCCAGCAAGAAATCCCAAATTGTCACTCAAAACAGAACCAAAGTGAAACAGATGGGGTTCTAAGAGGGGGTTCGGAAAGTCAATCATGGGTGTGTCCACTGAAAATTGACTAGCAACAACTGGGACTTAAGTCACCCACCATGAGAGCCCACTAAGTTTGCCCAACAAGAGGCAAACAAAATAAAACCCACACCGAACTTAATGACTGGAAGCAAAACAAAATGGTGGAACAAAACAAAAACTGGGAAGATCAGATAAAGGATTGTTTTTTAGAAATCAAAATCGGGAGTGCCAACTAAAAGGTGTTAACCCTCCACATTTCTTAAGCCAACTGGAGCACTAGGCCAGCACAGGTGAAACACCTTCCCACTAACGAGATGACAAACCAGCACAGGTGTAACACATACTGACTAATGAGGTGACATCAATCGGTGCGCCCCATCTGCAAACGTCCAACCTCAAAATATTAATGGAAAAACCAAAGCCTATAACACTGCCAATGTAAATGACAAATACAGGAGGCAAATAAGCACATTTGCCATCACTAATCCCCATCTGCCATACTAACATGGCAACAGGAAGCGCACTGGGCGGCAGGCAGTCAGCATGATAGAGATATCATTACTAGAACATGCTAACCCTGGTGTCACAGACAGCATTGGGAACATTCCACAGTGCCAGTCTATTACTTAACTTATCTAGGGTAGGGGGCAGCATTCGGAATTTTGGATGAAAAGCATGCCCAAATTAAACTGCCTGGTTCTCGGGCCCAGAAGATATGATATGCATATAACTGGTAGATTTGGATAGAAACACTCTAAAGTTTCCAAAACTGTTAAAATAGTGTCTGTGAGTATAACAGAACTGATTTGTCAGGGAAAAACTCGGGAAGTAGTTTTTTTGTGTGGTTTTGTAGTTTTCTATTCAATGCCATTACAGTATCCATTGACTTAGGACTCAAATTGCAGTTCCTATGCCTTCCACTAGATGTCAACAGTCTTTAGAAATTGTTTCAGGCTTATATTCTGAAAAATGAGGAAGTAAGAGCAGTCTGAATGAGTGGACCCTAAAGTGTCACAGAGCTTTTTCATGCGCGAGACCGAGAGAGTGCCTTTCTTGTTTACCTTTTACATTGACGACGTTATTGTCCAGTTGAAATATTATCAATTATTTAGGCAAAAAACAACCTGAGGATTGAATATAAACATCGTTTGACATGTTTCTATGAACTTTACAGATACAATTTGGATTTTTTGTCTGCCTGTTGACTGCGTTTGAGCCTGTGGATTACTGAAGAAAACACGCACAAAACTGAGGTTTTTGGATATAAAGAGACTTTATCGAACAAAAGGAACATTTATTGAGTAAATGAATATCTGCTGAGTGCAACCATATGAAGATCATCAAAGGTAAGGGATTAATTGTATCTCTATTTCTGACTTGTGTAACTCTTCTACTTGGCTGGTTACTGTTTGTAATGATTTGTCTGCTGGGCTATGTTCTCAAATAATCGTAGGTATGCTTTCGCCGTAAAGCATTTAAAAAATCTGACACCGTGGTTGGATTCACAAGAAGTTAATCTTTAAACCTATGAAAAATATGTTTTGTTTTCTGAATTTTTATAATGAGTATTTCTGTATTTGAATTTGGTGCCCAGCAGTTTCACTGGCTGTTGAAGAGGTGGGACGCTAACGTCTCACGTACCCAAGAGAGGTTAATGTGCTAGGGTGGGATGTTCTCACTGTGTCACCGTTTTGACACAGTGAGCAGTCATGCTATGGCACAGAAAGCAGTCAAATTAACACACACACTAGTTTAGTATAATATAATAGTCGTCTGCCTCTGCATGTCATGGCCCAAGTTCTCTCCAGGTGAAGGTGGAGTGTTTTTAATTAAAGCGGCAGAGATTTGGTGCTGATAAGACTGGTACAGTGTGTCTGCTGGTTGGTATCTGACACTAGTCAAAAGGCCCAGTTCGAAAACTTTAGAAAGGCCTCAGAAATAGACATTGTTTAGATTTGGGAAAGAGAAAAGGTAGTAACCTTTTATTCACCAATCCAATCACTTAAAGATCTGTGTACCTACCGCAAGGAAAAGAAGGACGGAATGAAGGATCAAGAAACATGCTTCAGCACATCACTGCCTCTGTCACGACTTCCACCGAAGTCGGTTCCTCTCCTTGTTCGGGCGGCGTTCGGCGGTCGGCGTCACCGGTCTTCTAGCCATCATTGATCCACTTTTCATTTTCCATTTGTTTTGTCTTGTTTTCCTACACACCTGGTTCTCATTTCCCTCATTAAGTGTTGAGTATTTAACCCTCTGTTCCCCCCAATGTCTTTGTGTGGGATTGTTTAATGTAAGTGTAACGCTCGTTGTTGGAAGGATGGTCGGACCAAGACGCAACGTGGGGAAGGTTAATCATTTTTATTTGTGTGGAATTGTTTGTTGTAAGTGCTTGTGCACATGTTTACTGGTGCGCGTTGGGTTTTGTACCCATGTTGGTTATTTCTTCATGCCGTTGGTTTTGCAATTAAACTGCTCCGGCTATTACCAAGTTCTGCTCTCCTGCGTCTGACTTCCCTGCCACCGATTACGCACCCCTTACAGACATTTGTTTTTTGTATTATTTGGACAGGTTACTGACAAAGCCATGGGTTCTGAATAGGTAAAGTATGCCACATTATGCTGCAATTTCCATTGTGTCTTGCGTTCAGAATAATAAACTTAAGGCCTTTCTATGGCCATTTGTGCTATTCTATTTGCAAGAAGAATATGTCAGTTGTCTTACAAGGACATAGGGGATAAGAGAGAGTGTGTGATAGCTCGCACAAAACAAATGAATGTAATTCAATGCAGGGGTGTGTCGGCTCAAATTCATAGTCAAATCAATAACACCCCACGGCATCATGGATCTTATTCAACACCCCTTGGCTTTCACAGAATACAGTGGGGGCATAGACCCACATTTTCAGACAAGTTCAAGTCTGCATACTATTGACTCAGTGTGCTGGCTAGCCTTGCCAGGGAAACTCCACAGTAATGTAATTGAACTGAGACTCTATGTATGCCAATCTAAAATCATTGATTTCAAAGTTTAACAAACCATACAACTATGCACAAGGACTACTTTTAACAATTTACGCTGAATATTTTGCAAAAACATTTAACTAAGAACTGTGCAGATGCAAAATTTGGTAACAGAATTTTGTTAAAATCTCCCTTTGTTTTTTTCTGATCATGTTTTTTTTAAATTAACTCCTAAATATCTGCTCCGAATTAATATAAAAAAAATGTCTGCAGAAAGAATGGGGAGTCAGCTATGACATGGACTGTACTGAACTATACTCTACTTTTCTTTACTGTGCTCTACTGTAATGTACTATGCTGTCGAAACATAGAACGTCCATGACATCTATGTTTGGCCCAAATGAAGGCCGGTCCAGACGTATATGGACATTTAAATCAAGGCTGGTCTGGACCTGACTAAAAAACGAGGTCTGTGGACGTTGAAATCAAGTCAGAGCCGGGAGAGGTGACATTATCGGAGAGAGAGAGGAGAGCGAGGGAGGGGTTGTCCAGACTTTTCACACTCGCTTTGACAACCAGACAGAAAGAGAAAGAAATAGTTCTCAGCTATACATAACAGTATGCCAGAGGAAAAGAGGACAGTAGCAGGTGACCCAACTGTGGTTTGTGACTACTATGATTTCAGAAATTCTGTTACCGATTTATTAAGAGGATTTTGAGTTGTAATCACTTAACAATTCATACACAAAATTGATATCAGTAAAAACACTAAGTAATTGATAGGTCTACTTACTTCTGTGAACTTTCATTATCCTCCCTACTCATGAGGGAGAGAAATTAGAAAATATCTTTAAGATGTAGGTTTTTGGTAACGGAATTTCAAGGCAATGTTTCTTAAACTTACAGAAAGCACTACAGATTCCCCTGAACTAAATATAAGTGTTGATGTTAGTTGGCAGGGGTCGTTACTTCAACATTAACATGTTTTGATGTATTTCTGATACCTTTTAATCATTTTTTTCTGGTAGATGTTTTCTCATACCCCTTTTCCATCTGTTTGACAAGATATCAATGCCTTTGCTTATTCCTCATTTATATGATGGAAAATGGTAGAAAAATGTATATGCCTTAATTTCTCAAAAATATAGACTCTTAGCTTTCATTTGACACCCAATTTGACATGCTCCTATTAACTTCACATGTTGGTGCTCATGAGTCCTTTTACATGGAAATGACTCTTTATGAATGCGCTAGCAGTTAGCCTATTGACTGAGCTAGTCTATAGCTGAAATAGCCTACTGCTAGCCTATAGCCTACTAACTGTGCCTCATTAAGGTTTGTTTTTTCAGGGGAAGGTAATAACAGGCTTTTCCCCTCTTAGGCGGAGGCAACCTCTCCTCCATAGGGAAGAGGAAGGAGGGAAGAAGGAAAAGGGCAGGGAGAGGCTGCTGCAGCAGAGGCAGTAGTCTACAACACCCTATGGCTAAGTTGTGCCCAGATGAACTGGAGTGTTACACAAACCATGAGCCGGGACCAAATAGAGACAAGCAGAACGAACACAGGCAAAGGCTACCCTTCCCTATTTCTTTCTTCCTCCTCTCTCTAACTCTCTTAAACACTTACACAGATAAGCACACACACACACACACACACACACACACACACACACACACACACACACACACACACACACACACACACACACAAAACCCTTCCCTACGCTATGACCTCACTTCCTTTTACATCCCTGCGCTCTGTGTGTGTGCGGGGGGGGGGGGCAGAGAGCAAGAGGGTAGTAAATCCAGCTTTTCATAAGCTTTTCATAAGGAAACAATTAAACCCTTTACAAACATCAATCCTTCTGAAACAAAGACTCTTAATTAAACCGTATCTTCCCATCTTGGTGACAAATCAGCCAATAACCAATGGAGGGGAAAAGAACAGCTAGAGAAATGCTGTGTCTCTCTTCCCCAGGACAAAAAGCAACAACGGTTCCTACGTACCTCTGAAGTGCATAAGAGCCACTGGCTGGAAAGGCCCATTGGAAGTAGGTGCATCCACAACCATCCTGATTCCAGCTTTAGTGCATGTCAACATCTAAACTTAACCAGGAAGGCAATCCACTTAAGGCAATGAGCCAGCCTCCATTTTAACACAAAAGCAGATCAGAAAATGAAGCTCTCTGGTGCTGCTGGAGGGAACTGGCTAGTTAGTGATGTCAGCGGCAAGGAGCGAGCCGGTTGGCTGAACACAGGCACACAAACTGATGTAGGCAGGCAGCTGGGAAAGGCGGATTATTGGTGGAGGGAGAGCAGGAGGGGGGACTTGCAGGGACATTTGGCTCTTATTCGTCACTGTATTTTATTCTAAATATTACTGAACATGACTCTCAAGTGCTTAATGGTTGGTAAAATTCTCAATTTAAAGGAGCAAGTTGCGTACATGATGGACCTATTGTAATGTGATCAAACCAAAACACAAACGCTGCAAAAATGACACCACACTGCAACTTTTGCTGGGCAAATCTCAAATAATAAACTACACTGAAAATATCACACTGAAACTAATGTAGTATCAGTGAGTATTATTGTATCTCAAAAACTGTAGGCTATCCCTGTAACCATTCCACTTGCAGAGGCAGTGCCAAATCATTGTTGGAATAGGCCTACTGTGTATGTGATAATGTGAGAGGGCCTTTTAAAATGTAGATTTTGTCCCACAAATTCTACTGAGCTGTAATTACACTAAGAACATTGTGTTTACATGTTGAGCAGTTTTGGCAATTACACAAGAGGAATAGGGACTGCTCCTTATTCCACTTTTGTAATAGCAAAAACCACTCAAGTCCATTACTATGCATTTACTAAAACAATATTGTTACTATGGTATTACCACCCATGTATAACAACTTCAGTGGATTTATTTACATAATTTATCTTAGGCGTAGCGACTAAAATAACTGACAGGACAATTTTAGCATTTGCTGCATCGTGTTTGGTAACTAGTGTGCACAGTACAGTAGCTCACAATATAAGCAGGAAATGAAAGTGAGGAGAAAAAAAAAAGATGCGAAACTAGAAAATGCAGGAAATGCCCTCTTTGCTCATGCATCGATGCACATATCTACTGTATTCTCCACACAATTACATACACTCCCCTACATATTTATTTGGACAGTGAAGATAGAACTTGACATTTGGTTCTATACTCCAGCATTTGGATAATGAAGATAGAACTTGACATTTGGTTCTATACTCCAGCATTTGGATTTGAGATCAAATGTTTCATATGAGGCGACAGTACCGAATGTCACCATTTATTTTAGGGTATTTTCATACATATCTGTTTTACCGTTTAGAAATGAAAGCACTTTATGTATCTAATCCCCCCATTTGAAGGTGTCATAAGTACTTAGACAAATTATCTTATGTGTATTAAAGTAATCAAAGGTTTAGTATTTGGTCCCATATTCCTAGCACGCAATGACTACATCAAGCTTGTGACTCTACAAACTTGATGGATGCATTTGCAGTTTGTTTTGGATGTGTTTCAGATTATGTGGTGCCCAATAGAAATTAATGGTACATAATGTATTGTGTCATTTTAGAGTCATTGTTCTATTGTAAATAAGAATAGAATATGTTTCTAAACACTTCTAAATTAATGTGGATACTATCACGATTAAGGATAATCATGAATGAATCATGAATAATGATGACTGAGAATGTTAAAGAGGCATAAATATCATATGTCCCTCTACTGTAAGTCGCTCTGGATAAGAGCGTCTGCTAAATGACTAAAATGTAAAATGTAAATAGTACTTCCTCTTTCAACATTGACATTAGTTATTGGGGGAAAAACACCCATACTGAGAAACCACACACAACAACCACAGAGTCAGCCCACCATGTCATAATCATCTGAATGTAAGGCATGTATGTAACTCTGGGCATGATGGTAATAGCCTGGTCCGATAATGTTTTTAGACCTACAGTATAAACAGCTCATTGTCATGTCATACATTTGGCAAAAGCACAAACAGAGTGTATCACTGGGCTATATGGGTGATACCGAAGTGAGATAAAATACTCTCCTTACTTCAAGATAAGCTCACATTCTGAATTTGACCTCTGGGGGAAAAAAGCTTGTCAGAGCGGCTTCCATTACATGTGAAGTAGAGCTCATGTGTTCAGTTGAGGAAAGGAATCATCAAGCAAGAAGGCCTTACTCTAGAAATTCACTGTCTGGGAGGCCAAGTCCTCTCCTAGAAATGCTAATTAATACATTCCATGTCCATGGCAACTATAAGGGCAACTCAGAGAATGTTGCTAGAATTTCTGCAAGTTTGGTGTCCTTGACTTGGGGATTACATGTTTTGAAACAAACTTCCTCTTAGATCGGGCAGGTTTATGTCTGTACTCTATTAACAGTATCACTTCTCCACTTGTATTCTCTCATAAACCATAATGGACATCATTTATCCTGCTCTGCTGTCAGAATTGTTATCGTCATCGACAGTTTGACAGTGGATATTAACTTGTGAAATATGGAAACTCTTTGTAGGTGCGTTATATGGTTTAGAAAACCATTAAGTCTGTCTCTGCTGAAAAATACGCTGCTCTTTCCATAACATAGACTGACCAGGTGAATCCAGGTGAAAGATATGATCCCTTATTGATGTCACTTACTAAATCGACTTAAATCAGTGTAGATGAAGGGGGGGAGACAGGTTAAAGAAGTATTTTTAAGCCTTGAGACAATTGAGACATGGATTGGTGCCAGTTTGTCAAGAACTGCAACGCTGCTGGGTTTTTCACACTCAACAGTTTCCCATGTGTATCAAGAATGGTCCACCACCCAAAGGACATCCAGCCAATTTAACACAACTGTGGGAATTATTGGAGTCAACATGGGCCACAATCCCTGTGGAATACTTTCAACACCTTGTAGAGTGCAGAGTGCAAGACCCCCAAAATGTAGGCTGTTCTGTGGTCAAAAGGGGGGGGCAACTCAATATTAGGAAGGTGTTCTTAATGTTTTGTAAACTCTGTCTATCTTTCTCTGAACACAAGTCACAGAGGTAGTGGCTAAAGTTCAGCTTTTATCCAACAGATGGCAGCAGAGACCTCACATGCAGGGCATTATACACAAACTGACCATTGACATGGAAAGGATAACTGCTGCCACTATTTAGACTAGAGGCATGATTCAAGGTCTTTGTTTTAGTCTCTATCAGCTATGGCAGCACATTGCCTCCGAAAAAAGTTTACTTCCTAAACCTGCCTATTACGCTTTCAGTGTGATCTGAAAAAGACAGTCCAATGTGTTTTTATGGGCTACGTTTAATCTTGCCAAAAAGGTTCAAGTGCAGACCTTTCATCAGCAGCCAAGCAATAATACATCTGTCACCTGTCAATCAAAACCCACAGACTCCAGTGCTGACATGGCAAGAATAGGACTGTGTAACTACAATTAGCATATGATTTATAACTTTTTATGATTTTTAGTCAGATCCCCATTAGCTGTTGAAGATCAGCAGCTATTCTTCCTGGGGTCCACAGAAAACATAGAACATGACAGAATACAGAACACGAATGGACAAGAACAGCAATAACATTTAAATAAGAACACTACGACTAAAGAACATTATGACTGTTTAAAAAAAAAAAGAAGAAGAAGAAGGAGAAAATAAATAAATGAATAATACTAATCTCAAACATTCAAGTGCATTGTCATGTAGACACTTTTAGGATGTTGCAGCTAAAGAATGCAGCAAATAAATGTATGTGTGGGTGTGTGAGAGTGTGTGTGGTTTGTGTCTCTTCAAAGACCACATTGTTCCTTGCAGTGTTGTTTTATCTGGTTTTTAATAAGTGATTTTATTGCTTGCCTGAGTTACCTGAGGTGGAGAGAATTCCATGTAGTCATTGCTCTATACCCCTCAAACTCAACTCTGGACCTAGAAGCCAGTAACACTGCATTTTCATTGTTCCCCTCTAATCATTAACTGATTTAGACCTGGTACACCAGGTGAGTGCAATTAAGTATCAGGTAGAAGAACAGAAAACCAGCAGGCTCTGAATCTCGTAGGATAAGAGTTGAATACCCCTGCACTATACAGTAC
This sequence comes from Salvelinus namaycush, assembly GCF_016432855.1. Taxonomy (NCBI): domain Eukaryota; kingdom Metazoa; phylum Chordata; class Actinopteri; order Salmoniformes; family Salmonidae; genus Salvelinus; species Salvelinus namaycush. The sequence continues at coordinate 46,617,522 of NC_052334.1, read as the reverse complement.
TGTGCATCTCCCAGCGTCTGTTCTGGACTTGGGGACTGTGAAGAGACCACTGATTGTGTGTCTTGTCAGGTATGTATGGATTTTTTTGCTGTGTGTTAACTGGCTGAACAGACAATTTGGTACTTTCAGCACATCAACACTTCTTACAAAGACGAGCAGTGATGCAGTCAATCTCTCCTCCACTCTGAAACAGGAGAAACTGAAATTAATGTTATTGACATTAGCCCCTCCATGTACATTTGAGGGCCAGGCGTGCTGCACTGTTCTGGGCCAGCTGCAGCTTTTCTAGGTCATTGTTTTGCCGCACCTGACCATACAACTGGGAAATAGTTAAGATGCTACAAAACCAGAGCTTACAGGATTTGTTGATTGCATGTGATGTTAAAAAAGCAGAGCATCTCTTTATCAAAGACAGACCTCTCCTCATCTTTTCAACAATATAATCAAATCAAACCACATTTTATTGGTCACATACTCATGTTTAGCAGATGTTATTGCGAGTGTAGCGAAATGCTTGTGCTTCTGGTTCCGACAGTGCAGCAATATTTAACATGTAATCTAACAATTCTACAACAACTACCTAATACACACAAATCTAAGTAAAGGAATGGAATAAGAATATTTACATATAAACATATAAACATATGGATGAGTAATGACAGAGCGGCATAGGCAAGAGGCAATATATGGTATAAAATACAGTATATACATATGAGATGAGTAGTGGAAGATATGTAAACATTATTAAAGTGGTATTGTTAAAGTGACAAGTGATCCATTTATTATAGTGGCCAATGATTTCAAGTATGTATGTAGGCAGCAGCCTCTGTGTTAGTGAAGGCTGTTTAAAAGTCTGATGGCCTTGAGATAGAAGCTGTTTTTCAGTCTCTCTGTCTCAGCTTTGATGCACCTGTACTGACCTCGACTTCTGGACGGTAGTGGGGTGAACAGGCATTGGCTTGGGTGGTGGTTGTCCTTGATTTTTTTGGGCCTTCCTGTGTCATCGGGCGCTGTAGATGTCCTGGAGGGTAGGTAGTTTGCTCCCGGTGATGCTTTGTGCAGTCCACATCGCCCACAAGAGCCTTGCTGTTTTGGGCGGTGCAGTCGCCATACCAGGCGGTGATACAGCCTTACAGGATGCTCTCAATTGTGCATCAATATGCTTTGACCATGACAGTTTACGATCTAATATAACACCAAGAACACAATCCATATGGCGGATCACATCAAGCTCTGAAGACAGATAACTTAAAGGTATGTACCTCTTTCTAATTATAATTGAAGATATCCCTCTAGTGGTGTGGGGGCTGTGCTTTGGCAAAGTGGGTGGGGTTATATCCTGCCTGTTTGGCCCTGTCCGCGGGTATCGTCGGACAGGGCCACAGTGTCTCCCGACCCCTCCTGTCTCAGCCTCCATTATTCATGCTGCAATAGTTTGTGTCGGGGGGCTAGGGTCAGTGTGTTATATCTAGAGTATTTCTCCTGTCTTATCCAGTGTCCTGTGTGAATTTAACTTCTTTGGGGTAGGGGGCAGTATTTTGACATCCAGATGAAAAGTGTGCCCAAAGTAAACTAACTGCCTGTTACTCAGGCCCAGAAGCTAGGATATGCATATAATTGGTAGATTTGGATAGAAAACACTCTAAAGTTTCTAAAACTGTTAAAATGTTGTCTGTGAGTAAAACAGAACTGATATGGCAGGCGAAACCCTGAGGACAAACCATCCACCCCCAAAAAATTCAGCTTACCACTATTTTCAATGGCTAGTACTATAATTAAGAGCCCAAGTCCTCCCAAATTGCAGTTCCTAGGGCTTACACTAGACGTCAACAGTCTTTAGAAAGAGGCTTGTTTTTCAGTTTCAGGCTGGTTTTTGGAAAAATGACCCAGAAATTGTAGTTTTTCTAGGTGGCTCCCATTTTGGCTGTAGTGTTTCCAAGCGCGTGGAGGAAAGCACATTCTTTCTTGTTTATCTCCGGTAAAGACGTTAGCGATTCTCCGTATTAAATTTGATCGTTTATTTGCGTATTAGGATACCTAAGGGTTGATTATAAACATTGTTTTACTTGTTTGGAAAAGTTTATTAGAAACGTTTGTGTAGTATCCTTAAAGGCTTCTTAGAGTTATGACTCATGAGACTTAAGTACGGTTTAGTATTTAATTGTAACTTAGAATTACATTCTCTAATGCACCTGGCTTAAACTACCTGAATCTTTCTTAATCATAGTTATATATGCAGACATAGGAAATAGCTACAGAAAGCGGGAAGCAAACCCCCGTCTTGAGTCAATACTGCCATCTATTGGTAAACATAAATATACCAGGTTACTACAGTTTGAGATTGATTTTGTATGCATTTTGACGGAGGGAAACTGAGTGGATTATTGACTGGATGCGCGCCAGCTAAACTGAGTTTTTATGGATATAAAGAAGAACATTATCGAACAAAAGGACCATTTGTGATGTAACTGGGAGCTTTTGGAGTGCCAACAGAAGATCATCAAAGGTAAGGCATTTTTTCGTGTCGCAACCCCCTGGTTGAATTATGTTTGTCATGCATTTGTATGATGGGGCGCTGTCCTCAGATAATCGCATGGTTTGCTTTCGCCGTAAAGCCTTTTTGAAATCTGACACGGCGGCTGGATTAACAAGAAGTTAAGATTTATTTTGATGTATAACACAACTATTTTCAAGAATGTTAAATATTTGAATGAAGTATTTTTGAATTTCGCGCTCTGCAATTTCACTGGATGTTGGCCAGGTGGGACGCTACCGTCCCACCTGCCCGTAAGAAGTTAAGTATGCTCTCTCTAATTCTCTCTTTTTCTCCCGAAGGACCTGAGTTCTAGGACCATGCCTCAGGACTACCTGGCCTGATGACTCCTTGTTGTCCCCAGTCCACCTGGTTGTGCTGCTGGTCCAGTTTCAACTATTCTGCCTGCGGCTATGGAACCCTGACCTGTTCACCGGATGTGCTACCTGTCCCAGACCTGCTGTTTTCAACTCTCTAGAGACAGCAGGAGCGGTAGAGATACTCTGAATGATCAGCTATGAAAAGCCAACTGACATTTACTCCTGAGGTGCTGACCTGTTGCACCCTCTACAACCACTGTAATTATTATTATTTGACCCTGCTGGTCGTCTATGAACATCTTGGCCATGTTCTGTTATAATCTCCACCCGGCACAGCCAGAAGAGGACTGGCCACCCCTCGTAGCCTGGTTCCTCTCTAGGTTTCTTCCTAGGTCCTGGCCTTTCTAGGGAGTTTTTCCTAGCCACTGTGCTTCTACACCTGCATTGCTTGCTGTTTGGGGTTTTAGGCTGGGTTTCTGTACAGCACTTTGTGACATCAGCTGATGTAAGAAGGGCTCTATAAATAAATTTGATTGATTGATTAATCTACGAGCCAGACTTAAGGTTATTTAAGGAGTGCAGCCAACCTGGCACAATAGGGGAAGCACAGGACAGGGTGTTAGCTGGGTTGGGGTCAATTCCATTGCTATTGAGTCAATTCAGTAAGTAAACAAAAATGTAATGTCAGGAAGTAAATTAAGTTGAATTAAAATGGAATTGACCCCAGCACTGAAAAACAGTAGCTATTGTTCTAACACCACAGAGAACAGAAGGGAAACTAAAGTTTACGATCTTGTTCCTGTATTTCTCTTTCCTAATGCGTATGTACGTTCCAATCTGAGTCAAAGGCCTGACATTTAATGCCCAAATCCATTTAACATTCAAATCCAATTAACACTCCTAAATTGCCCGACACAGGTAAATAACATTTCGAGATTTATGACGCCTATCCAGCTTATCCGTTTCGTGGGGTTATTGGTGCCTGCCAGGTGTGTAAATATATCAAGTAAGATCACATGAACCTTTGTGGTCTGACTCTGACATACTGTATTCATTTGCAGATATGTAAGTTTTCACATGTTTTTTTGTTCTCCTGTCAGATAGGATAGCTATTTTTATTTAGTAAGTTATTGAGTGAATAATGGACAGTTTTTTTTTTTACCCTAAATTCTATCTACAATACACAGTCATGCGGGGGCAGTTTAGAAGTTTACTACACCTGACCTCTGTACAGTATGTAGGACCTTGCAGCCACAGTGCAGTTCTTAAACTCTTTCTTATTGGCCTACTAACTAATTTACAGCCTGGGGATGTCACCAGGCAGGCCAAAACTCCATCCCACTAAAACAGGTTGAAATTTCAGGCAGTCTTTTCAAACAGCTCTTACACTAAAAACTCTTACACAATTTCACAGTATTTTTCCAACCTCATAGTGTGGATTTACAGTACCTGTCACATCCTGATCTGTTTCACCTATCTTTGTGCTTGTCTCCACCTTGTGGCGCTCAATCTCCTCCAATTCCTCAGCCAAGGGGTAACAGGCCTTAACCTTTCTAGGACACACGTTCCGCTAGTGGAACCCCTCGACAACATTCCGCTGAAAAGGCAGCGTGGGAAATTCAAAAATATTTTTTGGAAATATGTAACTTTCACACATGAACAAGTCCAATACAGCAAATGAAAGATAAACATCTTGTTAATCTACCCATCGTGTCCGATTTAAAAAAAAAAATGCTTTACAGCAAAAACACAACATGGGATTATGTTAGATCACCGCCAAGTCCAAAAAACACAGCCATTTTTCCAGCCAAAGATAGGAGTCACAAAAGGCAGAAATAGAGATAAAATTAATCACTAACCTTTGATGATCTTCATCAGATGACACTCATTGGACATCATGTTACACAATACATGTATGTTTTGTTCGATAATGTGCATATTTATATCCAAAAATCTCAGTTTACATTGGCGCCATGTTCAGAAATGCCTACTAAATATCCAGAGATATCCAGAGAGCCAAATATCCAGAGAGCCACATCAAATAACAGAAATACTCATCATAAACTTTGATGAAAGATACATGTTTTACATAGAATTAAAGATACACTTGTTCTTAATGCAACCGCTGTGTCAGATATCAAAAAAACTTTACGGAAAAAGCAAACCATGCAATAATCTGAGACGGTGCTCAGATAGAAACAACATTTCTCCGCCATGTTGGAGTCAACAGAAATACGAAATTACACTATAAATATTCCCTTACCTTTGATGATCTTCATCAGAATGCACTCCCAGGAATCCTAGTTCCACAATAAATTGTTGTTTTGTTCGATAATGTCCATTATTTATGTCCAAGTAGCTACTTGTTAGCACGTTTAGTACACATGTCCAAACGCTCGTGCAGGTCCAGGCGAACTTCGGACCAAATCTTCAAAAAGTTATATTATATTATATTAGGTCGAATAAACTTGTCAAACTAAGTATAGTATCAATCTTTAGGATGTTGTTATCATAAATATTCAATAACGTTCCAACCGGAGAATTCCTTTGTGTCTATAGAAGTAATGGAACGCAAATCGATATCATGTGGAATGCGCGTGACCAGGACCATAATCCCGGATTATGCGACGTTCAGAATGAGACTGTTGAGGAAATTGATTAATTAGCGACTGTTGTAAAATCGATATTCTGATATTTTTTTGTTAATTTGGGAAATAAAAACAATTAAAAACAATTTTCCCATGGTGCCCCAGGTTAATGAGTTAATAATTGCCTGATTCATTTAATCACGCAATTATAACCCGTTAATCATTCGATGAGCAGCAGTTGCCACATTAACCGATACAACGTCACGACACTAATGTCCGGGCGGGCTCTTGCCTGGGCTACGGCGGTGTGGGAACAACAATCTGACATGTTTTAGCCTGGAGGAGTTCGTGGCTGAGGTGAAAAAGGTTTTAGATTATCCGTTGTCCGGGAAAGAGGCTGCCAGGAAGTAACTCCAGCTTTGCCAAGACTCCCGCAGTGTGGCTGACTATGCGGTTGGTTTCCGCAAGTTGGCTGCCGAGAGTGCCTCCGAGGAACTACAGAAGTCCCCGGCGTCTACGTCCCCGAGAGGATCCGAGTTCCCCCGAGTCTGCCGACTTGCCTTTTCGGAGCAGATGCAAATCGGCAGAGCTAGGAAGTTTCCAGCCGAACGCTTACGCAGACCTAACACCACCGGTCATTATGTGTCTACCTGTCCGTTAAAGAGACCAGGCTCATCAGTAGGTACGTGTACTCTGGTGGGCCATACGGAGAGTTCTTCTTCTCCCCTTACTCGCACCCCTCTCCATGCCATCCTGCTGTGGTGCGACCAGTCTAAATCTCTCCGGGTTCTCATTGACTCTGGGGCCAATGAGAGTTTCATGAACGCCACCCTGGTGTTTGAGCTGGGCATTGCCACTCAGCCCCTCTCTATTCTTCTGGATGTTAGAGCACTGGATGGGCGCTCTATAGGCACGGTCACCCACAATACTACTCCGTTCCACCTGCGTGTGTCCGGAAACCACAGTGAGTCTATACAGTTTATGCTCATCAAGTCTCCTCAGGTTCCTGTGGTATTGGGGTTTTATTGGCTCCAGCACCACAATCCCCTTATCATTGGACTGGTGGTACTATTGTGCGCTGGTGCCCGATCTGCCACGCCCATTGCCTGAAGTCGGCGCAGCCTGCCTCTGGTCGTCTTCCTGTGGGCTCGGAAGAAGCCTCGGACCTCTCCACCGTTCCCGCGGAGTAGCAAGATCTCCGGGAAGTTTTCAGCAAGGCCCGGGCCACTTCGCTTCCTCCCTATCGACCCTATGACTGCAGGATCGACCTTCCCCCAGGCACTACACCACCCTGGGGACAGCTATATTCACTGTCGAGTCCGAAGACCAAGGCTATGGAGACGTACATTGAGGACTCCCTAGATACAGGGGCAACAGTTCTTCTTCCTCCCCCACCAGCATAGAGCCCTTTGTGGAGAAGGACAAAACCCAGCGCCCGTGCATCAACTAACGGGGCCTCAATGACATCACAGTTAAGAGCTGTTACCTGCTAGCACTCATCACCTCGGCTTTCAAGCCGCTCCAGGGGGCCACTATATTCTCTAAGTTAGACCTGCGGAACGCCTACCACCTGGTACGGATACGGGAAGATGACGAGTGGAAGACAGCCTTCAACTCCGCTAGTGGACACTATGAATACCTGGTGATGCCATTCGGTTTGACCAATGCTCCTGCTGTGTTCCAGGCCCTGGTTAATAACCTCTCTAGGGTGTGAAATTGCAGAGCGCCAAGTTCAAAAACAGAAATACTCATTATAAAAATTCATAAAACATACAAGTGTTATACATCGGCTTAAAGATGAACTTCTTGTTAATCCAACCGCTGTGTCAGAATTCAAAAAGGCTTTACGGTGAAAGCCTACCATTAGATCATCTGAGAACAGCGCCCAGCAGACAAATCATTACAAACAGTTACCAGCCAAGTAGAGGAGTTACAAAAGTCAGAAATAGCGATAAAATTAATCACGTACCTTTGATCTTCATATGGTTGCACTCACAAGACTCCCATTTACTCAATAAATGTTTGTTTTGTTCGATAAAGTCCCTCTTTATATCCAAAAACCTCCATTTTGTTTAGTAATCCACAGGCTCAAAGGCAGTCACAACAGGCAGACGAAAAATCCGAAAAGTATCAGGAAAGTTTGTAGAAACATGTAGAAACAAATTTCAACCGGATAAATAGCTTCGTCAATATTAAAGGAAAACAAGAAAGGTGCGCTCTCGGTCGCGTAGTAAACAGCTCTGGAGACTTTCCCAGACCACTCATTCAGTGGTCTTACTCCCTCATTTTTCAGAATACAAGCCTGAAACAATTTCTAAAGAGTGTTGACATCTAGTGGAAAATTTGAGTCCTAAGTCATTGGAACCTGTATAGGCAGTCAATGGAAAACTACAAACATAAAAATATCCCACTTCCTGGATGGATTTTCCTCAGGTTTTCGCCTGCCATATCAGTTCTGTTGTTCTCACAGACATAATTTTAACAGTTTTATACATTTTAGAGTGTTTTCTATTATATGCATATCCTAGCTTCTGGGCCTCAGTAACAGTCATACTTTGGGCACACTTTCCATCCGGATGTCAAAATACTGCGCCCTACCCTAGAGAAGTTAATGACGTTCTCCAGGATATGTTGAACCGGTTCGTGTTCGCCTACTTCGATGACATCCCCGTTTTTTCCCGCTCGGCTCAAGAAACATTCTCCACATCCGGCAAGTCCTCCAGGGTATCCTGGAGAACCAGCTTTGTCAAAGCCAAAAAATGCGAGTTCCATCGCTCCATCTCCTTCCTTGGATACATCATCGCTGCTGGGAATGTGCCGATGAATCCGGGAAAGGTGAAAGCGGTGGTGGCTTGGCCCCAACCCACGTCCAGAGTGCAGCTACAACGTTTTAGGATTTGCCAATTTCTATCGCCGCTTTATCCGGAGTTACAGCACCCTGGCTTCCCCCCCACTTTCAGCACTCACCTCTCCCAAGGTCCCGTTCACGTGGTCCACAGCTGCTGAGAGGGCATTCTTGGCCCGCTTCACCACAGCTCCCATATTGATCCATCCATCCAGACCCGTCCTGTCAGTTCGTGGTGGAGGTAGACGCTTCAGATGTCGGAGTGAGGGCCGTCCTGTCCCAGCGTTCTGTCCTGGACCTTAAGCTGCATCCCTGCGCCGCCTTCTCCCATCGCTTAAACGTCACGGAGAGGAATTATGATGTGGGGAACCGAGAACTACTTGCGGTGAAGATGGCCTTGGAGGAGTGGAGACACTGGTTAGAGGGGGCAGAACTTCCATTCATAGTGTGGACGGATCACAAGAACCTGGAATATCTCCGCACCGCCAAGCCTCTCAACTCCAGGCAAGCTCGATGGGCCATGTTTTTCACCCGTTTCAACTTCACCATCTCCTACCGCCCGGGGTCTAAAAATGTTAAGCCGGACGCGCTTTCACGCCGGTATTGCCCCGCTTCTACACCCTCAGACCCCGAGACCATTCTTCCTAGCTCGTGCCTGGTGGCTACCCTCGTCTGGGGAAACGTTCCCCGGGGGGGCCCGGCTAACCGGATGTTTGTCCTAGACGCTGCCCGCTCCCCGGTCTTGGAATGTGCTCATTTCTCCAGGCTTGCCTGCCACCCTTGCACTTGTCGGACCCTGGGCTTTGTGCGACAATGCTTTTGGTGGCCAACCATGTTTTTGGACGTCTCCGCGTTCGTGGCCGCCTGCACCGTCTGTGCTCAGAACAAGACTCCTTGGCAAGCTCCGGCTGGCCTCCTTCAACCTCTTCCTGTCCCTCACTGTCCCTGGTCACACACATCTCTGGACTTCGTCACTGGTCTCTCTCCATCTGATGGTAACAACACTATCCTCCCGGTGGTGGACAGGTTTTCTACCTTCTGCCAAGGAGACGGCCCAGCTCATGGTGCAGCACGTCTTCCGGATCCTTGGACTTCCGGAGGATATGGTTTCCGACCGAGGTCCTCAGTTCTGGAAGGAGTTCCGCACACTCATTGGGTCGTCAGCCAGCCAGTCCTCCGGATTTCATCCCCAATCCAACGGCCAGTCGGAGCGTGCCAATCAGGACCTGGAGACAACTTTTTGGGGCCTCGTCTCAGCCAACCCCACCACCTGGAGCCAGCAACTCGTGTGGGTGGAGTACACCCGGAATACCCTTCCCTGCTCGGCCACTGGGCTCTCACCCTTCGAGTGCTCCATGGGTTATCAGCCCCCGCTCTTCCAGGAGGAAGAGGTCAACATACCTTCTGCCCAGATGTTCTTCTGCCGCTGTCGGCGTACCTGGAAGAGAGCTTGGTCCGCTCTTCAAGACCCCCGCCAGGTATCGTTGACTGGCGGACCGCCACCGCCCCCTGGCTCCCTACTATCGTCTTGGGCAGAAGGTATGGCAGTCCACTCGGAATCTGCCCCTCCGGGTAGAGTCCCACAAACTTTCCCCCTGTTTTATTGGCCCTTTCCTCATCTCCAAGATTCTTAGCCCCTCTTCTGTTGCCCCGTACCCTCTGTATACATCCCACTTTTCATGTGTCTAGGATTAAACCTATGTCTCACAGCCCTTTGTCTCCTGTTTCCAGGCCCACCCCTCTCCCCCGTCTCATCGACAGCCAACCGGCGTACACGGTGAGACGCTTCCTGAATGTTCGGCCGCGGGGCAGGGGATTCCAGTACCTGGTTGACTGGGAGGGTTATGGCCCGGAGGAGATGTGCTGGGTCCCCGCTAGGAACATCCTGGACCCAGGATGTTCCTGAGTTCCATCGCCGGCACCCCAGTCAACCAGGTATGCACCCAGGTAGGACGCCAGGTGGCGTCCCTAGAGAGGGGGGGGTACTGTCACACCCTGATCTGTTTCACCTGTCTTTGTGCTTGTCTCCACCCCCCCCCCCCCCCCCCCCCCCTTCCAGGTGTCGCCCATTTACCCCATTATCCGCTGTGTATTTATACCGGTGTTAACTGTTTGTCTGCCAGTTCGTCTTGTCTCGTCAAGCCTACCAGCGTTTTTCCCATACTCCTGTTTTCTCTCTAGTCCCTGTTTTCTAGTTTTGACCATTCTGCCTGCCTGTCATTCTGTACCTTGTGACACTGACCTCTGCCTACCCTGAGCATACCTCCCGTTCTATTCCTTTCGGACTGCCTGACCTTGACCTGTCATTTGCCTGCAACCCTGTTTTTGTAATAAATATTTGTTACTTCGAACTGTCTGCTTTTGGGTCTTATCCTGAGGTCTGATAGTACTAGTCAAAAGTTGGGACACTTACTCATTCAAGGTTTTTTTTTATTTTTTTAATCAACCCTACCTTGTCACAACACAACTGATTGGCTCAAACGCATTAAGAAGGATAGAAATTCCACAAATGAATGTCACCTGTCACACTTGTTAATTGAAAAGCAATCCCGGTGACTACCTCATGAAGCTAAGAGTGTGCAAAGCTGTCAAGGCAAAGGGTGGCTACTTTGAAGAATCTCAAATATAAGATGTATTTTGATTTTAAACACTCTTTTTGGTTACTACATGATTCCGTATGTGTTATTTCATAGTTTGTCTCCATTATTATCCTACAATGTAGAAAATGGTAAAAAATTCAGAAAAACCCTCGCATGAGTAGGTGTGTCAACTTTTGACTGGTATTGTATATAAAACACAGGACTTTTGACTGCACTGGGCCTTTAAACATGTCAGGTGTGTGAAGACATTAAAGGGTTGGCTTGCCCGGACATGCTCGGGTTGTTCCCAACTCCTCTTAAGGGTTACTGTAAAACAAATCAAGAAGCAACATGCCTTTGCGGTCTGAGAGAGGAAAAACAATATCCATACCTGCATCTACAGTAAGTGTAGAATGCAATGCCAATACACTGCTTCTCTCTTAGTAGGCTCTGCTAGGGCTATTGGATCAGTAGGAAATAGGGCTGCGTTTGTGGTCGATTGATAACAAAGACAGAGGTATTGCTTTTCTATAGAACGTATATGAGCTCGCTATTGATGCTGATGGGGAAAACAGAAGCACTCAGCCTCCTCTCCCTTTTGACTGCTGAGTTTGAGCCAGGTTTCACCCTCAGCAACTGGGTGGTGCATGACTGTGGCCTTTTCTTATTGGAACCCTGTGGAAACAAGAGTCGCAAAGCAATGGTTCCCGTTACTGGCCAGCAGTTCCTGCCCAAGGAAGCCGGGGATCACAATTACCCAAACTGCACACTGACAGTGGGTCAGGTATGATGTAGAGAAGTGGTTCAGGGTCGTTAAGGGAAGTGGTTAAAATCCAGAAATGTGAATGAATGCAGCTTCAAAGCTAAACGCTGGGGATTGAAAAAAAAATCACGATTGTTTATTTTTTATAAATATAACTTGAAGTTGGTTGATTACATCAAGAATCAACAAGTCTGGAAGTGTAGATTGTAATTTAGCCAGAGATGTTCTCATCTCACCCTCTAATATTCTAATATTTTAAGGTAGTGATAACCTCAAAACACACCCCAGATATCAATCCATATTACTATGCAATAAATGCCATATGATGCCCAATAATATTTATCTTTATTATTTATTGTGACTACGGATAAAAAGTCATAACGGTCAATAGGCTTGCTGCTATGATTCTCATTTGCCGCACGGATCCCTTTAGCGGGATCATTTTCGTAAACAACCGCTGAATTGCAGAGCGCCAAATTAAAAAAAAATACAACAATTATTTATAATCATGAAATCACAAGTGAAATATACCAAAACACAGCTTAGCTTGTTGTTAATCCACCTATTGTCGTGGAAAATCGGTTCAAACCATAACACTTACAAGAACTTGTAAATTCAAATAGACTTTTAATACTATGTATCACAAGCCGGAACGATCCGCGGATCCCACCCCTTCCCAGAGCACTGGTTCGCTCTTTATACACATCCACACACATGAGATCATTACATACATTAATTAAATTACTTCTCCTATGGTCATCTGCCACCATTATCCTTCATTTCAGGCTTCCTGCTTGTCTACGCCCAATAACGCCTGTATCCGCTCTTGATTAGATTATAATGGGGGCAGGATCCCCTTGTCCCCTAAAATTAATATATGTCTATCTTGCCCTAAGCACTTATGGCCTTTACCCTAAGCACTTATGGCCGTTCCTGTCAATTTTATCTTCATAATGGTGTCCTGCTTTTTCCATACATGCACTTTAAAGCACGTATGACTTTGGCCATCTGCTAATCTTTGGTTTCCTGTATTTACCAGAATGGCAAATGCACTCACGTCTGCCTTCTTCTCCTATTTTCTAATGTACACCTGTCTATTGTTTAATAGTGTGATATCTACCTACATATGTATCAATTACTCCTACACTATCGTGTCAGATTTTGAAAATATGCTTTACAGCGAAAGCAATCCAAGCGTTTGTGAGTTTATCAATCACTAGACAAAACAGTAAGAACAGCTAGCCTTAAATTAGCTTGGTCACGAAAGTCAGAAAAGCAATACAATTAATCGCTTACCTTTGATAATCTTCGGATGTTTGCACTCACGAGACTCCCAGTTACACAATAAATGTTATTTTTGTTCGATAAAGATTAGTTTTATAACCAAAAACCGCCATTTGGTTTGCGCGTTATGTTCAGAAAACCACAGGCTCGTTCCGGTCCTGAAAGGCAGACGAAAATTCCAAAAAGTATCCGTAATGTTCGTAGAAACATGTCAAACGTTTTTTATAATCAATCCTCAGGTTGTTTATAACATACATAATCGATAATATTTAAACCGGACGGTAACCTATTCAATACTACAGAGAAAGAAAATGTCGAGCTACATCTCTCGCGCGCAGGAACTAATCAAAGGACACCTTACACGTTTTGAATAATCTCGCTCATTATTCAAAATAAAAGCTTGAAACTATGTCTAAAGCCTGGTCACAGCCTGAGGAAGCCATTGGAAAAGGAATCTGGTTGATACCCCTTTAAATGGAGGAGGGGCAGGCAACGGAACAGGGATTTTGCCAAATAAAAGGCACTTCTGGGTTGGATTTCCTCAGGTTTTCGCCTGCAAAATCAGTTCTGTTATACTCACAGACAATATTTTGACAGTTTTGGAAACTTTAGAGTTTTCTATCCTAATCTGTCAATTATATGCATATTCTAGCATCTGGACCTGAGTCTGTTTACCTTGGGAACGTTATTTTTCCAAACATAAAAATTCTGCCCCCTAGTTGAAAGAGGTTAATGAGTATTCATGATCAAACTGGTGTGTTAATTAAACAGCCCAATATCCTGTGGGTAAAGGGACTGACTATTGCTCCCTAATAATATGCTGTTTCAGTAGATATATACTGAATCAGGACAATAGTTTTCAGCTGTGCTAACATAATTGCAAAAGGCTTTTCTAATGATCAATTAGCCTTTTAAAATTATAAACTTAGATTAGCTAACACAACGTGCTATTGGAACACAGGAGTGATGGTTGCTGATAATGGGCCTCTGTACGCCTATGTAGATATTCCATTTTAAAAAATCAGCCGTTTCCAGCTACATTAGTCATTTACAACATTAACAATGTCTACACTGTAAATCTGATCAATTTAATGTTGTTTTAATGGAAAAAATGTGCTTTTCTTTCAAAAACAAATACATTTTTCAGTGACCCCAAACCTTTGAACTGTAGTGTGTATATATATTTTTAAGTCTAAATAAATGCTACAGTACCGTAGGAACAAAGGGATAGACTGTAGACAGCAAGATGAGACTGTCTACGTCTGGTCAATATCTGACAGTCAACCAATGCACACTGACAGTGTATTTATTCAAACACACTTACAATGCATGAGCTTAACATTAATTAGGTTTTCTAGGGACTCTGCATGCATGGGTCAGAGGAACACTGAATCTTCGTCCCAAATGGCACCCTTTTACCTAGTTAGTGCACTACGTTTGACCAGAGCCCTATGGCCCTAGTGCACTAAATAGGGAATAGGGTTCCATTTGGGAAACACCCTGACAGTGTTTTTATAGAGCCTAGAGAGGATCTAAAGGGCAAAAGAGGATTCCTGACATCTCTCATTATGGCTGTTTGTTCTTTCCCCTCACCCCAATTAACCCCAGATAAAGTAATATATTCTCTGGCTCATTGAGTACTTGTACAACTTCCAAGAAACTGCTTACTTAAAAATAAGACACTCCATTGGGCACAAACGTCAATTCAACATCTATTCCACGTTGGTTCAACGTCATTTCATTGAAATGGCGTGAAAACAACGTCCCACTGGGCACACACTGGTTGAATCAACATTGTTGTCACGTCATTTCTACGAAATTATGTTTAACCATCGTGGAATAGATGTTGAATTGACATCTGTGCCCAGTGGGGTTGATTCAACCAGTGTGTGCCCAGTGGGACCCTCCTATGCCTCTTCTAGAAGAATCCATGCAGATTGTTTCACACATGAGTGAAAGTAAATGTAATTTCACCTTACTTGATAAGTACTTAAGGGGTAAGAACAGAATAAATTGAAATATAATAAAACAGAACAGAATAGAACATACAGTACATGGTACCAAATCTGTTTTCAAATAAAAAGGTTAACCTTTCAGCCCACAACATTCCGCTGAAAAGGCAGCGCGCAAAATTCAAAAATATTTTTGGGAAATATTTAACTTTCACACAAAGTCCAATACAGCAAATGAAAGATAAACATCTTGTTAATCTACCCATCATGTCCGATTTTTAAAATGTTTTACAGCGAAAACACAACATATATTTATGTTAGATCACCACCAAATCCAAAAAACACAGCCATTTTTCCCAGCCAAAGATAGTCACACAAAAGCAGAAATAGAGATAAAATGAATCACTAACCTTTGATAATCGTAAATCAGATAACTCATAGGACATCATGTTACACAATACATTTATGTTTTGTTCGATAATGTGCATATTTATATCCACAAATCTCAGTTTACATTGGCGCCATGTTCAGAAATGTCTCCAAAATATCCGGAGTAATTACAGAGAGCCACGTCAAATAACAGAAATACTAATCATAAACTTTGATGAAAGATACATGTTTTACATATAATTAAAGATACACTCGTTCTTAATGCAACCGCTGTGTCAGATTTTTTTTTAACTTTAGGAAAAAGCATACCATGCAATAATCTGAGACGGCGCTCAGATAGTAACAACATTTCTCCGCCATGTTGGAGTCAACAGAAATACGAAATTACATCATAAATATTCCCTTACCTTTGATGATCTTTCATCAGAATGCAGTGCCAGGAATCCTAGTTCCACAATAAATCGTTGTATTGTTCGATAATGTCCATTACTAGTGTCCAATTAGCTAATTTTGCTAGCACGTTTAGTTCACGTGTCCAAAAGCTGGCGCCAGTCCAGGCGAACTCGGACGAAAACTTCAAAAAGTTATATTCCAGGTCGAATAAACTGGTCAAATTAAGTAGAGAATTAATCTTCAGGATGTTGTTATCATATATATCCAATAACGTTCCAACCAGAGCATACGTTTTTGTCTACAGAGTAATGGAAACACATGGCCATCTCATGACTAGCGAGCTTGACCAGGAACTAGCATTCTGCCAGACCACTGACTCAAATAGCTGCCATCCGGCCTCACATCACACTAGAGGCTTCATTCCACGTTCTACTGACTGTTGACATCTAGTGGAAGGCGTAGGAAGTGCGAACAGATCCATATCTTACTGGGAATTGAATAGGCGATGACTTTAACATCAACCAGCTCCCAGAATTTCCACTTCCTGTTTGGAAGTTTGCCTGCCATATGAGTTCTGTTATACTCACAGACATAATTCAAACCGTTTTAGAAACTTCAAAGTGTTTTCTATCCAATACTAATAATAATATGCATATATTAGCATCTAGGACAGAGTAGGAGGCAGTTTACTATGGGCACCAATTCATCCAAAAGTGAAAATGCTGCCCCCTATCCCTAAAAAGTTAAATTGTTTAACTTGGGTCAAACATTAAGGGTAGCCTTCCAAAAGCTTCCCACAATAAGTTGGGTGAATTTTGGCCCGTTCCTCCTGACAGAGCTGGTGTAACTGAGTCAGGTTTGTAGGCCTCCTTGCTCGCACACGCTTTTTCAGTTCTGCCGACAAATTTTCTATAGGATTGAGGTCAGGGCTTTGTGATGGCCACTCCAGTACCTTGACTTTGTTGTCCTGAAGCCATTTTACTACAACTTTGGAAGTATGCTTGGGGTCATTGTCCATTTGGAAGACCCATTTGCTACCAAACTTTAACTTCCTGACTGATGTCTTGAGATGTTGCTTCAATATATCCACATAATTTTCCTACCTCATGATGCCATCTATTTTGTGAAGTGCACTAGTCCCTCCTGCAGCAAAGCACCCCCACAACATGATGCTGCCATCCCCGTGCTTCACGGTTGGGATGGTGTTCTTCGGCTTGCAAACCTCCCCCTTTTTCCTCCAAACATAACGATGGTCATTAAGGCCAAACAGTTCTATTTTTGTTTCATCAGACCAGAGGACATTTCTCCAAAAAGTACGATCTTTGTCCCCATGTGCAGTTGCAAACCGTAGTCTGGCTTTTTTATGTCAGTTTTGGAGCAGTGGCTTCTTCCTTGCTGAGTGGCCTTTCAGGTTATGTCGATACAGGACTTGTTTTACTGTGGATATAGATACTTTTGTACCTGTTTCCTCCAGCATCTTCACAAGGTCCTTTGCTGTTGTTCTGGGATTGATTTGTACTTTTTGCACCAAAGTACGTTAATCTCTAGGAGACAGAACACGTCTCTTCCCTGAGCGGTATGATGGCTGCGTGGTCCCATGGTGTTTATACTTGCGTACTATTGTTTGTACAGATGAACGTGTTACCTTCAGGCGTTTGGAAATTACTCCCAAGGATGAACCAGACTTGTGGAGGTCTACAAATTTTTTTACTGATTTATTTTGATTTTCCCGTGATGTCAAGCAAAGAGGCACTGACTTTGAACGTAGGCCTTGAAATACATCCACGGGTACACCTCCAGTTGACTCAAATTATGTCAATTAGCCTATCAGAAGCTTCTAAAGCCATGACATAATTTTCTGGAATTTTCCAAGCTGTTAAAAGGCACAGTTAACTTAGTATATGTTAACTTCTGACCCACTGGAATGGTGACACAGTGAATTATAAGTGAAATAATCTGTCTGTAAACAATTGTTCGAAAAAATGACTTGTGTCATGCACAAAGTAGATGTCCTAACTGACTTGCCAAAACTATAGTTTGTTAACAAGAAATTTGTGGAGTGGTTGAAAAACGAGTTTTATTGACTCCAACCTAAGTGCATGTAGACTTCCGACTTCAACTGTATTATTGTACACATTATCTAATCAAAATAACAGGTACATATTATCTAATCAATCACAGGTTCTAGGCCAATACAAGGTAAACAGTCTGAAGCAGACATAAAAGACAAGCTAAGTTTACTGAAAGAGGATAAAAGTATATTTTGCTTGTTTCAAACAGAATGCTGCACACATCATCACAAAGGCTTCTTAAGAAAAGTGTGTTTAAAATTGAGTGTAGCTCAATTAAAACCTCTACTTCCACCCAAACCCGGATCCGGGAGCACCCCCAACAGTAGAAAAGCTGACTAGCATAGCCTAGCATAGTAA
The DNA here is from genome assembly GCF_016432855.1 of Salvelinus namaycush. Lineage (NCBI taxonomy): Eukaryota > Metazoa > Chordata > Actinopteri > Salmoniformes > Salmonidae > Salvelinus > Salvelinus namaycush. The sequence continues at coordinate 46,599,446 of NC_052334.1, read as the reverse complement.
ATACTAGCATCTAAATATCATTAAATCACAAGTCCAAGACACCAGATGAAAGATACACTTCTTGTGAATCCAGCCATCATTTCTGATTTTTAAAATGTTTTACAGGGAAGACACAATATGTAAATCTATTAGCTAACCACGTTAGCAAAAGACACCACTTCTTACTGCACCATTTATTTACTGCATCAGTAGCTATCACAAATTCGACCAAATAAAGATATAAATAGCCACTAACCAAGAAACAACTTTATCAGATGACAGTCTGATAACATATTTATTGTATAGCATATGTTTTGTTAGAAAAATGTGCATATTTCAGGTATAAATCATAGTTTACCATTGCAGCCACCATCACAACTCTCACCAAAGCGACTAGAATAACTACAGAGACCATCGTGTATTACCTAATTACTCATCATAAAACATTTCTTAAAAATACACAGCGTACAGCAAATGAAAGACACAGATCTTGTGAATCCAGCCAATATTTCAGATTTTCTAAGTGTTTTACAGCGAAAACACAATATAGCGTTATATTAGCTTACCACAATAGCAAACATCACAACAGCATCGATTCAAGCCAAAAATAGCGATAACGTATAAACCACCAAAATATATTAATATTTTTCACTAACCTTCTCAGAATTCTTCAGATGACAGTCCTATAACATCATATTACACAATGCATATAGAGTTTGTTCGAAAATGTGCATATTTAGCGGCACAAATCGTGGTTATACAATAAGAAAAGTTGCCAAGCTGCCCAGAAAATGTCAGGCGCCATCTTGGAGAGGCACCTATTCTAATCAATAAATAATCATAAAGTTGACTAAAAAATACAGGTTGGACAGCAAATGAAAGACAAATTAGTTCTTAATGCAATCGCTGTGTTACATTTTTAAAATTAACGTTACTGCGCAATACAGCGTGCGCTAAAGCGAGGCTACACTGAGATTAATGGCGGCTTATGCATTTAACATTTTTCAACAGAACAACGAATTATCAGCATAAATAGTTCTTACTTTTTGATGAACTCCCATCAGAATCTTGGGAAAGGTGTCCTTTGTCCAGAACAATCGTCTTTTGGTTGAAAGATGTCCTCTTCTCCTGTCGAAATAGCCGCTAACGTTAGCCATGTGCCGGAAAGGTGTCCAACTCTTGAAAGCGCGTCACAAAGAAATGCCAGAAAATCGCAATAAACTGATATAAACTGCTATAAGTCGGTTTAAATTAACTACCTTATGATGTCTTTAACAACTATAACGAATAAAAACATGACCGGAGATATAGAACTGGCAAAACAAAAGCTTGGCAGGAGGCCACTGTGATGTCCCTACTGCGCCAGGCGCCCCGTTGAAAAGGACGGTACTTCCGTTCCACGGTCTTATATAGGGCCCCAGATTGCGCAATCCACTCCATTCAAATTCTCACCACTTACTGACATCTAGAGGAAGGTGTATGCAGTGCTTGTAGCCCCACAGCGTACATAGGGACTTATAAACTGACCCCAGAACAGGGACCTCGATTTCAGAAATCTCACTTCCTGACAGGAAATGTGCTGCAGAATGAGTTCTGTTTCACTCAGAGAAATAATTCAAACGGTTTTAGAAACTAGAGAGTGTTGTCTATCCAATAGTAATAATAATATGCATATTGTACGAGCAAGAATTGAGTACGAGGCAGTTTAATTTGGGAACGAATTTTTACAAAGTCGAAACAGCACCCCCTATATTGACAAGAGGTTAACCTTTACTTAATACCCATCCCGGATCCGGGATCCTCCTCATCAAAAAAGCTGACTAGCATAGCCTAGCCTAACGGGACAGGGATATCATATAATATAATTTTCATGAAATCACAAGTCCAATACAGCAAATGAAAGATAAACATCTTGTGAATCCAGCCATCATTTCCGATTTTTTAAATGTTTTACAACGAAAACACAATATGTATTTCTATTAGCTAACCACAATAGCCAAACACACAACCGCATATTTTCACCATGTTTCCACCGCATAGGTAGCTTTCACAAAACCGACCAAAATAGAGATATAATTAGTCACTAACCAAGAAACAACTTCATCAGATGACAGTCTTATAACATGTTATACAATACATTTATGTTTTGTTCGAAAATGTGCATATTTGAGGTATAAATCATAGCTTTACATTGCAGCCACAATCACAAATAGCACCAAAGCAGCCAGAATAATTACAGAGAGCATCGTGAAATACATAAATACTCATCATAAAACATTTATGAAAAATACATTGTGTACAGCAAATGAAAGATAAACATCTTGTGAATCCAGCCAATATTTCAGATTTTTTAAAGTGTTTTACAGCGAAAACACAATATATATTTCTATTAGCTCACTACAGTAGCCAAACACACAACGCAATTTACTCCCTGCAAAAATAGCTTGCACAAAACCGACAAAATAGAGATAAAATTAATCACTAACCTTGAACAAATTCATCAGATGACAGTCTTATAACATCATGTTATACAATACAATTATGTTTTGTTCAAAAATGTGCATATTTAGAGTTACAAATCCTGATTATACATTGTGAATACGTAGCATCGATTCACCAGCATCTCCGGAGATATTTTGGACACTCACCTAATCTGACCAAAGAACTCATCATAAACTTTACATAAAAATACTTGTTGTATGGCAAAGGAAAGATACACTGGTTCTTAATGCAACCGCTGTGTTAGATTTTTAAAAATAACTTTACCATAACATACAGCTTGCGTTATTGTGAGACAGCGCTCACCAAAACGGCAGAATAGGAATCAACATTTTACACAGAAATACGAAATAACATCATAAATGTTTTCTTACTTTTGCTGAGCTTCCATCAGAATGTTGTACAAGGAGTCCTTGGTCCAGAATAAATCGTTGTTTAGTTTTAGAATGTCCATTTCTTCTGTCGAATTCGCGCCACAATGCTAGCCAAGGTTGCTAACATTCCCATCCTCTCTTGACGCAAAGAACGGAAAACTCCAAAAGTCCCAATAAACGTTGAATAAACTGATAAAACTTGGTTGAAAAAAACCTACTTTATGATGTTATTATCATATGTATCAAATAAAATCAGAGCCGGAGATATTCGTCGTGTAAACCGAACGCTTTTCAGAATACAATGTCGAGCTCCGCCGCGCGCCTTAGAAGACAAAGAAAATTCCGGACCTGTCACTCCAAAAGCTCTTGTTCGGCCTCAGATCAAGCTAGACACCCCATTCCACCTCCCACTGCCTGTTGACATCTAGTGGAAGGCGTATGAAGTGCATGCATATCGATAAATAAAAGCCAGTTGAATAGGCAGGCCCTGAAACAGAGCCTCGTTTTCAGATGTTTCACTTCCTGTATGGAAGTTTGCTGCAAAATGAGTTCTGTTTTACTCACAGATATAATTCAAACAGTTTTAGAAACTTGAGAGTGTTTTCCATCCAATAGTAATAATAATATGCATATTGTATGATCTAGAAAAGAGTACGAGGCCGTTTCATTTGGGCACAATGTTTTCCAAAGTGAAAACAGCGCCCCCCTATTGACAAGAAGTTTAAGATTTCCCTTCACTGGAACTAAGGGGCCTATCCCAAACCATTAAAAACAGACCCATAAATTATTCGTCCTCCACCAAACTTTACAGTTGGCACTATGTATTGGGGCAGGTAGCGTTTACCTGGCATCTGCCAAACCCAGATTTGTCTGTCAGACTGCCAGATGGGGAAGCGTGATTCATCACTCCAGAGAACGCGTTTCCACTGCTCTACTGAGTCCAATGGCGGCAAGCTGTACACCACACCGCCCGACGCTTGGCATGCGCATGGTGATCTTAGGCTTGCCGGCAATGGAAACCAATTTCTTGAAGCTCCCGACGAACAATTATTGTGCTGATGTTGCTTCTGTTGGTCAATTTCTTCAACAAATGATCAGATCTATATAATTATCAGACATACATTAGTAATGGAAAGGAAACACAGACTCTTTGTTTAAGTATTAAAATTAGCCTTTAGCAATACAATTGTAGGCAGAAGTTGGTACAGAGTACAGTATATGATAGCTCTCCCCAGGTTCTGCAAAATGTCTAAGATATCCTGTAACTCATACAGACTCTCCCAGTCCTCCTTGTGTGAGTTTCTCTGGCAACAACATTTTAATAAATCTAACTTCCCCCTGACAACAGCAACCATCTTATCAGCAATTAACAGCTCAGAAGTGGGTTTAACCGAAACTTGACCTTTCATCACAAGTATAGTCATAACAAGGTGAACGAGTCTTCTGACAGGCGGCTGTTTTCATCAGGCCTGCGATAGCCTTGTGTTCTCAGAAAACCAGATAACCATGGTGGGGCCAAGAGAGGTGGAGTATGAACGTACTGTAGTTTTCCACCTTCTGATAGTGTCTGAAAACTCAAACAGGTTATAACACACACACAGAGGTCTCCTGAAGAGGAGACCTTACAGTTTATCATAACACAATTTATTAACCCTTTAAAAGGTAGTGAGTGTTGCAACCGAGGACAGACGATTTTTATGCGCTACGCGCTTCAGCATTTGGTGGGCCTGTTCTGTGAGCTTGTGTGGCCTACCACTTCGTGGCTGAGCCAGACGTTTCCACTTCACAATAACAGCACTTACAGTTGACCGGGACAGCTCTAGAAGGGCAGAAATCTGACGAACTGACTTGTTGGAAAGGTGGCATCCTATGATGGTGCCACATTGAATGTCACTGAGCTCTTCAATAAGGCCATTCTACTGCCAATATTTGTCTATTGAGATTGCATGGCTGTGTGGTCGATTTTATACACCTATCAGCGACGGGTGTGACCAAATTAGCCGAATCCACTAATTTGAAGGGTTGTCCACATACTTTTGTATATATAGTGTATATACTATATATTATGCTTATCAGTGAATGGTAAGCATAATGGTATGATAGGACTATCATACCATTATTGATGATATTACCATTCCACAACCTATTAGACATTCCACAACCTTAGTACCGTCACAGGCAGATAGATCTGTTGTCTGATCACGCTTACTCTGTCCTACTTTGACAAACGCGTCCTGGTGCAGTTGAGACAAGTTCCAAGAGAGTGACCTATTAAAACATACCCACCCAACAGGGGCATGTGTAATAACTAGGTAAGGTGGTCGCTGATCAGTGTCATTGGTCATCTCAAATGAAGGAAGGTACCTATCACTCCAGGATGTCGGCTCCACCCCCTAACTCATCCACATGTTGTTGAATGGATACACATCCAGGAGTATCAGACCTCCTCCAGCACCTATCTGCAGAACTAGGTACTCTTGCATGTTGATACTCAACATTCTCACCCTAATTAGTACCAATAATCGTCTTATACCAATTAACATCTCTCCACATACCCAACATTTCACTCTGGTTAAAAGGAATAGCCCCTAATGGAATACCTGCCCTTGATGTGAATGGTGCATATGTACAAACTTAACAACTACGTACTTTGATTGACTACTGTGGCATATTGTAGAGAGAGAGCTAGAAACGTATTGACGCCCGCGTGTCCCTCATCCAGCTGATGCATCTCTGTGTTGGAAATGGAAACACCACCCCACATCCTGTATTAGGAGGAAACTCACAAGGAAAATAATTTCAAACATCGTTCAGTTGTCTGCAAGATAATAATATTCAATCGTTCTATTGTAAAGGTAATCATTCACAAAGTCCTTTAAAAGTGTCCAGCTCTACCACACTGGTATCAGTCCCACATAAATAATTATTAGAAATTATATTCTGACAAAAATACAGAGAATGTCTAACTCCGGTAGTGAGGAATTCTTCTTCCGGTCCACTGGTTGATACGGACTTCTCTAATGAACACTTCACCGGTGATCTTGTATCGTTTCAGGTACAGTCCTTGGGTCAAGGGATATTGTTGCAGCTTCAGACAATAGATTATCATAACCTGTAACGAAGGAAACAAAAAGGTGAAAGTAACATGTCCTGGTTTCAAGGGAAATTGATATTTCACATAGGAAAATCTAAGTAAGCATGTCCCGATTTTCAGGAAAAAGTTGGGACATTTCACCTAGATATCCCTTATATGATGACTGCGGTGTACAACATAGAAGCTTATCAGGTTCTGATCATTTTACTGTGCTTCTTCATCCGAGATTGGCCCCTGATTGCTAATCAATCAGTTCTTTATTCTCCGGGCTCCGCTTTGTCATCAAAATGGACAACCTTGCAATGAGTGACATGTATCCACCGTGATTTTCCATGGACTTTCACTGCTGACCTCGTTATGAACAAAACTTGATAAGGACCTTCCCATTTTGGTCCTAATGTGTTGGTTACATATTACCATCACCCACTGTCCTGGTACTACGTCATGTCTCCCCTCGGGAGTTATTCCCCACGCCTCTTTTACTTGTCTTTCTGCTTCCCCTGCTGCATTAGACAGTTGTATGCAATAATTAAGCATTGTGTCACTCATAAAGTGAACGTCTGCTTTTCTCAAATCTAACGTGCCTGTCACTATCACATTGTCCATTGTAGTAACTGCCCAGCCTGCCTTCCTCACACCCACCTCCACAATGCTTGAACCGTTTGCGTATAAGATAAACTCAGGGTTTTCCAACGAATTACTCTTATAAACCCATCAGAGAACTGATCCAAAACCAACTCACAACAGTCGTGTTCAAGTAATGTGGTATCTGGAGGAAGCATCAGAGTAGCTGGATTACATGGTGTACCACGTTGTATGATGATGTTAGGAGCCTCCAACATCATCAACCATTTGTTCCAACGAGCAGCTGTGACCTCTGCAGCTCGATTCATTGTCAAAAGAGTATGAACAACATGTCGGCAGAATCTTTAACCACTACTTTAGTAGCGTCCATAGCTTCCTTGCTAATGGGATATTGTTTCGTGCAAGGTGGGGCAACACCTGTCAAGCATACCGGTTCCATATTTAAAATTCCACACTCATTTTTCTTCATAGTCCAAATAGGATAGTTCTGAACTGTAGAGCCCTGCAGGTGTCTAATTTGCCACATCACCTTCCCTTCAGAAATGTTCAATGTAGAGTCAAGTTGCACAATAACATCAAGGCCTTAAATAGGTTGTTCAAATGAGCCTATCCACACCCCATGCATCAATCTTCATTGGACCAATAGAAATTGATAATGATGTCGCCGTAGTTTTGTCTCTCCCAGTAATTAGAAACCATCATGTATGGATTGCATCAGCTGATGAGTGATTACACTCAATTCCTCCAAAAATGGGGCATCTTCATCTTCCATGTCAGGTAACCCACTGTGTCTAACCACCTCCGCTCTAAACCTTTCTTCAAGTTCAACAAACGGTTCCTTCGGTTTTTGAACACATATGGTTCTCTCCGACAATTGGTGGTTGCATTGGTCAGACCCTTAAGGAAAACATGTATGGCTCTCCATCCATCGGCCACATCTTGCTCTTCACCACCCACAACTCTATAAACCTTTTCTTCAAGTACGCCATGTTCACGGTTGTTCAAAACAAAGGCTAATAACTGTAACCCATCATAAGGATGTAGATTGGAGAGTTTCTTAGAACGCTTCAAATGGTCCCACGTCTTCATACACACATCTCGTGGATGTTTCAACGTTTTTGACCATTCATCCAACTGTTTTGGAGATGCTTATTTATGTGTGATTGCTGTCATAGGAGGTTTGTCTTTACTACCTTTTACAGCCTGTGTTCTGGTTGGCCTAAGACATCCTTTGTCATCACTGTCAGAATCTGTTGACTCAAAGCCAGGCAATGCTGACCAGATGCTTAAGACCCGATCATCCTTGCGCAACTCAGCCTGACGGTAGATTGAGGGAACAAAGGGTCCACAGGTGGGGGTTAAGTCTGTTTTTACGACCCTTGCCTGTAATTGTTGAATTTATTCTTTCATGGTTTTTATCTGTTCAACAAGAGCCCTTAAACTTTCTTTATCTCTCTTCAATGTCCTGTCATGATTCTACAGAAATAATTTCTCATCCCGTTTTCTTACTTTGGCTAAAACAGTTAAAGACCATCTTGTTTTTGTCAACGAGTTAGACATTCTCTGTATTTATCGCCAAGCTTTTTGTATATCAGACAGATTCCATATTCCATCTTTGTCAACAATGACAGAATATTTCTTTATTATCTCTTGCCTATACTTCTCTACAGTGAATTTAAAATATTTTTCATGCTCACATCTGAAGGAGCTGTTCCGCCCTTTTCCAGAGTGCTTTTCTCAGTTACCGGATAAAAGTTTTAGAACACCTACTCATTCAAGGGTTTTTCTTTATTTTTACTCATTACTACATTGCAGAATAATAGTGAAGACATTAAAACTATGAAATAACACATATGGAATCATGTAGAAAGAAAAGAATAGCCACCTTTTGCCTTGATAACAGCTTTGCACACTCTTGGCATTCTCTCAACCAGCTTCATGTGGTAGTCACCTGGAATATATTTCAATTAACTGGTGTGCCTTCTTAAAAGTTAATTTGTGGAATTTCTTTCCTTTATGCGTTTGAACAAGGTAGGGGTGGTAAACAGAAGATAGCCCTATTTGGTAAAAGACCAAGTCCATATTATGGCAAGAACAGCTCAAATAAGCAAAGAGAAACGACAGTCCATCATTACTTTAAGACATGAAGGTCAGTCAATGAGGAAAATTTCAACAACTTTGACAGTTTCTTCAAGTGCAGTCGCAAAAATCTTCAAGCACTATGATGAAACTGGCTCTCGTAAGGACCGCCACAGGAATGGAAGACCCAGAGTTACCTCTGCTGCAGAGGATAAGTTCATTAGAGTTACCAGCCTCAGAAATTGCAGGGGTGTGGACAATGCAAATAGTCTGGGTGGCCATTTGATTAGCTGTTCAGGAATCTTATGGCTTGGGGGTAGAAGCAGTTAAGAAGCCTTTTGGACCTAAACGTGGCACTCCAGTACCGCTTGCCGTGCGGTAGCAGAGAGAACAGTCTATGACTAGGGTGGCTGGAGTCTTTGGCAATTTTTTGGGCCTTCCTCTGACACCGCCTGGTATAGAGGTCCTGGATGGCATGAAGCTTGGCCCCAGTGATGTACTGGGCCGTTCGCCTACCCTTTGTAGTGCCTTGCAGTCGGCATGTAGGCATAAATGTAAATGCATAAATGCTTCAAAAGAAAAATAGGCCTTATTCCTAAAATAAAATCCCAACTCCAGCTTAAATTATTTTGTAAATTGTTGAGTATGCAATTTAAAAGAGAGGCCGTCATCAATAAAAATGCCAAGGTATTTATGAGGTTACAGCCTCAATCTCATTGCCCTGAAAGGTAGTAATAGGTGAAAGGTTCAGGGGTCTATTTTTTTGCTTTAGAAAACACTATTAATTTAGTTTGGTCAGCATTGAGGATAAGCTTCAATTGAGACAAGGTAGGTTGAACAGTATAAAAAGCAGTTTGCAAGTTCTGGAAAACCTTTGTGAGAGATGAGGCACAACAATAAGTAACAGTATCATCAGCACAAAAGTGAAGTTGCGCATTTTGCATATTTTTGACTAAATTATTTATATAACTAGTGAGTAAGAGGGTACCAAGTACAGAGCCCTGGGGCACATCATTACAGACAGACAATTTAACAGACATCAAATTGAGTGTACAGAGTTCTGTCCGACAGATAGTTAGCAAACCATGCAACTGCATACTCTGAAAGACCTACGCTCGACAATCTCTGCCTCAGTATAGCATGATCAACTGTATCAAAAGCCTTAGAGAGATCAATAAAAAGTGAGACAGAGTGCTGTTTTTTGTCTAGGGCTTCAGTGATATAATTTAAAACCTTCATGACTGCTGTAATTGTGCTATACTTCTTCCTGAAGCCCAATTGGTACATTGATAAAATATAGTTAGAATATAAAAACTATTTTAGCTGTTCACTAACAAGGATTTCAAGTATTTTCACCAGGGGTGACATCTTTGAGTTTGGCCTATAATTATTTAAAGAGTTGGATCTCCCCCTTTTAAATGTGGTTGAACAAATGCCGATTTCCAGATCCTTGGAATTTAATTACATTCAAGGGTTAGATTGAATGGATATGTAAATGGTTCAGCTAGGAAATCAGCTGCCAGGACCTGCAGGCTTCCTCTGATCTAAGGATTTCAGGGCTTTATGTACCTCCTGCACTGAGAATGGCAAAAATATAAACGTTTGACCAGCTCTCACTGGTTCATCCACACAGGGTTGTACAGAGACAGAGGATACTGAATCAAACATCCTACCAGATGATACAAAGTGCTCATTGAAACAATGCACATGACGGTAATTACACATGACGGTAATTCATTAACATTACTGTTACCAGACATAGACTTACTAGCCTTCCAAAACTTTCTAGGGTCATTCAGGTTATCAGTGGTAACAGACATAAAATATTCAGACTTGGCCTTCCAGAGAAGAGAAGAACACTTGTTTCGTAGCTGCCTAAAAAAAACTATCAGCATCAGAACATGATTTCCTTGCATTAGCCCAGGCTAGATTACATTTGTGAATAAATCTAATGTTATTTGTCACAAGAAATAGAGTTAAGAAAATATTTACTAAATCAATTAAAGTTAAAAAAAAAAAAGAAATATCCAAAAGTAACACAAGAAATTGACATAACAATAACGTGGCTATATACAGGGGGTACCGGTACCGAGTCAAGGTGCGGGGGTACAGGTTAGTCGTACAAAGTGACTATGCATAGATAATAAACAGCGAGTAGCAGCAGTGTAGAGACAAAGGGGGGGGGGGGGGGTCAATATAAATAGTCCGGGTGGCCATTTGATTAATTGTTCAACAGTCTTATGGCTTGGGGGTAGAAGCTGACAATGTTGGCCTTCTCATCCATATAAACTTTACGTGTATGCTCCTCCTGCAGATGACGCAACTGTTCCTGTAGATTCTGAGATTATGCGACCGCTTCATCTGGTCCTCCCAAGAAGCTGTAGTAAGAGAAATATGAAACATCCTAATGGCATGACATGACTCCGGACCTCATTGAAGACCGAATGTCAGCCCCAGGGCAAAATGAGTTTGACACCCCTGTCAGGAGATAGAGGTCCTAAAAGTCAAACAATGTTAGAATTTCTTGAAAAGAAAATGTCAAAATTAAATCTGTAATTTTTTACCTTTTCTTCATATTAGTCAAACTATTTGAATTTGGTGGAGCGATTTCTGCATAGTGAATCTTTAACTTTCAACACAGGGGGTTGGTGGCACCTTAATTGGGGAGGACAGGCTCGTGGTAATGGCTGGAGCAGAATGTGTGGAACGGTTTCAAATATATCAAACACATGGTTTCCACCCACCGCCAAACATCAACTTGAATGGGAATGTCTGTTCTATTATCTGTATTTGTATGACTTCAATAGTTTTTCTAAAACCAATGGCAGGGTGGATTTATTTGTGAAATCAACCAAAAATGTCAACCTGTCATTGGACATCACTCCATGAAGCATCTTTGTACACGCCACCCAAAATATTGTTGGGGACAACATTTCTGCAAGGCTCATGTGACATTTATAAATTATACTGTATTCATCGACAATCACCTTAAGACAAATATATTTGGGATGAAATGCTAGTGCCTGGAAATACAATTAAAAGTTTGGTACTGATAGTCTTGCCATAGATTTTCAAGACGATTTAAGTCAAAACTGTAACTATGCCACTCGGGAATATTCAATGTCATCATGGTAAGAAACTCCAGTGTAGATTTGGCTTTGAGTTGCGGGGACAGGGGGCTGGGATTAAAAATAAAAATATTGGACAATACACACATCACGACAAGAGACACCACAACACTACATAAAGAGAGACCTAAGACAACAACATAGCATGGCAGCAACACATGACAACACAGCATGGTAGTAACACCACATGACAACAACTATCTGACTCTTTGTAAACTGGAAACCACACACCCTGAGGCTGCATTCATCGTAGCTGGGGATTTTAACAAGGCTAATCTGAAAACAAAACTCCCTAAATTCTATCAGCATATCGATTGTGCTACCAGGGCTGGTAAAACCTTGGATCATTGTTATACTAACTTCCGCGACGCATATAAGGCCCTCCCCCGCCCTCCTTTCGGAAAAGCTGACCACGACTCCATTTTGTTGCTTCCAGCCTACAAACAGAAACTAAAACAACAATCTCCCTCGCTCAGGTCTGTTCAACGCTGGTCCGACCAATCTGATTCCACGCTTCAAGACTGCTTCGATCACGTGGATTGGGATATGTTCCGCATTGCGTCCAACAACAACATTGACGAATACGCTGATTCGGTGAGCGAGTTCATTAGAAAGTGCATTGACGATGTCGTACCCACAGCAACGATTAAAACATTCCCAAACCAGAAACCGTGGATTGATGGCAGCATTCGCGTGAAACTGAAAGCGCGAACCACTGCTTTTAACCAGGGCAAGGTGACCGGAAACATGACCGAATACAAACAGTGTAGCTATTCTCTCCGCAAGGCAATCAAACAAGCTAAGTCCCAGTATATCAAATCAAATCAAATCAAGTTTATTTTATATAGCCCTTCGTACATCAGCTAATATCTCGAAGTGCTGTACAGAAACCCAGCCTAAAACCCCAAACAGCAAGCAATGCAGGTGTAGAAGCACAGTGGCTAGGAAAAACTCCCTAGAAAGGCCAAAACCTAGGAAGAAACCTAGAGAGGAACCAGGCTATGAGGGGTGGCCAGTCCTCTTCTGGCTGTGCCAGCCCCCCGACACATAAACTACTGCAGCATAAATACTGGAGGCTGAGACAGGAGGGGTCAGGAGACATTGTGGCCCCATCCGATGATACCCCCGGACAGGGCCAAACAGGAAGGATATAACCCCACCCACTTTGCCAAAGCACAGCCCCCGCACCACTAGAGGGATATCTTCAACCACCAACTTACAATCCTGAGACAAGGCCGAGTATAGCCCACAAAGATCTCCACCACAGCACAAACCAAGGGGGGGCGCCAACCCAGACAGGAAGATCACGTCAGTAACTCAACCCACTCAAGTGACGCATCCCTCCTAGGGACGGCATGAAAGAGCACCAGTAAGCCAGTGACTCAGCCCCTGTAATAGGGTTAGAGGCAGAGAATCCCAGTGGAGAGAGGGGAACCGGCCAGGCAGAGACAGCAAGGGCGGTTCGTTGCTCCAGAGCCTTTCCGTTCACCTTCACACTCCTGGGCCAGACTACACTCAATCATATGACCTACTGAAGAGATAAGTCTTCAGTAAAGACTTAAAGGTTGAGACCGAGTCTGCGTCTCTCACATGGGTAGGCAGACCGTTCCATAAAAATGGAGATCTATAGGAGAAAGCCCTGCCTCCAGCTGTTTGCTTAGAAATTCTAGGGACAATTAGGAGGCCTGCGTCTTGTGACCGTAGCGTACGTGTAGGTATGTACGGAGGACCAACTCGGAAAGATAGGTAGGAGCAAGCCCATGTAACGCTTTATAGGTTAACAGTAAAACCTTGAAATCAGCCCTTGCCTTAACAGGAAGCCAGTGTAGGGAAGCTAGCACTGGAGTAATATGATCAAATTTCTTGGTTCTAGTCAGGATTCTAGCAACCGTATTTAGCACTAACTGAAGTTTATTTAGTGCTTTATCCGGGTAGCCGGAAAGTAGAGCATTGCAGTAGTCTAACCTAGAAGTAACAAATGCATGGATTAATTTTTCTGCATCATTTTTGGACAGAAAATTTCTGATTTTTGCAATGTTACGTAGATGGAAAAAATCTGTCCTTGAAACAGTCTTGATATGTTCGTCAAAAGAGAGATCAGGGTCAAGAGTAACGCCGAGGTCCTTCACAGTTTTATTTGAGACGACTTTACAACCATCAAGATTAATTGTCAGATTTAACAGAAGATCTCTTTGTTTCTTGGGACCTAGAACAAGCATCTCTGTTTTGTCCGAGTTTAAAAGTAGAACGTTTTCAGCCATCCACTTCCTTATGTCTGAAACACAGGCTTCTAGCGAGGGCAATTTTGGGGCTTCACCATGTTTCATTGAAATGTACAGCTGTGTGTCATCCGCATAGCAGTGAAAGTTAACATTATGTTTTCGAATAACATCCCCAAGAGGTAAAATATATAGTGAAAAAAATAGTGGTCCTAAAACGGAACCTTGAGGAACACCGAAAAGTACAGTTGATTTGTCAGAGGACAAACCATTCACAGAGACAAACTGATATCTTTCCGACAGATAAGATCTAAACCAGGCCAGAACTTGTCCGTGTAGGCCAATTTGGGTTTCCAGTCTCTCCAAAAGAATGTGGGGATCGATGGTGTCAAAGGCAGCACTAAGGTCTAGTAGCACGAGGACAGATGCAGAGCCTCGGTCTGATGCCATTAAAAGGTCATTTACCACCTTCACAAGTGCAGTCTCAGTGCTATGATGGGGTCTAAAACCAGACTGAAGCATTTCGTATACATTGTTTGTCTTCAGGAAGGCAGTGAGTTAATGCGCAACAGCTTTTTCTAAAAGTTTTGAGAGGAATGGAAGATTTGATATAGGCCGATAGTTTTTTATATTTTCCGGGTCAAGGTTTGGCTTTTTCAAGAGAGGCTTTATTACTGCCACTTTTAGTGAGTTTGGTACACATCCGGTGGATAGAGAGCCGTTTATTATGTTCAACATAGGAGGGCCAAGCACATGAAGCAGCTCTTTCAGTAGTTTAGTTGGAATAGGATCCAGTATGCAGCTTGAAGGTTTAGAGGCCATGATTATTTTCATCATTGTGTCAAGAGATATAGTACTAAAACACTTAAGTGTCTCTCTTGATCCTAGGTACTGGCAGAGTTGTGCAGACTCAGGACAGCTGAGCTTTGGAGGAATACGCAGATTTAAAGAGGAGTCCGTAATTTGCTTTCTAATGATCATGATCTTTTCCTCAAAGAAGTTCATGAATTTATTACTGCTGAAGTGAAAGCCATCCTCTCTTGGGGAATGCTGCTTTTTAGTTAGCTTTGCAACAGTATCAAAAAGAAATTTTGGATTGTTCTTATTTTCCTCAATTAAGTTGGAAAAGTAGGATGATCGAGCAGCAGTGAGGGCTCTTCGATACTGCACGGTACTGTCTTTCCAAGCTAGTCGGAAGACTTCCAGTTTGTTGTGGCGCCATTTCCGTTCCAATTTTCTGGAAGCTTGCTTCAGAGCTCGGGTATTTTCTGTATAACAGGGAGCTAGTTTCTTATGACAAATGTTTTTTGTTTTTAGGGGTGCAACTGCATCTAGGGTATTGCGCAAGGTTAAATTGAGTTCCTCAGTTAGGTGGTTAACTGATTTTTGTCCTCTGACGTCCTTGGGTAGGCAGAAGGAGTCTGGAAGGGCATCAAGGAATTTTTGTGTTGTCTGAGAATTTATAGCACGACTTTTGATGCTCCTTAGTTGGGGTCTGAGCAGATTATTTGTTGCGATTGCAAACGTAATAAAATGGTGGTCCGATAGTCCAGGATTATGAGGAAAAACATTAAGATCTACAACATTTATTCCATGGGACAAAACTAGGTCCAGAGTATGACTGTGGCAGTGAGTACGTCCAGAGACATGTTGGACAAAACCCACTGAGTCGATGATGGCTCCGAAAGCCTTTTGGAGTGGGTCTGTGGACTTCTCCATATGAATATTAAAATCACCAAAAATTAGAACATGATCTGCTATGACTACAAGGTCCGATAGGAATTCAGGGAACTCAGAGAGGAACGCTGTATATGGCCCAGGAGGCCTGTAAACAGTAGCTATAAAAAGTGATTGAGTAGGCTGCATAGATTTCATGACTAGCAGCTCAAAAGACAAAAACGTCATTTTTTTTTTTGTAAATTGAAATTTGCTATCGTAAATGTTAGCAACACCTCCGCCTTTGCGGGATGCACGGGGGATATGGTCACTAGTGTAACCAGGAGGAGAGGCCTCATTTAACACAGTAAATTCATCAGGCTTAAGCCATGTTTCAGTCAGGCCAATCACATCAAGATTATGATCAGTGATTAGTTAATTGACTATAACTGCCTTTGAAGTGAGGGATCTAACATTAAGTAACCCTATTTTGAGATGTGAGGTATCACGATCTCTTTCAATAATGGCAGGAATGGAGGAGGTCTTTATCCTAATGAGATTGCTAAGGCGAACACCGCCATGTTTAGTTTTGCCCAACCTAGGTCGAGGCACAGACACAGTCTCAATGGGGATGGCTGAGCTGACTACACTGACTATGCTAGTGGCAGACTCCACTAAGCTGGCAGGTTGGCTAACAGCCTGCTGCCTGGCCTGCACCCTATTTCATTGTGGAGCTAGAGGAGTTAGAGCCCTGTCTATGTTGGTAGATAAGATGAGAGCACCCCTCCAGCTAGGATGGAGTCCGTCACTCCTCAGCAGGTCAGGCTTGGTCCTGTTTGTGGGTGAGTCCCAGAAAGAGGGCCAATTATCTACAAATTCTATCTTTTGGGAGGGGCAGAAAACAGTTTTCAACCAGCGATTGAGTTGTGAGACTCTGCTGTAGAGCTTGTCACTCCCCCTAACTGGGAGGGGGCCAGAGACAATTACTCGATGCCGACACATCTTTCTAGCTGATTTACACGCTGAAGCTATGTTGCGCTTGGTGACCTCTGTCTGTTTCATCCTAACATCGTTGGTGCCGACGTGGATAACAATATCTCTATACTCTCTACACTCGCCAGTTTTAGCTTTAGCCAGCACCATCTTCAGATTAGCCTTAACGTCGGTAGCCCTGCCCCCTGGTAAACAGTGTATGATCGCTGGGTGATTCGTTTTAAGTCTAATACTGCGGGTAATGGAGTCGCCAATGACTAGGGTTTTCAATTTGTCAGAGCTAATGGTGGGAGCCTTCGGCGTCTCAGACCCCGTAACGGGAGGAGTAGAGACAAGAGAAGACTCGGCCTCAGACTCCGACTCGCTACTTAATGGGGAAAACCGGTTTAAAGTTTCTGTCGGCTGAATAAGCGACACCAGTTGAGCTTTCCTACAGCATTTCCCTCCAGAAGCCATGAGAAAGTTGTCCGGCTGCGGGGACTGTGCGGGGGGATTTATACTAACGTTACTATCTGTACTTACTGGTGGCACAGACGCTGTTTCATCCTTTCCTACACTGAAATTACCCTTGCCTAACGATTGCGTCTGCAGCTGGGCTTGCAGCACAGCTATCCTCGCCATAAGGCGATCGTTCTCCTGTATATTATGAGTACAGCGACTGCAATTAGAAGACATCATGTTAATGTTACTACTTAGCTTCGGCTGTTGAAAGTGCTGACGAACCATGTCCAGATAAAGCGTCCGGAGTGAAAAGGTTGAATGAGGGAAAAAAGTTGTGATGGAAAAACTAAAAATATAAACGGTAATTAAAAAGAAAAAAAAAACGTAAAGTTGTCAGCTAGTAAAGTAAGGTTGGCAACAAAACGCACAGCAACACGTCTGCAAATTATAGAGACAAAGTAGAGACAAAGTAGAGTCGCAATTCAACAGCTCAGACACAAGAGGTATGTGGCAGGGTCTACAGTCAATCACGGATTACAAAAAGAAAACCAGCCCCATCGCGGACCAGGATGTCTTGCTCCCAGACAGGCTAAATGACTTTTTTGCTCGCTTTGAGGACAATACAGTGCCACTGACACGGCACGCTACCAAAACCTGCGGGCTCTCCTTCACTGCAGCCGAGGTGAGTAAAACATTTAAACGTGTTAACCCTCGCAAGGCTGCAGGCCCAGATGGCATTCCCAGCCGCGTCCTCAGAGCATGCGCAGACCAGCTGGCTGGCATGTTTAAGGACATATTCAATCAATCCTTATCCCAGTCTGCTGTTCCCACATGCTTCAAGAGGGCCACCATTGTTCCTGTTCCCAAGAAAGCTAAGGTAACTGAGCTAAACGACTACCGCCCCGTAGCACTCACTTCCGTCATCATGAAGTGCTTTGAGAGACTAGTCAAGGACCATATCACCTCCACCCTACCTGACACCCTAGACCCACTCCAATTTGCTTACCGACCCAATAGGTCCACAGACGACGCAATCGCAAACACACTGCACACTGCCCTAACCCATCTGGACAAGAGGAATACCTATGTGAGAATGCTGTTCATCGACTACAGCTCAGCATTTAACACCATAGTACCCTCCAAACTCGTCATCAAGCTCGAGACCCTGGGTCTCGACCCCGCCCTGTGCAACTGGGTCCTGGACTTCCTGACGGGCCGCCCCCAGGTGGTGAGGGTAGGTAACAACATCTCCACCCCGCTGATCCTCAACACTGGGGCCCCACAAGGGTGCGTTCTGAGCCCTCTCCTGTACTCCCTGTTCACCCATGACTGCGTGGCCATGCACGCCTCCAACTCAATCATCAAGTTTGCGGACGACACTACAGTGGTAGGCTTGATTACCAACAACGACGAGACGGCCTACAGGGAGGAGATGAGGGCCCTCGGAGTGTGGTGTCAGGAAAATAACCTCACACTCAACGTCAACAAAACAAAGGAGATGATTGTGGACTTCAGGAAACAGCAGAGGGAGCACCCCCCTATCCACATCGACGGGACAGTAGTGGAAAAGGTGGAAAGTTTTAAGTTCCTCGGTGTACACATCACGGACAAACTGAATTGGTCCACCCACACAGACAGCGTTGTGAAGAAGGCGCAGCAGCGCCTCTTCAACCTCAGGAGGCTGAAGAAATTCGGCTTGTCACCAAAAGCACTCACAAACTTCTACAGATGCACAATCGAGAGCATCCTGTCGGGCTGTATCACCGCCTGGTACGGCAACTGCTCCGCCCACAACCGTAAGGCTCTCCAGAGGGTAGTGAGGTCTGCACAACGCATCACCGGGGGCAAACTACCTGCCCTCCAGGACACCTACACCACCCGATGTCACAGGAAGGCCATAAAGATCATCAAGGACAACAACCACCCAAGCCACTGCCTGTTCACCCCGCTATCATCCAGAAGGCGAGGTCAGTACAGGTGCATCAAAGCAGGGACCGAGAGACTGAAAAACAGCTTCTATCTCAAGGCCATCAGACTGTTAAACAGCCACCACTAACATTTAGTGGCCGCTGCCAACATACTGACTCAACTCCAGCCACTTTAATAATGGGAATTGGTGGAAATGCTGTAAAAATGTACCACTAGCCACTTTAAACAATGCCACTTAATATAATGTTTACATACCCTACATTACCCATCTCATATGTATATGTATATACTGTACTCTATATCATCTACTGCATCTTGCCATCTTTATGTAATACATGTATCACTAGCCACTTTAAACTATGCCACTTTATGTTTACATACCCTACATTACTCATCTCATATGTATATACTGTACTCTATACCATCTACTGCATCTTGCCTATGCCGTTCTGTACCATCACTCATTCATATATCTTTATGTACATATTCTTTATCCCTTTACACTTGTGTGTATAAGGTAGTAGTTGTGGAATTGTTAGGTTAGATTACTTGTTGGTTATTACTGCATTGTCGGAACTAGAAGCACAAGCATTTCGCTACACTCGCATTAACATCTGCTAACCATGTGTATGTGACAAATAAAATTTGATTTGATTTGACATGGTAGCAGCACAACATGGTAGCAGGACAAAACATGGTACAAACATTATTGGGCACAGACAACAGCTCAAAGGCAAGGAGGTAGTGTGATGGAAATGTTATACTTGTCCTTTTCTAATAACTAATTTATGTGTTAAATTGATGTGCTGTTCTAATAACCAATTTCTGTGTTCATGCAAGTGACTGATTGAACAAATCCTCACCTATCAGTATCTGCAATTGGGCTGTACGCCCAGACCATGTTTTGAGAACGAAGCATATCTCAGTTTCAAGGTCTTAGTTTAGAGAGAAAAAGCCTCTTAAGGTATTGGTTGGTCATATGAATGAAGCAAACATTAATTCATTATGAATGATGAAGAAGCTAAATCATACAAATATGACTTGTCTGCAGTATATAAGGGAACTAACGGTGTTAGTGGACGGGAGGACGGGAGGAAGTCAGCAGGCATTGATAAGGGGAGAGAGCCATGGATTAGTGATGGAGGGGGGTTGAGGTCAGGTCAGGTCACAAGGGAGAAATAAAAGTTTCTGGCCCGTATCACTAGTGTCCTGCCTAGCAGTAAAGAACGATGTTTGTACAGATGGGTAGGAGGAGACTCAGCCGAGGAGAAAGGGTTAAATATCAGTGCTTGTGTGAAATGTTTTTTTGTCTGAATAGAGCTGTGTCGACCCTTTGGCAAGAATTAAACCTGGTGAAGCTTCTCTAGTGTCCGTGAGTTATTTACTCAAAAATTTGAACCTAACAATACACATGGATTTAGTACTGTAGATACAGTTTAAGTCGGAAGTTTACATACACTTTAGCAAAATACATTTAAACTCAGTTTTTCACAATTCCTGACATTTAATCCTAATAAAAATTCCCTGTCTTAGGTCAGTTGGGATAACACAAACTGGATTCGTTAGCCCTTTCATGCCCTGCCTCCAGTCCACTTACCGATATCAGAACAAGAGAGCCTCATCGAAATTGCAACAAGCGGTTCTGGGAAAATGTAATTTAAATCAGAAGCCACTGCCAGATTTCTGGATTGGGCTGCGCGCAGAGTATCCTGCCTTGGAAAATCGTGCTGTTAATGTACTGATGCCCTTTGCAACCACGTACCGATGTGACAGTGGATTCTCGGCCCTCACTAGCATGAAAACTAAATACAGGCACAGACTGTGTGTGGAAAATTATTTAAGACTGAGACGCTCTCCAATACAACCCAACATTGCAGAGTTATGTGCATCCTTTCAAGCACACCCTTCTCATTAAACTGTGGGGAGTTATTCACAATTTTCAATAAACAAATAAGGTGTTATATGTAAGATGATTAAATAAAGAGCAAAATTATTGATTATTATTTGTGCCCTGGTCCTATAAGAGCTCGTTGTCACTTCCCACGAGCCGGGTTGTGACAACTCATTGTGGCAGGCTTACAATGATGACAAAAAACAACCTTTGAGTGTGCTGACCCTGGGTGCTAGAGGGGGTACGCAGCTGGAGGTTGAATGTTTGAAGGGAGGGGTACAGGACTCGAAAAAGTTTGGGAACCACTGCTTCAAATCAACCACTTTAGCGACCTTTAGTGATGCCCTCTGCCTGTCCAGCCTGCAGCGACCCCTTCAACACCTAGACCTGAGTCAGAACAGGCCCTGCCGCTTCAGTTCTGCCAGCTGCGAGAGCTGATCAAGTTCAAGCTGGACGACAACAAACTGGTGTGGCTGCCCTTTCACATCGGCCATATCTCCAAGCTGCGCTTTCTGTCAGCAGCCCACAAACAGCTGGCCGTGCTGCCAGGGGACTTCTGAAAGTTAACTCTTGAACCTGGACCTGTTTGGTAATCTGTTTGCCCATCCCAACCCCCTGGGCCACACCATCCAGCTCACCTTCCCCCTCAAACTGCAGGAGATGGCATCCAGGGTTGTGGCCAACATCAGGTTAGTTCAATTATTAATTTCAACATTTCACCCATAAAATGTTTTTACCTCGTTTTGAAGTCTAGGATCACCTGTAGTATCATGCAAGGTGTTATATAATAGTTTAGCCTAACCTACTTCTCTTGTTTTGCGTTTACACCACAAAGAATCCCATATGGGCCTCATCTCAACCCTGCACACCTTTGTCAAGTGTGAACTACATCAAAACGGCAGTCAGCATGAATCTGCATCTCGTCTCTCACACTGTGGTATTGGTAGATGACATGGGAGGCACAGATGTGCCAGTGCATCACCACTTTTGCTCCCTATCGTGTTACTCTGAGTTCCTAGACCATTGCCTTCAGCAAGGCCTGAGTTGATAAGGCCCCTTAACTGTTCCGTGGCAGTGCTTTTGGTGTAACTCTGAAGGAAATGGTGACCAGCCAGTGTAGTGTAATGTCAAGGACAGTATGGACACTTTGGACATTGTACCCGACACGTACCTTAGAACTGCTTGTCATGTGACCACTGATCGAACATATGCTCAGGCATTTTCTCTACAGGTGTGTTTCGCACATATCAGTGTTACAGATTGAGACCAAAAATTACAAGAAGTAGTATATAATGTATGTTTGTCTGGTTTAAAAAGGTGCTTTTGTGTATATAAAACATTCGTTTGCAGATTCCAAAAATGTAATTACATTTTACTATATTGGTACAAGATTTAAAGAAATTAAAGTTACCATCCTATCCTTGTCTCAATCTATCCTTGTCTCAATTAGATTATGTTTGGAGATTTAGAATTCCATTATCATCTGGTTACACCTTGTAGTAATACAATGTTCAAGAAAATTAAGATAACAGTAATACAATTCTTTAAAGTTGTAGTATTTATTTTGGTGTGACTAATGCTCTTTGATATTTCAAGCAGACTTGACCCTCTTGGCATGGTCTGAGTACAGCACTTTGCAGTTGTAGAAGCTATGCTCAAATGGTGAGCTGTTCCACACCCTCAACATGTAACAGCACAAGGTAAGTAAAGCTAAACACACGAGATGTAACCTTTCCCCTTTTGTAGAAACAAGAATATGAATAACAATTATAAGAACTCTGAAATAGATACTGAAGACATGGGAGTGTTACTGTTTGCGTTTACACAGGCTGCCATCTTTTTTCCAGTAATTTTTTTTTTTTTTTAACCAATCACCTCAGGGCCCGATTTCCAGATAGCGATGGAATTTATGTTTAGGAATTTAGGTTTTAGTGATGCATTTTCCTACAACGGTCGAAGATGTAAAATGCATTTCCCAAAACACCACACTAAGAGAGCATTTGCTCTGACAAAACCATGGCAACAAGGCAGGTGCTGGGCCCAGGAAAGGGGCTCATCCAATTGCGTGACGTTTGTCTAAAAAGCGAAAAAAGTAATAATAATAACTTCAGCCTCTCTGACTTCAGTGAATTAACATTTTTATGACTCATCAAAAGGTTTATATGTTATTATAACCATTTGGGGTGGTGGCCTAAGCAAAGTTGAAGTTGTAAAAATTAGGAATGATATCAAACATTACAACAGTCTTCTTTATTAAAATGCCTTTGCTTTTGTTACAGGCAGAATACACATCCATTCATAGTCATCATATACAGTTCATTCGGAAATTATTCAGACCCCTTGACTTTTTCCACATTTTGTTACGTTACAGCCTTATTCTAAAATGTATTAAATTGTTATTTTTCCCTCAATCGACACACACACTTCCCCATAATGACAAAGCAAAAACAGGTTTCGAAATTTTTGCAAATGTATTACAAATAAAATAAAAAACGGGAAAATATCACATTTATATAAGTATTCAGACCCTTTACTCAGTACATTGTTAAAGCACCTTTGGTAGCGATTACAGCCTTGAGGCTTCTTGGGTATGACGCTACAAGCTTGGCACACCTGTATTTGGGGAACTTCTCCCATTCTTCTCTGCAGATCCTCTCAAACTCTGTCAGGTTGGATGGGGAGCATCGCTGCACAGCTATTTTCAGGTCTCTCCAGAGATGTTCGATTAGGTTCAAGTCCGAGCTCTGGCTGGGCCACTCAAGGACATTCAGAGAATTGTCCCGAAGCGTTGTCTTGGCTGTGTTGTCTTGGCTGTGTGCTTAGTGTTGTTGTCCTGTTGGAAGGTGAATCTTTGCCCCAGTCTGAGGTCTTGAGCGCTCTGGAGCAGGTTTTTTATCAAGGATCTGTGTTTGCTCTGTTCATCTTTCCCTCGATCCTGACTAGTCTCCCAGTCCCTGCCGCTGAAAAACATCCCCACAGCATGTTGCTGCCACCACTATGCTTTACCGTAGAGATGGTGCCAGGTTTCCTCCAGACATGATGCTTGGGCATCCAGGCCAAAGAGTTCAATCTTGGTTTCATCATCCTTTAGGTGCTTTCTGGCAAACTCCAAGCGGGCTGTCATGTGTATTTACTGAGTGGCTTCCATCTAGCCACTCTACCATAAAGGCCTGATTGGTGGTGCTGCAGAGATGGTTGTCCTTCTGGAAGGTTCTCCCATCTTCACAGAGGAACTCTGGAGTGACCATCGGGTTCTTGGTCACCTCCCTGACCAAGGCCCTTTTATTTAACTAGGCAAGTCAGTTAAGAACATTCTTATTTACAATGACGGCCTATACCGGCTAATCCCAGGCGACAGTGTCTGTAGTGACGCCTCAAGCACTGAGATGCAGTGCCTTAGACCACTGCGCCCTTCTCCCCCGATTGCACAGTTTGGCTGGGAGGCCAGCACTAGGAAGAGTCTTGGTGGTTCCAAACTTCTTCCATTGTTAAGAATGATGGATGCCACTGTGTTTTGGGGACCTTCAATGCTTCAGAATCTTTTTTGGTACCCTTCCCCAGTGGCAGTTCTGGGGGGGGGCAGTGCCCCCCTTGTGGCCCCCCTAAATGTGGAGTATGAATTAATTTTTACATAACATTTTTTTTTTTACATTAGTTATTAGACAGTGGCAACGATGATGATTATGAACATGGTCTTTTGCCTGCTAATGCCTGAAGAAAACGATGACAACAATAACGTCTAATGTAACTGGCCCCTCTAACAGTACAACTGGCCCCAGCTTGGCCCCCCCAGTTGAAATGGTCTAGAACTGCCACTGCCCTTCCCCAGATCTGTGCTTCGACACAAATCCTGTCTCGGAGCTCCATGAACAATTCCTTCAACATCATGGTTTGGTTATTGCTCTGACATGCACTGTCAACAGTGGGACCTTTAAATAGACAGGTGTGTACCTTTTCCAAATAAATGGAAACACCTTTTCAAGCCAAGTTTCAAGGTCCATATACAGTGGTGCTCCAGTACACTGAGCAAAATTATCTAGTTGCCACTCCAGAATGGAGGAAAGCACACCAACTGTGCCATGTACATTTGTTAAAACCCTATTATGCACGTTCCTCTGAGACTGAACAGTGGGAATCTACAGAGGACGGTAACCTGTTCTTTTGGCTGATACCGTTATTTCCTTGGGTTCTTCTCAGGCTAGGTCTGTGAATGAGGAGGGAAGATGTTCCTGGTCCTGACGATTGCATACTGCAGGGTAGATTGAAAAATTCAGAGACACTGGATATTTTAGACAGCCTTCTCACTCCTCTACCTGTTGATGGGCGGAAAGAGATGGTTGGTCTGATTCAGAGATTTCCAGGTTTGTTTTCTGATACACCGACACGTACAAACTTAATAGATCATGATATTGATATTGGAGATGCTGACCCCATTCGTCAGCGGTTCTATAGAGTTTCTTCAGAGAAACTGCATTGTCTGGATGCTGAGGTCAGATACATGCTGGAGAGTAAGATAGCAGAGCCTTCTTTCTCCAGTTGGGCTTCTCCCTGTATCTTGGTCAGAAAACCAGATGGAACAAACAGATTTTGTACGGACTACCGTAAGGTAAACAGTGTCACTAAGCCTGATTAATTTCCTCTTCCTCGGATGGAGGACTGCGTTGATCAAGTCGGAGCAGCTAGGTTTGTGAGTAAATTTGACCTGTTAAAGGGCTATTGGCAGGTGCCACTGATGAGTAGGGCACGTGAAATTCTGTTACGTTGAGAAGTGACTATGAATCGTTGAGAAGTGACTATGAATCGTTGGGAAGTGACTATGAATCGTTGGGCGATGTTGTAAAAATTAGGAAGCACCCTGAGATGTTATTTTCTTTGGCGTTTGTAGCTGATGCGGTCTCTTGTGTGCCCTGTTCCTGAATGTTTACGTGACTGACCATTGTTTGGTATTGTCATGTTCTATCTTTGCTGTCTGTTCCCTCCTGGTCTTGTGTTCTTCTTTTCTCTTAAACGTTGCTGTGCGCAAAGGTTGCTGAGGTCTGGGGAGGAGGTTGGCTGGGGCAAATTGGAAGTGTGAACACGTAACCCCTCATCAATTTGGGACGCAGAGGCTGTGTCAATTTGGGACGCAGAGGCTGGTACGTTGTTCCGGGGTCCTTGTTGGTCCCCGGTTTCATGGGGGGGGGGGGGATGTGACGACCCTCCCACTCTGTCTACCGTATTCTCTTTCTCTTTGCTCTTGTTTCCTTATTAGGATGTTGGTGGGCGGAGTTGGGAGGGTCGTCAGCTACATGGGAAACACCTGGGCCCGGGTGTGTCCCAGGATAAATAGACCTCTTCCACATTCATTGAGGAGACTCTCTCCATTCAGACACAGGCAGATTTTGGTTGTGGCATTGTTGTGGCTATTTGGTTTGTTTGCGTTGGCACCTTTCAACACCCCCAATTATCACATGTATACATGCAACCACTCACTTACAATACTGACTACACACACACCATTGTTAATTGTATTTACTTTACTTCAATTAATAAATATATTTTGTTATTCTTTATCTCCATGTTGTCTCCCTTTTGTTACGGGCTTTGAGCATTTCCAAATGTCCATTCAATTGAATTTACCACAGGTAAACCCCAATCAAGTTGTAGAAACATCTCAAGGATGATGAATGGAAACAGGATGCACCTGAGTTCAATTTCAAGTCTCATAGCTAAGGGTCTGAATACTTACAATACCAGTCAAAAGTTTGGACACACCTACTCATTCAAGGGTTTTTCTTTATTTTTACTATTTTCTACATTGTAGAATAATAGTAAAAACCATAAACTATGAAATAACACAGAATCATGTAGTAACCAAAAAAGTGTTAAACAAATCAAAATATTTTAGATTTTAGATTCTTCATAGCCACCCTTTGCCTTGATGACAGCTTTGCACACTCTTGACATTCTATCAACTAGCTTCATGAGGAATGCTTGTCCAACATTCTTGAAGGAGTTCCCACATATGCTGAGCACTTGTTGGCTGCTTTTCCTTCACTCTGCGGTCCAACTCATCACAAACCATCTCAATTGGGTTGAGGTCAGGTGATTGTGGAGGACAGGTCATCTGATGTACTGTAGCACTCCATCACTCTCCTTGGTAAAATAGCCCTTACACAGCCTGGAGCTGTTTTGGGTCATTGTCCTGTTGAAAAACAAATGATAGTCCCACTAAATGCAAACCAGATGGGATGGCGTATCACTGCAGAATGCTGTGGTAGCCATGCTGGTTAAGTTTGCCTTGAATTTTAAACAAATCACTGAGTGTCACCAGCAAAGCGCCATCACACCTCCTCCATGCTTCATGGTGGGAACCACACATGCGGAGATAATCCGTTCACCTACTCTGTTTCTCACAAAGACACAGCCGTTGGAACCAAAAATCTCCACATTTGGACTCATCAGACCAAAGGACAGATTTCCACCGCTCGTGTTTCTTGGCCCAAGCAAGTCTCTTCTTCTTATTGGTGTCCTTTAGTAGTGGTTTCTTTGCAGCAAATCGACCATGAAGGCCGGATTTCACGCAGTCTCCTCTGAACAGTTGATGTTGAGATGTGTCTGTTACTTGAACTCTGAAGCATTTATTTGGGCTCCTATTTCTGAGGCGGTAACTAATGAACTCATCCTCTGCAGCAGAGGTAACTCTGGGTCTTCCGTTCCTGTGGGGGTCCTCATGAGAGCCAGTTTCATCATAGCGCTTGATGGTTTTTGCGACTGTACTTGAAGGAACTTTTAAAGTTCTTGAAATTTTCCGGATTGACTGACCATGTGTTAAAGTAATGATGGCTGTAACATAACATGTGGAAAAAGTTAAGGGGTCTGAATAATTTCTGAATGCC
This sequence comes from Salvelinus namaycush, assembly GCF_016432855.1. NCBI lineage: Eukaryota > Metazoa > Chordata > Actinopteri > Salmoniformes > Salmonidae > Salvelinus > Salvelinus namaycush. The sequence goes on along the minus strand of NC_052334.1, from coordinate 46,571,701 downwards.
TTGTAAAATACACTGTAAGACATTTGACAATAAATCAATAATGTTTTGTAAGACAAATCGCCCCACATACTATGAAGGCCTTCTCAACAGTAATATGCGGAACATAGTCTGAACTCTGCATTATCAGTTTACTGTAGTCTACTTAAGCAATACGGCACCTCGGCGGTTGGTGGTATATGGCCAATATACCATGGCTAAGGGCTGTCCTTAGCACGATGCAACACGGAGTGCCTGAATACAGCCCTTAGCTGTGGTATATTGGCCATACACCACCAACCCCAGAGGTGCCTTATTGCTATTATAAACTGGTTACCAACGTAAATAGTAAAAATAAATGTTTTTACCACGGCTGTCAGCCAATGAGCATTCAGCATTCAGGACTCAAACCCCCTAGTTTATAATACTGAACATTTCCCTTAATATTTATATCTGACAATGCTATATTTTCTTTGTTGTCCGAAAAAATGATATTCTCTTCTGTACAGCTGGCAGTAGTTTTGGAGGCACAAATGGAAGCTGTTTTTCAAGCATCTTGCAGTTCTTCACATTCTTGGCTATGTAATCCTCACATATCCTGTGAGACATTTAAAAAAAAAACGTTTTAAGTATACGGTAGGCTAAGAGGGCATTGCATGCATTTGGTAGTTGTAGCTTACTATACTAAACTGTCACTGTGTTATAGCATCTATGTAATAGCAAAATAATACATTGCATTAACTATTTGTATGGGGACCATTCTGTATATAGAATATTTTTTTTTTTATTATCAGTCAACATGATTTCCAAAATATCAGTGTCTTCTAGCTGAGACAGATTCTCCCTCACTGAATTATCATAATTGATTAGTTACCGAAAGAGTGGGTAGGGCTGGATCTGGAAAACAAGTGCATCATTGCAGTGACCCTGAAGAAAGGTGATAACGAAACAGTACCATAACAGCTCATTGTAAACATGTCTTCCATAATTCATGATACGTGTTCCATAATTCATCAATGATCTGCTTATGAATTTTAATAATTTAACATTAACATAATACCAAGCAATTTCCTTCCTGTCACAACTGGTAAAATCATCCAATGTGAATGATTAGGGAAGTTCCTTGAGTGGTTTCCATAGAATCAGATTGATTCTAAGGTGGTTTCCATTATACTTACTGTGTCTACTAGAAGGATGTAGTTGCAACTACCCCCAAACACAATGACATCAGAGTCTTTCCCTTGGCATGCTGTGTGCCACAACCTGAGGGTGGAAAATAAATAAAGGGTCAGATCATAGAATTACATATAAAGTGAATTAAAGGATCTCTATGGGTCAGACAATGTGCTTACAGTTTTATCATTTGCACATTTTAGGTACATTCCTCAGACTTTTAGATTGGAACATGTAATGCTATCCAATACCAGTTTAGTAATTTAGCTTGATTTAAACATGACACAAACAACTTGAACATGCACTACCTTGGTTTGTTCATGTATGGATGCTCAAACTCTCTCCATGTCTTCGTCCCAACATCAAATACCCAGCCATCGCCTGGAGAGATATCATTTATTTTTTAGAAAAGCGAATGCCATGTTTCCGTGGACCTTATTAAGGTACAGAGGTAGGATTTTGAATCTGTACAGGTAAATGACTTACTCATTGGTTTGCAGTCTATACTCAGTCCTCCAAATAGAAACAAACTGCTGTCAGATATTGCAGTGAGGGTATGCCACGACCTTCCCACTGGCACATTGGATGCTGGTACTCTAGAAAAGCCATTTTGAAAGAACAGTTAAAAAAATTAAATCGAGCGTGTTGTGATAACAGTATAGAACAGGAAAGTAACCATTTTAAGTTGAGCATTTGAAAGAGTGAACAGGCAATGCGTACATTTCAGACCATGTCCATGATTCTAGATCTAGACAATAAATGTCACTTGTCCTGGTTTCCTGAAAGTGAAAGAAAAATGATGATCTTCTTTCAAACCAAATCAAAAAAACTTGAGTTAAGTAGGTATATTTAAACTTGTATGTACAATAAAAGATGTAATCCCACAAATCTTATTAGCAATACACTTTAGGGTTTTTGTGTCTGTGTTTCAATGCAACCATGGAGAGGAGTTAAAATTAATAATTTCTCACCCTTATTCTGCCCCCACATACATATCCTTTGTGGCAAAGTGTTACACTGGCATGGGCAGCTCTGGGGTCAGGTGCACAACCCTGTAGACAGTAGATATCCACAAATAAAGTATAATATGTGCCTTGTATGTTCCATTCCTCAAAACATGTGATGTCATAGCACATTCTTAAGTTTTTGTTTATTGTATATGATATGTCTTTTTTAAATAAATAAACACGTTCAATGTATTGTCTTACACTGGTATGTGGTTCACTCCAACTGGCCGATGTTGGGTCAAACATATGGACTTCATTGTTCCATCCCCAATAGATGTCATCCACCTACAGAGCACAGTATTACTAATTCATATAATAAAGTTAAAATAGTTAATAGTACTAGAAAATGTATTTATACCTTTGGCTATAATTGCACCCATAAGCCAAAATTACCCATGATGCCTCATCCATAAGGAAGCTTCTGTTGTTATTGATGTCATCAAGTTGCTTATGACCATATCCACCAAAGTAGATGAGCCTACAGAATAACCAAAACATATCCCAATCACAAGGGTTTCGTTTTACAGGGTAGCTGTGCACCCCCAACGATTTTTTAGATCACCACCAATAGTAAAGTGGCAAGGTTCGATTTATAAATCTTCCCAATTAGGGCAGTACTGTAATGGCATTGTTTTGTTTTTTAAAGAATGCTTGCCTGCCATTGAAAACCCAGCAAGAGAGCTTATCTCTGGGTGTGGGAGGGGAGCCACTCTTATGGTTAACTTTCCTCCAAGTATATTTTCCATCCAGAAGATTGACACAGTAAAGCTGAAAACAGACCATTTCAGCACGTAAATGTAAACAAAACAATGTAAGGCTTAGTAAGCTATTGAGGATTTTCACACATCCGTGCAAATGTACTGTACATTAGGGGGCTTTTTCTATTGATTGGGTTTACCTGGTTGGTCTGGCCATTGTCATCGCATCCCCCAAATATGTACATGTCTCCATTCAGAGAGCAGCCACAGGTGCCTGACATGGGGGGCGGGACCTCTCCTGACATCCTGCACATTTCCCTTCAGAATGGAGAAGAAACAAACAAAACAGGGAAATGTAAGTTGCAGGGCGCAAAATTCACAAAAAGCATAGAGTACAGATATAAACACAAACCACTGACCAATAAACTTCTAGCAACTATGTAACAACATTGTAAATAACATGTAACAACCTCTAATGCAGAGCTCCATAATTATGAAATGTAGTGTTTACATCTCTCAAATGTTTCCCACTTGGCACAGACGTCAGCTCAACATCTAGTTTTGATTTACATTTGGTTGATATGAATTCAACATGAAATAAATAAATAAATAACCCTGTCATTGGATTTAGACGTTGGGTGAAAAAATTACAAAATTCCCTGACGTCGATGCGTTTTTGCAAATCCAATCAGTTTTCCACATTGATTCAATGTCATCACATAGATTTTTTTTGTTGTTGAAATGAAATGATTCAACTTTTGCACTGAACCAACCCACTGGGCAAAAACAGGTTAAGTAAATTGTTGCGTGGTTGTTTTTTGATGGGTAGACTGTAGTAGAATATTCGAAATCAAGCTTAGTTCTCATAAGATATCAACTTCTCCATTCATGATCTTAGAAATGTGTTACGTTGTTAAAATTCCATTCATATTCTTACCATACACCTCTTTCTAAGTCATATAACCAGATTTCATCATTAGGTAGGAAAACTTCATCATCAGCAATTGACTGCAGAAAACAAGTAACATAGAATAGTAATTTGGCATCAATCAACATATTGCATAATCCTTGAATATTATTTCACGACCCAAATAGCATGTTGGTGAAATGCAAAACATAAATGAAAGATAACACTATCCACTGGCAATGCTTGTCAAGACAGTTGCAGCCAGGTAGGCTTTCTGTTTGACAGTTTCTGCTTACCACGTAGCCTCCCCACACGTACAGGACATTTCTCTCAATTAGAGCCGTATGACCGCTTCGCTCACGGGCTACAAGCTCTGAACAGTGCTTTTCAATTGCAGAATCCATGAATGCTAATAAGGAAAAATAAAATAGGATACGTTGCTACGTTGAAACAAATATCACTGTGTCAGGACATTATAGTATCGTTGAAGAAATCTGCTCAGAGATCCGGGTTGCTAATTTTTGTCAACACAGCGAAGAGAAGAGCATGGTAATTGAAAAATTACAATTGGTCGCGTCCTGTCGTCTCAAGATGTTTTTAATCAAGTGCAACAGCTTTGAGAGAAAACACGTTTTTCTTGCCCTGATAAGCTTCAGGCAGGTTGTCCCAAATCAACCTAATGGTTGTTTTATTCTGTATTCGTTCTACACTGATGTGTTGTAAATATGAGAATACTATTGAGATATGATGAATAAACACATGGAGGATAATAAATTAATACATTTTCAAGTAATAATTTATATACTTACATGTCTGTGAATACGGGGTGTTTTAACAACATCAGCTGACTTCAAACAGTAAATCTCGGCATAATCGTGATTTGTACTATCTGGGATCCTTGGGACGTCCCTACCTAAACCCTAACTTAATATCGGCAATCAGCATTAAAAACAATAAAGGCGTTCCCACCCATGGTTCGGTAAAAAGCCTAGGGATGGGGCTGGAGAAATGTAATCACTCTCAAATTAATAGACAGAGCTATGGGTGCAAGGATTGACCCTCCATGATATATAAACATTATAGTTTAATCATGTTTTGAGGCTATATAGTGTTTGCTTACATTTTCTTTGTTTAAAAACACATTTATAAGTTATCTTTTTCAAGAATCAATGGATACATATCATTAATATGGATGTAAATTCATGTAGCAACTGCTGACTGCCCCTTTAACCTTTACCCTACCAATTTACGTTTCAACTTCAATGGGGACGTCCCAAGGATTCCGGATTGCAAAGACTGCAGACTAAAAATAAACTTGTGTAGAATTTTTGCTTTGGAGGAAGTGACGAAACATGTAGCCTATAGGCGGAAGTTAAGATTTAGCACCAAGTGTTTGATAGTTGAAGGAAGATTGGATTGAAAATGAAGGTTCGCAAAGTCAAGACGAAAGTATCTGCTGGCTTCAAGATGCGGGGACTTATGCTTCGACCGTATGTTATTGTTTGTCAATCATGTTGTTCTTGACATTTGTTTACAGTAAATGTAATGGCTGCATTGCTAGTTAGTAGCCAAATTGGTCTGGTGTGTCAGTGTCATACCAAGAAGCTATGCTAGCCCAGACTCGACGGCAGGATAAAGTAACTAGGGTCAGTTGAACTCGCCAAGGGGGCTACATTTTTTTGTGTTCTTGCATTGCAATTATATCGAATTCTGCGCCTTTCATTTACAATAATACTAACTAAATGCTGAAAGTAGTACGCCTACTCATTCAATGTTTTTTTTCTTTTTTCTTTTTCCTACATTGTAGAATGAGAGTGAAGACATCTAAACAATGAAATAACACATATGGAATCATGTAATAAATCATAATAAACAACGTTCAAATGCTGAGACTCCGAGATCATTGAGTTATTTTGGAATCTGTAGTCTGTCTGTTGCGACGTATCAGAACAATGGACAGCCCCCTACAGCAGTGCGGTTTCGATGGGCAATTACCCTATCACAAGCAGCCTATGTGAATGCAGCCGTACACACAGCTGCCTTACCACAATAATGCTAACTAAATGCTGAAAGTAGTAGGCTAGTTATTTATGCATTCAAACAAAAACTGTATAGCAGTTTGGCTTAGAATACCGACAACTGCGAACAGAACAGCGGTACAAAGTAGTAAGCCTAGTAAACAAAATATCACCTCGATAAAGGCATGACACCATCTATATGAGCCATGCTAAGCTGTTTTGCCAAATAAAATGGGGCGTCGTTTGGGTTTTTGCGTTGGAATTAAATTGAATTCTGCTTATCACGCTATACCACAAACATAAAAGTTTTTAAAAAATGCATTTGACCAAGAAGTGACAAGTTCAATGGCAAACAATCTTGCGGCGCTCTATCAGCACAATGGACAGCGCTCTACACAATAAAGCAAGATTTTGATAAAACCAACCAGCTAGATTGTTTCAATCTTACCTTTTCAAAAGAGTTCCAGCTTCCTTGATGCTCTGTGGAATTTCCGGAATAAGTGATCATTCTATTCTCCCCGAATCTTGTAAGATCCCCCTCAAATGCCAGTTGTATTAGTTGAGCTTTCTTCTGGTGAAAATGAATGAATTCTCGCATGTAGCTGTGGACGCCCCAAAGTCAGTCCATGTTTCAGTGCAGAAAGTACAGTCGTTATAGTGGAGAGAGGCCCAGAGAATCGTTACAGGATAACAAGTGGGGTCCATTTGTTCTCATTGGAGCTAGAGTGGGCGATTTCAGGCTGCAAAAACTGCAGCTCGACACTAAACTCAGCTTCCATCAAATCTTTTTTTTTGCTTAGATCCAGGAGTTGCTTTACATCTAGAAAGTAATGGCTCTCTGGGTCAATGACACACAGGGCCTCCACCAGTTGGCAGTTGCCTTTGAATTGTTCTGACATTTCACCAATGACCGCATCCAACGTGCTGAGGAACAGTCTTTTACACTCAGTCTCTTTTCCTCTGTCCTGCTGTACTGTCCAGTGGATATATTTTCACATCCAGTAGGAACCTTGGTCCAGTATATCTTCAGTGTGTGCCAAGATTCTCAGATTTCTTTTAACTATTTCCCCAGTGACAATCTCACATGAGCGCTATGATTTAATTTTGAATATCGTGTTAAGTATGGTGCTAAACACCTTGGTAGGTTCCTCGTCTTTTTGGAGAGTATATTTCATCATAGACAGAAAAAGTCCACTGCTCCCCTCCCATCTTGATTCTTATCGCGTCCAATGTCCCCCTCAGTGGTTGCTGGTTTGAAACAAGGAACTCAATAATCACAATCGCCGACAAATACATGCGATTTCTTGCCAGCTGCCGATCATTAACAAGTGTTTAAAGTGACACCGATGGTCCCAATAGCACTTCAAACTATTTTTTATTTCCACAGTGCAGTGCATTTCAAATGCTCTTAGCTTGATGCGTGTCTAGCAAATCCTTTGGTACTATCAATATCATTCTTCCAGTTAGAATACCCAGCTTGTCTGCGTTAGCAAAACAGCACTTTCGACATGGGAAAACAAAATGCAGCATCTGCAGTAACCGAGTATAGCCACTCTCTTCCTATGAACCAGTTGTTATTAAAGGATTCTACGCTAACCTGGGCTGGCTTCTCTGTTCCAAGATCATCAGGAACAGTCGGGGGTGGAGGCGGCTGTGGAGCCATTATGGCAGCACTTGTGGAAGGGTGGGTAGGCTCTGTACATGGAGCTAGCTGCAGCTCGGGAGCATCATCGCTGTTGGGCTTGGCGGCGGCCTCGGTGGTTTGATGCAGCTGCTCATCGCTCTCTTTCTCCTTTGTTTGGGTACTTGGGCGAAGCCAAATTCTGATATCCATCGTGGCAGATTAGTTGGGTCGAGCTAGCTAAATACACTAACGCTAATAACGTTTTATACCTAAGAGTGAAGCAGCTTCAACGGAAAACGTTTAAATCAAATATTACAGGAGGAGGCGTATCACGTTATTCACTTAGTCAACGACAGAGATGAAAGGCATTTTTTCCCCGGCTTTTTATGTAAACCCAACGGAGTCACACTTTCCATAGCCCCCCAGCTGCAACCTGGTCTCAGAGCATTTTGTATTATTCTGTAAGTAAATCCGAGATACTCCATTTAGTATAATATGTTACGTTCGTATGGTATGTATTAATTTGAGAATGTCCATCATCCATTTTTGTATATGTTACGAATTACAATTTGTGTGATTTGTTACGAATTTGCAAAATGTACAATATGTGTTTGCCTTAACGCTGCAATATGTAACTTTTTGGGCGACCTGACCAAATTCACAAATAAATGTTGAGTTATAGATCTGGCATTCTCAATGAAAGCAAGTCTAATAAGCAGTAGATCTGTTCTATGTGCACTATTTCTATGAGTCCCGCTCTTAAATTTTGTTTTTGCTTCTTTTACTTTCGGTTTTGTACACCAGCTTCAAACAGCTGAAAATATATATTTTTGGTTATGGAAAATATGTTTCACAGCGGTTTAGATTGTGCAGAGAATCATTGTACTATAACTGTTTGTTTTTACAAACTGAAATTATGCGAGCTATTCTTATTTTAGCAACCAGGAAATGGCAGTAGCGATTTCTGCATATTTAGCACCTTTTAAGTAATTTTCTGTCTTATGTAACCAAACTTAACATATGATACTAATCTATATTGACTATGTTACGTCTAGTCTGTAAATAAAGGTTAAATAAATAAATAAAGACCAGGCTGCTTACACACACATCGTGCCCTGTCTATTGTGCTGACACAGAGGAGCGGAGATACAGATTTGTTTGGGGCGCCAAACTCTAACTCAATAATTTTTGAACTTTTTTGCTTTTTTTTATATAGGGACATAAAACTAAAACTGAGGCGGCTAAAGTTTTTAAACTGAGGGGGGCTAAGTCCCCTTTAGCCCCCTCGTGGCACAGGGCCCGAGCTAGCCTTTGATCATGACTCTCAGTTCCATTATATTACACATACAGTACCAGTCCAAAGTTTGGACACGCCTACTCATTTAAGGTTTTCTATTTATTTTTTATTTTCTACATTGTAGAATGAGAGTGAAGACATCTAAACTATGAAATAACACATATGGAATCATGTAGTAACCAAAACAGTGTTAAACAGATCTAAATATATTTGAGATTCAAAGTAGCCACCCTTTGCCTTGACAGCTTTACACACTCTTGGCATTCTCTCAACCAGCTTCATGAGGTAGTCACCTGGAATGCATTTCAATTAACAGGTGTGCCTTGTTAAATAGTGGAAATCTGTCCTTTGGTCTAGTGTGCAAATTTTAGATTTTTGGTTCCAACCGCCTTGTCTTTGTGAGATGCAAAGTAGGTGAGCGGATGATCTCCGCATGTATGGTTCCCACTGTGAAACATGAAGGAGGATGTGTGATGGTGCTTTGCTGGTGACACTGTCAGTGATTTATTTAGAATTCAAGGCACACTTAACTAGCATAAACACATAAATCACTGACACTGTCACCAGCAAAGCACCATCACGCGACCTCCTCCATGCTTCACGGTGGGAACCACACATGCGGAGATCATCCGTTCACCTACTCTGCGTCTCACAAAGACAAGGCGGTTGGAACCAAAAATCTCAAATTTGGACTCATCAGACCAAAGGACAGATTTCCACCGGTCTAATGTCCATTGATTGTGTTTCTTGGCCCAAGCAAGTCTCTTCTTCTTATTGGTGTCCTTTTAGTAGTGGTTTCTTTGCAGCAATTTGACCACAAAGGCCTGATTTCACGCAGTCTCCTCTGAACAGTTGATGTTGAGATGTGTCTGTTACTTGAACTCTGTGAAGTATTTATTTGGGATGCAATTTCTGAGGCTGGTAACTCTAATGAACTTATCCTCTGCAGCAGAGGTAACTCTGGATCTTATGTTCCTGTGGCACGATCTTACGTTCCTGTTACTCCAAAGCTTCCCACAGTTGTGTCAAGTTGGCTGGATATCCTTTGGGTGGTGGACCACTATGGTGTCATGAGGACTCATGACAGCCAGTTTCATCATAGTGCTTAATGGTTTTTGCGACTGCGCTTGAAGAAACTTTCAAAGTTCTTGACATTTTCCGGATTAACTGACCTTCAAGTCTAAAAGTAATGATGGACTGTCGTTTCTCTTTGCTTATTTGAGCTGTTCTTGCCATAATATGGACTTGGTCTTTTACCAAATAGGGGTATCTTCTGTATACCAACCCTACCTTGTCACAACGCAGCTGATTGGCTCAAACGCATTAAGAAGGAAAGAAATTCCACAAATTAACTTTTAACAAGGCACACCTGTTAATTGAAATGCATTGCAGGTGACTACCTCATGAAGCTGGTTGAGAGAATGCCAAGTGTGTGCAAAGCTGTCATCAAGGCAAAGGGTGGCTACTTTGATGAATCTCAAATGTAAAATATATTTTGATTTGTTTAACACTGTTTTGGTTACTAGATGATTCCATATGTGTTATTTCATAGTCTTGATGTCTTCACTATTATTCTACAATGTAGAAAATAGTACAAATAAATAAAAACCCTTGAATGAGTAGGTGTCAAATCTTTTGACTGGTACTGTATATGTGTGTGTACACACACACACACAGAGTGTACAAAACATTAAGGACACCTGCTCTTTCAATTAAATAGACTGACCAGGTGAATCCAGGTGAAAGCTATGATCCCTTATTGATGTCACTTGTTAAATCCAGTAGATCCGTGTAGATGAAGGGGAGGAGACAGGTTAAATAAGTATTTTTAAGCCTTGAGACAATTGAGACATGGATTGTGTATGTGTGCCATTTCGAGGGTGAATGGGCAAGACAAAATATTTAACTGCCTTTGAATGGGGTATGGTAGTAGGTGCCAGGTGCACTGGTTTGTGTCAAGAATTACAATGCTGCTGGGTTTTTCACACTCAACAGTTTCCCTCTTGTGTGTATCAAGAATGGTCCACCACCCAAAGGATATCCAGCCAACTTGACACAACTGTGGGAAGCTTTGGAGTCAACATGGGCCAGCATCCCTGTGGGACACCTTGTAAAGTCCATGCCCTGACAAATTGAGGCTGTTTTGAGGGAAAATTTTGCAACTCAATATTAGGAAGGTGTCCTTAATGTTTTGTACACCCAGTGTTTATGGGGGGAATGATGTATGGCAGTCAGATGTTTTAGTTACGATTACAGCTGTCTGATGGGTGTTAATGGCTAGATAGGTAATGTTAAGCGTGGCACACATAAACCTTTACTTTGCGATACTTCCTCAATTCCCGACATGGAAGACAAAACGTCTTCTAAACTTCCATGTCTAGTTGTTGGGGGTTTGTTGGAATGTAGAAGTAATCCAACAGTGTGTACGCGGTCATCTTGTCTATTTTAAATCTTCTCTCATTGATCGAGATGGGTGAGTGTCATGACATGTAGCACTTTGGGGTGGACATCCACCTGTCTCAATGAATGAGAGAAGATTTGAAATAGACAAGATGGCGGCATACACATTGTTGGATTACTTCATGCAGCAAAAAAGTATATATTTTTTAACAGAGCATCAAACGAACTCCCTGCATCTAGACATGGCAGTTTAGAAGAATTGTTGTCTTCCAAGTTGGAATTGAGGAAGGATCACCAAGTAAAGGTTGGTTGAAAATTCAATGTGCTACTCTTAACATTACCTACCTAATAACGCCGATCAGCCAGCTGGAACAGTAATAATGGTCTGACTAGGCATATATATGTGTTGTTGTCCTCCAATGAAGCCTGCAGGTACACGGTGGAGGTGTTAGAGTCTGTCAATGAGCTGGAACTGGATGTCATCATCGAGCGAGTCTTGGACGCTGTGGAGAAGCAGCCATGTAAGTCTTTGATCACAACCACTAACGTAATGTACACAATTCTCAATACAGTCAGTTGTGAATTATGTCAATGATGTACTCCTCTTTTCTCCTGGACGGTGACCTCCAGTATGATTGAGCTGGCTGTGGTGGAGACTGCTGTGCAGGACTCCAGCCAGTCGTGATGAAACCATGTAAGTTGAGCAAAGTGTCATTCTCACAAGAACCAATTTCACATACATTCACTTGTCATCCCCGCATATTTTCCTTGTCAATGTGAAATCTAATTATTTTCAGAGATAACGTCTTCAACATCATTGGCGCTTTTGATGTGCCAAGATATATCTACAGTACAGAGAGGAAGAAGTTTGTACCGTAAGTATAAATGTGTAGGTTGACTTCAAGTCTGCATGGGTCATGGTCCTATGGTCCAAATATTATACCAAATACACTCTAGAATAAATGTTCTTTCTAATGAAATCACCATATCAAGACATCCCTCAGTGAAGCTGTTGTTTGTTCTTCCCCCAGCCTTACCATGACCACCCACTCTGCTCCAAGTCTCTGTGGCTCAGCGAGGGACAAGGCAGAGCTCTTCAGGGAACGCTACACACTCCTACAGCAGGTCAGTTCACTCCATATTTTTGGCCTTTGAATGAATCCTATATTGCTGGTCTTGTATATTTCAGCTGTAAAAAAAAAAGTCCCCTGACACACTGCTCTCTGTGAAGTAGTTGTAAGAGAATGTGTTCCAAATCCACTTGCCAGATAAATGAAAAGTAAGTACATGATAATGACATGTGTACCATGATCCACATTGACACTTAGCCCATTTCTGTAGCGTACACATCGGCATGAGCTCTTCACCCCACCTGTAATAGGGACCGGGCCGCTGCAGAAGGAAGCAGGAACACATTTCAGGTAATGACTCTGTTATAACTTAAGACACACTTTACGTGTTAAATCGATTTTAAATAAGCTAGGAGGACATTTTCCAGACATTCCTCAAGTGTTGTGAATGGATTGCCCTGATCTTGATCTGTGCTTGTTTTCAGCTTAAGACTGTTGAAGCACTTTTAGGTAGTACGGCTAAGCTACGAGAGGTCATTGTCTTGGGGATGGTCACACAGCTTAAAGAGGTGAGCAGCTAAAATCATGTTAAGGACTTTGAATTGGAATCTTTTTCTTTTTCAGCGGCAGGGACTGGGAGACTAGTCAGGATCGAGGGAAAGATGAACGGAGCAAAGTACAGACAGATCCTTGATGAAAACCTGCTCCAGAGCGCTCAGGACCTCAGACTGAGTCGAAGATTCACCTTCCAACAGGACAACGACCCTAGGCACATAGCCAAGACAATGCAGGAGTGGCTTCGGGACATGTCTCTGAATGTCCTTGAGTGGCCCAGCCACAGCCTTGACTTGAACCCAATCGAACATCTCTGGAGAGATCTGAAAATAGCTGTGCAGCGACGCTCCCCATCCAACCTGACAGAGCTTGAGGATCTGCAGAGAAGAATGGGAGAAACTCCCCAAATATAGGTGTGCCATCGAACCAGGGACTGGAATCGAACCAAGGACTGTAGTGACGCCACTTGCAGTGCTTTTGACCGCTGTGCCACTCGGGAGCCAATTATGAGGTATTGTCTGTAGATGGATGAGGGGAAAAAATCTATTTACTCCATTTTAGAACAAGGCTGTAACGTAACAAAGTGTGTAAAAAGTCAAGGGGTCTGAATACTTTCCAAATGCACTCTAGACACACACACACACACACAATCAGAGCACGGCGTATGTTTGTTGTTGAAACCTGTCGAACGCTGAAACCTGAACTGAAGACCTCAGGTTTAAAAGCTGACAGTGTTTGTATATACTTTAATTTTATTTTGAATCCTGTGGCTCTGTTGGGCTAAATTGCTGTGAGTGCTGCTATCTGTCCCGGGATCCTGCCAGATTCCGTATAGGGGGAGAGACGCGAAAGCTCAGCTAGCCTAGCTGACTCGGCGGTCTCAAATGGAGGCCTCCATTGAACGTTTCCAACGTTGCAGGAGCTGCATTTACTTTGCTTTGTTCCGGGGAAATGTTGACTTTCAATGTAATAACTGCTTGCTTGCAGAGGACTACAAGAGTGAAGTAGCTACTCTTAGCAAGCAAGTAGCAAACCTACATAAGCTACTAGGGAACCCACGCCCACCTACTTTTTATTTTTCTTCCACACCAGTAGCTGGACACCGCTCTGGTCTGGTGGAAGTTTCACCGCCGTGTCCGCTCTCCACAGCCGACTGGCCGGTGCTAGGCAAGGTTCTATCCCTGAAGGGGTCTCCCCCTTCCCTGGAGAACGGAGCTGATCTCGACCCAACCAACCAGCCATGGAGGTATGTCACTCGCCGTGGAAGTCGAAGAAGGCGTCCTCTGGCAACGGGGGGTCTCCATGGAGATGTTGAGCCTGGAACTGACACAGACCAGAAACAGCTTTGTCGCCCTGGATCCAGAGGTTCCGGGTGCCTTCGTCCGTGGTGGCTTCCCAATCAAGATCGGATCCGGAGGTACCTGCGTCTTTGTCCTCGGCTCTGTCTCCCTCTCCGGTGGCTTCTACCTCGGGTTCACCAGACCGTGAGGCTGCCTGAGAGACCGGCCCATTCAACATTGGTGAGAAATGGTGAGAAACATCTCGGTCCCCATGCCAAAAACCCTGTGCTACCCTGGAGCACGAGTACAGGACATAACAAGGCTGCTTCCGACTGTTCTACCACAGATGCCGGGAGCTGACACTGTCGTAGTCCATGTGGGGTCAAACGACATCAGGAGGGCTAGCTCGGGAAACATTTGAAAATGGATTTTAAAGAACTGATTTTAGCATTAAAAGACTCCAAAAAACGGCCAATAATTTCAGGTCCAGTACCATCGTTGGGCCGCGGGTGTGAAACGCATTTCAAGTCTGCGTTGAAACAATGACTGGTAAATGATCCAAGACCAGCTCAGTTAATCCCTACCATTGTGACAATGAGTCGCCATAATGCTGCATCAAATGTACATGATCTTAGGGGCATTGGCAAACACAATGTAAGTAATTTAATTTATGTACCCCTAATTGCACCGAATACATCTGTTTATCCTACAGCTATTGTAAGCAGTAATCATGAGCCTATAAAGCAGAGTTACACTGTTAGCACTGAGGCGGTGTGCAATAGTAGGAAGACCACTTTATGCAGCTCACCCTGCACTATCAGCTCCAATGTAAATAACATGAGTAAGTCTACCTCTGATAAGCTTCCCAGTAAAGCATTAAAAACAATCAAGCAACCCAGAAAAGTGCTAAAGAATAGCCCATATTAACATATGTAGCCTAAGAAACAAGGTCCATGAAGTCAATAACGTGCTTGTAACAGATGACATTCATATTCTGACTATCTCTGAAACTCACTTAGATAATACCTTTAATGGTACAGTGGTAGCAATACATGGTTATAACATCTACCGAAAAGACAGAAATGCCAACAGAGGCGGTGTTGCTGTCTATATTCAGAACCACATTCCTGTAAAGCTTAGAGACGATCTAGTGTTAAATACTGTATATGGCTACAGGTTCATCTGCCTCACCTAAAGCCCATTCTTGTGGGAAGCTGCTATAGACCACCAAGTGCTAACAGTCAGTATCTGGATAATATGTGTGAAATGCTTGATAATGTATGTGATATCAACAGTGAAGAAGTATATTTTCTGGGGGATTTAAATATTGACTGGCCATCATCAAGCTGCCCACTCAGGAAAAAAAATTAGTTAGGTAACATAGATAAATATACTTTCGGCAGTTGCATTTTCCTTTCTCCTCTAGGGAAAAGTCACTTGGGGCCCAGAGAGGGGAGAGGTCAGGCTTGTCTTTTACATGTCTGGTAATAGGCAGAATATCAGAAAGGGAGAAGTCAGATTTGAACATTGTCTTCATAATGAATATATCTGTGAAACCATGTGAAGGGCTCCACTATGTCTGTATGCCAGTCATACCCTCCTTTTCCCATTGGGGGGAGGAGTATGGCAGTGTCTGGAACCATTATACCACCCCTCTGATGTTGAACTTATCTTTCATAGTATATGACCTAGAGGTTCACTCCCCTTAGTGAATTTCTCCAGGAGTGGGGAGAAGAGGGGGTGTATTTGAGATGGGAGTATCTAGAATTGACAATTGATATATGCCATTGGATGAGGTAATGTTTTGGTACTAAGAAGTACCAAGAACGAGATTAGAACCTCGTCTTAGAGAGCAAACTGAACGATAATGTATAGCTAATGCTATCTGGCTATGGGATACTCCTCTCTCTCAACTAAAAGTCTTTCTTTGTGAACTGTTCCTGAGATCTGTGGTTTGTCATGTAAGTTGAGAGGGGTGTATCTTGGCTATAAAAGATACTAAGAATTGTTTTGTAAGCACTCTCGGAGAATTCATTTATAGACACTGAATTGATCTGAGAGTCAAAGGGCTATGGTGAAGCTCATATAATTAAAGATGGACTTTAAAATATAACTCTGACTTGTGTGTGGTTTGTAAACATAACTCATTTAGTAATACAGGAAATTACCACGACAAGTCGTTGAAAGTTCTTGCAGATGCAATCTATGAATACCTCAGCATCCACAACAGGTAAACTCTGAGCGAGATAAACCACTTGGTTGGCATGAAAGTCGGATATTCCAGGGAATAGTTTTAACAGTACTACATTGTTATATGACTTGCATCCAAGGGTGACAAACTTTTGGAAATATTCACCATGCTGCATTGAGGTCTGGTCAGAAATTCTACAGGTAATAGTTTTTCTCAGTTGTTGGTTTACTTTCCTGATTTGAATCGATCCTTTCAACTGCAGTAGTCGCTTTGTGTTTGTCCCCGGTCCTGAAGATCCTGGTCCCAGCACAATCCTACCCAGGTGAGAGTGTAAAAACTGAGACAAGTTATTCCTCTGTTGTATTGCTCATGATTTGACTATAATCCTCTGATGTTTCAATGTTTCTCAATAGACACTTTCTATAGGTTTTTTTTCTGTTCTGTACTAACCATGAGGTACTCTACTTTATATAAATGCTTATGTCCTCAGGCCCCGTTGGCAGACCACATCACTGAGGAGTTCAGACAGAGGGTGCCATTCTCTGTGTTCACTACAAACCCATGCAGGTGACTGAAATATTATAGTTGCTTGATTTGTTAACTTTTCCATAATTTGTTTCTCGTCTTGAACTTTATTAGCAAAGATCTTATGATTTTTTTTTCACATAATAGCTAATATGTAGCATTGTCAAATACATTTGTCTGCATAAGGCTACATTTGCTCATTATAGCATTTTACCAATCTTGTTTTCACAGGTTACTAGATGGCTTGTTGTCTTTGTTTTGCCTCTGCAGTGGCATTTTGTAAATGTCATCTTTGACGTATAACAACATGTGAATCTACTTTTCCTGTGTCAGAATCCAGTACTGCAGCCAGGAGATTGTTGTCATTTGAGAAGACCTGGTGAACAAAATGTGTAGAAATTGTGTCCGGCTGCCTAGCAGCAATCTCCGCATTCCAAACCATGTGAGATTTAGCTCCTCAGTTATGACACAGTCAACCTCTACTACTACTGCCTATAGTATCTAACTTGGCTACTAACCATGGCCTGTATTCACAAAGCATTTCAGAGAAGGGGTGCTGATCTAGGATTGCCCCCCCCCCCCCCCGTCCATATAATTGGACAAACGTATTTTGTCCAGATTATTTCTAGGTTCACTGCTATCTTCCTCTGTTCTTCAGAAATACAATTAATCAAAATAAGACCACTCCTGGTCACTGACAGACCACTTTTCCCAGCGCATTCTTCAAAATTTGGCACCTCAAACAGGTCTCCCACATATGCATCCCAACAAGAAGAGATTCATTATCATTCATACATGTATCCTCCACTCCAATTCCAGTTTTCAATACTACTGTTGTCCATTCAGAACATTCGTCTTCACCAACGTTGCTCGACACGCTGCTTGATTCGAACTCATCATCCACTTCCATCTTTCCCTGACAGCATGTCCCAGCAGCCTTTGCCTTCCTCCATTTCTAAAAGGGACATGTCTTCTTAAAGGGATAGCCCACCAAAATGACAATGGCAGCCATCTTAGATTTGACAGTGAAAATAATGCAGTCAGAACTGGCAGATACATAATATAACAGCATTAAAATGAAAATACACAAAGGTTTAACCTTGCAAAGTTTTTAAAACTTTAAACCAGATGTCATTATATGTCTATCACCTCACACTACCTTTTGTATCATGGAGAATAAAGGTTCACATTCCTTGAATTGTCAACTTTGTTCTTTTTCACTTGACTGGTGAATGTTTGACAATAAAATCATATTTTTATTACGCTTCTATCCTGGCTACTATCCTTCTTGCACAAATGAAATTATATTGACCCCATAAAGATGGCGGAAATGAGATGTTCTTGGCTGCTTCCGGTCAGGCTTCAACTAAATGTTGCACAGTAATCACTGGACAAAAACAACGCATTACGCTGAAGTCTAAAGCAGACGTCGGTCATTTGAAGTCCTGTACGTAAGTGACATTTTTGCAAGGTTGAATCTGTCCCTTTTCAATGTTTTATGCATTAAACGCAGTTAAATTGGATGATATGGCAAACTAGCTAGCACGTTCATGTCAGCTGTTTCTGCAAGCTTTCTAATGCGTTAGCTAGCTAGGCTACGTTGATTATCAATCAATATGTTTAAAACGATGCTAACTGCAAACTAGTCTTACGAGCTACGTATTTATATTATGTTAATGATAGCATGAAAACTAACGTGTCTTGCGTTCCCATGTAAACAAACCATCCTCCACGGTGCAAAAAGTTGTCAGGTGTTTAAGTGTTTTTGTGATCTGGCACAGTACACAGTTGGTACACAGTACTTGCAGGTTCATACTAGTTAACAGGCAATAACAATCCAAGTATTACCCAGTAACAGCTATATATTACCAAAACAATTATGTATACACATTTATTTAACTAGGCAAGTCAGTTAAGAACACATTCTTATTTACAATGATGGCCAAACCCGGACGACGCTGGGCCAATTGTGCGCCTATCTATGGGACCCCCAATCATGGCCGGATGTGATACAGCCTGGATTTGTTGGCCAGTTTTAGGTACACCACACAGTTTACGAAAATAGTTCGCTCCCACAGACAGTGAGTCAGGTGGCCGTGGCTTGCTATATAGAGCAGGCATTGTTACTGTTCGATTAAACGTTGGAATAGGCAAAACGAGTGACCTAAGCAATGTATGATCGTTGGTACCAGGCACGACGGATCCAGTATCTCGGAAACAGCCGCCCTCCTGGGCTTTTCATGCAGGTCGAGGTCACTTTGAGTCAAAATGCAAGCAGATATCTACCTCTCAGATTTATTTAAACATGACTTAAAAAAGTAAGCCTATGCCACATTAACCAATTAAAACAATATATATGGGGGATTGGAAATGATGCCGACAATTACATTGTTGGAAGCTACAATTTATCTGCAATATTAAAGCTGAGCTACACCCTTAAAAAACAAAAAACGTTAACCAATTAAAAGTTCTGTAGCAATGTTTGTGCATATTGTCTATGCCTGAATTGCCCTGCCAATGTTCTTCTCAGACCATTTTCAAATTACATAAAAAAATGTAGGTATATGATCACACTGGTAATTATTTTTTTTTTGTATAACTTGTGAGGCACAGCTGAGTGTCTTTTTACTGGACTGATGGCCTGCATCTGATGGTCAGTCTGAGGGGAGGGAGCAGCGGTGTGGCTGCCACTCACCATCCCTGCGCACACCTTCTTCCACTGAGAAAAGGGGACACAGTCTTCCAGCTGATTGCGAAACTCAAGTCACGCATTATTTCTGCCTCATGCGCCAATTAACATTACTCATATGACCAGAGAAAGTTAAATATTCCTCTATTAAAATAGACAAGCTGCGAATAATAACAACGCAAGCTTATTGGAACACTTTGCTATACTCATTCATTGCAGCTGCAGTGCTGGTTGTAGCGTGAGCGGAAGTAGGGAGAATGCACATTTTATGGCTTTATAAAAGTGTTGAACAAAGTGTTGACAGTGCTGAATAACAACCTAAACATGAACTTACTCATAAAAACAGCTCTTTGCTGTATTCGTTGAGTTCTAGTAATGCTTTTGAAATCTCAGTATCAACTTTGCCAGGCGTTTGAGGCTTCTTTTTACAGTTTATGCCTCGAGGAAACTGCAGATGTGTTGATCTGAGCTATGATTGGCCAGCAGTAGGCCTATGGCTGCACTTGACTGGGCAGGCAGAGTTCTACCTTCAGACATGAAATGGTTCAAAATGGGAACACTTTGCCTTGTAGGGCTGCTGAATCAAGTGCGCCAACGGTACGAAATGTTTGGTGATCGACTAGGAATGCCTTGAAGATTGACCAGTTGGTGACCACAGGTCTAGGGTTTCCCAAGAATGGGCGACAAACAAAAAAACATCCAGTTAGCGGTAGTGCTGTGGGTGAAGGAGAATTGCAAAAATCGTGCAAGCTAACAGGCGGGCCACAAACAGACAAATAATGGCACAGTACAACAGTGGTGTGTAGAACAACATCTCAGAATGCACAACTTGTCGAGCATTGTCACGGTTTGGCTATTGCAGTAGCAGACCACGCTGGGTTCCACTCCTATCAGCTAAAAACAATAATAATTTGGGCTGTTCTGGAGGCAAATGGGGGTCCAACCCGGTACTATACTGAACAAAAATAAATGTAACATGCAACAATTTCATAGATTTTACTGAGTTAGTTCATATAAGGAATTCAGTCAATTGAAATCAATTAATTAGGCCCTATCTATGGATTTCACATGACTGGCAATACAAATATGCATCTGTTGGTCACAGATACCAGAAAAAAAGTCAGTATCTGGTGTGATACTGACTATGGGGGCCTCATTCAGCTCGACACACATCTCCTTTGCATAGAGTTGATCAGGCTGTTGATTGTGGCCTGTGGAATGTTGTCCCACTCCTCCTCAATGGCTGTGCGAAGTTGCTGGATATTGGCAGGAATTGAAACACGCTGTCGGACATGTCTATCCAGAGCATTCCAAACATGCTCATTGGGGGACAGGTCTGAGTATGCAGGCTGTGGAAGCATTGGGACATTTTCAGCTTCCAGGAATTGTGTACAGATCCTTGAGATATCATGCTGAAAAAATTAGGTGATGGAGGCGAATGAATGGCACGACAATGGGCCTCAGAATCTTGTCACGTTATCTCTGTGCATTCAAATTGACATAGATAAAAAGCGAATTGTGTTCATAGTCCGTAGCTTATGCCTTCCCATACCATAACCCCACCACCACCATGGGGCACACTGTTCACAACATTTACATCAGCAAACCACTCGCCCACACAATTCCATACACGTGGTCTGCGGTTGTGAGGCCGGTTGGATGTATTGCCAAATTCTCTAAACCAAAGTTTGAGTGAAATTAATGTAACGATTGAGAAATGGTGCACTTGTGTAATGATCTTGCTGTTTTAATCAGCTTCTTGATATGCCATCCCTATCAGGTGGATGGATTATCTTGGCAAAGGAGAAATGCTCACTAACAGGGATGTAAACACATTTGTGCACACAATTTGAGGGAAATACGCTTTTTGTGCATATGGGACATTTCTGGGATGTCGTATTTCAGCTCATGAAACCAACCCCTAACGTGTTCATATTTTTGTTCAGTGTAGATGAGTGTACCTAATAAACTGGTGTGTGTAGTTGAGCTAGCTGCTTATAGCCCCATGTTGGGGATGGGAATTCTTAACTACAGTAAATGTCTATCGCTCCAATAACCCTCAAAATCCTTGTGCATGCAAAACTATGTAGCCCTCTTCTCCCATCCAGGTGATCATGGCAGAAATGGAGGACAATGCTGACCGCTTGCCTGTTGAGGAGGAAGACGAGGAGTCCGAGAGAGATGAAGAGGAGAGAGAATTTGACTGGGTGGGGGATGAGGCTGATGAACTCGATGAGGATGCAGTTCTTCTGGACACTGAAGAGCCCTTTGAGTTGGACCAGCCAGCTGAGCGCAGTGGCCACATAGCAGTGGTGGATGGCCACTGCATGTATGTTTGGGGAGGATATAAGGTAAGCAAGTATGACTGACAGACAGACATTTGGAATTTGCTGTCAGATGAACAGTAATATTTATTAAGACCTTTGTTTAGATGTTAGTTTATAGTGTATCTAAATAATAGAATTCTGAACTATACCATTCCAATCAGTCTTTAACCATAATTTTTACTGGGAGATTTGGCATCAACTTTGACCTTCCTAAACATTTTGTATGGAGTTTTACTGTGTTATCTATTACCAGGGAAAGTGTGACATGGGTCAAGTGGACTAAAACAGTGTCAAGATTCCATTGACTTCCCTCTTGTTTGTCTTCTAACTAGAATTCCCAGACCACTGGCTTCATTGACTTATACTTGCCAAGGAATGAAATCTGGATATACAACATGGAGACAGAACAATGGTAATAAGGATTTTAACTTAATTTTGTTTGTAGTTGTGTCTAGCTGTGAAATCTAGGTTGTCACAAATCAAATGGCACCCTATTCCCTATATAGTGCACAACTTTTGACCAGACCTTATACAGTGCCTTCAGAAAGTATTCATATCACTTGACTTATTCAACATTTTGTTGTTACAGCCTGAATACAAAATGGATTCGACTAAAACTCAATACCCAATAATGACAAAGCGAACACGTTTTTAGAAACTTTAGCAAATTTATTGAAAATTAAATACAGATATCTAATTTATATAAGTATTCACACCCCTGAGTCAATGCATGTTAGAATCACCTTTGACAGCGACTACAGCTATGAGTCTTTCTGGGTAAGTCTTAAGAGCTTTGCACACCTGGATTGTACAATATTTGCCAACTATTATTTAACAAATTCTTCAAGCTTTGTGAAGTTGGTTGTTGATCATTACTAGACAGCCATTTAAGTCTTGCCATAGATTTCCCAGCCAATTTTAAATCAAAGCTATAACTAAGCCACTCAGGAACATTCAATGTCGTCTTGGTAAGTGACTCCAGAGAATATTTGGCCTTGTGTTTTAGGGTATAGTCCTGCTGAAAGGTGAATTTGTCTCCCAGTATCGGTTGGAAGACAGACTGAACCAGGTTTTCCTCAAGGATTTTGCCTGTGCTATTCTGTTTATTTTTATCTTAAATTCTGGAATCCTTGCCGATGACAAGCATACCCATAACATGATGCAGCCACCACGCTTGAAAATGAAGCGTGGTACTCAGTGATGTTGTGTAGGATTTGCCACAAACATATCTTTGTATTCAGGACTTTCATTTCGGGCTGTTTTACTTTAGTGCCTTATTGCAAACATGATGCATATTTTTGGAATATTTATATTCTGTACAGGCTTCCTTCTTTTCACTCAGTCAATTAGGTTATAGTATTGTGGAGTAGCTACAATGTTGTTGATCCATCCTCCGTTTTCTCCTATCACAGCTATTGAAGTCACCATTGACCTCATAGTGAAATCCCTAGTTTCCTTCATCTCCGGCAGGAAGGACGCCAGTATCTTTGTAGTGACTGGGTGTATTGATACACCATCAAAAGTGTAATTAATAATTTCACCATGCTCAAAGGGATATTCAATATCTGTTATTTTTTTACCCATCTACCTATAGGTTGCCGTCTTTGTGAGGTATTGGAAAACCTCCCAGGTCTTTTGTGTTTGAAATGTACTGCTCAACTGAGGGACCTTACAGATAATTGTATGTGTGGGGTAGCAATGAGGTAGTCATTAAAAAAAATAATGTTAAACACTATTATTGTACACAGTGTCCATGCAACTTATGACTTGTTAAGCACATTTTTACTCCTGAACTTATTTAGGCTTGCAATAACAAACAAGTTGACTACTTATTGACTCAAGGCAATTCAGCTTTATTTTTTTTAAATTAATTTGTAATTTTTTTTGAAAAACATTCCACTTTGACATTATGGGGTATTGTGTGTAGGCCAATGCCACAAAAACTAAATGTAATCCATTTTAAATTCAGGCTACAACACAACAAAATGTGGTAAAAGTCAAGGGGTGTGAATACTTTGAAGGCACTGTATCTACTGTCTATTTGCAGGAAGAAGCAGATGGCGGGGGGTAACCTTCATGCCGCCATGTCTGGCAGCTGTGGAGTGTGTGTGGACGGCGTCCTCTATCTGTTTGGAGGCCACCATGCCAGAGGAAATACTAACCGGGTGTGTGTGTGTGTGCGTGTTGTCTTGTATAATTTCGGCACACAGAACCAAATTTCTCGTGCACGCTGGCCAACTGCTGTGTTTGCAGTAGTATTCTAGGGGCAAAGGATTTGAAGTCTACACCCCTCCCTTTCTGCCAAAGCCGTTCCCAGCCCCCCCCCTTTCCAGAAACTGGAAATATTTTGTGCTGCATGCTACCAACATGGAGGTATCTTTCGATGCAACTATTTCACATGTAAGCAGTGATGATTAGAGAATTACAGAATTTTCCATTTAAAATCCCTGCCCCCACTTTAAAGCAACAATCCCAGTAGAAACAATAACAAAGCGGCTCCCCAACCCTGATTTGGTAAACAGCTGAGGGATGGTCTGGAAAAATGTAAGCACTCTCAAATTCATAGAGAGAGCTATGAATGCAAGGACTGACCATCCATGATATCAAAATGATAGTTTTAACCCTGGTTTGATGCTATATAGTGTTTGTTTACAAACATTGGAGTAAACAAGCTTTTATTTTGGTTTCTGATGGGGTACGAGAGTTGAACTAAATTCATGAGGCATTTATAAGTTCTGAAAGAATCAATGGGGTACATATCATTAATTTATTAAGTCCACAAATGGATGTAGCAACTGCTGATTGCTCCTTTAAGCACCATGGCAGGATATATGCATTTATCCTTATCTCACCTCAGAAGCCTGTTTGCCAACAGTCTTAAAGGCCCAATGCAGCCATATTTATATCGATGTCAAATAATTTCTGGGTAACTATTAAGTACCTTACTGTAATTTTTTCATTAAAACTGACAATCGCTTGATAGCAAAAAAAATATTTCTCAAGCAAGAATTTTGCAAGGACTGTGGCTGAGTGTGGAGGGGAAAACAATACTAGCTGTTATTGGGATACAGGTTTGGAGATGTTTGTTATTAATCAATTTATGGCCTGGTGATATCACCAGGAAAGCCAAAACTCCTTCCCATGCAAACAGGCTGATTAGATGGCCCTATGTAGATTGTATTTTCCACTATAACACTTTTTTTTACAGTAACCAGGTTTCCGGCCAACAGTAAAGTAATGAAGTAAAACATGTAATGACCAGCATAATGGAAACAAACATTTTCTTCCCAAATGTCGACAACTAAATGCGCTAGGTAGGATCTTTTTGCGTTTGTAAAATGTATTTTGAAAGAAATGTCGGTGGAAATGCGCAAGTATTGATATAACATATCAAAGTAAACTTGGAGTCACGTGATGACATGTCCTCCCACTACAACTCGTCAGGAAAGCATGCAGTTTATTAGGCTACAGATGAACTTCGCAGAGTGGTGAAAGTGCAAGGTGATGAGCTTGATGCTCCTTTCCAATAAATATTGAGGTTCTTATTCTGGTGACATCTTAATCGATGCTTGGCTGCCATTTGACAAATACAAAAATCTCGATCGATGAGATTAATAATAATCTCATCATGTAGGCTATATTTTCGCTCAAGCTAACAGTGTGCTGTTAAAGCTGTTGTCTGGAGAGCAATGCCAGTGGGCACCCGCAAAAAACATTTTGCGATGGAAGCCCATTTAACTTTTAATCGCTACATTTGTTGTACAATGACACAAAACACAGGAGAACAGAATTTTGACTGCACTGGGCCTTTAAAATGTTAATGTTTGTTACAAGAGACTAGTCTTATTCCATTTATACCGTCTGCCCTTCAGGTCTTTCGGCTCCCTCTCCGAACACCTCTCCTCTGCTGGGAGGAGATGAAGGATCTTAAGGGCCTGGCCCCGTCCTGCAAGGACAAACTGGGCTGCTGGGTTCACAAGAATAGGTGAGTTGGTCTATTGGCAGGCAGTGTATTTATATAATAGGTCTTATAGTTGCTCCATCTCATTACCTCTAAAGCAGCGTTTACCAAGTTATGGGGTCGCAAGAGAAATTCTACACAGAAGATCATACAAAATTGACTGATGATCTTCTGAACTTCCCAATACCTTTGATGCATTTGTCACTTCAAACCATTTCTCCATTAACTGCTGGCTATTCACAGGCTAGTATTCTTCGGGGGCTACGGATATATGGCACAAGGAGCTCACAGAGGGACATTTGAATACGATGAAACTTCATTCATGGTATGGTCAATTAATTGCACAACCCTTGAAACATTCAGCTGCTTTTAACATCAGTATGAAAATGGTCTGTTAAGTGTATCTGTCTGCAGCAAAGGGAGTTGTCAATGATAGTAAAGTTCTTGGTCGTGTTAATTAGGCACCAAACATATTTTTTTTTTACTGAAACGGGGATGGACAACCAATAAGAAATGCACATTTTTGTTCCGTAGTTAAATGTTTGCATGCCCTAATGAAAACAACCCCTTCTCTGTGTGGTGTAATAGGGAGATAATCCGGGGCGGGGCTGGAACAACCACATTCACATCCTGGACCTGGAGATGTCCACCTGGAGCCAGCCAGTCACCAAGGTAATAGCATTCCCTTAAATCATGTCACAGCTTTCTGTGTTGGAAGCCATTTTGCACATCCGTTTCAATGGGAGCTCCAGTCTCACCTCTCCATTCCCCCTTTTTATTGAAGGGTAATGCCCCATCTCCCCGGGCAGCACATGCCTGTGCCAAGGTGGGCAACCGAGGCTATGTGTTTGGGGGGCGTTACAGGGTAAGTAGGAATGTTCTGAAAAGAGATTACTGTCACACTGTCTAATGTGAAATGGTATCACTGGCCTGTAGATACAGATGTTGACTTCTATGACTTATTACATAAAGGATCTTGTATTCTAAATGTTTGATGCTTTGTCTCTTTTACAACAGGATTACCGCCTGAACGACTTGTACTACATCAACATGGATTCCTGGGAGTGGCATGAAATGTATGAGATGGGGTCCTCATCCAAAATGTCTTAGCATTAAAATCCTTTTTTTAATGGGAGGATGATGTGCTCTAACCCATGGATGTACCTCTGTTCACCTTTATGGGACAAACCCTTTACCCCGGTCCTATCTCCTCTACAGGAGTGTTCCTCAGCAGGGTCCTGTGGGACGCTCATGGCACTCCCTCACCCCCGTGTCACCTGATCACATCTTCCTGTTCGGAGGCTTCACAACATATAGAGAGACACTGAGTGAGTGAAGAATACTTCCTTGTCCATTTTCCTTGAGTCCATGGCATGACCAAATGTTTTTATTCCTCCATCCATTTGTAATATATACAGGTGACGCTTGGCTGTACTGCATCAGCAAGAACGAGTGGCAGCAGTACAAGCACAATCATACACAGAGCCCCAGGTAATATCCCAAGAGAAACCAATTAGTGGTAATGAATAGGAGCTGCTTGTGTGTGTGTCCTTAGTCATGTGAGTCAAGTGATTTTCCTGTTTTTTTGTGTCAGGCTCTGGCACACGGCCTGTTCCGGTTCTGATGGGGAGGTGTTTGTGTTTGGCGGTTGTGCCAATAACCTGCTGTCCCATCAGCGAGCAGTGAGTACAGTGAGACCACACCTTCTTGGTGTCTGGCACAAGTGTCACATAAATTAGAACTAAAAACTGATTGATAACCAGGTTTACTACAAAGTATGGTTTGAATAAAGGTATGTCAATTGCCTTTAACAGGCTCACAGCAAAGAGTTGCTGGTGTTCACGGTTCAACCCAAGTCACTTGTCTGGTGAGTAGAGAAACAACCCTGAACCCAGACACAAAAACATGGCCCTAACTACTGGGAGTTAGTAGTCAGTCCGTTTTCTTCTGTTTGGTGTCTAATGAACACGTCAGCTCTGATACATCTCCTAGTCAATGAAAAACTTGCTTAAGTGGTGCCTGATTGTCCCCCCCTCTCTAGGTTCTGTATGGAAGCAGCATTGCAGCACAGAGAGTTACTGGCTGCGTCATGGGACTGCCTGCCTAAACACCTGCTACACAGTCTCAAACAGAGGATGGGAGGCATCAACGCACTGGGGTCATGAGGCATATACCACCACATTCTATGGGATGCCGGGGTGTGTGTGTGGACAGCCATGGCCTTGGTGCTAGCTGAACAAAGAGGATGGCTCAACCCATCTTGTCACGAGTGGAATTAATTTAGTGAAAAAAAACGTAGGCTTTTGATGGGAGTGGGTTTGGCCAATCAGCAAGCATGGCAACATTCATTATCCTTACGTGTGAATTTGTCATGCCAGTGTTCAAAAATGTATATTTTTTTAAAGTGAAAGTACCATGTTCAGTCCTGCTGGAAAGGTCTTATTCCTTTGACCATGTTAGTCAGAAGAGGCTCGTGTAGTATTTTGTCTGTTTTTAATCAGGTAATAATACCAGTTGCACTGAAGTTACCACAAAAAGTTACTCATTTTGTATTATTTGCACAAGTTTCATTATAAAAACCTTAATTTTGAATCAAGAAAAAATAAATGTCCGATTTTGTTCTGACATTTTGCATTGCTTTCCCCCTCCATCATATCGAAGAAAGTAAAGATCCAGGAAAATGAATGCGTCGGTGCACAAGCTTTTCCTGTCATCCAAGTCCTATTAAGGGTGGGGTTAACTCATTGTTTTGTGAAGAAAGCCCATGTCGACTAAATTGTATAGGTCTATTTCTTCTTGGCTGCCATTAGGTTAGGTGCTGATACTTTAACTTTGCCTGGGATGTTTCTTGATAAATCTGTATCCTGAAATGAGAAAAGGATGGTTGTTGTTTTGTGCTAAGGTGCTTACATATTCCAGAATGTCAAATTGATTATATATATGTGTAAATGGCAGGTTAGACATCTTTCAGCAAAATCACTTGTAGTATTTGGACGCTCCAAAAACATCCGTTTAGAAATGGCAAAGCTCTCAGTATAGTGATGCAAGTCTTAAGATGTTGTACGCAATGTTATATTCCCTTTTGGCGACTCTAAATTTCCCTGTCCAGCTGTTCAATTCTCTGTGTAGCCTGCTGCTAGTTAAATGCCAAAGTAAAGGAATCACCAACTTAGTCATCATAGGGCGTTGGCCACCACGAGCCGCTTCTATGCCCCTTGGCATAGATTCTACAACTGTCTGTAAATATACTTTGTATTCCTCATTTACTCAGATGTTGTGGATAAAGTTTGGAATGACACAATTTCATGTGTCATTCCAACATCTAAAGACCTGCATCGCTTTGCTGTTTCTAAAAGGACGTATTTGGAGCCTGTGTTCATATTTTTCGGAAGTGATTAGCTGTTTGGGGTTTCTCAAAAATGTGAAATCACAAAAGATTTGTCTGGACCGGCATGTTATAGAAATAACTCAAGGGCACACTGACCTAGTTGGCTCGCGAGTTCGAACCAGCAACCTTTTGGTTACTGGTCAAACACTAGGCTTACCTGCCGTTCAGTAGTCTCAAAATGGGTGAGGTACTATCTGAACTCTGTCCAATAAAAATAACTTGTTTTCCTACAGTGCACCCTAATGAACAAGATACAGGTATGTGGATCCGCCTTACCTTGACACTGCGAAACAGGTCCTTCTCTCTGGTCGAAGCCTCCCTGGCCTTCATGAAGCTGAATACTGCAGTGCGGGCAGCTGGGAGGACAAAATATAGATAGATACAGAATTTCCTAGGATCCAGCCATATCATTTATAATACTAGATAAGAGATGAAGACCTGCACACTGTCAAAAAAAGTAACAAATCCATTTAAGCCTCAGTTTTGGATTTATTCCTTTTTTTGTTACTGTGCGGGTCTCTACCTCTTCCAGTATTCTTATTGACTCCTATGCACCTGGAACAGACACTATTCAGTAGTAAGGACCTTAAAAGACGCAAGTGCTGAGCGATTAGTGCTTTTTGAGGTTGTTTTGGTTTATAAAAAAAATCATACAGATCTGTTTTGAACGCTGAAACAATTAATAAAAGTCCCATGAAGGTATTGACTGCTCATTACTGCTTCTCACTTATGGACCATAATTTATTCACTTTAATAAAATACTTCAGTTGTGTATTACTTTTTATTTAATTCCAAGTCATCATCATCTCTATAGAGCTGCTGCATAATACAATCACAATTTTGTTGTTTTTCAAAGTAAATAAGGCATACTTTTATGACTGCTGAATACCAACAATCACTTAAATCATGTATTTTCAGGTAGAGACACCTCGTGAAGCAACAGCTGCTCTCTATATCCCCTCAAGATTGTGCATTCTTCTGCCTCTTCAAAGCAGGCATAAAAGAAACCAACCAGACAAGTAGATGCGCAATTGATTGTGGTCATAGGAGTTAATTACTACGTTTTATGCACTTAACTATGTAGAATTCTGACCTGTTGGAAACTACAACTCCCTCACACAGTTCAGGTTGGATCTGATTTATTTCTAGAGAAACAGCAATGTGCTGATTGAGCTCACGGGAAAAAAAACTAACGAAATGGAATTCAAATAAATTGAAACAACGTCGGACCAATTAGTTGTTTAAAAAACGAAATTTTGGTTAATCGCTCAGCACTAGCAGACGCCCTCTTATCATTTATAACACGTTAACTGCTCTGATATTACCTTTTCCTTTCTTCTGGGTCCCTGGTGTCAACTTCACCTTGTGCCTATTGGGAAACACTGTTGTTTAGCTAACTTTGAAAACATAGCCAGGTCCCATTTCCTAAGGCAAATGGAAGCAGAATAAGTATATCCTAATATGGGTAAATGGATTAATTAACATTGGTGTTAGGTTGGCTTCGATGGAATGGTAGGAGGATTTGGTCTTTCAATGGTAACTTTACATAGATATTATAAAACTAGGTAGATATGTTGTCCTTACTTGTAGTTGGAGAGGGCAGTGTAGGGGGCACAGACTGGCACAGCGAACAGCAACACATCCTCTGGGTGGGGTTGGCCCGTCAGAGAATTCAGCAGTTTCTCTGCTTCCTAGGGAAGTCAATGGAGAGACACAATAAGACAAGGATGTTGGCACTGCAACAAAGGATTTCATTATTTTATCCCCTTTTTTCATAATTAAAATATATTTATACCTAGCCAGGTTTGAACAGTAATACAGTAATCTCGAAGAACCCACCTCTGCTCCAGGGTTGTCTTGGTCCTGTTCATCTCCTTCCTGCAACAGAAATAAATAGTCTTTCTCCCTTTTTCTTCAATCACCTTTGTTTCAGTTCTTAGATCAAGCAAACATGGATTCAGAGGCCCTATTCAAATACTCTTAAGATGCATTCTTCCTTCCTTAAAGTAATCACTGATCTGACAAATGGATTGATGATTGGTGCCAGTTTTCCATGGCATTGCTTTCACCAATTATGTCATGTTAGATCAGTTGCTACGTTTCCATTAACTTGTCCAGCGATTTTTTTTCTCGACATTTAGCCAGTTTGCATGGAAAATAGATGTGACAATTGCCTTTAAGACTTTCCAGTCTTAACAGTCTTATGTTGACAAAAACAGCTGGACATAATGACGTCAAAACAAAAAAGAAAGCACTTTTTCACAAAAACCTAGTGTCGAATAGAAATAAAGTGTTTCCATGATACATTTAGGCAGCCTGTATGCTTTCCAGTCCGCAAAAGCCAGCATGGATAGAATGCAAGAATTTACTAATATTTCTCATGTGCCATCATAACACCACACACCGTGCCATGGTGAAACTTGCACTCCTGTATATCTGAAATAATTGGATGGTGAAACTTGCATCCAGCCAACCAGAAAAGCAAGGCGAAGTAATTCAAGCATTCTTGAATGTCAAGACAATCCTTGTCCTTAAATTTGTGGAGAAATGTAGATTTAGAAAGCAGTAGGCATTTAGAATTAAATGTGGAGTGAAGCTTTGTAATTGCGTGATATCACGTGCCATGCGTACCTTCAAAAATTATTTAACAATCATCATTATTCAAAAAACACCGTTTCCATCATCATTTGTTGCAATAAAAGAGTTTGACAAAAGCCAAATCCACCCGTCGAACAGGTAAAAATGAAAAAAAGATAAACATGAAGTGTTGGTCCCATGAGCGGAAATATTCCATACACACAAAAATATTATTTCTCACAAATTTGTTTATATCCCTGTTAGTGAGCATTTCTCCTTCTATGAACTGTAACTCAGTAAAATCGTTGCGTGTTTAAATATTTTTTCAGTATTGATCTTTAGAACATTTCTATTATACTTTTGTACTATTTCTATTATACTATTTGGGCGGCAGGTAGCCTAGTGGTTAGAGTGTTGGACTAGTAACCGAAAGGTTGCAAGATAGAATGACTGAGCTGACAAGGTAAAACTCTGTCGTTCTGCCCCTGAACAAGGCAGTTAACCCACTGTTCCTAAGCCGTCACTGAAAATAAGAATTTGTTCTTAACTGACTTGCCTAGTTAAATAAAGGTTAAAAAAAAAAAAAAATTGGGGGACATTATTTTTGTC
Organism: Salvelinus namaycush; assembly: GCF_016432855.1. Taxonomy (NCBI): domain Eukaryota; kingdom Metazoa; phylum Chordata; class Actinopteri; order Salmoniformes; family Salmonidae; genus Salvelinus; species Salvelinus namaycush. Next base: position 46,539,429 of record NC_052334.1, on the reverse strand, counting down.
TAATAAACCTCAGGTCAATGGAAACCTGCCCAGTGATTACTTTGAGGAAGGAATCATTCATTTTAAGAGTATTTGCGTGTTCCCTGGAGAGAGAAAAACAAAAACCTTTCTGATGATTGTTGCACTTTCGGACACTGAACAGACATGGAGCAGTTTGACTTGTTTTTTTTTACCTTGTCATCCTGTTCAGGTGCTGCTCCCTCCTCCCCAGCCAGACCCTCCGCTTCCCCTTCTGGTTTCTTTAAGATGACCTCCTGAGGACGAGGTCTCTGGGCTTGCTTCTGAGGTGCTTTTCTCAACACCTCGTCTTTGCCCTTCCCCTTCTTGCCCTTCTTAGGCTTCTCTTCCTTAGTGGAGCCAGCAGACTGCAGACGGAAAAGGTTTGGGATTTCAATAAATTCCTGTACTGTACTGCTTTATTGGAAACATTTATTGGTAACCAGTTACCAGCCATAAAAAAACTCCCTTTCATTCAATGTGTTTTTATAAATTCTTTGGTATACAGATATGTTCTTATCATTAATTTGTGTTCCAGTTTATAATCCAGACATTTCAACAGTATGAGGGAAAGTTCAACATCATACTCCTCACCCCCAACAATTTCATCATCAGCTCCCGATCCTCTTCGTCTTGGTCTTTGTACTTCTCTTTTATTTTCTTCAGCTTGTTCTGGATTTCAACAACAGCATAGATGAAAAGCTTGACTTTCAATGGCAGTTTATTCTAACTAATGCCACCACGAAGACAGCAAAGCTGACAATAACCTTAGCCTGCACTAGATCCAATCTCCGGTCCAATTGGACTACAACTAATTTAGTTAATTTAAAACTTTGAAAATGTCTCACCTTTTGATGTCTCTTAAGAGGTTGCTGAGAGGCTCCTCCCCCTCCTTCGCTCTTGGTTTTCTGATTGGCTGCGGAGGCACCATGCGTCTCCTCGATCTTTCCCTCTTCTTCCTGAGTTTCAGAAAGATCCTGTTTCCCCTTCTTCTCCTCCCTTTGGACAAGAAGAAAGCAGCAAAACAAAACCATTGCATTCATGCATTAATGTTAGACACGAGGGAAGGTTACATTGCTATGTATTTAGCTTACCTTCTTTGCTTGGCTGTAATGTGTTTCCCCCCCTCTTTTTGCGCCTCCACATCAACCTAATGAAGAATAAATTGTACATACAGTTGAAGTCAGAAGTTTACATACACCTTAGCCAAATACATTTAAACTTAGTTTCACAATTCCTGACATATAATCCTGGTAAAAATTCCCCGTTTTAGGTCAGTTAGGATCACCACTTTATTTTAAGAATGTGAAACGTAAGAATAATAGTAGAGAGAATGATTTATTTCAGCTTTTATTTCTTTCATCACATTCCCAGTGGGTCAAAAGTTTACATACACTCAATTAGTATTTGGTAGCATTGCCTTCAAATTGTTTAACTTGGATCAAACGTGTCGGGTGGCCTTCTACAAGCTTCCCACAATAAGTTGGGTGAATTTTGGCCCATTCCTCCTGACAAAGCTGGTGTAACTGAGTCAGGTTTGTAGGCCTCCTCGCTCGCACACACTTTTTAAGTTCTGCCCACCCATTTTCTATAGGGTTGACGTCAGGGCTTTGTGATGGCTACTCCAATACCTTGACTTTGTTGTCCTTAAGCCATTTTGCCACAACATTGGAAGTATGCTTGGGGTCATTGTCCATTTGGAAGACCCATTTGCAACCAAGTTTTAACTTCCTGACTGATGTCTTGAGATGTTGCTTCAATATATCGACATAATTTTCCGTCCTCATGATGCCATCTATTTTGTGAAGTGCACCAGTCCCTCCTGCAGCAAAGCACCCCCACAACATGATGCTGCCACCCCCGTGTTCCACGGTTGGGATGGTGTTCTTCGGCTTGCAAGCCTCCCCCTTTTTCCTCCAAACATAACGATGGTCCTTATGACAAAGAGTTCTATTTTTGTTTCATCAGACCAGAGGACATTTCTCCAAAAAGTACGATCTTTGTCTCCATGTGCAGTTCCAAACCGTAGTCTGGCTTTTTTATGGCGGGTTTGGAGCAGTGGCTTCTTCCTTGCTGAGCGGCCTTTCAGGTTATGTCGATATAGGACTTGTTTTACTGTTGATATAGATACTTTTGTACCCGTTTCCTCCAGCATCTTCACAAGGTCCTTTGCTGTTGTTCTGGGATTGATTTGCACTTTTCGCACCAAAGTATGTTCAGCTCTAGGAGACAGAACGCATCTCCTTCCTGAGCGGTATGACGGCTGTGTGGTCCCATGGTGTTTATTGTTTGTACAGATGAACGTGGTACCTTCAGGCGTTTGGAAATTGCTCTCAAGGATGAACCAGACTTGTAGAGGTCTACAATTTATTTTATGACTTGACTGATTTCTTTTGATTTTCCCATAATGTCAAGCAAAGAGGCACGGAGTTTGAAGGTAGGCCTTGAAATACATCTACAGGTACACCTCAAATTGACTCAAATTATGTCAATTAGCCTATCAGAAGCTTATAAATCCATGACATCGTTTTCTGGAATTTTTCAAGCTGTTTAAAGCCACAGTCAACTTAGTGTATGTAAACTTCTGACCCACTGGAATTGTGATACAGTGAAATAAGCTTACTTGTGTCATGCACAAAGTAGATGTCCTAACCGACTTGCCAAAACTATAGTTTGTTAACAAGAAATTTGTGGAGTAGTTGAAAAAGGAGTTTTAATGACTCCAACCTAAGTGTATGTAAACTTCCGACTTCAACTGTATGATATTACGTTTACAAAATAAAAACCTATACTATAAAACATCAATTATTTTATTGCATAATGAAACCAGATTAATGCAAGCAGTCAGAAGTTCACCGATCACAATGGCTTTACCTGAATGGACACCTTTTTGAAACCAGCACTTTGGGTTTCCCTGGAGAGAGAAACAAACAGAAACCTTTCTGATGACTGTTGCACTTTCGGACACTGAACAGACCTGGGTCAAATAGACATGTCAAATACTTGAGCTGCACTTTATTCTGCCATCGTATCTTACGGCAAAAAAAGAGCTTCTGGATATCAGGACAGCGATCACTCACCTCGTATTAGACAAATATTTTTTCTTCAACAAGGAGGATGCACAGGATGTACTTCAGACACCCAACAAGTCCCAAATCTCTGTCATTGGCAAGAGAAAGAGACGCAGGTATAGAGGACACAGGGCGGGTTGCCTCGTAAGGATCCGCTGATGGCGTTTGGGAAATCTGCCCTTACTATCAATATTACTTGCCAACGTACAATCATTGGACAATAAATTAGATGAGGTACGGTCACGAATATCCTACCAACAGGACATCAAAAATTGTAATATCTTATGTTTCACCGAATTGTGGCGGCTAGATAGAACAACACACCCCGGTAAGATTTGTATATTTGTAAAAAAACAGCTGGTGCACGAAATCTAACCCAGAGGCGGCGCTCCTAGTGGCCGAGGACTTCAATGCAGGGAAACTTAAATCAGTTTTACCTAATTTCTATCAGCATGTTAAATGTGCAACCAGAGGGGAAAAAATTATAGGTAACCTTTACTCCACACACAGAGACGCGTACAAAGCTCTCCCTCGCCCTATATTTAGCAAATCTGTTCATAATTATATCCTCCTGATTCCTGCTTACAAGTAAAAATTTAAGCAGGAAGCACCAGTGACTCGGTCTAAACTACAGGACTGTTTTGCTAGCACAGGACTGGAATATGTTCCGGGATTCTTCCGATGGCATTGAGGAGTACACCACATCAGTCACTGGCTTTATCAATAAGTGCATCGAGGACGTCGTTCCCACAGTGACTGTACATACATAACCCAACCAGAAGCCATGGATTACAGGCAACATTCGCACTGAGCTAAAGGGTAGAGCTGCCGCTTTCAAGGTGCGGGACTAACCCGGAAGCTTATAAGAAATCCTGTTATGCTCTCCGACGAACCATCAAACAGGCAAAGCGCCAATACATGACTAAGATTGAATCGTACTACATTGGCTCCGACGCTCGTCGGATGTGGCAGGGCCTGCAAACTATTACAGTCACAAAGGGAAGCACAGCCACGAGCTGCCCAGTGACATGAGCCTACCAAACGAGCTAAATCGTTGTCGGTGATCAGGCCTACCACTGTTGTGTCGTCTGTAAACTTGATGGTGCTGTAGTCGTGCCTGGCCATGCAGTCGCTTCGAGGCAAGCAACACCGAGGCATGCATGAGAGAATCAGCTGTTCCGGACGACTGTGTGATCACGCTTTCCGTAGCCGATGTGAGAAAGACCGTTTTTATAATTTACCAGTCATTGTTTCAACGCAGCCTTGAAATGCGTGGAGAGTTCAGGAGCCAAGATGATTTGGATGGACTCAGTCATTCCTGTAGAGTATCTTCTGTTTCCAGAAGGTGTCAAAGTTATCAATAAAAGTGACTACAGCAGAGCTACAGTAGTATTTTAGTGTAATGCCAGCAGTCTGCTGGCCCAACGATGGTACTGGACCTGAAATTATTGGCCGTTTTTGAGTCTTTTAATGCTAAAATCAGTTCTTTAAAATCAATTTTTGCTAAAATCAGTTCTTTAAAATCAATTTTTCAAACGTTCCAAGCTAGCCCTCCTGATGTCATTTGACCCCACATGGACTACGACAGTGTCATGTGGGAAAAAGTAGGTGGGCGTGGGTTCCCCAGTAGCTTATGTAGGTTTGCTACTTGCTTGCTAAGTGTAGCTACTTCGCTTCTGTAGTCCTTCGCAAGCAAGCAGTTGCTACATTGAAAGTCAACGCGGTCCACATTGTCCCGGAACAAAGCAAAGTAAACGCAGCTCCTGCAACATTGGAAACATTCAATAGCGGCCTCCATTTGAGACCGCCGAGCCAGCTAGGCTAGCTGGGCTTTCGCGTCTCTCCCCCTATACAGAATCTGTCAAGATCCCAGGACAGATAGCAGCGCTCAAAGCAATTTAGCCCAACAGAGCCACAGGATTCAAAATAAAAGTATATAAAAACACTTGTCAGCTTTTAAACCAAGGTCTTTAGTTCAGGCTTCAGTGTTCGACAGGTTTCAGTTTCGGCGGTCGACAACAACAAACGTACGTCGCGCTCTGATGACATTCACAAGGGTTTAGGCTTTAATACATGAAGGTCAGTCAATGCGGAAAAAGTCAAGACCTTTTAAAGTGCAGTCCTAAAAACCATCAAGCGCTCTGATGAAACTGACTCTCATGGGGATCACCACAGGAAAGGAAGGCCCAGAGTTCTCTCTGCTGCAGATAAGTTCATTAGAGTTAACGGCACCAAATTTATGCATCACAGAGTTCAAGTAACATACAAATCTCAACATCAACTGTTCAGAGGAGACTGTGTGAATCAGGCCTTCATGGTCGAATTGCTGCAAAGAAACCACTACTAAAGGACACCAATAATAAGAAGAGACTTGCTTGGGTCAAGAAACATGAGCAATGGACATCAGACCAGTGGAAATCTCTCCTTTGGTCTGAGGAGTCCAAATTTGAGATTTTTGGTGCCAACTGCCGTGTCTTTGTGAGACGCTGAGTAGGTGAACAGATGATCTCCGCATGTGTGGTTCCCACCATGAAGCATGGAGGAGGTGTGATGGTGCTTTGCTGGTGACTCTGTGATTTATTTAGAATTCAAGGCACACTTACTCCAGAAATACGCCATCCCCATCTGGTTTGCGCATAGTGGAACTATAATTTGTTTTTCAACAGAACAATAACCGAAAACACACCTCCAGGCTGTGTAAGGGCTATTTGACCAAGAAGGAGAGTGATGGAGTGCTGCATCAGATGACCTGGCCTCCACAATCACCTGACCTCAACCCAATTGAGATGGTTTAGGAGGAGTGGGACCGCAGAGTGAAGGAAAAGCAGCCAACAACTGCTCAGCATATGTGGGAACTCCTTCAAGACTGTTGGAAAGAGCATTCCAGGTGAAGCTGGTTGAGAGAATGCAAGAGTGTGCAACGCTGTCATCAAGGCAAAGGGTGGGTACTTTGAAGAATCTTAAATATATTTTGATTTGTTGAACACTTTTTTTGGTTACTACATGATTCCATATGTGTTATTTCATAGTGTTGATGTCTTCACTAGTATTATACAATGTAGAAAATAGTCTAAATAAAGAAAAATCCTTGAATGAGTAGGCGTCCCCAAACGTTTGACTGGTACTGTATCTCTAAACTATTTCACCTACATATTTGACCTAGGTCTACTGCTCTAGACACTAGCCTTTACTCAATTCAAAAGGTAATAGTTGGTATTCAAATACAGTGGAATAACATATTAACATGACCGGCACACATACAATGGCGACATACAGTAGCAGCAGCATAATATTACCTGGTGGACTGCAAGTGGGACAGGGAGATGGTGGTGTCTGGAAAACTGAACTCTGCACTCTCCCCATCACTCTTCACCTTGAGCCCCTCCACCTCATCCTCCTCTGCTTCCTCCTTCATGTCATCCAGTTCTTTAGCATCTCCATCCTCCTTATGTTCAGCCTCTGCCCCTTCGGTGGCTTTCTCTACTTTTACCTCCACTCCATTCTTCTTTCCATCTCCTCCTCCGTCTTCCCCCTCTCCCTCGTTGCTACTGTCATCCCCTGGGAAAACATACGTATGGTACATAAATGCAACAACCAGTAGATTCACATACAGGTGTGTGTGTGTCTGTGGCTCTTGAAGTCCTGTACCTATAAGCTCCTCCCCATCCTCTAGTAGCTCTGCTGTGCTGGACGTCACATCCGAAATGTCCTCGTCAATGGTCTTGACCTTCCTCTCACCCCGGTGTCTGAATACACACTGCTCATCTACCTGTGGACACAAGACTGGACTGTTGAGCCAAGATAGGGTTTACCAACTGACTCCTCAAAAGGAAGTCAGATATATTTTAAGACTATGACAGAGCAAACACGTTTCAAACATTAGCTTTTACCTTGAAGAGAAAGCTGAAACCCATCATTAAATAAGAGGGCGGCATAAAGTTCTTCTTTCCTGTGAAAATAGGAATGCGGTTTTAGCTGTCGATAATCCAAAACTACATAATTGACACATAACCACCATGTGGTGGCTACTGGGAAGATGTTGGCATACCTCGGATCATGAAACTTCCAGTGGTCAGGTATTCTCCAGTGGGGGCCGACTTAGTCACCTAGACAGAGAGAGATGAGAAGAGTTATAATTGGAGCAGCTCTGACTATACCCTGATCTAACCATCCAATCCTGCAGCAGGCTCCCAGGAGAACTCACCTGGTGGTGGTGCACCCACCATGCGCTGGTGATGACCTTGGCGTCCCAGGCTGCACTGTAGCACACGGCCATGGTGCCCGCCTCGGTCAAGGTGCGTGGAGGAATGGGCACACCTAGAGGGAAGAGATAGAAGTGTCACAATACACCCCATTAAAATACATGGAGAGTTCACAGATGATTGTCAACACTTAAGCTTGAATTCAAGTCGGGTAGTTATAACTAGAATTTGGGCTAAGATGGGTTATTCACTTTAAGTTGCATGAACATACAGTACTAGTCAAAAGTTTGGACACACCTACTCATTCAATTGTTTTTCTTTATTTTTACTATTTTCTACATTGTAGAATAATAGTGAAGACATCACAACTATGAAAGAACATATGGAATCATGTAGTAACCAAAAAAGTTGGTTACAAATCAAAATATATTTTATATTCTTCAAAGCACTGTTCCTAGGCCGTCATTTTATTTAAGAATTTGCTCTTAACTGACTTGCCTAGCTAAATAAAGGTTAAATAAAACATTTAAACATTTAAGTAGCCACCCTTTGCCTTGATGACAGCTTTGCACACTTTTGGTATTCTCTCAACCAACTTCATGAGGAATGCTTTTCCAACAGTCTTGAAGGAGTTCCCACATATGCTGAGCACTTGTTGGCTGCTTTTCCTTCACTCTGCGGTCCGACTCATCCCAAACCATCTCAATTGGGTTGAGGACGGGTGATTGTGGAGGCCAGGTCATCTGATGCAGCACTCCATCACTCTCCTTCTTTGTCAAATAGCCCTTACACAGCCTGGCGGTGTGTTGAGTGATTGTCCTGTTGAAAAACAAATGGTAGTCCCTATCTGGTTTGTGCTTAGTGGATAGTGTATCGCAGCAGAATGCTGTGGTAGCCATGTTGGTTAAGTGTGCCTTGAATTCTAAATAAATAACAGAGTCACCAGCAAAGCACCCTCACACCTCCTCCATGCTTCACATGTGGTTCACACATGCGGAAATCATCCATTCACCTACTCTGTCTCACAAAGACACTGTGGTTGGAACCAAAAATTTCAAATTTGGACTCAGACCTAAGGAGTGATTTCCACCGGTCTAATATCCATTGCTCATGTTTCTTGGCCCAAGCAAGTCTCTTCTTCCATGAAGGCCTGATTCACGCAGTCACCTCTGAACAGTTGATGTTGAGATGTGTCGGAAGAATTTATTTGGGCTGCAATTTCTGAGGCTGATAACTCTAATGAACTTATCCTCTGCAGCAAAGGTAACTCTGGGTCTTCCTTTCCTGTGGCGGTCCTCATGAGAGACAGTTTCATCATAGCGCTTGATGGTTTTTAGGACTGCACTTGAAGAAACTGTCAAAGTTCTTGAAATGTTCCGGATTGACTGACCTTCAAGTCTTAAAGTAATGACGGACCGTTGTTTCTCTTTGCTTATTTGAGCTGTTCTTGCCATAATATGGACTTGGTCTTTTACCAAATAGGGCTATGTTCTGTATACCACCCCTACCTTGTCACAACACAAATGATTGGCTCAAACGCATTAAGAAGGAAATAAATTCCACAAATTAACTTTTACGAAGGCACACCTCATGAAGCTGGTTGAAAGAATGCCAAGAGTGTGCAAAGCTGTCATCAAGGCAAAGGTTGGCTACTTTGAAGAATATCAAATATAAAATATATTTTGATTTGTTTAATCCTTTTTTGGTTACTACATGAAACTATTATTCTACAATGTAGAAAATAGTATAATTAATGAAAAACCCTGTAATGAGTAGGCGTGCCCAAACTTTTGATTGGTACTGTATATTAAAGAGAGATTCCAGAGGATAAGAGAGCATCATTTGACTGAACAACAGTGTGCTGATCACAGAACTAGGCCAGCTCTTACCAGATGGGTTCTTGATGACACAACTAGTAGCTCCATGGAGGTCAGCGTGAACGTAGATATCCCCTGATAAGAGACACCAACAGAGGATGAGATTTTCACACGGGTAGAGAGATAGTATGGATATTGGAACAGAGTCTAACTACAATGAAGCAATGTATTGTGAATGCATTCTATGTGGAACATGTGGGACAGTGGAACATAGCGTGTTGTGTGTACCAAACTAGCATACGTTCAAGTCTGAAACAATGTATTGGGCATGTATTCGATGCTGGTATGGACATTGGATGTTGCAAGGCAGGACTATAATAAGTGTATTCCACTCTTACCAGCCCTCAAGTAGCGCTTAACGATAATTTCATTCTGTTGCTGGTCACGTCCGGCGATGATGAGGTAATTTTCTGAGCTGATGAACCACAGGAACTTCTCAAACCTGACAGAGCACAACGATACATAATTTGTCACATACTGAAAAGATAGAGAAAGTAATTGCCCAGAAGAATATGAATTTGTCACAAACCTGACACAAACAAAGGTGGAGAGAACTTTGCGCTCATTTAATCACTTCTTACAGGTGTTACATTAGCTGGACATGGCTGCATTAGTTCAGATTTGTCAATGACTGTTCATCTCTCTACACGTGGCAAGTTTTCAGAGGGTGAATGCAGCTTCAGTTAGGTTGAGTGTCTTACCAGTAGACTTTCCTGGCCTTCTGAATGGTCGTAACCGTTTGGACCTCTTTAAGGGTTTGCTTGGTCTTCTTCTCAGCAGATTTGAAAGCCTTGAATTAAATTAAAAAGGGGGAAAATGTTACAAATATATGAACTGATCACAAACACAATCGACAGGGAATGTCATGCATGTGGCACCATCACCTTCTGGGCTGCCTCCACGGTTTTCTGCTCTTTCTTAGCAGCGGTTCGCTTGTGGTCGTAGTATCTGGAAAGAAAGGAGATAAACGTTTGGGTTCGTCAGCTTGATATCTAAAACCACATCTGGCCATACTGTTCAAAGCATAGAGATAAAACATAACTGTTCTATTTAAATTTTGCAGTTCAAAGAATACATTAAGCCAGGGAGAGTGGAGAGCCTACTTTTTGGCATTGGCGTAAGCTGACAAGCTGAGGTCCACATCCACCAGCATGGGCTGGTCCTTCTTGGGCTTGCCCTTCTGACCCTTGTCTTTGTTCTTGTTCTTCTTCCCCTTTTTCTCTTCAGCCACCTCGGCTACATCTTCCTCCTCTACTTCCTCTGGGACAATGTATGGGTTCCTGAAAGGGGAAACAACAGGGTCGTTTTCAGTAGGGGGCTGTCTTGTTAGACTTCAGTGCAGCTTTTGACAATATTGATCATAGTCTGCTGCTGGAAAAACGTATGTGTTATGGCTTTACACCCCCTTTTATAATGTGGATAAAGAGCTACTTGTCTAACAGAACACAGAGGGTGTTCTTTAATGGAGGAATATCAAATATAATCCAGTCAGATTCAGGAATTCCCCAGGGTAGCTGTTTAGGCCCCTTGCTTTTTTCAATTTTTTACTAATGACACGCCACTGACTGAGTAAAGCCAGAGTTTCTATGTATGCGGATGACTCAACACTATACACGTCAGCTACTACAGCGACTGAAATGACTGCAACACTCAACAAAGAGCTGCAGTTAGTTTCAGAGTGGGTGGCAAGGAATAAGTTAGCCCTAAATATTTCTAAAACTAAAAGCATTGTATTTGGAACAAAACACTCACTAAACCCAACTAAATCTTGTAATAAATAATGCAGAAATTGAGCTAGTTGAGATGACAAAACTGCTTGGAGTAACACTAGATTGTAAACTGTCATGGTCAAAACATATTGATGCAGTAGTAACTAAGATGGGGAGAAGTCTGTCTATAATAATGTGATGCTCTGCCTTCTTAACAACACTATCAACAAGGCAGGTCCTACAGGCCCTAGTTTTGTCGCACCTTAACTACTGTTCAGTCGTGTGGTCAGGTGCCACAAAAAAGGACTTGCAATTGCAATTGGCTCAGAACAGGGCAGCATGGCTGGCCCTTGGATGTACACAGAGAGCTAATATTAATAATATGCATGTCAATCTGTCCAGGCTGAAAGTGGAGGAGAGATTGACTTCATCACTACTTTTATTTAAGAGAGGTTGAATGCACCGAGCTGTCTGTCTAAACTACTGGCACACAGCTTGGACACCCATGTAGATAGACTGTAGATGATTTCACATTGATATCACAGTAACAGGGGTTTAGAAACCATCACACCTACTCCATACCAGCTCCCTCTATAGTGCACTATTTAGGCTCTGGGTCAAAGGGTGTGCACTATATATCCCCTCAAGACATGCCACAAGAGGTCTCTTCACAGTCCCCAAGTCCAGAACAGACTATGGGATGCACACAGTATTACATGGAACTCTATTCCACATCAAGTAATTGACACAAACAGTAAAATTAGATTTAAAAAACAGATTAAAAAAACACCTTATGGAACAGTGGGGACTGTGAAGCAACACAAACATTGGCACAGACACATGCATACACACACATACGATAACATACGCACTTAACATACACATGGATTTAGTACTGTAGATATGTGGTAGTGGTGGAGTAGGGGCCTGAAGGGACACAGTGTGTTGTGAAATCTGTGAATGTATTGTAATGTTTGAAAAATGTATAAACTGCCTTAATTTTGCTGTATCTCAGGAAGAGTAGCTGCTAATAATAAATACTAATATAAAACTGAAGAAAACAGCCTAATACAGGGAGGTACTTTTTGAACTTGTCCAATAAGAAATGTACGTTTTTGTTGTCCGTTGCAAAACACTGTGCTACGGTAGGCCCTAATGAGCATGACCCTGTTCTTTCTGTTCAGCATCCATCTATTTAATTGGCTAGAGGGCAGATAAAGGTGGGTTAGTGGTTGATTCATAGTATTTGGAGTACCCATTTCATGCTCTTGTTCGAATCCAAACTGTTCTGTGCTGGATACAATATCACATTTTTCCTTTCGAGCAGGATTCTTGGTAACACTGTTAATACAAGGCTTTATAAATGCATACATATGACACCTACAGTAAAGAGCTCGGTCCCCCTTACATATTGTTCAGCTTATTCAGACAGTTTGAAAGATGGGACACAGTGATAGGGGGGAGCATCAAGGACGTGGGATTCAAATCCTAGACGCTGTGGGCGATATATGCTGGGAAACTGCAACGCCACGCTCCCACACCTTTCCAGCAAGATTGCAGCAGCATAGGATGGATGCGTAACCAGGTTAGCTTAGTACAGCTCAGCTCAGTTGTAGTGTTAAAGGGCAGTAGTCAAGTTTAACCGAACCAAAGACAGTTCAATTCAATATGACTTTATCAATCCCTGAGGGGCAATTAGAAATGTATCCATTTTGGGCATCAACTCACTTTAAAAGCATTGTGATGTGGTTGGTCTGCAGCTTCAGCTCCTTGATGGCGCAGGCCACTGGGTCTCCGGCAGCCTGGGCCTCCTTGACGATCAGCCCTATCTCGGCCCAGTCCACCTGGTTGGCCAGGGCGCTCCGCACCACCTGCAGAGCCCTCTCCACTATGGGCAAGTTCATCTCCACCAGCTCGCCCCTAAGCCTGTCTACCTCCTGCAACAAACGTTAGCATTAGCACTCCTTTAGCATTCGCATAACTGAGTAGAAGCTATTTATTTCAAAAGTCTTTCCGTTTTAAATTAAAATCACTTCTTGAATTGACCATCTTCATTTCAAATTAACCCTGGTACGGACACACATGCTTCCCATCATAACTAGATAACACACAGAAGGTGTTAAACTACATGTCTTGGCAGAGCCACCTCTCCTCCTTCAATGAGATTACCTGTGATTAGGTTATGTACATTAGTGTTGCCTACACACAGATGCTGGGATAAGGTGCTGCCAACACCAGTTGACTATGTTCCAAAAGTAGTGCACTATACAGGGAATAGGTTGCCATTTGCGACACAGAGTAGTCTCACCTCTATGAAATTATGGAAATCCATGCATGTCACCTGCTGACAGTAACAAGGTTTGTGACTGCCGATCGATCAGGTGATCAACCCAATCACCCCATTACGGATCAGATCAATATGTAAACCACAGCCGGGGAGCTACATATTCCTCAGCTACATAGGCGGATTTCCAAATGCCACCCTATCCCTTATAAAGTGCACTACTTTTGAACATATCCCTATGGCTAGGTACACTTTATAGGGAATAGTGTGCCATTTGGGACACATCCATAAAGTGGGTCATCATGGAGGACAATCCTCCCATCATTACCCTCCACACAGCCTATCAGTCATCCTTCATTCCAGCCATAACCTGACTGTTTATTAGACAGGTAGTATGGAGAGAGCGAGGGGGAGAGAGAACCTGTGTACCTGTTTGTGTTTGTTTTGAGTTGTGGGTATTTTTGAGTTGTTTGGGGTGATTAGCAGGACCAAGGGCCATGCATTTAGAGAAAGGCGAACTTTTAGAATTTTGAATATTGTTCTAATTCTAGACATTCAGTTACATAACATTGTTTAAATATTCCCCATGTAATGTTAATTGGGAGCTAACATGACTGCCATACAATGTTGTAGTGTCATGTAAATGCATCATAATGTTCATTCTAGACATTCAATTTTATAGTATATTTTAAATATTCCCCATGTAATGTAAATTGGGAGCTAACGTGGCTGCCATAGAATGTTGAAGTGTCATGTAAACGCATCATAATGCAAAAACCGCATTGGCCCAACTCTAAATACATGGCTCTGGCCGGACCCATTAGCACTCCTTTTGGTCTGACCATTTGTTTTCACTGTGGTGATCAGACCCGAGTTCAAATATCATTGGTTATCTTTCAAATACTTTGAGTGCTTGATTGAGACTGCCTGTTGATGGTTCAGGTTTACTCCATTGGTTCCATTGAGCAAGGAAGGCTAAATCAAGAGCAGTTTAAGTATCTGAAAGAAAACAAATACTAGTTGAACCCAGGGCAGTGTTCGAATACCCATACTAACATACTGTATACTACATACTTAATGAGTATATATTACATAAAATGTTCTATTAGTTAATTTTAGTATACTGTAAACGAATGGTATCGTTTCAGTTGAGCGTACTAGAGCGTCGCCTGTCTACCGGAAGTTGATGCTGTTGCTATGCAACCTCTTGCTAGCATAACAAATGACTAGCTAAACATTTTACGATTTCGGGTGTGTTCGTAAATTCAAATCTGCAGTGCCAGAGTGTGCTCTGGGCATTCGTAAATCCAGAGCGTTGTCAGATTGTAAATTCAGAGCGTTTCACTCTCGGAGCGTTCAGAGCCGACACTGGACGCTCTTGACGAGGAGTAGGGCTGATCTGAGCGTTCAACGGCAGTCAAGCACCCAAGCTAACTGGCTAACGTTGGCTAGCTACTTCCAGACACAAATGAGAGAACACCTCACTCTGACCATTTTACTCGCCATCACAGAGCTGGTTAGGCTGTTTTCATGTTATCCAGAGCGTTGGTGACTAACTGTGCAGCTGGCAACAATTTATTACTCTTTTTTTTTTTGCAAACATTTACTGACACCGGCCATATTCAAATGGTGCGCGAGACTAATTAACAAAGTCTATTGAAAAGCAAAACGACTACACCACTTATCTAAGAATGACGTGAATAATCAAGTCAATAAAACGTTGGCTAGTTAGCAGATAGTTAATATACTGCCTGGCGAGCTCGATGTATTAGTATCCAACTAACGTTAGGTAACTAGCTAACATACCGATACATAGTGCTGTAATGCTTTGCGGTTCGTAAGGATAGCGTAGCTAACAAATTGTCAGCCAACATAACGTGTAACGTAACTTATTTGAAATGTCATTACATTGCTCAACATTAACATTTGTCATTAGTTAGTTCAATGAATTTGAATTCGCTCTCGTCGGACTTCGGCTGCATAGTTTCTGTCATTTTCTCCAAATCTGAAAACGTTGTGAAGCCACGCCCATTTTCTGAAGATTTGCATTACGGGCCCTAAAAGTACGGAAATGGTAAATTTGGCAAATTTAGTACGACATCCGGAAACTTTTGGCATACTAACTATATCCATACTATGACCAATAAGCATACTACATACACAGTTGAAGTCGGAAGTTTACATACACCTTAGCCAAATACATTTAAACTCAGTTTTTCACAATTCCTGACATTTATTCCGAGTAAGAAGTCCATGTTTTACGTCAGTTAGGATCACCACTTTATTTTAAGAATGTGAAATGTCAGAATAATAGTAGAGAGATTGATTTATTTCATCTGTACAAACTATTGTTTGTACAAACTATTGTTTGTACAGATGAACGTGGTACCTTCAGGCGTTTGCTCCCAAGAATGAACCAGACTTGTGGTCTTTTTTCTGTGGTCTTGGCTGATTTCTTTTGAAGGCACTAGGTTTGAAGATAGGCCTTGAAATTCATCCACAGGTACACCTCCAATTGACTCAAATTATGTCAATTCGCCTATCAAAAGCTTCTAAAGCCATGACATCATTTTCTGGAATTTTCCAAGCTGTGGTACGGTCAACTTAGTGTATGTAAACTTCTGACCCACTGGAATTGTGATACAGTGAAATAATCTGTCTGTAAACAATTGTTGGAAAGCTTACTTGTGTCATGCACAAAGTAGATGTCCTAACTGACTTGCCAAAACTATAGTTGGTTTACAAGAAATTTGTTGAGTGGTTGAAAAAACTACTTTTAATGACTCCAACCTAAGTGTATGTAAACTTCCGACTTCAACTGCACTCAATTCACGTCAAAAATAGTACAGTTAGTGCGGTTAGTATGAGTATTCAAACACAGCTCAGTTCTGGTGGTGATGAGAGAGTTCTTCAGTATTGACCTGAAGTTGGTGCAGTGCCTCCAGCCTCTGCACGTGGTCCCTCTTGACATTGTCCAGCTTTTTCAGAGCCTGTTTCTCCTGCTGCAGGGCCTTCACGTCAATCCTCTGACTCTCCATCTTGGAGTAGAATTCGTCCACTGCCTAAGCGCAGAGGAGCAAGACTTACTTTAGTGATCTCATACCTTAGTCTTATGAAAATACCAATATAGTTTTGGTACAGTAGGTACGTATGGGAAACAATGACATTTTCCCAACATATGCATAGGGTAAATAAACAGATATAAAGGACATATATTCTAAAATTCACCTTGTCAAACGTATCAAACTCAACATAGTGGCTATTTGCATGTTGGGCAAAGAGGAAGGGATGGAATTCCTCATATCTGTAAAAGAAGACAATGTTGGAGATTTGAGCATATCTCACCAACCAAGCAAACAAAAACCTCCATAATGCTTCTGGTGAGACGTAATGCTGATCTTACCAGTAACTGAACTTTGAGACATAATATCATAAGCACAGAATGAGAGTCAAATAAAATAACTTACGTGAGCAATTCTTCAGGTTTCTCTGGGGCTAAACTTGGTTTCTTCTCACATTTTTGGATGATGTAGCCCTGCAACGAAACAAGGGAGACAGTTTTCTATAATTTCGCTATGACAAATGGATCTGATGTATGAATGAATGTTCTCAATAAAGACGTGAGACCTACCTTTCCATCGAAGCTTGCCGTTTTCTCCATATAATCTTCTGCCATTTGCAGGGCATCGAGGATTTTGGGTGCATCTACAGACAACAATTAAGCCTATTACATCCAGAATATCACAATTCTGATGATCATTGTTTGAATAATATATACCAGCAGCACATCTTTGTAATCTGCCAACGGCTACAGCTGGTCTAAAAGAAACGTACCTCGTGCAGCATCAAACTGGCTGTCCACTTTGATGAACCCGGGGAGTCCCACTTCCATCAGACAGTGCTCTATGAGAGTAGCCCCATATGCTGAAAGAGCAGATAGATAACATTAGAAGTTAAGTCTGCTGTTTACAATAATAACATTGTGTAAAACATTTATTTTTAAACTAAACCTGGATGAGCAATGGATGGAGCCACTGAGGAGATGAAGACTACTTACGAAGGTGGGGATTGAGGACCCTTTTCACCTGTTCTCCATTCGTGGCCTTCAACAGGACTTCAGTGAGTCTACATGAAAAACAAACCAACACATATGATTATTTCTTCAATGAACTCTTGGGCCTAACTAGGGTTGCAAAAGTCCGGTAAACTTTCCCAAAATAACCAAGTTTTCCAGAAATCCTGGCTGGATGATTGCGAAACTCCTGCTTATTGAAATCAAATTTTATTGGTCACAACGCCGAATACAACAGGTGTAGACTTTACAATGAAATGGTTTCTTACAAGCCCATTCCCAACAGTGCAGAGCTAAAAAGTAAGAAATATTTGCTAAATTAAAAAAAGGAAGTAGTAACAAAAACAATAGCGAGGCTATATACAAGGAGTACCAGTAACAGGTCAATGTGCAGGGGTACAAGGTAGTTGAGGTAATTGAGCCAATACAGTACATACATGTGGGCAGTGGTGGAAAAAGTACCCAATTGTCATAATTGAGTAAAAGTAAAGATACCTTAATAGAATAATACTCAAGTAAAAGTCATGCAGTACAATACTACTTGAGTAAAAGTATTCGGTTTAAAATATACTTAAGAGTCAAAAGTGTAATTGATAGAATATACTTAAGTATCAAAAGTTAAAGTAAAAATCATTTCAAATTCCTTATATTAAGCAAACCAGACAGCAACATTTTCTTTTTATGGATAGTGTAAGTCGCTCTGGATAATTTGTAAGTCGCTCTGGATAAGAGCTCTGGATAAGAGGGTCTGCTAAATGACTTAAATGTAAATGTAGTGAGTCTGCCAGATCAGTGGCAGTAGAGATGAACAGAGAGGATATTTTGATAAGTGCGTGAATTGGACCATTTGTGTCCTGCTAAGCATTCTAAATGTAACAAGTACTTTTGGGTGTCAGGGAAAATGTATGGAGTAAAAAGTACATTATTTTCTTTAGGAATGTAGTGAAGTAAAAGTTATCAAAAATATAAACAGTAAAGTACAGATACCCCAAAGTATTTTTTACTTAAGTACTTTACACAACTGCATATGGGTAAAAGTGACTAGGCAATCAGGATATATAATAAACAGAGTAGAAGCAGCGTATGTAAAGTGTGTCTGTGGCATCAATGTGTGTGTGTGTGTTGGAGTGTCAGTGTAGTATGTGAGTGTGTGGGTAGAATCTAGTGAATATAGCTTGGGGGTATAGGCTGCTCAAGTGCCTTCTGGTCAGAGACTTGTCGCCCCGGTACTGCTTGCAATGCGGTAGCAGAGAGAACAGACTATGACTTGGGTGGCTGGAGTCTGACACTTTTTTGGGCCTTCCTCTGACACCGCCTGGTATAGAAGTCCTGGATGGCAGGGAGTTCGGCCCCAGTGATGTACTGTGTTGTACGCACTACCCTCTGTAGTGCTTTGAAGCCACCGGACGGCGATATTGGCACTCCCTAGAAGGAGCAGTCCTCCATAGTAATGAATGGAATTCTACAGTATTTCAATTCAATTTTAAGGAGATAATTACACATATTCAAGTATTTTTGTTGTTGTAGTGGGGATATTAGCATAACTTTAAGGGAAATGTTATATATTTTCTCATGTTTATTTTTATGTTTAGCTGACATAATACAATTTAAAAAGTAAGCATTAAGGTGTCTCTAATAGAATACATGGGACAAAAACAAATGTAGACAATAATAAAGGCATTTCTATAGCTTCAAAAACATTTTGCAATGGTGGGGGAATGCCAAGATGGAGGCGTGGTGGTTTCAAAACAGTTCCCCTTGTCAGATTATACACACACAACCAGTCAAAAGTTCAGACACCTACTCATTCAAGGGTTATTCTCTATTTGTACTATTTTCTACATTGTAAAATAATAGTGAAGACATCAAAACTATGTAGTGACCACAAAAGTGTTAAACAAATCAAAATATATTTTATATATTTGAGATTCTTCAAAGTAGCCACCCTTTGCCTTGATGACAGCTTTGCACACTTTTGGTATTCTCTCAACCAACTTCATGAGGAATGCTTTTCCAACAGTCTTGAAGGAGTTCCCACATATGCTGAGCACTTGTTGGCTGCTTTTCCTTCACTCCGCAGTCCAACTCATCCCAAACCATCTCAATTGGGTTGAGGTCGGGTGATTGTGGAGGCCAGGTCATCTGATGCAGCACTCCATCACTCTCCTTTTTGGTCAAATAGCCCTTACACAGCCTGGAGGTGTGTTGGGTCATTGTCCTGTTGAAAAACAAATGATAGTGCCACTAAGCCCTAACCAGATGGATGGCGTATCGGTGCAGAATGCTGTGGTAGCCATGTTGGTTGTGTGTGACTTGAACTCTAAATCACAGACAGTGTCACCAGCAAAGCACCCCCCACCATCACACCACCTCCTCCATGCTTCACGGTGAGAACCACACATGTGGAGTTCATCCGTTCACCTACTCTGCATCTAACAAAAGAAACGGCAGTTGGCACCAAAAATCTCCAATTTGGACTTGCTCGTGCATTGCTCGTGTTTCTTGGCCCAAGCAAGTCTCTTCTTCTTTTGTGTGTCCTTTAGTAGTGGTTTCTTTGCAGCAATTCGACCATGAAGGCTTGACTTTGAACAGTTGATGTTGAGATGTGTCTGTTACTTGAACTCTGTGAAGCATTTATTTGGGCTGCAATCTGAGGTGCAGTTAATAAATGAATTTATCCTCTGCAGCAGAGGTAACTCTGGGTCTCCTTTTCTGTGGCGGTCCTCATGAGAGCCAGTTTCATCATAGCGCTTGATGGTTTTTGGGACTGCACTTTCAAAGTTCTTGAAATTTTCCGGATTGACTGACCATGTTTTAAAGTAATGATGGACTGTCATTTCTCTTTGCTTATTTGAGATGTTCTTGCCATAATATGGACTTGGTCTTTTACCAAATAGGGCTATCTTCTGTATACCACCCCTACCATGTCACAACACAACTGATTGGCTCAAACGCATTCACGAAATAAGTTCCACAAATTAACTTAACAAGGCACACCTGTTAATTGAAATGCATTCCAGGTAACTACCTCATGAAGCTGGTTGAGAGAATGCCAAGAGTGTGCAAAACTGTCATCAAGGCAAAGGGTGGATACTTTGAAGAATCTCAAATATATTATGATTTGTTTGCTTTTTTGGTTACTACATGATTCCATATGTGTTACAGTAATCCCTCGTTTATCGCGGGGGTTACGTTCCGAAAATGACCCGCGATAAGTGAAATCCGCGAAATAGAAAACTTTTTTTTTTTTTTACAATTAGCAACTATTACATGTATACAAATACAGTGACTCACGTGTAGGCCGTTTCACTGCTCTTCAGACTGGGCCGCTGCATCCTGACTGCGCTCTGCAGTGTTCTCTTCTTCTGAAGCCCGCGGTGCAGGTGTGTTTGTTCGGGAGAAGAACATAGTGATAGGCAGCTGTTGTCGCTCTTTTTTCTTCTTTGCAAAAAGATCCTTGTACACCGACATGCCACCATCGATTACGTTGGAGAACTGTAATGAACGGCTCATCAAAGGGTCCCATTCCTCAGCTACTCGCTTAAGTTCAGTGGCCATTCGCACCATGGTTGCTAAGCGACCAAGCGTTAGTCCTTCCTCCTCATCTCTCGTGTCCTCTTCTCCCTCTTCTCTTTCATCGTCGCTTTGTGGCTTTGTCATTTCTGCCAGCTCTGCATCGGTCAGCGGCTGTGCGTCTCCATCAATCAGGGCGTTTATGTCATCCGGACTCATGTCATTAGATGGAGAGATAGATAGGTAGCATAGGTAGAGAGATAGGTAGCATCTTCCGCCGTTTGGGCCCATCCGCAGGTGCTTTTGTCGGTCCAGGCCGTTTCGTCGACATTATGGGTTTAGGAGATGTTCGAAATTACAAGATAATTTGGCCAACTTAATGTAAATTTGCCAAGCTGTTTTATGTACGTACACATAACTGCACGAGACGACAAAATGATAGCACAATTCGTAGCATGTTTTGATACAAGAAGCGGGAGTGAGTTTTTAGCGAATCAGAATGCAGAGCACAATGCACAAAAAAAAAAAAAAAATGCATTATGAAAATCCGCGAAATAGCGAATCCGCGATAAGTGAACCGCGAAGTGGCGAGGGATCACTGTATTTCATAGTTTTGATGTCTTCACCATTATTCGTCAATGTATAAAACAGTAAAAATAAAGAAAAACCCTTGAAAGGGTAGGTGTGTCCAAACTTTTGACTGGTACTGTCTGTATGTATGTATGTATATAATATATATATATATAATTGAATACAATGCTCAGTTCACTAAACATCTTGTGACAAATCCCTCTACTTTTCACCGAATTCATCTGCAAATATTTACATATTTTCCCAATCTTTTGCACGCATTGGCCCCGTGATTCATCCTAACCCACTCTCCCCCCATGATTCATTCATCCTACCCCACTATCTGCCTCCAGGGGCTGTCTTACCTCTCCATGCTGATGAGGGGCTCTGGGGGCCTGGCGTTCTCCACAGGGTACCTCTCCCTCACCGCTATCTTCACATCTTCCTCTCCCTCTGCTGTGCGGAAGCGCAGCAGGTTCAGAATGGTGTACTCGTGGTCCGCCAGGATAATGTTACCCTTCACATACACAGGGGGTGCACATTACATTGCATTCAACACGACGATCATAAAGAGAACCGCATGGATTATCTAATATCATTGCTAAATATGAAACGAGTACTGTATTCTAGAGTTGAGGAGTATAATGAAAACGTCAGACTCGGAGAGAGGAAAAAGGGAATGGTCATTTCTCACCCTGTCATAGAGTTCCACTATCAGATGGTAAGCAGCCTCATCTGAGCCAAACTGGATGTCAACAATCCTGTCAACCCCAAGCTGCTTCACCTGTGTTAGTCGTCTTGACTTGAGATGCTTTCGACACTGTGGGGAAGAGTGATCATACAGTGAGTTACCAAGACATTCATCATTGCTTGACAAGTGAATGGACAACTGAAAAAACAACTTATCCTCACTTTCATGGCAAAGCCAGAGGGCATCATATTTTTGGGCCATTCAAAGTCTGTAGAATGAATGCGGAGTCCAGATTCAACCAGTAGAATAGATTTGGTGTCAGGCCTGAAAACAAACAAAAACGTTTTCAATTCTAACCTTGAACACCAGTCATCCCTAGGACTACGTGTACATGGCAAGTTCTGTAAACAAACATCATGGCAACAACATGGATGGTTGCTGTAGCTTGGTACCACTGACAGGCAGCAGATATTACTTACTTTTGCAACCGGATGAGATAGGTCTTGGTGTCGATGTCATACACGTTGTTTACGCGCATACCAAGGTAACTGTGATAACATAACAAGTTAAGTTAGTGTCATGATGACGTTATTCATAAGTCCCAATCATATTTTGTTAGCTAGCTATCCATTTAGCTAGATATCTGTGTAGTTAACGTCTGTCAAGTTTAGCGAATGCCCGTGGACCTAAACCCATTGTTGACAGTAGTTATTTAGTTAGCTAGTTACTCAATGGCCGTGTTCGAGAACGTCAAAACCGTGATGTTTCGTGGGTAAATTGTGACTGATCTTGCTACAAATAATAATGCGTCGTTATTTATGACGCAAGGTGATTTGAAGATCAGTCAGTCGCCTGAAATGTCGAACAAGCCAAATCTCTCTTTTAACGTCGACATTTGCTACAGTAACTAGTTAGCTAGCTAGCCAACATTAGCACGTTTCATGATGCATGAACCAGACTAACTTACTTAGCATTTATCTCAGCAATAACCGCTCTGATATCCACGGTATTGAATCTTGTTTTCATGGTGAAAATTAGTAGTTTGTATTCGTTGTCCGAAACATTTACACTGCAGACAAGGAGAGCAGCACACAGCAACGAAACACGCTGGCTTTTACAGCACGCATGCGCGGTCTAGATTTGTACGGAATCCTGTTTGAATCAAAAATACCACGCGAGCATGGACTCTCGCGCACACAAACACGCTTGTGCACGTGCATGCGCAGACATTTGACGAAAATTCTTTACATTACGCAATGATGAATTTTGTTGGTTGACGCTGCCAGGTGATGGTCACCCGCTGCTACTTGGGAGTGTTTCAAGATACAAATTAACGGTAGATTTGGGGCATTGTTGTACTAAATGCGTTCTCTTCGTCAGCTATCGTATAATTATGTATTACACAAATTGGCTTGTTGGTGTGAAAAATAGAGCATGCATTCGCAAAGCAAACAAAACGCATAGTATCGACTGGAAAAGCTTCATGGACATATATAACAATACAACGTCGTACAATCGAAATAGATCTGAGCTCATTTTAAGCAAGCTTCTTTGGAAAAAAGGTGAGATCAATACTTCGCAAAATGGCATTCAAACGAACAACATGTTTACATGAACATGCTCCACGTTATAGGAAATATATGTTTTGTTCATTTTTTTGGTAAGCTATGTTGCATTTGGCTCCATCTCTCTGCTCGAGCGACTGATGTGTGCAGACCTTTTGTAATAGAGCAAAAACACAATTGTTATACTATTTGCAGAATAAAGGCATTTGGACGTCCATAACAGTAAAAGTGTGCATACATCATTGAGTGTGAGTCCAATGTCAGAAATAGATAGCCAGCCAATGTAACGAGACACGTTTCTTGTTTCAAATCATCCACCTTTTAGGTCAGAGTTGAGGGTGAGGCGTGCCTGGTTACCAAGGTGACGGCCCAGCTAACATGGCTAGCTAGTAGTAGAGATTAGAAATGTCTTCATTAGGCTAGGCTAGAGACCAGCAAGGCGTATTTTCCCCCAAGCCTTTCAATCTTGGAGTTAGCTAGCTAAAATGCATGCCACAACACCACAGATAGAACAATGAGATTAGTTATACAAATCTTTGACAACAATGTGTCATGAAAATATCGCTATGTGTTATTTATATATTGGACTAACGTTAGCTAGTAACGTTATGGATAATTTACTTCTATGCAGTGTACACTCTGAAGAATGGATAGTAAGTTGATCGAATTGTTTGCCTGTACTAACGGTACTAGTAGTTAACGTTAGCTAGCTAGCTACTAACGTTAGGAAACTAGTACAGTACGCTAGCGTTAGCTAGATACAGCTACTGTAGATAGCTGCATGTTTTTTCTCAACTCCTTTGTTGTTATGCAGATTACAAGATAATCAAGAAAATTGGAGAAGGGACATTTTCAGAAGTGGTGAAGGCTCAAAGCCTGAAAGATGGGAAATATTATGCTTGTAAAACGATGAAGCAGTCACTCAGCAGGTAATTATCATGTGTGTTGCCCATAAGTATATAATGGTTCTGCCTGCTGCTTGCCTTCAGGTGCATGGCATCCTCTTTGTACGTGGACCCTTGCCTTGAAACTCGAGCCAGCAGCATGACACCCCTACCTTATCCTACTGGGTGTCAACCATTGATGTGTATATTGGTTTCAACATACTCTGACCAAGTGAGGTCAGCGAGGGACAACGTGGCTTTAAGTTTTGTGGCAAGAATTTTTAAGCCTGCATCTTTGAAAATGAGTCATGAGACATGTTCTCTACAATAGAAAGATTAAGTTACACGTAATAAACGTGTTTTGTTTTTTGTTGCTCAGCCTGGAACAGGCCAACAACCTGCGAGAAGTCCAGGCCATGAAGAAACTGAACCCTCACCCCAACATCATTCAGCTGCATGAATTGATATTGTGAGTACAATGTTTGTCACAGTCGTTTTCATTGTATGTGTGAGGCCTGAACTGAATTATAACAGGATAATTTTGTCTGATTCATTCAATGTGTTACAGTGACAAAGAATCAGGGACCCTGTCCTTGGTATGTGAGCTGATGGAGATGAACATCTATGAGTACATACGAGGTCAGACACACAGGGAAACTGCTACTGTGAATGACATGAAACCTTTACCATAACTGTAACTACAGTACATCAAAGACTATTTCTCATTCTGTTATCTTGTGTATTGCTAACTTGTCTCACTTGCAGGGAGGCAACAACCTTTGCCAGAAAGTAAAATCAGACACTACATGTATCAACTTTGCAAGTCACTCGATCACATGCATAGGTAAGAATGAAATATGGATGGGAGCTTGTCCAATAATGCTTTTTAGTTTACATTTCTTACGGGGGGGTTAAGGGTAATTGTTTTGCTTCCCCTAAAAGTTAACAGTTTTACTCTTTTGTTACCTTCGTACAGCAATGGGATCTTCCACCGTGATGTTAAGCCAGAGAACATTCTAATCAAAGTAAGTTAAAAAAACCTGATGATGCTGAAAACCTTGCCTGCTAATTTGTAAATAAGAACTGTTACTGTTACGTTATTTACCATATGTTGCCCATGACTTTGTTGGTTGCTTCCATAGCATGATGTGCTCAAACTAGGAGACTTTGGCTCATGCAGGAGTTTGCACTCCAAGCCCCCCTACACAGAGTACATCTCCACCCGCTGGTACAGAGCCCCAGAGTGCCTCCTTACAGACGGCTATTACTCACACAAGATGGACATGTGGAGTGTAGGATGTGTTTTCTACGAGATCATCAGGTACCTTGTCATTGGCTGTGACCGAATTCTCAAACTACATACTGCTTATGTACTTTCCATCCTTGCATACCCAAAAAGCTGACTAAATAGGATGTAGTATTATAATTAGGTTATAGCCTTAGTGATATATGTATTCCTCTATGGTCAAAGCCAGACATTCATGAACACATACTGTTGTGTAAGTAGCCTTGATGGCATCACAGATTATCATGTTTTTATATTTCAGTCTCAGCCCTCTGTTTCCGGGTACCAACGAGTTGGATCAGGTGACCAAGATCCATGATGTTTTGGGTACACCTGACAGCAGTCTTCTTCAAAAATTCAGGCAGTACGTTTCTTACTTTGGCTGCGTTATATACGTTTCTCATGTAATGGAGACCAATGCCTTCACAGTATGTTCAATGGAAACCATTGTCCTTAGTGACATTGTTGTACATTATTGTTGACAGGTCTAGGGCGATGCGTTTTGACTTCCCTCCACGGAAGGGCAGTGGGATCTCTCGGCTCATCCCAAACTGTTCTGCGCCCAGTCTGTCATTGCTCTACCAGATGCTGGCCTACGACCCAGAGGAGCGCATTGGCTCACGAGCGGCGCTACAACACGCCTATTTTAGAGAGCTACGGTAAGCACGCACTGTACTGGATAGAAAATACAGACATACTGTACTGTGCCTTAAAATTGTAGTGTGTAAGATACATTTTTCATATGGTAAATGCTATCTTCCCTCCTGTCCTCTTTGGTTCTTGTCTCAGGCTGGCAGAGAGGAGAGCTGATAGTCTGCACAGGGCCATTGGGACTGTAGAGGGAGGACAGAGCAGTGGGACCCCCAACTCTGTGGATCACGTGTGGCGCATGGCCAGACAGGGCAGGAGGCAGGTAAGAGATGGCCACATCGCTTAAAAATAGGTCCAAAAGGTTGACCCTACATCAGATTTTATAAGTAATGAAAACCCCATTACAAAGATTAGGATAACATGTAATAATAGGCTACATACTGGAAAAAGTACCAAATATTCCATAATTGCGATGCACTTTGCCCTGCTATGATGCCCTGCTAGGAAGTCTCTCATGATGGCCTAATATTATTTTGTTTTGCAGCACAACATAAAGCATGTTGCCGAGCCTCGGATCAGACGCAACGCCCAACATTATCCAGTGGAATTACCAAAGCTCAATGTGGTAGTGCCTGCACCCCAGATCACCTACCCTGGTACAGCTCTTACCATCACTCACCGTGGGTCCCCCCTTCCAGTCATCACGTCAAAAAAGTGCCACTTGCGGTTGGCTAAGGTAAACACACTCCATTACGGTGTACATTTTAGAACATCCCTACGGCTACTCCCTATTTTAAGACATCCCTAAGGCTACTCCCTACGACAAAAGTCCTGTACGGACATTACTTTATTGCACATCATATAAAGCAGTGGTCTCCAAACAGTCGATCGCTATTGACTGGTCGATCTCCAAGGCATTCTATTTTTTGAATTCGTCTTGCGGTATGTGCACCCGATTCAGCTGTCCTGTGCGCCGGGTGGACAACGTGTTCCCATTTTATTTGTCAGAAGGTACAAATTCTGCCTTCCCGGGGGTAGCACTATATGCCCACCGCTGGCCAATCAGATGGCTCAGATTACCGTGTCTGCAGTAATGTAGCAGGCATAAAAGAAAGTCCCGTGTGGCTCAGTTGGTAGAGTATGACGCTTGCAACGCCGGGGTTGTGGGTTCAATTCCCATGGCGGACCAGTATGGGGGGGGAAAGTATTAAAATGTATGCATTTACATTTACATTTAAGTCATTTAGCAGACGCTCTTATCCAGAGCGACTTACAAATTGGTGCATTCACCTTATGATATCCAGTGGAACAACCACTTTACAATAGTGCATCTAACTCTTTTAAGGGGGGGGGGGGTTAGAAGGATTACTTTATCCTATCCTAGGTATTCCTTAAAGAGGTGGGGTTTCAGGTGTCTCCGGAAGGTGGTGATTGACTCCGCTGACCTGGCGTCGTGAGGGAGTTTGTTCCACCATTGGGGTGCCAGAGCAGCGAACAGTTTTGACTGGGCTGAGCGGGAACTGTACTTCCTCAGAGGTAGGGAGGCGAGCAGGCCAGAGGTGGATGAACGCAGTGCCCTTGTTTGGGTGTAGGGCCTGATCAGAGCCTGAAGGTACGGAGGTGCCGTTCCCCTCACAGCTCCGTAGGCAAGCACCATGGTCTTGTAGCGGATGCGAGCTTCAACTGGAAGCCAGTGGAGAGAGCGGAGGAGCGGGGTGACGTGAGAGAACTTGGGAAAGTTGAACACCAGACGGGCTGCGGCGTTCTGGATGAGTTGTAGGGGTTTAATGGCACAGGCAGGGAGCCCAGCCAACAGCGAGTTGCAGTAATCCAGACGGGAGATGACAAGTGCCTGGATTAGGACCTGCGCCGCTTCCTGCGTGAGGCAGGGTCGTACTCTGCGAATGTTGTAGAGCATGAACCTACAGGAACGGGTCACCGCCTTGATGTTAGTTGAGAACGACAGGGTGTTGTCCAGGATCACGCCAAGGTTCTTAGCACTCTGGGAGGAGGACACAATGGAGTTGTCAACCGTGATGGCGAGATCATGGAACGGGCAGTCCTTCCCCGGGAGGAAGAGCAGCTCCGTCTTGCCGAGGTTCAGCTTGAGGTGGTGATCCGTCATCCACACTGATATGTCTGCCAGACATGCAGAGATGCGATTCACCACCTGGTTATCAGAGGGGTATGCACTCACTACTGTAAGTCGCTCTGGATAAGAGCGGCTGCTAAATGACTAAAATGTAAAAAATGAAAGCTACAGCGAAATTGATACTGTGAGATTTCTAAACTTTTAAAACCATGACTAGAGAGAGACTGTCAACAACTTACAGCAGAGTTGCTGTTTTTATGAGTGAGTTCATGTTTGTTTTTACTCTGCACTGTCAACACTTTCTATTCAACACTTATAAGCCATAAAATGTGCGTTCTCCCTACTTCCACTCACGCTACAACCAGCACTGCAGCGGCAATGAATGAGTAGGAAAGTGTATCGATAAGCTTGGGTCTTTTTTTAGATTGAGGAATATTTCACTTTCTCTGGTCATAGGAGTAACAACATGAATTTGTGCATGAGGTAGAAATAATGCGGTGCAAATTGAGTTTCGCCATCAGCTGGAAGACGGTGTCCCTTTTTGGTCAGTGTCAGCGGAGGAAAGGGAGAGCAGAGGGACGTTGAGGCGGACCCTCAGTCTGCTGCCCTCTCCCTCCGCTGAGACTGACCATCAGATGCAGGCTCCTTCAGCCCAGTAAAATTTAAAGAAGCTAACTATTTAAATGTATGCTCACTCAGCTGTGCCTCACAAGTAATACAACAACTAATCGGTTACTGGTGTGATCATACTACATCAAATGAAATGGTTTTTTTTAATGGTCTGAGAAGAACAATACATTCATTGGCAAGTCAAGCAAAGCCAATACGAGGTGATATAGTTTTGGGCCTATAGCCTACTGCACAAACCTCATTGCTACAGAACTGTTTTTAATAGGGTAATGTTGCATTTTTAGTTGTTAAAAAAATCAGAACAGTAGATCTCAGCTTGCACTTCGACACAAAGTGTACTCAAAAGGTTGGTGACCACTGATTATTTATTTTTTATTTTGCCTTTATTTAACCAGATAGGCCAGTTGAGAACAAGTTCTCATTTACAACTGCGACCTGGCCAAGATAAAGCAAAGCAGTGCGACAAAAACAACAACACAGAGTTACAAATGGGATAAACAAACATACAGTCAATAACGCAATAGAAAAATCTGTATACAGTGTGTCCAAATGAAGTAAGGTGGTAAGGCAATAAATAGGCCAATAGTGGCGAAGTAATTACAATTGAGCAATTTACACTGGAGTGATATGTGCAGATGAGGGTGTGCAAGTAGAAATACTGGTGTGCAAAAGAGCAGAAAAACAAAAATGGGGATGAGGTAGGTAGGTAGGTAGTTGGTTGGTTGGGCTATTTACAGATGGGCTGTGTACAGCTGCAGCGATCGGTAAGCTGCTCTGATAGCTGACGCTTAAAGTTAGTGAGGGAGATATGTCTCCAAGTTCTGTGATTTTTGCAATTCGTTCCAGTCATTGGCAGCAGAGAACTGGAAGGAAAGGCAGCCAAACGAGGTGTTGGCTTTGTGGGATGTATACCTGCTGGAGCGTGTGCTACGGGTGGGTGTTGCTATGGTGACCAGTGAGCTGAGATAAGGTGGAGCTAAAGGAAGACCACCCTAATGTCAGAACATGTGAGGCTGTAAGTTTCAAGCGTCTCTGAAGAAGTGCTGCTCTAGGATCAGGTCCGCCCTGTCCATGTAATGTTATGCATTATGATCTAAAAGGCAACACTTATCCTAGATCAACACTCCTACTCTGAGACCCTTGATGCATACAGTATCAGGACTCACCCATGTGTTGTTCATATTTCTGTTAATAACCTTAGTCTCTTTTCCCAACAGCCAAGGGATGAGTCCTACTGCTCTGCTTTCAAGACCTACTACATGCCTCCTTTGGACAGGAAACGTGGTGGCTGCTGAGAGCCCCAATTCTTAAGAACTGTTGCTGTTTAACAGAACATACCTGTAGCTACTGTACATACTCTAATCTGCTTTGTTTGAAATGTTTTAGACAATATTGTTTGAACAAAGCTATTCAGCTTCTGTAAAGCCTGCCACTTTCTGGTGAGAAGTGCAACCAGGGTGTTTGACAAAGGAATATCACATAGCAATAATTACCAGGGTTAATTTGTACACGTCATAATTCCTGCAGATGAAATACAACATGATCCCCAAAGTATATTTAACTCTGTCATCAGTGTTAGCTTAATGAGATATTGCCTATTAACCATTATTTACCCAGCCATTTCCTAACTAAATTAGGTGTCATGTTAACAGCTGTTGATAAGTTTACTCAAAATGTAGCTAATGACTGTACTCGCATGCAACGCAGAAATTCAAGGATGAGCTCTGATATATTTTATCAAGTGATGAAAGAGCCAGCATTAGTTCATTGATTCAGCACAGTGTAGTGTATGCTAGTGCTTGATAAAATTAGATTTTGGGAAATTCACTTTTTTGCTCACAGAGCATATCTTTATAATAAAATCAAAGTTGCAGATTTCCTAGGCCACTGTGACTTCCAAAGCAAGTGTCATGTGCATGACAATAATTACAAAAGAAACTCCTTAAACTCTCAGAATGTGCTTTAGTATCACCCCTTTTACAAAAGATCTGTAGAATATACTACTGCATTGCCAAAGGAGTATAAAATGTAACTGTATTTTGTAACAAGTTCTGTGAATGTTTTTCTCTTTTTTAATGATGTCATATTACATAAGATTTTCCAAAGCTGTGACAGATTTTTGAGAGAGGTACACTACACAACCAACATTTTGTGGACACCTGCTCGTCGAAATTCTCATTCCAAAATCAAGGGCATTAATATGGAGTTGGTCCCCCCTTTGCTGCTATAAACATCCTCCACTCTTTTGGGAAGGCTTTCCACTAGATGTTGGAACATTGCTGCAGTGACTTGCTTCCACAGCCACAAGATGTTGGGCAATTCATCGCAAATGTGTTCTATGGAGATGAGGTCAGGGGTCTGTGCAGGCCCGTTTAAGTTCTTCGCCACCGATCTCGACAAACCATCTGTATGGACATAGTCGGCGTTCCAATGGCGGCAAGCTTTACAACACTCCAGCCAACGCATGGTGATCTTAGGCTTGGGTGCGGCTGCTGGACCATGGAAACCCATTTCATGAAGCTCCCGACGAACAGTTCTTGTGCTGACGTTTCTTCCATAGGCAGTTTGGAACTCTGTAGTCGGTGTTACAACCGAGGACACAGAACGGTGGTCCCATTCGGTGAGCTTGTGTGGCTGAGCCATTGTTGATCCTAGATGTTTCCACTTCACAATAACAGCACTTACAGTTGACCGGGGCAGGTCTAGCAGCGCAGATCTTTGACCAACTGACTTGCTGGAAAGGTGGCATCCTATGACGGTACAACGTTGAAAGTCACTGAACTCTTCAGTAAGGCCAATCTACTGCCAATATTTGTCTATGGAGATTGCATGACTGTGCTCGATTTTATACACCTGTCAGCAACAGGTGTGGCTGAAATAGCTGAAATCCACAAGTTAGAAGGGGTGTCCACATACTTTTGTATATAAAGTGTATATACATTGCCTTCAGAAAGTATTCACACCCCTTTACTTTTACCACATTTTGTTGCGTTACAGCCCGAATACAAAAAAAATAAAATGTAGATTTGTCACTGGTCTACACACAGTACTCCATAATGTCAAAGTGGAATAATGTTTTTTGAAATTTTAACAAATTAATAAAAAAATTAGCTGAAATGTCTTGAGTCAATAAGTATTCAACCCCTTTGTTGTGGCAAGCCTAAAGAAGTTCAGGAGTAAACATTTGCTTAACAAGTCATATAAGTTGCATGGACTCACTGTGTGCAATAATAGTGTTTAACATGTTATTTTTATGACTACCTCATCTCTGTACCCCACATGTACAATTATCTGTAAGTTCTCTCAGTTGATCAGTGAATTTCATCTACAGATTCAACCACAAAGACCAGGGAGGTTTTCCAATGCCTTGCAAAGAAGGGCACCCATTGGTAGATGGCTAAAAAAAAAGCACACATTGAATATTCCTTTGAGGATGAAGTTATTAATTACACTTTGAATGGTGTATCAATACACCCAGTCGCTACAAAGATACAGGCGTCATTCCTAACTCAGTTGCCTGAGAGGAAGAAAAATACAATAAAAAAATGTGGCAAAACAAACTTTTTGTCCAGAATACAAAGTGTTATGTTTGAGGAAAATCCAATACAACACATACAATTGAAGTTGGAAATTTACATACACTTACGTTGGAGTCATTAAAACTTGTTTTTCAACCACTCTACAAATTTCTTGTAAACAAACTATAGTTTTGGCAAGTTGGTTAGGACATCTACTTTGTGCATGACACAAGTAAGCTTTCCAACAATTGTTTACAGACAGATTATTTCACTGCATCACAATTCCAGTGGGTCAGAAGTTTACATACACTAAGATGACAGTGCCTTTAAAGAGCTTGGAAAATTCCAGAAAATGTCATGGCTTTAGGAGCTTCTGATAAACTAATTTACATAATTTGAGTCAATTGGAGGTGTACCTGTGGCTGTATTTCATGGCCTACCTTCAAACTCAGTGCCTCTTTGCTTGACATCATGGGAATATCTAAAGAAATCAGCCAAGAACTCAGAAAAAAAGTTGTAGACCTTCACAAGTCTGGTTCATCCTTGGGAGCAAATGCCTGAAGGTACCACGCTCATCTGTACAAACAATAGTACGCAAGTATAAACACCATGGGCAACACAGCCGTCATACCACTCAGGAAGGAGACGCGTTCTGTCTCCTAGAGATGAACATACTTTGGTGCGAAAAGTGCAAATCAATCCCAGAACAACAGCAAAGGACCTTGTGAAGATGCTGGAAGAAACAGGTACAAAAGTATCTATATCCACAGTAAAGCGAGTCCTATATCAACATAACCTGAAAGGCTACTCAGCAAGGAAGAATCCACTGCTCCAAAACTGCTATAAAAAAGCTAGACTACGGTTTGCAACTGCACATGGGGACAAAGATCGTACTTTTTGGAGAAATGTCCTCTGGTCTGATGAAACAAAAATAGAACTGTTTGGCCATAATGACCATTGTTATGTTTGGAGGAAAAAGGGGGGGCTTGCAAGCCGAAGAACACCATCCCAACCGTGAAGCACGGGGGTGGCAGCATCATGTTGTGGGGGTGCTTTGCTGCAGGAGGGACTGGTGCACTTCACAAAATAGATGGCATCACGAGGTAGGAAAATTATGTGGATATATTGAAGCAACATCTCAAGACATCAGTCAGGAAGTTAAAGATTGGTCACAAATGGCTCTTCCAAATGAACAATGACCCCAAGCATACTTCCAAAGTTGTGGCAAAATGGCTTAAGGACAACAAGGTCAAGGTATTGGAGTGGCCATCACAAAGCTCTGACCTCAATCCTATAGAAAATTTGTGGGCAGAACTCAAAAAGCGTGTGCGTGCAAAGAGGCCTACAAACCTGACCCAGTTACACCAGCTCTGTCAGGAGGAATGGGCCAGAATTCACCCAACTTATTGTGGGAAGCTTGTGGAAGGCTACCCAAAACGTTTGACCCAAGTTAAACAATTTGAAGGCAATGCTACCAAATACTAATTGAGTGTATGTAAACTTCTGACCCACTGGGAATGTGAAAAGCTAGTAAAAGCTGAAATAAATCACTCTCTCTACTATTATTCTGACATTTCACATTCTTAAAATAAAGTGGTGATCCTAACTGACCTAAGACAGGGATTTTTTACTAGGATTAAATGTCAGGAATTGTGAAAAACTGAGTTTAAATGTATTTGGCTTCGGTGTATATAAACTTCTGACTTCAACTGTAACTGAGTACCACTCCATATTTTCAAGCATAGTGGTGGCTGCATCATGTTATGGATATGCTTGTAATCGTTAAGGACTGGGACATTTTTCAGGACAAAAAAAACGGAATGAAGCTAAGCACAGGCAAAAACCTGGTTCAGTCTGCTTTCCACCAGACACTGGGAAGTTAATTTACCTTTCAGCAGGACAATAACCTAAAATACAAGGCCAAATATACACTGGAGCTGCTTACCAAGAAGACAGAGTTGCTTACCAATGTTCCTGAGTGTCCGAGTCACAGTTTTGACTTAAATCTACGGCAAGACCTTAAAATGGTTGTTTAGCAATGATCAACAACCAATTTGATAGCTTGAAGAATTTTGAAAAGAATAAAGGGCAAATGTTATAAAATGAAGGTGTGGAAAGCTCACAGCTATAATCGCTGCCAAATGTGCTTCTACAAAGTACTGACTCACAGGTGTGAGTACTTATGTAAATTAGATATTTCTGTATTTAATTTGCAAACACTTCTAAAAACACTTTCACTTTGTCATTATAGCGTATTGTGTGTAGATGAGTGAGAAACAAAATCAGTTTAACCCATTTTGAGTTCAGGCTGTAACAAAATGTGGAATAAGTCAAGGGGAACCAATACTTTCTGAAGGCACTGTAAATGCAATGCATATTGTATATACTGTATGTACATATGTGTCCCAGCACTTACAATAATGTATGGGAACAAGCAAAGTGAAAGTGTGTTTCATGTTTATCTTACCTTTGACACAAATGTTAAATCTTTCACCAAGCACTTATAAAAATCTATCTGCACAAACAAATATCAGTAACAATACAAGTGTAATAGAATCATTTACTTTTTTTGAATGAAGAAGTGTGAAATGTAAAATGCTAACCACATTAATAAAAAAATACATTCACCCACCATCCATTCCTTTTCAGGTTAGCATGGCATTAACAATGATTGGTAGTCATAAAACAAATAACATGAAAACTTTGAATAGGTGTCACAGAGAAAAAGGTCCCATTGTTTTATCTTCAAACCTACTTGTTCCTAGTGGCACATAGAGTAGCGTTGCTGTTGATAAGAGCTTCATAATATTTGCAGTTGACAGCTCCTTTGTCTGACTTCTGCACATTTTGTGATTCCTTTTGGTGTTTCCTTCCTGGAGATTAGCGCATTTAATATGTTAAATTTCCTACATCAAAACACACTACATGACCAAAAGTATGTGGACACCTACTCGGACATCTCATTCCAATATCATAGGCATTAATATGGAGTTGGTCCCCCCTTTGCTGCTATAACAGCCTCCGCTCTTCTGGGAAGGATTTCCACTAGATGTTGGAATATTGCTGTGGGGACTTGCTTCCATTCAGCCACAAAAGCATTAGTGAGGTCGGCACTGATGTAGAGCGATTAGGCCTGGCTCGCAGTCGGCGTTCCAATTCATCCCAAAGGTGTTCGATGGAGTTGAGGTCAGGGCTCTGTGCAGGCTAGTCAAGTTTTTCCACACCAATTTCGAAAAAACATCTGTATGGACCTTGCTTTGCGCACGGGGCGTTGTCATGCTGAAACAGGAAAGGGCCTTCCACAAACTGTTGCAACAAAGTTGGAAGCACAGAATCGTCTAGAATGTCATTGTATGCTCGGTGTGTTAAGATTTCCCTTCACTGGAACTAAGGGGCCGAGCCCGAACTATGAAAAATAGCCCCAGACCATTATTCCTCATCCACAAAACTTTACAGTTGGCACTATGCATTCGGGCAGGTAGCGTTCTGCTGGCATCCGCTAAAACCAGATCTGTCTGTCGGACTGCCAGATGGTGAAGCTTGATTCATCACTCCAGAGAATGTATTTCCACTGCTCCAGAGTCCAATGGCGGCGGGCTTTACATCACTCCAGCCGACGCTTGGCATTGCACATGGTGATCTTAGGCTTGTGTGTGGCTGCTCGGCCATGGAAAACCATTTCATGAAGCTCCCAAAGAACAGTTCTAGTGCTGACGTTGCTTCCAGAGGCAGTTTGGAACTCGGACAGACGATTTTTACACACTACGCGCTTCAGAGGTCCCGTTCTGTGAGCTTGTGTGGCCTACCACTTCACAGCAACAGCACTTACAGTTGACCGGGGCAGCTCTAGCAGGGCAGAAATGTTATACACCGGTCAGCAACGGGTGTGGCTGAAATAGAGGGATTCAGTCATTTCTGAAGGGGTGTCCACATACTTTTGTATATATAGTGTACATCTGGCTGTAAAAACCTGCATATTCAAGATTATTTTAATATTAGTATACATTTTTTCTACTTTTGAAATATCCCTAATTCCTTAAATGATCAAACTTCCACTAGAGTAATGATCATTTGCTTTTGCCCCAATCAAATCACTTAAATATTATTATTAGTATTGGATAGAAAACACTCTAAAGTTTCTAAAACTGTTTGAATTAAGTCTGTGAGATTAACAGAACTCATATGGCAGGCAAAAACCTGAGAAGTTCCACTTCCTGTTTGTATTTTTTCTGGGGGTGCCATATTTTCAACCAAGCTCTTATTCAAAATACAGAGACATATGGATGAGTTTTCACTTCCTACGGCTTCCACTAGATGTCAGCAGTCAACAGAACTAAGTCTGATGACTCTAATGTGAAGGGGGGTCGAAGGAGACAGAATTTAGTATGAGGTCCCATGAGGTGACCATGCATTCAACACGCGCATTCACGTGAGAGGCAGCTCCGTTCCATCTCTCAATTGAAGTCGATTTAATTCTCCGGTTGGAACGTTATTCAAGATGTATGTTAACTACATTCTAAAGATTGATTCAGTACATCGTTTGCCATGTTTCTACTGACTGTAACGGAACGTTTGGACATTTCGTCACGTTATAGTGGTCGCACTTTGAGACTTTGGTTAGGGTTTTGGTAAACAATTCGAAAGTAGCTAATTTGACATAAATAACGGACATGAACGAACAAATCAAGCATTTATTGTGGACCTGGGATTCCTAGGACTGCATTCTGATGAATTCCTCAAAGGTAAGGAAACATTTATCATGTATTTTCTGATTTCTGTTGAGTCCAACATGGTGGCTAATTTGGCTAATCACCTGAGCTCCGTCTCAGATTATTGCATGGTTTATATTTCCGTAAAGTTTTTTTGAAATCTGACACAGCGGTTGCATTAAGGAGAGGTATATCTATAATTCCATGTGTATATATGTATTATCATCTATATTTATGATGAGTATTTCTGTTGAAACGATGTGGCTATGCAAAGTCACTTGATGTTTTTGCAACTAGTGAATCTAGTCGCCTCAATGTAAACTCAGATTTTTTGATATAAATATGAATTTAATCAAACAAAACATGCATGTATTGTGTAACATGAAGTCCTATGAGTGTCATCTGATGAAAATAATCGAAGGTTAGTGATTCATTTGATCTCTATTCTGGTTTTTGTGAAGCTATCTTTAGCTGGAAAAAATGGCTGTGATTATTGTGGTTTTGTGGTGACCTAACATAATCGTTTGTAGTGCTTTCGCTGAAAAGCCTATTTGAAATCGGACACTTTGGTGGGATTAACGACAAGATTACCTTTAAAATTATATAAGACACATGTATGTCTGAGGAATTTTAATTATGAGATTTCTGTTTTTTGAATTTGGCGCCCTGCACTTTGACTGGCTGTTGTCATATCAATCCCGTTAACGGGACTTCAGCCATAAGAAGATTTATCCACCTGATAGCTGTCAGAGTTCCTCTTGCACCCCGAAAATGTAAAGCCATCTTCCTCTAATAAACTATTTTAAGTGCAAACATTTTCCTCAAAAGATTATGATTGCAGCATCCAGCTTTATAGATTAAGGTTAAGACTGAGGATGTGCATCAAGGCCACCCTCAAACCTCTCCATATTTTGTTCCGTTCGAGTAGTTACAAAACTAATTAAAATCAGTGCAAAGTTCTCAAAAAGGGGACAGTCTACACTGAACAAAAATACAGATATAAAAAAGATAGATAAAAAAAAAAGATTTGACTGGATTACAGTTCATAAAGGAAATCAGTCAATTGAAGAAGAAAAAAATAATGCCCTAATCTATGGATTTCATGACTGGCAATACAGATGTGCATCTGATGGTCACAGATATATTTTATGTCTTTTTTTAGTTTAGGGGTGTGGATCCGAAAACAAGTCAGTACTGGTGTGACCACCATTTGCTACTCCTTCACATAGTTGATCAGGCTGTTGAATGTTGTCCCACTCCTCATCAATGGCTGTGGGAAGTTGCTCGATTTTGGCCTGAACTGGAACATGCTGTCGTACACAACGATTCAGAGCATACGAAAATATACTCAATGGGTGACATGTCTGGTATGGAAGAACTTGGACATTTTCAGCTTCCAGGAATTGTGTGCAGATCCTTGCGACATGGAGCCGTGCAATATCATGCTGAAAAATTAGATGATGGCGGCAGATAAATGGCATCGTCACGGTATCTCTGTGGATTCAAATTACCATCGATGAAATGCAATTGTGTTCGTTGACCGTAGCTTATGCCTGCCCATACCCCCACCACGGGGCAAGCTGTTCACAACATTGACATCAGCAAACCGCTCGCCCACACGACACCATACATTTGCCATCTGCCCGGTACAGTTGAAACCAGTATTGATCCGTGAAGAGCACCGAGCTGTCTGTCTAAACTACTGGCACACAGCTCGGACACCCATGTATATGCCACAAGAGGTCTCTTCACAGTCCCCAAGTCCAGAAGAGACTATGGGAGGCACACAGTACTACATAGAGCCATGATCACATGGAACTCTATTCCACATCAAGTAACTGACGCAAGCAGTAAAATTTGATTAAAAAAAAGGATTACAAAACAGATTACAGAACAGCAGGGACTGTGAAGCAACACAAACATTGGCACAGATACATGCATACACACACATAAGATAACGTAGTGTGTTGTGAAATCTGTGAATGTATTGTAATGTTTTAAAATTGTATAAACTGCCTTAATTTTGCTGGACCCAGGAAGAGTAGCTGCTGCTTTGGCAGCAGCTAATGGGGATCCATAATAAATACTTCTCCAGTGGCCATCGAAAGTGAGCATTTTCCCACTGAAGTCAGTTACGACACCGAACTGCAATCAAGAACCTGGTGAGGACAAGCACACAAATGAGCTTCCCTGAGACAGTTTCTGACAGTTTGTGCAGAAATTCTTTGGTTGTACAAACCCAGAGGTTCATCAGCAATCCGGGACGATCAGACGATCCCGCAGGTGAAGAAGCTGGATGTGGAGGTGCTGGGCTGGTGTGGTTACACATGGTCTGCGGTTCGGAGGCCGGTTGGATGCACTGCCAATTTCTCTAAAATGTCGTCGGAGGCGGCTTATGGTAGAGAAATGAACATTCAATTATTTTGCAACAGCTCTGCTGGACATTCCTGCAGTCAGCATGCCAATTGTACACTACCTCAAAACTTGAGACATCTGTGGCATTGTGTGACAAAACTGCACATTTAGAGTGGCCTTTTATTGTCCCCAGCACATGGTGCACCTGTGTAAAGATCATGCGGTTTAATCAGCTTCTTGATATTCCACACCTGTCAGGAGGATGGATTATCTTGGCAAAGAGAAATGCTCACCAACAGGGATGTAAACAAAATTGTGCACAACATCAGAGAAATAAGCCTTTTGTGCACAAGGAACATTTGGTGTTGGTCTTTTATTTCAGCTCATGAAACCAACACTTTACATGTTGCGTTTATATTTTGTTCAGTAAATTAAAAATACTTTGGATGAAAGCAAATCCTTAGATACCCACATTCTTGGACTTAAAGGGATAGTTTACACTGATTTAATTTTGGTTAATCTTTTTCTTACCTTGAATGCAGTCTGAGCCTGGACTGACTGCAAAAACCACACCTACGATGACCGAGACCACCTTCTGAACGGAAGACAAGCCACACCAAAAGATGTGATAGTGTGTAGGTAGGTCAAGAACATAGTTTGACTTTAGCAACTGTAGTACCCTTT
This sequence comes from Salvelinus namaycush, assembly GCF_016432855.1. Taxonomy (NCBI): domain Eukaryota; kingdom Metazoa; phylum Chordata; class Actinopteri; order Salmoniformes; family Salmonidae; genus Salvelinus; species Salvelinus namaycush. The sequence continues at coordinate 46,499,130 of NC_052334.1, read as the reverse complement.
GACAATGCACATATTCCAAATCATGAAGGCTAATGTAGATGGACATGATTTTGGTGTGCAACTTTTAAACAATGGATGGTGGGCACTATAGAACACCACTGTTTTTGTGTAATTCATATAGACTTTAGCCTGTGACAGCTTGTGGCAGTCACTCCTGGCCCATGGACAACTTGCAAGGTAAGAAACAGGAATGATAAAAGTTGTTGGGTGAACTATCCTTTTAAACACAAGCATAATATGAATGGTTTCATCCAACTAAGCCAAGCTCGAAGTCCAGAAAAACAGCCTTAACGTATATGAGCGAGAGAAGACAATAAAAAAATATTTTACAAAATTCCAGAAAAGGACAGAGCAACTGTCCAAAACTGCACCACACCCTTTCCATTTCTGTATTTGAATACTTCCACCATCTAGGCCATGTGTCTGAAAATAAAATAAAAAATAAAAAACTTGCAGTGCTTTGAGGGGTGAAAAGCAGCACCAGGCTCTGGTGACAATACAGCTCTGTGATGCAGGTTTCTTAGCAGCATAAATAATGTGGGCTATACTACAGTTCCACTGGGAGAGCTGGCTTGGTTTTGGGATGACAAACCCTGGGGAAAAAAAGGAGACTTGCATTGGGGAAAGTTCACAAAGCATCAAATTCAGCACACCCATCTTCCTGCCTTCAAAATGGCCAGTGCACAGCAGTTACCTAGTGGATGATGCCGTGAATGTAATGCATTAACATATAACGTTTGTAAAATAAAGAGGTCCTCTCATAAAGAATCTGATAGAGTGTTGTGGGTGAGCGTACAAATGACTTGCTTGTTTATGCTGCGGTGCCTTGTGGGATGGTAATGCTCCAATATGGGTGTTTTAATATGGAGCCGATGCACACAAACATACTCAATTGGGATCAATGTCTTCTTTCCACTGATGAGGGCTACCTAAGTGCACTTACTTATCCACCAGGTGACTTGATTGTACTTGACATTTGAGATTGTTACCATTATGGATTTCTTTGAAAATGTATTGGCTTTGCATGGGGTGGCAGATGAACACAAACCACTCCCCTACTGATTTATTTGGACAGTGAAGCTAGAACTTTTATTTTGGCTCTATACTCCAGCATTTTGGATTTGAGATCAAATGTTTTATGTGAGGCTACAGTACAGCATGTCACATTTTATTTGAGGGTATTTTCATATTTGTTTTTACCATTTAGAAATGAATGCACTTCATATATCCAGTCCACCCATTTTAAGGTGTAATAAGTATTAAGACAAATTCACTTAAATTTAGATTAAATTACATTTTGGTGCCATATTCCTAGAACACAGTGACTACATCAAGCTTGAATTTAAAAAAAAAGTATTGGATGCATTTGCAGTTTGTTTTGGTTGTGTTTCAGATTATGTTGAAATGAATGGTAAATAATTTAGTCACTTATTGTAAATAAGAATATAATATGTTCTGAACACTTCTACATTTGGGTGTTCCGAGTGGTGCAGCGGTCTAAGGCACTGCATCTCAGTGCTAGAGGCATTACTACTGACCCTGGTTCGATTCCAGGCTGTATCACAACCGGCCGTGATTGGGAGTCCCATAGGGCGGCGCACAATTGGCCCTGCAACGTCCGGGGTTAGGGTTTGGCCCGGGGCAGGCCATCATTGTAAATAAGAATTTGTTCTCAACCGACCTGCCTAGTTAAATAAAAACACATTAATGTGGATGCTAAAATGATTACAGACAATCATGAATGAAATCGTGAATAATTTTGAGTGATTAAGTTCGATGCAAAGATCATGCCCCAAAAACATGCTCACCTCTCACCATTACCAATAACAGCAGAGGTTAGCATTTTTGGGGGGTATGACATTTATGCCTCCAACTTTCTCACTCATTATTCACAATATATTCATGATTATCCACATTAATGTAGAAGTGTTCAGAAACATATTCTTATTTACAATAAAACTGACAAAATGACTACACATTATTTACCATTACATTTCTATTAGGCAAACAAAATCCAAAACAAACTACAAATGCATCCAACAAGTTTGTAGAGTCACAAGCTTGATGGAGTCATTGAGTGCTAGAAATATTTTTATTTCACCTTTATTTAACCAGGTAGGCAAGTTGAGAACAAGTTCTCATTTACAATTGCGACCTGGCCAAGATAAAGCAAAGCAGTTCGACACATACAACACAGAGTTACACATGGAGTAAAACAAACATAGTCAATAATACAGTAGAAAAATAAGTCTATATACAATGTGAGCAAATGAGGTGAGATAAGGGAGGTAAAGGCAAAAAAAGGCCATGGTGGCGAAGTAAATACAATATAGCAAGTAAAACACTGGAATGGTAGATTTGCAGTGGAAGAATGTGCAAAGTAGAAATAGAAATACTGGGGTGCAAAGAAGCAAAATAACTAAATAAATAAATACAGTAGGGGAAGAGGTAGTTGTTTGGCCTAAATTATAGATGGGCTATGTACAGGTGCAGTAATCTGTGAGCTGCTCTGACAGCTGGTGCTTAAAGCTAGTGAGGGAGATAAGTGTTTCCAGTTTCAGAGGTTTTTGTAGTTCGTTCCAGTCATTGGCAGCAGAGAACTGGAAGGAGAGGCGGCCAAAGGAGGAATTGGCTTTGGGGGTGACCAGAGAGATATACCTGCTGGAGCGCGTGCTACAGGTGGGTGGTGCTATGGTGACCAGCGAGGTGAGATGAGGGACTTTACCTAGCAGGGTCTTGTAGATGACCTGGAGTATGTGACCAACTACTATACTTGACCAATTTTAATACACTAAGTGAATATGTCCAAATACTTGACACCTTAAAAGTTGGGTGACTAGATACATAAATGCTTTAATTTCTAAACGGTAAAATAGATATGTATGAAAACACCCTCAAATAAAAGGTGACATTCTGTACTGTAGCTTCATATAAAACATTTAATCTCAAATCCAAATTGCTGAGTACAGAGCCAAATTAAACGTTTTAGATTCACTGTCCAAATAAATACGTAGGGAAGTGTACATACAGACAGTTTGAGATGTAACATACTGCAAGTGCAAGAGATTCCCATACTCATCTACAGTAGGTAATGTTGTACACATCACAATGCTGTCTAAAATGTCCACAATAATACTAACATTTCTAAATGGATCCTTGCATTGCCCAAACAACTATTTTTTAGACTATAAAGAAATGCACAGGAATTTAGCAGAACTCCATTTCTATTCAAAAAGAACTTACCACTTTGCCAGGCCTTGCCCATGTGCAAATAAATCCCTCCTGACAAGCTGTCACTATACAGTCTTCAAGAAATATTAAGACAGTCAGTCTCTCATGTGCTATTTTTTTACAGATGAGGGGCTCTAGTAAGGGTATGTCTTCCATGTGGGGACAGAGCAGCGTCCCCAGTGTCTTTGCAGGGTCTGTTTTGGTTTTGGTGAGGATGTTGAGCTTGTCACTGCTCTTGCTGCTAATGTGGCCCATGCTGTGGTTCCGTTTGTGGTCCTTCTCGTGGTGCCGCTCTTTACGATCGTGAATGGAGAGCGTGGCGAACTTGCTTACGCCTGTGGCGATGGTGTTGTCCATGACGTTACTCTTGCTGTTGGCGGTCGTAGCTGCAGAGTGCGGTAAGCTGTTGGAGCGTGGCAGGGGAGTAGGGAGGGGGTTACCAGGGGTGTTGGTGCCGTTAGTGCTAGGGTTATTACTCACTATGCCACCACCTACCCCGCCTCCCACAGCCACGTCCCCTCCCGCCGGGGGGCTGGTAGCATTCATCACATTGGTGTGCGTTCTTGTCCGGGAAAGCGGGAGGTGGGGGAAAAGGATATCTTCTGTGAGGTCCCACAAGCAGAGTTGAGTGTCCTGGCCCACTGAGCCAAACCTGTATGTGACCTGTACCGGCCGACTGTCCGTGGAGTTGCGCTTAGAGAGTCGGGACTGCGAGCTGTTGGCCCGGTCGCGACCGAAGTGGATCTGGTCCTGGAAGTCCTCGTCACTGCCGCTGAACTCCATAGGGTCTGCATCCTCCACACTGGTTGTATAATGGTCAAACGCCACCACGCTCACCCACGACTTGTGTCCGTGACCGCGTGCAATAACCCGGCAGTCCACAAACGACCACACGGTCACCAGATCATCCTCGCCCCCCGTGACAATGTACTTTCCGTCTGGACTCCAGCACACGCACAGCAGACCCCCAAAGTAGCTTTTCATGGTCCCGTGCAGCTCCACCGCATCAAAGTTGAAGACCCGAAGGAAGCCGTCCTGGCTCACGCACGCCAGAAACTTCCCGTCGGGTGAGAAGGAAAACTCGTTAAGCGCTCCCTCGCCCACCGTCCATTTGAGCAAGGGGTTGCGCGTGGACTTGCTCTTACAAGTGTGCACTGAGTAGTTCTCGCCCTGTTTGAGCAACTGGTAGTGAGGCGCCGTGGTGCCACACGTGTGCTCCACGTTGTACAAGTACATGTTTCCACTGGAATGAGCGACTAGGAACAGACTCTCCGAGCCTGGCACCCATTTTACACAAGTTACTCTGGATTTGTCTATTAGTCTCTGGGGAAAGCGGTTTGGGATAGAAAGTGAGGAGGGAGAGAAGGCACAAATGTTACATTTCAATTGTTAGCAACAATGGCATTCATTGAGTTATATGTCAAAAACATAAGATTTGAGGCTAGTTCCCAAATGTAATTTCCATCTCTACTTCAAATTCAATCACAGTTTCTTTTTTTCCTTTCCTTCCCGACTTACTTCCTCATTGAAGAGCTTGCTGGTCTCCTTCTTGATTGGGTCGATGAGCTGCACTTGGCCTGCCGAGAAGCCCACCAGCAGGGAGACGCTCTCCGCCGTGGCCGTGAGGTGGTTGAAGTCATGACATGTGGGCTGTGTTCCTTTGTATATCCTCTTGTCGATAGGTTTGCTCAGGTCAGCAGCCTAAAAGATAAGCATACAAGAAAAGTAAGTTAATTGAAAAAAAGGGGGCTATCCCTAAGTTTTCGCCTAAAATGACATACCAAATCTAAATGACTGTAGCTCAGGCCCTGAAGCAAGGATATGTATATTCTTGGTACCATTTGAAAGGAAACACTGAAGTCTGTGGAAATGTGAATTGAATGTAGGAGAATATAACACAATAGATCGGGTAGAAGAAAATACAAAGAAAAAAACAACCAGCTTTTTTCTACCACCATCTCTGAAATGCAAGAGAAAGGTCCCAGTTCTAGCCGTCACTCTGGTTGTAATTCCGATAGTGTCCAAAAGATTGCAGAATATCGTCAAATCTGTATACTTGGACTTTGATTTAGCTTTTCCAGTATTAGTAGACATATTATAAGTTCAACATTTTCAAAACAACCAGTTTTCATAACTCTGAATATCCTTATAATTTTTGACCAAAAGGACAAGGCATGCTGTCGCACAATGTTAGCAGATAGATTTTACGACAGACACAGGGTTTCCGGATACTCCCATAAAGCCCAGCTCATTGGCTATCTAGCTAGCACCCCGATTGGTGCTTATTTGACAAAGTTAGAGTCGTTCAAGTGAAGACCGCCCGCGTCATCGGCGTGCCATGAAGGGGTCACTCTGACCAAATATGGTGTCGTTAGGATATACTACACCACAAATGATATAGTGAAGTCTGGTTGCGTTCTAGGATCTCTGAGAAATACTTACGAATGTGATTTGACTGGTTGAAACAACGTTTAGAGTTAGATTTTCACAGATTCCTTTCTTTGCAAATTGAACGAGTGGAAATACAAAATCGATCGTGCATGCTATTTGGCCCTTTTTAGGATATGAAAATTGATTTTATCTAACAAAATGACACTTCATGTTATCTCTGGGACCCTTTGGATGATAAATCAGAGCAAGATTTCAGAATGTAAGTACACATTTCACCTTCAGAGGGGAATTTATCAAACCTATCGCGGTGAAAAAAGTGTTTTGTTGTTAGGAGCTCTCAAACAATAGCATGGCATTTTTTCGCAGTAATAGCTACTGTAAATTGGACAGTGCAGTTATATTAACAAGAATTTAAGCTTTCAGCCGATTTAAGACACTTATATGTACCGACATTTGTTGTTTCTCTCAAATTTGCGATCGTGACACAAGGCGCTGCATGATTTACAACTGTCCCGTTGCGCCGATCCCTAAGAAGTTTGTATATCCTCTTGTCAATAGGTTTGCTCTGGTCAGCAGCCTGAAAGATAAGCATACAAGAAAAGTGAGTTAAGTTTGGAGCAGTAACCTTTTCAATGTTGCATGTTTTCGGCTCTTGAACAAAGCATCAATGGTGGCATGCAAAAGCAATGAAAGACATGAGTAGTACGCTCATAAAGCCACCAAATTCTTCGAACATAACAGCAAACAAAAGCTTTTTTCAAATGGCTACTGGGTCTATTACACGGTCTTTGAAGTTGATAGGTTTTTATGAGCATTACAGTATAATCAAGTGTTAAAATCAGAGGGCATCAAAGACTGATATTAGGCCTACATGACAATGAACAGTGTCTCAGGGGGATTGCTGCTGTTGATTGTTATGAACAAGAGTTCTATCCAGAAGCCCTGCAGGAAAAGTGAACTCAAAATAGGGTTACAGTAACAAGACTTACAATCAGATAACTTTGAAGCATCCAAACCCCAATTTTTTTTTTTTTTCTTAGGTTCGTGTTTTATTCTAAATGCCCTATGGGCACAGTTAATTAACAGCCACACTGGTTAATGGTTCACTCCATCGGCAGAGTGGAAAGATTCGTAGTGGTTAGAAGGCCATTTCTCGTGTCTCCAGTCTGCTCAGCTGTTGTGGCATAGGCCTATTCCAACCATAGGCATTTAGTATATCTTAGCTTGTTAATGTCAGAAAAGTACAACCTTTGGTAGTTATGCACCTGTAGGGTCTGCGTGAATAATGTAGATGTTTAGATCTGTTAACACACTTGAAAGAAATAAATGACTACAGATTTGTTTTGCTATGCCACACTGAGGAAATAAGGATCAAGCACCTGTAGCCCTGCATTATCAACCTGTCATGTCCACAACTACAGAGTGACTCACTCACTAAGATGCCTCTCTCTGAAAGAACTCTAGGAAGCACTTCCTACTTGACCATCAGTGTAACCACACTGACACATCAAAGTTGATGCAAAACCTTGCCAAGAAGGTTAACTCCATGAGTCAAAGGTTTTTAAATGACCCGCCGACTCGTTATTCGTTGATACTTAAAAAAATGTAAAAGTCGGTGGTTGTATTTGATTAACGTTTTATTAAAAAGTATGGATTTCAGCAAACAAATAAAGGCACGCAACAACAGAGGGAAAACATAGGTACACGTAAGGGTTTAAGGATTAACGTTTTTAAAGTATAGCGACTCGAATGAGTCGGGGTTCATTTAAAACTTAATCAACGCTTAATTTCGTGGAGAAATTGAGGTACAGTGCAAAACCACGCACTGGAAATTCACAGAGGTAAAGTTGGTTTTATATTCACACATTTGGACTAGAGGTCGACCGATTATGATTTTTCAACGCCGATACCGATTATTGGAGGACCAAAAACAACCGATACCGATTAATCGGACGATTTTCTTATTTATTTATTTGTAATAATGACAATTACAACAATACTGAAAGAACAATGAACACTTGTTTTAACTTTATATAATACGTCAATAAAATCAATTTAGCCTCAAATAAATAATGACATGTTCAATTTGGTTTAAATAATGCAAAAACAAAGTGTTGGAGAAGAAAGTAAAAGTGCAATATGTGCCATGTAAAAAAGCTAACGTTTAAGTTCCTTGCTGAGAACATGTAAAAGCTGGTGGTTCCTTTTAACATGAGTCTTCAATATTCCCAGGTAAGAAGTTTTAGGTTGTAGTTATTATAGGACTATTTCTCTCTATACCATTTGTATTTCATATACTTTTGACTATTGGATGTTCTTATAGGCACTTTAGTATTGCCAGTGTAACAGTATAGCTTCCGTCCCTCTCCTCACCCCTACCTGGGCTCGAACCAGGAACACATCGAAAACAGCCACCCTCGAAGCATCGTTACCCATCGCTCCACAAAAGCAGAGCAAGGGGAACAACTACTTCAAGGTCTCAGAGCGAGTGACGTCACCGATTGAAACGCTATTAGCGCGCACCCCGCTAACTAGCTAGGCATTTCACATCGGTTACACCAGCCTAATCTCGGGAGTTGATAGGCTTGAAGTCAAACAGCTCAATGCCTGAAGCACAGCGAAGAGCTGCTGGCAAACGCACAAAAGTGCTGTTTGAATGAATGCTTATGAGCCTGCTGCTGCCTACCACCGCTCAGTCAGACTGCTCTATCAAATCATAGACTTAATTATAACACAGAAATACTAGCCTTAGGTCATTACTATGGTCAAATCCAGAAACTATCCTTTCGAAAACAAAATGTTTGTTCTTTCAGTGAAATATGGAACCGTTCCGTATTTTATCTAACAGGTGGCATCCATAAGTCTAAATATTCCTGTTACATTGTACAACCTTCAATTTTATGTCATAATTACGTAAAAATCTAGAAAATTAGTTTGCAACGAGCCAGGCGGCCCAAACTGTTGCATATACCCTGACTCTGCGTGCAAGGAACGCAAGAGAAGTGACACAATTTCCTTAGTTAAAAGAAATTCATGTTAGCAGGCAATATTAACTAAATATGCAGGTTTAAAATATATACTTGTGTATTGATTTTAAGAAAGGCGTTGATGTTTATGGTTAGGTACACATTGGTGCAATGACAGTGCTTTTTTCGCGAATGCGCAGGCACAGCATCGATTTTATGCAACGCAGGACAAGCTAGATAAACTAGTAATATCATCAACCATGTGTAGTTAACTAGTGATTATGTTACGATTGATTGTTTTTTATAAGATACGTTTAATGCTAGCTAGCACTTTACCTTGGCTCCTTGCTGCACTCGCATAACAGGTAGTCAGCCTGCCACGCAGTCTCCTCGTGGAGTGTGATGTAATCGGCCTTGATCGTGTCCAAAATTGCCGATTACCGATTGTTATGAAAACTTGAAATCGCCCCTAATGTTATGTATTTCCATCAAATCAACTAGATTTTTTTTATTCAAAACAAAGTTTTTAAACGTTCCGATTAATCGGCCGACCTCTAATTCGGACATTCAACAGACATTCGCCAAAAGCCATTTTAAAAATCAATAACTAATGAATTGATTGTCACAGAAACATAAAAATAGATATGGTTTATTCTATAAATGTCTAGCATACTTTTAAAAACTTTGTTTTGAATAAAAAAATCTAGTTGATTTGAAGGAAATACATAACTTCTTTAAAATGCAATTTAAAGCTGTAGAAATCAATAACTAATTCACCGTTTGTCACAGAAACATCAAACTAGGTATGATTTATTCTATAAATGTCTAGCATACTTTTACAACCTTTGTAATGTTTCCTCAAAACAGTTTTGACTTGATAGAGGGCATGTAGTCCATCTAGAGGTTGTGTGGTCAAAGTTCTAACGAGTCTGTTATACCCTATCAGAAGGGGCCTGGCATAAAATTCTGCATCTTCAGTCATATTAAATTAGATTACAGGAAACAACTACGGGATGAAGGGGTCAGGCCTGACTAACAAAGAAGATAGGTGGATGGATCAAGAAGACCAAGACAGCTGAGAGGATCAACATGGACATTCCACAGTGGAGATAAGGAAAACTAAGAGTGACCCACAACATACACTACCGTTCAAAAGTTTCGGGTCACTTAGAAATGTCTTTGTTTTTGAAAGAAAAGCACGTTTTTTGTCCATTAAAATAACATAAAATTGAACCGAAATACAGTGTAGACTTTGTTAATGTTGTAAATGACTATTGTAGCTGGAAACAGCTGATTTAAAAAAATAAATGAATATCTACATAGGTGTACAGAGGCCCATTTATCAGCAACCATCACTCCTGTGTTCCAATGGCACGGTGTGTTAACTAATCCTAGTTTATCATTTTAAAAGGCTAATTGATCATTAGAAAACCTTTTGTAATTATGTTAGCACAGCTGAAAACTGTTGTTCTGATTAAAGAAGCAATAAAACTGGCAGTCTTTAGACAGGCTGAGTATCTGCAGCATCAGCGGGTTTGATTACAGGCTCAAAATGTCCAGAAACAAAGAACCTTCTTCTGAAACTTGTCAGTCTATTCTTGTTCTGAGAAATGAAGGCTATTCCATGCGAGAAATTGCCAAGAAACTGAAGATCTCGTACAACGCTGTGTTCAATGCTTTACAGAACAGCGCAAACTGGTTCTAACCAGAATAGAAAGTGGGAGGCCCTTGTTGCACAACTGAGCAAGAGGACAAGTACATTTCAGTGTTTAGTTTGAGAAACAGACGCCTCAAAAGTCCTCAACCGGTAGCTTCATTAAATAGTAGAGGTGACTCCGGGATGCTGGCCTTCTAGGCAGAGTTGCAAAGAGTAAGCTATATCTCAGACTAGCCAATAAAAATAAAAGATGAAGATGGGCAAAATAACACAGACACTGGACAGAGGAACTCTACCTAGAAGGCCAGCATCCCGGAGTCACCTCTTCACTGTTGACGTTGAGATTGGTGTTTTGCGGGTATTATTTAATGAAGCTGCCAGTTGAGGACTTGTGAAGCGTATGTTTCTCAAACTAGACACTCAAAGGTACTTGTCCTCTTGCTCAGTTTCCATTCTGGTTAGAGCCGGTTTGTGCTGTCCTGTGAAGGGAGTAGTACACAGCGTTGTACGAGATCTTCAGTTTCTTGGCAATTTCTCACATGGAATAGCCTTCATTTCTCAGAACAAGAATAGACTGATGAGTGGTATGTGGTCAGTCATATAACATCCTTACATACATGTGAATTTGCAAGTTATTGTGCAAATTAATTCTCAACAATACCTTGTTGACTCCATTGTTGTGAAAGGAGTTATTTAGTGTAGGTAACTTTACACCTCAATACTTTGCGTAGAGTACCTAGCTCGCCTAGGTCAGAACAGAAGCAGAGCATCCGTGCACTGTAGCGACGTCATGACCCAAGCAATTCAATTAAAGTACAGTGGAGGTCACATCTTGATTTCATGAGCATGCATTAATTGCCAATATTGGGATTCTAGTCAAATGTCCAGCATGGTCCGTAGATAGCTGTTACCTGTTAACTGACTGTCAGATTAGAGTTAGCCTGCTGGCTAGCTCGCGGTGCATAACGTTACCACAACACAATTTACTTAGACTGGTGGTGCTAGCTAGGACACAGTAACGTTACTGTGCATTAGTCATACACCAGGCAAACTGGACAACACTGACCTGTTGTCATCAGTTAAGACATACAAATTATAAATAAGACTGTTAGCATAATGTTTAGCTACCTTTCTAACGCCTTTGTAGATGTAGAAGTACAGCTCCCGGCCCACATTGAAACAGATTCGGTCGCCGTTGCCAGACTGGTCATTGACGTTGACAAATGAAACTTTGACAGGGTTCGAACCCTGGGAATTGAAAGGCACCCTATTGGGGCGGCTATATTCGGAATGAGTGAGGAGTTTATAGACGCCTTCCCGTGTAGTGAACTGAGTTTTAATTTCGCTAATCTCCTTCCCTCCTCCCTCCGCCGCCATCTTTGAATTACATTCATCCTTCCTCGAGACCGGATTTTACACATGGAACGTGCGCATGCCCGTTCATAGGTAAAAGTTGTGTCGACTCGCGCAAGTAGACCTATTCGAATGTAGGACAGGAGTAGAAGAAACCACCTCAAAACGTGATACGTTCTAACACTGGCAGCCCACATATTTCTCACCATGGTAAAATACGCATTCTTCTTCGGTGGAGTTTAACGGCGGTTGGCATCCAAAATGTTGTATTATCGCCCTAACTGAACTATAGTATACATCCATTACACTTTGTGATACAACATGTGAAAAGGGGAAACCGGAAAATAAAAATGAAATATATTTTTAATTACACTACCAACTAACCCTACACTCATTAAAACCCACAACCTTATTCTACTACTTTAACCCTATCTAACCCTACCCATGGTCAACAACCTGCGAGGACGGGACACTATACCACTCAACACACCCTGTAACTCTTCTGAAGTTAAATCTCGTACCCCCAAATACTTCTCTGCAGCTGCCACCACATCTATTTTCTGTGACTTACGTTCCATCTCCACGGTACAGTTGATAACCATTGCTATGAACACTAAGAAACCAACCTTAAAGAAACATATACACTACATGACTAAAAGTATGCGGACACCTGCTTGTTGAACATCTCGTTCCAAAATCATGGGCTTTAATATGGAGGTGGTCCCCCCTTTGCTACTATAAAAGCCTCAACTCTTCTGGGAAGGCTTCCGGTGATGACATCCCCAGGGGTCCGTGCTGATTGTACGGAGATTGTGACAGCAGGTTAAATGGCGTCCCTTGAGAAGGCAAGAATAAGATATATGTCAGGAAAAGTCCAGTATTATCATAAGGAGATGTATACTTGGAATACGGAGGAGGAATAGAGGGAAAAAGAGAGGCAGAGGAGGTTTAAGAGAGAAAGAGGGTGAGCTTGAGTCAGTTAAAAATTGCAACAAAAAGGGGGATTTGTTAAAGAAGAATGGTAGAAAGTGTAAGCAGAGTGGGCTGAAGAGGATAAATGGAAGTGAATGAGGTCGAAGTATCAGAGGTGGTAGGTGTGGTGAAGTTCTGACTCCAAGGCTTGCACCGAGGGTCAGGATAAAGATGAGTCTGTGACAGTAGGAGTGAAGCTTTTGGAAAAAGTGGACCTTTGCCTTTTGGCTGATCCATTTGTGGTTTCAGGGTGGGGGAAACAGAGTTGGGTGCTGTGGAATTGGTGAGGGTAACCAGAAGTGGTTTTGTGATAATTGTTTGTTTCTGCTGGTCAGAGGCAGAAGGTGCTCCGCGTTAAACGAATGGGGGCAAGAAATGTGAATTGTTTTGCTCTCAAGAAAAGGGTGCCATTGAAAGGAGTGATTACTGGGGTAGCAGTAAATGTAAAGACCAACTGAAGGGGAAAATCCCGGTGTTTGTGATGCTCGATGTTTGGTGCGACGCAGACAGGGTGGCGTGAGCGGTGAAACAGAAATCATTGTCTGTTCTTTTTGATGTTGAGTCTTTGCCCAACAAAGTGATGTTAGGATATATAACTTATCCTGTATGAGCTTTTGTGCCAAATACATTACGTTGTTACAGGTGTCAAGCTTATGGGCATGTGGCAGCAGTGTGTAGGAGGGAGATTCCTAGGTGTGAGAAGTGTGCAGAAGGGCATGAGACAAAGGAATGTGTTGTATTGGGGAAAGAAGCGGTATGTGTTAATTGTAGGGGTGCCCATGGGGCTGGGGATCAGAAATGTACCGTGCGAGAGAGGCAGGTTGAGCTTTCCAGGGTTACAGTAGTGTAGATATTGTCATATGCTGAGGCAGTGAAGAAAGTAGAGGAAGATGGGTCAAGGGGAGGGATCCTGAGAGGATTGGTGTGAGTAGATCTGTACCAGTACAGAAGGATAAACCAACAAGTGATATATGTTTCAGTAAGATTGGATTTTTAGCATTTATAATAATGGTTATCAACTGTACTGCGGGGATGAAACATGAGTCACAGAAAATGGAGGTTGTGGTGGCAGCTGCAGAAAGGTATTTGGGTGTGTGAGACTTGACATCAGAAGAGTTACAGGGTGTGTTAAGTGGTGGTGTCCCATACTCTACCATCTAACACTATACTAACACATTTTTTTTTAATAATACAAAAATAACACCACCCTACTCCACTATTTGAATCTATTTTGTCCTACCTCAGGCCAAGTATAAGGGAGTAGTACTTCAGTCTAGTAGGTGGCAGTAATACCACATTTATTGGATGCCAACCACCATTAAACCTCATTGAAGAAGGAAGGCTTTTCACTAGATGTTGAAACGCATCATGGGCTATTGTGTGTAGATTGATGAGGGGGGAAAAAACAATTTAATACATTTTAGAATAAGGCAGTAACGTAACAAAATGTGGAAAAAGTCAAGGGATCTGAATACATCCCGAAAGCACTATGTCCTCTCAGACCATTGGTCTAGAGTAGGACTAGGTAGGGTTAAATAGTGGAAAGGGTGTTTTTTTTTTTAGAGGGCTAATAGGTGGTAGGGTCATTTTCATTTTCTCCAATTCTTTATTATTGCATCAAATAATATGTTGGTAGGCTGTGAATTGCCTCACACACCAGTACAGTAGGTGTAGGCACCTAAAAGTTGGATACGATCTGCCAACCAAATCCCAAAGAAGAGCTCTTCAGAGAAATCTCCTGACAGTCCCGTCCCTCTCAGGTGACTCTTCAAATGGAAGTTCGGTCTTCCACGAGCAGAGACAGCACAAGTGTGCGGCCACAGGAAGAGGCAGTGCGTGATGTTAAATGCAGATTTTACTTCAACTACAGTTACATGAATAAAATGTTTCATATCGACATTAACCATACAAACTGTTTCATAAGAGTACTATACTACAAATAAATGATTAATAGGAATGATTTATTAATGGGAATTCTCTAGGCTTCTGGTGACACTACTCTGTGCAGAGCACTGCCACGCCACACTCGTAGAAGTTGTGAGGATCTTCCTTGGTGGCGATGTCAAAGTCTACGGTGAAGATGAGATCGGCTCTGGTGAAGTTCAAATACACAGGCAGAGTGACCTGTGGGATTGACAGATATACAAGTGTGTTATGTCATTAAGACAGTACAATTTTATGGTATTTGGACAATACAGACGAGGAATAGCTCCTAACTTAATTGTAGGTATTTGACTGACTTCCTATGAGCCATCTATTTATTGGATACATTCTAAGGGAATGTGAGGTCTGTATTATATGTGGAGAAAGTTGATATTTGTAATCTGGCAATACCCCGGAGGGAATAAATAAAGTTTTTGTATTGAATTGAATCCAATGAAAGCTTTGAGCTCAATCGGTTAACATTTGTACATTCCCATGTACAGTGCAGTATTTATGTTGCTATGAGCCGTACCATGTCCCTCTTCTCAGCGCTCAACTGCTTCACCCAGCGCAGCTGAGTCATTGGCAGCTCAGTGGAGATGTAGTTGGAGAGAGAGAGCTTGTTGTTGCCGTGGGTGGCTCCCTGCAGCTTCAGACCTGTCGGGAAGAAAGAGGGGTATGTTAAGATCACTTAGGTTGATTATAAACATTAGATAAACAATAGGGGCTGGTTTAAACACTTATTCTTTCTTCTAGTCAGTAGACATTGACTCAGAAGTTATTTGAGTATTAAGGTGGTGTTCTCATTATCAAAGCACTCCTCAGTGAGGCTAAGTGTGTCATCACAGCCAACCAAATAACACTCGTTCAATGGAGTTTCCATTATGAAATGTTTTTTTGATCCAGGACTAGCCTTAATATGGGTCCAAGACACCAAGGAAAATCTGCGCCAAAGCACAACTATATCAAAAAGTAGCTTTCGTGTTCCGCTGGTGTTGTGGTGATTCTTCCTCTCTGGTGAGAATACCTAGTGCCCTGACTCGTACTGTATATAGAGAGACTGAGGAGTGGACCTTTGATGCCGAAGCTGCAGACGTCGACGCGTCCTCCTGTGTGGTGGTGACGTTGACCTCCAGACACAGTGGGACCAGTACTGACGGGTGGCCGTGATGTAGGCCTCAGGGACAAACAGGCTGCCCAGGCACACATGGATGTTCTGTACAGAAGAGACATGAATTCAGAGTGGTTGGAGTCCAATGTCTCAAATTCCTGGTCAACTATGGTATCAATCCATGGCAAATCCACCATGTGGTATTAAAGGGATAACTTCTAGAGTGGCTTTGTTCTTAACTGTAAAACTGAACAACTGTTCATTGACTTCTTTAGAGTAGTTCAAGTCATTCAGAGTGGAATGAATAATATCCAAATGAGTTGCGAACATTAGCAATATGCTAACCTGACAAATTAGGCAAATAGGGTGTCTATCAACTGTGAGAAATCATTAATGGAGTCATTTTAAGGTAACACCAAATCCACTAAGATCTTCCTATGACAGGAAACTATCCCTTTAATATAGAAGTCAGATGAATGTACCTTGAGCTCCTTAGCGCCCTCGCTGGCAGCTCCCTGGGAGATGGCCTGCAGCTGCTTGAAGCGCTCGCTGAAGTCGGCCACCCACTGGATGACAGTCATGGAGGCAAGCACGGTGTAGCGGCACCAACTACGAGGCAGGATACCTGGAGGAGACATGCTACATGTTAGCATTGGGAATCCTTCTAGACAGACTCTATATAACCATATTGACTTGAAATAGTCAATATGTTATCATATTAAATTTCACATATTGTGACTGTACAACCACATTGGGGTATAACTGGAAAAGGTACATTTCCGGGAGAAAATGTGCGCTTGCTTCACCTGTATAAAAGCGTTTTATGGTAGTGGAAGAAGTGTAGGAGTTTAAATTGTTTGGCTAGTGCAGTAAAACTGAGACCAATGTGGTAGAAGTAGTAGTGAATTAATACTTAATTGAGGATTATGTGGAGAATGAGAGGAGAACCTTTGACAAGGTCGTTGATGAGGGTCCGCAGGTCGTTGGTTTGCTTCTTGCCCTCGCACACCTGCACCACATCAGTCAGGTCTTGCCGCACCTCCTGAAGCATGTGGGTGCCCATCATCACCTCACGCTCAAAGAAGCGGAACAGGGGATCCTGTGTGCGGCATTCTTTTCACCTGTACAGTCCTTGAAAAGAAACCCACACCCTGAGTGTTTGTGAACTGCATTATCAGAAGTCAGATCCGTATACGAGTTTCATTCACATGAAATCAGGTTCGGGATAGATTCATCATTTAATGCAAAGATCCTTAAGAGAAGGCAGTTTGAGTCAGTGTGCGCAAGTGTACGCTAAAACTTAAATTAAAAGCCCAGGCCTTTATTTGCTTAAATCACTGAACACAACAGGTGCTTATTAGAGACAGGCTTCTATTTGAGACAGGTGTCCATTTCCTTAACACAGACAGCTTTTGCTCATTTGCATAGTTAATTGTTCAATTTCCAGCATTTTAATACATTTCTGTCACGACCGTCGTATGAATAATTGGACCAAGGCGCAGCGTGAGTAGAGTTCCACATTTTATTGTTAGTGAAACTTCCAAAAACAACAAAGATATAACGATCGTGAAATACGTATCGCACATAGGCACTCAAACAAAACAATATCCCACATCGCAGGTGGGAAAAGGACACACTAAGTATGATCCCCAATTAGAGGTAACGAATATCAGCATCCTCCAATTGGGAACCATAACCACACAACAACATAGAAATATAATACCTAGAAACCCCCCTAGTCACGCTCTGACCTATTACACCATAGAGAACCCCGAGGGCTCTCTATGGTCAGGGCGTGACAATTTCTTCATTTCCTGCACTAATGTGTTATCTACACACCATGTCACGTTTCTTTTTCCTTTAGTATGCCTCTATTTCGTAAAAATAAAAAGTTGTGATTGAAATAATTTGAGTCATTTCGGAATGATTTAATGTAAAAAAAATCAAACATTAAACCTAAAACAATTCATGGTAAACAATTAATTTAGACCCAGTGTTTATTTGAAACAGGCATTTATTTGCTGAAATGTGTGCCGTTGCCTGGCTAGTCAGAGGGACAGGCGGCTATTTGAGACTGCGTTTACCTGAAGTGTTACGGTATGTACATACGTACTTGTGAAATATAAGTAATATAAAGAAATAGAAGTGGCAAAATACCATAAGAACACTCTTACAACCTCAACCCATCAGATCCCAGAGATGCTGCTCAAACCTGATGAGACGTTACTGGTACGTTACCTTGATATTCTCCACCGTACGCTTGAGGTGGTTGACCACCTGCGGGATGAGCGTCAGCCAATTGGTGGCAGTGGTGCGCAGCGTGCGCATCCAGGCGGGCTGGGCCTCGGTTGAGGTGGACGCCGTGCGGTCGCCCTTCATCTCCTTCTCGTAGGTCAGGTCATCCTCATCCTCCAGCATCTGCATTTTCAGCATCTTACCCATCATGTCAGTGCCTGAGCAGCCCAACAAGGGGAACCGGAGAGGAGACGGGTTAGGGAGGAGACAAGCCCGTGGAAGGAAGAGGAGTAGGAGTGAGGGGAGAAGAAATTAACGGTGGACTTGACCAATGCCTTGCATTGTAAAAAAGACAAAGCCTTGCATTCTCATACACATGTTAATAAGGGGTAGTTGTGCTTCAAAATTAGCGGTTACAATAAGTCAAGAAGACATGACGAAAACAATGACACGGACACCAAGTCAAGAGTAAACAGGAGACCATGCAATATAAAAAGTGAAGAGGGTTCCTGTGGGCTCTGAGAAAATCATAGTAACTCAAAGTGATAAAGTGATGGGGGCATGAAGTCGTGCATGAAAAAGGTTTCCAGGGCTCTGTGAGAGAAATCAATGTATTCAAATGGGAAAAGAGGGATGGATGGAGGGATGGATGCATCAATGGCTGGGAGTTGGAACCGGAAGCTAAGCAAGACACGAATTTGAAATGCAGCTGCTGGAGGGTGAGAACACCCCCATTCACATGGGTACAGCTACCACCACACGGGGCTTGTGTTATAACACTGGAACTGATAGGAGGAAAAGGAAAGAGACCTAGGGAGTAAAAATGAGCCACCAATGCCATTGCATCCAAGTTGACGGGAGCAATGTGAGAATATGTTCTGCATCAATGGTAGTCTTCTATAGGATTTAAAATTAAAATAAGATGCGTTAGAACATATGTAGAGCTATTAGAGAAATGGAGAAACTGGGAGATGAGCTCCTGTAGCTCTCCTCGCTGCTGACAAAGGATCCCACAGACAAACCCGGACACGCTCCTTGAGTTCAGCTGCAGCCGGGAACAACCAGCAGCAGACAATCGCATACCCTGAGTGGTGAGTAGGACCTTCTCAGCGTTGCTAGGCAGGCCCAGCCAGGACGTGGTCTGGGTGTCCGGCAGCAGTCCGGAGTTCATGAACTCCTCACCTCTGGAAGAAAAGACACAGAACAGCACAGTGTCAATGAGACAGTATGGAGAAAGTTAGAAAATCCCCTTCTGAAGGCGATTCCTAAATGTGTTTCCTAAATGTGTGCATTTCAGAAGTTGCACTTCTAAAGAATGTAAAGGTTTCCTATGAATTTCTTTGACATTTACAAAAGTTTTGCTGAGATGGATTGGTCACAATATATTGGAAACCATGTTATGTTTTTTTGCATGTACTGTATCAAAAAATGCAGCTTTTAGTTGCCAATGTAATGAAATAAAACGAAACTAAATTAACACCACTACCCCCCAACCCCGGCCACTGACCGGATGCCATCGGGCATCTTGATGTCCTTGTGGCCGTCCACCTTGAACTCTGAGTCGAAGCTGCCCGTGGTGAAGATGCAGTCCAGGAAGGTGTTGAGCAGCCGCTGGTCAAACTCGTTGTCGATGCGGCCGCCGTAGATGGATTAGGTCTCCAAGATCGCTCACGGGAACTTCTCTGGGGAGATGTTCTGACGGCCCTAGGGTTGTGGAGGAAGAGGAGAATAGAAGGTTACCACCATAGAAATACATACAGTCAGGGCTTTAAAGTGTGACCAATTTGGTCGCATATGCAAAGTTTTATTCTAGGAGCTGTCACGATCGTCTATAGGAGAGAGAGATGACCAAGGCGCAGCGTGTGCAAAATACATCTTCTTTTATTAGAAGAGAGGAAAAAACACGAAAACGAACACTATACACAAAACAAACCAAAACAACAAACGACCGTGAAGCTAATGACGTAAGTGCATGGACAAGCAACCAACGTTCAACATAGACAATTACCCACAAAAACCTAGTGCCTATGGCTGCCTTAAATATGGCTCCCAATCAGAGACAATTAATGACATCTGTCTCTTATTGAGAACCCTTCAGGCAACCATAGACACAGCTAGACTACTATACTAAACATAAACCCAACTACTCTAATAAACCCCCTAACCTTACAACCACCCTAGACACTACAAAAACACATACATTCACCATGTCACACCCTGACTTAACTAAAATAATAAATGAAAACAAAGATAACTAAGGCCAGGGTGTGACATAACCCCCCCCTTAAGGTGCGAACTCCGGGCGCACCAGCATAAAGTCTAGGGGAGGGTCTGGGTGGGCGTCTGTCCACGGTGGCGGCTCTGGTACTGGTCGTGGTCCCCACCCCACCATAGTCACTACCCGCTTTCGTAGCCTCCTCCAACTGACCACCCGCCAACTTAACCCAACTGGATTAAGGGGCAGCACCGGACTAAGGGGCAGCACCGGACTAAGGGGCAGCACCGGACTAAGGGGCAGCACCGGACTAAGGGGCAGCACCGGACTAAGGGGCAGCACCAGGATAAGGGGCAGCACCAGGATAAGGGACAGCACCAGGATAAGGGGCAGCTCCGGACTGAGGGACGGCAGCTCCGGACTGAGGAACGGATCCTGGCTGGATGACGGCTCTGGCGGATCCTGGCTGGACGGCTCTGGCGGATCCTGGCTGTACGGCTCATGGCTGGCTGCTCATGGCTGGCTGACGGATCTGGCTGCTCATGGCTGGCTGACGGATCTGGCTGCTCATGGCTGGCTGACGGATCTGGCTGCTCATGGCTGGCTGACGGCTCTGGCAGATCCTGTCTGGTTGGCGGCTCTGGCAGATCCTGTCTGGTTGGCGGCTCTGGCAGATCCTGTCTGGTTGGCGGCTCTGGCAGATCCTGTCTGGTTGGCGGCTCTGGCAGATCCTGTCTGGTTGGCTGCTCTGGCAGATCCTGACTGACGAATGGCTCTAGCGGCTCCTGACTGACTAACGGCTCTGACGGCTCGGGACAGACGGGCGGCTCTAATGGCTCGGGGCAGACGGATGGCTCAGACGGCGCTGGGGAGACGGATGGCTCAGATGGCGCTGGGGAGACGGATGGCTCAGATGGCGCTGGGGAGACGGATGGCTCAGATGGCACTGGGGAGACGGATGGCTCAGATGGCACTGGGCAGACGGATGGCTCTAGCCGGATGAGGCGCACTGTAGGCCTGGTGCGTGGTGCAGGAACTGGAGGCACCGGGCTAAGGACACGCACCTTCAGGCTAGTGCGGGGAGAAGGAACAGGGCATACTGGACCCTGGGGACGCACATTAGGCCTAGTGCGTGGTGCCGGAACTGGTGGTACCGGGCTGGGGACACGCATCTCAGGGCTAGTGCGGGGAGCAGCAACAGGATGCACAGGACTCTGGAGACGCACAGGAGGCTTAGTGCGTGGTGCCGGAATTGGTGGTACCGGGCTGGAGACACGCACCATAGGACGAGTGCGTGGAGGAGGAACAGGGCTCTGGAGACACACTGGAAGCCTGTTACGTGGTGTAGGCACTGGTGGAACTGGACTGGGGCGGGGAGGTGGCGCCGGAAATACCGGACCGTGCAGGCGTACTGGTTCCCTTGAACACCGAGCCTGCCCAACCTTACCTGGTTGAATGCTCCCCGTCGCCCGACCAGTGCGGGGAGGTGGAATAACCCGCACCGGGCTATGTAGGCGAACCGGGGACACCATGCGTAAGGCTGGTGCCATGTATGCCGGCCAGAGGAGACGCACTGGAGACCAGACGCGTTGAGCCGGCATCATGGCACCTGGCTCAATGCCCAATCTAGCCCTACCAGTGCGGGGAGGTGGAATAACCCGCACCGGGCTATGAACACGTACAGGAGACACCGTGCGCTTTATTGCGTAACACAGTGTCCGCCCGTACTCCCGCTCTCCACGGTTAGCCTGGGAAGTGGGCGCAGGTCTCCTACCTGCCCTCGGCCCACTACCTCTTAGCCCCCCCCAAGAAATTTTTGGGTAGTACTCACGGGCTTCCAGCCTTGCCTCCGTGCTGCCTCCTCATATCGCCTCCTCTCGGCTTTCGCTGCCTCCAGCTCTTCACGAGGGAGGCGATATTCTCCCGGTTGTGCCCAAGGTCCCTTTCCATCTAATATCTCCTCCCATGTCCATGAATCCTTGATGCCTTGATCCTGTTGCCGCTTGTCACGCTGCTTGATCCGGGTTTGGTGGGTAATTCTGTCACGATCGTCTATAGGAGAGAGAGATGACCAAGGCGCAGCGTGTGCAAAATACATCTTCTTTTATTAGAAGAGAGGAAAAAACACAAAAACGAACACTATACACAAAACAAACCAAAACAACAAACGACCGTGAAGCTAATGACGTAAGTGCATGGATAAGCAACCAACGTTCAACATAGACAATTACCCACAAAAACCTAGTGCCTATGGCTGCCTTAAATATGGCTCCCAATCAGAGACAATTAATGACATCTGTCTCTGATTGAGAACCCTTCAGGCAACCATAGACACAGCTAGACTACTATACTAAACATAAACCCAACTACTCTAATAAACCCCCTAACCTTACAACCACCCTAGACACTACAAAAACACATACATTCACCATGTCACACCCTGACCTAACTAAAATAATAAATGAAAACAAAGATAACTAAGGCCAGGGTGTGACAGGAGCACCGTGCGACTAGAAGTAAAATCTCCCAGATAATAATTGTTGTAATAAGGCTGTTGTTTCAGAGTGCCCTAGAAAGAAAAGCATCATGGTTGCACCATTCCTACAGCGAAAACGGCCTGCTTCTAGCCCAACCATGTAACGGGTGTCTAGTTCTTCCTCCTCCGACGAGGAGAGGCGAGACGGATCAGATGACCAATATGCAGCGTGGTAGTTTGACATTATATTTATTAACAAGACAAAAACCGAACTATACTTGAATATAAACAAAATAACAAAACCGATGTAGACAGACCTGGACGTAAGAACTTACATGTAACGAAGAACGCACAAACAGGAAAACTGACTACACAAAACGAACGAACGGACAAACAAACCGAAACAGTCCCGTGTGGCGCAACATAGACACAGACACAGGAGACAACCACCCACAACAATCAATGTGAAAACACCTACCTTAATATGGCTCTCAATCAGAGGAAATGAAAACCACCTGCCTCTAATTGAGAACCATATCAGGTCACCCTTTAACAAACATAGAAACACATAACATAGACTACCCACCCAAACTCACACCCTGACCGTCAAACACATACAAAATAACAGAAAACCGGTCAGGAACGTGACATAACCCCCCCCTCAAGGTGCGTACTCCGAACGCACCACCAAAAGTCTAGGGGAGGGTCTGGGTGGGCGTCTGACCACGTGGTGGCTCAGTCTCTGGGCGAGGTCCCCACCCCACCATAGTCAATCCCAGCTTACGTCTCCCCCTTCGAATGACCACCCTCATATTACACCCACTTAATTTAAAGGGTAACCTTAAGATAAGGGGCAGCACCGGGACAAGGGGCAGCACCGGGATAAGGTAGCTCAGGACAGAGAGATAGCTCAGGACAGAGAGGTAGGTCAGGATAGAGAGGTAGCTCAGGATAGAGGGGCAACTCCGGACTGAAGGGCAGCTCCGGACAGAGAGACAGCTCTGGACTGAAGGGCAGTTCTGGATAAATAGCAGCTCTGGGCTGAGGGGCAGCTCATGACTGGCTGACGGCTCTGGACGCTCATGGCTAGCTGACGGCTCTGGACGCTCATGGCTGGCTGACGGCTCTGGACGCTCATGGCTGGCTGACGGCTCTGGACGCTCATGGCTGGCTGACGGCTCTGGACGCTCATGGCTGGCTGACGGCTCTGGACGCTCATGGCTGGCTGACGGCTCTGGACGCTCATGGCTGGCTGACGGCTCTGGACGCTCATGGCTCGCTGACGGCTCTGGACGCTCATGGCTCGCTGACGGCTCTGGACGCTCATGGCTCGCTGACGGCTCTGGACGCTCATGGCTCGCTGGCGGCTCTGGCAGATCCTGTCTGTTTGGCGGCTCTGGCAGATCCTGTCTGGTTGGCGGCTCTGGCAGATCTTGTCTGGTTGGCGGCTCTGGCAGATCCTGTCTGGTTGGCGGCTCTGGCAGATCCTGTCTGGTTGGCGGCTCTGGCAGATCCTGTCTGGTTGGCGGCTCTGGCAGATCCTGACTGACGAATGGCTCTAGCGGCTCCTGACTGACTAACGGCTCTGACGGCTCGGGACAGACGGGCGGCTCTAATGGCTCGGGACAGACGGATGGCTCAGACGGCACTGGGGAGACGGATGGCTCAGATGGCGCTGGAGAGACGGATGGCTCAGATGGCGCTGGAGAGACGGATGGCTCAGATGGCGCTGGGGAGACGGATGGCTCAGATGGCGCTGGGGAGACGGATGGCTCAGATGGCGCTGGGGAGACGGATGGCTCAGATGGCACTGGGGAGACGGATGGCTCAGATGGCACTGGGCAGACGGATGGCTCTGGCCGGATGAGGCGCACTGTAGGCCTGGTGCGTGGTGCCGGAACTGGAGGCACCGGGCTAAGGACACGCACCTTCAGGCTAGTGCGGGGAGCAGGGACAGGGCACACTGGACTCTCAAAACGCACTATGGACCTGGTGCGTGGTACCGGCACTGGTGGCACCGGGCTGAGGGCACGCACATCAGGACGAGTACGGGGAGAAGGAACAGTGTGTACAGGGCTCTGGAGACGCACAGGTGGCTTAGTGCGTGGTGCCGGAACTGGAGGCACTGGGCTGGAGACACGCACCATAGGGAGAGTGCGTGGAGGAGGAACAGGGCTCTGGAAACGCACTGGAAGCCTGGTGTGTGGTGTAGGCACTGGTGGTACTGGGCTGGGGCGGGGAGGTGGCGCCGGAAATACCGGACCGTGCAGGCGTACTGGCTCCCTTGAGCACTGAGCCTGCCCAACCTTACCTGGTTGTATGCTCCCAGTCGCCCGACCAGTGCGGGGAGGTGGAATAACCCGCACCGGGCTATGTAGGCGAACCGGGGACACCATGCGCAAGGCTGGTGCCATGTAAGCCGGCCCGAGGAGACGTACTGGTGGCCAGATATGTAGGGCCGGCTTCATGACATTCGGCTCAATCCTCAATCTAGCCCTGCCAGTGCGGGGAGGTGGAATAACCCGCACCGGGCTATGAACACGTACAGGAGACACCGTGCGCTCTACTGCGTAACACGGTGTCTGCCCGTACTCCCGCTCTCCACGGTTAGCCTGGGAAGTGGGCGCAGGTCTCCTACCTGCCCTTGGCCCACTACCTCTTAGCCCCCCCCCAAGAAATTTTTGGGGTTTCTTCGCGGGCTTCCAGCCACGTCTCCTTGCTGCCTCCTCATACCACCGCTCCTGGGCTCTCGCTGCTTCCATCTCCTCACGAGCGCGGCGATATTCCCCAATATGAGCCCAGTGTCCTTTTCCCTCCAATACTTCTTCCCATGTCCAGGATTCCTGTTTCGTAGGCCACTGCTCGAACTCACGCTGCTTGGTTCTGGTTTGGTGGGTGGTTCTGTAACGGGTGTCTAGTTCTTCCTCCTCCTCGGACGAGGAGAGGCGAGACGGATCAGATGACCAATATGCAGCGTGGTAGTTTGACATTATATTTATTAACAAGACAAAAACCGAACTATACTTGAATATAAACAAAATAACAAAACCGATGTAGACAGACCTGGACGTAAGAACTTACATGTAACGAAGAACGCACGAACAGGAAAACTGACTACACAAAACGAACGAACGGACAAACAAACCGAAACAGTCCCGTGTGGCGCAACATAGACACAGACACAGGAGACAACCACCCACAACAATCAATGTGAAAACACCTACCTTAATATGGCTCTCAATCAGAGGAAATGAAAACCACCTGCCTCTAATTGAGAACCATATCAGGTCACCCTTTAACAAACATAGAAACACATAACATAGACTACCCACCCAAACTCACGCCCTGACCTTCAAACACATACAAAATAACAGAAAACCGGTCAGGAACGTGACAAACCAGGTCATAGGATCTGACCCATATTACCGGCGCAATATTTGTATCTTCCTATAGCGGAATGCCGTGACCACATTTTACAGTCATAACATAAACCGTGTCGTGGGCCGTTCTAAAACTACTCACGCATCGTTACCCAGTTGTTTACTTTGTTCAGTCATGTTACCTCATTGGCTAGCTTGCTAACAACCTGGTAACTTTACCAGCAAAATCAAAAGGGATGGCTTCTTCAGGAGATCAATGATCATAGCATTGAATGAACGACAGATCTCTTGCATGTCTTCATCACAAACCTGACATTTTTAAAGAGAATGTATAATAAACGAATGTCTTCACAACGTTACATATTACACTGAACAGAAATATAAACGCAACATGTAAAGTGTTGGTCCCATGTCTCATGAGTTGAAATAAAAGATCCCAGAAATTTTCCATATTTCTCAAATTTTGTGCACAAATTGGTTTACATACATAATAGTGAGCATTTCACCGTTGCCAAGATAATCCATCCACTTGACAGGTGTGGCATATCAAGGTGATTAAACAGCACAATCATTACATAGGTGCACCTTGTGCTGAGGACAAAAGGCCAATAAAATGTGCCGTTGTCACACAACAATGACAGATGTCTCAAGTTGAGGGAGCTTGCAATTGGCATGCTGACTGCAAGAATGTCCACCAGAGCTGTTGCCAGAGAATTGAATGTTAATTTCTCTACCATAAGCCGGTCTCACAACCGCAGACCATGTGTAACCACGCCAGCTCAGGACCTCCACATCCGGCTTCTTCACCTGCGGGATCGTCTGAGACCAGCCACCCGGACAGCTGATGAAACTGTGGGTTTGCACAACCGAAGAATTTGTGCACAAACTGTCAGAAACCGTCCCAGGGAAGCTCATTTGCGTGCTCGTTGTCCTCACCAGGGTCTTAACCTGACTGCAGTTTGGCGTCGTAAAAGACTTCAGTGGCAAATGCTCACCTTTGATGGCCACTGGTACGCTGGAGAAGTGTGCTCTTCACGGATGAATCACGTTTTGTACCGGACAGATGGCAGACCGCGTGTATGGCGTTGTGAGGGTGAGCGATTTGCTGATGTCAACATTGTGAACAGAGTGCCCCGTAATGGCGGTGGGGTTATGGTATGGGCATGCATAAGCTACTGACAACAAACACAATTGCATTTTAAATGAATGCACAGAGATACCGTGGCGAGATCCTGTGGCCCAGTGTCGTGCCATTCATCCACCGCCATCTCCTCATGTTTCAACATGATAATGCATGGCCCCATGTTGAAAGTATCTGTACACAATTCTTGGAAGCTGAAAATGTCCCAGTTCTTCCATGGCCTGCATTCTCACCAGACATGCTCCCCAGGCATTCTCTGGATTTATGGTGCTTTCAAGACAATTGGGAACTTTGAAAAAAAGGTTGAATCATGACGTCAGTGATCTTCATGTCGAAGCTCTAGAAAGAGGCCATGTTCCTGACTTGGAATTCTGTGTTGGATGTATTTTTCTAACTTCCCAGTTGTCTTGATGTCACGCCCTGACCATAGTAAGCTGGTTTTTCTCTCTGTTGGTTGGGGGCGTGATAGTGACTTGGGTGGGACATCTAGGTGTTTTTGTATTTCTATGGTGGCCTGATATGGTTCCCAATCAGAGGCAGCTGTTTATCGTTGTCTCTGATTGGGGATCATATTTAGGTAGCCATTTCCTCATTTGTGTTTGTGGGATCTTGACTATGTGTAGTTCCTTGTCAGCACTATTTTGTATAGCTTCACGTTTCATTTGTTAATTTTGTTGGTTTGTTCGGTGGAAATTCATTACCCTTTCTAGGACATGCGTTCCGCTAGCGGAACCCCTGACAACATTCCGCTGAAAAGGCAGCGCGGGAAATTCAAAAATATTTTTTTTAAATATGTAACTTTCACACATTATCAAGTCCAATACAGCAAATGAAAGATAAACATCTTGTTAATCTACCCATCATGTCCGATTTAAAAAATGTTTTACAGCGAAAACACAACATATGATTATGTTAGATCACCGCCAAGTCCAAAAAACACACAGCCATTTTCCCAGCCAAAGATAGCAGTCACAAAAAGCAGAAATAGAGATAAAATGAATCACTAACCTTTGATGATCTTCATCAGATGACACTCATAGTACATCATGTTACACAATACATGTATGTTTAGTTCGATAATGTGCATATTTATATCCAAAAATCTCAGTTTACATTGGCGCCATGTTCAGAAATGCCTCCAAAATATCCGGAGAAATTGCAGAGAGCCACGTCAAATAACAGAAATACTCATCATAAACTTTGATGAAAGATACATGTTTTACATAGAATTAAAGATACACTTGTTCTTAATGCAACCGCTGTGTCAGATTTAAAAAAAACTTTACATAAAAAGCACACCATGCAATAATCTGAGATGGCGCTCAGATATAAAAAACATTTCTCCGCCAGAAATACGAAATTACATCATAAATATTCCTTTACCTTTGATGATCTTCATCAGAATGCACTCCCAGGAATCCTAGTTCCACAATAAATTTTTGTTTTGTTCGATAATGTCAATTATTTATGTCCAAGTAGCTACTTTTGCTAGCACGTTTAGTACACATGTCCAAACGCTCGCGCAGATCCAGGCAAACTCGGACGAAAACTTCTAAAAATTATATTACAGGTTGAATAAACTTGTCAAACTAAGTAGAGAATCAATCTTCAGGATGTTGTTATCATAAATATCCAATAACATTCCAACCAGAGAATTCCTTTGTGTCTCTAGAAGTAATGGAACGCAAGACGATATCATTTGGAATGCGCGTGACCAGGAACTGGCACTCTGCCAGACCACTGACTGAAACAGCTCCCATCCGGCCCCACATCACAGTAGACGCTTCATTCAACGTTCTATAGACTGTTGACATCTAGTGGAAGGCGTAGGAAGTGCAAACAGATCCATATTCCACTGGGATTTCAATAGGCGATGAGTTGAAAATCGACCAGCCTCAGAATTTCCACTTCCTGTTTGGAAGTTTGCCTGCCATATAAGTTCTGTTATACTCACAGACATAATTCAAACAGTTTTAGAAACTTCAGAGTGTTTTCTATAATAATATAATATATTAGCATCTGGGACAGAGTAGCAGGCAGTTCACTCTGGGCACGCTATTCATCCAAAGTGAAAATGCTGCCCCCTATCCCACGTATACCATGCTGCGCCTTGGTCTCATTCTAACGACGGACGTGACACTTGAACTCACTGAGTCTGAGATTTCCCAGTTCAGAGTCCAGTTGTTTCGAACGCGGCAGAAGTCATGCTGGATTAACAGCATGGTCAATGTATTCAACCTTTTCTGGCCCATGGTGTTGAATCTTTATCCTTTTAAGTTTGGAAAATAGACCCTTAACTTTTCTAGGGTAGGTGAGACGCTAACGTCCCACCAGGCCAACATCCGGTGAAACTGCAGAGAGCTAACATTCTAAATACACCATTCGTTATATTAAACATTCTTGTAAATATATGTATCTTACATCATTTAAAAGATGAACGTGTTATTAATCCAGCCGCTGTGTCAGATTTCAAAAAGGCTTTACTGCAAAAGCAAACATGCGATTTTCTGAGGACGGCGCCCCGCACACACAAGTATTACTAGCATTTTCTAGCATTAGCATCACGAAAGTCAGAAATAACAATAAAATAAATCGCTTACCATTGAAGATCTTCCTCTGGTGGCAATCCCAAGTGTCCTAACTACATGTTCGTTTTGTTTGATAAAATCAATTTTTATAGCCTAACACGAAACATTTGTAAACCGCTTGCGTCGTGATTTCCGTCTCATTTAAACTTTGGATGAAGCGTTTGTGGTAATTACACACACTAAACAAACGTTTATCCAGTCATGGTTGGTTTCATTGCAATCGACTGGTTGTTACCAACCATACTTGATGGTTCTTTTCCCGGGACGTTTTGACCGAAACAAACCGATTTGAAGACACCAATCAATGACCTCATTGCGCACCAATGGTAAGACAAGTCTATCGTTGATTGACTGTATTTTGGCCCAATGACCACTGATCATCTTGAAATCTAGCTTGGAAGATAGCCAGTAAGCTGAGGTAAACGGCAATATTTAATGGTTATACGTTCGAAGACCCGCCTTTGTCGTAAACTCTGGCGTAAAAGAGGTTCATTCGCCATTGCAAATCCTACTTGACGGAGACACGAGAGTTACGCATAGCAGCACATATTCAATAGCATTTTCAACAAGTTTATACAGTATATTTAAATTATGGCAAATAAATCAGGAAAAGCTAAAACAAAGTTTAGGTATACAGATTTAACCCAAATTATAGAGGAAATTGATAAAGACAGCGAGACCGAGTTGCTTCAGGAAGATGAATCTTTCAGCAAAGCTAGTTTTGACTCCCAGACGGAAGACATGTTTCTGCACGGTGAAGATGCCATGCTGGATTGGTAAATTCTAATGCTAATGTCATTGTTTGAAATTAATAATATGAAATATTATTCATTTGAGATTTTTTTTGTTGATTTCCTTATTTTATTTGCAATATATAAAAATATAATCTGTAATGAAATGTGTAAAGTACACATTGGCTATACTGTGTGTGTGTGTGTGTGTGTGTGTGTGTGTGTGTGTGTGTGTGTGTGTGTGTGTGTGTGTGTGTGTGTGTGTGTGTGTGTGTGTGTGTGTGTGTGTGTGTGATATATTTTTTAAATATATTTTACATAAACATGAAATGGAACAGCACTCCATATATATATATATATATATATATATATATATATATATATATATATATATATGTACTGTATATATATCTGTTTATTTCACGTGTTGATACACGTGTTGATACAGGGCTCATACGTGAAAGTATTGTTACTGATTTTTTAAATCTTTCACAGTGGCAGTGATTCTGATTATGAGCCACCAATGTCTAGGTGTCTATCTCCCTCTGAAGCTGGTTCATCCAGCCGGACCCCCGCTGTCTCCGGCTCCACACCTACCCGGCCATCTAGAGGTGTGAAGTCAGTGACAAAGAAGCGGAGATGGGGAAGAGAGAAACCTGCAGACAGAGGGCCAGAGGGTTGTTGGCACTCTGTGTTAGAAGATGATGTGGAACCAAAACCACCAGTTTTTAGACCCAAAAGGCAGCCAGGACCTCAACTAGACATGACTGCAAAGTACAGCCCCCTTCAACTTTTTCAACTGTTTTTCACCTCGTCAGTTGTTGATTCCCTGGTGTCGAACACCAATAAGTACGGGGCTAAGAAGCAGGCAGGAAAGAAAGAGGCATGGAAGACCATTTCCATGTCAGACCTTTTCTGCTACTTTTCAATGGTCATTTACATGGGGCTGGTGAAGTTGAAAACTCTAAGGGACTACTGGAAAACGTCAGCTCTCTATCAACTGCCTTCCCCCTTGACTGTCATGTCTTCTAAAAGGTTTCTGACTATCTCACGGGCGCTTCACATCAGTGACCCAGAAGTTAATGGGGAGAATGACAAGAAGAGAGGCACACCAAGGTTTGATAGGCTCTGCAAAATCAAACCTCTCTAGCCCAGCATCATTGAGGCCTGCAAGACCTATTTTCAGCCCGCCCAGAACCTGTCCATCGATGAGAGGATGGTAGCCTCAAAGGCCAGAATCATTCTCAAACAATACATGCGTAACAAACCAACCAAATGGGGTTACAAACTGTTTGTTTTGGCTGATTCTGTGTGTGCCTACACTTGCAATTTTTTTGTTTATGGAGGGGAAAAACAGTTTTGCTACCGGTAATGGACTGAGTTATGATTCCATTATGGAGTTATCGGATTTTCAACTGCTGGGTAAGGGCTACAAACTGTTTTTGGACAACTTCTACACAAGCCCTACCCTGTTTACAGAGCTGAGGAAGCGGGAGTTGTGGGCTTGTGGCACCATTCGTACCAACAGGGTGGGATTTCCAAAGACAAAGGTGAAGGACATGCCTAAGCGGGCTGAGCGGGGTACCATGCGATGGATCCGTGAAGATGGCCTGCTGTTTGTGAAGTGGATGGATACCAGAGATGTGGTCATGTGCTCCAGTATCCACAAGTCCTTCAGTGGAGATCACATCGTCAGGCGTGTGAAGGACGGTGCCGGGGCATGGACCACAATTTTTTTTCCCATTCCAGCTGCTGTGAAGGACTACAACAAGAGCATGGGAGGTGTGGACCTGTCAGATGCGCTGATAGGATACTACAATGTTCTCCACAAGACCATGAAATGGTACAAGACATTTTTCTATAATTTCATTGACATTGCTGTGGTGAATTCCTTCAGGAATTCCTTCCTTCAGGTGAAGTCCACTGCAGCACCTTCTGTCCCTTCTGCTCCAACCAGTGGTGTTCACCTGTCCAGATTCATCTCTGCGGGCATGAATGTGCCTCAGGGCAAAAAGGGCACAGTAGGGAGATGTCGTTGTGCCCTTTGTCACAGGAAATGCCCCATCACCTGCACCACCTGTTCAGTAAGCCTCTGCTTTACAGCAGAAAGAGACTGCTATGGGCCATGGCACCAGCAGCACAATATTGTGTTGAGGACTGAGGGTCTTCACAATATTGTAAATAGAAAATGTTTAAATAGTTACCCTTGTTATTTGTTTATTATTATTATTATTATTATTAATAATATTTTTTCATATATATATATTTTTTGGGGGGGGGTGTGTTAGAATAGCATTTATGTATTTTATATATAGTTCTTTCCTTCAAAATGTATCACTGTACCAATTCGGCCACTGGGTGGCTTCATGCTCAATGTCATGTAGCTCGCTCATTTTTGAAGTTATCTGTCTAAAACTTTGCTCAGCTATTTTTGCCATCTTATGTTCTTCATTCAAATCATCCACAGCATCCTATCTGTATGTTTTGTTGTTCTTCGTTATTTGAAAGATGATGCAGCAACAATAAAAAACAGAAAACTTATGTTTATTTCCTTGTATTTTCTTCTACCAGATCTATTGTGTTATATTCTCCTACATTCAATTCACATTTCCACAAAATTCAGAGTGTTTCCTTTCAAATGATACCAAGAATATGCATATCCTTGCTTCTGGGCCTGAGCTACAGGCAGTTAGATTAGGGTATGTGTCACGCCCTGACCTTAGTTATCTTTGTTTTCTTTATTAATTTGGTTAGGTCAGGGTGTAACGAGGGTGGCATGTGTGTTTTTTGTCTTGTCTAGGGGTTTTATATATCTATGGGGTTTTGGTATTGTATAGGGTTTATGTATGTCTAGGTGTGTGTAGTTAGTCTAGGCATATGTAGGTCTATGGTGGCCTAGATTGGTTCCCAATCAGAGGCAGCTGTTGATCGTTGTCTCTGATTGGGGATCCTATTTAGGTTGCCATTTTCCAGTTTAGTTTGTGGGTTATTGTCTATGGTTAGTTGCCTGTGTCTGCACTTGTTTATATATAGCGTCACGTTCGTGTTGTTGTTTTGTATAGTTTGTTTAGTGTTTCTTCGTTAATAAATAGAAGAATGTATTCACATCACCCTGTGCCTTGGTCCTCCTCTCTTTCTCCTAACGACGAGCGTGACAGTATGTCTTCAGGCGGGAAAATTGAGAAGAAGGGGGGGTACCCCAAAGAAGTTAACTTCTTGTCAATAGGGGGGCGCTGTTTTCACTTTGAAAAAATCGTGCCCAAATTAAACGGCCTCGTCCTCTGTTCTAGATCATACAATATGCATATTATTATTACTATTGGATAGAAAACATTCAGAAGTTTCTAAAACTGTTTGAATTATATCTGTGAGTAAAACAGAACTCATTTGGCAGCAAACTTCCATACAGGAAGTGAAAAATCTGAAAACGAGGCTCTGTTTTAGGGCCTGCCTATTCAACTGGCTTTTATTTATCGATATGTATGCACTTCATACGCCTTCCACTAGATGTCAACAGGCAGTGGAAGGTTGAATGGGGTGTCTAGCTTGAGGCCGAATAAGAGCTTTTGGAGTGACAGGTCCGGTATTTTCTTTGTCTTCGACGGCGCGCGGGGGACCTCGACATTGTCTTCTGAAAAGCGTTCGGTATACACGGCGAATATCTCCGGCTCTGATTTTATTTGATACATATGATAAAAACATCATAAAGTAGGATTTTTCAACCGAGTTTTATCAGTTTATTCAACGTTTATTGGGACTTTTGGAATTTTCCGTTCTTTGCGCCAAGAGAGGATGGGAACGTTCGCGCCACAATGCTAGCCAAGGTTGCTAATTCGACCGAAGAAACGGACATTCTAAAACCAAACAACGATTTATTCTGGAAATAGGACTCCTTGCACAACATTCTGATGGAAGCTCAGCAAAAGTAAGACAACATTTATAATGTTATTTCGTATTTCTGTGTAATTTGTTGACTCCTATTCTCCGCCGTGTTGGTGAGCGCTGTCTCACAATAACCCAAGCTGTATGTTGTGGTAAAGTTATTTTTAAAAATCTAACACAGCGGTTGCATTAACCTGTTTGGGCTGCAGGGGCAGTATTGAGTAGCCGGATAAAAGGTGCCCATTTCAAACGGCCTCGTACTCAATTCTTGCTCGTACAATATGCATATTATTATTACTATTGGATAGAAAACACTCTAGTTTCTAAAACCGTTTGAATTATATCTGTGAGTAAAACAGAACTCATTTTGCAGCAAACTTCCTGACAGGAAGTGGAAAATCTGAAATCGATGCTCTGTTCTAGGCCCTGCCTATAAATGTCCTTGATATTTATTAGTATAGATGCACTTCATACGTCTTCCACTAGATGTCGACAGGCAGTGAGAGAAGAAATGGAGTGTATAACTTGATCTGGGGTCGAATAAAAGCTCTCGGCATGACGTGTCACCAGTTTCCTGTTTTCTGGAGAGCGCGTGAAGGGACCTGGTTTTGCCTTCTGATAAGCTGTCGTTATAGACGACTAATATCTCCGGCTTTGATTTTATTTGATACATGTGACAATATCATCGTAAAGTATGTTTTTTCAATATAGTTTTATTAGATTATTGAAATTTATTCGGGACGTTAGGCGTGTTGCGTTGTGTGCCTTTGTTCAGGAAGGAGAGCTTCGCGCTACTTTGCTAGCTTTCCGTGCTAATTGACTGGAGAAGAGGACATTCTAAATCCAAACAACGATTGTTCCCGACAAAGGACCCCTTGTACAACATTCTGATGAAAGATCATCAAAAGTAGGACCCATTTTATGATGCTATTTCATATATCTGTCGAACATGTGAAATAGTCGTTTGCGCCCAGATTTTGGGTACTCTCTCGCTATACCTAAGCTGGATGTCGTAACGAAGTTATTTTTTAGAATTCTAACACGGCGATTGCATTAAGAACTAGTGTATCTATCATTTCCTATACAACATGTATTTTTTAGTAACGTTTATGTATAGTTATTTGGTCAGAATAGTTGAGTGCCATAAAAATATCCGCACATTCTGGGAAAAAGATGCTACGTTAGCACAATGTATAACCACTGATTTCAGCTCTAAATATGCACATTTTCGAACAGAACATAAGTGTATGTATAACCTGATGTTATAGGACTGTCATCTGATGAAGCTTATCAAGGTTAGTCAAAAATTATATATCTTTTGCTGGTTTATTCGCTATCGCTAACATGCCTATTGCTATCGCTAACGTGCCTTGATGAATGCGGTAGTGTGGTAGGCTATTGTAGTAAGCTAATATAATGCTATATTGTGTTTTCGCTGTTAAACACTTAAAAAATCGGAAATATTGGCTGGATTCACAAGATGTTTGTCTTTAATTTGCTATACACCATCGATTTTTCAGAAATATTTTATGATGAGTATTTAGGTATTTGACGTTGGTGTCTGTAATTACTCTGGCTGCTTCGGTCCTATTTGTGACGGTAGCTGTGATGGTAGCTGCAATGTAAAACTGATTTATACCTCAAATATGCACATTTTTCGAACAAAACATAGATTTATTGTATAACATGTTATAAGACTGTCATCTGATGAAGTTGTTTCTTGGTTAGTTTGGTTGGTTCTTGGTTAGTTAGGTTGGCTTTGTGCATGCTACCTGTGCTGTGAAAAATGTCTGTCCTTTTTTGTATTTGGTGGTGAGCTAACATAAATATATGTGGTGTTTTCGCTGTAAAACATTTTAAAAATTGGACATGTTGGCTGGATTCACAAGATGTTTATCTTTCATATGCTGTATTGGACTTGTTAATGTGTGAAAGTTAAATATTTCTAAAAAATATATTTTGAATTTCGCGCCCTGCACTTGAAGTGGCTGTTGTCATATTGTGCCCGGCTTCGGGCTTGCAGCCCAAAGAAGTTAAGAACCAGTGTATCTTTCATTTGCCATACAACAAGTATTTTTATGTAAAGTTTATGATGAGTTCTTTGGTCAGATTAGGTGAGTGTCCAAAATATCTCCGGACATTCTGGCGAATTGTTGCTACGTATTCACAATGTATAACCACGATTTGCAGCTCTAAATATGCACATTTTCGAACAAAACATAAATGTATTGTATAACATGATGTTATAAGACTGTCATCTGATGAAGTTGTCCAAAGGTTAGTGATTAATTTTATATCTATTGCTGGTTTTTGCGAAAGCTACCTTTGCGGTGAATAAATGCCTTTGTGTGTTTGGCTATTGTGGTAAGCTAATTGTCACGTTCCTGACCTTATTTCCTTTGTTCTGTATTGTTTAGTTGGTCAGGACGTGAGCTGGGTGGGCATTCTATGTTATGTGTTTCTATGTTGGGTTCATTTTCAACTAGCCTGATATGGTTCTCAATCAGGGGCAGGTGTTTTACGTTTCCTCTGATTGAGAACCATATTAAGGTAGGCTGTTCTCACTGTTTGTTTGTGGGTGATTGTTGCTGTGTCTGTGTTTGTACGCCACACGGTACTGTTTCGTTCGTTTGTTCCTGTTCGTGCGTTCATGTTTTATATGTTCTCAAGTTCAGGTCTGTTCACGTCGTTTTGTTATTTTGTATTTTGTTTAAGTGTTCTTCATTACGTCGCTTAAAGAAATAAAATATGGATACATACCACGCTGCATATTGGTCCGATCCTTGCTCCTCCTCAGACGAGGAGGAAGACGGAAAAAAAAAAAAAAAAAAAATCGGAAATATTGGCTGGATTCACAAGATGTTTATCTTTCATTTGCTGTACACCATGTATTTTTCATAAATGTTTTATGATGAGTATTTATTTATTTCACGTTGCTCTCTGTAATTATTCTGGCTGCTTTGGTGCTATTTTTGATGGTGGCTACAATGTAAAACCAGGATTTGTAGCTATAAATATGCACATTTTCGAACAAAACATAAATGTATTGTATAACATGATGTTATAAAACTGTCATCTGATGAAGTTGTTCTAGGTTAGTGATTAATTTTATCTCTATTTGTGGGTTTTGTAAAGGCTACCTATGCGGTGGAAACATGGTGAAAATATGCCGTTGTGTGTTTGGCTATTGTGGTTAGCTAATATAAATATATATTGTGTTTTCGCTGTAAAACATTTTAAAAATCGGAAATGATGGCTGGATTCACAAGATGTTTATCTTTCATTTGCTGTATTGGACTTGTGATTTCATGAAATTATATTATATGATATCCCTGTCCCGTTAGGCCAGGCTATGCTAGTCAGCTTTTTTGATCCTCCGGATCCGGGATGGGTATGAAGTAAAGGTTAAACCCAGACATGGACCACACACCCACTCCACTGAATAGCAGGCTAGTGATTGCTTCGCAACACGTGCAGTTAGCCACTGATCCCTTCCAAACCAGTCATTGTTGAATTTGCGATTTCCAACTTGTTTTGTAAAGTTTATGTCCAATGGCTGATGAGCATCGCTACATTTTATCTGTACATTTTGTTCATAAGACAAGAATTGAAAAGGATTTGCCAGTAGATTGTCGACTTCATCATGACGATGACTGTTTGTCTAGCTTGCTAACAAAAATTTTGAGGGCCTTCCTCTGACATTGCCTGGTATAGAGGTCCTGGATGGCAGGAAGCTTGGCCCCAGTGATGTACTGGGCCTTATGCACTACCCTCTGTAGTGCCTTGCGGTTGGAGGCCGAGCAGTTGCCATACCAGGCAGTGATGCAAACCATAAGGATGCTCTCGATGGTGCAGCTGTAGAACCTTTTGAGGATCTGAGGACCCATGCCAAATCTTTTTAGTCTCCTGAGGGGGAATAGGTTTTGTTGTGCCCTCTTCACGACAGTCTTGGTGTGCTTGGACCATGTTAGTTTGTTGGTGATGTGGATGCCAAGTAACTTCAAGCTCTCAACCTGCTCTACTACAGCCCCGTCGATGAGAATGGGGGCATGCTCGTTCCTCCTATTCCTGTAGTCCACAATCATCTCCTTTGTCTTGATCACGTTGAGGGAGAGGTTGTTGACCTTGCACCACACGGTCAGATCTCTGACCTCCTTTCTATAGGCTGTCTCGTCGTTGTCGGTGATCAGGTCTACTGCTGTGTCATCGGCAAACTTAATGATGGTGTTGGAGTCGTGCCTGGCCGTGCAGTCATGAGTGAACAGGGAGTCCCTGTAGATTTTGCTGTGACGTAGTGTCCCCTAGAGTGACAGGAAACTGAGCCAATCACGGCGCAACCAGAGAACATTACCAACCCCTATGCTCTGTATTTTACGCTGGCTGCCCAACCACCACAGAAAACACTGAGCTAGGCTGAAACACCTGCATTTTGGAGCTGCCTTACTCAAGAAAGCAAAAAAGAGAGCATGTTGGTATGCAGCTTTATTAACTCAATTATATATATATTTTTTACATTGTTTGCAAACAGATACGTGACACGTATTAATGCTACTGATGACGAGTACATACCGTATCTGGCATATTAGTGTCTGTCTGACGATTTTTCACGTGAACACGAGGCCATTCCAGTTGTCTGAAAATCGGTGGGACACACACCAGCGGCAGCACCACTCCTCTTCTCCTTCACCCTTTTCTGATTGCGAACATACCGGTCCCGAATCAAATCAAATCAAAATCAAATCAAATGTATTTATATAGCCCTTCTTACATCAGCTGATATCTCAAAGTTCTGTACAGAAACCCAGCCTAAAATCCCAAACAGCAAGCAATGCAGGTGTAGAAGCACGGTGGCTCGGAAAAACTCCCTAGAAAAGGCAAAAACCAGGCTATGAGGTGAGGCCAGTCCTCTTCTGGCTGTGCCGAGTGGAGATTATAACAGAACATGGCCAAGATGTTCAAATGTTCATAAATTACCAGCATGGTCAAATAATAATAATCACAGTAGTTGTCGAGGGTGCAGCAGTCAGCACCTCAGGAGTAAATGTCAGTTGGCTTTTCATAGCCGATCATTAAGAGTATCTCTACCGCTCCTGCTGTCTCTAGAGAGTTGAAAACAGCAGGTCTGGGACAGGTAGCACATCCGGTGAACAGGTCAGGGTTCCATAGCCGCAGGCAGAACAGTTGAAACTGGAGCAGCAGCACGGCCAGGTGGACTGGGGACAGCAAGGAGTCATCATGCCAGGTAGTCCTGAGGCATGGTCCTAGGGCTCAGGTCCTTCGAGAGAGAGAAAGAAAGAGAGAAAGAGAGAATTAAAGAGAGCATACTTAAATTCACACAGGACACCGGATAAGACAGGAGAAGTACCCCAGATATAACAAACTGACCCTAGCCCCCTGACACATAAACTACTGCAGCATAAATACTGGAGGCTGAGACAGGAGGGGTCAGGAGACACTGTGGCCCCATCCGATGATACCCCCAGACAGGGCCAAACAGGAAGGATATAACCCCACCCACTTTGCCAAAGCACAGCCCCCACACCACTAGAGGGATATCTTCAAGCACCAACTTACTTAATCTTTCACCATGTTTCTTTGATATCAGTATCGGTGCTCAAATTTTGTGATATCTCCCTCCAGCTGTTGTCTTTTGCTTGCTTGTCCAAATGCAACCACATCAAAGGGTTGTAAAGGTTCTCGTATTGTCTCACCAGCTCACACAGGCAGTATTCCAAACTGGACGTAGACAATTGCGCTTTGCAAATCTCGAAATAAAAAGCACAAAAAAGGAAGCTTGCAAGTAGTAGAAGCGAAGTAGCAGAACGTCCATCTCTTCTGTGTTTATACCAGAAGGGATACCGGAAAAGACGTGTTGTAGAAACAGGGCCGGAACTTCTGTTGCAAAACTCACTCAATACTGCCCCTCAGTCTTCGCAAGGAATGATAAGTCGGGTCTCAATTTCCAAGTAGGAAAAAACTGCGTTGAACAACGGAGCATATTACAAGGAGCAGCCCCTTTTGTGATGAAAAACGACATTGCAACACTGCGCTACGCTCCGACGACCCTGTTTACGTATTGTCTGTAGACCCCTTTAGTGTGAGTGACCATAGAATTATATGGCATTGACCTTACTTGTCATCATTTCATTTTAGTGAATCACACGACTGCTAGTCGTGGCTCTGTGCTTGTGATGTGCTAGTGTATGGGGTGGGTTAGGAGGGAAGGTGTTATGGGAGATGATTGGTTGGTAGATTAAGCCGATTAAGCCAATGCCTATGCCCCAGGAGTTTCTCCTGGTATTTCTGTATTTGTTATAACAGGCCAAGATTGACATGTTGGTTCACCAGACTCTTTGCACATTTGGGTGGAAGTGTCTGGGAACGAGATTACTGTATTACCCTTTTATTTGATAGACAAGAGACCTCTTAGGCAAGAAATTACTTTGTAATGATTACATTGAGTTCTCTACTTAAATTATACCTACACTCAATGACATCCTCCATATTTAATTGACATACTATCTGTCACCTGTCTTGAGACCCATTTTAAGTCACTTTAGAGCTCCTTCATTAGTAGCCTGAGTGTCATGAAAGTGGTGTCACCTTAGCACATTTTATCTAGATGTGTGCAAATGCCAAAAGTGACTAACAAAAACTGAATTGATCCTAAACTCCATATATCCCCAGGCTTTATTC
Source organism: Salvelinus namaycush (assembly GCF_016432855.1). NCBI lineage: Eukaryota > Metazoa > Chordata > Actinopteri > Salmoniformes > Salmonidae > Salvelinus > Salvelinus namaycush. The sequence continues at coordinate 46,458,182 of NC_052334.1, read as the reverse complement.
AGAAAGGCATGAAAAAAAAAACCATCAACAAACACCGATCGATCAGGGGGGCAATGATTGGCCCATGTTCTACTGAAAATCCACTTGTACTACTGCCAATCCATTTTATTTACAACCCTCTATGGCTACATTTACACAGGCAGCCCAGTGCTATGGGAAAAATTGCAGATAGAAACGCTGAAGGCAAAGTGAGTGGGAAGCAGGCATGACCCAAAATTGCTTCAAGGAGAGAAAATATATTCAATTTAATGATCAGGCCCCCTCCATTGACAATTGGAAAATCCAATATTCCACCTTGGAGCAGGCAATCTCTGAGTCTCTTTCTATTTCTCATGGCAATGTATTTTCAGTGCGATCCGCGGAGGAGACCAATGAACATTTATAACTCCCCACATATTTGGCATCAAGTCCACCTTCACAAGTGTACCAGAGACACTGTGTAACCTGTGATGTGTGAGAAACAGAAAGATCCCGCTGAGCTGCAGGAATTATTTCACCAGGATGCAAAACCACAGGACAATATCATACACCTGGTGACAGTGACATCCAATTAGTGCACCTGTTATTGTGTGTACCTCGAAATCATATATCAATTTACTTATAGCAATTGTTTGGTTGCTGGAATCAGAGGGTGACAGCTGTACCACATTTGTAGGAAATACATTTCAAATTGAGTGAATACACCTGCATTCATTCAGATTCATCAATATTGATTATTCTTTGAACTCTGACCTGATCAGAATTTACTCCTGACTCCCAACCCTCCAAATGGTGCTGAGGCACACCACTTTATATTCCAATTCAATTTCTGCTGTAATTTTGTAAATGTAAAAATTTCACCTCACATTATTACAAAAGTAAAAGTACATTGAGAACTTCACAGTTTCTGTTTTCGATCTAATGTGTTGAAATAAATCAACCAACCACCGGTATAAAAAACCTGAACTGTAAATAAGATAGAGCACAGAACAACCTGGCTCAACCTCCGCTCCAGCAGATTACCTCGTTGACATTAATGGAAATAAACATGGAGAACTTATTCAGCCCTCTCTTCTTTAATGAAACTTCAACAAATTCCAACTCGAGAAGCTGCTTGTATGACTGGCATGGTAATTACCCATGGAAGAAATTCCCAATTTGTTTTGTTGCCAGTGTTTAAATGCTTTTTGGATTTATTTGTAAGCCTGAAATGTGGATTTATTTGTAAGCCTGAAAAGTAGCTTGGCATCTAAATCATTAACAGTGGGTAACTCCATGTTTAATCATGAAGTTTGGATATGTAAACCCATTCATGTAAACCCATACATGTAAACCCATACATGTAAACCCATTCACCACCACCTGCACAATTACTGTATGAGCTCCAACCTGAGGGAAAACACAACAAACAAATAATGCACAATGGAGAGATGCTTCTCTCAGTACATGACCTTGTAGGGTGCTTTCAGGAGGCCTATCAAAACATTTGATTACTTTGGGCCCAAGGCCAAACACAACGTACTGTAGCTTTGTAGAAAAATATATCAACTTTAAAGCCAAACATAATTATGAAATATCCAGTGTTTGGGCTTCTTAAACACACCTTAGTAATCGTTGGGTTGGGTTGAAGATTTTAGAGTATGTTCAGGTATTATTTTTTTGACTATATCAAAACACTTTAAGCAAAATACGTCCCATCCCAAAAAGGCCTAATGAGGACACATGCAGAGGTTAAAACCTACAAAACACGTAAAAAATGTATTCATGTCGCTTTTTTATTGTCTGGAAATAAGAAGCCACCTAGTGCATTCGGAAAGTATTCAGACCCCTTGACATTTTTTCCCTCATCAATCTACACAAAATACCCCATATTGACAAAGCAAAAACTGTTTTTCATTTATCTCAAGCTCTGTCAGGTTGGATGGGGAGCGTCGCTGCACAGCTATTTTCAGGTCTCTCCAGAGATATTCGATCGGGTTCATGTCCGGGCTCTGGCTGGGCCACTCAAGGACATTCAGAGACTTGTCCCAAAGCCACCTCTGCGTTGTCTTGGCTGTGTGCTTAGGGTTGTTGTCCTGTTGGAATGTGAACCTTCGCCCCAGTCTGAGGTCCTGAGCACTCTGGAGCAGGTGCTTTACTCCGTTCATCTTTCCCTTGATCCTGACTAGACTAGTTTCCTCCAGAAGTGACGCTTGGCATTCAGGCAAAATAGTTAAATCTTGGTTTCCTCAGACCAGAGAATCTTGTTTCTCATGGTCTGAGAGTCTTTTAGGTGCCTTTTGGCAAACTCCAAAAAGGCTGTCATGTGCCTGATTGGTGGAGTTCTGCAGAGATGGTTGTCCTTCTGGAAGGTTCTCCCATCTCAACAGACAAACTCTGAAGCTCTGTCAGAGTGACCATCGGGTTTTAAGTCACCTCTCTGACCAAGGCCCTTCTCCCCCGATTGTTCAGTTTGGCCGGGCGGCCAGCTCTAGGAAGAGTCTTAGTGGTTCCAAACTTCTTCCATTTAAGAATGATGGAAGCCAATGTGTTCTTGGGGACCTTCAAAGTTTTTGGTACCCTTCCCCAGATCTGTGCCTTGACACAATCCTGTGTCGGAGCTCTACGCACAATTTCTTCGACCTCATGGCTTGGTTTTTGCTTTGACATGCACTGTCAACTGTGGGGCCTTTACAAATCATGTACAATTAATTGAATTTAGCACAGGTGAACTCTCAAGGATGATCAATGGAAACATCTCAAGGATGATCAATGGAAACAGGATGCACTGGAGCTCAATTTCGAGTCTCATAGCAAAGGGTCTGAATACTTATGTAAGTATGGTATTTATGTTTTATATGTGTAATACATTTGCCAACATTTTGAAAAACCTGTTTTCGCTTTGTCACGGCCAGGACTGAGTTTGGGAAAACCTGCCTTATAATTTGATCTAATAAATGCCACTTAGCAGGCACTTTTATCCAAAGTGACTTACAGTACAGTACAGTGAGTGCATACATTATTTAGGCTATATTTATCTAGCTAGCTATAGCACAAGATTTGATTAGGATTTGAGTATGGTCATACTGTCGCCAAAAATATCCAGTTAGTACCGTGGACAACCTGGGACCAGAAATCAGGCATTTCTAACATATGATTAATGAGATATGTGTCGCTCTGCATGAGGCAAATCGTGGTCACACCAGATACTGACTGTTTTTCTGAGCTACGCCCCTACCTTTTTTTAAGGTATCTGTGACCAACGGATGCATATCTGTATTCCCAGTCATGTGAAATTCAAAGATTAGGGCTTAATGAATTTCAATTGACTGATTTCCTTATATGAACTGTAACTCAGTAAAATCTTTGAAATTGTTCCATGTATCATTTATATTTTTGTTCAGTGGAGTATTGTCAGCTGGATGGGGTTGTGCAGAAAGAGAGTTTGCAGAAAGAGAGTTTAATAATAAGACGAGGCAGATGACTAAAACAGGAGTAGTGTACTGAACGTGAAAACAAACAAATACTGCCTGATGACTAAGGCTACTGAGGGCTAAATAAAGGGAAGGTAATCAAGGTGGTGATGAAGTTCAGATGTGCGTAATGATGGGGAGCAGGTGTGCATAATGATGGTAGCGAGCACAGGTGGTTAGTAGACCGGCGACGTTGAGCGCTGGCGAGAGGGTTTACACTTTTGGGATGATTCCATTGGTTTCATTGTGCCAGGCAGGCAAGATCAATCAAGCAAAGCTAAAGTAGGCCTATGTGAAAGATTTTAAATATTATCTGAACCCAGATCTGACTACTGCAAAACAGTCAAAATAACTAGCTATCTGTGTGGTTCCAACATGGCTTTTCTGTGTTGTAACGTTCCTTATCGCCATCATAAGGCTGAATGTAAACATGGGCAGATAAGTGGCTCGGTCGGGTTAATGTTGTGTTAATTATGTGTTTTCATTCCATGAGTGAGTACAAAAGACAAATGAGACGTATCAAAATGTTTCTGTCAGCAAGTCAAGCGAGTACAGAAGGGGAGATGTCCACAATTCAGCCAATTATATCTAAAGACTGGTTTAAAAACTGTGAGTTTACATACAGTAATCATCTTGATTAGTACACACATCTTTTTAAATCAAAAGAAGGATTTCAGCCACTGTAAACTTATATTTTTCGCAACGCAAACGTATAGGCTAATATAGGACCTGAAATATCAAAATGGAAAAGCCTGACTGAAACCATTCCCCACACCTCAGGGAATTCACGTCTGATAACTGTCACACAGGTTTTAGTGCCCCCATGTAGGTTGATTATAACTTGCTTGACTTTACCTTTCCGGAGGTTAATGGTAATGGAGTTATGGAATCCAAACAGTCCATTTGTTTGCTGCAATGTAATTAATTTTGGCCCATATATTATTAACGTTGACATTGAGTGTAATAGCGAGTTGTATCCATTTCAGCGGGACTGACTCTGTTGTGAACTAAAAGGTGGAGCGGTGTCACAATTAATGAGAACTATTGGCGCTTGATTACAAATCCCCCACCCAAAACCAATCTCATTACGCATAAACAATGTTTTTTTCCCCAGTCTCCTCTTGTGGACCCTGTTTGCAGACTTCACAAGATGTTCCTCAAATGTAAGGCCTTAAAAGGGAATTTCACCCTGGCTCTGCAATGGCATATATTCATTACTATATTAACAACATGACGTTTTTATCATAAACATCACAATTATCCAAACCACAAGCTAGAACAAGCACATTTTAATTTCACTGGTAGAATCGAGAAGTTTTGATTCATCTGCTCATAGTGAACCACAAAGTCCGGCATTCATGGTGAATGCTGATACCGCCCCCTAGGTAGAGGGGTCTGTCCACAAACTTGAATAATGGCGTTGTTTACTTCGAACGACCAACACACAGTAATCTCTAAACTTCTCTAGGCAAGATTTTTTTGAAAACTGTTTGTCATGATGCCCGTGTGGTGTTCTGTGCCTGGCTGTGCTAATTACAAACAAGCGCAAAAATGAATTATCTTTCATCATTCTACATACCAGAGATTCAACCCGATTCTGCCAGTGGGGCTTGCAGCTATGAAGAATGATGCGGTGACCAAAGATTAACAGAGGGATTTTCAGGTTGAACTGATGGGGAATCCATTTCTACGAAGTGATAAGGGTAGGCAACAACATGTCTGCCACGCTGATCCTCAACACTGGGGCCCCTCAGGGGTGTGTACTTAGTCCCCTCCTGTATTCCCTGTTCACCCACGACTGCATGGCCAAACACAACTCCAACATCATCATTAAGTTTGCTGACGACACAAGTTGTGTTGGTCTGTGGTGTTAAATGAGGAGCAACCAGACGCAGAACTTGATGAATTTCTGAAACTACTTATTCCAGTTACTAAGCACGCACCCATTAAGAAAATGACTGTAAAAACTGTTAAATCCCCTTGGATTGATGAGGAATTTAAACATTTTATGGTTGAGAGGGATGAGGTAAAAGGTATGGCAATTAAGTCTGGCAGCCCAAACGTACTGCAAATTTAAAAATCATGTGACTAAACTAAATAAAAATAAAAATAAACTACACTATGAAACAAAGATAAATTATATAGAGAATGATAGTAAAAAGCTACGGGGCACCTTAAAAGCTTTACTTAATCACCCTCCCGGATCCGGGATCATCCTCATCAGAAAAGCTGACTAGCATAGCCTAGCCTAGCGCCACAGGAATATCATATAATATAATTTCATGAAATCACAAGTCCAATACAGCAAATGAAAGATAAACATCTTGTGAATCTAGCCAACATTTCCGATTTTTAAAATGTTTTACAACGAAAACACAATATACACTGCTCAAAAAAATAAAGGGAACACTTAAACAACACAATGTAACTCCAAGTCAATCGCACTTCTGTGAAATCAAACTGTCCACTTAGGAAGCAACACTGATTGACAATAAATTTCACATGCTGTTGTGCAAATGGAATAGACAAAAGGTGGAAATTATAGGCAATTAGCAAGACACCCCCAATAAAGGAATGGTTCTGCAGGTGGTGACCACAGACCACTTCTCAGTTCCTATGCTTCCTGGCTGATGTTTTGGTCACTTTTGAATGCTGGCGGTGCTTTCACTCTAGTGGTAGCATGAGACGGAGTCTACAACCCACACAAGTGGCTCAGGTAGTGCAGCTCATCCAGGATGGCACATCAATGCGAGCTGTGGCAAAAAGGTTTGCTGTGTCTGTCAGCGTAGTGTCCAGAGCATGGAGGCGTTACCAGGAGACAGGCCAGTACATCAGGAGACGTGGAGGAGGCCGTAGGAGGGCAACAACCCAGCAGCAGGACCGCTACCTGATAAAATGAATCACTAACCTTTGAACAACTTCATCAGATGACAGTCTTATGACATCATGTTATACAATGCATTTATGTTTTGTTCGAAAATGTGCATATTTATAGCTACAAATCTGGGTTTTACAATGCAGCCATCGTCACAAATAACACCAAATTGTCCGGAGAAATTTTACACAGCGACGTAATCTAACCAAAAAACTCATCATAAACTTTGCTGAAAAATACATGTTGTACAGCAAATGAAAGATACACTTGTTCTTAATGCAACCGCTGTGTTAGATTTAAAAAAATAACTTTAGTACAAAGCACAGCATGCAATAATCTGAGACAGCGCTCAGCCATTCTCCGCCATGTTGGAGTCAACATATTCCACAGAAAATACGAAATAACATCATAAATATTCTCCTACCTTTGATGATCTTTCATCAGAATGCAGTGCAAGGAGTCCTAGTTCCACAATAAATTGTTGTTTTGTTTTAGAATGTCCATTTCTTCTGTCGAATTAGCAACTTTGGCTAGCATAATGGTGCTCACGTGTCCATGAACGCTTGGCGCATGGAACACCAAAAGTCATAATAAAAGTCGAATAAACTGGTCAAACTCAGTTGAAAATCCATCTTTATGATGTTTTTCTCATATGTATCCAATAACGTCCCAGACGGAGCATTTCGTCGTGTCTACCTAACGCATTGCAGAAATGATATGGTGCTCCCAGGTGCGCAGCAAAATACTGCCAATATGGCGGACCTGTCACTCCAAAAGCTCTCATTCGGTCCCACATCAGGCTAGACACCTCATTCAACATTCTACTGCCTGTTGACATCTAGTGGAAGGCGTATGAAGTGCATACAGATCCATAAATACAAGGCAATTGAATAGGCAAGGCCTTACACAGAGACCCATTTCAGAATTTTCACTTCCTGTTTGGAAGTTTGCTGCGAAATGAGTTCGATTTTACTCACAGATATAATTCAAACAGTTTTAGAAACTTCAGAGTGTTTTCTATCCAATAGTAATAATAATATGCATATCGTTTGATCTAGAACAGAGTACGAGGCTGTTTAATTTGGGCACGATTTTTCCCCAAAGTGAAAACAGCGCCCCCTATTAAGAAGAAGTTAATAACGAGTCACCCTCCCGGATCCGGGATCCTCCTCATCAAAAAAGCTGACTAGCATAGCCTAGCCTAACGGGACAGGGATATCATATAATATAATTTCATGAAATCACAAGTCCAATACGGCAAATGAAAGATAAACATCTTGTGAATCCAGCCATCATTTCCGATTTTTAAAATGTTTTACAGCGAAAACACAATATGTATTTATATTAGCTCACCACAATAGCCAAACACACAACGCCATGTTTTCACCATGTTTCCACCGCATAGGTAGCTTTCACAAAACCCACAAATAGAGATAAAATTAATCACTAACCTTGAACAACTTCATCAGATGACAGTCTTATAACATCATGTTATACAATACATTTATGTTTTGTTCGAAAATGTGCATATTTGAGGTATAAATCGTAGTTTTACATTGCAGCCACCATCACAAAAAGCACCAAAACAGCCAGAATAATTACAGAGAGCAACGTGAAATACATAAATACTCATCATAAAACATTTATGAAAAATACATGGTGTACAGCAAATGAAAGATAAACATCTTGTGAATCCAGCCAATATTTCCGATTTTTTAAAGTGTTTTACAGCGAAAACACAATATATATTTATATTAGCTGACCACAATAGCCAAACACACAACGCCATTTATTCACCGCCAAGGTAGCTTTCACAAAACCCAGAAATAGAGATAAAATTAATCACTAACCTTTGGACAACTTCATCAGATGACAGTCTTATAACATCATGTTATACAATACATTTATGTTTTGTTCGAAAATGTGCATATTTAGAGCTGCAAATCGTGTTTTTACATTGTGAATACGTAGCCACAATGCACCAAAATGTCCGGAGATATTTTGGACAGTCACCTATACTAACCAAAGAACTCATCATAAACTTTACTAAAAAATACATGTTGTACAGCAAATGAAAGATGCACTGGTTCTTAATGCAACCGCTGTGTTAGATTTTTAAAATAACTTTAGTACAACATACAGCATGCAATATTGTGAGACAGCGCTCACCTACTCTCCGCCTTGTTGGAACCAACATATTCCACAAAAATACGAAATAACATCATAAATATTCTCTTACCTTTGTTGATCTTTCATCAGAATGTAGTGCAAGGAGTCCTAGTTCCAGAATAAATCGTTGTTTGGTTTTAGAATGTCCATTTCTTCTGTCGAATTAGCAACTTTGGCTAGCCATGTGGAGCTCACGTGTCGAAGAAATGTTTGCGCATGGAACGAAAAATTCCAAAAGTCCCAATAAACGTTGAATAAACTGGTCAAACTCGGTTGAAAAATCCTACTTTATGATGTTTTTCTCATTTGTATCCAATAAAATCAGAGCCGGAGCATTTCGTCGTGTAAACAGAACGCATTTCAGAAGACAATGTTAGGTTCCCTTGTGCGCAGCTGACTACTGACAAAAGAGCGGACCTGTCACTCCAAAAGCTCTCATTCGGCCTCACATCAAGCTAGACACCCCATTCAACCTTCTACTGCCTGTTGACATCTAGTGGAAGGCGTATGAAGTGCATACAGATCCATAAATATAAGCCAGTTGAATAGGCAGGCCCTGACACAGAGCCTCATTTTCAGAATTTTCACTTCCTTTCTGGAAGTTTGCTGCCAAATGAGTTCTGTTTTACTCACAGATATAATTCAAACAGTTTTAGAAACTTCAGAGTGTTTTCTATCCAATAGTAATAATAATATGCATATTGTATGATCTAGAACAGAGTACGAGGCCGTTTAATTTGGACACGATTTTTCCCCAAAGTGAAAACAGCGCCCCCTATTAAGAAGAAGTTTTAAACTACATCTTTAATAATAAGAGTGTTGCAATAGCCTTTGACTGTCAATGATGCACTATCTCTAATGAACCATTGAAAAGTGTCAACAGAAAAGTACAAAGATCTTTTATAGCCAAGATTCACCCCTCTCAACTTCCACGACACGAATCACAGATCTTAGGAACTGTTCACAAAGAAAGACTTTTACTTGAGAGAGAGGAGTATCCCATAGCCAGATAGCATTCGCTATAAATTATCGTTCAGTTTGGTCCCTAAGACGAGGTTCTAATCTCGTTCCGGGTACTTCATAGCACAAAAACATTACCTCATGTTATCTGGAATGCTCTTTAGGTTGTATCACCCAAAGACAATGTAAATCTCCTCTGTCAGTGCTATCTCATAGAGGCCCATCCTCAGTGGAACACACACACAATAGTTAACAGAATACTCTATTCTGTCGAATAAAACAACCATTATAATGCAATACAAGCATTATAATTTTCCACGACACCGCAAGGCACTACAGAGGGTAGTGCGTACGGCCCAGTACATCACTGGGGCTAAGCTTCCTGCCATCCAGGACCTCTACACCAGGCGGTGTCACGGGAAGGCTCTAAAAATTGTCAGACCCCAGCCACCCCAGTCATAGACTGTTCTCTCTACTACCGCATGGCAAGCGGTACCGGTGTGCCAAGTCTAGGACAAAAAGGCTTCTCAACAGTTTTTACCACCAAGCCATACGACTCCTGAACAGGTAATCAAATGGCTACCCGGACCTTTTGCATTGTGTGCCCCCCAACCCCTCTTTTTACGCTGCTGCTACTCTCTGTTTATCATATATGCATAGTCACTTTAACTATACATTCATGTACATACTACCTCAATTGGGCCGACCAACCAGTGCTCCCGCACATTGGCTAACCGGGCTATCTGCATTGTGTCCCACCCACCACCCGCCAACCCCTCTTTTACGCTGCTGCTACTCTCTGTTCATCATATATGCATAGTCACTTTAACCATATCTACATGTACATACTACCTCAATCAGCCTGACTAACCGGTGTCTGTATGTAACCTCACTACTTTTATAGCCTCGCTACTGTATATAGCCTGTCTTTTTACTGTTTTATTTCTTTACCTACCTATTGTTCACCTAATACCTTTTTTGCACTATTGGTTAGAGCCTGTAAGTAAGTATTTCACTGTAAGGTCTACCTACACCTGTTGTATTCGGCACACGTGACAAATAAACTTTGATTTGATTATTTCTAGTTCCCTCCGGGATCAAAACTAATCAGCAACTTACTGTTTTTGTTGAAAACAAGTTATGTGAGAGGATACTAGGTTGTTTTTGCATATACTATGTGTATATGGCATTTGTTTAATACAGAATTGGGGCTTTGAAAAACAAAGTAATAGCTATCTTTCCACCTATTAAATGTACTGCTTTGAAACCAAAGGGAGGTTAATCCATATGCTAACAGTTATAAGTAGAAACAAAGCTCCCTCTTTCAACTCTGTTTGAAAAGTCTCTCTGAAACATTGCATGTGTAATTACACTGTAACGTATTGTAGTTAATTGTAAAAACTCATATTTACACTGTAATAACAAATGCTACGACAAATGCTTGTTACAAATGGGCAACTTTCCACTAAATTCACACATTTTGTGTTTATTTTCTTCTCAGCTGCATCTGAATCAGTAATAACTGTTACAAGGTTGTAATTTCTTGTAGACCGATGCGCTGGGTGTCCGAGATTACAAAGCTCAATAGGCTCTAATTACCTACCCATGATTGTGCACTCTTCAAATTCTCAACTCAATGTTGTTGCTAGTATTTGCCCCCAAAAAGTCAAGTGTACCATCTGGGTTAACTTGGTTGAGTTTACAAAAACAGATCAGATATAGGTCAACCTCACTGACTGGAGTCTACCATATGGCTGTCATCCCAGATTATAATACAAAAATTAAACACATGGAATAACTTCCAACAAGCTGATTTGTAATTACATATCTTTGTTCCACTTGTGTAATAACCTATCGCTAAACTATTATTACAGTGTAATTACATGGTATTTACATAGTAAATACATGTTATAAATACATGTATTACTATTTAGCAGTGTTGGACAAAAGTCAAACTTGAGTAAAAGTAAAGATACCTTCATAGAAAATGACAAGTGAAAGTCACCCAGTAAAATACTATTTGAGTAAAAGTCAAAGTATTAAAAGTAGATGTAATTGCTCAAATATACTTAAGTATAACAAGTAAAAGTACAAATATAAATCCATTCAAATTCCTTATATTAAGCAAAGCAGACGGCCATATTTTCTAGTTTTGTATTTATTTACAGATAGCCAGGGGCACACTCCAACTCTCAGACATCATTTACAAACAAATTATGTGTTTAATGAGTCCGACAGATCAGACGCAGTAGGAATGACCAGGGATGTTCTCTTAATTCTTAGCGCTAGGGGTCAGATTTTTTCATTTTCTTAAAATAACGTTCCCAAGGTAAACGGACATTTTCTCAGGCCCAGGTTGTAGAATATGCATATCATTTACAGATTAGGATAGAAAACACTCCAAAGTTTCCAAAACTGTCAAAATATTGTCTGTAAGTATAACAAAACTGATTCTGCAGGCGAAAACCTGAGAAAATCTAACCCGGAAGTGATTATTTTTATTTTTAAATCTGTGTTTCCTGGACCGTCTTTCTTCCATTTAAAGGGGTATCAACCAGATTCCTTTTCCAATGGCTTCCTCAGGCTGTGACCAGGCTTTAGACATAGTTTCAGGCTTTTTATTTTGAAAAATTAGCGAGATTTTTCTAAAGTAGTCAGGTGTCCTCTGATTAGTTCCTGCGTGCGAGAGGGGTAGCTCTCCATTTTCTTTCTCTCTTTTATTGAATAGGTTACGGTCCGGTTGAAATATTATCGATTATGTTTGTTAAAAACAACCTGAGGATTGATTATAAAAAAACATTTGACATGTTTCTATGAACATTACGGATACTTTTTCGTATTTTCGTCGAACGGAACGAGGCTTTGGTTTTCTGAACATAACGCGCAACCCAAATGGCGTTTTTTTGTTATAAAAGTAATATTTATCGAACAAAAAGAACATTTATTGTGTAACTGGGAGTCTCGTGAGTGCAAACATCCGAAGATTATCAAAGGTAAGCGATTAATTTTATTGCTTTTCTGACTTTCGTGACCATGCTAATTTGGGGCTAGCTGTTGTAGCATTGATTGATAAACTCACAAAAGCTTGGATTGCTTTTGCTGCAAAGCATATTTTCACAATCTGACACGATAGGTGGATTAACAACAAGCTAAGCTGTGTTTTGATATATTTCACTTGTGATTGCATGATTATAAATATTTTTAGTAATATTTTTGAATTTGGCGCCCTGCAATTCAGCGGTTGTTTAGGAAAGTGATCCCGCTAACGGGATCCGTAGCGCAGAGAAGTAAGTGTGTGAATTATACAATTTTCCTGTCCTGCTAAGTATTCAAAATGTAATAAGTACTTTTTGGTGTCAGGGAAAATGTATAGAGTAAAAAGTACATTTTTGTTTTGGAATGTAGTAAAGTAAAGGTTGTCAAAAATATAAATAGTAAAGTACAGAAACCCCCAAAAACGACTTAAGTAGTACTTTAAAGTATTTGTACTTAAGTACTTTCCACCACTGATATTTAGTTACATATTAATTAATATACACTTAAATTTTGCTTGCTCCTATCTACAGTATCTGCTTTTTACCACAAGTACTGCTTTGTGTCATTTCGCAAAGGCCCTATGTTATACTGATCGCACTTTACGTTAATTTCTGTGTAGATATGGTTGTCCTTGTTCGATAGAGCCATTGGACATCTTTCAGTGATGTTCATATTGGCTTATTCATTGCTAAATATACAAACAGACACATTGTTTCCAGTCTCTGAAAGACTACAACTTGTGTTGGCCGTTCTTTGTGCTCTAGCCCCCGTCCCTCCCCCAAGGAGTGCTTTTTTGAAAAGGAGGCGAACACTAACAGCAATCCTTTGGGCAAAACTGAAAGAACTGACCAGATGCAATGGCTTCAAGTGATTCCTGTCATTAACACAAATTCAACGATGGAGCATCTATTAGCGACATGGTGACATTCAATCATACATGTTTCAACCGGAATATAGCTAAGAGGATTCGAGTTGGATTTAGCTTATGTTCGAAGGTCAGCTACAGCCGATGCCAGCACCAAGAGGTCGGATGACAAATACGGTGCCTAGCTAAGTAGGTTATTTTTCCTGCAAGCCACCTAGCTAGCTAGTTAACTTAAATGTATCTACTGAAACCCATATTTTGTATTGCTGGCTAAAATACTACTGTGTTACAGTGGGGAGAATTGAAAAAAAATTCTGTTTGCTAACTTAGCTATGTAGCTAGGTAGCTAGTTAGCTAATGACCTACTGGTAGCCATATCTATGACAAACAATAGAAGAGGTTTTAAAATCTGAGATCTTTTGAATCTCGATTGTAAAACCTATTCGCTGTTTAGTCGTACATATGGCTAGTTACTAAACATCAAGCTACAACATTAGAACCCGCCACCTACAGTAAAGCTAGATTTACCAGCAAACATTAGCATATGACTGGAGTTGGTTAGCTAGTTAGCCAGGCGCCTGCTAACTTGTTCTGCGCCACGCCTCGCATTTGTAACTTGTTAGCAAACATGTGTAACTTCAGCAACTGTAAATAATTTTACAAGCTGTATTTTGTACCATCTATTGCACCTTGCTTATGCTGCTCGGCCAACACTTTTCAGTGTTTACATACACTTAGGTTGTAGTCATTAAAACTTGTTTTTCAACCACTCCACAAATTTCTTGTAAACAAACTATAGTTTTGGCAAGTTGGTTAGAACATCTACTTTGTGCATGACACAAGTCATTTTTGTTTACAGTTTACATTGTTTATAATTCACTGTATCACAATTCCAGTGGGTCAGAAGTTTACATACACTAAGTTGACTGTGCCTTTAAACAGCTTGGAAAATTCCAGAAAATTATGTCATGGCTTTAGAAGCTTCTGATAGGCTAATTGACATCATTTGAGTCAATTGGAGGTGTACCTGTGGATGTATTTCAAGGCCTACCTTCAAACTCAGTTGCCTCTTTGCTTGACATCATGGGAAAATCAAAAGAATCAGCCAAGACCTCAGAAAAAAATTGTAGACCTCAACAAGTCTGGTTCATCCTTCGGAGCAATTTCCAAACGCCTGAAGGTACCACGTTCATCTGTACAAACAATAGTACTCAACTATAAACACCATGGGACCACGCAGCTGTCATACCGCTCCGGAAGGAGACGCTTTCTGTCTCCTAGAGATGAACGTAATTTGGTGCGAAAAGTGCAAATCAATCCCAGAACAACAGCAAAGGACCTTGTGAAGATGCTGAAGGAAACAGGTACAAAAGTATCTATATCCACAGTAAAACGAGTCCTATATCGACATTACCTGAAAGGCCGCTCAGCAAGGAAGAAGCCACTGCTCCAAAACCGCCATAAAACAGCCAGACAACGTTTGCAACTGCACATGGGGACAAAGATTATACTTTTTTGAGAAATGTCCTCTGGTCTGATGAAACAAAAATAGAACTGTTTGGCCATAATGACCATCATTATGTTTGGAGGAAAAAGGGGGAGGCTTGCAAGCCGAAGAACACCATCCCAACCGTGAAGCACGGGGGTGGCAGCATCATGTTGTGGTGGTGCTTTGCTGCAGGAGGGACTGGTGCACTTCTCAAAATAGAATTGACCCAAGTTAAACAATTTAAAGGCAATGCTCCAAATACTAATTGAGTGTATGTAAACTTCTGAACCACTGGGAATGTGATGAAAGAAATAAAAGCTGAAATAAATAATTCTCTATACTATTATTCTGACATTTCACATTCTTAAAATAAAGTGGTAACCCTAACTGACCTAAGACAGGGAATTGTAATTGTGATTAAATGTCAGGAATTGTGAAAAAACTGAGTTTAAAGGTATTTGGCTAAAGTGTATGTAAACTTCTGACTTCAACTGTATGTGTACATATTCTCATTCACCCCTTTGAGATGTGTGTATTAGGTAGTTGTTGGGGAATTGTTAGATTACTTGTTAGATATTTCTGCACTGTCAGAACTAGAAGCACAAGCATTTCACTACACTCGCATTAACATCTGCTAACCATGTGTTTGTGACCAATAAAATTTGATTTGATTTGAGTTGTATATAAGACAACTGCTGGGTCTGCCCAGGAAGAACTCCTGATTGACATGTGTACTATGGTGCATTGAATTAGTTGGAACCTCTCCAGCATGCTGACAATAAACAATGATTAATTTAAGATTGACTTTGAGTGTCCCTGTGTAAGAATTTTTCCACAACAACACCTTATGGGACAGAGGGGACTGTGAAGAGACATACACAGGCACAGACACGCATACACATGATAAGACATGACATCTACACACACGTACACATGGATTTTGTATTGTAGATATGAGATAGTAGAGTAGTGGCCTGAGGGAACACACTTAATGTGTTGTGAAAAGAAAGTAATATTTTAAATTGTATATAACTCAAAATTCAAAAGGCACTCGCACATCTGAGCTATCTTTTTTGGAGGTGCATGGTAACAGTTGAATAAAATGAGAAAAAAGAAGGAACCCGCAAACTGCTCTTGATAGCATCACTGCTCTTTTAATAAGCTTTACGTATCGATCTCACGGCCTTCGTGAGACGTAACTGCCTTAATTTTGCTGGACCCCAGAAAGAGTAATGGGGATCCTTAATAAATACAAATAAATACAAAAGTATCAGCCGAATGGGACCGGCTAGCGTATTGTTTAGGGACAATGAGGGGACATTAGGAGCTGACTTTTGAGAGGAAAGATCAGTCGACAAAGTGAATGGGTCGGGGGTCTAAGGAAGGTGTGAAAAGTCTTAGGAAGGCTGTATTATCACAGTATGAATTGTTGTGTATGGGAGTTGAAGAGCAACGGCACCTCAATCGCTCTCATACACAACATTTACTGTCGAAGCACAACCCTGCACAACCAAAACCCCTTCCTCCTCTCAAAGTACTGTCTGTAAATCTCCCCCAATTTGACAGATCATTCTTGTCAAATTGGCAATGTCTTGGCAATGTCTTTGTATTGTGTTTTGATAGTCTGCAGAGAGAATGAGGTGGTGTCATTACTGTTCTAGTCTTGGTTTTATACCTTTCAGTGTCCCTTGCTGGTTTCTGTCCCACAATCTTGTTGTGTTCCATAACCGCAAGGTGTGTCCGCTACCTCTTGCTTATGTGCCCAGAATGCCCCGCTTTGGGATATTTTTCAGCAGGGCACTGTGGAATGAGTCCAGATAACCTGAGTTTTACAAAAAGAAAAGTTAAAAAGAGAAGAGGGGTAGACTAAATTGATTACATGGTCTGGAAGGTACTCTGTGGTCCTCAGGCTACCTCTAACCACCTGAAACCCCATAACACAAACACAAACCTTACAAACAAAACCCAATTCATGTTTATACCATCCTTACTGTAAATTAAGCTATTTTTGCTATCAGCTTGTAAATAAGTTAACTTCACCTTGTGCAGAGCTAGGGGTTGGAAGCGCACAATTTAACCACCCCATTAATTTTATTGATGTTTATCAGACTGGCTAGCTAAGCATATCTATCATGGACATTTCAATATTGCCAGCTTGCTGTTAGCTAACTAGCGTCACTAAGTTGGCAGCAAGATTGCTAGCCAGAGGAGACTGGCTGAGATCCAACTAACCAACCATAGATTATTTATACACATTCATCATTGCCTTCAACACACAGACAGAGAGTGAGTTAGCTATATTGACAATTTTCTGTTTAGTAAAAAAAATGTTTTCACCAGACAAGGGTGGAATAGATCGCTACCAAATTAAGATACTCTTTTTTTGGTAACATTAGCAAGCTTACGTTAGCTAATGTCAGTCAAAGATAGAATGAACAAACAAACATGTAGCTACCAGTCTAGCAGTGATTACCATGGCATAGGCAAAATTGATTGACAGTGTCTATACCAAAAGATACGAATATGATTTAGCTGATGTCTTGCAGAGTTCAATACAGGACTATAACGTTAGCTAGCTAGCTAACTTACCCAGCTAGGCTAGCAAGCTAGCTAACGTTAGGTTACCTCTAATTGAGAATCTTCCGTTTTGTTGTGATGGGAAAAAAAATATATGGCATCAAATCAAACTTTGTCACATGCGCCGAATACAACATGTATAGACCTTACCGTGACATGCTTACTTACAAGCCCCTAACCAACAATGCAGTTCAAGAAGAGTTAAGAAAATATTTACCAAATAAAATAAAAAGTAACACAATAAAATTGGTACCGAGTCAGTGTGCGGGGATACAGGTTAGTTAGGTAATTTGTACATGTAGGTAGGGGTGAAGTGACTATGCATAGATAATAAACAGCGAGTTGCAGCAGTGTACAAAACAAATGGAGGGGGTTAAATGTAAATAGTCGGGTGGCCATTTGATTAACTGTATCTACAGTACTAAATCCATGTGTATTGTTAGGTTCAAATTTTTCAGAGTAAATAACTCACGGACACTAGAGAAGCTTCACCAAGTTTAATTCTTCCCAAAGGGTCAAAACAGCTGTATTCAGACAAAATACATTTCACACAAGCACTGATATTTAACCCTTTCTCCTCGGCTGAGACTCCTCCTACCCATCTGTACAAACATCGTCCTTTACTGCTAGGCAGGACACTAGTGATACGGGCCATAAACTTCTATTTCTCCCTTAAGCTGACCTGACCTCAACCCCCCTCCATCACTAATCCATGGATCTCTCCCCTTATCAATGCCTGCTGACTTCCTCCCGTCCATCCAACACATTCCAAAGCCATCTGTCTTTCTACAGAGAACCATTCACTTCTGATGTAAAAACCAGTCTCTTTCACTTCTTTATATACTCTGCTTCTCATCTATCATGTCTCTAGTATATCAATATTCAAAGTTTATATTCAAAGAATCCAACAGTATGTATAGTGTGTGTGTGTGTGTGTGTGTGTGTGTGTGTGTGTGTGTGTGTGTGTGTGTGTGTGTGTGTGTGTGTGTGTGTGTGTGTGTGTGTGTGTGTGTGTGTGTGTGTGTGTGTGTGTGTGTGTGTGTGTGTGTGTGTGTGTGTGTATGCATGTGTCTGTGCCAATGTTTGTGTTGCTTCACAGTCCCGCTGTTCCATAAGGTGTTTTTTTAATCAGTTTTTTAAATCAAATTTTACTACTTGGGTCAGTTACTTGATGTGGAATAGAGTTCCATGTACTCATACCTCTATGTAGTACTGTGTGCTTCCCATAGTCTGTTCTGGACTTGGGGACTGTGAAGAGACCTCTTGTGGCATGTCTTGTGGGGTATGCATGGGTATCCGAGTTGTGTGACTGTTGTTTAGACAGACAGCTCAGTGCATTCAACATGTCCATTTGTTTACTGTGAAATAGCATTGTATCTGGTCAAACACAATTGTTCCAGAAGTTTTCTAAGGGTTGGTAACAGGCTGATTGGTCGGCTATTTGAGCCAGTAAAGGGGGCTTTACTATTCTTGGGTAGCGGAATGACTTTAGCTTCCCTCCAGGCCTGAGGACACACTCTCTCTAGTAGGCTTAAATTGAAGATGTGGCAAATAGGAGTGGCAATATTGTCTGCTATTATCCTCAGTAATTTTCCATCTAGATTGTCAGACCCTGGTGGCTTGTCATTGTTGATAGACAACAATAATTTGTTCACCTCTTCCACACTGACATTACGGAATTCAAAAGTACAATTCTTGTCTTTCATAATTTGGTCCGATATACTTGGATGTCAGCGTTTTTTGCTGGCATGTCATCCCTAAGATTGCTTATCTTGCCAATGAAAAAGTCATTAAAGTAGTTTGCAATATCAGTGGCCTTTGTGATGAATGAGCCATCTGATTCAATGAATGAAGGAGCCGAGTTGGCTTTTTTCCCCAAAATTGAATTTAAGTATAACTCTGACTGGTGTGTGAAGTTTGTAACTCTCCTCATTTAGTAAAGCAGAAATATGCCACCACAGCGGTCAGAGGCCGAGCAATTGCCGTACCAGGCAGTGATGCAACCAGTCAGGATGCTCTCGATGTTGCAGCTGTAGAACTTTTGAAGATCTCAGGACCCATGCCAAATCTTTTTAGTTTCCTGAGGGGGAATAGGCCTTGTCGTTCCCTTTTCACGACTGTCTTGGTGTGTTTGAAACATTCTAGTTTGTTGTTGATGTGGAAACCAAGGAACTTGAAGCTCTCAACCTGCTCCACTACAGCCCCGTCGATGAGAATGGGGGAATGGGGGGAAACTTGTTCCAGGAACGAACGCGACAGAGGTTTAATCAATTTTCCTACCAAACAAAACAGACAGCGCCTCTGATCTATACAAAGAGTTACAGTTGATTGGTCACGCCGTTGAATGCCAAATTCTCCCCATAAAACAGTAAACATGAACAGCACCGAAGAATCAGCCTGCTGCAGTGAATAGCAAAACCCACACTCCCTCGCCCCAAATCACAATTTTCAGTAATAGCCTTGCATTTTAATTTCATTAAAAAGACAAGCCTTCCTATAGAAAGTACCTTATACTGTACATGACGTCAAGCACAATATATGCCATTACGTGAATGTTGTTTTATAATGTTATTTGTTTAGGCACCTTTGATCCGAGGCCATATTGGAGACATTCGCCTCATCGCTTGATGTCGTCATTTGAATCTCCATTACTGTTTAGGCATTCACCTGCAATGGTTCTCCTATAAATGAGGACGTTGAATATTAAGATTTTTTTAATGTTTTATTTTGTTACCAGGAATTAATTCTGTAGAGCCACCCATTGTTGGAACAATACAGTGTCCTTTTTAGGACAGCTTCATACATCAACTGACTGATGTATGAAGCTGTCCTAAAATGGACACCTACACCATTTCCTCCATGGTTTAAAAAAAACAATTCAACACCACAAGGACACAACACATACTGTAAAGTGCATTGGGAAAGTATTCAGACCCCTTGACAAGAGCGCACCTCAGGACCATACCCCTCCCAGTCCACCAGGTACTGGAGCTGACCCCCACGACGTCGGGAGTTCAGGAGGAACCTAACAGCATAGGCGGGGTCCCTTTGATGTCCAGGGGAGGTGGCGGGGTGTCGCGGGGGACAGCATCAGCCCAGTAACCACCGACACGAGGAGGGAAACATGAAAAGAGGATGAGATCTGGAAGTTGGTGGGGAGTTTTAGGCGATAGGTTACCTCATTGACCCTCCAGAGGACCTTGAAGGGCCCCACCAACTGGGGACTCAGGTTTGGGGGCCCTGCTACCTGACCCACAAACCGAGGGATGTGTGTGCCCAGGTCAACAGCCGATCTCTCATCCCCGTGGGGACGTAGATGCACTCTGGGGGGCAGGTAGCAGGAGCGGGTTCCCTTTCCAGAGCTTGGCGGATGTCCATATCTAAGTCCCAAAACACGGGGCCCACGATACAGGAGGACAGATTGATGGGCTGGAGGACACCCTCACAGGACCATCCACCGACGTGGAACCACAGGGTGCGGGAAAGCCGGTCCTCCAGCATCCTGGTCCCCAGGCGGTGATTCTCATCCTCGACCAGGAGATGGTGGGGTCATGAAGTTGGAGCCACAGGAGGCCGAGCATGACTTTGTGTATTGGTGCGGTGATGATGAGGGAAGGCTTTCCTGGTGCATGGGTCCCACGGTGAGGGTGAGTGGTGCTGTGATGTGTGTAATTGTGCCGGATCCATCCCAATGGTCGCTTATCCAGGGCTTGGACAGGAAAAGGAGCGGTTATGAAGTTATGTTCAGGGAGGAGGTAAGGGCCTGGTTGATGAAATTCCCTGTGGCACCGGATTCTACTAGAGCTGTGGGACAGCCAGCCAGTGAAATGGGAACCAGAAAGGGTTTGCCGGAAAATTATGATGATAGAAAATCATGCCTACCCTAGGAGATGGAAGATCACGGTCCGGTCTCTGCTCTAGTGGACCTCGGGTTAGGATGCACCGGACCCTGCTGAAGCTGGTGCCCCTCCTGGCCACAATAGGGACAGAGCCCCAGCTGTCTCCGGCGAGGCCGCTCTGTCGCAGAGAGATGTGTGGCCCCTACCCCATTGGTTCAGGCTCTGCCTCAGGACAGCCAAAGGAGGGAGGTGAGTGGCAAGGTGACCACTGGCACTCCTGAAGAAGGTTATCCAGACAGATGGCCATCGCGATGAGTGCGTCCAAGGATAGGTTGTCATCCCAACACGCCAACTCCGTCTGGACCTCTTTGCGCATTCCTCTCCGGAATAGAGTGCAGAGCGCCGGCTCATTCCATCTGCTGGTGGCTGCCACAGTCCAAAAGGTGAGGGCGTACTCTGCAGCGGTCTGGGCACCCTGCTGGAGTTGGAGAAGTCACTCACCTCCTTCTCTGCCCTCTAGAGGATTGTCGAAGATTGCCCTGAACAGAGCCATGAATCTCTCATAGGAACCCAGCTCCTCCAGCTCCTCCTTTCCTCGCTCCCAGACGTCCGTAGCCCACTCCAACGCCCGAAATGTCCGTGGCAACCTTGGACCTCTAGGTGGTGGGGGCTCCCGTCTGATAGGTGAAATAGAGGGAGCACTGGAGTAGGAAGCTATGGCATTTTGATGGAGTACTGTCATACTTCCCCAGAAGGGACAGCTGGGCATCGCTGACCTGGGCAGACAGTTGGGTAGGCTGGGGGCCTGGCTCACTGTGGGGACCCGTGGTAGGTGGCCCTCTGTTAGGCGTATGTAGAGCCTCACTGGTGGTGTCAAGGCTATGGAGAAGGCAGAGGACCTCCTCCATGGCCGTACCCAGTTGCGCCAGCTGGTCGTAGTGTTGGTGGAGTAGACGACCCTGTTCCTTGACCATCTGGAAGATGGTGTTATCCTCTGCTGCTTCCATTTTTCTGACGTAGTATTCTGTAACATATATGCTGGGAGTCAGGAAGCATGTGCAGAAGGTAAGTATAATAATGAAACAATACCGATGAACAAACAGAGTACAGAACGTGAGAGAAAACAATATTACCTAATGCCTGATGTCAAGGGATAAATAAAGGGGGAGTAATCACGGAGTAAATTATGACCAGGTGTGCATAATGATGGAAAGCAGGTGTGCATAACAATAGTTGCCAGGGCCGGTGGTTAGTAGACCGGCGACGTCGAGCGCCAGAGGGAGGGAGCAGGAGTAGGCGTGACAACTTCTCTAAAATTGTGTGCACACATTTGTTTACATCCCTGTTAGTGAGCATTTCTGTCAAGATTTCTGTCAAGATAATTAAATTTACCTGACAGTTGTGGATATCAAGACGTTGATTAAACATCATGATAATTACACAGGTGCAACTTGTGCTGGGAACAATAAAATGCCACTCTAAAATGTGCAGTTTTGTCACACAACACAATGCCACATATGTCTCACGTTTTAAGGGAGCGTGCAATTGGCATGCTGACTGCAGGAATGTCCACCAGAGCTGTTGCCAGAGAATTGAATGATAATTTCTCTACCGTAAGCCACTTCCAGCATTATTTTAGAGAATTTGGCAGTACGTCCAACCGGCATCACCAACGCAGACCACGTGCAACCACGCCAGCCCAGGACCTCCACATCTGCCTTCTTCACCCGCGGGATCATCTGAGACCAGTCACCTGGACAGCTGATGAAACGGTGGGTTTGCACAACCAAAGATTGTCTGCACAAACTGTCAGAAACAGTCTCATTTGAAAGCTCGTCGTCCTCACCAAGGTCTTGACCTGACTGCAGTTTGGTGTCGTAACCAACTTCAGTGGGCAAATGCTAACCTTCGATGGCCACTGGCCCACTGGAGAAGTGTGCTCTTCACGGAAGAATCCAGGTAAATGGCAGACATGTGAGCGAGCGTTTTGCTGATGTCAACCGTGTGAACAGAGTGCCCCATGGTGGTGGTGGGGTTATGGTATGGGCAGGCATAAGCTACTGACAACGAACATAATTACATTTTATTGATGGCAATTTAAATGCACATAGATACCATGGCGAGTTCCTGAGGACCATTGTCGTGCCATTCATCCGCCGCCATCACCTCATGTTTCAGCATGATAATGCATGGCCACATGTCACAAGGATCTATACACAATTTCTGGAAGCTGAACATTTCCCGGTTCTTCCATGGTCTGCAACTGGGTGACAACTTACCAGTCAATTTTGTGACAACTTACCAGACATGTCACCCATTGAGCATATTGTCAGGATGCTCTGGATCGACGTGTATGGCAGCAAGTTCCAGTTCACTCCAATATCTAGGAGCTCCGCACAGCCATTGAAGATGACTGGGACAACATTCGACAGGCCACAATCAACAGACTGATCAACTCTATGCGAAGGAGATGTGTCACGCTGCATGAGGCAAATGGTGGTCACACCAGATACTGACTGGTTTTCTGATCCACGCCCCTCTTTCTTTTCTTTAAGGTATCTGTGACCCACAGATGCGTATCTGTATTCCCAGTCATGTGAAATCCATAGATTAGGGCCTAATTAATTTCTTTTAATTGACTGCTTTCGTTATGAGTCTTTGAAATGGTTGCATTTCTATTTTTGTTCAGTGTAATAGTGTTCTCCTCTAGAATTAAAGTGTACCAACACCTCCCTCATCACAGTAACTTTCACAGCATATGGGGGTAAAACTAAATACTGTAAATCATTTACGATGGTATCCATTCATCTCCTCTATGACGTCTTGATTTCTTGAGTGTAGATGCAGCAGTTCCTCTGTAATGAGTTGCTGAGTCTCATAGTTGTTCTAAGTTCCCCCCACTTCCCTTCCTTGATCCCTTAGGGCTCTCTCACAAACTCCCCACAATGCTGATCTCGGCTTTTATTTGCTCATGGTCAACTCTGAGCAGCTGACACCAACGTCGATGGTACATGCATACTTCAGCGGAAAAAGAAAAAGTCCTCCCGCATTGAAATAGTTTTAGTTCAAAAGCAAAAATTGTGGTGGTGGCAGCAGTAGTAAAGTATTACATCCACGATTCGTTAAGTTTGGTTGAGTGCCATAAAGCATCATCTTCGGACAGCAACTCGTTTTGAAATGTGCTCATGTTTCATGTTACAGGAAACAAATACATCAAGCAATGGACCTCTTTAATCCATTCTTCACTCCATATCTCCTCACAAGTTCAACTGTTTCATAAGGACATGCCAAAGGTTATTACATCGTAATTTAATTCAATTTGTATCTGAAATGTTGTTCACTGGTGTAGACAAAGAGGGCAATAAGAGACCAAAGTGCCCCCCAAAAAATCATGTTTTACTGAATGAAAGCTGGTAACAGGAATTTGTTGTCTCTCTCCCTTTCGCAGAATAGTGCAGTTTGTCAAATTTCTCTCAAATACCAATAAATGCTTATCCAGCAACAATCTTTCAAATGGCAGGTTTTGTGTTTCTTTGAGATGTGTGATACATCAAAGGATACAGATGCAAATATAAGGCTTCAAGACTGAAACACAATGTTGCTTACGAGAACATCTCTTCCAAACCCCAGTAATTTAAAAATGTAGTCTGTCGACTGAATCAAAACAATTCTTAGCCAATGTGGCAATCTGTCTATTTGAGAAGTCGGAGTGAGACTTTTGTAACCACAAGCTGCTTTTTTGTCTAATGGGATTGGTCAGTTACCCTATGGTTATGTGATATTTTCATGTTACCATTCTCCTCACACAGACTTGACAGGGTAGCCAGCAACAAATGACTTAGGAAGGTTGGAAGCCCGCATAGACGCTTTAGGTGTCCTTTAAAATATCTCAGCACAACTGCAGATCTGAGTCATGGCACTATCTGTAATGGACGTCACACAACTTGCTTAACGAGTACCGCTTACCCCGGATTCAGCTGACACCGACGCTCCCCAGTCCTTAACGATCACAAGCATACCCATAACATGATGCAGCCACAACTATGCTTGAAAATATGGAGAGTGGTACTCATTAATGTGTTGTATTGGATTTGCCCCAAACATAACACTTTTTTATTCAGGACAAAAAGTGAATTGCTTTGCCACATGTTTTGCAGTCTTACTTTAGTTCCTTGTTGAAAACAGGATGGGTGTTTTGAAATATTTTTTATTCTGTACAGGGTTCCTTCTTTTCACTCTGTCAGTTAGGTTTGTATTGTGGTGTAACTACAATGTTGTTGATCATTCCTCAGTTTTCTCCGATCACAGCCATTAAACTCTGTAACTGTTTCAAAGTCACCATTGGCCTCATGGTGAAATCCCTGAGCGGTTTCCTTCCTCCCTGGCAACTGACGCCTGTATCTTTGTAGTGACTGGGTGTAAGGGTGTACGTAACTGGCGGCAGGGAAGTCAGGCGCAGGAGAGCAAAACTTGGTAATCAACGGAGCAGTTTTATTCATAAAACCACCGGTAACCAGAACCACAAACAAATGGGTACAAAACCTGTCGCCACCAGAGAAAAAGTGCACATGCACTTACAATAAACAATTCCGCACAAAGACATGGGGGGGAACAGAGGGTTAAATACACAACATGTAATGAGGGACATTGAGACCAGGTGTGTGAGAAGACAAGACAAAACAAATGGAAAATTAAAAGTGGATCGATGATGGCTAGAAGACTTGCGACGCCGACCGCCGAGCGCCGCCCGAACAAGGAGAGGAGCCGACTTCGGCGGAAGTCGTGACCCTGGGTGCATTGATACATCATCCAAAGTGTAATTAATAACTTCACCACGCTCAAAGGGATATTCAATGTCTGCTTTTTTATATTTTTACCCATCTACCAATAAGTGCCCTTCTTTGCGAGGCATTGGAAAACCTCCCTGGTCTTTGTGGTTGAATCTGTGTTTGAAATTCACTGCTCGACTGAGGAACTTTACAGATAATTGTATGTGTGGGGTACAGAGATGAGGTAGTCATTAAAAAGTAATGTTAAACACTTATTGCACAGAGAGTCCATTCAACTTATGTGATTTGTTAAGCAAATGTTTACTCCTGAACTTTAGGCTTGCCATTGTATACTTATTGACTCAAGACATTTCAGCTTTTCATTATTCATTCATTTGTACAACATTTCAAAAAACATAATTCCATTTTGACATTAGAGTATTGTGTGTAGGCCAGTGCCAAAGAAAACTAAATTTAATACATTTTAAATTCAGGCTGTAACACAATAAAACGTGAAAAAAGTCAAGGAGTGAATACAAAGTCCGTTGGTCTGTGAAGCTGCAGCAGCAGCTATCAAATCAAAGATGCCGACATCTTTTAATCCATTCCAACCCTGCTCAAGGAGATAAAATTCCATGTCTGACTAAATTCATTAAAAAATATATATATTTTGCCATACTACTTCTTCAACATTACCTCTGATTCTCAGCATCCCCCTTTGGTATCTGCACTAATTTAGCCATATCTTTGAACAATTCAGCCCCCCTTTGTCTCATCTTCATTTGTCTTTGATTTATGTTCTTCTCTTGTGACTTTGACTGGTGTAATTAGCACAACCTGAAATCTGCAACAGCACTTTGACTTTCCACTTCAAACGACAGGAGCAGCAAAAGATAACTGGAGGCTCCTGTTAAGTGTTCAACAGTCAAATACGTGCACAGGTAACTGCCAAAATAATGGGAACACCAACATAAAATGTCTTAAAATGGCCTTGGGCCACCACAAGCTGCAATAATAGCTTCAATGTGCCTTGGCATAGATTCTGCAAGTGTCTGGAACTCTATTCAAGGGATGCAACTCCAATCTTCCATGAACAATTGCATAATTTGGTGTTTTGTTGATGGTGGAAAACGCTGTCTCAGACGCCACTCCAGAATCTCCCATAAAATGTTAAATTGTTTTGAGATCTGGTGACTAACACACACACACACTTTAAACCCCTCTTAGAAATTCACTGAGATCTTTTCTTCTAGCCATGGTAGCCAAAATAATGGGCAACTGGGCATTTTTATACATGACCCTAAGCATGATGGGATGTTAATTGTTTAATTAACTCAGGAGCCACACCTGTGTGTAAGCACCGGCTTTCAATATACTTTGTATTCTTCATTTACTCAAGTGTTTCCTTTATTTTGGCACTTACATGTTCCTCTGCTCTAGCCATATTTTCTACCTCTAGTTTTCCACTGCTAGTTTCAATGTTTTGTGTCAGAGCGCACCTTACTGTAAGAGTGATTTTTAATTACCTTCATATAGGCCAATGACCCATACTGGGCACTGTATATGGGATTTATGTTGCTCCCATGTCATTTCATTGGGATTTGTAACTACCCTTCACCTGGAATGCTCAAAGAAATAGAACGACAATACACAAAAGAAATCACCTGGTTGAATGACAACACTTACATTAGTCTCAGTTGTAGTCAGGTGGTTGGCCCTACATGTTCTACTGTTGAATGGACTTGCACTAAAACAGCAGTTATCTCAGAAAGTTGGTCCTCAACATCATATTACCTCAGACAGTCTAAACCTCTTATACACTGAGTGTACAAAACATTAGACTGACTGTCACGTTCTGACCTTTATTTCCTTTGTTTTTGTCTTTATTTAGTATGGTCAGGGCGTGAGTTGGGGTGGGCAGTCTATGTTTGTTTATCTATGTTTTTCTATTTCTGTGTTTGGCCTGATATGGTTCTCAATCAGAGGCAGGTGTTAGTCATTGTCTCTGATTGGGAACCATATTTAGGTAGCCTGTTTTGTGTTGGGTTTTGTGGGTGGTTATTTTCAGTCTTTGTGTGTCTGCACCAGACAGAACTGTTTCGTTTCGTGTTATTCTCGTTTAATGTTATTTTGTTTGTTTGTTTAACGTATTCTATTAAAATGGATACTTTTCACGCTGCGCCTTGGTCCTCCTCTCTTCCTCCATACGACGAACGTTACACTGACCAAGTGAATCGAGGTGCAAGCAATGATCCCTTATTGATGTCACTTGTTAAATCCACTAAAATCAGTGTAGATGAAGAGGAGACAGGTTAAAGAAGGATTTTTAAGCCTTGAGACATGCCTGGTTTACAGTGCATTTGGAAAGTATTCAGACCCCTTGACTTTTTCCACATTTTGTTATGTTACAGCCTTATTCTACAATGGATTCAATTGTTTTTTTCTCCTCATCAATCTACACACAATACCCCATAATGTCAAAGCAAAAACAGGTTTGTAGATATTTTAGCAAATGTACTAGAAGTAAGAAACTGAAATATCACATTTACATAAGTATTCAGACCCTTTACTCTGTACTTTGAAGCACCTTTGGCAGCATCTTTCAGCCACAAGTCTTCTTGGGTATGGGTACAAGCTTGGCA
This sequence comes from Salvelinus namaycush, assembly GCF_016432855.1. Taxonomy (NCBI): domain Eukaryota; kingdom Metazoa; phylum Chordata; class Actinopteri; order Salmoniformes; family Salmonidae; genus Salvelinus; species Salvelinus namaycush. Next base: position 46,429,530 of record NC_052334.1, on the reverse strand, counting down.
CACCTGTATTTGGAGAGTTTCTCCCATTCTTTTCTGCAGATCCTCTCAAGCTCACTCAGGTTGGATGGGGAGTGTCGCTGCACAGCTATTTTCAGGTCTCTCCAGAGATGTTAGATCGGGTTCAAGTCCGGGCTCTGGCTCGGCCACTCAAGGACATTCAGAGACCTGTCCCGAAGCCACTCATGCGTCGTCTTGGCTGTGTACTTAGGGTTGTTGTCCTGTTGGAAGGTGAACCTTCGCCCCAGTCTGAGGTCCTGAGAGCTCTGGAGCAGGTTTTCATCAAGGAGATCTCTGTACTTTGCTCCGTTCCTGACTAGTCCCCCCAGTCCCTGCCGCTGAAAAACCTCCCCACAACATGATGCTGCCACCACTATGCTTCACTGTATGGATGGTGCCAGGTCTCCTCCAGATGTGACACTTGGTATTCAGGCCAATCTTAGTTTCATCAGACCAGAGAATCTTGTCTCTCATGGTCAGAGTCTTTAGGTGCCTTTTGGCAAACTCCAAGCGGGCTGTCATGTGCCTTTTACTGAGGAGTGGCTTCCATCTGGCCACTACCATAAAGGCCTGATTGGTGGAGTGCTGCAGAGATGGTTGTCCTTCTGGAAGGTTCTCCCATCTCCACAGACAAACTCTGGAGCTCTCTCAGAGTGACCATCGGGTTCTTGGTCACCTCTCTGACCAAGGCCCTTCTGCCCCGGTTGCTCAGTTTGGCCAGGTGGCCAGCTCTAGGAAGAGTCTTGGTGGTTCCAAATTTCTTACATTTAAGAATGATGGAGGCCACTGTGTTCTTGGGGACCTTCAATGCTGCAGACATTTTTTGGTACCCTTCCCCAGATCTGTGCCTCGACACAATCTTGTTTCAGAGCTCTATGGACAATTACTTCGACCTCATGGCTTTGTTTTTCCTCTGACATGCACTGTCAACAGTGGGACCTTATATAGATAGGTGTGTGCCTTTTCAAATCATGTCCAATCAATTTAATTTACCACAGTTGGACTCCAATCAAGTTGTAGAAAACATCTCAAGGGTGATCAATGGAAAAAGGATGCACCTGAGCTCAATTTATAGTCTCATAGCAAAGGGCCTGCATACTTATGTAAATAAGGTATTTATGTTTTTATACATTTGCAAAAATTTATAAAAAACTTTTGCTTTGTCATTAGAGTGTGTAGAGTGATGAGGTGAAAAAATGTAATTCATTTTAGAATAAGGCTGTAACTTAACAAAATGTGGAAATTGTGAAGGGGTCTGACTACTTTCCAAATGCACTGTACGTGTGCCATTCAGAGGGTGAAAGGGCAAGACAAAATATTTAAGTGCCTTAGAAATATGGTGATATGGTAGTAGGTGCCAGATGTGGTGATTCATTTCTTTACTATCAAATGAGGCGAGACAAACTTATCACACAAGTCAGAGTTATACTTAAACTAAATCTTTAATCACTTAATAATGGAGCAGGTCAATACAACGCACACATATAAAGTGAATCGATTGAGTGCTCTACGTTAATGATGGCTGGTCTTCGATTCACGATCAAATGATTCGTTGAGAGCCCCGAGACAAAAGTACAAAGGTCTTTTATAGCCAAGATACACCCCTTTCAACCTACATGACGAACAACAGATATATAGAATGGGTCACAAGGTTAAGATCTGTATGAAAGATACCTATAATACATAGCATACTGTATCTGCTGTGTCAACAGTTTTCATTGTGTACAGACCAGTGTCTGGCCCTCCGACTCCAAACTGGAACCATCTCTCCCTGGTACGGTATAGAACAGAAACATTAACTCATGCTGGAATGCTCTTTAGGTTTTATCACCCAAAAGACATCGTAAATCTCCTGTCAGTGTTATCTCCCAGAGGCCCATCCTCAGTAGAACACACACACACAATAGTGTTGTGTGTTCTATTCTGTTGCATAAAACAACCATAAAACAACCACCAACCACCATAAATGCAATAAAAGTATAATAACATAATCTTGCAATTTTGCTCTCACACAGATGCACCGGTTTATGTCAAGAACTGCAACGCTGTTGGGTTTTTCACGCGCAATAGTTCTGTGTGTATCAAGAGTGGTCCACCACCCAAAGGACATCCATCCAACTGTGGAAAGCATTTGAGTCAACATGGGCCAGCAACATCGATACCTTGTAGAGTCCATGCCCAAACGAATTGAGGCGGTTCTGAGGGCAAAAAGGGGGGCGGGGGAGGGGTGCAACTCAATATTAAGAAAGAGTTCTTAGAGTTTTATACACAGTGTACATCAGCCGGTCTGCAGTCAACTTCATTTCACACATCATCATTTATCCATGATAGACTGCCCAGCCTCCAGTCCAGACAAACAATTAAATGGCACTCGGGTAATAACAAAGTGGATTATTCCTCTATTTGGTCGAGAGCATGATTCTTCCAGTTATCATTTTACGCCCTGGCGTCAGTGAAGGGAATATCGGTAGCGCCGTTTCTCATTTGTCATGTGGCATGATTTAATCTCCCTTCCAATAGCCAGGATAAGGAGTAAATGAGTGCTTGCATCAACTTTATATTACCTTTAGCTTCGATCTTCATTAAATATATGCATAGTGTGCATCCCCAGAGATCTTTATTCATCTACTCGGGTCGTTCAGAATAAGGACCTCTTCAGAAAATAAATTGGGTGGCTCTGCATTATGCCTGTCTTTCAAAGCTAAGTGAGGGTTGTACAAAACAATATAACCTATTTTATTCAATTATTGTTTTAATAAATGTCTCTAGCCTGTAGCACTGTAAATGCAGTGCAAATATACAAATATTTTTGTGGGACTATGCTGCCTTCAGGAACTGGCAGAGAATTATGTAATTTAAACTGAACAAAGCACTGTTTCTTTTTCATTAAATTCTTGCGAAAATTTTATGAAAAAAACCTCCACAATTTATTGCTCAAACTACGTAAAAATTGAATTAAAACATATTTTCCACTCGCTTTGAGGAAACCCATAACTGTAAAATGGCTCCGGAGAAGAAGGCAGACGTTTTATGTGTCCCCAACTGATTGTGTTTTTTTATTTGTCTATTTGCATTGTTTGTAACTTATTTTTTTTACTTATTTCGTACATAATGTTGCCGCTACAGTCTCTTATGACCAAAAATAACTTCTGGACATCAGGACTGGATAACTCACCACGGACTGGCAGAATATTTTTTTTTCCTCTAACAAGTCTGATGAGCCCGACTTGAATGATATACTGCTTTCTCGGTAACAAGACCAGATCCCGCAAATTTGCGTGAAGAGGAGGCGAAGAAAAAGGGGCCGGAGGGCGAGCTGCCTTCTGAGAATTTGTTAGCGATCGAATAAACCCCCACTTCCTTCCATTCTGCTAGCAAACGTGCACTCTTTGCACAATAAAATAGATGACCTACGCAGCTGATTAAACTACCAACGGGACATTCAAAACTGTAATATCTTATGCTTCACGGAGTTGTGGCTGAATGACGACACTATCAACATACAGCTGGCTGGTTATACGCTGCACCGGCAGGATAGAACAGCAGCGTCTGGTAAGACGAGGGGCGGCGGACTATGCATTTTTGTAAATAACAGCTGGTGCACGATATCAAAGGAAGTCTCGAGCTATTGCTCGCCTGAGGTAGAATATTTCACGATAAGCTGTAGACCACACTATCTACCTAGAGAGTTTTCATCTGTATTTTTCGTAGCTGTTTACATACCACCACAGTCAGAGGCTGGCACTAAGACATAAGCAAACAGGAAAACGCTTACCCAGAGGCGGCGCATCTAGTAGTCGGGGACTTTAATGCAGGGAAACTTAAATCTGTTTTACCAAATTTCTATCAGCATGTGCAACCAGAAAAAAAAGAATCATCTTTGGACCACCTTTACTCCACTCACAGAGACGCATAACAAAGCTCTCCCTCGCCCTCTATTTGGCAAATCTGATGATAATTCTATCCTCATGATTCCTGCTTACAAGCAAAAATGAAAGCAGGAAGCACCAGCGACTAGATCAATAAAAAAAGTGGTCAGATGAAGCAGATGCTAAGCTACAGAACTGTTTTGCTAGCACAGACTGGAATATGTTCCGGGATTCCTCTGATGGCATTGAGGAGTACACCACATCAGTCATTGGCTTCATCAATAAGTGCATCGATGACGTCGCCCCCACAGTGACTGTACGTACATACCCCCACCAGAAGCCATGGATTACAGGAAACATCCGCACTGAGCTAAAGGGTAGAGCTGCCGCTTTCAGGGAGAGGGACTCTAACTCTGAAGCTTATAAGAAATCCTGCTATGCCCGTCGACGAACCATCAAACAGGCAAAGCGTCAATACAGGACTAAGATCGACTCGTACAACACCGGCTCTGATGCTCGTCGGATGTGGCAGGGCTTGCAAACCATTACAGACTACAAAGGGAAGCACAGCCGAGAGCTGCCCAGTGACACGAGCCTACCAGATGAGCTAAACTACTTCTATGCTCGCTTCAAGGCAAGTAACACTGAAACATGCATGAGAGCACCAGCTGTTCCGGAAGATTGTGTGATCACACTCTCCGCAGCCGATGTGAAGGTTCTACAGTACATCACTGGGGCCAAGCTTCCTGCCATCCAGTACCTCTATACCAGGCGGTATCAGAGGAAGGTCCTAAAAATTATCCAAGACTCCAGCCACCCTAGTCATAGACTGTTCTCTCTGCTACCGCACGGCAAACGGTACCGGAGCGCCAAGTCTATGTCCAAGAGGCTTCTAAACAGCTTCTACCCCCAAGCCATAAAACTTCTGAACAGCTAATCAAATGGCTACCCAGACTATTTGCATTGCCTGCCCCCCCCCCCTCCCTTCCCCCCTCTATATAGTCTCACTATTGTTATTTGACTGCTGCTCTTTAATTACTTGCTACGTTTATTTCTTATTCCTATCCACATTTTTTTTAACTGCATTGTTGGTTAGGGGCTCATAAGTTGTAACGTTCGTCTTGTGGTGATTGAACGGACCAAGGCGCAGCGGGTGATGAATACATACTGAATTTATTAAACAGACGAAACACTTACAAAACACTAGAACAAACTACAAAACAATAAACGAAGGCAACAGACCTGAAACAAACGAACTTACATATAGACGAAGAACGCACGAACAGGAACAGACTACCTAAAATGAACGAACAAACGAAACAGTCCCATGTGGTAAACACAGACACAGGAACAATCACCCACAAACAAACAGTGAGAACAACCTACCTTAATATGGCTCTCAATCAGAGGAAACGACACACACCTGCCTCTAATTGAGAACCATACCAGGCAAACCATTAACCCAACATAGAAAACACATAACATAGACTACCCACCCCAACTCACGCCCTGACCAATTAAACACATACAAAACAACAGAAAACAGGTCAGGAACGTGACAGAACCCCTCCCTCAAGGTGCGAACTCCGGGCGCACCCCTAAAACTCAAGGGGAGGGTCTGGGTGGGCATCTGTCCGCGGTGGCGGCTCCGGCGGTGGACGAGGACACCACTCCACCACTGTCTTTGTCCCCCTCCTTAGTGTCCTTTGAGTGGCGACTCTCGCCCACGACCTTGGCCTAAGAATCCTCCCCAAGGCCCCCACATGATTCAGGAGGTAGCTCAGGACAGAGAGGTAGCTCAGGACAGAGAGGTAGCTCAGGACAGAGAGGTAGCTCAGGACAGAGAGGTAGCTCAGGACAGAGAGGTAGCTCCGGACAGAGAGGCAGCTCCGGACTGAATGGCAGCTCCGGACTGAATGGCAGCTCCGGACTGAGTGGCAGCTCCGGACTGGGTGGCAGCTCCGGACTGGGTGGCAGCTCCGGACTGGGTGGCAGCTCATGACTGTAGGGCAGCTCATGACTGTAGGGCAGCTCATGACTGGAGGGCAGCTCATGACTGGAGGGCAGCTCATGACTGGAGGGCAGCTCATGACTGGAGGGCAGCTCCTGACTGGAGGGCAGCTCATGACTGGAGGGCAGCTCCTGACTGTAGGGCAGCTCATGACTGTAGGGCAGCTCATGACTGTAGGGCAGCTCATGACTATAGGGCAGCTCATGACTATAGGGCAGCTCATGACTGTAGGGCAGCTCATGACTGTAGGGCAGCTCATGACTATAGGGCAGCTCATGACTGTCTGGCGGCTCTGGCAGCTCCTGACTGGCTGGCGGCTCTGGCAGCTCCTGACTGGCTGGCGGCTCTGGCAGCTCCTGACTGGCTGGCGGCTCTGGCAGCTCCTGACTGGCTGGCGGCTCTGGCAGCTCCTGACTGGCTGGCGGCTCTGGCAGCTCCTGACTGGCTGGCGGCTCTGGCAGCTCCTGACTGACGGACGGCTCTAGCGGCTCCTGACTGACGGACGGCTCTAATGGCTCGGGACAGACGGGCGGCTCTAATGGCTCGTGGCAGACGGATGGCTCAGATGGCGCTGGGCAGACAGATGGCTCAGATGGCGCTAGGCAGACAGATGGCTCAGATGGCGCTAGGCAGACGGATGGCTCAGACGGCGCTGGGCAGACGGATGGCTCAGATGGCGCTGGGCAGACGGATGGCTCAGATGGCGCTGGGCAGACGGATGGCTCAGACGGCGCTGGGCAGACGGATGGCTCAGACGGCGCTGGGCAGACGGATGGCTCAGACGGCGCTGGGCAGACGGATGGCTCAGACGGCGCTGGGCAGACGGATGGCTCAGACGGCGCTGGGCAGACGGATGGCTCAGATGGTGCTGGGCAGGCAGGCAGTGCAGGCAGCTCAGACGGCGCTGGGCAGACGAGCCGTGCAGGCGGCGTTGAGCAGACGAGCAGTGCAGGCAGTTCAGACGGCGCTGGGCAGGCAGGCAGCTCAGACGGCGCTGGACAGACGAGCAGTGCAGGCGGCGTTGAGCAGACGAGCAGTGCAGGCAGTTCAGACGGCGCTGGGCAGGCAGGCAGCTCAGACGGCGCTGGACAGACGAGCAGTGCAGGCGGCGTTGGGCAGACGGCCGACTCTGACCTGCTGAGGCGCACAGTAGGCCTGGGGCGTGGTGCCGGAACTGGTGGTACCAGACTGGAGACACGCACCTCAAGGCTAGTGCAGGGAGCAGGAACAGGGCACACTGGACTCTCGATGCGCACTATAGGCCTGGTGCGTGGTACCGGAACTGGAGGTACCGGGCTGGAGACACGCACCACAGGGAGAGTGCGTGGAGGAGGAACAGGGCTCTGGAGACGCACTGGAAGCCTGGTGCGTGGTGTAGGCACTGGTGGTACTGGGCTGGGGCCACGCACCATAAGGCGAGTGCGGGGTGCTGGAACTGGAGTTACTGGGCTGGGGCGGGAAGGTGGCGCCGGATATACCGGACCGTGCAGGCGTACTGGCTCCCTTGAGCACTGAGCCTGCCCAACCTTACCTGGTTGCATGCTCCCCGTAGCCCGTCCAGTGCGGGGAGGTGGAATAACCCGCACTGGGCTGTGTTGGCGAACCGGGGACACCATGCGTAAGGCTGGTGCCATGTACACCGGCCCGAGGAGACGTACTGGAGGCCAGATATGTAGAGCCGGCTTCATGGCACTTGGCTCAATGCTCACTCTAGCCCGCCCAGTGCGGGGAGGTGGAATAACCCGCACCGGGCTATGCACCCGTACAGGAGACACCGTGCGCTCTTCCGCATAACACGGTGTCTGCCCGTACTCCCGCTCTCCACGGTAAGCATGGGAAGTGGGCGCAGGTTTCCTACCTGCCCTCGCCACACTACCCTTTAGCCCACCCCCCCCCCCCAAGAAATTTTTGGGTGAGCCTCTCGGGCTTCCGTGCTAGATGCGTCCCCTCATAACGCCGGTTCCTCTCTCCGGTTGCCTCCGCTCTCCGAGCTGCCTCCAGCTGTTCCCATGGGAGGCGATCCTTTCCAGCCAGGATCTCCTCCCATGTGTAGCAACCCTTGCCGTCCAAAACATCCTCCCATGTCCATTCCTCCTTCGTGCGCTGTCTCTCTCTCCCGTTACACCGCTGCTTGATCCTTTGTTGGTGGGTGATTCTGTAACGTTCGTCTTGTGGTGATTGAACGGACCAAGGCGCAGCGGGTGATGAATACATACTGAATTTATTAAACAGACGAAACACTGACAAAACACTAGAACAAACTACAAAACAATAAACGAAGGCAACAGACCTGAAACAAACGAACTTACATATAGACGAAGAACGCACGAACAGGAACAGACTACCTAAAATGAACGAACAAACGAAACAGTCCCATGTGGTAAACACAGACACAGGAACAATCACCCACAAACAAACAGTGAGAACAACCTACCTTAATATGGCTCTCAATCAGAGGAAACGACACACACCTGCCTCTAATTGAGAACCATACCAGGCAAACCATTAACCCAACATAGAAAACACATAACATAGACTACCCACCCCAACTCACGCCCTGACCAATTAAACACATACAAAACAACAGAAAACAGGTCAGGAACGTGACATAAGTAAGCATTTCACTGTATTCAGCGCATGTGACTAATATGATTTGATTCAAGTTTGTCATATCAAATATAAGCACAATTTCAGATGTTTTTTTCCCTTCGACAGTATCATACTTTTGATTTCGCAAACAAATAAAATACCTATCATGGTGCAAAGAAATAGAAATTCTCCATTTGTAATTTATTCAACACTACTTAAAACTTCAATTTCTGTCTTAGTATCTCCTCAGGGCATGGGGGTGTCAGTTAGTATGTCACTGAAAAGATAGATTCACCAGTGTGTTTAATAGAAATGATCAACATGCCATTTGATAATAAAATGTTGAAAGTCGCCCACAGATACTAATTGGTTTTATTCAAATCAAATCAAATTTGTCACATGCACCATGCTTGTCACATGCACCGAAAACAACAGCTGAAGACCTTACCGTGAAATCCTCACTTACAAGCCCTTAACTCTATTTCTGGAACTGCATTGTTGTTTAAGAAAATATTTACTAAATAAACTAAAGTAAAATATAAAAAGAAAAAGTAACACAATAAAAAAACAATAACGAGGCTACAGTATATACAGGGGTACCAGTACTGAGTGAATGTAAGGGAGTACAGGATAGTAGAGGTAATTTGTACATGTAGGTAGAGGTAAAGTGACTATGCAAAGAGAATAAACAGCGAGTAGCAGCAGTGGGGGGGGGGGGGGGGGGGATAATGTAAATAGTCCAGGTGGCCATTTTATTAATTGTTCAGCAGTCTTATGGCTTGGGGGGTAAAAGCTGTTAAGGAGCCTTTTGGACCTAGACTTGGCACTGTCTTGGGTGACTGGAGTCCTTTGACAATTTTTTTGGGCCAACCTCTGACACTACCTAGTATATAGATCCTGGATGGCAGGAAGCTTGCCCCCAGTGATATACTGGGTTGTACACACTCCCTCTGTAGCGCCTTATGGTCGGATTCCGAGTATTTGCCATACCAGGTGGTGATGCAACTGGTCAGGATGATATCGATGGTGCAGCGGTATAACTTTTTGAGGATCTGGGGACCTATGCCAAATCTTTTCAGTCTCCTGAGGGGGAAAAGGTGTTGTCTTGCTCTCTTCACGACTGCCTTGGTGTGTTTGGACCATGATAGTTTGTTGGTGATGTGGACACCAAGGAACTTGAAACTCTCGACCCGCTCCACTACAGCCCTGTCGATGTGAATGGGGGCGTGTTCGGCCCTCCTTTTCCTGTAGTCCACGATCATCTCTTTTATCTTTCTCACGTTGAGGGAAGAGCACCACACTGTCAGGTCTCTGACCTCCTACCTATAGGCGGTCTCGTCGTTGTCGGTGATCAGACCTACCAGTGTTGTGTCGTCAGCAAACTTAATGAAGGTATTGGAGTCGTGCTTGCCCACACAGTCGTGGGTGTACAGGGAGTATAGGAGGGAACTAAGAATGCACCCCTGAGGGGCCCCCAGTGTTGAGGATCAGCATGACAGATGTGTTGTTACCTACCCTTACGACCAGTGGGTGGCCCGTCAGGAAGTTCAGGATCCAGTTGCAGAGGGAGGTGTTTAGTCCCAGGATACCTAGCTTAGTGATGAGCTTTGTGGGCACTATGGTGTTGAACGCTGAGCTGTAGTTAATGAACAGCATTCTCACATAGGTGTTCCTTTTATCCAGGTGGGGAAGGGCAGTGTAGAGTGCGATTCACATAGTCATCTGTGGATCTGTTGGGGCGGTATGCGAATTGGAGTGGGTCTAGGGTTTCCGGGATGATGGTGTTCATGTGAGTCCTGACCAGCCTTTCAAAACACTTCATGGCTACCGACATGAGTGCTACGGGGTGGTAGTCATTTAGGCAGGTTACCGTCGCTTTCTTGGGCACAGGGACTATGGTGGTCTGCTTGAAACACGTACAGTGAAGTCGGAGGTTTACATACACATAGGTTGGAGTCATTAAACTCGTTTTTCAACCACTCCACAAATTTCTTGTTAACAAACAAGGCAAGTCAGTTAGGACATCTGCTTTGTGCATGACACAAGTCATTTTTCCAACAATTGTTTACAGACAGATTATTTCACTTATAATTCACTGTGTCACAATTCCAGTGGGTGAGAAGTTTACAAACACTAAGTTGACTGTGCCTTTATACAGCTTGGAGAATTCCAGAAAATGTCATGGCTTTAGAAGCTTCTGATAGGCTAATTGACATCATTTGAGTCAATTGGAGGTGTACCTGTGGATGTATTTCAAGGCCTACCTTCAAACTCAGTTGCCTCTTTGCTTGACATCAGGGAAAATCAAAAGAATCAGCCAAGACCTCAGAAAAAAATTGTAGACCTCAACAAGTCTGGTTCATCCTTCGGAGCAATTTCCAAACGCCTGAAGGTACCACGTTCATCTGTACAAACAATAGTACTCAACTATAAACACCATGGGACACGCAGCTGTCATACCGCTCCGGAAGGAGACGCTTTCTGTCTCCTAGAGATGAACGTAATTTGGTGCGAAAAGTGCAAATCAATCCCAGAACAACAGCAAAGGACCTTGTGAAGATGCTGAAGGAAAACAGGTACAAAAGTATCTATATCCACAGTAAAACGAGTCCTATATCGACATTACCTGAAAGGCCGCTCAGCAAGGAAGAAGCCACTGCTCCAAAACCGCCATAAAACAGCCAGACAACGTTTGCAACTGCACATGGGGACAAAGATTATACTTTTTTGAGAAATGTCCTCTGGTCTGATGAAACAAAAATAGAACTGTTTGGCCATAATGACCATCATTATGTTTGGAGGAAAAAGGGGGAGGCTTGCAAGCCGAAGAACACCATCCCAACCGTGAAGCACGGGGGGTGGCAGCATCATGTTGTGGTGGTGCTTTGCTGCAGGAGGGACTGGTGCACTTCTCAAAATAGAATTGACCCAAGTTAAACAATTTAAAGGCAATGCTCCAAATACTAATTGAGTGTATGTAAACTTCTGAACCACTGGGAATGTGATGAAAGAAATGAAAGCTGAAATAAATAATTCTCTATACTATATTCTGACATTTCACATTCTTAAAATAAAGTGGTAACCCTAACTGACCTAAGACAGGGAATTGTAATTGTGATTAAATGTCAGGAATTGTGAAAAAACTGAGTTTAAAGGTATTTGGCTAAAGTGTATGTAAACTTCTGACTTCAACTGTATGTGTACATATTCTCATTCACCCCTTTGAGATGTGTGTATTAGGTAGTGTTGGGGAATTGTTAGATTACTTGTTAGATATTTCTGCACTGTCAGAACTAGAAGCACAAGCATTTCACTACACTCGCATTAACATCTGCTAACCATGTGTTTGTGACCAATAAAATTGATTTGATTTGAGTTGTATATAAGACAACTGCTGGGTCTGCCCAGGAAGAACTCCTGATTGACATGTGTACTATGGTGCATTGAATTAGTTGGAACCTCTCCAGCATGCTGGACAATAAACAATGATTAATTTAAGATTGACTTTGAGTGTCCCTGTGTAAGAATTTTTCCACAACAACACCTTATGGGACAGAGGGGACTGTGAAGAGACATACACAGGCACAGACACGCATACACATGATAAGACATGACATCTACACACACGTACACATGGATTTTGTATTGTAGATATGAGATAGTAGAGTAGTGGCCTGAGGGAACACACTTAATGTGTTGTGAAAAGAAAGTAATATTTTAAATTGTATATAACTCAAAATTCAAAAGGCACTCGCACATCTGAGCTATTTTTGGAGGTGCATGGTAACAGTTGAATAAAATGAGAAAAAAGAAGGAACCCGCAAACTGCTCTTGATAGCATCACTGCTCTTTTAATAAGCTTTACGTATCGATCTCACGGCCTTCGTGAGACGTAACTGCCTTAATTTGCTGGACCCCAGAAAGAGTAATGGGGATCCTTAATAAATACAAATAAATACAAAAGTATCAGCCGAATGGGACCGGCTAGCGTATTGTTTAGGGACAATGAGGGGACATTAGGAGCTGACTTTTGAGAGGAAAGATCAGTCGACAAAGTGAATGGGTCGGGGGTCTAAGGAAGGTGTGAAAAGTCTTAGGAAGGCTGTATTATCACAGTATGAATTGTTGTGTATGGGAGTGAAGAGCAACGGCACCTCAATCGCTCTCATACACAACATTTACTGTCGAAGCACAACCCTGCACAACCAAAACCCCTTCCTCCTCTCAAAGTACTGTCTGTAAATCTCCCCCAATTTGACAGATCATTCTTGTCAAATTGGCAATGTCTTGGCAATGTCTTTGTATTGTGTTTTGATAGTCTGCAGAGAGAATGAGGTGGTGTCATTACTGTTCTAGTCTTGGTTTTATACCTTTCAGTGTCCCTTGCTGGTTTCTGTCCCACAATCTTGTTGTGTTCCATAACCGCAAGGTGTGTCCGCTACCTCTTGCTTATGTGCCCAGAATGCCCCGCTTTGGGATATTTTTCAGCAGGGCACTGTGGAATGAGTCCAGATAACCTGAGTTTTACAAAAAGAAAAGTTAAAAAAGAGAAGAGGGGTAGACTAAATTGATACATGGTCTGGAAGGTACTCTGTGGTCCTCAGGCTACCTCTAACCACCTGAAACCCCATAACACAAACACAAACCTTACAAACAAAACCCAATTCATGTTTATACCATCCTTACTGTAAATTAAGCTATTTTTGCTATCAGCTTGTAAATAAGTTAATTCACCTTGTGCAGAGCTAGGGGTTGGAAGCGCACAATTTAACCACCCCACTAATTTTATTGATGTTTATCAGACTGGCTAGCTAAGCATATCTATCATGGACATTTCAATATTGCCAGCTTGCTGTTAGCTAACTAGCGTCACTAAGTTGGCAGCAAGATTGCTAGCCAGAGGAGACTGGCTGAGATCCAACTAACCAACCATAGATTATTTATACACATCATCATTGCCTTCAACACACAGACAGAGAGTGAGTTAGCTATATGACAATTTTCTGTTTAGTAAAAAAAATGTTTTCACCAGACAAGGGTGGAATAGATCGCTACCAAATTAAGATACTCTTTTTTTGGTAACATTAGCAAGCTTACGTTAGCTAATGTCAGTCAAAGATAGAATGAACAAACAAACATGTAGCTACCAGTCTAGCAGTGATTACCATGGCATAGGCAAAATGATTGACAGTGTCTATACCAAAAGATACGAATATGATTAGCTGATGTCTTGCAGAGTTCAATACAGGACTATAACGTTAGCTAGCTAGCTAACTTACCCAGCTAGGCTAGCAAGCTAGCTAAACGTTAGGTTACCTCTAATTGAGAATCTTCCGTTTGTTGTGATGGGAAAAAAATATATGGCATCAAATCAAACTTTGTCACATGCGCCGAATACAACATGTATAGACCTTACCGTGACATGCTACTTACAAGCCCCTAACCAACCAATGCAGTTCAAGAAGAGTTAAGAAAATATTTACCAAATAAAATAAAAAGTAACACAATAAAATGGTACGAGTCAGTGTGCGGGGATACAGGTTAGTTAGGTAATTTGTACATGTAGGTAGGGGTGAAGTGACTATGCATAGATAAAAACAGCGAGTTGCAGCAGTGTACAAAACAAATGGAGGGGGTTAAATGTAAATAGTCGGGTGGCCATTTGATAACTGTATCTACAGTACTAAATCCATGTGTATGTTAGGTTCAAATTTTCAGAGTAAATAACTCACGGACACTAGAGAAGCTTCACCAAGTTTAATTCTTCCCAAAGGGTCAAAACAGCTGTATTCAGACAAAATAACATTTCACACAAAGCACTGATATTAACCCTTTCTCCTCCGGCTGAGACTCCTCCTACCCATCTGTACAAACATCGTTCTTTACTGCTAGGCAGGACACTAGTGATACGGGCCATAAACTTCTATTTCTCCCTTAAGCTGACCTGACCTCAACCCCCCTCCATCACTAATCCATGGATCTCTCCCCTATCAATGCCTGCTGATCCTCCCGTCCATCCAACACATTCCAAAGCCATCTGTCTTTCTACAGAGAACCATTCACTTCTGATGTAAAAACCAGTCTCTTTCACTTCTTTATATACTCTGCTTCTCATCTATCATGTCTCTAGTATATCAATATTCAAAGTTTATATTCAAAGAATCCAACAGTATGTATAGTGTGTGTGTGTGTGTGTGTGTGTGTGTGTGTGTGTGTGTGTGTGTGTGTGTGTGTGTGTGTGTGTGTGTGTGTGTGTGTGTGTGTGTGTGTGTGTGTGTGTGTGTGTGTGTGTGTGTGTGTGTGTATGCATGTGTCTGTGCCAATGTTTGTGTTGCTTCACAGTCCCGCTGTTCCATAAGGTGTTTTTTTAATCAGTTTTTTAAATCAAATTTTACTACTTGGGTCAGTTACTTGATGTGGAATAGAGTTCCATGTACTCATACCTCTATGTAGTACTGTGTGCTTCCCATAGTCTGTTCTGGACTTGGGGACTGTGAAGAGACCTCTTGTGGCATGTCTTGTGGGGTATGCATGGGTATCCGAGTTGTGTGACTGTTGTTTAGACAGACAGCTCAGTGCATTCAACATGTCCATTTGTTTACTGTGAAATAGCATTGTATCTGGTCAAACACAATTGTTCCAGAAGTTTTCTAAGGGTTGGTAACAGGCTGATTGGTCGGCTATTTGAGCCAGTAAAGGGGGCTTTACTATTCTTGGGTAGCGGAATGACTTTAGCTTCCCTCCAGGCCTGAGGACACACTCTCTCTAGTAGGCTTAAATTGAAGATGTGGCAAATAGGAGTGGCAATATTGTCTGCTATTATCCTCAGTAATTTTCCATCTAGATTGTCAGACCCTGGTGGCTTGTCATTGTTGATAGACAACAATAATTTGTTCACCTCTTCCACACTGACATTACGGAATTCAAAAGTACAATTCTTGTCTTTCATAATTTGGTCCGATATACTTGGATGTCAGCGTTTTTTGCTGGCATGTCATCCCTAAGATTGCTTATCTTGCCAATGAAAAAGTCATTAAAGTAGTTTGCAATATCAGTGGCCTTTGTGATGAAATGAGCCCATCTGATTCAATGAATGAAGGAGCCGAGTTGGCTTTTTTTCCCCAAATTGAATTTAAGTATAACTCTGACTGGTGTGTGAAGTTTGTAACTCTCCTCATTTAGTAAAGCAGAAATATGCCACCACAGCGGTCAGAGGCCGAGCAATTGCCGTACCAGGCAGTGATGCAACCAGTCAGGATGCTCTCGATGTTGCAGCTGTAGAACTTTTGAAGATCTCAGGACCCATGCCAAATCTTTTTAGTTTCCTGAGGGGGAATAGGCCTTGTCGTTCCCTTTTCACGACTGTCTTGGTGTGTTTGAAACATTCTAGTTTGTTGTGATGTGGAAACCAAGGAACTTGAGCTCTCAACCTGCTCCACTACAGCCCCGTCGATGAGAATGGGGAATGGGGGGAAACTTGTTCCAGGAACGAACGCGACAGAGGTTTAATCAATTTTCCTACCAAACAAAACAGACAGCGCCTCTGATCTATACAAAGAGTTACAGTTGATTGGTCACGCCGTTGAATGCCAAATTCTCCCCATAAAACAGTAAACATGAACAGCACCGAAGAATCAGCCTGCTGCAGTGAATAGCAAAACCCACACTCCCTCGCCCCAAATCACAATTTTCAGTAATAGCCTTGCATTTTAATTTCATTAAAAAGACAAGCCTTCCTATAGAAAGTACCTTATACTGTACATGACGTCAAGCACAATATATGCCATTACGTGAATGTTGTTTTATAATGTTATTTGTTTAGGCACCTTTGATCCGAGGCCATATTGGAGGACATTTCGCCTCATCGCTTGATGTCGTCATTTGAATCTCCATTACTGTTTAGGCATTCACCTGCAATGGTTCTCCTATAAATGAGGACGTTGAATATTAAGATTTTTTTAATGTTTTATTTTTGTTACCAGGAAATTAATTCTGTAGAGCCACCCATTGTTGGAACAATACAGTGTCCTTTTTAGGACAGCTTCATACATCAACTGACTGATGTATGAAGCTGTCCTAAAATGGACACCTACACCATTTCCTCCATGGTTTAAAAAAAACAATTCAACACCACAAGGACACAACACATACTGTAAAGTGCATTGGGAAAGTATTCAGACCCTTGACAAGAGCGCACCTCAGGACCATACCCCTCCCAGTCCACCAGGTACTGGAGCTGACCCCCACGACGTCGGGAGTTCAGGAGGAACCTAACAGCATAGGCGGGGTCCCTTTGATGTCCAGGGAGGTGGCGGGGTGTCGCGGGGGACAGCATCAGCCCAGTAACCACCGACACGAGGAGGGAAACATGAAAAGAGGATGAGATCTCGGAAGTTGGTGGGGAGTTTTAGGCGATAGGTTACCTCATTGACCCTCCAGAGGACCTTGAAGGGCCCCACCAACTGGGGACCTCAGGTTTGGGGGCCCTGCTACCTGACCCACAAACCGAGGGATGTGTGTGCCCAGGTCAACAGTCCGATCTCTCATCCCCGTGGGGACGTTAGATGCACTCTGGGGGGCAGGTAGCAGGAGCGGGTTCCCTTTCCAGAGCTTGGCGGATGTCCATATCTAAGTCCCAAAAACACGGGGCCCACGATACAGGAGGACAGATTGATGGCTGGAGGACACCCTCACAGGACCATCCACCGACGTGGAACCCACAGGGTGCGGGAAAGCCGGTCCTCCAGCATCCTGGTCCCCAGGCGGTGATTCTCATCCTCGACCAGGAGATGGTGGGGTCATGAAGTTGGAGCCACAGGAGGCCGAGCATGACTTTGTGTATTGGTGCGGTGATGATGAGGGAAGGCTTTCCTGGTGCATGGGTCCCACGGTGAGGGTGAGTGGTGCTGTGATGTGTGTAATTGTGCCGGATCCATCCCAATGGTCGCTTATCCAGGGCTTGGACAGGAAAAGGAGCGGTTATGAAGTTATGTTCAGGGAGGAGGTAAGGGCCTGGTTGATGAAATTCCCTGTGGCACCGGATTCTACTAGAGCTGTGGGACAGCCAGCCAGTGAAATGGGAACCAGAAAGGGTTTGCCGGAAAATTATGATGATAGAAAATCATGCCTACCCTAGGAGATGGAAGATCACGGTCCGGTCTCTGCTCTAGTGGACCTCGGGTTAGGATGCACCGGACCCTGCTGAAGCTGGTGCCCCTCCTGGCCACAATAGGGACAGAGCCCCAGCTGTCTCCGGCGAGGCCGCTCTGTCGCAGAGAGATGTGTGGCCCCTACCCCATTGGTTCAGGCTCTGCCTCAGGACAGCCAAAGGAGGGAGGTGAGTGGCAAGGTGACCACTGGCACTCCTGAAGAAGGTTATCCAGACAGATGGCCATCGCGATGAGTGCGTCCAAGGATAGGTTGTCATCCCAACACGCCAACTCCGTCTGGACCTCTTTGCGCATTCCTCTCCGGAATAGAGTGCAGAGCGCCGGCTCATTCCATCTGCTGGTGGCTGCCACAGTCCAAAAGGTGAGGGCGTACTCTGCAGCGGTCTGGGCACCCTGCTGGAGTTGGAGAAGTCACTCACCTCCTTCTCTGCCCTCTAGAGGATTGTCGAAGATTGCCCTGAACAGAGCCATGAATCTCTCATAGGAACCCAGCTCCTCCAGCTCCTCCTTTCCTCGCTCCCAGACGTCCGTAGCCCACTCCAACGCCCGAAATGTCCGTGGCAACCTTGGACCTCTAGGTGGTGGGGGCTCCCGTCTGATAGGTGAAATAGAGGGAGCACTGGAGTAGGAAGCTATGGCATTTTGATGGAGTACTGTCATACTTCCCCAGAAGGGACAGCTGGGCATCGCTGACCTGGGCAGACAGTTGGGTAGGCTGGGGCCTGGCTCACTGTGGGGACCCGTGGTAGGTGGCCCTCTGTTAGGCGTATGTAGAGCCTCACTGGTGGTGTCAAGGCTATGGAGAAGGCAGAGGACCTCCTCCATGGCCGTACCCAGTTGCGCCAGCTGGTCGTAGTGTTGGTGGAGTAGACGACCCTGTTCCTTGACCATCTGGAAGATGGTGTTATCCTCTGCTGCTTCCATTTTTCTGACGTAGTATTCTGTAACATATATGCTGGGAGTCAGGAAGCATGTGCAGAAGGTAAGTATAATAATGAAACAATACCGATGAACAAACAGAGTACAGAACGTGAGAGAAAACAATATTACCTAATGCCTGATGTCAAGGGATAAATAAAGGGGGAGTAATCACGGAGTAAATTATGACCAGGTGTGCATAATGATGGAAAGCAGGTGTGCATAACAATAGTTGCCAGGGCCGGTGGTTAGTAGACCGGCGACGTCGAGCGCCAGAGGGAGGAGCAGGAGTAGGCGTGACAACTTCTCTAAAATTGTGTGCACACATTTGTTTACATCCCTGTTAGTGAGCATTTCTGTCAAGATTTCTGTCAAGATAATTAAATTTACCTGACAGTTGTGGATATCAAGACGTTGATTAAACATCATGATAATTACACAGGTGCAACTTGTGCTGGGAACAATAAAATGCCACTCTAAAATGTGCAGTTTTGTCACACAACACAATGCCACATATGTCTCACGTTTTAAGGGAGCGTGCAATTGGCATGCTGACTGCAGGAATGTCCACCAGAGCTGTTGCCAGAGAATTGAATGATAATTTCTCTACCGTAAGCCACTTCCAGCATTATTTTAGAGAATTTGGCAGTACGTCCAACCGGCATCACCAACGCAGACCACGTGCAACCACGCCAGCCCAGGACCTCCACATCTGCCTTCTTCACCCGCGGGATCATCTGAGACCAGTCACCTGGACAGCTGATGAAACGGTGGGTTTGCACAACCAAAGATTGTCTGCACAAACTGTCAGAAACAGTCTCATTTGAAAGCTCGTCGTCCTCACCAAGGTCTTGACCTGACTGCAGTTTGGTGTCGTAACCAACTTCAGTGGGCAAATGCTAACCTTCGATGGCCACTGGCCCACTGGAGAAGTGTGCTCTTCACGGAAGAATCCAGGTAAATGGCAGACATGTGAGCGAGCGTTTTGCTGATGTCAACCGTGTGAACAGAGTGCCCCATGGTGGTGGTGGGGTTATGGTATGGGCAGGCATAAGCTACTGACAACGAACATAATTACATTTTATTGATGGCAATTTAAATGCACATAGATACCATGGCGAGTTCCTGAGGACCATTGTCGTGCCATTCATCCGCCGCCATCACCTCATGTTTCAGCATGATAATGCATGGCCACATGTCACAAGGATCTATACACAATTTCTGGAAGCTGAACATTTCCCGGTTCTTCCATGGTCTGCAACTGGGTGACAACTTACCAGTCAATTTTGTGACAACTTACCAGACATGTCACCCATTGAGCATATTGTCAGGATGCTCTGGATCGACGTGTATGGCAGCAAGTTCCAGTTCACTCCAATATCTAGGAGCTCCGCACAGCCATTGAAGATGACTGGGACAACATTCGACAGGCCACAATCAACAGACTGATCAACTCTATGCGAAGGAGATGTGTCACGCTGCATGAGGCAAATGGTGGTCACACCAGATACTGACTGGTTTTCTGATCCACGCCCCTCTTTCTTTTCTTTAAGGTATCTGTGACCCACAGATGCGTATCTGTATTCCCAGTCATGTGAAATCCATAGATTAGGGCCTAATTAATTTCTTTTAATTGACTGCTTTCGTTATGAGTCTTTGAAATGGTTGCATTTCTATTTTTGTTCAGTGTAATAGTGTTCTCCTCTAGAATTAAAGTGTACCAACACCTCCCTCATCACAGTAACTTTCACAGCATATGGGGGTAAAACTAAATACTGTAAATCATTTACGATGGTATCCATTCATCTCCTCTATGACGTCTTGATTTCTTGAGTGTAGATGCAGCAGTTCCTCTGTAATGAGTTGCTGAGTCTCATAGTTGTTCTAAGTTCCCCCCACTTCCCTTCCTTGATCCCTTAGGGCTCTCTCACAAACTCCCCACAATGCTGATCTCGGCTTTTATTTGCTCATGGTCAACTCTGAGCAGCTGACACCAACGTCGATGGTACATGCATACTTCAGCGGAAAAAGAAAAAGTCCTCCCGCATTGAAATAGTTTTAGTTCAAAAGCAAAAATTGTGGTGGTGGCAGCAGTAGTAAAGTATTACATCCACGATTCGTTAAGTTTGGTTGAGTGCCATAAAGCATCATCTTCGGACAGCAACTCGTTTTGAAATGTGCTCATGTTTCATGTTACAGGAAACAAATACATCAAGCAATGGACCTCTTTAATCCATTCTTCACTCCATATCTCCTCACAAGTTCAACTGTTTCATAAGGACATGCCAAAGGTTATTACATCGTAATTTAATTCAATTTGTATCTGAAATGTTGTTCACTGGTGTAGACAAAGAGGGCAATAAGAGACCAAAGTGCCCCCCAAAAAATCATGTTTTACTGAATGAAAGCTGGTAACAGGAATTTGTTGTCTCTCTCCCTTTCGCAGAATAGTGCAGTTTGTCAAATTTCTCTCAAATACCAATAAATGCTTATCCAGCAACAATCTTTCAAATGGCAGGTTTTGTGTTTCTTTGAGATGTGTGATACATCAAAGGATACAGATGCAAATATAAGGCTTCAAGACTGAAACACAATGTTGCTTACGAGAACATCTCTTCCAAACCCCAGTAATTTAAAAAATGTAGTCTGTCGACTGAATCAAAACAATTCTTAGCCAATGTGGCAATCTGTCTATTTGAGAAGTCGGAGTGAGACTTTTGTAACCACAAGCTGCTTTTTTGTCTAATGGGATTGGTCAGTTACCCTATGGTTATGTGATATTTTCATGTTACCATTCTCCTCACACAGACTTGACAGGGTAGCCAGCAACAAATGACTTAGGAAGGTTGGAAGCCCGCATAGACGCTTTAGGTGTCCTTTAAAATATCTCAGCACAACTGCAGATCTGAGTCATGGCACTATCTGTAATGGACGTCACACAACTTGCTTAACGAGTACCGCTTACCCCGGATTCAGCTGACACCGACGCTCCCCAGTCCTTAACGATCACAAGCATACCCATAACATGATGCAGCCACAACTATGCTTGAAAATATGGAGAGTGGTACTCATTAATGTGTTGTATTGGATTTGCCCCAAACATAACACTTTTTTATTCAGGACAAAAAGTGAATTGCTTTGCCACATGTTTTGCAGTCTTACTTTAGTTCCTTGTTGAAAACAGGATGGGTGTTTTGAAATATTTTTTATTCTGTACAGGGTTCCTTCTTTTCACTCTGTCAGTTAGGTTTGTATTGTGGTGTAACTACAATGTTGTTGATCATTCCTCAGTTTTCTCCGATCACAGCCATTAAACTCTGTAACTGTTTCAAAGTCACCATTGGCCTCATGGTGAAATCCCTGAGCGGTTTCCTTCCTCCCTGGCAACTGACGCCTGTATCTTTGTAGTGACTGGGTGTAAGGGTGTACGTAACTGGCGGCAGGGAAGTCAGGCGCAGGAGAGCAAAACTTGGTAATCAACGGAGCAGTTTTATTCATAAAACCACCGGTAACCAGAACCACAAACAAATGGGTACAAAACCTGTCGCCACCAGAGAAAAAGTGCACATGCACTTACAATAAACAATTCCGCACAAAGACATGGGGGGGAACAGAGGGTTAAATACACAACATGTAATGAGGGACATTGAGACCAGGTGTGTGAGAAGACAAGACAAAACAAATGGAAAATTAAAAGTGGATCGATGATGGCTAGAAGACTTGCGACGCCGACCGCCGAGCGCCGCCCGAACAAGGAGAGGAGCCGACTTCGGCGGAAGTCGTGACCCTGGGTGCATTGATACATCATCCAAAGTGTAATTAATAACTTCACCACGCTCAAAGGGATATTCAATGTCTGCTTTTTTATATTTTTACCCATCTACCAATAAGTGCCCTTCTTTGCGAGGCATTGGAAAACCTCCCTGGTCTTTGTGGTTGAATCTGTGTTTGAAATTCACTGCTCGACTGAGGAACTTTACAGATAATTGTATGTGTGGGGTACAGAGATGAGGTAGTCATTAAAAAGTAATGTTAAACACTTATTGCACAGAGAGTCCATTCAACTTATGTGATTTGTTAAGCAAATGTTTACTCCTGAACTTTAGGCTTGCCATTGTATACTTATTGACTCAAGACATTTCAGCTTTTCATTATTCATTCATTTGTACAACATTTCAAAAAACATAATTCCATTTTGACATTAGAGTATTGTGTGTAGGCCAGTGCCAAAGAAAACTAAATTTAATACATTTTAAATTCAGGCTGTAACACAATAAAACGTGAAAAAAGTCAAGGAGTGAATACAAAGTCCGTTGGTCTGTGAAGCTGCAGCAGCAGCTATCAAATCAAAGATGCCGACATCTTTTAATCCATTCCAACCCTGCTCAAGGAGATAAAATTCCATGTCTGACTAAATTCATTAAAAAATATATATATTTTGCCATACTACTTCTTCAACATTACCTCTGATTCTCAGCATCCCCCTTTGGTATCTGCACTAATTTAGCCATATCTTTGAACAATTCAGCCCCCCTTTGTCTCATCTTCATTTGTCTTTGATTTATGTTCTTCTCTTGTGACTTTGACTGGTGTAATTAGCACAACCTGAAATCTGCAACAGCACTTTGACTTTCCACTTCAAACGACAGGAGCAGCAAAAGATAACTGGAGGCTCCTGTTAAGTGTTCAACAGTCAAATACGTGCACAGGTAACTGCCAAAATAATGGGAACACCAACATAAAATGTCTTAAAATGGCCTTGGGCCACCACAAGCTGCAATAATAGCTTCAATGTGCCTTGGCATAGATTCTGCAAGTGTCTGGAACTCTATTCAAGGGATGCAACTCCAATCTTCCATGAACAATTGCATAATTTGGTGTTTTGTTGATGGTGGAAAACGCTGTCTCAGACGCCACTCCAGAATCTCCCATAAAATGTTAAATTGTTTTGAGATCTGGTGACTAACACACACACACACTTTAAACCCCTCTTAGAAATTCACTGAGATCTTTTCTTCTAGCCATGGTAGCCAAAATAATGGGCAACTGGGCATTTTTATACATGACCCTAAGCATGATGGGATGTTAATTGTTTAATTAACTCAGGAGCCACACCTGTGTGTAAGCACCGGCTTTCAATATACTTTGTATTCTTCATTTACTCAAGTGTTTCCTTTATTTTGGCACTTACATGTTCCTCTGCTCTAGCCATATTTTCTACCTCTAGTTTTCCACTGCTAGTTTCAATGTTTTGTGTCAGAGCGCACCTTACTGTAAGAGTGATTTTTAATTACCTTCATATAGGCCAATGACCCATACTGGGCACTGTATATGGGATTTATGTTGCTCCCATGTCATTTCATTGGGATTTGTAACTACCCTTCACCTGGAATGCTCAAAGAAATAGAACGACAATACACAAAAAGAAATCACCTGGTTGAATGACAACACTTACATTAGTCTCAGTTGTAGTCAGGTGGTTGGCCCTACATGTTCTACTGTTGAATGGACTTGCACTAAAACAGCAGTTATCTCAGAAAGTTGGTCCTCAACATCATATTACCTCAGACAGTCTAAACCTCTTATACACTGAGTGTACAAAACATTAGACTGACTGTCACGTTCTGACCTTTATTTCCTTTGTTTTTGTCTTTATTTAGTATGGTCAGGGCGTGAGTTGGGGTGGGCAGTCTATGTTTGTTTATCTATGTTTTTCTATTTCTGTGTTTGGCCTGATATGGTTCTCAATCAGAGGCAGGTGTTAGTCATTGTCTCTGATTGGGAACCATATTTAGGTAGCCTGTTTTGTGTTGGGTTTTGTGGGTGGTTATTTTCAGTCTTTGTGTGTCTGCACCAGACAGAACTGTTTCGTTTCGTGTTATTCTCGTTTAATGTTATTTTGTTTGTTTGTTTAACGTATTCTATTAAAATGGATACTTTTCACGCTGCGCCTTGGTCCTCCTCTCTTCCTCCATACGACGAACGTTACACTGACCAAGTGAATCGAGGTGCAAGCAATGATCCCTTATTGATGTCACTTGTTAAATCCACTAAAATCAGTGTAGATGAAGAGGAGACAGGTTAAAGAAGGATTTTTAAGCCTTGAGACATGCCTGGTTTACAGTGCATTTGGAAAGTATTCAGACCCCTTGACTTTTTCCACATTTTGTTATGTTACAGCCTTATTCTACAATGGATTCAATTGTTTTTTTCTCCTCATCAATCTACACACAATACCCCATAATGTCAAAGCAAAAACAGGTTTGTAGATATTTTAGCAAATGTACTAGAAGTAAGAAACTGAAATATCACATTTACATAAGTATTCAGACCCTTTACTCTGTACTTTGAAGCACCTTTGGCAGCATCTTTCAGCCACAAGTCTTCTTGGGTATGGGTACAAGCTTGGCACACCTGTATTTGGAGAGTTTCTCCCATTCTTTTCTGCAGATCCTCTCAAGCTCACTCAGGTTGGATGGGGAGTGTCGCTGCACAGCTATTTTCAGGTCTCTCCAGAGATGTTAGATCGGGTTCAAGTCCGGGCTCTGGCTCGGCCACTCAAGGACATTCAGAGACCTGTCCCGAAGCCACTCATGCGTCGTCTTGGCTGTGTACTTAGGGTTGTTGTCCTGTTGGAAGGTGAACCTTCGCCCCAGTCTGAGGTCCTGAGAGCTCTGGAGCAGGTTTTCATCAAGGAGATCTCTGTACTTTGCTCCGTTCCTGACTAGTCCCCCAGTCCCTGCCGCTGAAAAACCTCCCCACAACATGATGCTGCCACCACTATGCTTCACTGTATGGATGGTGCCAGGTCTCCTCCAGATGTGACACTTGGTATTCAGGCCAATCTTAGTTTCATCAGACCAGAGAATCTTGTCTCTCATGGTCAGAGTCTTTAGGTGCCTTTTGGCAAACTCCAAGCGGGCTGTCATGTGCCTTTTACTGAGGAGTGGCTTCCATCTGGCCACTACCATAAAGGCCTGATTGGTGGAGTGCTGCAGAGATGGTTGTCCTTCTGGAAGGTTCTCCCATCTCCACAGACAAACTCTGGAGCTCTCTCAGAGTGACCATCGGGTTCTTGGTCACCTCTCTGACCAAGGCCCTTCTGCCCCGGTTGCTCAGTTTGGCCAGGTGGCCAGCTCTAGGAAGAGTCTTGGTGGTTCCAAATTTCTTACATTTAAGAATGATGGAGGCCACTGTGTTCTTGGGGACCTTCAATGCTGCAGACATTTTTTGGTACCCTTCCCCAGATCTGTGCCTCGACACAATCTTGTTTCAGAGCTCTATGGACAATTACTTCGACCTCATGGCTTTGTTTTTCCTCTGACATGCACTGTCAACAGTGGGACCTTATATAGATAGGTGTGTGCCTTTTCAAATCATGTCCAATCAATTTAATTTACCACAGTTGGACTCCAATCAAGTTGTAGAAACATCTCAAGGGTGATCAATGGAAAAAGGATGCACCTGAGCTCAATTTATAGTCTCATAGCAAAGGGCCTGCATACTTATGTAAATAAGGTATTTATGTTTTTATACATTTGCAAAAATTTATAAAAAACTTTTGCTTTGTCATTAGAGTGTGTAGAGTGATGAGGTGAAAAAATGTAATTCATTTTAGAATAAGGCTGTAACTTAACAAAATGTGGAAATTGTGAAGGGGTCTGACTACTTTCCAAATGCACTGTACGTGTGCCATTCAGAGGGTGAAAGGGCAAGACAAAATATTTAAGTGCCTTAGAAATATGGTGATATGGTAGTAGGTGCCAGATGTGGTGATTCATTTCTTTACTATCAAATGAGGCGAGACAAACTTATCACACAAGTCAGAGTTATACTTAAACTAAATCTTTAATCACTTAATAATGGAGCAGGTCAATACAACGCACACATATAAAGTGAATCGATTGAGTGCTCTACGTTAATGATGGCTGGTCTTCGATTCACGATCAAATGATTCGTTGAGAGCCCCGAGACAAAAGTACAAAGGTCTTTTATAGCCAAGATACACCCCTTTCAACCTACATGACGAACAACAGATATATAGAATGGGTCACAAGGTTAAGATCTGTATGAAAGATACCTATAATACATAGCATACTGTATCTGCTGTGTCAACAGTTTTCATTGTGTACAGACCAGTGTCTGGCCCTCCGACTCCAAACTGGAACCATCTCTCCCTGGTACGGTATAGAACAGAAACATTAACTCATGCTGGAATGCTCTTTAGGTTTTATCACCCAAAAGACATCGTAAATCTCCTGTCAGTGTTATCTCCCAGAGGCCCATCCTCAGTAGAACACACACACACAATAGTGTGTGTGTTCTATTCTGTTGCATAAAACAACCATAAAACAACCACCAACCACCATAAATGCAATAAAAGTATAATAACATAATCTTGCAATTTTGCTCTCACACAGATGCACCGGTTTATGTCAAGAACTGCAACGCTGTTGGGTTTTTCACGCGCAATAGTTCTGTGTGTATCAAGAGTGGTCCACCACCCAAAGGACATCCATCCAACTGTGGAAAGCATTTGAGTCAACATGGGCCAGCAACATCGATACCTTGTAGAGTCCATGCCCAAACGAATTGAGGCGGTTCTGAGGGCAAAAAGGGGGGCGGGGGAGGGGTGCAACTCAATATTAAGAAAGAGTTCTTAGAGTTTTATACACAGTGTACATCAGCCGGTCTGCAGTCAACTTCATTTCACACATCATCATTTATCCATGATAGACTGCCCAGCCTCCAGTCCAGACAAACAATTAAATGGCACTCGGGTAATAACAAAGTGGATTATTCCTCTATTTGGTCGAGAGCATGATTCTTCCAGTTATCATTTTACGCCCTGGCGTCAGTGAAGGGAATATCGGTAGCGCCGTTTCTCATTTGTCATGTGGCATGATTTAATCTCCCTTCCAATAGCCAGGATAAGGAGTAAATGAGTGCTTGCATCAACTTTATATTACCTTTAGCTTCGATCTTCATTAAATATATGCATAGTGTGCATCCCCAGAGATCTTTATTCATCTACTCGGGTCGTTCAGAATAAGGACCTCTTCAGAAAATAAATTGGGTGGCTCTGCATTATGCCTGTCTTTCAAAGCTAAGTGAGGGTTGTACAAAACAATATAACCTATTTTATTCAATTATTGTTTTAATAAATGTCTCTAGCCTGTAGCACTGTAAATGCAGTGCAAATATACAAATATTTTTGTGGGACTATGCTGCCTTCAGGAACTGGCAGAGAATTATGTAATTTAAACTGAACAAAGCACTGTTTCTTTTTCATTAAATTCTTGCGAAAATTTTATGAAAAAAACCTCCACAATTTATTGCTCAAACTACGTAAAAATTGAATTAAAACATATTTTCCACTCGCTTTGAGGAAACCCATAACTGTAAAATGGCTCCGGAGAAGAAGGCAGACGTTTTATGTGTCCCCAACTGATTGTGTTTTTTTATTTGTCTATTTGCATTGTTTGTAACTTATTTTTTTACTTATTTCGTACATAATGTTGCCGCTACAGTCTCTTATGACCAAAAATAACTTCTGGACATCAGGACTGTGATAACTCACCACGGACTGGCAGAATATTTTTTTTCCTCTAACAAGTCTGATGAGCCCGACTTGAATGATATACTGCTTTCTCGGTAACAAGACCAGATCCCGCAAATTTGCGTGAAGAGGAGGCGAAGAAAAAGGGGCCGGAGGGCGAGCTGCCTTCTGAGAATTTGTTAGCGATCGAATAAACCCCCACTTCCTTCCATTCTGCTAGCAAACGTGCAATCTTTGGAGAATAAAATAGATGACCTACGCAGAATATTAAACTACCAACGGGAAATTCAAAACTGTAATATCTTATGCTTCACGGAGTTTTGGCTGAACGACGACACTATCAACATACAGCTGGCTGGTTATACGCTGCACCGGCAGGATAGAACAGCGGCATCTGGTAAGACGAGGGGCGGCGGACTATGCATTTTTGTAAATAACAGCTGGTGCACGATATCAAAGGAAGTCTCGAGCTATTGCTCGCCTGAGGTAGAATATTTCACGATAAGCTGTAGACCACACTATCTACCTAGAGAGTTTTCATCTGTATTTTTCGTAGCTGTTTACATACCACCACAGTCAGAGGCTGGCACTAAGACATAAGCAAACAGGAAAACGCTTACCCAGAGGCGGCGCATCTAGTAGTCGGGGACTTTAATGCAGGGAAACTTAAATCTGTTTTACCAAATTTCTATCAGCATGTGCAACCAGAAAAAAAAGAATCATCTTTGGACCACCTTTACTCCACTCACAGAGACGCATAACAAAGCTCTCCCTCGCCCTCTATTTGGCAAATCTGATGATAATTCTATCCTCATGATTCCTGCTTACAAGCAAAAATGAAAGCAGGAAGCACCAGCGACTAGATCAATAAAAAAAGTGGTCAGATGAAGCAGATGCTAAGCTACAGAACTGTTTTGCTAGCACAGACTGGAATATGTTCCGGGATTCCTCTGATGGCATTGAGGAGTACACCACATCAGTCATTGGCTTCATCAATAAGTGCATCGATGACGTCGCCCCCACAGTGACTGTACGTACATACCCCCACCAGAAGCCATGGATTACAGGAAACATCCGCACTGAGCTAAAGGGTAGAGCTGCCGCTTTCAGGGAGAGGGACTCTAACTCTGAAGCTTATAAGAAATCCTGCTATGCCCGTCGACGAACCATCAAACAGGCAAAGCGTCAATACAGGACTAAGATCGACTCGTACAACACCGGCTCTGATGCTCGTCGGATGTGGCAGGGCTTGCAAACCATTACAGACTACAAAGGGAAGCACAGCCGAGAGCTGCCCAGTGACACGAGCCTACCAGATGAGCTAAACTACTTCTATGCTCGCTTCAAGGCAAGTAACACTGAAACATGCATGAGAGCACCAGCTGTTCCGGAAGATTGTGTGATCACACTCTCCGCAGCCGATGTGAAGGTTCTACAGTACATCACTGGGGCCAAGCTTCCTGCCATCCAGTACCTCTATACCAGGCGGTATCAGAGGAAGGTCCTAAAAATTATCCAAGACTCCAGCCACCCTAGTCATAGACTGTTCTCTCTGCTACCGCACGGCAAACGGTACCGGAGCGCCAAGTCTATGTCCAAGAGGCTTCTAAACAGCTTCTACCCCCAAGCCATAAAACTTCTGAACAGCTAATCAAATGGCTACCCAGACTATTTGCATTGCCTGCCCCCCCCCCCCCTCCCTTCCCCCCTCTATATAGTCTCACTATTGTTATTTGACTGCTGCTCTTTAATTACTTGCTACGTTTATTTCTTATTCCTATCCACATTTTTTTTAACTGCATTGTTGGTTAGGGGCTCATAAGTTGTAACGTTCGTCTTGTGGTGATTGAACGGACCAAGGCGCAGCGGGTGATGAATACATACTGAATTTATTAAACAGACGAAACACTTACAAAACACTAGAACAAACTACAAAACAATAAACGAAGGCAACAGACCTGAAACAAACGAACTTACATATAGACGAAGAACGCACGAACAGGAACAGACTACCTAAAATGAACGAACAAACGAAACAGTCCCATGTGGTAAACACAGACACAGGAACAATCACCCACAAACAAACAGTGAGAACAACCTACCTTAATATGGCTCTCAATCAGAGGAAACGACACACACCTGCCTCTAATTGAGAACCATACCAGGCAAACCATTAACCCAACATAGAAAACACATAACATAGACTACCCACCCCAACTCACGCCCTGACCAATTAAACACATACAAAACAACAGAAAACAGGTCAGGAACGTGACAGAACCCCTCCCTCAAGGTGCGAACTCCGGGCGCACCCCTAAAACTCAAGGGGAGGGTCTGGGTGGGCATCTGTCCGCGGTGGCGGCTCCGGCGGTGGACGAGGACACCACTCCACCACTGTCTTTGTCCCCCTCCTTAGTGTCCTTTGAGTGGCGACTCTCGCCCACGACCTTGGCCTAAGAATCCTCCCCAAGGCCCCCACATGATTCAGGAGGTAGCTCAGGACAGAGAGGTAGCTCAGGACAGAGAGGTAGCTCAGGACAGAGAGGTAGCTCAGGACAGAGAGGTAGCTCAGGACAGAGAGGTAGCTCCGGACAGAGAGGCAGCTCCGGACTGAATGGCAGCTCCGGACTGAATGGCAGCTCCGGACTGAGTGGCAGCTCCGGACTGGGTGGCAGCTCCGGACTGGGTGGCAGCTCCGGACTGGGTGGCAGCTCATGACTGTAGGGCAGCTCATGACTGTAGGGCAGCTCATGACTGGAGGGCAGCTCATGACTGGAGGGCAGCTCATGACTGGAGGGCAGCTCATGACTGGAGGGCAGCTCCTGACTGGAGGGCAGCTCATGACTGGAGGGCAGCTCCTGACTGTAGGGCAGCTCATGACTGTAGGGCAGCTCATGACTGTAGGGCAGCTCATGACTATAGGGCAGCTCATGACTATAGGGCAGCTCATGACTGTAGGGCAGCTCATGACTGTAGGGCAGCTCATGACTATAGGGCAGCTCATGACTGTCTGGCGGCTCTGGCAGCTCCTGACTGGCTGGCGGCTCTGGCAGCTCCTGACTGGCTGGCGGCTCTGGCAGCTCCTGACTGGCTGGCGGCTCTGGCAGCTCCTGACTGGCTGGCGGCTCTGGCAGCTCCTGACTGGCTGGCGGCTCTGGCAGCTCCTGACTGGCTGGCGGCTCTGGCAGCTCCTGACTGACGGACGGCTCTAGCGGCTCCTGACTGACGGACGGCTCTAATGGCTCGGGACAGACGGGCGGCTCTAATGGCTCGTGGCAGACGGATGGCTCAGATGGCGCTGGGCAGACAGATGGCTCAGATGGCGCTAGGCAGACAGATGGCTCAGATGGCGCTAGGCAGACGGATGGCTCAGACGGCGCTGGGCAGACGGATGGCTCAGATGGCGCTGGGCAGACGGATGGCTCAGATGGCGCTGGGCAGACGGATGGCTCAGACGGCGCTGGGCAGACGGATGGCTCAGACGGCGCTGGGCAGACGGATGGCTCAGACGGCGCTGGGCAGACGGATGGCTCAGACGGCGCTGGGCAGACGGATGGCTCAGACGGCGCTGGGCAGACGGATGGCTCAGATGGTGCTGGGCAGGCAGGCAGTGCAGGCAGCTCAGACGGCGCTGGGCAGACGAGCCGTGCAGGCGGCGTTGAGCAGACGAGCAGTGCAGGCAGTTCAGACGGCGCTGGGCAGGCAGGCAGCTCAGACGGCGCTGGACAGACGAGCAGTGCAGGCGGCGTTGAGCAGACGAGCAGTGCAGGCAGTTCAGACGGCGCTGGGCAGGCAGGCAGCTCAGACGGCGCTGGACAGACGAGCAGTGCAGGCGGCGTTGGGCAGACGGCCGACTCTGACCTGCTGAGGCGCACAGTAGGCCTGGGGCGTGGTGCCGGAACTGGTGGTACCAGACTGGAGACACGCACCTCAAGGCTAGTGCAGGGAGCAGGAACAGGGCACACTGGACTCTCGATGCGCACTATAGGCCTGGTGCGTGGTACCGGAACTGGAGGTACCGGGCTGGAGACACGCACCACAGGGAGAGTGCGTGGAGGAGGAACAGGGCTCTGGAGACGCACTGGAAGCCTGGTGCGTGGTGTAGGCACTGGTGGTACTGGGCTGGGGCCACGCACCATAAGGCGAGTGCGGGGTGCTGGAACTGGAGTTACTGGGCTGGGGCGGGAAGGTGGCGCCGGATATACCGGACCGTGCAGGCGTACTGGCTCCCTTGAGCACTGAGCCTGCCCAACCTTACCTGGTTGCATGCTCCCCGTAGCCCGTCCAGTGCGGGGAGGTGGAATAACCCGCACTGGGCTGTGTTGGCGAACCGGGGACACCATGCGTAAGGCTGGTGCCATGTACACCGGCCCGAGGAGACGTACTGGAGGCCAGATATGTAGAGCCGGCTTCATGGCACTTGGCTCAATGCTCACTCTAGCCCGCCCAGTGCGGGGAGGTGGAATAACCCGCACCGGGCTATGCACCCGTACAGGAGACACCGTGCGCTCTTCCGCATAACACGGTGTCTGCCCGTACTCCCGCTCTCCACGGTAAGCATGGGAAGTGGGCGCAGGTTTCCTACCTGCCCTCGCCACACTACCCTTTAGCCCACCCCCCCCCCCCCAAGAAATTT
The DNA here is from genome assembly GCF_016432855.1 of Salvelinus namaycush. Classification (NCBI taxonomy): domain Eukaryota; kingdom Metazoa; phylum Chordata; class Actinopteri; order Salmoniformes; family Salmonidae; genus Salvelinus; species Salvelinus namaycush. The sequence continues at coordinate 46,396,781 of NC_052334.1, read as the reverse complement.
TTGGGTGAGCCTCTCGGGCTTCCGTGCTAGATGCGTCCCCTCATAACGCCGGTTCCTCTCTCCGGTTGCCTCCGCTCTCCGAGCTGCCTCCAGCTGTTCCCATGGGAGGCGATCCTTTCCAGCCAGGATCTCCTCCCATGTGTAGCAACCCTTGCCGTCCAAAACATCCTCCCATGTCCATTCCTCCTTCGTGCGCTGTCTCTCTCTCCCGTTACACCGCTGCTTGATCCTTTGTTGGTGGGTGATTCTGTAACGTTCGTCTTGTGGTGATTGAACGGACCAAGGCGCAGCGGGTGATGAATACATACTGAATTTATTAAACAGACGAAACACTGACAAAACACTAGAACAAACTACAAAACAATAAACGAAGGCAACAGACCTGAAACAAACGAACTTACATATAGACGAAGAACGCACGAACAGGAACAGACTACCTAAAATGAACGAACAAACGAAACAGTCCCATGTGGTAAACACAGACACAGGAACAATCACCCACAAACAAACAGTGAGAACAACCTACCTTAATATGGCTCTCAATCAGAGGAAACGACACACACCTGCCTCTAATTGAGAACCATACCAGGCAAACCATTAACCCAACATAGAAAACACATAACATAGACTACCCACCCCAACTCACGCCCTGACCAATTAAACACATACAAAACAACAGAAAACAGGTCAGGAACGTGACATAAGTAAGCATTTCACTGTATTCAGCGCATGTGACTAATATGATTTGATTCAAGTTTGTCATATCAAATATAAGCACAATTTCAGATGTTTTTTTCCCTTCGACAGTATCATACTTTTGATTTCGCAAACAAATAAAATACCTATCATGGTGCAAAGAAATAGAAATTCTCCATTTGTAATTTATTCAACACTACTTAAAACTTCAATTTCTGTCTTAGTATCTCCTCAGGGCATGGGGGTGTCAGTTAGTATGTCACTGAAAAGATAGATTCACCAGTGTGTTTAATAGAAATGATCAACATGCCATTTGATAATAAAATGTTGAAAGTCGCCCACAGATACTAATTGGTTTTATTCAAATCAAATCAAATTTGTCACATGCACCATGCTTGTCACATGCACCGAAAACAACAGCTGAAGACCTTACCGTGAAATCCTCACTTACAAGCCCTTAACTCTATTTCTGGAACTGCATTGTTGTTTAAGAAAATATTTACTAAATAAACTAAAGTAAAATATAAAAAGAAAAAGTAACACAATAAAAAAACAATAACGAGGCTACAGTATATACAGGGGTACCAGTACTGAGTGAATGTAAGGGAGTACAGGATAGTAGAGGTAATTTGTACATGTAGGTAGAGGTAAAGTGACTATGCAAAGAGAATAAACAGCGAGTAGCAGCAGTGGGGGGGGGGGGGGGGGGGGGATAATGTAAATAGTCCAGGTGGCCATTTTATTAATTGTTCAGCAGTCTTATGGCTTGGGGGGTAAAAGCTGTTAAGGAGCCTTTTGGACCTAGACTTGGCACTGTCTTGGGTGACTGGAGTCTTTGACAATTTTTTGGGCCAACCTCTGACACTACCTAGTATATAGATCCTGGATGGCAGGAAGCTTGCCCCCAGTGATATACTGGGTTGTACACACTCCCTCTGTAGCGCCTTATGGTCGGATTCCGAGTATTTGCCATACCAGGTGGTGATGCAACTGGTCAGGATGATATCGATGGTGCAGCGGTATAACTTTTTGAGGATCTGGGGACCTATGCCAAATCTTTTCAGTCTCCTGAGGGGGAAAAGGTGTTGTCTTGCTCTCTTCACGACTGCCTTGGTGTGTTTGGACCATGATAGTTTGTTGGTGATGTGGACACCAAGGAACTTGAAACTCTCGACCCGCTCCACTACAGCCCTGTCGATGTGAATGGGGGCGTGTTCGGCCCTCCTTTTCCTGTAGTCCACGATCATCTCTTTTATCTTTCTCACGTTGAGGGAAGAGCACCACACTGTCAGGTCTCTGACCTCCTACCTATAGGCGGTCTCGTCGTTGTCGGTGATCAGACCTACCAGTGTTGTGTCGTCAGCAAACTTAATGAAGGTATTGGAGTCGTGCTTGCCCACACAGTCGTGGGTGTACAGGGAGTATAGGAGGGAACTAAGAATGCACCCCTGAGGGGCCCCCAGTGTTGAGGATCAGCATGACAGATGTGTTGTTACCTACCCTTACGACCAGTGGGTGGCCCGTCAGGAAGTTCAGGATCCAGTTGCAGAGGGAGGTGTTTAGTCCCAGGATACCTAGCTTAGTGATGAGCTTTGTGGGCACTATGGTGTTGAACGCTGAGCTGTAGTTAATGAACAGCATTCTCACATAGGTGTTCCTTTTATCCAGGTGGGGAAGGGCAGTGTAGAGTGCGATTCACATAGTCATCTGTGGATCTGTTGGGGCGGTATGCGAATTGGAGTGGGTCTAGGGTTTCCGGGATGATGGTGTTCATGTGAGTCCTGACCAGCCTTTCAAAACACTTCATGGCTACCGACATGAGTGCTACGGGGTGGTAGTCATTTAGGCAGGTTACCGTCGCTTTCTTGGGCACAGGGACTATGGTGGTCTGCTTGAAACACGTACAGTGAAGTCGGAGGTTTACATACACATAGGTTGGAGTCATTAAACTCGTTTTTCAACCACTCCACAAATTTCTTGTTAACAAACAAGGCAAGTCAGTTAGGACATCTGCTTTGTGCATGACACAAGTCATTTTTCCAACAATTGTTTACAGACAGATTATTTCACTTATAATTCACTGTGTCACAATTCCAGTGGGTGAGAAGTTTACAAACACTAAGTTGACTGTGCCTTTATACAGCTTGGAGAATTCCAGAAAATGTCATGGCTTTAGAAGCTTCTGATAGGCTAATTGACATCATTTGAGTCAATTGGAGGTGTACCTGTGGATGTATTTCAAGGCCTACCTTCAAACTCAGTTGCCTCTTTGCTTGACATCATGGGAAAATCAAAAGAATCAGCCAAGACCTCAGAAAAAAATTGTAGACCTCAACAAGTCTGGTTCATCCTTCGGAGCAATTTCCAAACGCCTGAAGGTACCACGTTCATCTGTACAAACAATAGTACTCAACTATAAACACCATGGGACCACGCAGCTGTCATACCGCTCCGGAAGGAGACGCTTTCTGTCTCCTAGAGATGAACGTAATTTGGTGCGAAAAGTGCAAATCAATCCCAGAACAACAGCAAAGGACCTTGTGAAGATGCTGAAGGAAACAGGTACAAAAGTATCTATATCCACAGTAAAACGAGTCCTATATCGACATTACCTGAAAGGCCGCTCAGCAAGGAAGAAGCCACTGCTCCAAAACCGCCATAAAACAGCCAGACAACGTTTGCAACTGCACATGGGGACAAAGATTATACTTTTTTGAGAAATGTCCTCTGGTCTGATGAAACAAAAATAGAACTGTTTGGCCATAATGACCATCATTATGTTTGGAGGAAAAAGGGGGAGGCTTGCAAGCCGAAGAACACCATCCCAACCGTGAAGCACGGGGGTGGCAGCATCATGTTGTGGTGGTGCTTTGCTGCAGGAGGGACTGGTGCACTTCTCAAAATAGAATTGACCCAAGTTAAACAATTTAAAGGCAATGCTCCAAATACTAATTGAGTGTATGTAAACTTCTGAACCACTGGGAATGTGATGAAAGAAATGAAAGCTGAAATAAATAATTCTCTATACTATTATTCTGACATTTCACATTCTTAAAATAAAGTGGTAACCCTAACTGACCTAAGACAGGGAATTGTAATTGTGATTAAATGTCAGGAATTGTGAAAAAACTGAGTTTAAAGGTATTTGGCTAAAGTGTATGTAAACTTCTGACTTCAACTGTATGTGTACATATTCTCATTCACCCCTTTGAGATGTGTGTATTAGGTAGTTGTTGGGGAATTGTTAGATTACTTGTTAGATATTTCTGCACTGTCAGAACTAGAAGCACAAGCATTTCACTACACTCGCATTAACATCTGCTAACCATGTGTTTGTGACCAATAAAATTTGATTTGATTTGAGTTGTATATAAGACAACTGCTGGGTCTGCCCAGGAAGAACTCCTGATTGACATGTGTACTATGGTGCATTGAATTAGTTGGAACCTCTCCAGCATGCTGACAATAAACAATGATTAATTTAAGATTGACTTTGAGTGTCCCTGTGTAAGAATTTTTCCACAACAACACCTTATGGGACAGAGGGGACTGTGAAGAGACATACACAGGCACAGACACGCATACACATGATAAGACATGACATCTACACACACGTACACATGGATTTTGTATTGTAGATATGAGATAGTAGAGTAGTGGCCTGAGGGAACACACTTAATGTGTTGTGAAAAGAAAGTAATATTTTAAATTGTATATAACTCAAAATTCAAAAGGCACTCGCACATCTGAGCTATCTTTTTTGGAGGTGCATGGTAACAGTTGAATAAAATGAGAAAAAAGAAGGAACCCGCAAACTGCTCTTGATAGCATCACTGCTCTTTTAATAAGCTTTACGTATCGATCTCACGGCCTTCGTGAGACGTAACTGCCTTAATTTTGCTGGACCCCAGAAAGAGTAATGGGGATCCTTAATAAATACAAATAAATACAAAAGTATCAGCCGAATGGGACCGGCTAGCGTATTGTTTAGGGACAATGAGGGGACATTAGGAGCTGACTTTTGAGAGGAAAGATCAGTCGACAAAGTGAATGGGTCGGGGGTCTAAGGAAGGTGTGAAAAGTCTTAGGAAGGCTGTATTATCACAGTATGAATTGTTGTGTATGGGAGTTGAAGAGCAACGGCACCTCAATCGCTCTCATACACAACATTTACTGTCGAAGCACAACCCTGCACAACCAAAACCCCTTCCTCCTCTCAAAGTACTGTCTGTAAATCTCCCCCAATTTGACAGATCATTCTTGTCAAATTGGCAATGTCTTGGCAATGTCTTTGTATTGTGTTTTGATAGTCTGCAGAGAGAATGAGGTGGTGTCATTACTGTTCTAGTCTTGGTTTTATACCTTTCAGTGTCCCTTGCTGGTTTCTGTCCCACAATCTTGTTGTGTTCCATAACCGCAAGGTGTGTCCGCTACCTCTTGCTTATGTGCCCAGAATGCCCCGCTTTGGGATATTTTTCAGCAGGGCACTGTGGAATGAGTCCAGATAACCTGAGTTTTACAAAAAGAAAAGTTAAAAAGAGAAGAGGGGTAGACTAAATTGATTACATGGTCTGGAAGGTACTCTGTGGTCCTCAGGCTACCTCTAACCACCTGAAACCCCATAACACAAACACAAACCTTACAAACAAAACCCAATTCATGTTTATACCATCCTTACTGTAAATTAAGCTATTTTTGCTATCAGCTTGTAAATAAGTTAACTTCACCTTGTGCAGAGCTAGGGGTTGGAAGCGCACAATTTAACCACCCCATTAATTTTATTGATGTTTATCAGACTGGCTAGCTAAGCATATCTATCATGGACATTTCAATATTGCCAGCTTGCTGTTAGCTAACTAGCGTCACTAAGTTGGCAGCAAGATTGCTAGCCAGAGGAGACTGGCTGAGATCCAACTAACCAACCATAGATTATTTATACACATTCATCATTGCCTTCAACACACAGACAGAGAGTGAGTTAGCTATATTGACAATTTTCTGTTTAGTAAAAAAAATGTTTTCACCAGACAAGGGTGGAATAGATCGCTACCAAATTAAGATACTCTTTTTTTGGTAACATTAGCAAGCTTACGTTAGCTAATGTCAGTCAAAGATAGAATGAACAAACAAACATGTAGCTACCAGTCTAGCAGTGATTACCATGGCATAGGCAAAATTGATTGACAGTGTCTATACCAAAAGATACGAATATGATTTAGCTGATGTCTTGCAGAGTTCAATACAGGACTATAACGTTAGCTAGCTAGCTAACTTACCCAGCTAGGCTAGCAAGCTAGCTAACGTTAGGTTACCTCTAATTGAGAATCTTCCGTTTTGTTGTGATGGGAAAAAAAATATATGGCATCAAATCAAACTTTGTCACATGCGCCGAATACAACATGTATAGACCTTACCGTGACATGCTTACTTACAAGCCCCTAACCAACAATGCAGTTCAAGAAGAGTTAAGAAAATATTTACCAAATAAAATAAAAAGTAACACAATAAAATTGGTACCGAGTCAGTGTGCGGGGATACAGGTTAGTTAGGTAATTTGTACATGTAGGTAGGGGTGAAGTGACTATGCATAGATAATAAACAGCGAGTTGCAGCAGTGTACAAAACAAATGGAGGGGGTTAAATGTAAATAGTCGGGTGGCCATTTGATTAACTGTATCTACAGTACTAAATCCATGTGTATTGTTAGGTTCAAATTTTTCAGAGTAAATAACTCACGGACACTAGAGAAGCTTCACCAAGTTTAATTCTTCCCAAAGGGTCAAAACAGCTGTATTCAGACAAAATACATTTCACACAAGCACTGATATTTAACCCTTTCTCCTCGGCTGAGACTCCTCCTACCCATCTGTACAAACATCGTTCTTTACTGCTAGGCAGGACACTAGTGATACGGGCCATAAACTTCTATTTCTCCCTTAAGCTGACCTGACCTCAACCCCCCTCCATCACTAATCCATGGATCTCTCCCCTTATCAATGCCTGCTGACTTCCTCCCGTCCATCCAACACATTCCAAAGCCATCTGTCTTTCTACAGAGAACCATTCACTTCTGATGTAAAAACCAGTCTCTTTCACTTCTTTATATACTCTGCTTCTCATCTATCATGTCTCTAGTATATCAATATTCAAAGTTTATATTCAAAGAATCCAACAGTATGTATAGTGTGTGTGTGTGTGTGTGTGTGTGTGTGTGTGTGTGTGTGTGTGTGTGTGTGTGTGTGTGTGTGTGTGTGTGTGTGTGTGTGTGTGTGTGTGTGTGTGTGTGTGTGTGTGTGTGTGTGTGTATGCATGTGTCTGTGCCAATGTTTGTGTTGCTTCACAGTCCCGCTGTTCCATAAGGTGTTTTTTTAATCAGTTTTTTAAATCAAATTTTACTACTTGGGTCAGTTACTTGATGTGGAATAGAGTTCCATGTACTCATACCTCTATGTAGTACTGTGTGCTTCCCATAGTCTGTTCTGGACTTGGGGACTGTGAAGAGACCTCTTGTGGCATGTCTTGTGGGGTATGCATGGGTATCCGAGTTGTGTGACTGTTGTTTAGACAGACAGCTCAGTGCATTCAACATGTCCATTTGTTTACTGTGAAATAGCATTGTATCTGGTCAAACACAATTGTTCCAGAAGTTTTCTAAGGGTTGGTAACAGGCTGATTGGTCGGCTATTTGAGCCAGTAAAGGGGGCTTTACTATTCTTGGGTAGCGGAATGACTTTAGCTTCCCTCCAGGCCTGAGGACACACTCTCTCTAGTAGGCTTAAATTGAAGATGTGGCAAATAGGAGTGGCAATATTGTCTGCTATTATCCTCAGTAATTTTCCATCTAGATTGTCAGACCCTGGTGGCTTGTCATTGTTGATAGACAACAATAATTTGTTCACCTCTTCCACACTGACATTACGGAATTCAAAAGTACAATTCTTGTCTTTCATAATTTGGTCCGATATACTTGGATGTCAGCGTTTTTTGCTGGCATGTCATCCCTAAGATTGCTTATCTTGCCAATGAAAAAGTCATTAAAGTAGTTTGCAATATCAGTGGCCTTTGTGATGAATGAGCCATCTGATTCAATGAATGAAGGAGCCGAGTTGGCTTTTTTCCCCAAAATTGAATTTAAGTATAACTCTGACTGGTGTGTGAAGTTTGTAACTCTCCTCATTTAGTAAAGCAGAAATATGCCACCACAGCGGTCAGAGGCCGAGCAATTGCCGTACCAGGCAGTGATGCAACCAGTCAGGATGCTCTCGATGTTGCAGCTGTAGAACTTTTGAAGATCTCAGGACCCATGCCAAATCTTTTTAGTTTCCTGAGGGGGAATAGGCCTTGTCGTTCCCTTTTCACGACTGTCTTGGTGTGTTTGAAACATTCTAGTTTGTTGTTGATGTGGACACCAAGGAACTTGAAGCTCTCAACCTGCTCCACTACAGCCCCGTCGATGAGAATGGGGGAATGGGGGAAAACTTGTTCCAGGAACGAACGCGACAGAGGTTTAATCAATTTTCCTACCAAACAAAACAGACAGCGCCTCTGATCTATACAAAGAGTTACAGTTGATTGGTCACGCCGTTGAATGCCAAATTCTCCCCATAAAACAGTAAACATGAACAGCACCGAAGAATCAGCCTGCTGCAGTGAATAGCAAAACCCACACTCCCTCGCCCCAAATCACAATTTTCAGTAATAGCCTTGCATTTTAATTTCATTAAAAAGACAAGCCTTCCTATAGAAAGTACCTTATACTGTACATGACGTCAAGCACAATATATGCCATTACGTGAATGTTGTTTTATAATGTTATTTGTTTAGGCACCTTTGATCCGAGGCCATATTGGAGACATTCGCCTCATCGCTTGATGTCGTCATTTGAATCTCCATTACTGTTTAGGCATTCACCTGCAATGGTTCTCCTATAAATGAGGACGTTGAATATTAAGATTTTTTTAATGTTTTATTTTGTTACCAGGAATTAATTCTGTAGAGCCACCCATTGTTGGAACAATACAGTGTCCTTTTTAGGACAGCTTCATACATCAACTGACTGATGTATGAAGCTGTCCTAAAATGGACACCTACACCATTTCCTCCATGGTTTAAAAAAAACAATTCAACACCACAAGGACACAACACATACTGTAAAGTGCATTGGGAAAGTATTCAGACCCCTTGACAAGAGCGCACCTCAGGACCATACCCCTCCCAGTCCACCAGGTACTGGAGCTGACCCCCACGACGTCGGGAGTTCAGGAGGGACCTAACAGCATAGGCGGGGTCCCTTTGATGTCCAGGGGAGGTGGCGGGGTGTCGCGGGGGACAGCATCAGCCCAGTAACCACCGACACGAGGAGGGAAACATGAAAAGAGGATGAGATCTGGAAGTTGGTGGGGAGTTTTAGGCGATAGGTTACCTCATTGACCCTCCGGAGGACCTTGAAGGGCCCCACCAACTGGGGACTCAGGTTTGGGGGCCCTGCTACCTGACCCACAAACCGAGGGATGTGTGTGCCCAGGTCAACAGCCGATCTCTCATCCCCGTGGGGACGTAGATGCACTCTGGGGGGCAGGTAGCAGGAGCGGGTTCCCTTTCCAGAGCTTGGCGGATGTCCATATCTAAGTCCCAAAACACGGGGCCCACGATACAGGAGGACAGATTGATGGGCTGGAGGACACCCTCACAGGACCATCCACCGACGTGGAACCACAGGGTGCGGGAAAGCCGGTCCTCCAGCATCCTGGTCCCCAGGCGGTGATTCTCATCCTCGACCAGGAGATGGTGGGGTCATGAAGTTGGAGCCACAGGAGGCCGAGCATGACTTTGTGTATTGGTGCGGTGATGATGAGGGAAGGCTTTCCTGGTGCATGGGTCCCACGGTGAGGGTGAGTGGTGCTGTGATGTGTGTAATTGTGCCGGATCCATCCCAATGGTCGCTTATCCAGGGCTTGGACAGGAAAAGGAGCGGTTATGAAGTTATGTTCAGGGAGGAGGTAAGGGCCTGGTTGATGAAATTCCCTGTGGCACCGGATTCTACTAGAGCTGTGAGACAGCCAGCCAGTGAAATGGGAACCAGAAAGGGTTTGCCGGAAAATTATGATGATAGAAAATCATGCCTACCCTAGGAGATGGAAGATCACGGTCCGGTCTCTGCTCTAGTGGACCTCGGGTTAGGATGCACCGGACCCTGCTGAAGCTGGTGCCCCTCCTGGCCACAATAGGGACAGAGCCCCAGCTGTCTCCGGCGAGGCCGCTCTGTCGCAGAGAGATGTGTGGCCCCTACCCCATTGGTTCAGGCTCTGCCTCAGGACAGCCAAAGGAGGGAGGTGAGTGGCAAGGTGACCACTGGCACTCCTGAAGAAGGTTATCCAGACAGATGGCCATCGCGATGAGTGCGTCCAAGGATAGGTTGTCATCCCAACACGCCAACTCCGTCTGGACCTCTTTGCGCATTCCTCTCCGGAATAGAGTGCAGAGCGCCGGCTCATTCCATCTGCTGGTGGCTGCCACAGTCCAAAAGGTGAGGGCGTACTCTGCAGCGGTCTGGGCACCCTGCTGGAGTTGGAGAAGTCACTCACCTCCTTCTCTGCCCTCTAGAGGATTGTCGAAGATTGCCCTGAACAGAGCCATGAATCTCTCATAGGAACCCAGCTCCTCCAGCTCCTCCTTTCCTCGCTCCCAGACGTCCGTAGCCCACTCCAACGCCCGAAATGTCCGTGGCAACCTTGGACCTCTAGGTGGTGGGGGCTCCCGTCTGATAGGTGAAATAGAGGGAGCACTGGAGTAGGAAGCTATGGCATTTTGATGGAGTACTGTCATACTTCCCCAGAAGGGACAGCTGGGCATCGCTGACCTGGGCAGACAGTTGGGTAGGCTGGGGGCCTGGCTCACTGTGGGGACCCGTGGTAGGTGGCCCTCTGTTAGGCGTATGTAGAGCCTCACTGGTGGTGTCAAGGCTATGGAGAAGGCAGAGGACCTCCTCCATGGCCGTACCCAGTTGCGCCAGCTGGTCGTAGTGTTGGTGGAGTAGACGACCCTGTTCCTTGACCATCTGGAAGATGGTGTTATCCTCTGCTGCTTCCATTTTTCTGACGTAGTATTCTGTAACATATATGCTGGGAGTCAGGAAGCATGTGCAGAAGGTAAGTATAATAATGAAACAATACCGATGAACAAACAGAGTACAGAACGTGAGAGAAAACAATATTACCTAATGCCTGATGTCAAGGGATAAATAAAGGGGGAGTAATCACGGAGTAAATTATGACCAGGTGTGCATAATGATGGAAAGCAGGTGTGCATAACAATAGTTGCCAGGGCCGGTGGTTAGTAGACCGGCGACGTCGAGCGCCAGAGGGAGGGAGCAGGAGTAGGCGTGACAACTTCTCTAAAATTGTGTGCACACATTTGTTTACATCCCTGTTAGTGAGCATTTCTGTCAAGATTTCTGTCAAGATAATTAAATTTACCTGACAGTTGTGGATATCAAGACGTTGATTAAACATCATGATAATTACACAGGTGCAACTTGTGCTGGGAACAATAAAATGCCACTCTAAAATGTGCAGTTTTGTCACACAACACAATGCCACATATGTCTCACGTTTTAAGGGAGCGTGCAATTGGCATGCTGACTGCAGGAATGTCCACCAGAGCTGTTGCCAGAGAATTGAATGATAATTTCTCTACCGTAAGCCACTTCCAGCATTATTTTAGAGAATTTGGCAGTACGTCCAACCGGCATCACCAACGCAGACCACGTGCAACCACGCCAGCCCAGGACCTCCACATCTGCCTTCTTCACCCGCGGGATCATCTGAGACCAGTCACCTGGACAGCTGATGAAACGGTGGGTTTGCACAACCAAAGATTGTCTGCACAAACTGTCAGAAACAGTCTCATTTGAAAGCTCGTCGTCCTCACCAAGGTCTTGACCTGACTGCAGTTTGGTGTCGTAACCAACTTCAGTGGGCAAATGCTAACCTTCGATGGCCACTGGCCCACTGGAGAAGTGTGCTCTTCACGGAAGAATCCAGGTAAATGGCAGACATGTGAGCGAGCGTTTTGCTGATGTCAACCGTGTGAACAGAGTGCCCCATGGTGGTGGTGGGGTTATGGTATGGGCAGGCATAAGCTACTGACAACGAACATAATTACATTTTATTGATGGCAATTTAAATGCACATAGATACCATGGCGAGTTCCTGAGGACCATTGTCGTGCCATTCATCCGCCGCCATCACCTCATGTTTCAGCATGATAATGCATGGCCACATGTCACAAGGATCTATACACAATTTCTGGAAGCTGAACATTTCCCGGTTCTTCCATGGTCTGCAACTGGGTGACAACTTACCAGTCAATTTTGTGACAACTTACCAGACATGTCACCCATTGAGCATATTGTCAGGATGCTCTGGATCGACGTGTATGGCAGCAAGTTCCAGTTCACTCCAATATCTAGGAGCTCCGCACAGCCATTGAAGATGACTGGGACAACATTCGACAGGCCACAATCAACAGACTGATCAACTCTATGCGAAGGAGATGTGTCACGCTGCATGAGGCAAATGGTGGTCACACCAGATACTGACTGGTTTTCTGATCCACGCCCCTCTTTCTTTTCTTTAAGGTATCTGTGACCCACAGATGCGTATCTGTATTCCCAGTCATGTGAAATCCATAGATTAGGGCCTAATTAATTTCTTTTAATTGACTGCTTTCGTTATGAGTCTTTGAAATGGTTGCATTTCTATTTTTGTTCAGTGTAATAGTGTTCTCCTCTAGAATTAAAGTGTACCAACACCTCCCTCATCACAGTAACTTTCACAGCATATGGGGGTAAAACTAAATACTGTAAATCATTTACGATGGTATCCATTCATCTCCTCTATGACGTCTTGATTTCTTGAGTGTAGATGCAGCAGTTCCTCTGTAATGAGTTGCTGAGTCTCATAGTTGTTCTAAGTTCCCCCCACTTCCCTTCCTTGATCCCTTAGGGCTCTCTCACAAACTCCCCACAATGCTGATCTCGGCTTTTATTTGCTCATGGTCAACTCTGAGCAGCTGACACCAACGTCGATGGTACATGCATACTTCAGCGGAAAAAGAAAAAGTCCTCCCGCATTGAAATAGTTTTAGTTCAAAAGCAAAAATTGTGGTGGTGGCAGCAGTAGTAAAGTATTACATCCACGATTCGTTAAGTTTGGTTGAGTGCCATAAAGCATCATCTTCGGACAGCAACTCGTTTTGAAATGTGCTCATGTTTCATGTTACAGGAAACAAATACATCAAGCAATGGACCTCTTTAATCCATTCTTCACTCCATATCTCCTCACAAGTTCAACTGTTTCATAAGGACATGCCAAAGGTTATTACATCGTAATTTAATTCAATTTGTATCTGAAATGTTGTTCACTGGTGTAGACAAAGAGGGCAATAAGAGACCAAAGTGCCCCCCAAAAAATCATGTTTTACTGAATGAAAGCTGGTAACAGGAATTTGTTGTCTCTCTCCCTTTCGCAGAATAGTGCAGTTTGTCAAATTTCTCTCAAATACCAATAAATGCTTATCCAGCAACAATCTTTCAAATGGCAGGTTTTGTGTTTCTTTGAGATGTGTGATACATCAAAGGATACAGATGCAAATATAAGGCTTCAAGACTGAAACACAATGTTGCTTACGAGAACATCTCTTCCAAACCCCAGTAATTTAAAAAATGTAGTCTGTCGACTGAATCAAAACAATTCTTAGCCAATGTGGCAATCTGTCTATTTGAGAAGTCGGAGTGAGACTTTTGTAACCACAAGCTGCTTTTTTGTCTAATGGGATTGGTCAGTTACCCTATGGTTATGTGATATTTTCATGTTACCATTCTCCTCACACAGACTTGACAGGGTAGCCAGCAACAAATGACTTAGGAAGGTTGGAAGCCCGCATAGACGCTTTAGGTGTCCTTTAAAATATCTCAGCACAACTGCAGATCTGAGTCATGGCACTATCTGTAATGGACGTCACACAACTTGCTTAACGAGTACCGCTTACCCCGGATTCAGCTGACACCGACGCTCCCCAGTCCTTAACGATCACAAGCATACCCATAACATGATGCAGCCACAACTATGCTTGAAAATATGGAGAGTGGTACTCAGTAATGTGTTGTATTGGATTTGCCCCAAACATAACACTTTTTATTCAGGACAAAAAGTGAATTGCTTTGCCACATGTTTTGCAGTCTTACTTTAGTTCCTTGTTGAAAACAGGATGGGTGTTTTGAAATATTTTTTATTCTGTACAGGGTTCCTTCTTTTCACTCTGTCAGTTAGGTTTGTATTGTGGTGTAACTACAATGTTGTTGATCATTCCTCAGTTTTCTCCGATCACAGCCATTAAACTCTGTAACTGTTTCAAAGTCACCATTGGCCTCATGGTGAAATCCCTGAGCGGTTTCCTTCCTCCCTGGCAACTGACGCCTGTATCTTTGTAGTGACTGGGTGTAAGGGTGTACGTAACTGGCGGCAGGGAAGTCAGGCGCAGGAGAGCAAAACTTGGTAATCAACGGAGCAGTTTTATTCATAAAACCACCGGTAACCAGAACCACAAACAAATGGGTACAAAACCTGTCGCCACCAGAGAAAAAGTGCACATGCACTTACAATAAACAATTCCGCACAAAGACATGGGGGGGAACAGAGGGTTAAATACACAACATGTAATGAGGGACATTGAGACCAGGTGTGTGAGAAGACAAGACAAAACAAATGGAAAATTAAAAGTGGATCGATGATGGCTAGAAGACTTGCGACGCCGACCGCCGAGCGCCGCCCGAACAAGGAGAGGAGCCGACTTCGGCGGAAGTCGTGACCCTGGGTGCATTGATACATCATCCAAAGTGTAATTAATAACTTCACCACGCTCAAAGGGATATTCAATGTCTGCTTTTTTATATTTTTACCCATCTACCAATAAGTGCCCTTCTTTGCGAGGCATTGGAAAACCTCCCTGGTCTTTGTGGTTGAATCTGTGTTTGAAATTCACTGCTCGACTGAGGAACTTTACAGATAATTGTATGTGTGGGGTACAGAGATGAGGTAGTCATTAAAAAGTAATGTTAAACACTTATTGCACAGAGAGTCCATTCAACTTATGTGATTTGTTAAGCAAATGTTTACTCCTGAACTTTAGGCTTGCCATTGTATACTTATTGACTCAAGACATTTCAGCTTTTCATTATTCATTCATTTGTACAACATTTCAAAAAACATAATTCCATTTTGACATTAGAGTATTGTGTGTAGGCCAGTGCCAAAGAAAACTAAATTTAATACATTTTAAATTCAGGCTGTAACACAATAAAACGTGAAAAAAGTCAAGGAGTGAATACAAAGTCCGTTGGTCTGTGAAGCTGCAGCAGCAGCTATCAAATCAAAGATGCCGACATCTTTTAATCCATTCCAACCCTGCTCAAGGAGATAAAATTCCATGTCTGACTAAATTCATTAAAAAATATATATATTTTGCCATACTACTTCTTCAACATTACCTCTGATTCTCAGCATCCCCCTTTGGTATCTGCACTAATTTAGCCATATCTTTGAACAATTCAGCCCCCCTTTGTCTCATCTTCATTTGTCTTTGATTTATGTTCTTCTCTTGTGACTTTGACTGGTGTAATTAGCACAACCTGAAATCTGCAACAGCACTTTGACTTTCCACTTCAAACGACAGGAGCAGCAAAAGATAACTGGAGGCTCCTGTTAAGTGTTCAACAGTCAAATACGTGCACAGGTAACTGCCAAAATAATGGGAACACCAACATAAAATGTCTTAAAATGGCCTTGGGCCACCACAAGCTGCAATAATAGCTTCAATGTGCCTTGGCATAGATTCTGCAAGTGTCTGGAACTCTATTCAAGGGATGCAACTCCAATCTTCCATGAACAATTGCATAATTTGGTGTTTTGTTGATGGTGGAAAACGCTGTCTCAGACGCCACTCCAGAATCTCCCATAAAATGTTAAATTGTTTTGAGATCTGGTGACTAACACACACACACACTTTAAACCCCTCTTAGAAATTCACTGAGATCTTTTCTTCTAGCCATGGTAGCCAAAATAATGGGCAACTGGGCATTTTTATACATGACCCTAAGCATGATGGGATGTTAATTGTTTAATTAACTCAGGAGCCACACCTGTGTGTAAGCACCGGCTTTCAATATACTTTGTATTCTTCATTTACTCAAGTGTTTCCTTTATTTTGGCACTTACATGTTCCTCTGCTCTAGCCATATTTTCTACCTCTAGTTTTCCACTGCTAGTTTCAATGTTTTGTGTCAGAGCGCACCTTACTGTAAGAGTGATTTTTAATTACCTTCATATAGGCCAATGACCCATACTGGGCACTGTATATGGGATTTATGTTGCTCCCATGTCATTTCATTGGGATTTGTAACTACCCTTCACCTGGAATGCTCAAAGAAATAGAACGACAATACACAAAAAGAAATCACCTGGTTGAATGACAACACTTACATTAGTCTCAGTTGTAGTCAGGTGGTTGGCCCTACATGTTCTACTGTTGAATGGACTTGCACTAAAACAGCAGTTATCTCAGAAAGTTGGTCCTCAACATCATATTACCTCAGACAGTCTAAACCTCTTATACACTGAGTGTACAAAACATTAGACTGACTGTCACGTTCTGACCTTTATTTCCTTTGTTTTTGTCTTTATTTAGTATGGTCAGGGCGTGAGTTGGGGTGGGCAGTCTATGTTTGTTTATCTATGTTTTTCTATTTCTGTGTTTGGCCTGATATGGTTCTCAATCAGAGGCAGGTGTTAGTCATTGTCTCTGATTGGGAACCATATTTAGGTAGCCTGTTTTGTGTTGGGTTTTGTGGGTGGTTATTTTCAGTCTTTGTGTGTCTGCACCAGACAGAACTGTTTCGTTTCGTGTTATTCTCGTTTAATGTTATTTTGTTTGTTTGTTTAACGTATTCTATTAAAATGGATACTTTTCACGCTGCGCCTTGGTCCTCCTCTCTTCCTCCATACGACGAACGTTACACTGACCAAGTGAATCGAGGTGCAAGCAATGATCCCTTATTGATGTCACTTGTTAAATCCACTAAAATCAGTGTAGATGAAGAGGAGACAGGTTAAAGAAGGATTTTTAAGCCTTGAGACATGCCTGGTTTACAGTGCATTTGGAAAGTATTCAGACCCCTTGACTTTTTCCACATTTTGTTATGTTACAGCCTTATTCTACAATGGATTCAATTGTTTTTTTCTCCTCATCAATCTACACACAATACCCCATAATGTCAAAGCAAAAACAGGTTTGTAGATATTTTAGCAAATGTACTAGAAGTAAGAAACTGAAATATCACATTTACATAAGTATTCAGACCCTTTACTCTGTACTTTGAAGCACCTTTGGCAGCATCTTTCAGCCACAAGTCTTCTTGGGTATGGGTACAAGCTTGGCACACCTGTATTTGGAGAGTTTCTCCCATTCTTTTCTGCAGATCCTCTCAAGCTCACTCAGGTTGGATGGGGAGTGTCGCTGCACAGCTATTTTCAGGTCTCTCCAGAGATGTTAGATCGGGTTCAAGTCCGGGCTCTGGCTCGGCCACTCAAGGACATTCAGAGACCTGTCCCGAAGCCACTCATGCGTCGTCTTGGCTGTGTACTTAGGGTTGTTGTCCTGTTGGAAGGTGAACCTTCGCCCCAGTCTGAGGTCCTGAGAGCTCTGGAGCAGGTTTTCATCAAGGAGATCTCTGTACTTTGCTCCGTTCCTGACTAGTCCCCCAGTCCCTGCCGCTGAAAAACCTCCCCACAACATGATGCTGCCACCACTATGCTTCACTGTATGGATGGTGCCAGGTCTCCTCCAGATGTGACACTTGGTATTCAGGCCAATCTTAGTTTCATCAGACCAGAGAATCTTGTCTCTCATGGTCAGAGTCTTTAGGTGCCTTTTGGCAAACTCCAAGCGGGCTGTCATGTGCCTTTTACTGAGGAGTGGCTTCCATCTGGCCACTACCATAAAGGCCTGATTGGTGGAGTGCTGCAGAGATGGTTGTCCTTCTGGAAGGTTCTCCCATCTCCACAGACAAACTCTGGAGCTCTCTCAGAGTGACCATCGGGTTCTTGGTCACCTCTCTGACCAAGGCCCTTCTGCCCCGGTTGCTCAGTTTGGCCAGGTGGCCAGCTCTAGGAAGAGTCTTGGTGGTTCCAAATTTCTTACATTTAAGAATGATGGAGGCCACTGTGTTCTTGGGGACCTTCAATGCTGCAGACATTTTTTGGTACCCTTCCCCAGATCTGTGCCTCGACACAATCTTGTTTCAGAGCTCTATGGACAATTACTTCGACCTCATGGCTTTGTTTTTGCTCTGACATGCACTGTCAACAGTGGGACCTTATATAGATAGGTGTGTGCCTTTTCAAATCATGTCCAATCAATTTAATTTACCACAGTTGGACTCCAATCAAGTTGTAGAAACATCTCAAGGGTGATCAATGGAAAAAGGATGCACCCGAGCTCAATTTATAGTCTCATAGCAAAGGGCCTGCATACTTATGTAAATAAGGTATTTATGTTTTTATACATTTGCAAAAATGTATAAAAAACTTTTGCTTTGTCATTAGAGTGTGTAGAGTGATGAGGTGAAAAAATGTAATTCATTTTAGAATAAGGCTGTAACTTAACAAAATGTGGAAATTGTGAAGGGGTCTGACTACTTTCCAAATGCACTGTACGTGTGCCATTCAGAGGGTGAAAGGGCAAGACAAAATATTTAAGTGCCTTAGAAATATGGTGATATGGTAGTAGGTGCCAGATGTGGTGATTCATTTCTTTACTATCAAATGAGGCGAGACAAACTTATCACACAAGTCAGAGTTATACTTAAACTAAATCTTTAATCACTTAATAATGGAGCAGGTCAATACAACGCACACATATAAAGTGAATCGATTGAGTGCTCTACGTTAATGATGGCTGGTCTTCGATTCACGATCAAATGATTCGTTGAGAGCCCCGAGACAAAAGTACAAAGGTCTTTTATAGCCAAGATACACCCCTTTCAACCTACATGACGAACAACAGATATATAGAATGGGTCACAAGGTTAAGATCTGTATGAAAGATACCTATAATACATAGCATACTGTATCTGCTGTGTCAACAGTTTTCATTGTGTACAGACCAGTGTCTGGCCCTCCGACTCCAAACTGGAACCATCTCTCCCTGGTACGGTATAGAACAGAAACATTAACTCATGCTGGAATGCTCTTTAGGTTTTATCACCCAAAAGACATCGTAAATCTCCTGTCAGTGTTATCTCCCAGAGGCCCATCCTCAGTAGAACACACACACACAATAGTGTGTGTGTTCTATTCTGTTGCATAAAACAACCATAAAACAACCACCAACCACCATAAATGCAATAAAAGTATAATAACATAATCTTGCAATTTTGCTCTCACACAGATGCACCGGTTTATGTCAAGAACTGCAACGCTGTTGGGTTTTTCACGCGCAATAGTTCTGTGTGTATCAAGAGTGGTCCACCACCCAAAGGACATCCATCCAACTGTGGAAAGCATTTGAGTCAACATGGGCCAGCAACATCGATACCTTGTAGAGTCCATGCCCAAACGAATTGAGGCGGTTCTGAGGGCAAAAAGGGGGGCGGGGGAGGGGTGCAACTCAATATTAAGAAAGAGTTCTTAGAGTTTTATACACAGTGTACATCAGCCGGTCTGCAGTCAACTTCATTTCACACATCATCATTTATCCATGATAGACTGCCCAGCCTCCAGTCCAGACAAACAATTAAATGGCACTCGGGTAATAACAAAGTGGATTATTCCTCTATTTGGTCGAGAGCATGATTCTTCCAGTTATCATTTTACGCCCTGGCGTCAGTGAAGGGAATATCGGTAGCGCCGTTTCTCATTTGTCATGTGGCATGATTTAATCTCCCTTCCAATAGCCAGGATAAGGAGTAAATGAGTGCTTGCATCAACTTTATATTACCTTTAGCTTCGATCTTCATTAAATATATGCATAGTGTGCATCCCCAGAGATCTTTATTCATCTACTCGGGTCGTTCAGAATAAGGACCTCTTCAGAAAATAAATTGGGTGGCTCTGCATTATGCCTGTCTTTCAAATCTAAGTGAGGGTTGTACAAAACAATATAACCTATTTTATTCAATTATTGTTTTAATAAATGTCTCTAGCCTGTAGCACTGTAAATGCAGTGCAAATATACAAATATTTTTGTGGGACTATGCTGCCTTCAGGAACTGGCAGAGAATTATGTAATTTAAACTGAACAAAGCACTGTTTCTTTTTCATTAAATTCTTGTGAAAATTTTATGAAAAAAACCTCCACAATTTATTGCTCAAACTACGTAAAAATTGAATTAAAACATATTTTCCACTCGCTTTGAGGAAACCCATAACTGTAAAATGGCTCCGGAGAAGAAGGCAGACGTTTTATGTGTCCCCAACTGATTGTGTTTTTTTATTTGTCTATTTGCATTGTTTGTAACTTATTTTTTTACTTATTTCGTACATAATGTTGCCGCTACAGTCTCTTATGACCAAAAATAACTTCTGGACATCAGGACTGTGATAACTCACCACGGACTGGCAGAATATTTTTTTTCCTCTAACAAGTCTGATGAGCCCGACTTGAATGATATACTGCTTTCTCGGTAACAAGACCAGATCCCGCAAATTTGCGTGAAGAGGAGGCGAAGAAAAAGGGGCCGGAGGGCGAGCTGCCTTCTGAGAATTTGTTAGCGATCGAATAAACCCCCACTTCCTTCCATTCTGCTAGCAAACGTGCAATCTTTGGAGAATAAAATAGATGACCTACGCAGAATATTAAACTACCAACGGGAAATTCAAAACTGTAATATCTTATGCTTCACGGAGTTTTGGCTGAACGACGACACTATCAACATACAGCTGGCTGGTTATACGCTGCACCGGCAGGATAGAACAGCGGCATCTGGTAAGACGAGGGGCGGCGGACTATGCATTTTTGTAAATAACAGCTGGTGCACGATATCAAAGGAAGTCTCGAGCTATTGCTCGCCTGAGGTAGAATATTTCACGATAAGCTGTAGACCACACTATCTACCTAGAGAGTTTTCATCTGTATTTTTCGTAGCTGTTTACATACCACCACAGTCAGAGGCTGGCACTAAGACATAAGCAAACAGGAAAACGCTTACCCAGAGGCGGCGCATCTAGTAGTCGGGGACTTTAATGCAGGGAAACTTAAATCTGTTTTACCAAATTTCTATCAGCATGTGCAACCAGAAAAAAAAGAATCATCTTTGGACCACCTTTACTCCACTCACAGAGACGCATAACAAAGCTCTCCCTCGCCCTCTATTTGGCAAATCTGATGATAATTCTATCCTCATGATTCCTGCTTACAAGCAAAAATGAAAGCAGGAAGCACCAGCGACTAGATCAATAAAAAAAGTGGTCAGATGAAGCAGATGCTAAGCTACAGAACTGTTTTGCTAGCACAGACTGGAATATGTTCCGGGATTCCTCTGATGGCATTGAGGAGTACACCACATCAGTCATTGGCTTCATCAATAAGTGCATCGATGACGTCGCCCCCACAGTGACTGTACGTACATACCCCCACCAGAAGCCATGGATTACAGGAAACATCCGCACTGAGCTAAAGGGTAGAGCTGCCGCTTTCAGGGAGAGGGACTCTAACTCTGAAGCTTATAAGAAATCCTGCTATGCCCGTCGACGAACCATCAAACAGGCAAAGCGTCAATACAGGACTAAGATCGACTCGTACAACACCGGCTCTGATGCTCGTCGGATGTGGCAGGGCTTGCAAACCATTACAGACTACAAAGGGAAGCACAGCCGAGAGCTGCCCAGTGACACGAGCCTACCAGATGAGCTAAACTACTTCTATGCTCGCTTCAAGGCAAGTAACACTGAAACATGCATGAGAGCACCAGCTGTTCCGGAAGATTGTGTGATCACACTCTCCGCAGCCGATGTGAAGGTTCTACAGTACATCACTGGGGCCAAGCTTCCTGCCATCCAGTACCTCTATACCAGGCGGTATCAGAGGAAGGTCCTAAAAATTATCCAAGACTCCAGCCACCCTAGTCATAGACTGTTCTCTCTGCTACCGCACGGCAAACGGTACCGGAGCGCCAAGTCTATGTCCAAGAGGCTTCTAAACAGCTTCTACCCCCAAGCCATAAAACTTCTGAACAGCTAATCAAATGGCTACCCAGACTATTTGCATTGCCTGCCCCCCCCCCCCTCCCTTCCCCCCTCTATATAGTCTCACTATTGTTATTTGACTGCTGCTCTTTAATTACTTGCTACGTTTATTTCTTATTCCTATCCACATTTTTTTTAACTGCATTGTTGGTTAGGGGCTCATAAGTTGTAACGTTCGTCTTGTGGTGATTGAACGGACCAAGGCGCAGCGGGTGATGAATACATACTGAATTTATTAAACAGACGAAACACTGACAAAACACTAGAACAAACTACAAAACAATAAACGAAGGCAACAGACCTGAAACAAACGAACTTACATATAGACGAAGAACGCACGAACAGGAACAGACTACCTAAAATGAACGAACAAACGAAACAGTCCCATGTGGTAAACACAGACACAGGAACAATCACCCACAAACAAACAGTGAGAACAACCTACCTTAATATGGCTCTCAATCAGAGGAAACGACACACACCTGCCTCTAATTGAGAACCATACCAGGCAAACCATTAACCCAACATAGAAAACACATAACATAGACTACCCACCCCAACTCACGCCCTGACCAATTAAACACATACAAAACAACAGAAAACAGGTCAGGAACGTGACAGAACCCCTCCCTCAAGGTGCGAACTCCGGGCGCACCCCTAAAACTCAAGGGGAGGGTCTGGGTGGGCATCTGTCCGCGGTGGCGGCTCCGGCGGTGGACGAGGACACCACTCCACCACTGTCTTTGTCCCCCTCCTTAGTGTCCTTTGAGTGGCGACCCTCGCCCACGACCTTGGCCTAAGAATCCTCCCCAAGGCCCCCACATGATTCAGGAGGTAGCTCAGGACAGAGAGGTAGCTCAGGACAGAGAGGTAGCTCAGGACAGAGAGGTAGCTCAGGACAGAGAGGTAGCTCAGGACAGAGAGGTAGCTCAGGACAGAGAGGTAGCTCCGGACAGAGAGGCAGCTCCGGACTGAATGGCAGCTCCGGACTGAATGGCAGCTCCGGACTGAGTGGCAGCTCCGGACTGGGTGGCAGCTCCGGACTGGGTGGCAGCTCCGGACTGGGTGGCAGCTCATGACTGGTAGGGCAGCTCATGACTGTAGGGCAGCTCATGACTGGAGGGCAGCTCATGACTGGAGGGCAGCTCATGACTGGAGGGCAGCTCATGACTGGAGGGCAGCTCCTGACTGGAGGGCAGCTCATGACTGGAGGGCAGCTCCTGACTGTAGGGCAGCTCATGACTGTAGGGCAGCTCATGACTGTAGGGCAGCTCATGACTATAGGGCAGCTCATGACTATAGGGCAGCTCATGACTGTAGGGCAGCTCATGACTGTAGGGCAGCTCATGACTATAGGGCAGCTCATGACTGTCTGGCGGCTCTGGCAGCTCCTGACTGGCTGGCGGCTCTGGCAGCTCCTGACTGGCTGGCGGCTCTGGCAGCTCCTGACTGGCTGGCGGCTCTGGCAGCTCCTGACTGGCTGGCGGCTCTGGCAGCTCCTGACTGGCTGGCGGCTCTGGCAGCTCCTGACTGGCTGGCGGCTCTGGCAGCTCCTGACTGACGGACGGCTCTAGCGGCTCCTGACTGACGGACGGCTCTAATGGCTCGGGACAGACGGGCGGCTCTAATGGCTCGTGGCAGACGGATGGCTCAGATGGCGCTGGGCAGACAGATGGCTCAGATGGCGCTAGGCAGACAGATGGCTCAGATGGCGCTAGGCAGACGGATGGCTCAGACGGCGCTGGGCAGACGGATGGCTCAGATGGCGCTGGGCAGACGGATGGCTCAGATGGCGCTGGGCAGACGGATGGCTCAGACGGCGCTGGGCAGACGGATGGCTCAGACGGCGCTGGGCAGACGGATGGCTCAGACGGCGCTGGGCAGACGGATGGCTCAGACGGCGCTGGGCAGACGGATGGCTCAGACGGCGCTGGGCAGACGGATGGCTCAGATGGTGCTGGGCAGGCAGGCAGTGCAGGCAGCTCAGACGGCGCTGGGCAGACGAGCCGTGCAGGCGGCGTTGAGCAGACGAGCAGTGCAGGCAGTTCAGACGGCGCTGGGCAGGCAGGCAGCTCAGACGGCGCTGGACAGACGAGCAGTGCAGGCGGCGTTGAGCAGACGAGCAGTGCAGGCAGTTCAGACGGCGCTGGGCAGGCAGGCAGCTCAGACGGCGCTGGACAGACGAGCAGTGCAGGCGGCGTTGGGCAGGACGGCCGACTCTGACCTGCTGAGGCGCACAGTAGGCCTGGGGCGTGGTGCCGGAACTGGTGGTACCAGACTGGAGACACGCACCTCAAGGCTAGTGCAGGGAGCAGGAACAGGGCACACTGGACTCTCGATGCGCACTATAGGCCTGGTGCGTGGTACCGGAACTGGAGGTACCGGGCTGGAGACACGCACCACAGGGAGAGTGCGTGGAGGAGGAACAGGGCTCTGGAGACGCACTGGAAGCCTGGTGCGTGGTGTAGGCACTGGTGGTACTGGGCTGGGGCCACGCACCATAAGGCGAGTGCGGGGTGCTGGAACTGGAGTTACTGGGCTGGGGCGGGAAGGTGGCGCCGGATATACCGGACCGTGCAGGCGTACTGGCTCCCTTGAGCACTGAGCCTGCCCAACCTTACCTGGTTGCATGCTCCCCGTAGCCCGTCCAGTGCGGGGAGGTGGAATAACCCGCACTGGGCTGTGTTGGCGAACCGGGGACACCATGCGTAAGGCTGGTGCCATGTACACCGGCCCGAGGAGACGTACTGGAGGCCAGATATGTAGAGCCGGCTTCATGGCACTTGGCTCAATGCTCACTCTAGCCCGCCCAGTGCGGGGAGGTGGAATAACCCGCACCGGGCTATGCACCCGTACAGGAGACACCGTGCGCTCTTCCGCATAACACGGTGTCTGCCCGTACTCCCGCTCTCCACGGTAAGCATGGGAAGTGGGCGCAGGTTTCCTACCTGCCCTCGCCACACTACCCTTTAGCCCACCCCCCCCCCCCCAAGAAATTTTTGGGTGAGCCTCTCGGGCTTCCGTGCTAGATGCGTCCCCTCATAACGCCGGTTCCTCTCTCCGGTTGCCTCCGCTCTCCGAGCTGCCTCCAGCTGTTCCCATGGGAGGCGATCCTTTCCAGCCAGGATCTCCTCCCATGTGTAGCAACCCTTGCCGTCCAAAACATCCTCCCATGTCCATTCCTCCTTCGTGCGCTGTCTCTCTCTCCCGTTACACCGCTGCTTGATCCTTTGTTGGTGGGTGATTCTGTAACGTTCGTCTTGTGGTGATTGAACGGACCAAGGCGCAGCGGGTGATGAATACATACTGAATTTATTAAACAGACGAAACACTGACAAAACACTAGAACAAACTACAAAACAATAAACGAAGGCAACAGACCTGAAACAAACGAACTTACATATAGACGAAGAACGCACGAACAGGAACAGACTACCTAAAATGAACGAACAAACGAAACAGTCCCATGTGGTAAACACAGACACAGGAACAATCACCCACAAACAAACAGTGAGAACAACCTACCTTAATATGGCTCTCAATCAGAGGAAACGACACACACCTGCCTCTAATTGAGAACCATACCAGGCAAACCATTAACCCAACATAGAAAACACATAACATAGACTACCCACCCCAACTCACGCCCTGACCAATTAAACACATACAAAACAACAGAAAACAGGTCAGGAACGTGACATAAGTAAGCATTTCACTGTATTCAGCGCATGTGACTAATATGATTTGATTCAAGTTTGTCATATCAAATATAAGCACAATTTCAGATGTTTTTTTCCCTTCGACAGTATCATACTTTTGATTTCGCAAACAAATAAAATACCTATCATGGTGCAAAGAAATAGAAATTCTCCATTTGTAATTTATTCAACACTACTTAAAACTTCAATTTCTGTCTTAGTATCTCCTCAGGGCATGGGGGTGTCAGTTAGTATGTCACTGAAAAGATAGATTCACCAGTGTGTTTAATAGAAATGATCAACATGCCATTTGATAATAAAATGTTGAAAGTCGCCCACAGATACTAATTGGTTTTATTCAAATCAAATCAAATTTGTCACATGCACCATGCTTGTCACATGCACCGAAAACAACAGCTGAAGACCTTACCGTGAAATCCTCACTTACAAGCCCTTAACTCTATTTCTGGAACTGCATTGTTGTTTAAGAAAATATTTACTAAATAAACTAAAGTAAAATATAAAAAGAAAAAAGTAACACAATAAAAAAACAATAACGAGGCTACAGTATATACAGGGGTACCAGTACTGAGTGAATGTAAGGGAGTACAGGATAGTAGAGGTAATTTGTACATGTAGGTAGAGGTAAAGTGACTATGCAAAGAGAATAAACAGCGAGTAGCAGCAGTGGGGGGGGGGGGGGGGGGGGGGGGGGGGGGGGGGGGGGGGGGGGGGGGGGGGGGGGGGGGGGGGGGGGGGGGGGGGGGGGGGGGGGGGGGGGGGGGGGGGGGGGGGGGGGGGGGGGGGGGGGGGGGGGGGGGGGGGGGGGGGGGGGGGGGGGGGGGGGGGGGGGGGGGGGGGGGGGGGGGGGGGGGGGGGGGGGGGGGATAATGTAAATAGTCCAGGTGGCCATTTTATTAATTGTTCAGCAGTCTTATGGCTTGGGGGGTAAAAGCTGTTAAGGAGCCTTTTGGACCTAGACTTGGCACTGTCTTGGGTGACTGGAGTCTTTGACAATTTTTTTGGGCCAACCTCTGACACTACCTAGTATATAGATCCTGGATGGCAGGAAGCTTGCCCCCAGTGATATACTGGGTTGTACACACTCCCTCTGTAGCGCCTTATGGTCGGATTCCGAGTATTTGCCATACCAGGTGGTGATGCAACTGGTCAGGATGATATCGATGGTGCAGCGGTATAACTTTTTGAGGATCTGGGGACCTATGCCAAATCTTTTCAGTCTCCTGAGGGGGAAAGGTGTTGTCTTGCTCTCTTCACGACTGCCTTGGTGTGTTTGGACCATGATAGTTTGTTGGTGATGTGGACAACCAAGGAACTTGAAACTCTCGACCCGCTCCACTACAGCCCTGTCGATGTGAATGGGGGCGTGTTCGGCCCTCCTTTTCCTGTAGTCCACGATCATCTCTTTTATCTTTCTCACGTTGAGGGGAAGAGCACCACACTGTCAGGTCTCTGACCTCCTACCTATAGGCGGTCTCGTCGTTGTCGGTGATCAGACCTACCAGTGTTGTGTCGTCAGCAAACTTAATGAAGGTATTGGAGTCGTGCTTGCCCACACAGTCGTGGGTGTACAGGGAGTATAGGAGGGAACTAAGAATGCACCCCTGAGGGGCCCCCAGTGTTGAGGATCAGCATGACAGATGTGTTGTTACCTACCCTTACGACCAGTGGGTGGCCCGTCAGGAAGTTCAGGATCCAGTTGCAGAGGGAGGTGTTTAGTCCCAGGATACCTAGCTTAGTGATGAGCTTTGTGGGCACTATGGTGTTGAACGCTGAGCTGTAGTTAATGAACAGCATTCTCACATAGGTGTTTCCTTTTATCCAGGTGGGGAAGGGCAGTGTAGAGTGCGATTCACATAGTCATCTGTGGATCTGTTGGGGCGGTATGCGAATTGGAGTGGGTCTAGGGTTTCCGGGATGATGGTGTTCATGTGAGTCCTGACCAGCCTTTCAAAACACTTCATGGCTACCGACATGAGTGCTACGGGGTGGTAGTCATTTAGGCAGGTTACCGTCGCTTTCTTGGGCACAGGGACTATGGTGGTCTGCTTGAAACACGTACAGTGAAGTCGGAGGTTTACATACACATAGGTTGGAGTCATTAAACTCGTTTTTCAACCACTCCACAAATTTCTTGTTAACAAACAAGGCAAGTCAGTTAGGACATCTGCTTTGTGCATGACACAAGTCATTTTTCCAACAATTGTTTACAGACAGATTATTTCACTTATAATTCACTGTGTCACAATTCCAGTGGGTGAGAAGTTTACAAACACTAAGTTGACTGTGCCTTTATACAGCTTGGAGAATTCCAGAAAATGTCATGGCTTTAGAAGCTTCTGATAGGCTAATTGACATCATTTGAGTCAATTGGAGGTGTACCTGTGGATGTATTTCAAGGCCTACCTTCAAACTCAGTTGCCTCTTTGCTTGACATCATGGGAAAATCAAAAGAATCAGCCAAGACCTCAGAAAAAAATTGTAGACCTCAACAAGTCTGGTTCATCCTTCGGAGCAATTTCCAAACGCCTGAAGGTACCACGTTCATCTGTACAAACAATAGTACTCAACTATAAACACCATGGGACCACGCAGCTGTCATACCGCTCCGGAAGGAGACGCTTTCTGTCTCCTAGAGATGAACGTAATTTGGTGCGAAAAGTGCAAATCAATCCCAGAACAACAGCAAAGGACCTTGTGAAGATGCTGAAGGAAACAGGTACAAAAGTATCTATATCCACAGTAAAACGAGTCCTATATCGACATTACCTGAAAGGCCGCTCAGCAAGGAAGAAGCCACTGCTCCAAAACCGCCATAAAACAGCCAGACAACGTTTGCAACTGCACATGGGGACAAAGATTATACTTTTTTGAGAAATGTCCTCTGGTCTGATGAAACAAAAATAGAACTGTTTGGCCATAATGACCATCATTATGTTTGGAGGAAAAAGGGGGAGGCTTGCAAGCCGAAGAACACCATCCCAACCGTGAAGCACGGGGGTGGCAGCATCATGTTGTGGTGGTGCTTTGCTGCAGGAGGGACTGGTGCACTTCTCAAAATAGAATTGACCCAAGTTAAACAATTTAAAGGCAATGCTCCAAATACTAATTGAGTGTATGTAAACTTCTGAACCACTGGGAATGTGATGAAAGAAATGAAAGCTGAAATAAATAATTCTCTATACTATTATTCTGACATTTCACATTCTTAAAATAAAGTGGTAACCCTAACTGACCTAAGACAGGGAATTGTAATTGTGATTAAATGTCAGGAATTGTGAAAAAACTGAGTTTAAAGGTATTTGGCTAAAGTGTATGTAAACTTCTGACTTCAACTGTATGTGTACATATTCTCATTCACCCCTTTGAGATGTGTGTATTAGGTAGTTGTTGGGGAATTGTTAGATTACTTGTTAGATATTTCTGCACTGTCAGAACTAGAAGCACAAGCATTTCACTACACTCGCATTAACATCTGCTAACCATGTGTTTGTGACCAATAAAATTTGATTTGATTTGAGTTGTATATAAGACAACTGCTGGGTCTGCCCAGGAAGAACTCCTGATTGACATGTGTACTATGGTGCATTGAATTAGTTGGAACCTCTCCAGCATGCTGACAATAAACAATGATTAATTTAAGATTGACTTTGAGTGTCCCTGTGTAAGAATTTTTCCACAACAACACCTTATGGGACAGAGGGGACTGTGAAGAGACATACACAGGCACAGACACGCATACACATGATAAGACATGACATCTACACACACGTACACATGGATTTTGTATTGTAGATATGAGATAGTAGAGTAGTGGCCTGAGGGAACACACTTAATGTGTTGTGAAAAGAAAGTAATATTTTAAATTGTATATAACTCAAAATTCAAAAGGCACTCGCACATCTGAGCTATCTTTTTTGGAGGTGCATGGTAACAGTTGAATAAAATGAGAAAAAAGAAGGAACCCGCAAACTGCTCTTGATAGCATCACTGCTCTTTTAATAAGCTTTACGTATCGATCTCACGGCCTTCGTGAGACGTAACTGCCTTAATTTTGCTGGACCCCAGAAAGAGTAATGGGGATCCTTAATAAATACAAATAAATACAAAAGTATC
Organism: Salvelinus namaycush; assembly: GCF_016432855.1. Classification (NCBI taxonomy): domain Eukaryota; kingdom Metazoa; phylum Chordata; class Actinopteri; order Salmoniformes; family Salmonidae; genus Salvelinus; species Salvelinus namaycush. The sequence continues at coordinate 46,366,951 of NC_052334.1, read as the reverse complement.
AGCCGAATGGGACCGGCTAGCGTATTGGTTTAGGGACAATGAGGGGACATTAGGAGCTGACTTTTGAGAGGAAAGATCAGTCGACAAAGTGAATGGGTCGGGGGTCTAAGGAAGGTGTGAAAAGTCTTAGGAAGGCTGTATTATCACAGTATGAATTGTTGTGTATGGGAGTTGAAGAGCAACGGCACCTCAATCGCTCTCATACACAACATTTACTGTCGAAGCACAACCCTGCACAACCAAAACCCCTTCCTCCTCTCAAAGTACTGTCTGTAAATCTCCCCCAATTTGACAGATCATTCTTGTCAAATTGGCAATGTCTTGGCAATGTCTTTGTATTGTGTTTTGATAGTCTGCAGAGAGAATGAGGTGGTGTCATTACTGTTCTAGTCTTGGTTTTATACCTTTCAGTGTCCCTTGCTGGTTTCTGTCCCACAATCTTGTTGTGTTCCATAACCGCAAGGTGTGTCCGCTACCTCTTGCTTATGTGCCCAGAATGCCCCGCTTTGGGATATTTTTCAGCAGGGCACTGTGGAATGAGTCCAGATAACCTGAGTTTTACAAAAAGAAAAGTTAAAAAGAGAAGAGGGGTAGACTAAATTGATTACATGGTCTGGAAGGTACTCTGTGGTCCTCAGGCTACCTCTAACCACCTGAAACCCCATAACACAAACACAAACCTTACAAACAAAACCCAATTCATGTTTATACCATCCTTACTGTAAATTAAGCTATTTTTGCTATCAGCTTGTAAATAAGTTAACTTCACCTTGTGCAGAGCTAGGGGTTGGAAGCGCACAATTTAACCACCCCACTAATTTTATTGATGTTTATCAGACTGGCTAGCTAAGCATATCTATCATGGACATTTCAATATTGCCAGCTTGCTGTTAGCTAACTAGCGTCACTAAGTTGGCAGCAAGATTGCTAGCCAGAGGAGACTGGCTGAGATCCAACTAACCAACCATAGATTATTTATACACATTCATCATTGCCTTCAACACACAGACAGAGAGTGAGTTAGCTATATTGACAATTTTCTGTTTAGTAAAAAAAATGTTTTCACCAGACAAGGGTGGAATAGATCGCTACCAAATTAAGATACTCTTTTTTTGGTAACATTAGCAAGCTTACGTTAGCTAATGTCAGTCAAAGATAGAATGAACAAACAAACATGTAGCTACCAGTCTAGCAGTGATTACCATGGCATAGGCAAAATTGATTGACAGTGTCTATACCAAAAGATACGAATATGATTTAGCTGATGTCTTGCAGAGTTCAATACAGGACTATAACGTTAGCTAGCTAGCTAACTTACCCAGCTAGGCTAGCAAGCTAGCTAACGTTAGGTTACCTCTAATTGAGAATCTTCCGTTTTGTTGTGATGGGAAAAAAAATATATGGCATCAAATCAAACTTTGTCACATGCGCCGAATACAACATGTATAGACCTTACCGTGACATGCTTACTTACAAGCCCCTAACCAACAATGCAGTTCAAGAAGAGTTAAGAAAATATTTACCAAATAAAATAAAAAGTAACACAATAAAATTGGTACCGAGTCAGTGTGCGGGGATACAGGTTAGTTAGGTAATTTGTACATGTAGGTAGGGGTGAAGTGACTATGCATAGATAATAAACAGCGAGTTGCAGCAGTGTACAAAACAAATGGAGGGGGTTAAATGTAAATAGTCGGGTGGCCATTTGATTAACTGTATCTACAGTACTAAATCCATGTGTATTGTTAGGTTCAAATTTTTCAGAGTAAATAACTCACGGACACTAGAGAAGCTTCACCAAGTTTAATTCTTCCCAAAGGGTCAAAACAGCTGTATTCAGACAAAATACATTTCACACAAGCACTGATATTTAACCCTTTCTCCTCGGCTGAGACTCCTCCTACCCATCTGTACAAACATCGTTCTTTACTGCTAGGCAGGACACTAGTGATACGGGCCATAAACTTCTATTTCTCCCTTAAGCTGACCTGACCTCAACCCCCCTCCATCACTAATCCATGGATCTCTCCCCTTATCAATGCCTGCTGACTTCCTCCCGTCCATCCAACACATTCCAAAGCCATCTGTCTTTCTACAGAGAACCATTCACTTCTGATGTAAAAACCAGTCTCTTTCACTTCTTTATATACTCTGCTTCTCATCTATCATGTCTCTAGTATATCAATATTCAAAGTTTATATTCAAAGAATCCAACAGTATGTATAGTGTGTGTGTGTGTGTTGTGTGTGTGTGTGTGTGTGTGTGTGTGTGTGTGTGTGTGTGTGTGTGTGTGTGTGTGTGTGTGTGTGTGTGTGTGTGTGTGTGTGTGTGTGTGTGTGTGTGTGTGTGTGTGTATGCATGTGTCTGTGCCAATGTTTGTGTTGCTTCACAGTCCCGCTGTTCCATAAGGTGTTTTTTTAATCAGTTTTTTAAATCAAATTTTACTACTTGGGTCAGTTACTTGATGTGGAATAGAGTTCCATGTACTCATACCTCTATGTAGTACTGTGTGCTTCCCATAGTCTGTTCTGGACTTGGGGACTGTGAAGAGACCTCTTGTGGCATGTCTTGTGGGGTATGCATGGGTATCCGAGTTGTGTGACTGTTGTTTAGACAGACAGCTCAGTGCATTCAACATGTCCATTTGTTTACTGTGAAATAGCATTGTATCTGGTCAAACACAATTGTTCCAGAAGTTTTCTAAGGGTTGGTAACAGGCTGATTGGTCGGCTATTTGAGCCAGTAAAGGGGGCTTTACTATTCTTGGGTAGCGGAATGACTTTAGCTTCCCTCCAGGCCTGAGGACACACTCTCTCTAGTAGGCTTAAATTGAAGATGTGGCAAATAGGAGTGGCAATATTGTCTGCTATTATCCTCAGTAATTTTCCATCTAGATTGTCAGACCCTGGTGGCTTGTCATTGTTGATAGACAACAATAATTTGTTCACCTCTTCCACACTGACATTACGGAATTCAAAAGTACAATTCTTGTCTTTCATAATTTGGTCCGATATACTTGGATGTCAGCGTTTTTTGCTGGCATGTCATCCCTAAGATTGCTTATCTTGCCAATGAAAAAGTCATTAAAGTAGTTTGCAATATCAGTGGCCTTTGTGATGAATGAGCCATCTGATTCAATGAATGAAGGAGCCGAGTTGGCTTTTTTCCCCAAAATTGAATTTAAGTATAACTCTGACTGGTGTGTGAAGTTTGTAACTCTCCTCATTTAGTAAAGCAGAAATATGCCACCACAGCGGTCAGAGGCCGAGCAATTGCCGTACCAGGCAGTGATGCAACCAGTCAGGATGCTCTCGATGTTGCAGCTGTAGAACTTTTGAAGATCTCAGGACCCATGCCAAATCTTTTTAGTTTCCTGAGGGGGAATAGGCCTTGTCGTTCCCTTTTCACGACTGTCTTGGTGTGTTTGAAACATTCTAGTTTGTTGTTGATGTGGACACCAAGGAACTTGAAGCTCTCAACCTGCTCCACTACAGCCCCGTCGATGAGAATGGGGGAATGGGGGGAAAACTTGTTCCAGGAACGAACGCGACAGAGGTTTAATCAATTTTCCTACCAAACAAAACAGACAGCGCCTCTGATCTATACAAAGAGTTACAGTTGATTGGTCACGCCGTTGAATGCCAAATTCTCCCCATAAAACAGTAAACATGAACAGCACCGAAGAATCAGCCTGCTGCAGTGAATAGCAAAACCCACACTCCCTCGCCCCAAATCACAATTTTCAGTAATAGCCTTGCATTTTAATTTCATTAAAAAGACAAGCCTTCCTATAGAAAGTACCTTATACTGTACATGACGTCAAGCACAATATATGCCATTACGTGAATGTTGTTTTATAATGTTATTTGTTTAGGCACCTTTGATCCGAGGCCATATTGGAGACATTCGCCTCATCGCTTGATGTCGTCATTTGAATCTCCATTACTGTTTAGGCATTCACCTGCAATGGTTCTCCTATAAATGAGGACGTTGAATATTAAGATTTTTTTAATGTTTTATTTTGTTACCAGGAATTAATTCTGTAGAGCCACCCATTGTTGGAACAATACAGTGTCCTTTTTAGGACAGCTTCATACATCAACTGACTGATGTATGAAGCTGTCCTAAAATGGACACCTACACCATTTCCTCCATGGTTTAAAAAAAACAATTCAACACCACAAGGACACAACACATACTGTAAAGTGCATTGGGAAAGTATTCAGACCCCTTGACAAGAGCGCACCTCAGGACCATACCCCTCCCAGTCCACCAGGTACTGGAGCTGACCCCCACGACGTCGGGAGTTCAGGAGGGACCTAACAGCATAGGCGGGGTCCCTTTGATGTCCAGGGGAGGTGGCGGGGTGTCGCGGGGGACAGCATCAGCCCAGTAACCACCGACACGAGGAGGGAAACATGAAAAGAGGATGAGATCTGGAAGTTGGTGGGGAGTTTTAGGCGATAGGTTACCTCATTGACCCTCCGGAGGACCTTGAAGGGCCCCACCAACTGGGGACTCAGGTTTGGGGGCCCTGCTACCTGACCCACAAACCGAGGGATGTGTGTGCCCAGGTCAACAGCCGATCTCTCATCCCCGTGGGGACGTAGATGCACTCTGGGGGCAGGTAGCAGGAGCGGGTTCCCTTTCCAGAGCTTGGCGGATGTCCATATCTAAGTCCCAAAACACGGGGCCCACGATACAGGAGGACAGATTGATGGGCTGGAGGACACCCTCACAGGACCATCCACCGACGTGGAACCACAGGGTGCGGGAAAGCCGGTCCTCCAGCATCCTGGTCCCCAGGCGGTGATTCTCATCCTCGACCAGGAGATGGTGGGGTCATGAAGTTGGAGCCACAGGAGGCCGAGCATGACTTTGTGTATTGGTGCGGTGATGATGAGGGAAGGCTTTCCTGGTGCATGGGTCCCACGGTGAGGGTGAGTGGTGCTGTGATGTGTGTAATTGTGCCGGATCCATCCCAATGGTCGCTTATCCAGGGCTTGGACAGGAAAAGGAGCGGTTATGAAGTTATGTTCAGGGAGGAGGTAAGGGCCTGGTTGATGAAATTCCCTGTGGCACCGGATTCTACTAGAGCTGTGAGACAGCCAGCCAGTGAAATGGGAACCAGAAAGGGTTTGCCGGAAAATTATGATGATAGAAAATCATGCCTACCCTAGGAGATGGAAGATCACGGTCCGGTCTCTGCTCTAGTGGACCTCGGGTTAGGATGCACCGGACCCTGCTGAAGCTGGTGCCCCTCCTGGCCACAATAGGGACAGAGCCCCAGCTGTCTCCGGCGAGGCCGCTCTGTCGCAGAGAGATGTGTGGCCCCTACCCCATTGGTTCAGGCTCTGCCTCAGGACAGCCAAAGGAGGGAGGTGAGTGGCAAGGTGACCACTGGCACTCCTGAAGAAGGTTATCCAGACAGATGGCCATCGCGATGAGTGCGTCCAAGGATAGGTTGTCATCCCAACACGCCAACTCCGTCTGGACCTCTTTGCGCATTCCTCTCCGGAATAGAGTGCAGAGCGCCGGCTCATTCCATCTGCTGGTGGCTGCCACAGTCCAAAAGGTGAGGGCGTACTCTGCAGCGGTCTGGGCACCCTGCTGGAGTTGGAGAAGTCACTCACCTCCTTCTCTGCCCTCTAGAGGATTGTCGAAGATTGCCCTGAACAGAGCCATGAATCTCTCATAGGAACCCAGCTCCTCCAGCTCCTCCTTTCCTCGCTCCCAGACGTCCGTAGCCCACTCCAACGCCCGAAATGTCCGTGGCAACCTTGGACCTCTAGGTGGTGGGGGCTCCCGTCTGATAGGTGAAATAGAGGGAGCACTGGAGTAGGAAGCTATGGCATTTTGATGGAGTACTGTCATACTTCCCCAGAAGGGACAGCTGGGCATCGCTGACCTGGGCAGACAGTTGGGTAGGCTGGGGGCCTGGCTCACTGTGGGGACCCGTGGTAGGTGGCCCTCTGTTAGGCGTATGTAGAGCCTCACTGGTGGTGTCAAGGCTATGGAGAAGGCAGAGGACCTCCTCCATGGCCGTACCCAGTTGCGCCAGCTGGTCGTAGTGTTGGTGGAGTAGACGACCCTGTTCCTTGACCATCTGGAAGATGGTGTTATCCTCTGCTGCTTCCATTTTTCTGACGTAGTATTCTGTAACATATATGCTGGGAGTCAGGAAGCATGTGCAGAAGGTAAGTATAATAATGAAACAATACCGATGAACAAACAGAGTACAGAACGTGAGAGAAAACAATATTACCTAATGCCTGATGTCAAGGGATAAATAAAGGGGGAGTAATCACGGAGTAAATTATGACCAGGTGTGCATAATGATGGAAAGCAGGTGTGCATAACAATAGTTGCCAGGGCCGGTGGTTAGTAGACCGGCGACGTCGAGCGCCAGAGGGAGGGAGCAGGAGTAGGCGTGACAACTTCTCTAAAATTGTGTGCACACATTTGTTTACATCCCTGTTAGTGAGCATTTCTGTCAAGATTTCTGTCAAGATAATTAAATTTACCTGACAGTTGTGGATATCAAGACGTTGATTAAACATCATGATAATTACACAGGTGCAACTTGTGCTGGGAACAATAAAATGCCACTCTAAAATGTGCAGTTTTGTCACACAACACAATGCCACATATGTCTCACGTTTTAAGGGAGCGTGCAATTGGCATGCTGACTGCAGGAATGTCCACCAGAGCTGTTGCCAGAGAATTGAATGATAATTTCTCTACCGTAAGCCACTTCCAGCATTATTTTAGAGAATTTGGCAGTACGTCCAACCGGCATCACCAACGCAGACCACGTGCAACCACGCCAGCCCAGGACCTCCACATCTGCCTTCTTCACCCGCGGGATCATCTGAGACCAGTCACCTGGACAGCTGATGAAACGGTGGGTTTGCACAACCAAAGATTGTCTGCACAAACTGTCAGAAACAGTCTCATTTGAAAGCTCGTCGTCCTCACCAAGGTCTTGACCTGACTGCAGTTTGGTGTCGTAACCAACTTCAGTGGGCAAATGCTAACCTTCGATGGCCACTGGCCCACTGGAGAAGTGTGCTCTTCACGGAAGAATCCAGGTAAATGGCAGACATGTGAGCGAGCGTTTTGCTGATGTCAACCGTGTGAACAGAGTGCCCCATGGTGGTGGTGGGGTTATGGTATGGGCAGGCATAAGCTACTGACAACGAACATAATTACATTTTATTGATGGCAATTTAAATGCACATAGATACCATGGCGAGTTCCTGAGGACCATTGTCGTGCCATTCATCCGCCGCCATCACCTCATGTTTCAGCATGATAATGCATGGCCACATGTCACAAGGATCTATACACAATTTCTGGAAGCTGAACATTTCCCGGTTCTTCCATGGTCTGCAACTGGGTGACAACTTACCAGTCAATTTTGTGACAACTTACCAGACATGTCACCCATTGAGCATATTGTCAGGATGCTCTGGATCGACGTGTATGGCAGCAAGTTCCAGTTCACTCCAATATCTAGGAGCTCCGCACAGCCATTGAAGATGACTGGGACAACATTCGACAGGCCACAATCAACAGACTGATCAACTCTATGCGAAGGAGATGTGTCACGCTGCATGAGGCAAATGGTGGTCACACCAGATACTGACTGGTTTTCTGATCCACGCCCCTCTTTCTTTTCTTTAAGGTATCTGTGACCCACAGATGCGTATCTGTATTCCCAGTCATGTGAAATCCATAGATTAGGGCCTAATTAATTTCTTTTAATTGACTGCTTTCGTTATGAGTCTTTGAAATGGTTGCATTTCTATTTTTGTTCAGTGTAATAGTGTTCTCCTCTAGAATTAAAGTGTACCAACACCTCCCTCATCACAGTAACTTTCACAGCATATGGGGGTAAAACTAAATACTGTAAATCATTTACGATGGTATCCATTCATCTCCTCTATGACGTCTTGATTTCTTGAGTGTAGATGCAGCAGTTCCTCTGTAATGAGTTGCTGAGTCTCATAGTTGTTCTAAGTTCCCCCCACTTCCCTTCCTTGATCCCTTAGGGCTCTCTCACAAACTCCCCACAATGCTGATCTCGGCTTTTATTTGCTCATGGTCAACTCTGAGCAGCTGACACCAACGTCGATGGTACATGCATACTTCAGCGGAAAAAGAAAAAGTCCTCCCGCATTGAAATAGTTTTAGTTCAAAAGCAAAAATTGTGGTGGTGGCAGCAGTAGTAAAGTATTACATCCACGATTCGTTAAGTTTGGTTGAGTGCCATAAAGCATCATCTTCGGACAGCAACTCGTTTTGAAATGTGCTCATGTTTCATGTTACAGGAAACAAATACATCAAGCAATGGACCTCTTTAATCCATTCTTCACTCCATATCTCCTCACAAGTTCAACTGTTTCATAAGGACATGCCAAAGGTTATTACATCGTAATTTAATTCAATTTGTATCTGAAATGTTGTTCACTGGTGTAGACAAAGAGGGCAATAAGAGACCAAAGTGCCCCCCAAAAAATCATGTTTTACTGAATGAAAGCTGGTAACAGGAATTTGTTGTCTCTCTCCCTTTCGCAGAATAGTGCAGTTTGTCAAATTTCTCTCAAATACCAATAAATGCTTATCCAGCAACAATCTTTCAAATGGCAGGTTTTGTGTTTCTTTGAGATGTGTGATACATCAAAGGATACAGATGCAAATATAAGGCTTCAAGACTGAAACACAATGTTGCTTACGAGAACATCTCTTCCAAACCCCAGTAATTTAAAAAATGTAGTCTGTCGACTGAATCAAAACAATTCTTAGCCAATGTGGCAATCTGTCTATTTGAGAAGTCGGAGTGAGACTTTTGTAACCACAAGCTGCTTTTTTGTCTAATGGGATTGGTCAGTTACCCTATGGTTATGTGATATTTTCATGTTACCATTCTCCTCACACAGACTTGACAGGGTAGCCAGCAACAAATGACTTAGGAAGGTTGGAAGCCCGCATAGACGCTTTAGGTGTCCTTTAAAATATCTCAGCACAACTGCAGATCTGAGTCATGGCACTATCTGTAATGGACGTCACACAACTTGCTTAACGAGTACCGCTTACCCCGGATTCAGCTGACACCGACGCTCCCCAGTCCTTAACGATCACAAGCATACCCATAACATGATGCAGCCACAACTATGCTTGAAAATATGGAGAGTGGTACTCATTAATGTGTTGTATTGGATTTGCCCCAAACATAACACTTTTTTATTCAGGACAAAAAGTGAATTGCTTTGCCACATGTTTTGCAGTCTTACTTTAGTTCCTTGTTGAAAACAGGATGGGTGTTTTGAAATATTTTTTATTCTGTACAGGGTTCCTTCTTTTCACTCTGTCAGTTAGGTTTGTATTGTGGTGTAACTACAATGTTGTTGATCATTCCTCAGTTTTCTCCGATCACAGCCATTAAACTCTGTAACTGTTTCAAAGTCACCATTGGCCTCATGGTGAAATCCCTGAGCGGTTTCCTTCCTCCCTGGCAACTGACGCCTGTATCTTTGTAGTGACTGGGTGTAAGGGTGTACGTAACTGGCGGCAGGGAAGTCAGGCGCAGGAGAGCAAAACTTGGTAATCAACGGAGCAGTTTTATTCATAAAACCACCGGTAACCAGAACCACAAACAAATGGGTACAAAACCTGTCGCCACCAGAGAAAAAGTGCACATGCACTTACAATAAACAATTCCGCACAAAGACATGGGGGGGAACAGAGGGTTAAATACACAACATGTAATGAGGGACATTGAGACCAGGTGTGTGAGAAGACAAGACAAAACAAATGGAAAATTAAAAGTGGATCGATGATGGCTAGAAGACTTGCGACGCCGACCGCCGAGCGCCGCCCGAACAAGGAGAGGAGCCGACTTCGGCGGAAGTCGTGACCCTGGGTGCATTGATACATCATCCAAAGTGTAATTAATAACTTCACCACGCTCAAAGGGATATTCAATGTCTGCTTTTTTATATTTTTACCCATCTACCAATAAGTGCCCTTCTTTGCGAGGCATTGGAAAACCTCCCTGGTCTTTGTGGTTGAATCTGTGTTTGAAATTCACTGCTCGACTGAGGAACTTTACAGATAATTGTATGTGTGGGGTACAGAGATGAGGTAGTCATTAAAAAGTAATGTTAAACACTTATTGCACAGAGAGTCCATTCAACTTATGTGATTTGTTAAGCAAATGTTTACTCCTGAACTTTAGGCTTGCCATTGTATACTTATTGACTCAAGACATTTCAGCTTTTCATTATTCATTCATTTGTACAACATTTCAAAAAACATAATTCCATTTTGACATTAGAGTATTGTGTGTAGGCCAGTGCCAAAGAAAACTAAATTTAATACATTTTAAATTCAGGCTGTAACACAATAAAACGTGAAAAAAGTCAAGGAGTGAATACAAAGTCCGTTGGTCTGTGAAGCTGCAGCAGCAGCTATCAAATCAAAGATGCCGACATCTTTTAATCCATTCCAACCCTGCTCAAGGAGATAAAATTCCATGTCTGACTAAATTCATTAAAAAATATATATATTTTGCCATACTACTTCTTCAACATTACCTCTGATTCTCAGCATCCCCCTTTGGTATCTGCACTAATTTAGCCATATCTTTGAACAATTCAGCCCCCCTTTGTCTCATCTTCATTTGTCTTTGATTTATGTTCTTCTCTTGTGACTTTGACTGGTGTAATTAGCACAACCTGAAATCTGCAACAGCACTTTGACTTTCCACTTCAAACGACAGGAGCAGCAAAAGATAACTGGAGGCTCCTGTTAAGTGTTCAACAGTCAAATACGTGCACAGGTAACTGCCAAAATAATGGGAACACCAACATAAAATGTCTTAAAATGGCCTTGGGCCACCACAAGCTGCAATAATAGCTTCAATGTGCCTTGGCATAGATTCTGCAAGTGTCTGGAACTCTATTCAAGGGATGCAACTCCAATCTTCCATGAACAATTGCATAATTTGGTGTTTTGTTGATGGTGGAAAACGCTGTCTCAGACGCCACTCCAGAATCTCCCATAAAATGTTAAATTGTTTTGAGATCTGGTGACTAACACACACACACACTTTAAACCCCTCTTAGAAATTCACTGAGATCTTTTCTTCTAGCCATGGTAGCCAAAATAATGGGCAACTGGGCATTTTTATACATGACCCTAAGCATGATGGGATGTTAATTGTTTAATTAACTCAGGAGCCACACCTGTGTGTAAGCACCGGCTTTCAATATACTTTGTATTCTTCATTTACTCAAGTGTTTCCTTTATTTTGGCACTTACATGTTCCTCTGCTCTAGCCATATTTTCTACCTCTAGTTTTCCACTGCTAGTTTCAATGTTTTGTGTCAGAGCGCACCTTACTGTAAGAGTGATTTTTAATTACCTTCATATAGGCCAATGACCCATACTGGGCACTGTATATGGGATTTATGTTGCTCCCATGTCATTTCATTGGGATTTGTAACTACCCTTCACCTGGAATGCTCAAAGAAATAGAACGACAATACACAAAAAGAAATCACCTGGTTGAATGACAACACTTACATTAGTCTCAGTTGTAGTCAGGTGGTTGGCCCTACATGTTCTACTGTTGAATGGACTTGCACTAAAACAGCAGTTATCTCAGAAAGTTGGTCCTCAACATCATATTACCTCAGACAGTCTAAACCTCTTATACACTGAGTGTACAAAACATTAGACTGACTGTCACGTTCTGACCTTTATTTCCTTTGTTTTTGTCTTTATTTAGTATGGTCAGGGCGTGAGTTGGGGTGGGCAGTCTATGTTTGTTTATCTATGTTTTTCTATTTCTGTGTTTGGCCTGATATGGTTCTCAATCAGAGGCAGGTGTTAGTCATTGTCTCTGATTGGGAACCATATTTAGGTAGCCTGTTTTGTGTTGGGTTTTGTGGGTGGTTATTTTCAGTCTTTGTGTGTCTGCACCAGACAGAACTGTTTCGTTTCGTGTTATTCTCGTTTAATGTTATTTTGTTTGTTTGTTTAACGTATTCTATTAAAATGGATACTTTTCACGCTGCGCCTTGGTCCTCCTCTCTTCCTCCATACGACGAACGTTACACTGACCAAGTGAATCGAGGTGCAAGCAATGATCCCTTATTGATGTCACTTGTTAAATCCACTAAAATCAGTGTAGATGAAGAGGAGACAGGTTAAAGAAGGATTTTTAAGCCTTGAGACATGCCTGGTTTACAGTGCATTTGGAAAGTATTCAGACCCCTTGACTTTTTCCACATTTTGTTATGTTACAGCCTTATTCTACAATGGATTCAATTGTTTTTTTCTCCTCATCAATCTACACACAATACCCCATAATGTCAAAGCAAAAACAGGTTTGTAGATATTTTAGCAAATGTACTAGAAGTAAGAAACTGAAATATCACATTTACATAAGTATTCAGACCCTTTACTCTGTACTTTGAAGCACCTTTGGCAGCATCTTTCAGCCACAAGTCTTCTTGGGTATGGGTACAAGCTTGGCACACCTGTATTTGGAGAGTTTCTCCCATTCTTTTCTGCAGATCCTCTCAAGCTCACTCAGGTTGGATGGGGAGTGTCGCTGCACAGCTATTTTCAGGTCTCTCCAGAGATGTTAGATCGGGTTCAAGTCCGGGCTCTGGCTCGGCCACTCAAGGACATTCAGAGACCTGTCCCGAAGCCACTCATGCGTCGTCTTGGCTGTGTACTTAGGGTTGTTGTCCTGTTGGAAGGTGAACCTTCGCCCCAGTCTGAGGTCCTGAGAGCTCTGGAGCAGGTTTTCATCAAGGAGATCTCTGTACTTTGCTCCGTTCCTGACTAGTCCCCCAGTCCCTGCCGCTGAAAAACCTCCCCACAACATGATGCTGCCACCACTATGCTTCACTGTATGGATGGTGCCAGGTCTCCTCCAGATGTGACACTTGGTATTCAGGCCAATCTTAGTTTCATCAGACCAGAGAATCTTGTCTCTCATGGTCAGAGTCTTTAGGTGCCTTTTGGCAAACTCCAAGCGGGCTGTCATGTGCCTTTTACTGAGGAGTGGCTTCCATCTGGCCACTACCATAAAGGCCTGATTGGTGGAGTGCTGCAGAGATGGTTGTCCTTCTGGAAGGTTCTCCCATCTCCACAGACAAACTCTGGAGCTCTCTCAGAGTGACCATCGGGTTCTTGGTCACCTCTCTGACCAAGGCCCTTCTGCCCCGGTTGCTCAGTTTGGCCAGGTGGCCAGCTCTAGGAAGAGTCTTGGTGGTTCCAAATTTCTTACATTTAAGAATGATGGAGGCCACTGTGTTCTTGGGGACCTTCAATGCTGCAGACATTTTTTGGTACCCTTCCCCAGATCTGTGCCTCGACACAATCTTGTTTCAGAGCTCTATGGACAATTACTTCGACCTCATGGCTTTGTTTTTGCTCTGACATGCACTGTCAACAGTGGGACCTTATATAGATAGGTGTGTGCCTTTTCAAATCATGTCCAATCAATTTAATTTACCACAGTTGGACTCCAATCAAGTTGTAGAAACATCTCAAGGGTGATCAATGGAAAAAGGATGCACCCGAGCTCAATTTATAGTCTCATAGCAAAGGGCCTGCATACTTATGTAAATAAGGTATTTATGTTTTTATACATTTGCAAAAATGTATAAAAAACTTTTGCTTTGTCATTAGAGTGTGTAGAGTGATGAGGTGAAAAAATGTAATTCATTTTAGAATAAGGCTGTAACTTAACAAAATGTGGAAATTGTGAAGGGGTCTGACTACTTTCCAAATGCACTGTACGTGTGCCATTCAGAGGGTGAAAGGGCAAGACAAAATATTTAAGTGCCTTAGAAATATGGTGATATGGTAGTAGGTGCCAGATGTGGTGATTCATTTCTTTACTATCAAATGAGGCGAGACAAACTTATCACACAAGTCAGAGTTATACTTAAACTAAATCTTTAATCACTTAATAATGGAGCAGGTCAATACAACGCACACATATAAAGTGAATCGATTGAGTGCTCTACGTTAATGATGGCTGGTCTTCGATTCACGATCAAATGATTCGTTGAGAGCCCCGAGACAAAAGTACAAAGGTCTTTTATAGCCAAGATACACCCCTTTCAACCTACATGACGAACAACAGATATATAGAATGGGTCACAAGGTTAAGATCTGTATGAAAGATACCTATAATACATAGCATACTGTATCTGCTGTGTCAACAGTTTTCATTGTGTACAGACCAGTGTCTGGCCCTCCGACTCCAAACTGGAACCATCTCTCCCTGGTACGGTATAGAACAGAAACATTAACTCATGCTGGAATGCTCTTTAGGTTTTATCACCCAAAAGACATCGTAAATCTCCTGTCAGTGTTATCTCCCAGAGGCCCATCCTCAGTAGAACACACACACACAATAGTGTGTGTGTTCTATTCTGTTGCATAAAACAACCATAAAACAACCACCAACCACCATAAATGCAATAAAAGTATAATAACATAATCTTGCAATTTTGCTCTCACACAGATGCACCGGTTTATGTCAAGAACTGCAACGCTGTTGGGTTTTTCACGCGCAATAGTTCTGTGTGTATCAAGAGTGGTCCACCACCCAAAGGACATCCATCCAACTGTGGAAAGCATTTGAGTCAACATGGGCCAGCAACATCGATACCTTGTAGAGTCCATGCCCAAACGAATTGAGGCGGTTCTGAGGGCAAAAAGGGGGGCGGGGGAGGGGTGCAACTCAATATTAAGAAAGAGTTCTTAGAGTTTTATACACAGTGTACATCAGCCGGTCTGCAGTCAACTTCATTTCACACATCATCATTTATCCATGATAGACTGCCCAGCCTCCAGTCCAGACAAACAATTAAATGGCACTCGGGTAATAACAAAGTGGATTATTCCTCTATTTGGTCGAGAGCATGATTCTTCCAGTTATCATTTTACGCCCTGGCGTCAGTGAAGGGAATATCGGTAGCGCCGTTTCTCATTTGTCATGTGGCATGATTTAATCTCCCTTCCAATAGCCAGGATAAGGAGTAAATGAGTGCTTGCATCAACTTTATATTACCTTTAGCTTCGATCTTCATTAAATATATGCATAGTGTGCATCCCCAGAGATCTTTATTCATCTACTCGGGTCGTTCAGAATAAGGACCTCTTCAGAAAATAAATTGGGTGGCTCTGCATTATGCCTGTCTTTCAAATCTAAGTGAGGGTTGTACAAAACAATATAACCTATTTTATTCAATTATTGTTTTAATAAATGTCTCTAGCCTGTAGCACTGTAAATGCAGTGCAAATATACAAATATTTTTGTGGGACTATGCTGCCTTCAGGAACTGGCAGAGAATTATGTAATTTAAACTGAACAAAGCACTGTTTCTTTTTCATTAAATTCTTGTGAAAATTTTATGAAAAAAACCTCCACAATTTATTGCTCAAACTACGTAAAAATTGAATTAAAACATATTTTCCACTCGCTTTGAGGAAACCCATAACTGTAAAATGGCTCCGGAGAAGAAGGCAGACGTTTTATGTGTCCCCAACTGATTGTGTTTTTTTATTTGTCTATTTGCATTGTTTGTAACTTATTTTTTTACTTATTTCGTACATAATGTTGCCGCTACAGTCTCTTATGACCAAAAATAACTTCTGGACATCAGGACTGTGATAACTCACCACGGACTGGCAGAATATTTTTTTTCCTCTAACAAGTCTGATGAGCCCGACTTGAATGATATACTGCTTTCTCGGTAACAAGACCAGATCCCGCAAATTTGCGTGAAGAGGAGGCGAAGAAAAAGGGGCCGGAGGGCGAGCTGCCTTCTGAGAATTTGTTAGCGATCGAATAAACCCCCACTTCCTTCCATTCTGCTAGCAAACGTGCAATCTTTGGAGAATAAAATAGATGACCTACGCAGAATATTAAACTACCAACGGGAAATTCAAAACTGTAATATCTTATGCTTCACGGAGTTTTGGCTGAACGACGACACTATCAACATACAGCTGGCTGGTTATACGCTGCACCGGCAGGATAGAACAGCGGCATCTGGTAAGACGAGGGGCGGCGGACTATGCATTTTTGTAAATAACAGCTGGTGCACGATATCAAAGGAAGTCTCGAGCTATTGCTCGCCTGAGGTAGAATATTTCACGATAAGCTGTAGACCACACTATCTACCTAGAGAGTTTTCATCTGTATTTTTCGTAGCTGTTTACATACCACCACAGTCAGAGGCTGGCACTAAGACATAAGCAAACAGGAAAACGCTTACCCAGAGGCGGCGCATCTAGTAGTCGGGGACTTTAATGCAGGGAAACTTAAATCTGTTTTACCAAATTTCTATCAGCATGTGCAACCAGAAAAAAAAGAATCATCTTTGGACCACCTTTACTCCACTCACAGAGACGCATAACAAAGCTCTCCCTCGCCCTCTATTTGGCAAATCTGATGATAATTCTATCCTCATGATTCCTGCTTACAAGCAAAAATGAAAGCAGGAAGCACCAGCGACTAGATCAATAAAAAAAGTGGTCAGATGAAGCAGATGCTAAGCTACAGAACTGTTTTGCTAGCACAGACTGGAATATGTTCCGGGATTCCTCTGATGGCATTGAGGAGTACACCACATCAGTCATTGGCTTCATCAATAAGTGCATCGATGACGTCGCCCCCACAGTGACTGTACGTACATACCCCCACCAGAAGCCATGGATTACAGGAAACATCCGCACTGAGCTAAAGGGTAGAGCTGCCGCTTTCAGGGAGAGGGACTCTAACTCTGAAGCTTATAAGAAATCCTGCTATGCCCGTCGACGAACCATCAAACAGGCAAAGCGTCAATACAGGACTAAGATCGACTCGTACAACACCGGCTCTGATGCTCGTCGGATGTGGCAGGGCTTGCAAACCATTACAGACTACAAAGGGAAGCACAGCCGAGAGCTGCCCAGTGACACGAGCCTACCAGATGAGCTAAACTACTTCTATGCTCGCTTCAAGGCAAGTAACACTGAAACATGCATGAGAGCACCAGCTGTTCCGGAAGATTGTGTGATCACACTCTCCGCAGCCGATGTGAAGGTTCTACAGTACATCACTGGGGCCAAGCTTCCTGCCATCCAGTACCTCTATACCAGGCGGTATCAGAGGAAGGTCCTAAAAATTATCCAAGACTCCAGCCACCCTAGTCATAGACTGTTCTCTCTGCTACCGCACGGCAAACGGTACCGGAGCGCCAAGTCTATGTCCAAGAGGCTTCTAAACAGCTTCTACCCCCAAGCCATAAAACTTCTGAACAGCTAATCAAATGGCTACCCAGACTATTTGCATTGCCTGCCCCCCCCCCCTCCCTTCCCCCCTCTATATAGTCTCACTATTGTTATTTGACTGCTGCTCTTTAATTACTTGCTACGTTTATTTCTTATTCCTATCCACATTTTTTTTAACTGCATTGTTGGTTAGGGGCTCATAAGTTGTAACGTTCGTCTTGTGGTGATTGAACGGACCAAGGCGCAGCGGGTGATGAATACATACTGAATTTATTAAACAGACGAAACACTGACAAAACACTAGAACAAACTACAAAACAATAAACGAAGGCAACAGACCTGAAACAAACGAACTTACATATAGACGAAGAACGCACGAACAGGAACAGACTACCTAAAATGAACGAACAAACGAAACAGTCCCATGTGGTAAACACAGACACAGGAACAATCACCCACAAACAAACAGTGAGAACAACCTACCTTAATATGGCTCTCAATCAGAGGAAACGACACACACCTGCCTCTAATTGAGAACCATACCAGGCAAACCATTAACCCAACATAGAAAACACATAACATAGACTACCCACCCCAACTCACGCCCTGACCAATTAAACACATACAAAACAACAGAAAACAGGTCAGGAACGTGACAGAACCCCTCCCTCAAGGTGCGAACTCCGGGCGCACCCCTAAAACTCAAGGGGAGGGTCTGGGTGGGCATCTGTCCGCGGTGGCGGCTCCGGCGGTGGACGAGGACACCACTCCACCACTGTCTTTGTCCCCCTCCTTAGTGTCCTTTGAGTGGCGACCCTCGCCCACGACCTTGGCCTAAGAATCCTCCCCAAGGCCCCCACATGATTCAGGAGGTAGCTCAGGACAGAGAGGTAGCTCAGGACAGAGAGGTAGCTCAGGACAGAGAGGTAGCTCAGGACAGAGAGGTAGCTCAGGACAGAGAGGTAGCTCAGGACAGAGAGGTAGCTCCGGACAGAGAGGCAGCTCCGGACTGAATGGCAGCTCCGGACTGAATGGCAGCTCCGGACTGAGTGGCAGCTCCGGACTGGGTGGCAGCTCCGGACTGGGTGGCAGCTCCGGACTGGGTGGCAGCTCCGGACTGGGTGGCAGCTCATGACTGTAGGGCAGCTCATGACTGGAGGGCAGCTCATGACTGGAGGGCAGCTCATGACTGGAGGGCAGCTCATGACTGGAGGGCAGCTCCTGACTGGAGGGCAGCTCATGACTGGAGGGCAGCTCCTGACTGTAGGGCAGCTCATGACTGTAGGGCAGCTCATGACTGTAGGGCAGCTCATGACTATAGGGCAGCTCATGACTATAGGGCAGCTCATGACTGTAGGGCAGCTCATGACTGTAGGGCAGCTCATGACTATAGGGCAGCTCATGACTGTCTGGCGGCTCTGGCAGCTCCTGACTGGCTGGCGGCTCTGGCAGCTCCTGACTGGCTGGCGGCTCTGGCAGCTCCTGACTGGCTGGCGGCTCTGGCAGCTCCTGACTGGCTGGCGGCTCTGGCAGCTCCTGACTGGCTGGCGGCTCTGGCAGCTCCTGACTGGCTGGCGGCTCTGGCAGCTCCTGACTGGCTGGCGGCTCTGGCAGCTCCTGACTGACGGACGGCTCTAGCGGCTCCTGACTGACGGACGGCTCTAATGGCTCGGGACAGACGGGCGGCTCTAATGGCTCGTGGCAGACGGATGGCTCAGATGGCGCTGGGCAGACAGATGGCTCAGATGGCGCTAGGCAGACAGATGGCTCAGATGGCGCTAGGCAGACGGATGGCTCAGACGGCGCTGGGCAGACGGATGGCTCAGATGGCGCTGGGCAGACGGATGGCTCAGATGGCGCTGGGCAGACGGATGGCTCAGACGGCGCTGGGCAGACGGATGGCTCAGACGGCGCTGGGCAGACGGATGGCTCAGACGGCGCTGGGCAGACGGATGGCTCAGACGGCGCTGGGCAGACGGATGGCTCAGACGGCGCTGGGCAGACGGATGGCTCAGATGGTGCTGGGCAGGCAGGCAGTGCAGGCAGCTCAGACGGCGCTGGGCAGACGAGCCGTGCAGGCGGCGTTGAGCAGACGAGCAGTGCAGGCAGTTCAGACGGCGCTGGGCAGGCAGGCAGCTCAGACGGCGCTGGACAGACGAGCAGTGCAGGCGGCGTTGAGCAGACGAGCAGTGCAGGCAGTTCAGACGGCGCTGGGCAAGCCGGCAGCTCAGACGGCGCTGGACAGACGAGCAGTGCAGGCGGCGTTGGGCAGACGGCCGACTCTGACCTGCTGAGGCGCACAGTAGGCCTGGGGCGTGGTGCCGGAACTGGTGGTACCAGACTGGAGACACGCACCTCAAGGCTAGTGCAGGGAGCAGGAACAGGGCACACTGGACTCTCGATGCGCACTATAGGCCTGGTGCGTGGTACCGGAACTGGAGGTACCGGGCTGGAGACACGCACCACAGGGAGAGTGCGTGGAGGAGGAACAGGGCTCTGGAGACGCACTGGAAGCCTGGTGCGTGGTGTAGGCACTGGTGGTACTGGGCTGGGGCCACGCACCATAAGGCGAGTGCGGGGTGCTGGAACTGGAGTTACTGGGCTGGGGCGGGAAGGTGGCGCCGGATATACCGGACCGTGGAGGCGTACTGGCTCCCTTGAGCACTGAGCCTGCCCAACCTTACCTGGTTGCATGCTCCCCGTAGCCCGTCCAGTGCGGGGAGGTGGAATAACCCGCACTGGGCTGTGTTGGCGAACCGGGGACACCATGCGTAAGGCTGGTGCCATGTACACCGGCCCGAGGAGACGTACTGGAGGCCAGATATGTAGAGCCGGCTTCATGGCACTTGGCTCAATGCTCACTCTAGCCCGCCCAGTGCGGGGAGGTGGAATAACCCGCACCGGGCTATGCACCCGTACAGGAGACACCGTGCGCTCTTCCGCATAACACGGTGTCTGCCCGTACTCCCGCTCTCCACGGTAAGCATGGGAAGTGGGCGCAGGTTTCCTACCTGCCCTCGCCACACTACCCTTTAGCCCCCCCCCCCCCCCCCCCCAAGAAATTTTTGGGTGAGCCTCTCGGGCTTCCGTGCTAGAGGCGTCCCCTCATAACGCCGGTTCCTCTCTCCGGTTGCCTCCGCTCTCCGAGCTGCCTCCAGCTGTTCCCATGGGAGGCGATCCTTTCCAGCCAGGATCTCCTCCCATGTGTAGCAACCCTTGCCGTCCAAAACATCCTCCCATGTCCATTCCTCCTTCGTGCGCTGTCTCTCTCTCCCGTTACACCGCTGCTTGATCCTTTGTTGGTGGGTGATTCTGTAACGTTCGTCTTGTGGTGATTGAACGGACCAAGGCGCAGCGGGTGATGAATACATACTGAATTTATTAAACAGACGAAACACTGACAAAACACTAGAACAAACTACAAAACAATAAACGAAGGCAACAGACCTGAAACAAACGAACTTACATATAGACGAAGAACGCACGAACAGGAACAGACTACCTAAAATGAACGAACAAACGAAACAGTCCCATGTGGTAAACACAGACACAGGAACAATCACCCACAAACAAACAGTGAGAACAACCTACCTTAATATGGCTCTCAATCAGAGGAAACGACACACACCTGCCTCTAATTGAGAACCATACCAGGCAAACCATTAACCCAACATAGAAAACACATAACATAGACTACCCACCCCAACTCACGCCCTGACCAATTAAACACATACAAAACAACAGAAAACAGGTCAGGAACGTGACATAAGTAAGCATTTCACTGTATTCAGCGCATGTGACTAATATGATTTGATTCAAGTTTGTCATATCAAATATAAGCACAATTTCAGATGTTTTTTTCCCTTCGACAGTATCATACTTTTGATTTCGCAAACAAATATAATACCTATCATGGTGCAAAGAAATAGAAATTCTCCATTTGTAATTTATTCAACACTACTTAAAACTTCAATTTCTGTCTTAGTATCTCCTCAGGGCATGGGGGTGTCAGTTAGTATGTCACTGAAAAGATAGATTCACCAGTGTGTTTAATAGAAATGATCAACATGCCATTTGATAATAAAATGTTGAAAGTCGCCCACAGATACTAATTGGTTTTATTCAAATCAAATCAAATTTGTCACATGCACCATGCTTGTCACATGCACCGAAAACAACAGCTGAAGACCTTACCGTGAAATCCTCACTTACAAGCCCTTAACTCTATTTCTGGAACTGCATTGTTGTTTAAGAAAATATTTACTAAATAAACTAAAGTAAAATATAAAAGAAAAAGTAACACAATAAAAAAACAATAACGAGGCTACAGTATATACAGGGGTACCAGTACTGAGTGAATGTAAGGGAGTACAGGATAGTAGAGGTAATTTGTACATGTAGGTAGAGGTAAAGTGACTATGCAAAGAGAATAAACAGCGAGTAGCAGCAGTGGGGGGGGGGGGGGGGGGGGGATAATGTAAATAGTCCAGGTGGCCATTTTATTAATTGTTCAGCAGTCTTATGGCTTGGGGGGTAAAAGCTGTTAAGGAGCCTTTTGGACCTAGACTTGGCACTGTCTTGGGTGACTGGAGTCTTTGACAATTTTTTGGGCCAACCTCTGACACTACCTAGTATATAGATCCTGGATGGCAGGAAGCTTGCCCCCAGTGATATACTGGGTTGTACACACTCCCTCTGTAGCGCCTTATGGTCGGATTCCGAGTATTTGCCATACCAGGTGGTGATGCAACTGGTCAGGATGATATCGATGGTGCAGCGGTATAACTTTTTGAGGATCTGGGGACCTATGCCAAATCTTTTCAGTCTCCTGAGGGGGAAAAGGTGTTGTCTTGCTCTCTTCACGACTGCCTTGGTGTGTTTGGACCATGATAGTTTGTTGGTGATGTGGACACCAAGGAACTTGAAACTCTCGACCCGCTCCACTACAGCCCTGTCGATGTGAATGGGGGCGTGTTCGGCCCTCCTTTTCCTGTAGTCCACGATCATCTCTTTTATCTTTCTCACGTTGAGGGAAGAGCACCACACTGTCAGGTCTCTGACCTCCTACCTATAGGCGGTCTCGTCGTTGTCGGTGATCAGACCTACCAGTGTTGTGTCGTCAGCAAACTTAATGAAGGTATTGGAGTCGTGCTTGCCCACACAGTCGTGGGTGTACAGGGAGTATAGGAGGGAACTAAGAATGCACCCCTGAGGGGCCCCCAGTGTTGAGGATCAGCATGACAGATGTGTTGTTACCTACCCTTACGACCAGTGGGTGGCCCGTCAGGAAGTTCAGGATCCAGTTGCAGAGGGAGGTGTTTAGTCCCAGGATACCTAGCTTAGTGATGAGCTTTGTGGGCACTATGGTGTTGAACGCTGAGCTGTAGTTAATGAACAGCATTCTCACATAGGTGTTCCTTTTATCCAGGTGGGGAAGGGCAGTGTAGAGTGCGATTCACATAGTCATCTGTGGATCTGTTGGGGCGGTATGCGAATTGGAGTGGGTCTAGGGTTTCCGGGATGATGGTGTTCATGTGAGTCCTGACCAGCCTTTCAAAACACTTCATGGCTACCGACATGAGTGCTACGGGGTGGTAGTCATTTAGGCAGGTTACCGTCGCTTTCTTGGGCACAGGGACTATGGTGGTCTGCTTGAAACACGTACAGTGAAGTCGGAGGTTTACATACACATAGGTTGGAGTCATTAAACTCGTTTTTCAACCACTCCACAAATTTCTTGTTAACAAACAAGGCAAGTCAGTTAGGACATCTGCTTTGTGCATGACACAAGTCATTTTTCCAACAATTGTTTACAGACAGATTATTTCACTTATAATTCACTGTGTCACAATTCCAGTGGGTGAGAAGTTTACAAACACTAAGTTGACTGTGCCTTTATACAGCTTGGAGAATTCCAGAAAATGTCATGGCTTTAGAAACTTCTGATAGGCTAATTGACATAATTTGAGTCAATTGGAGGTGTAACTGTGGATGTATTTCAAGGCCTACGTTCAAACTCAGTGCCTCTTTGCTAGGCATCATGGGAATATCAAAAGAAATCAGCCAAGACCTCAGAAAAACAATTGTAGACCTCCACAAGTCTGGTTCATCCTTGGGAGCAATTTCCAAACGCCTGACGGTACCACGTTCATCTGTACAAACAATAGTACGCAAGTATAAACACCATGGGACTACGCAGCCGTCATACCGCTCAGGAAGGAGATGTGTTCTGTCTCCTAGAGATGAACGTACTTTGGTGCGAAAAGTGCAAATCAATCCCAGAACAGCAGCACTGTGGTTTGCAACTGCACATGGGAACAAAGATCATACTTTTTGGAGAAATGTCCCTTGTCTGATGAAACAAAAATAGAACTGTTTGGCCATAATGACTATTGTTATGTTTGGAGGAAAAAGGGGGATGCTTGTAAGCCGAAGAACACCATCCCAACCGTGAAGCACGGGGGTGGCAGGAGGAAAATTATGTGGATATATTGAAGCAACATCAAGACATCGACTGAAGTTAAAGCTTGGTCGCAAATGGGTCTTCCAAATGGACAATGATCCAAAGCATACTTCCAAAGTTGTGGCAAAATGGCGTAAGGACAACAAAGTCAAGATATTGGAGTGGCCATCACAAAGCCCTGACCTCAATCCCATAGAAAATTTGTGGGCAGAACTGAAAAAGCGTGTGCGAGCAAGGAGGCCTACAAACCTGACTCAGTTGACACCAGCTCTGTCAGGAGGAATGGGCCAAAATTCACCCAACTTATTGTGGGAAGCTTGTGGAAGGCTACCCACAATGTTTGACCCAAGTTAAACAATTTAAAAACTGAGTTTAAATGTATTTGGCTAAGGTGTATGTAAACTTCCGACTTTAACTGTAGATATAAATTCAGATATGATGCTTACCTCAATGCACTAGATGTTGCTTTTGGCTCATCCTAAAAACCTGATTATCGGGATTGATTGATTAGGGCCCTCCATCCAAAATGTAAACTTGCCAAAGTCTAGATACAGTACAGTCTTATTGGTTTCCGGACATCTATAATTGATCACAGCATAGGCTCTAAAACAAACAAATAGCTAACTGCTCCAGCCCTGACAGCGGTGCATTCTGTTTGGGGAAGCGCGTCGTTGATTAATTAGAAAGAGGTTGAAATTGGCATTCTGTCGGTGGGGTGAAGCAAATTAGTGCTGGAGGTACAATTAGGGCTCCCCAAGGAGAGCTGAAGTGAGGAGACAGCCTCTCGCCAGGGGCCTAGGGGCTGCCTCGCTCATTATACAGCCCAACTCAGTCCATCCATCCAGCTACCGGCTCCCCAGACCCACTTTACAATGTTTAATTGCCAGTAAAGTGTGAAGTGTTTGTTCAGAAATCAGGTGCAGAGCTGCAAGCCTAATGACTGAGCTTAGATTCACCATTAGGGGATATTTTGGAACGCGGTACAGCAAAATGGCCTGCTGACATTGCTCGGCGGTAGTAGTGTATGCAGTGGTTGATGAGAGCGGCCAGGTGAGGATTGGATAGACTGCATTTGGACAGGAAAGCGAAGACATTTTCGCTACAGAGCAGTCTGTGGATCCGAAGTGACCTTTGTAACACATAGTTGGCTCCATATTCAATGTGTGTCAAACGCATTAGCTAATTTCGCTGTCCCCGCTTAACAAAGTCACAGCAACTGCTGTCAGCCAAGCGCAAGGACACAGAAAAGAGGTGATGAATAATTTGGCAGTCTCTAAGTCCTCTGGACATTTTGGGACATGTTAGCTTATGGACAGTGTTATATTCATATTTCACAACCATAAGAGTCTCAAACTTTCATTTAAATTTACAATTCTCCCTTGTGTCTTTCATAAAACATAACCGGGATCACAAAAATGTGAGGCAAAGAAAGTTAGTTAAATCAAGTACAGGCTTAACTGAATGAACAACAATGCAATATGACATTTTATTAAGTAGTATGGGGAATGGCCTTGTCTCCAGATGATGTGCTGGCAGGTATCTCTACAGGGCCGGTATTATGGGCAGGCCTGAGCCAAACCTCCTTGTCCAAAAAATATTTAAATATTGATAATTTATTTGACCGAGTGTAACGTCGACGCAGGGAGTCAGGAAGCAGGTGCAGTTAGTGAGTTTAGTAATAATGAACATAGAATGATACAAAACAAGAGAAATGTCAGACAAGGAAACATAACCAATACTACCTCATAACTGATAATAAGAGTGCTATATAAAGGGTAAGTAATTAGGGAGTAATGTAGTCCAGGTGTGACTGATGATTAAAGATGGGTTGCCAGGACCGGTGGTTAGTAGACCGGTGATGTCTAGCGCTGGAGAGGGGGAGCGGGAGTAGACGTGACACACGTCGACAGAAAAACGCATCAAACTCAGACAAAGCATTGACATGAAGTGTATGTGTATCTATCAATTACACATACATGTCAGTACATACACACAACAAGTAGGTCACATGGGGGAAGAGACGTTGTGCCATGAGGTTGCCCTTCCTTCTCCCGAAAGTAGGGCATACTCCTCTCCTTCTCCAGATAGTTGAAGGTGCTGTGCCCAGTTGATAACCACCCCGATAATTACCTCGAAACTGAACCCAAACTATACCTAAACTAATTTCACACATAACATATTAAATACATTTAGAAAATAATGATGGGGGACAAAGGGGAAGAATGGGTAAGTTGATGAGCAAGGGGAAGCAAACAATGGACGGTCACCAATTGTGAATGAAGAACAGGGCGGGCCATTCTATTGTATTGATATATTCTAATTATAATCTCAAAATGGTATGTACCCACTATCAGTCCACCAAATCCAATCAGTCTACTCTGGCCTACTTGGAGTACACAGTGGGAGCGTGCGTAATTTACAATAGCAAGAAGAGCAAGACAAATGGATGTACATGATGCGTTAGCGTTGCTACAAAATCTAAATGACTCAGTGGGGAAGAATTGAAACATGATGACATCTCTGATGATTATTCTTCTGAGCCTGAACCCACACCTCTGAGGCCTACGTGTAAAAAAGCCAGAACGGTGCAGTGAGCAGGTGCCTGCACCACCAAATGAAACAGTGAGACAGGAGAGGCACCGGTTGGATAAGGCGGTGACAATGCTACTGGCAGATTAGTAGCACAAAATGTCATCACAGAGAGCAGGCCCTACATCTCAAGCAAACAATAAACAAATCAGCAACGCACTCACCAGCTTTCATTGTTTATGTGATATGGACATGCTCCAACTCTTAATACATATTTTTTGACTGCTGCGATATTGACATGTATTATTCATTATTGCTTTTGTGCTGATTTTCACTATTATTCGCACAGTTGGCACTTATGATTTTTAGGCTAGGCTACTGATGTTTTCATAATTTGACTGTGCATCTTGCTGACCTTGCCTCTTGGTGGTTGGGGTATTTTTGTAGTTATAAAAAGCTGTTACCGCATTCCAACACTTGTGCTTTTTGTTTCATAGTTGTAGCAAAGACACTCCACAAATAAAATGTATTGAACACTTGAATTTGTGCTTTTTTGTTTTACATACTATATATCCTACAGTAACAAACAAATGAAAATATTTGTGTTATTTGAAAAAAAAAGTAGTCTAATGATACCTTCATAAACACAACCAAATTATTATTTTTGCAATAGCATACAGTACCAGTCAAAGGTTTGAACACACCAACTCCAGGATGGAATCATGTAACCAAAAAAAGTGTTAACAAATCAAAATATATTTTTTATTTGAGATTCTTCAAAGTAGCCACACTTTGCCTTGATGACAGCTTTGCACACTCTTGGTATTCTCTCAACCAGCTTCATGAGGTAGTCACCTGGAATGCATTTCAATTAACAGGTGTGCCTTGTTAAAAGTTAATTGTGGAATTTCCCTCCTTAATGCGTTTGAGCCAATCAGTTGTGTTGTGACAAGGTAGGGGTGGTATCAGAAGATAGCCCATATTATGGCAAGAACAGCTCAAATAAGCAAAGAGAAATGACAGTCCGTCATTACTTTAAGACATGAAGGTCAGTCAAGGAACATTAAGGACTTTGAAAGTTTCTTCAAGTGCAGTCAAAAAAGCGCTATGATGAAACTGGCTCTCATGAGGACCACCAATGGAAAGGAAGACCCAGAGTTACCTCTGCTGCAGAAGATAAGTTTCTTTAGAGTTACCAGCCTCAGAAATTGCAGCCAAATAAATGCTTCACAGGGTTCAAGTAACAGACACAGCTCAACATCAACTGTTCAGAGGAGATTGCGCGAGTCAGGCCTTCATGGTTGAATTACTGCAACAAAAAAACTACTAAAAGGACACCAATAAGAAGAGGCTTGCTTGGGCCAAGAAACACGAGCAATGGACATTAGACCGGTGGAAATCTGTCCTTTGGTTTGAGGAGTCCAAATGTTATATTTTTGGTTCCAACTGCCGTGTGTTTGTGAGACGCAGAGTAGGTGAATGGACGATCTCTGCATGCGTGGTCCCTCCCCACCATGAAGCATGGAGGATGTGTGATGGTGCTTTGCTGGTGACAAGGTCAGTGATTTATTTAGAATTCAAGGCACCCTTAACCAGCATGGCTACCACAGCATTCTGCAGCGATACGCCATGCCATCTGGTTTGCGCTTAGTATCATTTGTTTTTCAACAGGACAATGACCCAACACACCTCCAGGCTGTGTAAGGGCTATTTCACCAAGAAGGTATCACAGCTCAGTCTAAGACTGTGCTCCCGAGTGGCGCGGCAGTCTAAGGCACTGCATCTCAGTGCAAGAGGCGTTACTACAGTCCCTGTTTCGAATCCAGGCTGTATCACATCCGGCCGTGATTGGGAGTCGCATAGAGCAGCGCACAATTCGCCCAGCGTTGTCCGGGTTTGGCCAGGGTAGGCCATCATTGTAAATAAGAATTTGTTCATAACTGACTTTCCAACTTCTTATGGCTGCAAGGGGCAGTATTGAGTAGCCAGTTAAATCGTGCCCATTTCAAACGGCCTCGTACTCAATTCTTGCTCGTACAATATGCATATTATTATTACTATTGGATAGAAAACACTCTCTAGTTTCTAAAACCGTTTGAATTATTTCTCTGAGTGAAACAGAACTCATTCTGCAGCACATTTCCTGACCAGGAAGTGGAATGTCAGAAATTGATGCTCTGTTCAACTTCCTGCCTATACATGGGCATGATACGTAAGAGTCTACGTACACTTCATACACCTTCCCCTGGTTGTCAAGAGGCGGTGAGAGAAGAAATTTCGTGTTTATCTTGGTCTGAGGTGGAATTAAAGCTCTTTGTATGACGTGACCGTCCATTTCCTGTTTCTGGAGCGCGCGAAAGGGGACATGGATTTGCCTTCTGTTTAGCTGTCGTTATGGACGACTAACATCTCCGGTTTAGATTTTATTTGATACATGTGACCATATCATCGTAAAGTATGTTTTTTCAATATAGTTTAATCAGATTATTGAAATTTTTTCGGGAGTTTTGCCGTGTTCCGTTCTCTGACTTTGTTGACGTTGGAGAGATCCGTGCCACTTGGCAAGTGTCCATGCTAAATCAAGAGGGAAATTTGCCGTTCCAGATCCAAACAACGACTGTTCTGGACAAAGGACACCTTGTCCAACATTCTGACGGAAGATCACCAAAAGTAAGAAACATTTTATGATGCTATTTCTAATATCTGTCGTGCATGTGAACTGGTCGTCGGCGCCCAAGTGTTTCTGGCTATTGTGGCTACGCTAATATAACGCTATATTGTGTTTTCGCTGTAAAACACTTGATAAATCGGAAATATTGTCTGGAATCACAAGATGCCTGTCTTTCAATTGCTGTACACTATGTATTTTTCAGAAATGTTTTATGATGAGTATTTAGTTATTTGGCGTTGGTGTCTGTAATTTTTCTGTCTGCTTTCGGTGCAATTTCTGACTGTAGCTGCAATGTAAACTATGATTTATACCTGAAATATGCACATTTTTCTAACAAAACATATGCTATACAATAAATATGTTATCAGACTGTCATCTGATGAAGTTGTTTCTTGGTTAGTGGCTATTTATATCTTTATTTGGTCGAATTTGTGATAGCTACTGATGGAGTAAAAAACTGATGGAGTAAGAAAAGTGGTGTCTTTTGCTAATGTGGTTAGCTAATAGATTTACATATTGTGTCTTCCCTGTAAAACATTTTAAAAATCGGACATGTTGGCTTGATTCACAAGATGTGTACCTTTCATATGCTGTTTTGGACTTGTTAATGTGTGAAAGTTAAATATTTAAAAAGAATATCTTTTGAATTTCGCGCCCTGCACTTTGAGCTGGCTGTTGTCATAAGTGTACCGACGTCGGGCTTGCACGCCAAACAGGTTAATAAATAAAATAATTAAGACCAAGATGCAGTCACAGGAGGCGGATAGTATGAGTCTGAGTTTATTAAAGTACAAGGGGCAGGCAAAAGGTAAGTCAAGCCAGGAAAAGAGTCGTAAACCAAATCAGAGTCAGGCAGGTACAGGATGGCAGAAAATTGGTAGGTGAAGGCAGGCAAGGGCACGCAATCCAAATTAGAGTCAGGCAGGTGCAGGACTAGGAAAAACTAAAACTAGAGCACAGGGAACACGCCGGTAGGACTTGACAAGATGAACTGGCACAGACAAACAGAAAACGCAGGTATAAATACACAGGAGATAATGGGAACAAATGGGAAACACCTGGTGGGGGGGGTTGAGACAAGCACAAGACAGGTGAAACAGACCAGGGTGTGACAGAAGGAGAGTGATGAGTGTGCTGCATCAGATGACCTGGCCTCCACAATCATGATTCCATGTGTTATTTCATAGTTTAGATATCTACACTATTATTCTACAAATAATAATACAAAAAAAGGGGTGGTTAAAAAAGAAAGCAATATCAGCTTTGATGTAGGCCTATGTTTAAATACCAAATCTGTCTGTTTTCGTTATTCACATGGATGACATTACTAAAAAAGTGCAGTGAGCAATATGAATTGACATTTCTAAACAAACTTTGTGGACAATAAGATGCATTATGAACAGTAACACTTGGAATACAAGATGACTATAAAACACATTTTTGTTCAAACACTTATTAATAAATCAAAACAGAACTAAGACGGACTACATTTCCATGGACACTATTAAATCTGTAAGTCATGTAATTAAAAACTCAGATGTGATGTGAAAGTTGATTAGTATTTATGTTAATTATTTGAGTGTGTAAAATGGGAAGAAAATAAATAAATCAAATGCCCGTCTAACTGATTCATTCTGGCACTGGCCCTGGAGCTGTATGTGGGTCTGCTGGCATCAAACCCCCCCCCCCACTGTGGGAAAGGAGTTCCAATGACACATCTTAAGGTTAATGGTTGTCAAACTGTTGCTGAAAAAGAGCAAGTGTCTCATAACGGAGCAGGTGAAACGTTTAATAAAACAAAACCAGTAACGAGACAATTCCATAAGGCTACACGCCGGTAAACAAGAACAATACCAACCGGTGAGAAAACATAAGGGAGTGACATATAAAGGGGAGGAAATGATGAAGGTAATGAAGTCCAGGTGTGAGTCATAATGATTAACAGGTGCGCGTAATAATGAGTGCCAGGTGTGCGTAATGATTAATCCCAAGACCGATGGCTAGTATTCTGGTGACGTCGTACGCCGGAGGGGAGGAGCAAGAGAAGATGTGACAAAGTGAGAGAACAAAGGTAAGTTGACATATAAATACATCCCAAGATGCAGGCCCATTGGTTGAGAGAGAGGAAGGTGATAATTGCAGGAGTGAGCCTATAGTTTAAACGGCAAGCATGAGGAATGTGCATTATTATGCTTAGACAATAACGTAAATAGGTGAATGACATTTCGCACATGGCTAATAGGAAAGATGAAAAGAAACAGGGACAATATACTGTTGATACGTTTGTATTCAATACCACTATGCCTTTAGAGTATGAAACAAAGTGAGTTATGTTCTGCTTACGTTAAACAAGCATTAGGACCAGCCTTCCTGATTGTAAACTACATTTCAATTGAGTACAGGCTTAACTGAATGAACAACTAAGACAGAATGCAATATGACATTTCATTAAGTAATTTGGAAAATGGCCTCAGAGCCAGATGATGTGATGGCAGGCCTGCTGACATCGAAGCCCCCCCCCCCCCAAATAATATAAGTTACTTTACAAGGTAGAAGAGACGCAACGAAGCGACAATTGGATCTAAAGATGTACAACAATGAAAAGCAGCCAACAAGTGCTCAGCATATGTGGGAACTCCTTCAAGACTGTTGGAAAAGCATTCCAG
This sequence comes from Salvelinus namaycush, assembly GCF_016432855.1. Classification (NCBI taxonomy): domain Eukaryota; kingdom Metazoa; phylum Chordata; class Actinopteri; order Salmoniformes; family Salmonidae; genus Salvelinus; species Salvelinus namaycush. Next base: position 46,335,312 of record NC_052334.1, on the reverse strand, counting down.
GTGAAGCTGGTTGAGAGAATGCCAAGAGTGTACAAAGCTGTCAAGGCAAAGCGTGGCTACTTTGAAGAATCTCAAATATAAAATATTTTTTGATTTGTTTAACACGTTTTTGGTTACTACATGATTCCATTTGTGTTATTTCATAGTAAACTTTTAAGCCTATTCATCGATGGAAATACCAGTTGATGTAAATTCATTTGACTGGTCCTGCTTATCAGTTTATAGGTTAATTTGCATAATTTAGCGGAATTCAAATTGGCACGTGTGTACAGTATAGTCGCTATGCATCTTATTTATCACACGGAAACAGCATACAGATACAGAACCTTTGAGTGGAAAATCTGTCACACAGCGCAAGTGCTGCTGCTGCAATATCTTGTAGTGCTTTCAAGACAACTGAGAGCTCTGAAAAAAACGAGATCAAATCATGACTTCAGTGATCTTCAGGTTGGAAAGTCAGAGCTCTAGAATAAGGCCACAGTTCCCAGGTTGGAATTCCGAGTCGGATGACCATTCAAAAGATTTTTTCCAATCGAAGCTAGTTTTTTCCCACTTCCCATTCGTCTTGAATGCACTGAAGTCTGAGATTTTCGAGTTCCCAGTTGTTTTGAACGCTGCATCAAACGGTAACGGAAGGCAGGCTTCAGGAAATCCCACACAACTTTCATATGAGATGGAGGCAGTATGCGTTTTGAAAAGATATACACTATATACAGTTGAAGTCGGAAGTTTACATACACTTAGTTTGGAGTCATTAAAAAAAATGTTTACAGACAGATTATTTCACTTATAACTCACTGTATCACAATTCCAGTGGGTCAGAAGTTTACATACACTAAGTTGACTGTGCCTTTAAACAGCTTGGAAAATTCCTGTGGATGTATTTCAAGGCCTACCTTCAAACTCAGTGCCTCTGTGCTTGACATCATGGGAAAATCAAAAGAAATCAGCCAAGACCTCAGAAAATAAATTGTAGACCTCCACAAGTCTGGTTCCTCCTTGGGAGCAATTTCCGAACGCCTGAAGGTACCACATTCATCTGTACAAACAATAGTACGCAAGTATAAACACCATGGGACCACGCAGCCGTCATACCGCTCAGGAAGGAGATGCGTTCTGTCTCCTAGAGATGAACGTACTTTGGTGCGAAAAGTGCAAATCAATACCAGAACAACAGCAAAGGACCTTGTGAAGATGCTGAAGGAAACAGGTACAAAAGTATCTATATCCACAGTAAACCGAGTCCTATATCGACATAACCTGAAAGGCCGCTCAGCAAGGAAGAAGCCACTGCTCCAAAACCGCCATAAAAAAAGCCAGACTACAGTTTGCAATTGCACATGGGGACAAAGATCGTACTTTTTTGAGAAATGTCCTCTGGTCTGATGAAACAAAAATAGAACTATTCGGCCATAATTACCATCGTTATGTTTGGAAAGAAAAGGGGGAGGCTTGCAAGCCGAGGAACACCATCCCAACCGTGAAGCACGGGGATGGCAGCATCATGTTTTGGGAGTGCTTTTCTGCAGGAGGGATGAGTGAACTTCATAAAATAGATGGCATCATGAGAAAGGAAAATTATGTGGATATATTGAAGCAACATCTCCATACATCAGTCAGGAAGTTAAGGCTTGGTAGCAAATGGGTCTTCCAAATTGACAATGACCCCAAGCATACTTCCAAAGTTCCAAAGGTAAAAGGCTTAAGGACAACAAAGTCAAGCTATTGGTGTGGTCATCACAAAGCCCTGACCTCCACCCTATAGACAATTTGTGGGCAGAACTGAAAAACCTTGTGCGAGCGAGGATGCCTACATACCTGACTCAGTTACACCAGCTCTGTCAGGAGGAATGGGCCAAAATTCACCCAACTTATTGTGGGAAGCTTGTGGAAGGCTACCCGAAACGTTTGACCCAAGTTAAACAATTTAAAAAGGCAATGCTACCAAATACTAATTGAGTGTATTTAAACTTCTAACCCACTAGGAATGTGATTAAATAAATAATTCTCTCTCCTATTATTCTGACATTTCACATTCTTAAAATAAAGTGGTGATCCTAACTGACCTAAGACAGGGAATCTTTACTCGGATTAAAATGTCAGGAATTGTGAAAAACTGAGTTTAAATGTATTTGGCTAAGGTGTATGTAAACTTTCGCCTGCATGTACAAAAGTTTGTGTACACCCCTTCAAATTAGTGGATTCGGCTACTTCAGCCACACGTGTTGCTGACAGGTGTATAAAATCGAGTACACAGCCATGCAAATCTCCATATACAAATATTGGCAGTAGAATGGCCTAACAGAAGAGCTCAGTGGCCTTGTCATAGGATTCCACCTTTCCAACAAGTCAGTTAGTCAAAGTTCTGCCCTGCTAGAGCTGCCCCATTCAATTGTAAGTGCTGTTATTGGAAAGTGGAAACGTCTAGGAGCAACAACGGCTCAACTGCAAAGTAGTAGGCCACACAAGCTCACAGAACGGGACTGGCAAGTGCTGAAGAGTGTTGCTTGTAAAAATGTGTCAGTCCTCGGTTGCAACACTCACTACCGAATTCCACATTTCCTCGAAGCAACATCAACACAAGAACTGTTCACCGGGAGCTTCATGAAATGGAAATGCAGTGGAAACACGTTCTCTGGAATGATGAATCACGTCCTACCATCTGGCAGTCCGACAGACGAATCTGGGTTTGGCAGATGCAAGGAGAATGCTACCTGCAAGGAGAACGCTACCTGCCCCAATGCATAGTGCCAACTTTAAAGTGTGATGGAGGAGGAATAATGGTCTGGGGCTGTTTTTAATGGTTTGGGATAGGCCCCTTAGTTTCAGTGAAGATAAATCTTAACACAACGTACAATGACATTCGAGATGATTCTGTTCTTCCAACTTGTGGCAACAGTTTGGGGAAGGCCCTTTCCTTTTCCAGCATGACAAAGCCCCAGTGCACAAAGCGAGGTCCATACAGAAATGGTTTGTCGAGATCGGTGTGGAAGAACTTCACTGGCCTGCACAGAGCCCTGACCTCAACCCCATCGAACACCTTTGGGATGAACTCCAACGCTGACTGCGAGCCAGGCCTAATCGCCCAACAACCTCACTAATGCTCAACCTCACTAATGCTCTTGTGGCTGAATGGAAGCAAGTCCCCGTAGCAATGTTCCAACATCTAGTGGAAAGCCTTCCCAAGAAGAGTGGAGGCTGTTTTAGCAGCAAAGGGGCACCAAATCCATATTAATGCCCATGATTTTGGAATGAGATGTTCAACGAACAGGTGTCCATACTTTTGTGATTGTGTACTCAGTTGTTTCAAACCTGAACGTTTAATACATACTATAAGGCATGTCTTACCTTGCTTCAAAGTAGCCCATTAGATCTCCTGTCTTTCTACATTTCTAACAGATATTTTCATCTCTCGCTCTGTTTTTTTCTTCTCCGGCTAATTGCATTATGAAACTAACGTTCGCGTGTAGCCTAATGCCTTGTGAGCATTGCTGCGCTTATCATGTGAATAAATAATTGTTTTTCAACATTTTAAGCTAAATCTGTTGCGTCAGACTCATCGTTTTTAAGAGTCTGTTTGGAATAGGCTATTTATTACTTATCACAAATTGACCAATAGAATAGGTAGCCTAAACTTTTCTACTTATAGTAGGTTGACATAGGCTAGGGATTTTGCTGTTCGTTACTTGTCTCTTTGACTGAGGGAAAAGTAAATGTGTACAGTTATTCTAACATGTTCAAAGTGCACATCAGAAATCGGTAAGGACCGCACATCATTGCATCATTGACATGCATGTTTTGTTAATATGAATGATCATATTCTAAAATGTGATTTGTCATTCCAAGCACCGTGAGCGGATACCCCAACGAGGTTATGCACCCAATGCACATGGACCTGGTCAATTTCTAAAATGTCCATAAATGTTTTGAAATGTCCAGCGCCACATTTTCTTAAACTGAAACGCTGCTGCTGTGGTTGCAGCTCCAGTTCTGAACGAGTGACCAGCGTAGCATTGAGGTGAAAGATAACACCTTCATATTACTTGTGAAATAAGAAAAGTGAAACAGAATTTGGACGAGGGTTGAAGAGGATGGATGAAAAGAATGAGGAGCAGCGAGCGTGAAAATATATTAGCGAGGGTCGAGCGTGAATATATATTAGCATAGCATAACACAGGATTGTGTGACTAAGGTGAAAAGACGTAAATCACGTGAAGGAATAAAAGTGATGGAAGGAGTTGTGAACTCGCCATTAGAAGGAAACCATAGAAAACCAGTAAGATACTAGTCCGAAAATTGACGTTTTCGCGAGGCTAAACTACTATTGATTTAGAACCACGGAGAGTTACCGCAAAGAAAACAGAAGCTGCCTCCACTATTCCAGCACCATTTCAACACGATCTAATCACTTATGCTTAGTCTAATAAAGTGACAACTAAAATATACCAAAAACGATTTAGTCCAATGAACATAAGCTAAATATGATGTGGCTGTCCATTGTTCTGATTTCTGTGTGTGTGTGTGTGTGTATATGTCTGTGCGTGTGTGTGTGCAAGTAAAAACACCTGTTGACTCACCCTACTTGTAGAGAAATGCCAATTCCATCTTCTTTCATGTTGCCTAAATGGTCGATGGATACCTGGCTAAAAATACTTGTTCCCTAGCCTAACTTCCTTTCCCGGCCAGCTAGTTAGCATACTACATCTAGCTACATGTTGAATTTCCATTATTTTGTATGTTTTTCTGTTGGTCTATTTTGGGGGAAGCCTGGCTTCCCTTGGTAACCATGAATACACACCGCTGGTGCTAACCAAGGACCCGCAGGTTGCAGATGAACCTTGCACGCGAGCAGTAAGAGAACCAGCGTGGCAAATCCCATTGCTGGGTAGCTTTAATTTGCAAACAGAAGCTGGTGAATGTGACCAGCTGTTGTTAGTTGGGTAGGATGTTTTGACTCTTGCATAGAGAAATATTTCCCTGAGTCAGTTCAGGCAAGATTTAACCCGATTCTTAGAAACTAAAACTTCATCTGTAACAACAAACCACATTATTAGAGTGATGACAAAAATCCTGAAATTAGCATTCATAGCCCACAAGCAACATAACTGAAGCTGAAAGCTGGAGAATATAACCATTATTTGAAATGGAACTGATTGGACTGACTTAAAGGGATACTTCTGAATTTTGGCAATGAGGCCCAGAGTCAGATGAACTAGTGGATACCATTTTTATGTCTCTGTGTCCAGTATGGAAGTTACGAGGTAGTTTCGCAAGCCAATGATAACTAGGGTTAGCGCAATGCCTGGAAGTCTATGGGTATCCGCTACTGTAGCATGGCATTTAGTTTATGACGAGATTAAATACAAATGAAATGAAAGAGTGATGAGAGTTATAGCAGTAGTAGGTCTACTACTACTAAAGCATGGATTAAATATTCAATTTTTGGAATCACTGACGAATCAATTGATAAAATGACCGTGATATTGCAAAGCACCACTTGTGAAATAGGCTACGATTATGCATTTAAGCCAACTTCATAATGTCAAATATGATTGCGCTTACGACTTTAAGAATCATGTTTTCTCTGATTATTATACAATACCAATCCATGATTGCTGCCAATGGAGTGTCGGCGAGGCTGTACGACAAACTGCTCTTGGGTTCACCTTAGTTCGAGTCCACTCCTATGCAACCATATTGCTGTGAACAGCGCAGCAGCAGCAATCGGCCTGTGTAGACCAGCGAACAGGAGTTTACGGCCAGTCAGGGCACGACCATTAAAGGCACCGGTGTTATATGCATTCCATACATTGTAATACTGTAGATTTGATAGAGGGGAGAGAGCGATAGCAAGGAGAGAACACCACATTAAGGGGAAAGAGTAGGCCCTTGGGCTACAAACCTGAAACCAAGCATAAAGCCTAGACTGCAAACATGCACTTGATCCATGCTAGATCAACATGATAAATTAGACACACACTCTTTTAGAAAAAGATGCTATCTAGAACCTAAAACGGTTATTCGGCTTTCCCTATAGGAGAACCCTTTGAAGAACCCTTTTGGTTCAATGTAAAACCCTTTCCACAGATGGTTCAACATGGAACCCAACATAGTTCTACTTAGAACCAAAAGGGGTTATCGTATGGGGACAGGCGAAGAACCCATTGAGTGTAAACCGATGATGAGTGTATAAGATTGCCACCAGTAAGCATTTCATTGAACTGTGAAGCCTACACCACGTCTATCCTGTAGGACAAAATCATTTGATTGGATTGATTTGTACAGGCACAATAGCCACTACAATGAAGGGTCTATTATAATAACTATGCATATGCATTGTGTGCAGTGACAATGAGTAAGGAAGAATATCGTCTGAAATATAGGCTAATCATGAATTATACTTGCGAACCACAACCAGTAGCGTATATGCGCCCTTGTCCCTGCAGAGAACAGCTCTATTTGGAAATAACTCCTGAGAAAGTAAATGTTGGACACAAGATAAAATGGTGTTTAACAAAAACCCAGAGTAAATTTTCATGATGGTAAATATGAATCCTGAATGTAAAGAAAGCCCATATGGTTGAGTGTTCCCATGAATTGCCTCGAGACTATGCGTAAAGGGAGCATTTACAATAAATCCAACCAGATCTGATAGCTGAAGTGAATGATATTATATATCAACGTGGTATGACGGCAAACCACCGCCGCAATCTGAGAGATGTCATTTATCAAGCTCTCTTCTCCTGGGGGGAAAACATGGAGCAAAAAATATCGCAGCAAATGCTAAATGCTACCACAAACTCTGCGATGGAAAGGACACGCTGTAGCCTGGGATCGGAGGTTTTCAAGATCGCTGTTACATCTTCACAAGCTATGACCCTCCGGTACATTCGGGGGGAAACAGCAGGCTGACAAAGTTTACGTCTTTCCCATGAAATCCAAAATTTATTTTTGATACTGTCGCAAAGCTAACTAAGAAGCAGCATTCCCCAAGTGAGGATGGCTTTCACTTCAGCAGTAATAACTTCTTTGAGGAAAAGATCATGATCATTAGAAAGCAAATTACGGACTCCTCTTTAAATCTGCGTATTCCTCCAAAGCTCAGCTGTCCTGAGTCTGCACAACTCTGCCAGGACCTAGGATCAAGAGAGACACTTAAGTGTTTTAGTACTATATCTCTTGACACAATGATGAAAATAATCATGGCCTCTAAACCTTCAAGCTGCATACTGGACCCTATTCCAACTAAACTACTTAAAGAGCTGCTTCATGTGCTTGGCCCTCCTATGTTGAACATAATAAACGGCTCTCTATCCACCGGATGTGTACCAAACTCACTAAAAGTGGCAGTAATAAAGCCTCTCTTGAAAAAGCCAAACCTTGACCCAGAAAATATAAAAAACTATCGGCCTATATCGAATCTTCCATTCCTCTCAAAAATTTTAGAAAAAGCTGAAGGCAGCAACTCACTGCCTTCCTGAAGACAAACAATATATACGAAATGCTTCAGTCTGGTTTTAGACCCCATCATAGCACTGAGACTGCACTTGTGAAGGTGGTAAATGACCTTTTAATGGCGTCAGACCGAGGCTCTGCATCTGTCCTCGTGCTACTAGACCTTAGTGCTGCCTTTGATACCTTTGATACCATCGATCACCATGATACCATCGATCACCTTTTGGAGAGATTGGAAACCCAAATTGGTCTACACGGACAAGTTCTGGCCTGGTTTAGATCTTATCTGTCGGAAAGATATCAGTTTGTCTCTGTGAATGATTTGTCCTCTGACAAATCAACTGTACATTTCGGTGTTCCTCAAGGTTCCGTTTTAGGACCACTATTGTTTTCACTATATATTTTACCTCTTGGGGATGTCATTCGAAAACATAATGTTAACTTTCACTGCTAGGCGGATGACACACAGCTGTACATTTCAATGAAACATGGTGAAGCCCCAAAATTGCCCTCGCTAGAAGCCTGTGTTTCAGACATAAGGAAGTGGATGGCTGAAAACGTTCTACTTTTAAACTCGGACAAAACAGAGATGCTTGTTCTAGGTCCCAAGAAACAAAGAGATCTTCTGTTAAATCTGACAATTAATCTTGATGGTTGTAAAGTCGTCTCAAATAAAACTGTGAAGGACCTCGGCGTTACTCTGGACCCTAATCTCTCTTTTGACAAACATATCAAGACTGTTTCAAGGACAGCTTTTTTCCATCTACGTATCATTGCAAAAATCAGACTCTACTTTCCGGCTACCCGGATAAAGCACTAAATAAACTTCAGTTAGTGCTAAATACGGCTGCTAGAATACTGACTAGAACCAAAAAATGTGATCATATTACTCCAGTGCTAGCCTCCCTACACTGGCTTCATGCTAAGACAAGGGCTGATTTCAAGGTTTTACTGTTAACCTACAAAGTGTTACATGGGCTTGCTCCTACCTATCTTTCCGAGTTGGTCCTGCCGTACATACCTACACGTACGCTACGGTCACAAGACGCAGGCCTCCTAATTGTCCCTAGAATTTCTAAGCAAACAGCTGGAGGCAGGGCTTTCTCCTATATATCTCCATTTTATGGAATGGTCTGCCTACCCATGTGAGAGACGCAGACTCGGTCTCAACCTTTAAGTCTTTACTGAAGACTTATCTCTTCAGTAGGTCCTATGATTGAGTGTAGTCTGGCCCAGGAGTGTGAAGGTGAACGGAAAGGCTCTGGAGCAACGAACCGCCCTTGCTGTCTCTGCCTGGCCGGTTGCCCTCTCTCCACTGGGATTCTCTGCCTCTAACCCTATTACAGGGGCTGAGTCACTGGCTTACTGGTGCTCTTTCATGCCGTCCCTAGGAGGGGTGCGTCACTTGAGTGGGTTGAGTCACTGACGTGATCTTCCTGTCTGGGTTGGCGCCCCCCCCCCCCCCCCCTTGGGTTGTGCCGTGGCGGAGATCTTTGTGGGCTATACTCGGCCTTGTCTCAGGATGGTAAGTTGGTGGTTGAAGATATCCCTCTAGTGGTGTGGGGGCTGTGCCTTGGCAAAGTGGGTGGGGTTATATCCTTCCTGTTTGGCCCTGTCCGGTGGTATCATCGGATGGGGCCACAGTGTCTCCTGACCCTTCCTGTCTCAGCCTCCAGTATTTATGCTGCATTAGTTTATGTGTCGGGGGGCTAGGGTCAGTTTGTTATATCTGGAGTACTTCTCCTGTCTTATCCGGTGTCCTGTGTGAATTTAAGTATGCTCTCTCTAATTCTCTCTTTCTTTCTTTCTCTCTCTCGGAGGACCTGAGCCCTAGGACCATGCCTCAGGACGACCTGACATGATGACGCCTTGCTGTCCCAAGTCCACCTGGCCATGCTGCTGCTCCAGTTTCAACTGTTCTGCCTGCGGCTATGGAACCCTGACCTGTTCACCGGACGTGCTACCTGTCCCAGACCTGCTGTTTTCAACTCTCTAGAGACCGCAGGAGCGGTAGAGATACTCTTAATGATCGGCTATGAAAAGCCGACTGACATTTACTCCTGAGGTGCTGCACCCTCGACAACCACTGTGATTATTATTATTTGACCATGCTGGTCATTTATGAACATTTGAACATCTTGGCCATGTTCTGTTATAATCTCCACCCGGCACAGCCAGAAGAGGACTGGCCACCCCTCATAGCCTGGTTCCTCTCTAGATTTCTTCCTAGATTTTTGCCTTTCTATGGAGTTTTTCCTAGCCACCTTGCTCCTACACCTGCATTGCTTGCTGTTTGGGGTTTTAGGCTGGGTTTCTGTACAGCACTTTGAGATATCAGCTGATGTAAGAAGGGCTATACAAATACATTTTGATTTGATGATTTGATTTGATAAGCAGTTTACAAAATATGAATTATTAATTTAGAATATTTTATAAATCAGTTAGAACCTATTGCTTAAATGTGTGCTTTTTATTTTGGTGCTTTCCAAATAGTTAGCTTATGAAATAAAACATTTTGAAAGCATAAACAACAGATCATACTAATGATGTGCAATAACAACAATGTACTTTCTTTTTTGTAATCTGTTTATTGAGAAGTTCACATAAAACGTAATAACCTCAGTTTCTGGCTGCTCCCCCATTCCCAAGACTGGATAATGATCAGATCAGAGGTTTGATGCCGATACCTATTATATGGGCCATCGGTTCACTGTTTCTTGCCCAACCAGACACTGGTCCAAAATAAGCACATTTTCGGCTCATATCATATTACTATTTGTTCAGATACCAATTTTTATTTGGCTCTAGGATATGGTTCCCTAGAGAATGTAGCCTACACAGTTGCCATAAAGAAGGTCATTACGATTCCAAAAACAAGTTCAAATCCTCCTAAAGGTAAGCCAACGCTTATCTAAGAGTATTTCCACAACGGGTTTTGAATGGATGTCTTCCACCGAGGTAAGCTACTTAAATAGTTCAACCGTACCAGGTAGAAAAAAGTGATACGCTCATCATATTATCAATGCCAAGTAACGAAATGATCATTCAGCCTACATAATACAAATAAATGAAAGTTAGAGTTATTGAAACAACGATTAGTATCAAATACAACACCAGCAGATTAAATCACAGGCCAATTCCCCACAATATTTTCCCAACGAACATGGGATTGAAACCGGTGACCCTCCGGTGTGTGAATTATTTTAATGAACTCATCCACCTGGTCAAATTATGTCAGCATGACAAAACATTGAGGTGAGGGAAATTTGTGTTTTTCTAAGGTGAAAGTAAAAAATACAAGTATTGGTATATTCTTTTGTAAATGTTTCAATTATGGGAGTATCGATTAACAGCTATGTTTGTTGAAAAAAGGAAAGGGAGAGCTATATTTCAAACCTAGGTCATATTGTACAGAGACATTGCCACTGTCAGTATCCAATATATTCCAAGCTCTTTTGTGCTTATCCTATAAAGAGCTTAATTTCCTGTTACAAAAGGAATAAGCTACTAGCAAAAATTGTGACAACCAACCCCATACTATGTGGCATCCAAACCGCACGATGGGGCTGGTTGTCACATGTGGACAGAGTGTGTTTGATGGCTTATAACTTGATGTTACAATACAAAATGGGCCCCATTTCCACCCAATACCTTAGTCTTTCTCCTAATATTTAAAAAAAAGTATTGAAATACACACAAGAGTAATGACATCCAACCCCAGTCTCCCCTATCTGCTGTTATTTTGGTATAGTTGACTGACTTTAAAACAAGTGTGCAAAAGTCTGGTACAGCAAACCTATCAAAGGAAATGTCAGCTTTCCCATTGGGTAGAAGAGTCCCTTCATGGAACAGAATGACAGATAAAGAGCAGGTGTTCTCAGGTGTTCTCCAAAGGGCACCAATCCCTCTAGCAATAGAGCCTGTGTTTGACACATCTGCCAAGCCAGAACATGACCTCCAGCCTAGCAGTGAATGCAGCTAAAACGACCTAACCATACAGTGCAAAGCTAGCAGTAGCCTATTGCACCATGGATCAATACTGACCAAATTGCTTTACTTTATCTCTAGATCAAATGTTCTGTGTCACGTGCGCCGAATACAACAGGTGTCGACTTTATCGTGAAATGCTTACTTAATATGGATCCCTTCACGCGCCAATCCCTTTAGCGGGATCGATTTGACAACATCCAGAGAAATGGCAGCGCGTCAAATTCATTCATTCACGAAAATATGTGTAATACATCAAAATAAAGCTTAACTTCTTGTTAATCCAGCCGCTGTGTCAGATTTCAAAAAGGCTTTACGGCGAAAGCAGCCCATGCGGTTATCTGAGGACAGCGCCCCGCATACAAACACATGAAATTCATTTTTCAACCAGGCAGGTGCGACACAAAAGTCAGAAATAGCCATATAATAAATGCTTTACCTTTGAAGATCTTCTTCTTTTTGCAATCCCAAATGTCTCATTGACACAATGAATGGTCGTTTTGTTCGATAAATTCCTTCTTTATATCCCCAAAATGCCAATTTATTTGGCGCGTTTGATTCAGAAATACACCGGTTCCAACTCACCCAACATGACTACAAAGTATCTAATAAGTTACCTGTAAACTTGGTCCAAACATTTCAAACAACGTTCCTAATCCAACCTCAGGTATCCTAAAATGTAAATAATCGATAAAATTTAAGACGGAATAAACTGTTTCTAATACCGGATAAAAACAACGTGAAGCGCGTTCCAGTTCACGCACACCAAAACAGTAGAGTCCACCTGGAGTGACATTACAATGAATAGCACTACTTCTTCATTTCTCAAAAGAAAAACATTGAACAATTTCTAAAGACTGTTGACATCTAGTGAAAGCCATAGGAACTGCAACCAGGTTCCTCATAAATAGGGCTTCCCATAGAAAACAATTGGGAATCCTATGACCTCAATTCTTTTCCCCCCTGGATGGTTTGTCCCGTGGGTTTCGCCTGGCAAATCAGTTCTGTTATACTCACAGACATTATTTTAACAGTTTTAGAAACGTCAGAGTGTTTTCTATCCAAATATACCAATTATATGCATATCCTAGCTTCTGGGCCTGAGTAACAGGCAGTTCACTTTGGGAACACTTTTCATCCGGACGTCAAAATACTGCCTCCTAGCCTTAAGAAGTTTTGCCAACAATGCAGAGTTAAAAAGCAAGACAATTAGCTAATAATAATTACAAATACTAACACAATATATACCAAGTCAATGTGCAGGGTACGAGGTAGTTGAGGTAATACAGTATTTACATGTAGGTATGGGTAAAAGTGACTAGGCAATCAGAATAGATAATAAACAGAGTAGCAGCAACGTATGTGGAGAGTGTGAAAGAGTGTGTGCGTGTGTGTGTTGGAGTGAAAGTGTGGGTAGAGTCTAGTGAGTGTACATAGAGTCAGTGTAAGAGTCACTGCAAAAAAGGGTCAATGCAATAGTCCAGGTAGCCATTTGATTAACTGTTCAGCAGTCTTATGGCTTGGGGGTAGATGCTGTTCAGGTGCCTTTTGGTGTATTGTCATTCAGTTTTTGCCCGTCATTTCAGTGCAGTAACATGAAAGGCACAGAACATGAAATTATAGTTATCATGTAGAAAATATATTAAATGAATCTCCTATTTACTGAATTACACATTTAGTTTGCTACCTGTCGTTAATTGTTAAACATTACTATGTATCATTACTATGCCAGTCAGTGAATTTTCATTGTAAATTCATACAGTACAGCCAACCTTTCTTTTCCCCATCTCCAGAAGAGGGCACTGGAAGTACAACTCTACTGGGCTAGAGTGCCCAATGGCAAAAGGATGGGAATCAGCCATTGCAAGATTATAAATGCCATACATACAGCCAATAAAGTAACAGTTTTAAGGTTTTACTTCATGAGAGAACTTGAACACAGAATAGTAAAATGTGCCAGGGCAAAGCAATCTCTCCTCAAAATTGCATGAGTATTTTGTAGGCCTAATGGCTAGACTAATGGCTAGACTTTATACACTGAATTTAGCTGATCATTTGGCAACCTCAGAGTGTACCCCAAAAACACTGGTGTAAAGTACTTAAGTAGTACTTATAGTATTTTTACTTAAGTCGTTTTTTGCGGAATCTGTACTTTTACAATTTATATTTTTGACTACTTTTACTTCACTACATTCCTAAAGAAAATTAAGTAATTTTTACTCCATATATTTTCTCTGACACCCAAAAGTAATTGTTACATTTTGAATTCTTAGCAGGACAGGAAAATGGTCAAATTCACACACTTATCAAGAGAACATCCATGGTCATCCCTACTGCCTCTGATCTGGTGGACTCACTAACACATGCTTCATTTGTAAATTATGTCTGAGTGTTGCACTGTGCCCCTGGCTATGCGTAAATAAATTAAATAACAGAAAATGGCGCTGTCTGGTTTGCTTAATATAAGGAATTTGAAATTATTTATACTTTTACTTTTGATACTGAAGTATATTTTAGCAATTACATTTACTTTTGATACTTAAGTATATTTAAACCAAATACTTTTAGACTTTTACTCAAGTAGTATTTTACTGGGTCACTTTTACTTGAGTTTTCTATTAAGGTATCTGCCCAAAAGAGGAGCTACTGCCTTTTACTATATCTCTCATAGCCCACTGATGATGGAGACCATTCAAGTGAACAGTGATGTTTAATAGCTGGCCTATACATCTACACTGAACAAAAATATAAACGCAACATGTTAAGTGTCGGTCCCATGTTCCATGAGCTGAAATAAAAGATCCCAGAAATGTTCCATACGCAGCACAAAAAGCTTATTTCTCTCAAATTTTGTGCACAAATTTGTTTACATCCCTGCTATTGACCATTTATCCTTTGCCAAGATAATCCATCCACCTGACAGGTGTGGCATATCAAGAAGCTGATTAAACAGCATGATCATTACACAGATGCACCTTGTGCTGGGGACAATAAAATGCCACTCTAAAATGTGCATGTTTTGTCACACAACACAATGCCACAGATGTCTCAAGTTTTGAGGAAACATGCAATTGTCATGCTGACTGCAGGACTGTCCACCAGAGCTGTTGCCAGAGAATTGAATGTTAATTTCTCTACCATAAGCGAGGACATGTATGGCGTCATGTGGGTGAGTGGTTTGCTGATGTCAACATTGTGAACAGAGTGCCCCATGGTGGCGGTAGGGTTATGATATGGGCAGGTATAAGCTATGGACAACGAATATAATAGCATTTTATCTATGGCAATTTGAACGCACAGAGATACCGTGATATAATCCTGAGGTCCATTGTTGTAACATTCATCCGCTGCAATCACCTCATGTTTCAGCATGGTAATGCACGGCCACATGTCGCAAGGATCTGTATACAATTCCTGGAAGCTGAAAATGTCCAACTTCTTCCATGGCCTGCATACTCACCAGACATGTCACCCATTGAGCATGTTTGGATGCTCTGGAACGATGACAGTGTGAAGAAGTTGGACATTTGGAAGTTGGAACTATGACAGTGTGTCCCAGTTCCCACCAATATCCAGCAACTTCGCACAGCTGTTGAAGATGAGTGGGCCAACCTTCCACAGATCACAATCAACAGCCTGATCAACTATGGGGAGATGTGTCACGCTGCATGAGGCAAATGGTGGTCACGCCAGATACTGTCTGTTTGTCTGATCCACACTATTCCCAGTCATGTGTTAGCCATCAATAAGGGCCTAATGGATTTATTTAAATTTACTGATTTCCTTGTATGAACTGTAACTCAGTAAAATATTTGAAATTTTTGCATTAACATTTTTGTTCTGTATAGTTTGAGGGCAAATCACATGCAACACTTAACTTCATCTGCCACACAAGCAAATACTTTGAACTCTTACCAAAGCCTCAGGATTATAGTCTATGCGTCATACTTTTAAAATATTGTTTTGCCCGGAATGTGCCTCCTAAATGCATGCTTTAATAAAACAGTTGCTCATAGTCATAGCACCATGGTTCATTTTTCAGTGTGCAAGTGCCTCCCATACAAATTAGATCTGAGGAGTCACGCACTTGACGTAGGCAGGAAGCAGAGGCTCGGCGTGTCACTGCTGCACGTAGTGCGCAGCGTGACTGACCAAGTCCTCTTCAAATAATCATGTACAAGACATTTTGAGATAAAAACGCGCACGTAACGACGACTCACCTTTATTTCGATAGACACAAACTGGAGTTTTTAGATAACCTACATGAGTAAAATGCGCTTCTAAAACCGGGAATTCTCATGTTCATCGTATTTGGCCACAGTGGTAGCATGAACGCATCACATCCAGAGGCTCAGCCTCATCTCGGAACACCTTTTGCCTCGCTGTCCTCGGAAGGCTGTGGCAAACCTTTGAGAGGGGAGGGAAAGCCGCAAGTGTATATCAGAATGTGTTTAATCTCTGTTTAGCAATGGAAGTTGCTGGAATTGGTGAAGGGGCAGTGGATACGCGTGGATATCACTGGACACCGAATAAGCTTGTTCTCGAAAGAATTCTTGGCGTTGCATCCTCGGTTACTTTTACAATGTCAAAATCAAGGAGATCCTCTTGAGGCTTGAAGTATGCACGGACATTGGCACATCAATCAAAATCGCCTATCAAGGCACAATATTTACCCGTTTGTATCCATCATTGTGAATAATTTAACTTAATACACCTGCTGTCCTCAATGAAATATGGGCAGAACCAAATGTATTTCATAGCGCATCAAATGAAAAGTCGTTATACGGTGTCTCAACCAGATTTACGCTGAATCCAGCTGCGGAACGGCGGGAACTGAGTTCTGACCATCTGCATCTCGCCTTGGGAAGAAGCTGTCACCATCGAAGTGGATATGTTGACATTAACGTGAAGATGGGTTTAGTTTTCGGTCTCTTGTGGCTGTTCAACATATTTTTGGAGGGCATTCATTGCCAAGGAGTGTATGGTAAGCCAATGTATTTCTAAATACCCAACAGCTATGATTAATACCAACTTGACCTTGTGAAAATTGAGTCGAATGCAAGATATTTTGTACAGTGTATCTCTTTTTCTGTAGGCTATAATAGCCTATGACTCGCCCACAATGTAGTAGATTACAACAGGTATGTATGTCATCATTACATTTAAAGACGGTGGCTCGCTCAAACCACAGGTGCTCTCAAGGCATTCGGCTATTTGAACCAATGTAGCATTGACACTGTTTCCGAGCGTCTAAAAAGATGCATCTCATCATCAGTGGTGGTGTTTATATTCCGCTACCGTGTTTGTGTGTGCGTTAAAGCGACTGGTTTAGCACCAACCCACGACCGATTGTGGAGCCTCAATCTACCACCCACGGCAGCACAAGCCTGGCAAAGGCATCAACCTCTAATCTGATGTATAGAGCTGGTGGAATTTGATGGAATCCTGTCCTTAGACCTATATATCTAAATGTTGGATTCAATCACATCTGAACGGTTAGAGAAAATGATAGCCTATATTGTACGTCGAAGGTTGAAATGTGAGAATAATGTTATATGAGCAATAATGTCATTGTGGTCCTTTTAAAACCAACACCTAGAAATGGTCTTGAAATAGGGTTTCATTGCCCCATTTTCTTTACCGATTTAATAATCATTAGCTCAATGTCGTTCCCAGAGACTAATACTTTGACAAAATCAGATTACTGGCATTGAAAATTTGGCACCCAGAATCTCGTCAGTCCATGACTGCAACTGGGGGGAGGGCTATTCCTAATTTGGTGTCATATTTGATCCAATGTTCAACTTAATGCATGATCAAATCAAAATGTATTTATCACATGCTTTGTAAATAACAGGTGTAGACTAACAGTGAAATGCTTACTGACAGGCCCTTCCCAACAATGCAGAGAGAAAGAAAATACAGAAATAATAGAAAAGTAATAATAAATACACAATGAGTAACAATAACTTTGCTATATACACAGGTACTGAGTGGATGTGCAGGGGTACGAGGTAATTGATGTGGATACTGTATGTACATATAGCTTGGAATAAAGTGACTAGGTAACAGGATACATAATAAACAGTAACAGCAGGCAAAAAGGGGCAATAGACTGGGTAGCTATTTGGTTATTTAACTAACTATTTAGCAGTCTTATGGCTTGGGGGTAGAAGCTGTTCAGGGTCCTGTTTGTTCCAGACTTGGTGCATCGGTACCACTTGATTTAAATACTATGGTGGCCAATAGCCAGCTGCCGGTGGTGGGCATGAATCAGGGGCACTGCCTGTGGTTATGGGGTGAGCCGAGTGCATGATCACCTGTGCCATTAAGGTTCAGACCTCTTGTCATTGACTGTAGTCCACTCACATACAGGGAGTATACATTAGGACTATCCAACCACTGCCGCCAATGTAGCAATTGATGGAGAACAGCTGGACCACGGCTTGAATAAGCTATTCTGTGGGTACAGGTCGAGGGCACTACCAACAAGTTCCAGACTTTTGGCAGAAGCTGTAGTATACATTGCTCACTCACAGGGAGGCCACAGTATTGTTTTGCTATATGTTACACGTGACCCAACCTTTATGAGTGGTTTCCTACTGGAATGTGGCTGACTATTATTATTTTTATTCAGTTTTTTTTTCAGATACAAAGTAACTTTGGGGTACAAAAAACAAATGTGCATTTATTCCTGTCTTCCTATTCCTCTCCCCTCAGCAGTCCCTACCCTTGTTGTAATGGGACTATCTAGGCCTAGGGTACCAAGTCTAAAAAGGGGCAACCAACATTGTTTCTAACAATGTAGGAGTCCATTAATCAAGCATTTGAATGCACTGAAAACAGCATTTATTGTTAAATGTACACATTAATGCATTGTGTTCATCTACAAAATAAAAACATTTAATTGAACTTAGTTTGCACAATTTCCAAATTTAGAGTATATATAAAAATAAAAAAAACAACCAAAACTATCTGACAGGGTAGTATAAATATAGTGAGAAAATACTAAACATGCAAAACAGATTCAATAAAAAATACTAAGATATTAATAAAAAACAAACAGGAAATTGGTCCATGATTTACCTTCGACAGATTTTGTGAATATACAACGTAACGCAAAATACTTCTCTATGGCATTCATTTTAAAAGTGATTAAAATTAGAAAGTTATGATTTCTGGTTAAAGTCACTCTACATTCCTCCACAATAGGGTGTTATACCAACGTATATGCATCCATTAAACAAACCGCTTCCAAATAACTCGCCTAAAAACCAGTCAGATCATAGTCAGTTGGAAATTTAGAAATCTGATCGCAAATATTCTAAAATAAAGAATTAGGCCATTGAGGTAGTGATGCCTAACTCTAGCCTCCGTGGTGGTCTATGAGTAATTTGATGATCCTGTTGATGCAGGAATGCAAACTTGTAGTGTATTCAAGGTTTAAAAAGGCTTCTAAAGTGTGTAATTTCCGCTTAAAAATGTTAGACTTTATATGCCCTAATGAAAAATGAATCAACCCCTATAAAAAAGGGTTAATTAATTATAATCCACAAAACAATTCACATTTCCTGCTTTGTGAAACTGTCTCAAATTAAGATAACTTTTATTTATTTTTTTGTACAGTGAATACATAAGGAATCACTGTAGGTTGCAACATTGTTAAATGTCTGCAAATCTTTAACTGTAGGAACATTTTTATATGTAGGCAAAAAAATCTACATTTTTCCCCCCTCACAGACCAGCTAAAATCATTAATACTCACTCCTTGGCCCCAAATTGCAATATTACTGCATTTAGATATGCATAGTGACTGTAATGGATTCAGAGGCTTTGACGGATAAAGGTACACCTTAGCACTTTCATTTGGTTGGTCTGAAAGCAGGTACATTTTTAATCAGTCTTTTTTAAATTCTCATTTTGTGTTTTTATTGAAGATCAAGTAGAAATGTAAAGTTAAATGAACAAAGACTTGAATTAATTGTCAACCTGGAAGGATATAGTAGTGCTAATGGTTACCATTGGAGTGCTGGCACGAGTGTAGTGTCAAATCTTACCAGAATTTGTACATGCCAAATTTACATAGGTTATATGTTCATACCTTGTTAGGAAATCATACATTCTTTAAAGCTGTGTAGCGTTGAGACTTTTTTTTGTAGAAAACTAAGATTGTGATTTTTACTGTGTCTTGTAGTGTTCAGTATTTTACTCCTGTCACAGTAGGCATACATCATTTACATTTGCTCTGGAGAATGAGATTTAATTGCACCTCACTTTAAATGCAGTCTATCAAATCTCTGCAGCATTAAAATATAGTTGTATAGCTTTCCTTTTCTTTCAATGCTTTTGAAGTCTACAAAACCTTGAACATGCCTGCTCAGTGGGTCTTCATGGCCTAGACCCGAATTTGACTTCTAAGCTATTCAAATTAACGTTGATTGCAAAAGATGAGGATTTTTTTTGCATTTAAGTTCTTATTTCTTTTTCCACAGATGCCTTCACAATTATCTTGCATCCAGGCCCCCTCATTCTCTAGCAGTGGGACTGGGAACCATATTCAAATGAGTCCTCTCTCACCCACCTGCTTCTATCTATCCTACAAATTCTCAGAGGGGTAGACTTGATCCATCGGTCATATACTGTGTAGCCTCAGGTCCAGGCTCCCTTCACTTGGGAGTATGGTTACGTGAGACTATAGACACTATGTGACTGAATAAAAATTAATTGAAAAATTAATTGACTTCTCTACACATCTTGAATCCTTTTCACGGTATGATGACGTCACCTCTGCCTCATAGAATCGACACAACTTGCAATTCGTAACCACGGGCTGCAGAGATACCTGATTCCCCAGTCACATTCACTTAGTTAATTGCCTAGAGAACATGCTGCAACGAATAGAAGTATACGCTCCTATATGGAGCGTTCGGCTCAGTTCAAGTAAAAATAAAGCATTTCTCGAAGGCATCCGATCAGTCTGCAGTCTTTCAGTGGGTGGTGTGAACATTGACCCCTGAGACTGAATGCTTCAAGTAATTCTTCCATGCTTATACACTACCGTATGCCTCCTTTGTGCTGTAGTATGGTACTGTAGGTTAAATGATCTGCAAACTGGGGAATCAAAATGGCCCTTTGATAATTTCCATTAATCTTTTAGCTGTGATGAGGCGGCATGCCAGCATGCCTACCACAGCATTCTGCAGCGATACGCCATCCCATCTGGTTTGCGCTTAGCGGGACTATCATTTGTTTTTCAACAGGACAATGACCCAAAACACACCTCCAGGCTGTGTAAGAGCTATTTAAGCTCAGCATATGTGGGAACTCCTTCAAGACTGTTGGAAAAGCATTCCTCATTGAAGCTCGTTGAGAGAATGCCAAGAGTGTGAAAAGCTGTCATCAAGGCAAAGGGCGGCTACTTTGAAGAATCTCAAATTTAAAATATATTTTGATTTGTTTAACACTTTTATGGTTATCAAACTCAGCAAAAAAAGAAACGTGCCTTTTTCAGGACCCTGTCTTTCAAAGATAATTCGTAAAAATCCAAATATCTTAATTGTAAAGGGTTTAAACACTGTTTCCCATGCTTGTTCAATGAACCATAAACAATTTAATGAACATGCACCTGTGGAATGGTCGTTAAAACACTAACAGCTTACAGACGGTAGGCAATTAAGGTCACAGTTACATGGCTTTAAAAAAATATTCCCCATGTAATGTTAACCTCACTAGGGTATGTGGGACGGTAGCGTCCCACCTCGTCCCACCTAGCCAGTGAAACTGCAGGGCGCCTAATTCAAAACAGAAATCCCATAATTTAAATTCCTCAAACACTTGATACACTTGTTGTAAATCCAGCCACAGTGTCCGATTTCAAAAAGGTTTTACAACGAAAGCACACCAAACGACTATGTTAGGTTAGAGCCAAGTCACAGAAAAAGACAGCCATTTTTCCAGCCAAAGAGAGGAGTAACAAAAAGCAGAAAGAGATAAAATGAATCACTAACTTTTGATGATATTCATCAGATGACACTCATAGGACTTCATGTTACACAATACATTTATGTTTTGTTCGGTAAAGTTCATATTTATATCCAAAAATCTGAGTTTAGGTGGGACGCTACTGTCTCACTTGGAAAAAAGACAGAGAAAATGCAGAGCATTTTGTTTGGATTTTGGATTTTTTTCTCAGGTTTTTTCTCAGGTTTTTGCCTGCCATATGAGTTCTGTTATACTCACAGACATCATTCAAACAGTTTTCGAAACTTCCGTGTTTTCTATTCAATAGTAATAATAATATGCATATGTTAGCATCTGGGACAGAGTAGGAAGCAGTTCACTCTGGGCACGCTATTCATCCAAAGTGAAAATGCTGCCCCCTATCCCTAAAAAGTTAAGAACTGGGTTGAATGCACTATTTCTCAGAAACTGCAGGTTGGGTATGGCAAAACAGTTTTAGGGTGATTTTAACCACTTCCGGTTGCTCCAGGAAACTTAGAATCGACACAGGTAGACCTCATAGTGGCCTGATGGATTCATTGCAAACTGTTTGATGTAAACACCTTCTTTTAACTGTTAATGGTTAATGCCACACGGTCAAGGTTTGCACAGATTGGGAGGACCTTAGGAACATTCCTGTGGTTGAATTGTCCTTCTAACCTTAATGTTTCCGCCGCTGTCCCCCAAAAGCACCTGAAATTTAGGGCCAGGCTTCATTATGGGCCTACTTTTTTTCACATTCGCTGCGCTCAGACCGAGCAAGCTACGGTCAAGCGGGCCATCTCGTTGAACTTGGCACTGCCTAGAGATTATGGTAATGACATTGCAGGCTCTGTGTGTCTTTAAGCCCCGCACTGTGTCACTCCATCCTTGCTGTGTGTGTGTGAGGTTTTTCTTTGACATCTGTTGGGAGAAATGACTGATTTACAGTTCATGAGGGTTGCCTAATCACACATGAAGTTTTGGAAAGATGTAACCTTTTTAACCCTTCGAAACAGCCCCTATGACCACAATTTAAGGCACTTCCGGTTGACACAGGAAGCTGAAAGTGAACACATATCCTCCTTGGGGTAGGCTCTTACAAGTCTTTACGTTAAGAACTGACTTATTTACAAAGGGTTGAATGATTGAGTGTTATTTCAGAAAATCACAGAAATCACATAGAGTTCTGAAACCCACCTTAACGGATTCGTCTGAACTGGATCTGTAACTTTTTTGAAAAAAAAAAAAATTCTTTGAGCATCACCAATACATACATTGTATGATATCTCTTAAATTACGATAGATTAATGTCTGTATTTTTTTTCCTTACACCGTAGGTTCATGTACTTCGACGTGAAGCAGTCAAATTAGAGCTCTATTTTCGTTTTTGACCTTTAATCCCAGAAAAATGGCCTTAACTCAAAAAGCGTTGAGACCTCGACGCCATCTTGTTCGGGGCTAACTGCCCATTATGCCAAACCTATGCTCACCAAGTTTCGTCTTCAAAGTCTTTTCCGTTTAGGAGAAATGGCCATGTCGTGATTGGTGATGTTTTGTACATTTGCAATAAGATTCCATTCGCCATCTGCTGGAATTTACCGGGACAGCGGAAAAATGACCAAAATTTGAAAGTTTTATAAAATGGAAACCGAATGTCCAAGAGACTTCGTTCGATGACTTCCCGGAAGATCTGGCCCCGGTGCACTGCTCGCCGCCGCCATTCGCGGACGTCTAGTAAGGGACCGTACATTTGCAATATGGAGTTTCTCATCAATCATACAGCAAATGCCAAAATGTGCCCTTCATGTATGATAGGGAATTTTAATTTTATAAAATTATTATTATAAAATTATTAATATTACCTGATTTAAGCTAATCAGGAAAATAATTAACTAGAAAGTCGGGGCACCATGAAATAATGTTTATAGAGCTGTTATCTTCCGAATAAACTCTTAAAGACCTGGTAATCTTTTTCATCAATAGCAGTCAATATTCAATCGTCACCTTGTTTCAGTCTCATCTGAAAGTTGTACATTCTTGGTCTTCACGAACACTGGATAACAAGTTGAATCAGCAATACAAACTTTGGTTTAATTATTTATTTACTAAATACCTAAATAATCACACATAATTTCATAAACACATAATGGTTCATAAATTGATTACTAATTATGTCCTACAAGAAAACGTCCCATTTCCTGGTTGCTAAAATTCTAATAGTTTGCTTAATTTCAGTTTATCTGACAAAACATGCAAGTATAGCGTAGAGAATCAAACAGCTGTGAAATATATTTTCCATAAACAAAAAATATTGTGTTTTCAGCTGTTTGAAGCTGGTGCACAAAATCGTAAAAGACGCAAAAACGAAACTTAAGAAGGGGAACCAATGAAATAGAGCACATAGCCTTATAAATGTGCCCATTTGTAAGTTAAGATTTGTATTTCGTCTTCTCAAAAGTGAACCACCACCTGGATTCGGTCCTATGTAGCAAAATTTGAACTTGTGATTTTTACATTGGATAAAAGTAGAGACTCATAAACTGCAGTTGAGGAACAATGAGAAAGTAATTCTGCTTTGAAAGTTGATAAACTTGTAACCCCACTTTTGAGAAAATGGTCCTAGAATGTTTTTGGACACCTACTGGAGAGCTCTTCTTTGTCTAAACCCATTCAGTATCGTTCACACCCTCTTAAGCCTGAGCCCCACCCCTCTTTAAGGTTTCACATGTGAGGCCATGTGCTAAACAGAGTGAGAAGTGTAGTAAACAATTTCATGACTAAAAGTAGTAGCCTACAGTAAAGAAAAACTCCAGGTAAAAATACACTATCTAGTCCTTGGCCTATATCCTAATCTGACTTTGGTGCAGGTCATGTTGTTTACATTACAGTCTCTGCTAAACACACACTATATATCAAATAAAAGCTACGTTTATTTGTCACATGCACAGGATACAGAAGATGTAAACGGTACAGTGAAATGGTTACTTGCATATTTGTATAGTAGCAATATCATAAAACAAAGTGTCCAGATAATTATTAGATGATGCTTACCCAGACACGCTTGTCTAAATTAATGTAAAACAAATGCTATAACCACCCCCCAGCCACATCTAGCTAAGTGGATGGGTCACTATTGTCTAGAAATGTATACATGTTCATGAAATACAGTAGATCGCCGTAATCACCCCCAAACACACCAGGCTAACTTGATGGGTCATGTATGTATGTGTCCTCTCCCAATGTCACAGTCGCTCCTACGCCCAGTGTCCACTGAACAGAAGCCAAGCTTTGAAATATAAATTTCCGTGATCTAGAGGCCTTTGGAGGTTGAGAATATAATACCCATTACATTTAGGGGGCTTTCACACCAAAACGGCTTGGAGCGTTTTTCATGAACTACGGCACATTTTCCACCTTACAGCGTTTTTAAACATAATTTTGAGCTATAGTTGTAATCAGTTAGATTATTTGTTACGTTGTATTTTTTTCATTTTGTCCTGTTTGCCAAATGTCAAACGAATGAAAACCCCCCTCTTTGTTTATTGGACAAAAATGCTCACATATCATCTATGATTATCATGAAGTATCACTTCTGATCCAATCTTCATATTACTTTCGCTCTGGTCTTCTAACAACATTCGGGAAGAACGTATTGCTATAACGCATTGCTATATCAAACAACCCTCTGCATGTTTTTTTTTCTCCATTGGTACTTTCTGCAGAAAAAACTGCAGAAAGGTCTCAAAGGTTACCTGCGAGGCCAATACATGAAAGAATAAAATGTTAACCAGAGAGAGCAAAAGGGCAAAGTACAAGAACAGTTTGAGGATAAATAACCCACCATGAAAAGTCTCCCATATTCAATAAATCATTGTAATGTATTTGTTTATTTCCTCCTCTGTTTCCCTGCTAATTATCATCTTCTAAGGAGTCAAGATTGTTTTGATACACAATTAGGCTAAATAACCACATTACATAAGAAATACTCTATATGTCTGGTTGGAACATGGAAAATAGGTCTCTTACACAACCTTATTTCTACCACATTTTGGCATTACATTATTGCATTCACATTCCTCTCATTGACTTAAATAATGTTGTATATATTGCATGTAAGGAAAGGATATAGCCTATTGCATGGAAAGACGTCAGTTTGTTGACAGACAGTGATATTGTGTGACTGAATGTATCTGCTCATTTGCCCCTCGTTAATCTGCATCGTGCACATAATGGCATTCTTTGGCCTTAGGAACCCATCTGCCAGAGAGAGGACTGAATGTTTTATCAACACACACAGATTAGGCAAATGCTCAGTTCACAGACCACTGAAGAGGCCAGTTGTAGATTAGAAAAACTGAGCCCTCTCAATTAAGCGGGAAAGCCACTATCCTTCCTCAGGCTCAGTGCTAGACTGGTAACTTGCACTAAGAGAATCCGACACAGATTCTATTGATGGCAATGGATATTTTGTTGATTCATTGCACACAATCCCAAACACTTTAATTTGACACGTGGTCCAAATTGAGTAGTGTGAATATATTATAACTCCAGTTTAACCAGAATTATGACAGAACCTATTGGGGTATAAGAGGTTGGAAATGGGTTCAAGGTGTCAGATGGCAGATGTGTGCAAAAGACAGACAGGTTTAAACTGGCAGTCACAAAGGTCTGTGTGGGATAGCTAGGTATGCACTGTAGTTACGATATATAATATCATATTCAATATTATAATATCATTATAATAGGATATTCAATGTATTGTGTCACAAAATACGATATATCGTGTCACATGATATACAATATTCACTCACCGGACATTTTGTTTTTAGGTACACCACCCCGTTCGCAAAAATTAATCGCTCCAACTGACAGTGAGTCACGTGGCTGTGGCTTGCTATATAAAGCGGGCAGACAGGCATCGAGGCATTCAGTTACTTTTCGATTGAACGTTAGAATGGGAAAAACTAGTGACCTAAGAGAATTTGAGCGTGGTATGATTGTCGGTGCGCCTTCCTGGGCTTTTCACGCACGACAGTGTCTAGGGTTTACAGAGACTGGTGCGACAAACAGAAATGTCCAGTCAGCGGCAGTCCTGTGGGCAAAAATAGTTTGTTGATGAGAAAGGTCAAAGGAGAATGGCAAGAATTGTGCAAGCTAACAGGCGGACCACAAACAGATAAATAATGGCACAGTACAACAGTGGTGTGCAGAACGGCATCTCGGAACGCACAACTTGTCGATACTCGTCACGGATGGGCTATTGCAGCAGATGACTACACTGGGCTCCACTCCTATCAGCTAAAAACAAGAAGAAGCGGCTCCAGTGGGCACACGATCACCAACACTGGACAATTGAGGAGTGGAGAAACATTGCCTGGAACATGACATTGCCTGGAACATTTTGCTACACTCGCAATAACATCTGCTAGCATCTGCTAGCCATGTGAATGTGACCAATAAAATTTGATTTGACAGCGAGTGCCTGGTCAGACCTCAACCCAATAGAGCATCTTTGGGATGAGATTGAACGGGCTGTTTGCAGCATGAATGTACCACCGTCCAATCTGCAGCAACTGTGTGATGCCATCGCGTCAGCATGTACCAACATCCATGTGGAACATTTCTGACACCTTATAGAATGCACTGAAGAAGGCCTGAAGAAGGCTGTTGCGGTGACTGTATTATCGCCACACCGGCAGTCATGACCACAGTAAATTTTCATGTGACCATTGAGTCACGGTAATCTCCTCTTATGCACTTGGACATGCTTTGGTAGTACCCAACTTGCTAACGACCATCCGGTCCTAATGACCTAGGACTCAGGGCTCTATTGGGGCGGGAGGAAGCCTAGTGGTTAGAGCGTTGGACTAGTAACTGAAAGGTTGCAAGATTGAATCCCTGAGCTGACAAGGTAAAAATCTGTCGTTCTGCCCCTGAACAAGGCAGTTAACCCACTGTTCCTAGGCCGTCATTGAAAATAAGAATTTGTTCTTAACTGACTTGCCTAGTTAAATAAAGGTAAAATAAAAAATAAAAAATTAGCCCTCTAACCACTCTCACATCAATGCAATCAATAATCACAAACATTTATCAAAACAGTATACTGTTTTCAAAACTCACATCACTGTGATGATCAAGTTAAAGAAGTTCAACAGCAGGTTGAAACTGAGTGTAAAACATGGTCGTTGTGGATGTTGTTTCAAAGTGTAACACAACAAAATGGACAGCGCTTTCTAAGGTAATGACTAATTCAAAACACCCATATGCATATTAGAGCTTATGCGCCAAAGTCCGAAAAAAAACCTGAATAAAAATAGGATAGGCTATGTATTGTGTAATGGCACAATCGCATATTACCCATGGCAGAAAAATATGAAACAAAACTGATGTTATGATGTCTGATGTTATGTCTTTGGTACATAACTGGTCTAGCCTATACTCCAAAATTGAACACATTTGAGTAATTGCCTTTGTGTGGACTGTGTATTATTATGCGTACTGAATGGACTGGTTACCTTATGCTATGCTCAAATTTATATCCAAGATTCTGTGAGAGCCCTAGGCAATGCTTTTGGTTAATTGATTGTGCAGGGCAGTTTACGGTTAGCCTACAATTATAGTGAATTTGTATTTGATTTTTAATAGGAATCTTTTATATTTTCATAATTCGGTGGCACATTACCTTTGGCTATACAGAATATCTCACCACCATGCGTTTCCATTTCCTCTCTCTCCTTTATTCCTTTCTCGAGCATGCAGAGAAAGGCTGTTTTAGTGAAATAGGTTTCGTTGTGAAAACATGTTACTATTGATGTTCCCGAACAGATTTCACTTGGTTTCCCATGGTATGCAGAGTTTGGGCAGAATATCACCAGGCTCCATTTGCTATTCGAGTGCATAAAGATGACATGTCTTTTTTCCCCTGCCCATGTTCCTGCTGCCCCTTTGATAATGGGACATTCTAAATCAAAACAAATTTGACATATTAGTAAAGGAAAGATTACATTGAGAATAGTCTGATGGGTGAAAATATGACCAGTTCTGCTGCCTGAGGCAAGGAAGAGAACGCTAGCTTTTTTTTGTGACTTTCTCAATGCATCAATAGCCTATAGTCGCATCATGCAGCCCATATATGTTTTGATTTCTAAGACATTGTAAGGTTTGTAACATTCACAAAGTTGCCAAATAACTCTAAATCTAGTGTATAGGACGGACATGTTTAAAATTATCACTTTTACGCTCAACATAGACCCTTCCTATGCACACTCGCTCTGGATTGGGAAAATATAATTTTTATCATATTCTTCTTACTATAAAATCATATAATATAAAATAATGGCATGGGACTTAAGCATATCTTTTCAGCTAAATGAGCAAGCCTACAGTTTATGGCATGGAGATTAGCCAGATACAGTAGGCCAACTCATATTCTGTTCTCTGAAATAAAATACATTCATAATGTTTCTTTAGACCTGACTAAAATAAATAACGGATTCATTGTGATGTATATAAAATGAATTAGACTTTTAAAAAAAAGGTGATGTTCCAAAGGGGTGCAATCAGCGGCTTCTATGCAGCTCTTATACGTGGAGGCCTGTAGTTGCTAAATGTGTTTGTTAATTAATAGTCAATAACCGTGAGACCAGCAGACTTTTGCATGACAATAACCAGCGGATAAAGTTGCATGACCGCCACAGCCTTAGATGGGTGTACCTAATAACATGGCCGGTGAGTGTATATTCTGTGACTTGCCTGGACAAGACTGAGGGGCCACGGGTGGTAATGCCCTTGGACATTTTAGGATGGCAGCATCAGAAATTTGCCCATGGGTTTGAGGAGATGCTCTGGCCATTTCCACTGCTGTGACCTCAGGAGAGTGTGGCCCCATAAACACTTAACATTGTGTGGTCAGGTCGGGCCGGCTTGCCTCTTTTCCATCTCACCTTATTCCTGTTTTACCAGTTATTACGCAGAAAACACCTCACTGCACACACACACACACCAAAAGGGTGTAGTGCAATAATCAGTCATCCTAACATCTGGAGGCCACCAAGTAAAGCCAAAGCTCATTATTGGTTATGATAAATAGCCATAACATTTACTAATGAACACACGTAGGACGAGGTTGCCTGTTTACGCAATTAACGGATGCTTTTGGATTGCTTAAGCACAAGGGAGGGATGGGCAACTGGCGGTGGCCCGCGGCCCCTCCTTTTGTAGGCTTGACAAAAAAGGACTCCGTCGGGGTCTCAACGTACTGCTGAGCGTTAGAATAGATAAGGTGAAATGTAGAAATTTGTATCAGTGGTTTTCCTCTTATGCCAGTCCCTGACAGTCACTCAAATAGCCCATGTCTGCTAACATTTTTTTGATTGTAATTCGGCCATGTGGCCAGCTATCTAACTTTTGTTACTTACTCTGTCAGATATATAAAACATTTGTAGAATTGCACGAAATTAACTTTCACTTAAGTTCCCCAAAAGGCTAGGGCTGGCTCCGACTGCATGTGCGGTTATGGATGTGGGTACGGATACATGATAAAACGTATTTAGCTGTAATATCTTTCCCTCTGATTTGTGTTTGATCTAGCTTTCACATCTTTACGGTGTTACTTGTACCTCCCATATCAAAATGTAATCCTGCTGCTATTTTTAACTGCAGAGCCTCTAAACATGGCGTTGCAGATTTCCTACCACATGATAACATTTGATGCTCGTATAGAAATTGCCCTTGTGTGTAGTGGTTTCCATGAGCTTATGAGGAAGAGTTGGGATAACGGAATAACGTTGTTGTAGTCCTCCAGCAGCTTCTTTGTCACCCATTATTCAGTCTTCTATTAGAAGTCTTTTGGCGGCATCCACCCGTGAGGTCGCGGTTCGTTTCCAAAGGCAGATTGGACCAGAGAAACAATATTTTCAGAGCATATACCATCATCTCGATCCAATCAATATCACTTAAAGGTGTTGTGTAAAGCTTCCCATCAACCAGCCAATACGGAAAACGTTCGTAATGCCACTAATATGATGGAAAATTAAATTAATGTTAATTTATACACATGTTCATTATGGGTTTTCAAAGCTGTGTTTGGTCAATATTTTGTTGCAATTCTAATCCATTTTGCTAGACCAGTTGGAGAATGGGAAGATTGAGTAACAACACAGGCGGCTGCT
The DNA here is from genome assembly GCF_016432855.1 of Salvelinus namaycush. Taxonomy (NCBI): domain Eukaryota; kingdom Metazoa; phylum Chordata; class Actinopteri; order Salmoniformes; family Salmonidae; genus Salvelinus; species Salvelinus namaycush. The sequence continues at coordinate 46,304,719 of NC_052334.1, read as the reverse complement.
GTATATTGAAAAAATATTGCATTAGGATGACGGGACGTTGGGGCATCACTTAACCTCTCAATAGGATCAGGATAAGAGGCACTTAACCAGTTTCTGGTTGTAAATTATGTTATTTCAACCAGTTTGCCCACTGGGTATTCTCTCCAGCTTCCGCCGAGACTGTAGGCTGAAGGTTTTGCTCCACTACATAGACTGCCTTTGGTCTGGAGACGGTAGGAGTGATTTATAAAGTATGGAGGAGCCTAAAAGGCACGTCGGAGGTTTCCGTTAACGCTCTCTCTGTTTCTGCGTTTTATCAAGCCATTAGCTGTAGATTTTAGAGGGAATGAGTGTTAATAAGTGGTAATGAGGATATAGCACTTCAGATTACTGGGAGCAATATGGGCGCGCTTCATTTTGTGCTTGGCTGCACACTGAATAATTGTCTATCCAGGTTTGGTTGCCCCGCTGCCACCTTCCTGGAACATGGGATTTCACCTTAGCTAGCTAGTCTCATCAGAGGCGGAGGAATGGTCCATCGGGGCTCAAGGTTTAGGGGCAAAGTCGGCTTGGGAGTAAATCTGTTATCACACAACAATCTACGTTGAGTGTAATTATCCCAGAAGAGGAGAGTCTGGTGTCAGTTAACTAGCATGAGCATGACTTAGGCCAACACATAGCTCAGGGTAGGGCGCTATGGGCAAAATATCATATCATATATGGTATGAAAAAAATACAAATTTGAATAATAAAAGTTCTACATTTTGCTTTATGAGTAGTGCATAGGGTGACAACACATACATTCTAAGTGATTCCAATGGGTCTCTTTCCAATCTGATTTGTTTTATACTGTTCAATAAAACTTCAACCCCCACAAAAATTCAGCATTTTCATACATTTCTGCATTTCCTGCACTCATTTGAGATAATTTCCACACATAGGGCTGCACGATATGGGCAAAACATCTAGGCTTTATTTTTAACCAAGTTTTGCGATTTTGAATGGCAATTTATATCAAAACACTTGGGTGAACTGTTGTAATCATGGAAAAATAATGATTATTCTAATTCTATAGTTAGAAAAAAATAATAGTGGGTGTTTTTGAATACAGTGTTTGACATGACAATGAATGTTAATGCCAGGGAGGAGGAGTTGTGACAGGGTAGGAACCAAAGTGTTGGTCAGTGTTTTCAAAGGGACCCTATAATCTTTGGCTACATTAAATGTTTTCTCTTGGCTACTCCATGCAGCTAACATTCATGCTTTGTCTATTCCTCTTTGATTTAGAAGACACTGTTACACAAACATGCTGGTATCAGGCTGTATAGCTAGCTACTTTTGCTCTGACTCAGTACATTTATATAACTAGAGATTAGCAATAGCGGTTTACTTAGCCACAACTTGCTAAGAAAAGACAAACTAGTTGTTTGTAGATGTAAGAAACACAAACTAATAGTGTAATTATAGAACGCTTGTGGATTTCTATTAAGAAACAAAGTGGAAACAGCATCGTAGTCATCAACATTGTTGCATGTGCTACATTGACCATGCAGACTGAACGCAAGTGTCTCGTAGTCGAGCAACAACAAATGCGCTCCTTGAGAGACGGGGCGGGACTAAGTCTGTGTGGAAAGCGGCATAGAGAGCGGAGAGAGATGACTCAAATAGCGGAGTAAACTTTTTGAAAATGGACGATACACAGGGCGTATCATATTTAACAAACTAAACATTCAGATACCGTTAGAGAAGGTAAAGTAAAAACACAAACCGGTCTGTGCGTCGATACCGGTGTATATATTAAAATACGGTATACCGCCCAGCCCTAGCTCATGGTTCAGTTCGACACACAAGACAAACTGAAAGATTGGTTGTGGTGCGACGAGGCAGAGCCTACCATTTTATTATTCTTAAACATTACCCTCGTTATATCCACCCTTTGCAAGACATTAGCATGAAAAGAAGAGGACAGAATCCCATTAGAGCACGGTGCTCCGCCTCCTTTGCCATTTTGCCTGTTTTCTGCCTACCTGTTCAACTTCAGGTATTCACTGAATGAGAATACATCAAACGTTCAGGGCAAGTACCCACTGGGCACACACTGGTTGAATCAACATTGTTTCCACAGAATTTCAATGAAATAATGTTGAATATATGTCTGTGCCCAGTGGGGTACTACTTAAATTAAATATAGAGAGATGGATGAGATCTGAGTTACAATACTCTCTCTTTTTTTATTTTTTTAACAAAGCTTTTATGCGCCTTCTAGAAGACGTATGTCTGATGAAATACATATGCATATTTCTATATACAGTATATTGCTGACATGGACAAATACATACAAATAGCTTCCGTGCCTATTTTTAGAAGCACTTTGTGTCGTTAAAGGAAAATAACTATTCCTTTATATTACCTTGAGGCTATCTGCTGCCTGTATCTTTAGAAGAGGATATGCTACTGTATGTTGAATAATAAGAAAAGGCAGTCCTTCGCAGATTGGCCCAAGTCCTTTTCAAGGAACAGTACAATATGTGGCATTTACTCTAAGTACATCCTGGAAATGGTTTCTGAAAATCTAAAACGGTTATGAATCGGTAGGTTTCTGTGTTCAAAGTGTAGAGACAAACGATCTACAGAGGATGTGGAGTTAAAGGTTTGCCACCGATGTCTAATATTTTAATGAAGTATATCAATACAACAGAAGATGCACATCACTTGCCAATGGAGGTGTTCACCCAGAGATTGAAACAATCAAAATTATGCATTGTTATTACAGGATGAATTCTCAAGTGTTTTAACCAGCCAGCCACTCGGGTCAATTCTGTAGTTCATTAGACACAAAACTTGAGTAAGAGAAATCTTTGTTTTACATTTACAAATATGTACCCCGCACTTAGAGACCACAGGATCAAGCAAGAGATTATAATATTAGGCAGAATTAATGTTCCACATCAGAAAATATATCTTAAAGATGGGGGAAACATTACATCTGGGCAAAGCTCACAATATTAGGATTACATTTATGTTTATAGAATAGTACTGGTGTTCCACTGTTCATATTCTCACAGTTCATATACAACATTCATATTCTCTTAAATTCAGATGTGAGGAAGCAGAAACGCTTTAGGACTCCATATGTTTTGGAGGAACTGGTGGGTGGGGGGGGTTGAAGCTCAGTGGGTGCTTTCAGTTTTGTGCAAACATTAATTGAGCAAACATTGATCTCTGCAAAGAACTATCCATGTTATAAGTAAAAACATGGTCTTGTTTTTTTGAAGTCCAGCTGCATATGCATCCAAAAGGCACCTAGAAGCTCTGCTAATCTCGCCACATGAAATTGAAATGTTGACAAGAATGAATGTGATTACATATGTGTTGGACAAATGTCTTGATAAGTGTCATGATAGGATTATCTTGGGGACATAATTCAGATAATTAAGTCATCAAGGAATGATGAAGATACACAAACATTGCCGTTCATAGATTTTTCTTTTGGACAATATGCTTCGCTACCTTGTGGAACTACAAATCATAGCACACGTGACTGATTATGTCAGTGTTTTGTCTCCATTCAGCCATGCAAAGAAATCCACATCCGTTACTTTATGGCCAGTTGTTCATATTAGAACTACTCTTAGTAAGTCTCTAAGGCTGCGTTTTAAACAGGCACCCGAATTCTGATATTTCTTTCACTAATTGGTGATCAGCTCTGAAAAATATCAGATGTGATTGGTTCAAAAGACCAATTAGTGGAAAAAAATATCAGACTTCGATACGTCTAACTAGAAGTTGTGTGGTCCTCCACGGTCCGTTCCACATAGACTACTTTAGTGAAAGTGCTTACGGAAGTGGACAGAATGCTTGCAAGTAGACAACAGGGTGATGAGACTCATTTCTGACCTAAACTTTCTTGAGTTTCCCTCAAATGGTTTGTTGCGTTGGAGGGACTTAAAGGAAGGAGTACAATTAGGAAGGAATGGAGTTAATAGAGGGAGAGTAGTACAGTGTCCTTGGCAGAGCATCAACTTTACTTCTGTAAATACACTACCATGTTGAGGCTCTAATTGTTTTGGTCCATTCAAACAGCCCCTTGACCTTCATCTTGATGGGCCTTAATTGCATTTAGTGCCTCCCATGTATCAGCATCTTTCGCCTTAGTTTGAGCAGACATAATGTACAGCAAGGAATACATTCACATTCACAATCCTTCCCTAAGGACGATCATAGTTGGAAGTGAATGTCTTTAGTGAGGCATACACATTCTAGAAACTAGGGAAAATGTCTTGAAGACTTGTGAGGGTATATGCACTTGTAGCTGAGGTTGGATGCTCATAGGCCCAGTTTTCATTGGTCATAAAATTGAAAATTACATCTGATTTGTTATGGCCAATCTGGATACTGGACTAGGAATGTGAGGATTTGTCAGAATATGATATGGACAACCTCAGAATGTAGTCTTGATAGGATTTCTATGGAATAGGATAAAAATAAACATTTCATTCATATCAGAAAGTAGTATTTGTCCACCCTAAATCATGTTTTACTAACTGCATACCAGTTTAGTACTTTTAGTTCAATTTTGGACTCCACCAGGAGTGACCTCAAGTTTTGTCTCGACAATTAGTGACTTTGTCCATTGTACAATTCAACATGCCAGCTACAACGGGAAATGTTAGGTAGCTATTGTATTAGCCAGCTAGTTTACTGTAAACTAGCTTGGTGTCTGTTAATTAATGTTCCGTTCATTTTAGCGATGAACCGATATTACATTTTTGGCCGATACTGATATTTTCCTTGCCAAAAAACCTGATACCGATATTTAACATTTTAGAGGCCTTTTAAGCATTCTAATCAGTTAAGTAGTTAACACACACACATGGACGCAGCGGTCTAAGGCACTGCATCTGAGGCAGTAGTTTGAATCCAGGCTGTATCACATCCCACCGTGATTGGGAGTCCCATAGGGCGACACACAATTGGCCCAGCGTCGTCCGGGGTAGGCCGTCATTGTAAATAAGAATTTGTTCTTAACTGATTTGCCTAGTTAAATAAAGGTTACACACACACACTGACCAAACAGTTATTTTGTTGGCATTTACGTATGGACCCATTACCAGTAAAACAAACATTTCTTTCACTTACTTGCTGTGCTGTTTCTTTGTTCATTTGTTCAGTCGTTTCATTCTCAACCAGGATTTCTCATACTATGGAACGCCGTTTGGGTCTTTGCGTGTCAAAAAAGATACATGCGTGTCAAATAACCCTATATGACGTGTCAAATAAGCTTGTTGACCAATTAGGACATGAATATGACTGCACGTCACGTAATAATTTAATGCGTTCATACATTTTTTACATAGTGTAATCAATGTGTAATAACTATCACTCGTATTTCATATGTCACAACGATTCATCGATTTATGATGCTGGTAAAGTTGTCTCGCGCACCTACTGTGCTGGTCATAAAAAAAGCTAGGTAGCTAGGCGCGGACACATCCGGCGCCGACAGAGATGGCCGCCTCGCTTCACGTTCTTAGGAAACTATGCAGTATTTTTGTTTTTTTATGTATTATTTCTTACACTGTTACCCCAGGAAATCTTAAGTCTTATTACATACAGCCGGGAGGAACTATTGGATACAAGAGCAACGTCAACTTACCAGCATTATGACCAGGAATACGACTTTCCCGAAGCGGGTCCTCTGTTTTGGTCCACCACCCAGGACAATGGATCGGATCCCAGCAGGCGACCCAAAACAGCAGCGCCGCAGAAGGGGCAGACGGAGCGGTCTTCTGGTCAGGCACATCGCCCACCCATCGATCATAATCACAGTCGTGTATATCCCCCCCAAGCAGACACCTCGACGGCCCTGAAATAACTTAATTGGACTCTATGTACACTGGAAACCACATATCCCGAGGCTGCATTTATTGTAGCTGGGGATTTTAACAAGGCTAATCTGAAAACAAGGCTCCCTAAATTTTATCAGCATATCGAATGCGCGACCCGGGCTGTCAAAATCCTGGATCATTGTTACTCTAACTTCCGCGACGCATACAAAGCCCTCCCTCGCCCTCCTTTCGGCAAATCTGACCACGGCTCCATTTTGTTGCTCCCAGACTAAAACAGGAAATGCCCGTGCTCAGGTCTGTTCAACGCTGGTCCGAAAAATCTGATTCCACGCTTCAAGATTGCTTCGATCACGTGGACTGGGACATGTTCCGGAAAGCTTCAAACAACAACATTGATGTATACGCCGATTCAGTGAGCTATTATTAGCAAGTGCATCGGTGATGTTGTACCCACAGCGACTATTAAAACCTTCCCCAACCAGAAACCGTGGATTGATGGCAGCATTCACGCAAAACTGAAAGCGCGAACCACTGCTTTTAATCAGGGCAATCAGTGCTTTGAGAGACTAGTCATGGATCATATCACCTCCACCCTACCTTGACACCCTTGACCCACTCCAATTTGCTTACCGCCCCAATAGGTCCACAGACGACGCAATCGCAATCACACTGCACACTGCCCTAACCCATCTGAACAAGAGGAATACCTATGTAAGAATGTTGTTCATCGACTACAGCTCAGCATTTAACACCATAGTACCCTCCAAAATCGTCATTAAGCTTGAGACCCTGGGTCTCGACCCCGCCCTGTGCAACTGGGTCCTGGACTTTCTGACGGGACGCCCCCCAGGTGGTGAGGGTAGGAAACAACATCTCCACCCTGCTGATCCTCAACACTTGGGCCCCACAAGGGTGCGTTCTCAGCCCTCTCCTGTACTCCCTGTTCACCCATGACTGCGCGGCCATGCACGCCTCCAACTCAATCATCAAGTTTGCAGACGACACTACAGTGGTAGGCTTGATTACCAACAACGACGAGACGGCTTACAGGGAGGAGGTGAGGGCCCTTGGAGTGTGGTGTCAGAAAAATAACCTCACTCAACGTCAACAAAGGAGATGATCGTGGACTTCAGGAAACAGCAGGGGGAGCACCTCCCTATCCACATCGACGGGACAGTAGTGGAGAAGGTGGAACGTTTTTTAAGTTCCTCGGCTTACACATCAAGGACAAACTGAAAGGTCCACCCACACAGACAGCGTGGTGAAGAAGGCGCAACAGCGCCTCTTCAACCTCAGGAGGCTGAAGAAATTAGGCTTTTCACCAAAAACGCTCACAAACTTTTACAGATGCACAATCGAGAGCATCCTGTCGGGCTGTATCACCGCCTGGTACAGCAACTGCTCCGCCCACAACCGTAAGGCTCTCCAGAGGGTAGTGAGGTCTGCACAACGCATCACCGGGGGCAAACTACCTGCCCTCCAGGACACCTACCCCACCCGATGTCACAGGAAGGCCAAAAAGATCATCAAGGACAACAACCACCCGAGCCACTGCGTGTTCACCCCGCTATCATCCAGAAGGCGAGGTCAGTACATGTGCATCAAAGCGGGGACCGAGGGACTGAAAAACAGCTTCTATCTCAAGGCCATCAGACTGTTAAACAGCCACCACTAACATTGAGTGGCTGCTGCCAACATACTGACTCATCTCTAGCCACTTAACAATAAAAAATTGGATGTAATAAATATATCACTACTCACTTTAAACAATGCCACTTTATATAATGTTTACATACCCTACATTACTCATCTCATATGTATATACTGTACCCTATACCATCTACTGCATCTTGCCTATGCCGTTCGACCATCGCTCATCCATATATTTAGGTACATATTCTTATTCATTCCTTTACAGTGTGTGTGTGTATATAAGGTAGTTGTTGTGAAATTGTTAGATTACTTGTTAGAAATTACTGCATGGTCGGAACTAGAAGCACAAGCATTTTGCTACTCTCGCATTAACATCTGCTAACCATGTGTATGTGACCAATAAAATTTGGATGCAAAAAAAATTCTTCCCCAAAAACAGCAAAACCACAATCTGTTTCAATAGCTATAGTTAGCTAGCGATCTATATAGCTAGGTGTCATCTAAAATAACCCTAATTTATAAGATAGTTCTTATTTGATTAATGGTGGTCGGACCCATCTATGTGAAGCTATCCACAATAAGGATTAGCCACAGTAGTCGACTTTGCAGTCAGCCTTCAAAATAAAAGTATGTCATTGACAGTGATGCAAATTAATACAAATAGTATAATTATGCCATAATTGAATAGATCATGCTAAATGAGGTTGGAATGTTGTTTATATAAAATCAACAAAAGACAATTTGTTAATTTGACATCTGTTGAAATCACACTGGATGTATTATACTTTAGAATTGCATTGGGGCACACTTATTTCACTGTACAGCCTTACCCCATGTCATTGATCCACAATCCATAGGTTTCCGTCTACTCAGTGACACCCAGAGAACATTAACATCGTAGCTCTTATTGCGGGACTCTGAAACAACTGAATTGAGCCACATTTATTGTCAACCTATGTGTATTGGACACTATTCCTGAGGAAAAATAAGACTGCACGGATGTTTTGGTAACTCTGAGGAGGACGTTGGGAAAAAATACCTTGGGTATTGAGTAGACTGATACCCCATTTCATTGATCCGCAATCCTTAGGTAAAGCTGTACAGTGCAATATGAATGTCAATACACACTTGGCTGACTGAGGAGGTGATTTTACACAGTCACAGTCCTGCGATAAGAGCTACAACGCTAGCTATATTTGCGTAAACTCTTCACAGGTGTGTTCTGTGGGTGTCACCGAGTAGACTGATACCCCATTTAATTGCTTCACATTCTAACCTTGTTTAACATTATCTAGTCTAAACATGGTATGATTCCACCAATTGTAACCTTCTGCATCACTTTCAAAGAGGTAATTTTTTATTTGGAAGACAAACCGCAAATTCCACTATTGTGCCTAATCCTTATTGTGGTTAGCTTCACAACACATAACCCGGTCCGGTCGAGCCTCACTAGCCAGATGAAGCTAGCTGGCTGCTTATAATGTTAGCTTTGGGCAACAGGGTTAAGTAGCTGGCTAGCTATTTATTTTCATGAACTGAAGTTCGCCTATTGTAATTGAACAAGTCGCTACCTAGCTAATACTTACTCACAACGATTCCTAAATCATTGCTAAGTATAATGAAAATGACTGCAGTTTCTACTGGTCATTGTCTTCAGGCTGGTTGTATTGGTGCTAGTTAGGTACCAAGCTAAAGCTAGCTACCCCAGAAGTTGTGGTCGAACAAATAATGCTTTATTACCGTGGTATTGTAAACACATCGTTCGTGGCCAGTGTTGCTTGTTTGAAGACTTTTTTTGTACAGCTTTGACAGTGCTACTGATAGTAGTGGTGGTGCTTGGCTTGCACGTGCAAATTCAGAACTCACAACATTCTATAATTATCACATTTCATGTAAGACCCAGATGCAGACAACATCAAATGAACAACAGTTTATTAATCCAACAGGGGCAGGCAAAAGACATGTCAAGGCAGGGAACACTCAAATGGCGATAGGCGCATGGCAGAGCAGGGAAGGGTGTTGTGGGTGTATTCCACCCACAAAAGCTACTGGCTGGAGGTGGTGGGGTTGGAGGAGACCAGGCAGCGCAGAGTAGTCTTGAGGTCCTGGTTGGCTCCCTCCGACTGGCCATTGGACTGGGCGAAGGGTTGGCCTCCACCACGAACTGACGGGAAGGGTGAGGATGAACCAAGATAGGAGCAGTGGTGAAGCGGTTTTTGAGGTCCTGGAATATCCGGTCAGCGGCAGGGGACCACGTGAACGGAACCTTGGTAGAGGTGAGTGCAGACAAGGTGGAAGACAGGGTGCTGTAACCCCGGCGATAAAAGTTGACAAACCCCAGGAAACGTTGCAGCTGCACCCTGGACATGGATTGGCCTCAGCCTACCACTGCTCTCACCTTCCTGGGATCCATCTGGAAACTCCCAGTAGAGATGATGAAACCCAGAAAGGGGATGGTGGAGCGATGGAACTCGCACTTCTCCGCCTTCACAAACAGCTGATTCTGCAGAAGGTGTTGAAGAACCTGCCGGACGTGGAGCACGTGTTCTTGGGGGGAGCGGGAAAAGACACGGATGTCCTCAATGTAGACGAAGACAAACCGGTTCAGCATGTCGCGGAGAGCATTATTTACCAGAGCCTGGAACACAGCAGGGTTGTTGGTGAGGCCAAAAGGCATGACCAGATACTCATAGTGGCCGCTGGCCGTGTTGAAGGCGGTCTTCCACTCGTCCTCCTCTCAAATCCGCACCAGGTAGGTAGGCGTTCCGTAGATCCACCTTTGAAAACACAGTGGCCCCCTGGAGCAGCTCGAAGGCCGAGGAAACGAGTGGTAACGGTTCTTAACAGTAATGTCATTGCGTCCCCGGTAGTCAATGCACTTGTCCTTTTTCTCCTTGAAGAAGAAACCTGCGCCGGCGGGAGAGAATGAGGGACGGATAAAACCTGCAGCTAGGGAGTCCCCAATGTAGGTCTCCATAGCCTTTGTCTTCGGTCCCGACAGAGAGTACAGACGTCCCCGGGGTGGCGTGGTGCTAGAAAGAAGGTCAATCTCGCAGTTGGTGCGGTGGACGCAAAGTGTTGAACACCTCCCGTAGGTCCTGGTACTCCGCGGTGATGGTGGAGAGGTCCGGGGCACCTTCCGATCCCCCAGGAAGACGTCTCTGTGCAGGTTGCACTGACTTCAGACAATGGGTGTGGCAGAACGAACTCCAGCCCATGATGGCGCCCATTGACCAGTTGATGAGGGGGTTGTGTGCCTGGAGAATCCCAAAACCACGGGAATCTGAGGAGACTTGAAGTTGAGTAGTCTCGCTGTGATTCCCTGACACCCGAAGGTTCTTGGGAGTAGTATTATGAGTGACCCGGCCTATAGCACGCCGTCCAGCGTCCGTCCAACATCCATGGGAATGGAGAGGGGCTGTGTGGGGATGTTCAGCTCGGAAGCCAGGGTAGTGTTCAAAAAGCTCTCATCGGCTCCAGAGTCAATGAGGACCCGGAGAGATTTAGGCTGGTTTCCCCACAGCAGAATGGCATGAAAAGGGGTGCAAGCAAGGGAAGCAGAAAAGTTATCCATATGGCCCACCAGAGTACTCGCTCCTACCGGACACACAATGACCAGGAGTCCTGCACTACAGACAACTCTTCAAGTTGATCTTGTATTGCCGTTCCGCTGGCGACAGCCCAGCTCTGCTTAGTTGCATAGGCTCAGTGAAGCACTGACTCGGCAGTCTTCGGCGACTCTCGGGGGAGGTCAGGAAGCCTCGGGTTCTCTCGGCAACGGAACCGTCGGGGACTTCCAGGATTACTCAGAGGCAAGGTGGAATCTCTGGTCGTGCGAGCGAAATCGAATTTCCTCTCCCTCCGTCGTTCCCGTAATCACCCATCGATACGGATGGTCAACGCGATGAGGGACGCGAGATCCGTGGGCAACTCCCGAGCAGCAAGCTCGTCCTTCACGCCGTGCAGGAACATATCGAACTGCGCTTCCTTGTTCCAAGCACTCTCCTCTGCCAACGTGCGGAAATCCACCGCATAGTCTGCCACACTACGGGAGTCCTGCCGAAGCTGGATTAGCTTCCGGGCAGCTTCTTTACCGGAGAATGGGGCATCAAAAACCTTCTTGACCTCTCCCACGAACCCCTCCAGACTAACGCATATGGCCGGCTGTTCCCATACAGCAGTACCCCAGGTGAGAGCCCTCCCGGACATCAGCGTGATGATGTAGGCTATCTTGGAGCGATCCGAGGGGAAGGAGGAGGGCTGAAGCTCTAAGACGAGGGCACACTGAGCTAGAAACGCCTGACAGTTACTATTCTCTCCATTGAAGAGTTCCCGGGGGAGGTAAGCGGGGCTCCCGAGAAGGTGGAGTGACCGGTGAGACGGTGCTGCTAACAGCGGAGTTACTGAGGGGCTGTGGGGTTACCACCGTGGTAGGGTGCCTCCCAGACAACCCGTGGAATTGCTCCAGCAAAATGTCCAACGCCCGGGCATGGCGTTCAGCAACCGTTTGGACCCCCTTCATAAGGCCATGAAGCATTTCCTCGTGCCTACCGATGGTGGCTCCTTGAGAGGAGATGGCGTTGCTCAACTGGCCCAGTTCTGCTGGGTCACTCAAGGCCAGTTCGTACGATCACATTTCAGGTAAGAGCCAGATGCAGACAACGTTGAATTAACAGTTTATTAATTCAACAGGGGCAGGCAAAAGACTGGTCAAGGTAGTCAGGGGTCAGTAATCCAGATAGGTGGTGCAAAGGTACGGGAAGGCAGGCAGGTTCAGGGTAGACAGAAAAGGTAAAAACCGGGATAACTAGAAAACAGTAACAGAGGGGAAAACGCTGGTAGGCTTGACGAAACAAAATGAACTGGCAACAGACGAACCGAGAACACAGGTATAAATACACGGGGGATAATGGGGAAGATGGGCGACAGCTGGAGGGGGGTGGAGACAATCACCAAGACAGGTGAAACAGATCAAGGTGTGACAGTAATAGAACTGTTATTTGACGTGTCTTGGAAAATTCTAATCAAGTGAGAGAGACTTTGTAATTTCTTCAAACAATCAATCTTTATTATCGATTTAAGAATTGCAAGAATGGAGCGAACTACCGATAGGCGATTATATAGAAATCCCAGCTGATCGGGGCATCACAAGCTACCTTGTTTTCTTCTTGTGCCTATGTGATCTTGGATCCCCCATAAGAAATGTAATGGATATCAAAATTATATAATTTTTTGAATATACATTTTTGGTGGATGGTAGCTAGTCAGCGTAGGATTCAGGGTGTACTGTACTTATTCAAATGTGCTAGCCTGGGTTTGACAAATATATTACGTTTCATTGGAATTGTTGGCAGTTACATTTTTACGAAAGTGAATAAAGGAATGCGAGAAAGGTAAACACAAGAACAACTTGGTAATGTTTTTCTCTCTCACTGTAATCAATTATCAATAAGGCACATGTGAAACCGGGAATTGATAACTGTGGGGAAAAATAAAAAATAATTGTGCATTACTAAGTCGTTATTGTTTGCCTTTCTCGTATTCCTCAGCCCCAATGGACTTTTGTCATGGAAGATGAATGATGTAATCTCGTGCTGTGTCATCAACTGTTTCCACGTCTATGTATGAGGTCATCTGAAATACTCCTGGTGGTTGGATGATTTCCACATGTTTTGGTGGAGCTATATTTTGTGCATGACCTGTCTTATTGCTTCCAATTTATTATGGATTTCCCTGTTTTGTACTATATTATGTAATTACAATGATAGTTTGCAATGGTGGAGTTAAAATGATTAAATACTGCAGGCTACACATCTGTTTGTATAGAATATTGGGTACCATAAGTACAAGCAACCAATTCCCTGCTATTGTGTGATTGTCAATGTGAACTTTATACTGAACAAAACTTTCATCCCAAAATTACTTAATGTCAGCCTCAATCATTTAGGAACGATTATTAAAATGGTTGGGCCCTCAGAAGTGCCTCATTTCGTTGGAGCATGAACTCTACAAGGTGTCGAAAGCGTTCCACAGGGATGCTGTCGACTCCAATGTTTCCCACAGTTGTGTCAAGTCGGCTACCACGTCAGATATAGAGTTGAAATGTATAAATAATGTCGTTTGCATCCCAATATTACACAGACTGAAATATAACACAACTGTTTGACATAGAAACAAGTGACCTCAATAATGGATCATAGCTTTCACCTGCATTTACCTGGTCAGTCAGTCTGTCATAGAAAGAGCAGGTGTTCTTAATGTTTTGTATAATCGGTGTACAATATATGGAGATACGTGGTCACTCAACCAGAATTTTTCGACTACACTTAAAGCTTGGTACCTTCTCAAATGTTATTTAGCGGCCTTAAAATAGGTTGTGTACATTATGTAACTTGTAGGCATATCATTTGATTCGCCAGCACTGAGAAACTGCTCCAGGGGCACAAACACAAGAGGGTTCAGTTGCATTTCAGAGAGAGAGACGAGGCTGGAGATAGAGCCTTTTAAGGGCATACAGGACTGAATGGGAAAGAAATTACAGTGACGAATGAAGAAGAAGAAACGTCTGTGCCGATACTGCAGTAAAAGTCATTTCTGTCTGCTGTATGGCTGCCATCAGGCGTTCTGGGATCAAGCAGATCGAATCTGAAATCTCCATTCCAGCACAGGCCTCCCTCGCGGGCCTTCACAGATCAAATAGCCTGAAGCGTTACAGTTGGAGTATTGGGCTGTGGAAATTTGTGCATGTTTTCCATCAATGTGCTATAGCCATGATACATTGGACCTTTTCGGTGTTGCCGGTATTGCCACATGGCGTCTGAATATGATCAAGTATGATGGACGTTTTAGATCAGAGATTTTCGACTACGTTACATCTTAGCCCTTTGAAGCAATTTTCCAATTGGCAGTCACGGTTCATGTCGGTTGACATCTCTAAAACACTCCCATATGGGGGATCAATTTAACAAGCCCCAGCTCTGGTCACAGCAGAGCCGCTAACCTTTGCTAACAAACAGTGATGTTCTGCATGTGTTAGTAAAATCAAAGACAAGCAACTGTTAACATGCCCCTGCTGAAATGCTAGCTAAAAAGGCTATAGCTGTGTGTAGCTAGAGACCACTAGGCCTGTTTTCACACATTATCATAACATCGTGTAGAGACATAGCTGATGCTATTGCTATTTTTGTCAGAAATAATGCCTAGAATCAAGAGAGCTAAGATTTCTCATCAAAGCCTCAACACCTGAGAAGGTAACATTGACTATATTCCTCTATCAAAACATTTCCCATTACCAGCCTATCTGATACAGCTGAATACACAGGAGAAACCTCGGTAAAATAAAAATCCAGATACACGACATGGCCAAAAAGTATGTGGACATTAGTGGATTAAAATGAGTGGATTCTGCTATTTCAGCCACACTTGTTGCTGACAAGTGTATAAAATCGAGCACACAGCCACGCTACAGTATACAATGACATTCTAGGCGATTCTGCGCTTCCAACTTTGTGGCAACAGTTTGGGGAAGGCCCTTTCCTGTTTCAGCAATGCTCTGTGCACAAAGCGAGGTCCATGCAGAAATTGTTTGTCGAGATCGGTGTGGAAGAACTTGACTGACCTGCACAGAGCCCTGACCTCAACTCCATCAAAAACTTTTGGGATGACTTGGAACTCGGACTGCGAGCCAGGTCTACTCGCCCAACATCAGTGCCCGACCTCACTAATGCTCTTGTGGCTGAATGGAAGCAAGTCCCTGTAGCAATGTTCCAACATGTAGTGGAAAGTCTTCCCAGAAGAGTGGAGGATGTTCTAGCAGCAAAGGGCGAACCAACTCCATTTTAATGCCCATGAATTTGGAATGAGATGTTTGGCGAGCAGGTGTCCACATACTTTTGACCATGTAGTGTACATCTGCATAGCCCCAGTTAAGTCAGTTGATGGCCCATATACCAATTGCTTGCCACCTGCCTTACTGTACTCACCACGCCACAGCTTTAGTGGAGCTTGTTCCAATCCACGTGTCTACACACTAGGGATGTGACAAATAGAAACATATATTTTCTTAATGTTTAAACAGCCATTTTTTTTAAACAGACAAAACGATGATAAAAAAATCATGAAATTCCATGTGAATTCGCAGAGAGAGAAAATTTGATCATTTATGCTGCTGCCGCTCTTGCTTTTCACGAGAGTGTTACGTGTAGCTTGTTGGTGTTGGTGTTGTCTTACAATCACAAGTCATCAAACTGGCACTAGGCTACAGCCATAGAGCTAGAACCTCCGTGAGGGAAATTATTAGGAGATATCTAGGCTAATCAATGGAAGTTGGAATTAAAATGACAGAACTAAAACTTAAATGAGAAGGATAGAACACCAAGAGCCAACATGTAGGCTGCTATTTAATAATCTGAATGGAGTTGTTTACTGTAGGATTCGGAAGGGGAGAAAGCGCACAGTTAAGATTATGAAGTCTCATTAAGCCCAGCCAACGTTAGTACCTGTCTTAATTGCATCAAACCTATGTAATCAGATGTGACGATAAATAACTATCAATAAACTAGTCTACCAGCGCAGGTCGACTTGGTTGCTATCTCTTTCCCCCTCCCTGCTCCCCTCGTCACTCACATTTGAACTGTTGCTCTGCTTTGAGCCTCTCGCTCTCCCTCGTCCATTACAGCTCCGGTTAATCAAGTAGCAATTTTTTCCTCCTACAAACGTTGCAGCATTTCTGCGTTAAAGTATTTGCTTCATTTTTATTTTACCTTATGGATTTTGTGATTTAACTGCAGTGTGATTTTAATTTTGTAAATGAAAAAAAGAACATTGTTTTTCAGTTAAGGATTTGTTCTTAACATTAAAGATCCCAATTCATACCCCTAATATACACATGCACTATGATGCACACAAACAAACAGGCTCTGCCCAGCGAGCTTTCCAAATCAAGTTATTGGAATGCTGATCCCTGTCCACTATTGCCCCGAGTGGCCCATCCACAACATCTGCTGCTGTTTTCAGAGCTTTTTGTTCAGATTCAATTTGTGTTGTATTTTTTTTCCCCGGGATAGAATGCCAGGTGTTCAGTAAGAATGAATGAGGGAAAACATCAAAGCGAAACACAGATGCCTAGCAAGGACATATGCAGGTAACTGTCAAAATAAAGGAAACACCATCATAGTATCTTAATAGGGCGTTGGGTCACCAAAAGCCGCTCCAGAATCTCCCATAAGTGTTCAATTGGTTTGAGATCTGGTGACTGTCGCACACACACCCCCTTTTAAACCCCCTATGCTCCTTTGAGACCCTCTTTAAAGGTCACTGAGATCTCTTCTAGCCATGATAGCCAAAATAATGGGCAACTGGGCACTTTTATACATAACCCTAAGCATAATGGCATGGTAATTGCTTAATTAACTCAGGAACCATACCTGTGTAGATGCACCTGCTTTCAATATACACTGAACAAAAATATAAACGAAACATGCAACAATTTCAAAGATTTTACTGAGGTAAAGTTCGTATAAGGAAATCAGTCAATTGAAATAAATTCATTAGGCCCTGATCTATGGAAGGTGGTAATGATTGTGATGCACCTGTGTAATGATTGTGCTGTTTAATCAGCTTCTTGATATGCCATACATGTGGATGGATTATCTATTCAAAGGAGAAATGCTCACTAACAGGGATGTAAACAAATTAGTGCACAACATTTTTTTTCTTATGAAATTTTATGTTTGTTTTTCTGGGATCTATTATTTCAGTTCTTGAAACATGGGACCTACACTTTACATGTTGCGTTTATATATATTTTTGTGTACTTTGTATCCCTCATTTACTCAAGTGTTTATTTTGGGGGGGCAGTTACCAGTATATTACCCAATCTAGTTTTATGCTATTGAATCCTATCACTCAGTCATCCCATATAGGAAAAACAGAATCCACATTCATTTAATTTAAACTAAACTTCAGCTAAACATGTTTGAATAATTCATGAGTTAGGTTAATAAAAACGATTCCAATTTTCTCTTCTTAATCGTAGCCAGTAATGTCCTCATCGGCAGACCAAAAACACAGCAGAATGTGTAAAGGAGAATTTGCATTCGAGGTAGGCTCTAGGCAATTACATTAACTTGTAATGTTGTGGTACGCCCAATTTCCCAACTGGAGCTTTCCTCATGTCTCCTATCCAATGGATCAAACCCCTAATCTAATCATCACCTTTCATGTGGACAGCATGCTGCAGTATTAAAGGATTAACCATCTCTAAACCATACTGTAAGCTGCTTTGCTAAATTTCATTACTGTCTTCCTCATGATCAGGTGTTGTATTAAAAACAATTCCTTGTGTTTCTGAGGGGGCTGGCAAATTGGTTGGTTGGTTGGTTAGTTGATTGGCTGTGTTTTGAGAGGGGGCTGATAGGTTGGCTCGTCGTTTGGTTGTTTCTCCCGGGTGCTGGTTGTGTGGGTGAATTTCAATTCACAGTCATATTTGTGCTAATTTCACCAAATACATGTATGTTATTTCCTCTCATTATATCCTGATTCAACCTTGTTCTCTGTTGTGTAGCAGAAATGGCCTCTCAGTTTGAAGGACTGTACAGAATTGCGTTTATGCCCCCTGTTGCGTGAAATATGAATACACATCTAAAATAGAACGTGTTCATAGGTAACTACAGAACACGGATCAACAAACTTGGTAAACGATACCCGCTGATCAGATTATAAATGATGTATTATTTTATTTCTGTAGGAGTATTGGTAGCCTTTGATCTGATGGAAAGCAGAACACATGCACACACCCTCCTCCCACCCCCAAATAAACACACTGTGATGTATTCATACGCAGGGCCTGATCTGACGGGGGAAGGCCTACGTGTGCTGAGAGGAGATGGCACTGTGACAGCGCCTTCTCTGTGAGCCTGTCAGATGAGTCACTCTCCGTTCTGTGTGATAGCGTTAAACACTAAACACCTCCAACTGGGCCAACTATTCCACGTCCTGTTTTTCCCCAGAGGACTGGAGTGTTGCGTTAGTGCCGTCAAAGATGAATCTGAGGCCAACTCAGACAGGGCGGCGTTCAGCAGTGCACAGTGTTGTGTACGCTCAGATATACACTGAGTGTACAAAACATTAGGAACAACTTCCTAATATCGAGTTGCACCCCACTTTGCCCTAAGAACAGCCTCAATTCGTTGTGGCATGGACTACAAGGTGTCAAAAGTGTTCCACAGGGATGCTGCCCCATGTTCACTCCATTGCTTCCCACAGTTGTGTCAAGTTGGCTGTATGTCCTTTGGATGGTGGACCATTCTTGATACACACAGGAAACTGTTGAGCATGAAAAACCCAGCAGCGTTGCAGATCTTGACACACTCAAACCGGTGTGCCTGGTACCAACTACCATACCCCGTTCAAAGGCACTTAAATATTTTGTCTTGCCTATTCACCCTCTAAATGGCACACACACACAATCCATGTCTCAATTGACTAAATGGTCTCCTCCCCTTCATCTACACTGATTTGAAGTGGATTTAACAGGTGACATCAAGAAGGGCTTTCACCTGGATTTACCTGGTCAGTCAATGTTATGGAAAGAGCATGTGTTCCTATTGTTTTGTACACTCAGTGTATATTATGTACAGGTAACTGCCAAAATAAAGGAGACACTTGAGTAAATGAAGGACACGAAGTATATCGAAAGCAGTTGCTTCCACGCAGTTGTGGTTCCTGTGTTAATTAAGCAATTATCATCTCATCATGCTTAGGGTCATGTATAAAATGCCCAGTTGCACATTATTTTGGCTACCATGGCTAGAAGAAGAGATTTCAGTGAATTTAAATGAATCACCAGATCTCAACCCAATTAAACACTTATGGGATATTCTGAAGCAGTGCCTAAAAACACCAAATGATGGAATTGCTCGTGGAAGAATGGTGTTGCATCCCTCCAATAGAGTTCAAGCCACTTGTAGAATCTATGCCAAGGCACATTGAAGCTGTTCTGGCGGCTCATGGTGGCCCAACGCTCTATTAAGACACTTTTGTTGGTGTTTCCTTTATTTAGTCAATTAACTGTGTATATATAGTGTATTCAGACCCCTGACTTTTTCCACATTTTGTTACGTTACATCCTTCTTCTAAAATGGATTGAATCGTTTTTTTTCAAAGCCAAAACTGTTTTTTAGACATTTTTACAAATATGTAAGTAAAAAAACATACGTTTCACATTTACATAAGTATTCAGACCCTTTACTCAGAACTTTGTTGAAGCATTCCATTCTCCTATTCTTCTCTGCAAATCTTCTCAAGCTCTGTCAGGTTAGATGGGGAGCGTCGCTGCATAGCTCTTTTCAGGTCTCTCCAGAGATGTTCGATCGGGTTCACGTCTGGGCTCTGGCTGGGCCACTCAAGTACATTCAGAGACTTGTCCCGAAGCCACTCCTGCATTGTCTTGACTGTGTGCTTAGGGTCATGGTCCTGTTGGAAGGTGAACCTTCGCCCCAGTCTGATTATTTAAGATACTGTTTTCGGAAGATGGGCAGGGACTCTGCTGTCCTAGCTTCAGGGGGAAGCTGGTTCCACCAATGGGGTGCCAGGATAGAGAAGAGCTTGAACTGGGCTGAGGCGAGAACTGCCCTCCTGTAGGGGTGGGAGGGCCAAGCGACCCGAGGTGGCAGAACGGAGTGCTTGGGTTGGGGTGTAGGGTTTGAGCATAGTCTGAAGTTAGGGAGGGGCAGTTCCTCTTGCTGTTTGTTAGGTGAGCACCATGGTCTTGTAGTGGATGAGAGCTTTGACTGGAAGCTAGTGGAGTGTGCGTTGGAGCGGGGTGACATTTGAGAACTTGGGAAGGTTGAAAACCAGGCAGGCTGCAGCGTTCTGGACAAGTTTCAGTGGTTTGATGGCACAAGCAGGGAGCCCAGCCAACAGTGAGTTGCAGTAGTCCAGACGGGAGAGGACAAGTGCCTGGATTAAGACCTGCACCACTTCCTATGTGAGTTAGGGTCGTATTCTACGGATGTTGTAGTGCATGAACCTGCAGGAGCGGGTCACTGCTTTGATGTTTGCAGAGAACAACCAGGTGTTGTCCAGGGTCACGCCAAGGTTCATTTCACTCTGGGAGGGCAACACTTTGGAGTTTTCAACTGTGATGGAGAGGTCTTTGAGCGGGCAGGCCTTCCCTGGGAGGAAGAGCAGTTCCGACTTGTTGAGCTTGAGGTGGTGGATAGACATCCAAGTTGAGATATCTGCCAGGCATGCCGCCACCTGGGTGTATTTGTATTTATTATGGATCCCCATTTATCCCCATTGATCCCCAAAGCAACAGCTACTCTTCCTGGGGTCCAGCAAAATTAAGGCAGTTTATATAATTTTAAAACATTATAATACATTCACAGAATTCACAACACACTGTGTGCCCTCAGGCCCCTACTCCAGAAGGGGGAAGGAGAAAAGTAGTTGTGTGTCATCTCCATAGCAGGGATAGGAGAGACCATGTATAGAGAGAAGAGGAGAGAGCCTAGAACCAAGCCCTGGGGGACACCAGTAGTGAGAGTACGTGGTGCAGACACATCCTCTCAACGTCACTTGATAGGAGCGGCCTGCCATGCAATCGAGGAGTGTGCAGAGCCTGAGACGCCCAACCCTGAGCAGGTGGAGAGGAGGGGAAAAACAGGACATGGAATAGTTGGAGGTGTTTAGTGTTTAACGCTATCACACTGAATGGAGAGTGACACATCCGACAGGCTCACAGAGAAGTTCCGCTGTCAGGCGCTGTCAGTGCCATCTCCTCTCAGCACACTTAGGCCTTCCTCCGGATCTGTTCTTTTCTGTGTCACGGTCCCAGTTGAGTGACCCGTCTTGAAGCCTGACTGGTTAGGGTGAAGAAGATAATTCTGAGCGAGATAACAAGATCGTTGATCAGAGACAGCACATCCAAGTGTTTTAGAAAGAAAAGGTACACAGGTCAATAGTTTTTAACGTCAAATGAGTCGAGTGTTGGTTTCTTGAGGAGGGGAGCAACTCTGGACATTCTGAATTCAAAGGGGATGCAGCCAGTGGTCAGGGATTAGTTGATGAGGGAAGTGAGGAATGGGAGAAGGTCTCCAGAGATGGTCTGGAGGGGATGGGGTTAACCGGGCAGGTTGTGGGGTGGCCAGACCTCACTAGGCACTGGATGTCATCTGTAGAGAGAGGGGAGAAAGAGTTCAAGGCGTAGGGTAGTTCTGTGTGAGTGAGACCAGTGAACTCAATAGGCTGAGTGAATGAGTAGCGGATGTCGTCAACTTTTTTTTTCTCAAAGTGGTTGACTAAGTCGTCCGCAGAGAGGGAGTAGTGAGGGGGTGCAGGATTAAGGAGGGAGGAGAAGGTGGAAAAGAGTTTCCTAGGGTTAGAGTTAAAGCTTGAAATTTAGAGTGGTAGAAAGTGGCTTTAGTAGTGGATACAGAGGAAGAGACAGTAGAGAGGAGGGAGTTGAAAGGATGATAGGTCCTTCGAAAGTTTAGTTTTCCTCCATTTTCGCTCAGCTGCCGCAGACCGCTTCTGTAAGCTCGCAATGACTCACTCCGCCACGGAGCAGGAGGCCAGGGCAGTCCCGGCTGGGAGGAAAGGGGGACAGTGCATGCCATAGGATGCGTAAAGGGAGGAGAGTAGGGTCGAAGAAGGAGAATCAGAAGGGAGATGAATTTAGTAGAAAGGAGAGATGATAGGATAGAAGAGAGAGAGTGAAGATTGCGACGGCACATGACCATCTGGGTAGGGGCTGAGTGGTTAGGGCTGGAGGAAAGGGAGACAGAAAAGGAAGCAAAGTAGTGATCAGAGACCTGGAGGTGGGTTGCAGTGAGATTAGTAGGCAAGCAGCCTCTAGTAAAGATGAGGTCAAGCGTATTCCCTGCTTTGTGAGTTGGAGGGGATTGGGAAAGGGTGAGGTCAAAAGAGGCAAGGAGGGGAAAGAGAGAGTTGGAAAGAAATTAATCGAAGGCAGACGTCGGGAGGTTGAAATCGCCAAGTACGAAGAGCAGTGAGCCATCGTCAGGAAATGAGCTTATCAAGGTGTCAAGCTCATTGAGAAACTCTCCAAGGGCACCTGGTGGGCAATAGATGACAATAATGTTAAGCTTGAGTGGACAAGTGACATTTTCAGCATGGAATTCAAATGAGGAGAGGGACAGTTGAGAGAGGCAGAAAAGAGAATCTCCACTTAGGAGAAATGAGTAGACCTGTGCCACCACTGCGACGACCAGATGCTCTCGGACTATGAGAGAAAACATAGTCCGATGAAGTTAGAGCAGCTAGAGTGGGAGTGTTCTCTGGGGTGATCCATGTCTCCGCCAGGGCCAAAAAGTCAAGGGACTGAAGGGCAGCATAGGCTGAGATGAACTCTGCGTTCTTGTCGGCAGATCGGCAGTTCCAAACGCTGCCAAAGACCCGGAATTCCACATGGCTTGTGCTTGCGGGGTACACTAAATTAGAAGGGTTGCAGCCAAGGAGTGATGCAGAATAACTAGGCAGAACCGTCTTTGTTTTGGCGACGGTCTTAGTTTTGCGACAAAACCGCCACTGACACGACCGCCGACTACAGGTGCAGCTAAGAAACCAGGGGAGACTGTAGAACTAACACTAATTGCTGATGGCCTAGGAGAGGTGAAACCACTCCCCCTCCAATACAGCCACTGATTACCAAAACAAGTCCCAAATTGCCCTGCCCCTTGATCCTGGTTGATGTGTCAACAACCATCGGCAAAAGATGAGCAGTCAGAAGTTCACACACCAAGTAGGCCACTGGGAAGACAGGCAGCACGTAAAGTAGATGGACCTAGCTTACAAAAAGACTATACTAGACCAAAACAGACAAAAAAAGTTATACTTATCACTCCTGGAGATATCAGGAGTCCTCTAGATATAGAATGAAGTATGATGTCTGGAAACGTTTCATTAAGTCTTACAAGTTCTGTGGAAATTGCTGAGCTGTCAACGTTTGAACATTAGTCACCAAAGGTTTTCATTTTAGCCCTGTAAAAACTTGAAACTACTTGTATTGAGCTCAGTTGATGGTCCACCTGCATTATCATAGAGAAACCCTTGCTTTGTAATATTCTTACTGCTATATTTGTAGTATTCTTATACACATCTACAGTATACTACTGGGATCATCTGGGGTCATTCAGGACTGTTTCTATCTGCAACGTTCTGACCATTTCACCTCACTGAATAGGTCGTTATCAATAAAACATCACAATACGGTGCAGAGCATTCGATTTCACTGCTGGGGGGCAAGGAGACCTCCCAGCTCCGCTAAAACCATTGACAACTATGTGCCGTTTTCAAGAGATTGTTAAATCAATTTTACAACTAGGCTATTTGGTTTTAATATCATTGCCTCTTGAAGACCGTAGTCAGAACTACACATTTCCGATTATTCCACATTTAGCTCTATCATCAGAGTCATAAAGCAAGTAACTGAAAGCTTTTCATGATCAGATAACATCGATCATGTATTTTCAGATACGTTAGGGTAGCCTATTCATTTGGCATGTAGCTAGCTAGCTAAACAATGTGTCATTTAGCTTGGTTTATCAAAGATTAGGCTTTTGGAAAGAGATTAACATCGGCAAGTCCTCGTCCTGGTAAAGTTGTCAGTTGGACCACTGTCATCACTATAGATGGCAAGCAAATCAAACAATATTTGGATATAGCCATCTAGTTTTTCCCCTGAAATTTAGCTTGTTAACTAGCCATATTGACGTTATCTGTTATTCGCTAGCTAGGCAATTTGATGTGGTCCATCAATCAATTGTAGTTTATCATGTCTGTCAGCAGCATTCCTGATTGAATCTCTCTTAAAAACAATGTTGAAAAGGGGATAATGTTAGCTAACTTCAAGTTAGGCCTACGTTGGTTGGAGAAAAAAGTAGATTAGCTCTACATACCGATATGTTTAGCCAACTGTACAACGTTATACCGGTAGCTTGCAAAGTAAACATCATCAGCTAACAGTACATCAGCAAATGTGCCCTTCTTCCGCTTGACAGGCAGAGCCCACAAAGGATGGGAAATGAACCTAAACATACTTGTCAGGTATAGTTCACTTTTATTTTACATCACTCAAATGTCCAATTCATGGTGTCCAATATTGAGAGATAGTGAGGCTACCCTCAAGTATCTGAAATTACATGATCAATTGATGTTTACTGATCACGAAAAGCATGCAGTTACTTGCTGTATAACTGATGATGGAGTCAAATGTGCTCAATTGTTTTGCATGGAATCATTGAAAATGTATAGTTCTAACTATGCTCTTCGAGGTGATGATATTACAACCAAATAGTTAACGTTTATTTAACAATCCCAGTTGCCAATGGTTTTGGTGGAGCTGGGGGGGGTCTTCTGGCCCCACAGCAGGCAAATAGAACGGTCTGCACCTTTTATTGTAACGTTTTATTGATAATGACCTATACACTCACTTCAACTTTCGCATCTGACCAGCCTAATCATGTCCAGCTCATTGCTCTGCGTTACAATATATGGCCTACTTGCCAGTCGCTCGTATATGTTCCACATGCTAAGACGAGCACAAATGGATTTGAAAGCTATCTGGATCAGCCTTTCCCCGGTTCACTTAACCTAGTGGATGATGGGAAAATAACCACGCAGGGCCCTGTTTACTGACTGCATGGGCTATGATGACTTTATGTACTCTGCAACGATGTAGGAAGCACGAGCAGAGCGGCACGACAACGTCGACGGAATGGCAGATATTGCTCTATTGGGGGGGGGGGGGAATAAGAACAGAAACAAGCTTATTCACAAGTGAGTGGATATTGAAAGTGCAATGGTAATTTATTATGGTTGTGTGGTATTGCCTACGGCACAAAGACTTATAGAGAGTGGGCGCTGCGGCAGCAAAGAGCATGAAGGAACTCTCAAATTGCTCTGTCACAGGCCACCCATGCATTCATTTCACATTACTATCACAAAACCCCCACATTCAGTACTCTCTAATGTATGACCGAACAAGATGTAGTCTACACACTGTATGAAAATTCTATATTTCATGCACCCAATGACATTTTTATGCCAGCAATTAGATGGTTAATGTCTGTGTTCTGTTACTATCAATTCAAATTGTATTTGTCACACCGAATACGACAAGTGTAGACTTAACCCTGAAATGCTTACTTACAAGCCCTTTCCCAACAATGCAGTTAAAGTAAGAAAATAATAAATAGATAAAAAAGACAATAGTAACAGAATAAAATAACAATAATGAGGCTATACAGTGCATTCGGAAAGTATTCAGACCCCTTGACTTTTTCCACATTTTGTTACGTTACAGCCGTATTCTAAAATTGATACACAAAATACCCCATAAAGACAAAGCAAAAACAGGTTTTTAGAAACCTGAAATATAACATTTACATAAGTATTCAGACCCTTTACGCTGTACTTTGTTGAAGCATCTTTGGCAGTGATTACAGCCTAGAGTCTTCTTAGGTATGATAGTACAAGCTTGGCACACCTGTATTTGGGTGTTTCTCCCATTTTTCTCTGCAGATCTTCTCAAGCTCTGTCCGGTTGGATGGGGAGCGTCGTTGCAGAGCTATTTTCAGGTCTCCAGAGATGTTCGATCGACTTGTCCCAAAGTCACTCCTGCGTTGTCTTGGCTGTGTGCTTAGGGTCATTGTCATGTTGGAAGGTGAACCTTCTCCCCAATCTGTGGTCCTGAGCGCTCTGGAGCAGGTTTTCATCAAGGATCTCTCTGTAGTTTGCTCCGTTCATCTTTCCCTCGATCCTGAATAGTCTCCCAGTCCCTCCCACCGAAAAACATCCCCACAGGGGATGGTGCCAGGTTTCCTCAAGACGTGATGCTTGGCATTCAGGCCAAAGAGTTCAATCTTGGTTTCATCAGACCAGAGAATCTTGTTTCTCATGGTCTGAGAGTCTTTAGGTGCCTTTTTGCAAACTCCAAGTGGGCTGTTGTGCCTTTTACTGAGGAATAGCTTCTGTCTGGCCACTCGACCATAAAGACCTGATTGGTAGAGTGAGAGATGGTTGTCCTTCTGGAAGGTTCTCTCTGGAGCTCTTTCAGAGTGACCATCGGGTTCTTGGTCAACTCCATAACCAAGGCCCTTCTCCTCCGATTCCTCAGTTTGGCTGGGCGGCCAGCTCTAGGAAGAGTATTGGTGGTTCCAAATTTCTGGATGGAGGACACTGTGTGGGGACCTTCAATGCTGCAGAAATGTTTTGGTACCCTTGCCCAGATCTGTGCATCGACACAATCCTGTCTCGGAGCTCTACAGACAATTCCTTCGACCTCATGGCTTGGTTTTTTGTTCTAACATGCACTGTCAACTGTTGGACCTTTTATAGACAGGGGTGTGCCTTTCCAAATCATGTCCAATCAATTGAATTTACCACGTATGGACTCCAAGTTGTAGAAACATCACTAGGATCATCAATGGAATTAGGATGCAGCTGAGCTCAATTCCGAGTCTCATAGCGGTACTTGCCAAGTACTGTAAACTTATGTAAAGTACTGTAAACTTATGTAAATAAGATATTTCTGTTTTGAATTTTTTATTAATTTGCAAACATTTCTAAACTGTTTTCGCTTTGTCATTATGGGGTGTTGTGTGTAGATTGATGAGGAAAACAATCCATTTTAAAATAAGGCTGTAACATAACAAAATGTGGGAAACGTCAAGGGGTCTGAATACTTTCCGAATGCGCTGTATAAAGGATATTTATTTTTACTATTTTCTACATTTGTATAATAATAGTGAAGACATCAACTCTATGATATAACACATATGGAATCATGTAGTAACCCAAAAAAGTGTTAAACAAATCAAAATATATTTTATATTTTGAGATTCTTAAAAGTAGCCATCCTTTGCCTTGATGACAGCTTTGCACAGTCTTGGCATTCTCTCAACCAGGAATGCTTTTCCAACATTCTTGAAGTTGTTCCCACATATGCTGAGCACTTGTTGGCTGCTTTTCATTCACTCTGCGGTCCAACTCATCCCAAACCATCCCAATTGGGTTGAGGTCAGGTGATTGTGGAGGCCAGGTCATCTGATGCAGCACTCCATCACTCTCCTGCGTGGTCAATTAGCTCTTACACAGGTGTGTTTTGGATCATTGTCCTGTTTAAAAACAAATGATAGTTCCACTAAGCGCAAACCAGATGGGATGGCATATTGCTGCAGAATGCTGTGGTCGCCATGCTGGTTAAGTGTTCCTTGAATTCTAAATGAATCTCAGACAGTGTCACCAGCAAAGCACCATCACACCTCCTCCATGCTTCACGGTTGGAACCACACTTGTGGAGATCATCCGTCTCACAAAGACACGACGGTTGAGACCAAAGGACAGATTTCTACCGGTCTAATGTCCATTGCTCGTGTTTCTTTGCCCATGCAAGTCTCTTCTTCTTATTGGTGTCCTTTAGTAGTGGTTTCTTTGCAGCAATTCGACCATGAAGGCCTGATTCCTTCAATGTCCTCTGAACAGTTGAATTTGAGATGTCTGTTGTAGAGGTTGATCGATTATGATTTTTCAACGCCGATACCGATTTATTGGAGGACCAAAAAAAGCCGATACCAATTAATCAGCCGTTTTTTAAAAAACATTTATTTATTTGTAATAATGACAATTACAACAATAGTGAATGAACACTTATTTTACCTTTTAATATAATACATCAATAAAATCAATTTAGCCTCAAATAAATAATGAAACATGTTCAATTTGGTTTAAATAATTAAAAAACAAAGTGTTGGAGAAGAAATTAAAAGTGCAATATGTGCCATGTATTTATCTAAATGTATCTAAATTTTAAGTTCCTTGCTCAGAACATGAGAACATATGAAAGCTGGCGGTTCCTTTTAACATGAGTCTTCAATATTCCCAGGTAAGAAGTTTTAGGTTGTAGTTATTATAGGACTATTTCTCTCTATACCATTTGTATTTCATATACCTTTTGACTATTGGATGTTCTTATAGGCACTTTAGTATTGCCAGTGTAACAGTATAGCTTCCGTCCCTCTCCTCGCCCCTACCTGGGCTCGAACCAGGAACACATCGACAACAGCCACCCTCGAAGCATCGTTACCCATCGCTCCACAAAACTCCGCGGCCCTTGCAGAGCAAGGGGAACAACTACTCTAAGTCTCAGAGCGAGTGACGTTTGAAACGCTATTAGCGCGCACCCCGCTAACTTGCTAGCCATTTCACATCGGTTACACCAGCCTAATCTCGGGAATTGATAGGCTTGAAGTCAAAAACAGCTCAATGCTTGAAGCATTGCGAAGAGCTGCTGGCAAAACACACGAAAGTGCTGTTTGAATGAATGCGTACGAGCCTGCTGCTGCCTACCATCGCTCAGTCAGACTGCTCTATCAAATATCAAATCATAGACTTAATTATAACATAATAACACACAGAAATACGAGCCTTTGGTCATTAATATGGTCGAATCCGGAAACTATCATTTCGAAAACAAAACGTTTCGAGAACAAAATGCGGAACCGTTCCGTAAGTCTAAATATTTCTGTTACATTGCACAACCTTCAATGTTATGTCATAATTACGTAACATTTTGGCAAATTAGTTCGCAATGAGCCAGGCGGCCCAAACTGTTGCATATACCCTGACTCTGCATGCAATGAACACAAAAGAAGTGACACAATTTCACCTGGTTAATATTGCCTGCTAACCTGGATTTCTTTTAGCTAAACATGCAGGTTTAAAAATATATACTTGTGTATTGATTTTAAGAAAGGCATTGATGTTTATGGTTAGGTACAGTCGTGCAACGATTGTGCTTTTTCCGCAAATGCGCTTTTGTTAAATCATCCCCCGTTTGGCGAAGTTGGCTGTTTTTGTTAGGAAGAAATAGTCTTCACACAGTTCGCAACGAGCCAGGCAGCCCAAACTGCTGCATATACGCTGACTCTGTTGCAAGAGAAGACACAATTTCACCTGATTTTAATATTTCTTGCTAACCTGGATTTCTTTTAGCTAAACATGCAGGTTTAAAAATATATACTTGTGTATTGATTTTAAGAAAGGCATTAATGTTTATGGTTAGGTACACGTTGGAGCAACAACAGTCCTTTTTCCGCTAATGCGCACCGCATTGATTATATGCAACGCAGAACACACTATTTAAACTAGTAATATCATCAACCATGTGTAGTTAACTAGTGATTATGATTGATTGATTGTTTTTTATAAGATACATTTTTAATGCTAGCTAGCAACTTACCTTGGCTTCTTACTGCATTCGCGTTACAGGCAGGCTCCTCATGGAGTGCAATGTAAGGCAGGTGGTTAGAGCGTTGGACTAGTTAACCGTAAGGTTGCAAGATTGAATCCCCGAGCTGACATGGTAAACATCTGTCGTTCTGCCCCTGAACAAGGCAGTTAACCCACCGTTCCTAGGCCGTCATTGAAAATAAGAATGTGTTCTTAACTGACTTGCCTAGTTAAATAAAGGTGTCCAAAAATACCGATTTCCGATTGTTATGAAAACTTGAAATCGGCCCTAATTAATCGGCCATTCCGATAAATCCGTCGACCTCTAGTCTGTTGCTTTAACTCTGTGAAGCATTTTTTTCGGCTGCAATCTGAGGTGCAGTTAACTCTATTGCAGAGGATAAGTTCATTAGAGTTAACTCTGGGTCTTCCTTTCCTGTGGCGGTCGTCATGAGAGCCAGTTTCATCATTTGCGCTTGATGGTTTTTGGGACTGCCCTTTCAAAGTTCTTGAAATTGTCCTCGTTGGCTGACCTTCACATCTTAAAGTAATAATGAACTGTCGTTTCTCTTTGCTTTTTTGAGCTGTTCTTGCCATAATATTGACTTGGTATTTTACCTGTATGTTCTGTATACCACCCCTACCTTGTCACCACACAACTGATTGGCTCAAACGCATTAAGGAAAGAAATTCCACAAATGAACCTTTAACAAGGCACACCTGTTAATTGAAAAGCATTCCAGGTGACTACCTTGTTAAGCTGGTTGAGAGAATGCCCAGAGTGTGCAAAGCTGTCATCAAGTCAAAGGATGGCTACTTTGAAGAATCTCAAATATAAAATATATATTGATTAACATTTTTTTGGGTTACTACATGATTTTGTATGTGTTATTTCATAGTTTTCATGTCTTGTAAAAATTAAGAAAAACCCTTGAGTAGGTGCGTCAACTTTTGACTGGTACTGTATACAAGGAGTACAGGTACTGAATCAGTATACTGGGGTGCGAGGTAGTTGGGGTGATTGAGGTAATATGTAGGTTTGTTTATGTGATTGATTGACATACTATGTCCATGTAGGTAGGGGTGAAAAGCAGAAAGTCCTGGTAGCCATTTGATTATGTCTTCAGCAGTCTTATGGCTTTGGGGTAGAAGCTGTTTAGGAGAATTTTGGTCCCAGGCTTGGCGCTCCGGTACCACTTGTCGTGCGGGAGCAGAGAGAACAGACTGGGACTTGGGTGGCTGGAGTCTGACAATTTTTAGAGCCTTCCTCAGACACTGCCTGGTATACACGTCCTGGATGACAGGGAGCTCGGCCCCAGTGATGTTCTGAGTCGTACGCACTACCCTCTGTAGCACCTTGCGGTCGGATGCCGAGCAGTTGCCATACCAAGTGGTGATGCAGCTAGTCAAGATGCTCTCAATGGTGCAGATATAGAACTGATGCATATCATTTGAAGACCCAGGTTCAGAGAAGGCTAATGTATTGTATTTATACCCCCCCGAAAAAATGGAAGTAACGGAAATCTGTTGGATACACCACGGAACCATCGGTGTCAAAAGTGAACACATTCTACTGCCACAGAATCTCTTTACAGTGCTTACACTTTGAATGGATTATTGTTGGTGCATTCCAGGTATTACTTGCTTAGAACCACCAAGCAATATCATTCATTCCGTCACCATGTTCTGCCCTCTACTTGCCCTTGTAAATAGGGCTCAATTTGCTCTTCTTCTAAGGCAGCTGAACGTTAGGATGCACAACTTATTAAAAAAAATGTGTTTCCCAACAAAGTGGAGATGGATAGAACGCTCCTGCCACTTGGGAGAAAGTTTCATGTAGCCTACACTACAGTACTGTATGTTGATAAAACTTGTACCGGTCAAACTATGTTATCATCACATCAAACCACAATGTGTTCCTACAGTAAGGACTCCAAAAACTCCAGACTGTTACATGAAGAACATCTGGTGTCTTGTCACCCCTGGAGCTAGGTCATACAGCCACATGTAAACGGGTGCACACTCGCGGCGCTACACCAGCTGAATCTGAACATTCATGTAGTTTAGGAGACATGAGTTGTGGTGTGGATTATGGAAGGAAGGGAACAGTTCTCCAGATCAGGGTAAAACGTGAACGAATTGGTTTAGAATGGGTGATTGCGGTTGAAGAGTGCACTGGAGCTTAGCGCCGGTTCCTTCACCTACTATTTGCATGTCGAAAAGGGAGAGAAAAATGCTGTCATACAGTAAGCCCTGGAGGTTGTTCTTTGTCATCATTATGCTTGACGGGACGTTACATTCATTTGGCACAGTCTCTCCATTCCTCATTTCTCAAGCCACGAGACGAATGGAAACAACGTTGCCCGCCTCATTACAGGGATCTCGGATGCATTTAGAATTTCAAACAAAACTTCTCTGGGTTATGAATTGCTTGGGAAATGAGGCCTATTTCACATTTAACAACAGATTCGCTTATTAAGACTGACTCGTATTGACCAGCAGCGACGATGACACAGGCCTTTGAAACAACAGTTGCCGAGCTTCCATTCAATCGCACAATAACCCCTTAGTAATTAGCAACTTTGTTAGAAAAATGAATTTTGCTGCGCTTATTCAATTGCCACTTTATGAATAAAGCACGAGGGGAATTCCATCAGGCGGTACCCCTTGCGGTGCCTCCTCCCAGACTGTGCCATCCTATCCAGCAGTATACTCATTCCCCATCTTCTCCAATTACACATCATGAGACTCAGAGACTGCCTCTTCCAATCACTGCCCACCAGGTCCAGCTAGGTCCCCTTATCATCTTTGCCTTGTCCAGCGAGCGAAGGTGCCGGAACCCGGGGAGCAAACCAAGCGTGTGGGCCAGCTGCTCAGTCCTCAGCAGCTCCATGTGGCGTCATGTAAACGGTCAAGAGCTTTTCCCAAAACAAATCCCCGAATTCGGTGGGAGGGGATTAAAGCATTAATGGAAATGGGATATAACATGGATCTGCTACTCTTCTCTCCCTCCCAGAAGGCTGTTGTAATGCGTTAGTTTAGAGGGTGGTGGGTGGGGGTAGATGCAGAGAGTACAGGCCAGGTTAGCAGGCCATGCCAAGCCAGAGTCGGCCCATGTGGCAGGAGACTGAGGAGCAGCCGGGAGCAACCTGTGGATGTGGCGTAGTCCCCTTGCAGTTGTCCTGTCATGTGTATCTAAGTGATTATCAGGGAGGGCAGCGGGCCGGTTCGTCCAATCAGGACTTTTATCCTCCCGGCGTCACGGATGATTAGAGTGATTGAGGAGGGAGAGCGGAGAGAGAAGAGCTCACTGTAAAAATGGGATTACGGGTACAATGGGACTGTGGCTCGTATGTGTTTGTCCAGTGTGTGCGTCTGTGTGTGTGTGTGGACCCATTGTGACCAAGTCCAGCTAAAACACTCGCTAGCTTTAAACTCCAGGTTAAGCAGCATGTAATCAAAGCTGGGATTTGTGTCGTTCACTGTACCTGGAGTGAAAATATGTAGGCCTATTTTCCCATCCCCTTTATGGTTGTTGCTTATACAAGTTTGTTATTAGTTAATGGTTTCTGTATTAGTTTTTTTTTCGAGAAGCACTAGTAATGTCCCACTTCTGCCATCTTGGGTCTAGCTCAAAGTGATAACCATTAGCGAACTCAGTTGCCACTGACTGTGTGGAGTTATCCAAAAGAGTGGCTATGTTTGTCCCTATTATTGTCCTGGTAATTGGTTTGCCACTTTCTCCGCTGCTTTTGAAACACTCAGATGTCTGTGCAGTTCATGTCAGAGAAGCGAGTCCAACAATTACTCCACCAAAAATATGATAGATGCGAACGACTATGTTTATGGAAATGAAGACAAATCCTTTGGAGAGCTGAGCGATGATGTTGCTGCTCATCCGGACTTTAAATTTCAATTTACAACAGAGTTCATCTAGCTACTACCTCAGTTTTCTCTGTAGAGAAGTTTCAGTGATATATACTGATCTAGCTTCATGAATAACACATTGCATGGATCTCTTGGCCTCAAATTTCTAACTTCTCCTGTATCCAAGACAGGTTGTAGTCAGAGCTAGAGTACCATGATGACTGAAAAATAAGTTAACGGGCAATCGTATTCTGTCTGCTTGTATGATTGGAGCAGCACAAACAGACTGCCTGGCCCTTTCCAAGCACTGATAGAATGTCACATAAAAATAAAATATTTCAGCTCGCTCAAACACATGAGCGCTAGCCTTCAATCCAAGTTATTCAGTTTGGATCGCAGGCTCCATGAACACACAAACCAATTGTTTGCTTCTCCTTTCTCCGGTGTCGTGTTCTCCTATTCGAATCCCACACCACACACGTTTCCATATGTTAAACCCTGAGCATATGCTACTCCCCGAACATGGAAATGGCTTTAATTAAGGTGCATGATGGGAACTCATGTCATTGTCATCCTATGGGGGCATATTTTGGTGATGCACGCCACAGAAAAGACTGACATAGCAGGACGGCCATATTAGCAGAGTCATGTGGGGGGTAAAAGAGACTCTTTCTCTAAAAACAGATAATAGAAAAGTAGGCCAGGGTACATCAGTCAGCTGGTAGACAGGAAGAAGAATACTTTCTTTTTCCCCTTTGTTGTGCGATCCGATGGAATAGCCTTAACCTTTAGCTCGTTAGCTATTTTGGGCCTGTGCATTTAAATTAGTATAACTGATTGCTGTGTGCTTTCTGTGCTTTTTTTCCCCCACAGTGGAAAACATATTATGCAGTATGAGTAAAAATGTATCTATTCCCGGCTCGTAAAGTTTTCTTATGTTCCGTAATGGCCTCCCGATACACATTCTAAACATTAATTCCATTCATTTCTTACAGCCCATTCAAAAAAATATTGCACCAAACCACTCTACACAATGGTAGGCTGCCTGTGCCAGAACCTCAATAAGAATAGGAGAAAATTGCATTCCTTTCAGAGCTACTTGGGGGATTGCAAGTGTAGATCATATAAGCTCTGTGATATTGATGGCTTCTGTTCTGTCTGTTCGGGGGGGGGGTCAGTAATGGAAATGTCCCAGCTCAACGGTCTCCCATGAACAACTTTGTGAAGTCAAATAAGATAAAAAATAACCTTCTCTCCCTTTTCAGATATTTCTAATATCTTTGGTTTATTGCATAAATTGCGGGCCTCTCAAATCTGCTGTGCTTTACATCTGTCGGGGAGATGCAGGTAATTGCACACAGGTCATTGCTGTGTGGAGTCGTTGGGTACTTTTTGGTTTCTTTCTGTCTCACATTTCAGTGTCAATGTTATATGTGAATCCGTAGCAGAGACAATTTTTCCTAACCATGTGACTTGACCCCCAAAATAAAATAGAAATGTAAACATTAATGAAGACACTAACCAGCTTCACATTTGCTAGAAAAAAGTGATGCAGTATCTAATCAATTTAAACTAAGGGATTTGTTTTGCTCCACAGTTAGCCAAGCTAGATTACTTAGTTAGCTAGATAAAGTTGTGTACAGTTAATGAGCCACCGCTCGCTAGCTACCATGTCTCCAGTTGTGTTTATACACTGAACAAAAATCTAAATGCAACATGTAAAATGCTGGGCCCATGTTTCATGAGTTGAAATTAAAGATCCCAGAAATGTTCCAAATGCACAAAAAGCTTATTTCTCTCAAATGTTGTGCTCAAATGTGTTTACTTCCCTGTTAGTGAGCATTTTATCCTTTGTCAAGATAATCCATCCACCTGACAGGTGTGGCATATCAAGAAGCTGATTAAACAGCATGATCATTACACAGGTGCACCTTGTGCTGTGGACAATAAAAGGCCACTCTAAAATGTGCAATTTTGTCACGCAACACAATGCCACAGATGTCTCAAGTTTTGATGGAGCGTGCAATTGGCATGCTGACTGCAGGAATGTCCACCAGAGCTGTTTCTATAGAATTGAATGTACATTTCTCTACCATAAGCTGCCTCCTGCTCAGGAGTTTTTCGGGGGGGAAAAGTCATTCTGATTGGCTGGGCCTCGCTCCACAGTGGGTGGGCCTATGTCCTACCAGGCCAACCCATGGCTGCTCCCCTGCCCAGTCATGTGAAATCCATAGATTAGGGCCTAATGAATTTATTTCACCATAAATGCTGTATGGCCAATGCAGATGTCGGAATGGCCATGCGGGGCCTTTAAAGGTGTCAACATGTTTGCATACACTGTAAACCCCAATGGCTGTCATTATTCAAATTTTTGGTGGAAACCCATTTTAAATTGCATTTAAGTCTGCATAAATGAACATTTTAAGTGTAGAACTTACCTATTTAAAATAATATATTTTCTATCTGAATTTTTTTTTGTATAAATAACATGAAGAAATACTTTTGTTTTTTAAGGAGACAACCTGATAAGAGCAATTCGAAAATCAGAATTATTAAGTTTATTGAACATTTATTAATTGTATTGTGTTACTTTATTATTTGGAGTACAAATTTAGCATATTTCTGGCTTAAGTGGATGAAGGAAGTAAATCAACACAATTATGAACTGCCATGCCATTGGGACTTTCTCATCAACAATGTAACATTTTCCTTAAATTGAAGAAAAATAAAGAACTTTGTCATAGTAGACAGCCCTTTTTAGACCTAAAACCAACATGTAAAAACACCAAACTGGTGTGACTTGCAGACTGATTTAATCACATGCACCAAGATAAACTATTATATTTCTGACCTAAAAAAGCACCCAAACTCTGTAAACTCGTATAAAAAAAATGTTGGTAAAGTGGCAAATACAAGTTGACAACGACCGTTGTCTAAATATTAGATTCAGGGCAGTACAGTTGCAGTATTCGACTGCCTGTGTGTTGTACATGTGTTCAGTCAAATTGCAGTCCGTCATTATGGACTTCAGAACTTAAATATGTTTTGGATTTAACACCAGGAACTTGAATTCAGTTGAGTGGGAAAAAAAATATTAATTAAAAAAATAATATGCAGCACATGCAATAATGAAATGTCCCAACAAAAGCTGTTCCTCCTTGGAGAGGAAAATCGACATTGCCAAGTTACAAAGACCCAATTGTCATTCAAAGTACAGTTAAAGTCGGAAGTTTACATACACCTTAGCCAAATACATTTAAACTCAGTTTTTCACAATTCCTGACATTTAATCCTAGTAAAATTCCCAGTCTTAGGTCAGTTAGGGTCACCACTTTATTTTAAGAATGTGAAATGTCACAACAATAGTAGAGATAATGATTTATTTCAGCTTTTATTTCTGTCATCACATTCCCAGTGGGTCAGAAGTTATATACACTCAATTAGTATTTGGTAGCATTGCCTTTAAATTGTTTAACTTGGGTCAAACGTTTTGAGTAGCCTTCCACAAGCTTCCCACAATAAGTTGGGTGAATTGTGGCCCATTCCTCCTGACAGAGCTGTTGTAACTGAGTCAGGTTTGTAGGCCTCCTTGCTCGCACACGATTTTTCAGTTCTGCCCACAAATGTTCTATAGGATTGAGGTCAGGGCTTTGCGATGGCCACTCCAATACCTTGACTTTGTTGTCCGTAAGCCATTTTGCCACAACTTTGGAAGTATGCTTGGGGTCATTGTCCATTTACAAGACCCATTTGTGACCAAGCTTTAACTTCCTGACTGATGTCTTGAGATGTTGCTTCAATATACCCACATAATTTTCCATCCTCATGATGCCATCTATTTTGTGAAGTGCACCAGTCCCTCCTGCAGCAAAGCACCCCCACAACATGATGCTGTCACCCCCGTGTTTCACGGTTGGGATGGTGTTCTTCGGCTTGCAAGTCTCCCCCTTTTTCCTCCAAACATAACGATGGCCAAACAGTTCTATTTTTGTTTCATCAGACCAGAGGACATTTCTCCAAAAAAGTACGAACTTTGTCCCCATGTGCAGTTGCAAACCGTAGTCTGGCTTTTTTATGGCGGTTTTGGAGCAGTGGCTTCTTCCTTGCTGAGCGGCCTTTCAGGTTGT
Source organism: Salvelinus namaycush (assembly GCF_016432855.1). Classification (NCBI taxonomy): domain Eukaryota; kingdom Metazoa; phylum Chordata; class Actinopteri; order Salmoniformes; family Salmonidae; genus Salvelinus; species Salvelinus namaycush. The sequence continues at coordinate 46,266,990 of NC_052334.1, read as the reverse complement.
GGATATAGGACTCGTTTTACTGTAGATATAGATACTTTTGTACCTGTTTCCTCCAGCATCTTCACAAGGTCCTTTGCTGTTGTTCTGGGATTAATTTGCACTTTTCGCACCAAAGTACGTTCACAGAACGCGTCTCCTTCCTGAGCGGTATGACGGCTGCGTGGTCCCATGGTGTTTATACTTGCGTACTATTGTTTGTACAGATGAGCGTGGTACCTTCAGACATTTGAAAATTGCTCCCAAGGATGAACCAGACTTGTGGAGGTCTACAATTGTTTTTCTGAGGTCTTGGCTGATTCTTTTGATTTTCCCATGATGTCAAGCAAAGAGGCACTGAGTTTGAAGGTAGGCCTTGAAATGCATCCACAGGTACACCTCCAACTGACTCAAATTATGTCAATTAGCCTAACAGAAGCTTCTAAAGCCATGACATCATTTTCTGGAATATTCCAAGCTGTTTGAAGGCACAGTCAACTTAGTGTATGTAAACTTCTGACCCACTGGAATTGTGATACAGTGAATTATAAGTGAAATAATCTGGCTGTAAACAATTGCTGGAAAAATTACTTGTCATTCACAAAGCAGATGTCCTAACTGACTTGCCAAAACTAGTTTGTTAACAAGAAATTTGTGGAGTGGTTGAAAAACGAGTTTGAATGACTCCAACCTAAGTGTATGTAAACTTCCGACTTCAACTGTAGTTCTGACCCACCTTTCAAAAGGGTATATTTAGCAAGCACATGCAATGCACCAAGTCTTTTATAGTTGTTAAAGGAGCTGTGGTTTCAGTCGGTCACCATCTTAATTCAGAAACACTTTCTGTATGAAGTCAAACGTGTTCTTTATGCATTTTAGGTATTCCTTTTGGAGCGAGTACAGTAGTCCATAAAAACACATAACAGCATCAGGCCAGCATAACCTCCTCCACCACCTTCTCTTCAAGGACCATGTAGATTCTTCCTGGATGGAATGGAACAGCATGTACGTCCCCGTCATCCTCAATGATGGACTCTGGACTCTTCAGGACTGCAGGGTCTTGAGATGTTTCATCCTGAGAAAGGAAAACAAAAACAGTCACCGAATTGAACAGTTGGTGATTTATAAGGACTGTCACAACTGCCTAGACTGTTAAACCATGCTCGTTAACCCACTGTGCAAGTTTTGAACACTTCGATGTCGTCCTCTTGGAGTAAAGCTGGTAGACATTTGAGGACAGCTGTTCAGAAATATGAGGCAGACGCCTAGGCATATTGATGAAATTGGTTGAGGAGATGATTGGAGGAGACGAGAACGAGATTTGAATCCTTAGTTTTGAGAAATACCGTTTTGTGGCCTCTGCTTATTTTTTTTAAGCGATGCCATTCATTCTTCAATTAATAATTTAGCAATGTTTCATTGTAACAACCACATGTGAACACAGATTGAACAGCTGTCTTCAGATATCTACCAGCTTTACTCCAAGAGGACGACTCTGAATTGTTCAAAGCATGCATGTTTTAAATAAAAACCCTGCAGCGATTTGAACGAACATTCCAAAAATGTATATATGAAGGCTAACCTTCTCTGTCTGTTGTAACGGATATTGCCATAGCACAAGCAAGACGCAGTCTACACATTGCATTGGGGCAAAAACAATTAGCGTTTTGTGTGATGATTTTAATCTTTATATTTATGCTGCTATATAGCCAGCAGTCTGCCTCCTGTTTAACCAATGTTTGCAATTATGAAAAAATAGGCTTCATACAGCTTGCCTAAATTGAACATGAAATTGCTAGACTGCCTGATTGTGTGTCGTACTTATGTTTGTGATAGCCTATTGTTACAACAGACAGCGAGAACTAAGTTTGTTCAAACTGTTTTGTGTACAAGTGGCAGTGGAGTCACCGAGTCTGAAAGGAGCAGGTAGGCTAGTGGAGCCTCGTGCAGAAATCTCTATCTTTAGCAATGTCTCTCTGGATATGGCTAGCAAGCGGTCTGTGTGTTGGTCTAACATGGAGTACATGAATTGCCGGAGTTTGTGATAAAGTGATAATCTGCACAAAACTGTAACATAGAAACACACACACAACACTGTAGTAAATACAATACCAATACTACACAGACAGACACTTAGGCTATGGACTTATAGCCAGGAGCCAATCTGAACCGTTAGCGCACACATTTGTCAGCTAAATTCCACTTTTTTATTCTGTATCACTCAACTCTCATTTATAATGAGTATTGTTTATAATAAGAGCGATATAGGTTGGTCTGTTTGTATTGTTGATGTGTTGCTGTAGTCATTGAGGGATCAGAGGGAGGGATCAGAGGAACAGATAGGCCTCGAATGTGCACAAGAAAATGATCAACATAGGCGATGTATCATAATTACCTGGAGAAATCTGACTTGCAATTTGATAACAAAGCTGCTGAACTTTGTTTTTACCACTTGACACAAATGGCTAATTAAGCTTTCCTCTATCCATTTCGAGACATATCAAATTTTCTGTTTTTGTTTAATATAAAAAAAAATAATACTGACTGAGTCTGGCTTTAATCGGTAATGGTTGAGAAGATTGCCTAATCAATGGCAGGAGAAATAGCAGAGTTTACACTTCCGTAGCATGGTCGGGGCGACTCTGTGAATTGGAGATATGAAATTATTGTTTGTCTGCAAAAGAAGGAAAACATTTCAGGAACATTTTCAAGCTAAAGGACCAATCCAGAGTCTGAGAGTAATTTTGAGGTATTACAATAACAGAAATGTCAATGGTCACAAGATAGGTGCTTCTAGCAATGTGGGTGTGTTTACATACACTAGCGTTGCTTTCAATTACACTGCTCAAAAAAATAAAGGGAACACTTAAACAACACAATGTAACTCCAAGTCAATCACACTTCTGTGAAATCAAACTGTCCACTTAGTAAGCAACACTGATTGACAATAAATTTCACATGCTGTTGTGCAAATGGAATAGACAAAAGGTGGAAATTATAGGCAATTAGCAAGACACCCCCAAAAAAGGAGTGATTCTGCAGGTGGTGACCACAGACCACTTCTCAGTTCCTATGCTTCCTGGCTGATGTTTTGGTCACTTTTGAATGCTGGCGGTGCTCTCACTCTAGTGGTAGCATGAGACGGAGTCTACAACCCACACAAGTGGCTCAGGTAGTGCAGTTCATCCAGGATGGCACATCAATGCGAGCTGTGGCAAAAAGGTTTGCTGTGTCTGTCAGCGTAGTGTCCAGAGCATGGAGGCGCTACCAGGAGACAGGCCAGTACATCAGGAGACGTGGAGGAGGCCGTAGGAGGGCAACAACCCAGCAGCAGGACCCCTACCTCCACCTTTGTGCAAGGAGGTGCACTGCCAGAGCCCTGCAAAATGACCTCCAGCAGGCCACAAATGTGCATGTGTCTGCTCAAACGGTCAGAAACAGACTCCATGAGGGTGGTATGAGGGCCCGACGTCCACAGGTGGGGGTTGTGCTTACAGCCCAACACCGTGCAGGATGTTTGGCATTTGCCAGAGAACACCAAGATTGGCAAATTCGTCACTGGCGCCCTGTGCTCTTCACAGATGAAAGCAGGTTCACACTGAGCACATGAGCACCTTGTTGCCCTCCTACGGCCTCCTCCACGTCTCCTGATGTACTGGCCTGTCTCCTGGTAGCGCCTCCATGCTCTGGACACTACGCTGACAGACACAGCAAACCTTTTTGCCACAGCTCGCATTGATGTGCCATCCTGGATGAACTGCACTACCTGAGCCACTTGTGTGGGTTGTAGACTCCGTCTCATGCTACCACTAGAGTGAGAGCACCGCCAGCATTCAAAAGTGACCAAAACATCAGCCAGGAAGCATAGGAACTGAGAAGTGGTCTGTGGTCACCACCTGCAGAATCACTCCTTTTTTGGGGGTGTCTTGCTAATTGCCTATAATTTCCACCTTTTGTCTATTCCATTTGCACAACAGCATGTGAAATTTATTGTCAATCAGTGTTGCTTACTAAGTGGACAGTTTGATTTCACAGAAGTGTGATTGACTTGGAGTTACATTGTGTTGTTTAAGTGTTCCCTTTATTTTTTTGAGCAGTGTATATTGGAATGCACAAAAACAGTCCATGGGAAACCCGAAGTTAAATACAATTCCATTTCAATTTACTGTGGTTGCGGGCATCCTAGGGGCTGATGATGTGGACCTCTCAGATTCAGAGGGGCTCTCAGATTCCTAGGGGCTGATGATGTGGACCTCTCAGATTCAGAGGGGTTGGGTTAAATTTAGAAGGCACATTTCAGTTGAATGCATTCAGTTGTTCAACTGACTGGGTATCCCCTTTCCTTTTCCCATTGCCTCCTGGGTGGCGCAGTGGTCTAGGGCACTGCATCGCAGTGCTAGCTGCCAAAATATTATTAAACAGACTTTCCAAATGGCTTCTGTTGTAGACCCACTTCCTCTCTGCTTACTTAATGTCAAAATAATTATTTCCCCATTCATTTTCCACATAGGAATGGCTGAACGAACCAGAGGTAACTCATTGCCGTTTTAGGACTACAAGCTAGCGAACTCTATAAGTTGTTGGAATAAACAAAAAGGGAACAAGGGTCACAGTAGAGCTACTATTCAACATTTGAGGTGCAACTGTTAATTTTTGTTTGTGCATTGTTTCAAAACAATACACTTCAAATACAGAACATTCAAATACTGTAGCTAACTTTTTTGAGGAATTAGCTAGCTAACTCTGAGTGATTGAGGAACCACTTGTCAAAAACTGTGGAATTGTCCTTCAATGTTAATCATTTACCTCCAATGTTTTTCAGGCCAAACAAATCACAGTATCTAAAAATAGCTAGTTTAAATTTCTCAAAACATGCCTGGTGTAATGTTGCTTCGTTGCAGCAAACTCTGTTAGAGGGAATATGGGTAAAGTTAGCTAGCTAGTACCCCTTTTAATGTTACATTAACGTTACAAACATTAACTACCCACTGGGCACAGACATCAGTTCAACGTCTATTTTTTATTTACATTTGGTTGAGTTGTCAACTAACGTGAATTCAACATGAAATCAACTAAAAATGGCACAATGATATTGGATTTAGGTTAAAAGTTGGGTGAAAAAAGTACATTCCCTTATGTTGATGACTTTTTGCAAATCAAATCCGTTTTCCACATTGATTCAACGTCATCACATAGAATTGTTTTGTTGAAATGACGTAGAAACAATGTTGATTCAACCAGTTTTTGCCCAGTGGGTAATTACCTGGTACCCAGCCTGCTAAAATTACTCTTGAACTTGTGGCAAGCAAGCTAGCTAGCAAACGAGCTACTGATGCTAGCTACTCATCATAGCTACAACATCATGCTAGCTAACTTGCCATGCTAAGCTAGCTAGTTGTTGAAGCTGGCTGCATGGCCAGACGTGGTATTTTGGCCATATACCACAAACCCTCGAGGTGCCTTATTGCTATTATAAACTGGTTACCAACGTAATTAGAACAGTAAAACTACATGTTTTGTCATACCTGTAGTATATTGTCTCATATACCATGGCTTTCAGACAATCAGCATTCAGGGCTCGAACCACCCAGACTATAAAAAGTTGTGTAAAGCGAACAAATTATTGAAATGGTTCTGCATACAAATTCATTTTTCCTCCAGACAAAGTTGTCAGAACCTTGTTTGTTTTTGCATAGCCCGCCCACTAAACGATGCTGTCAATGTCTATGACTAGCCCGTGGTAACACCGATGCAGCACAAAGGAGAAAGGAGCGGTGGGATCAAACAACAACGGTCATTGGCCTATACGCCCGTCTTCTCTCAGCGCAACATGTTTAAATTAAAGGGTAGGCCTACATAAGAACCCAAAAAATATTTAACTACATATGTACATTAAAGTGTTATTTTATAGCTCAATGGTACATACACATTTATTTTTACATGTATTTATCACCCTTGTCGAGTTGATTTGTCCAAATATATTTTGATATATCTTATTGGTTTTTCATGTCATTGCTTGCAGCATGCAAAGGTAACTAAGTACTTAAGTAGGCACATGTCCAATTTATCTGGGGACACTTTGTAAGCAATTTATAGGCCTACATGAAATGGACCGTGGAATTACAGTATGGACAGTTCCTCAGTTACCTAGTTTAGATCAAATAAACCATATACATGAATGATTGAAGGGTACAGTGTACTCGAAGGGTACCATCCGGGTCAGATGCCAAGAAATATCACCGGAGAAACAGGACAGGAGTGACACTGACAGAACAGCAGAGGCGTAGGCAGTAATTGACTGGGTCAACATTTTCCAGCAAAAATACATAAATACCCAGACATCAGTGGTGCATGGAGAAGTGGGTATATCCCGAATGGCCTGCCTGGTGAATAAAAAGCATCCTGTGTGAAAAAGTATATGAGAAACCGATTTAGGCTACTCTGAATGGCCCACAATCATGGCAATGTGAAATACATTCACCATGATATCAATAATGAAATAATAGGCCTAGCCCTTATGGCTGATATGTTTGGCTAAGGGGTCAGATAAATACGGCGGTAAGAAAAGGAACATATTTCTGTGGCGGTGCGTTACATTAAAACGGGATACTCAAGGAGGTTCTACACTTCACAGGAGCTGAAGGCTTGGATTCTAGTCACTGCTGATTCATCGCTGTATTGTGCGTTTTGCTAACGGAGATTTATGGGTTACAAAAAAGGCCTAGGCTACATTCAATTCCTTACACCATGGTCTCCACACATTTATACCCCAATATTACTATTCTTGTATAACTTCTCTAGGCTGTAGTCTTTGCCACATGATTTCTTTGAGGCTATTTCATTTATAGCCTGTCCCTAAAGCTCTTCTATCGAGAAGCAAAATAAAGAGACTAGGCTAAACTGTAGAACTCATTAGACATGGGAATAAATGCACAATTCTCGTTGTGAATGCGAATATTAGAAGTCGGAGAACAGAGTGGAGTGCGGAGCTGTCCGGTGCTGAAATCTTTGATCCGACTTTCGCAGACTCAACCAGTGAGTAATTACCTACCCATGTGGTGCTGAATAGTATAGGCCTACAGTATGCTATGGTTTCACACGAACACTTTTCAAACCCATATTGCCAAATATTTCACGTGATTTGTTTTTGTGTAGGCTACTTGCCTGATTTTGCTATTGTACTACATAATTGATATGGCAATTACACTACACTACTTTGATATGCATCAGTGGGGATTAAGACATGAGAATACGCAATGCCCACTGAAAGAAAATGGGTGGCGTATACCTGTGTATAACCTCCACGACAACACTGCCCATCATATTTAAGTTGAAATGTGTGCAATCACATTGCATTATTTAACAAATCAAATCATCAAATCAAATTGTATTGGTCACATACACATATTTAGCAGTTGCCATTCCAGGCGGTGATACAGCCCGACAGGATGCTCTCAATTGTGCATCTGTAAAAGTGTTGCGCCTTCTTCATCACACTGTCTGTGTGGGTGTACCATTTCAGATCGTCAGTGATGTGTACGCCGTGGAACTTGAAGCTTTCCACCTTCTCTACTGCGGTCCCGTCAATGTGGTTAGGGGTGTACTCCCCCTGCTTTTTCCTCATGTCCACGATCAGCTCCTTCGTTTTGTTGACGTTAAGGGAAAGGTTATTTTCCTGGCACTACTCCGCCAGGGCCACTCACCTCCTCCCAGTAGGCTGTCTCATCATTGTTGGTAATCAGGCCTACTATGTTTGAGTTGGAGGCGTGTGTGGCCACGCAGTCATGGGGGAACAGGGAGTACAGGAGGGGGCTGAGCACACTCCCTTGTGGGGCCCCTGTGTTGAGGATCAGTGAAGTGGAGTGGTTGTTTCCTACCCTCACCACCTGGGGGCAGCCCGTCAGGATGTCCAGGACCCAGTTGCACAGGGCGGGGTTCAGACCCAGGGCTCCAAGCTTGGAGGGTACTATGGCGTTGAAAGCTGAGCTATAGTCAATGAACAGCATTCTTACATAGGTATTCCTCTTGTCCAGGTGGGATAGAGCAGTGTGCAGTGCAATGGCGATTGCATCGTCTGTGGATCTATTGGGGCGGTAAGAAAATTGAAGTGGGTCTAGGGTGTCAGGTAAGGTAGAGGTGATATGATCCTTAACCCCTCTAGGGTATGTGGGACGGTAGCGTCCCACCTCGTCAACAGCCAGTGAAACTGCAGGACGCCAAATTCAAAACAACAGAAATCCCATAATTTAAATTCTTCAAGCATACAAGTATTTTACACCATTTTAAAGCTACACTTGTTGTAAATACAGCCAAAGTGTCCGATTTCAAAAAGGTTTTATGACGAAAGCACACCAAACGATTGTTAGGTATGAGCCAGAAAAAGAAAGCCATTTTTCCAGCTAAAGAGAGCAGTAACAAAAAGCAGAAATAGAGATAAAATTAATCACTAACCTTTGATAATCTTCATCAGATAACACTCATAGGACTTCATGTTACACAATACATGTATTTTTTGTTCGGTAAAGTTCATATTTATATCCAAGTCTAAACTCCAAGAGTTTAGACAAGGCGCTACTGTATCACTTGGCAAAAAGCCTGAGAAAATGCAGAGTGCCAAATTAAAATTAATGAAAATTACTATGAAAATTACTATAAAATCAAACTTTCATTAAATCACACATGAAAGATACCAAATTAAAGCTACACTGGTTGTGAATCCAGCCAACATGTCAGAATTCAAATAGGCTTTTCAGCAAAAGCATACGATGCTATTATCTGAGCATAGCACCATAGTGAACAAAAGAGAGAAAACATTTCAACCCTGCAGGCACGACACAAAACGCAGAAATAAAAATATAATTCATGCCTTACCTTTGACGAGCTTCTGTTGTTGGCACTCCAATATATATTCAAAGCGCTCTGAACAAATTAAGGGAATCGTTCACAAACATTGGCACATTCTAAAATCCGATGATAGTCTCGGTAATGTGTTTTTGGACCTCCCCTTGGTCGTATTTTCGCGGGGCAGAAATCTCAGAGACCAATTGGTACACTCTGATTTACCACCCCAAGATATTCCTGAACAACGTCTATTTGCGCCCCTACTGGATGGAAATTATAAGTGTAATGGCTGTGCTCAATGCAATGGCACTTATAAATGCAGATCCTTCAAACACCCACAAACAGGGAAATCGATCCCAATCAAAGGTGTTATTACGTGCTCCACTAAGGCAGTTATTTATCTTATAACTTGTCCTTGTGGTAAAAATTATGTGGGTAAAACAAAGCGTGAATTAAAAGTACGTATCTCAGAGCATCGTAGCACCATTAGGTGCCAAAACTTGACCTACCCAGTTGCGGCCCACTTTTTGGAGGCAGGCCACTCGATTTCGTCTCTGCGTTATATTGGCATCGAACATGTCACCCTCCCTAGGAGAGGGGGTGACCTTGATAATTTATTGTTAAAACGAGAGGCTGCTTGGATCTTTAACTTAAAGACCCTTGCTCCCTTCGGTCTTAACGTGGACTTTGATCTGAAGCCATTCTTGTGATTGTTGTGACTTTGCCATTGTGGTTGTTTGTAGGCTTGTGTGGTCTTAAGTGAGTCTATGATCGTATGCTATGCATTTGTATTTATTGTATGCTGCTCTTTCTATGCCATTTTAATATTTGAGAAATTAACCAATGATATTAGGCCACTCTTGGCCATGATTACAGACACCTGTGTGTCTTGACACTATATATATAAACGAGTCATCCCGCAGTGTCTGTGATTGTACCCTGATGAAGACAGCTTGCCTGTCGAAACCTTGGTAAATTAAATATTTTTGCATCTGAGCTCCTAGAGTGTGCGGCTCTCCTTTATTTTTAAGGCACTCCAATATGTCCCATAAACATCACAAATGGTCCTTTTGTTCGATTAATTCCGTCGATATATATCCAAAATGTCCATTTATTTGGCGCGTTTGATCCAGGAAAACACTGGTTCCAACGTGACGACAAAATATCTCAAAGGTTACCTGTAAACTTTGCCAAATAATGTCAAACTACTTTTGTAATACAACTTTAGGTATTTTTTTAACGTTAATAATCGATAAAATTGAAGACGGGATGATATGTGTTCAATACAGGATTAAAACGAAATGTTGCATGCCTTCTGTTTGATTGAAGCGCATGTCCAGGACACCTGGAGTGCCTCGACTTCAAGATGGCCGTATTTCTTCATTACACCAAAAAAAAGAAATCTGAATGGTTTGTCCTCGGGGTTTCGCCTGCTAAATAAGTTCTGTTATACTCAGACATGATTCAAACAGTTTTAGAAACTTCAGAGTGTTTTCTATCCAAATCTACTAATAATATGCATATCTTATCTCCTGGGGATGAGTAACTGGTAGTTGAATTTGGGTATGCTTTTCATCCAAACGTGAAAATGCTGCCCCCTACCCTAGAGAAGTTAACTAGCCTCTCAAAGCACTTCATGATGACAGAAGTGAGTGCTATGGGGCGATTGGTAATTTAGTTCAGTTACCTTTGCTTTCTTGGGTACAGGAACAATGGTATACATCTTGAAGTAAGTGGAGACAACAGACTGGGATAGGGAGAGAGGTGAATATGTCAGTAAACACTCCAGCCAGCTGGTCTGCACATGCTCTGAGGACGCGGCTAGCGATGCCGTCTGGGCCAGCAGCCTTGCGAGGGTTAAAACGCTTAAATGTCTTACGTCGGCAACGGCGAGCGGGCCGCATCGATGGCACTGTGTTATCCTCAATGCGGGCGAAGAAGGTGTTTTTAACTTGTCTGGGATCAAGACGTCGGTGTCCACGACACGGCTGGTTTTCCCTTTGTAATCCGTGATTGTCTTTCCACCTGTTTAGCACATAGCATAACAATGCCCAGAACCACTTTGACATGATCATGATTCTTCTCTACTGTCGTGTCTTTGGCATCATTAAACTGAAGATGAATCTTTATCAAAAATTCTCTGTAATTATTATTACGTGATTAAACTACTTAGTCATGTAACTGTAATTAACTAGGACGTCAGGGCACCAAGGAAAATTTTCAGATTACAAGTTATAATTTTCCTAATATAACTTTCAGATATTTTAATATCTGATCACTTAGTCTTCTGATTAATGAATTCTTCTTTACCTCACGTTCGTCTCATTCCAAATTGTTGGTTATCTGCACGAACCCAGTCTTCACTATGAGTCCTCCATACATCAATTGTCTTAAAATCATTTATTTACTAACTAAGTACTCACAGAAATGCATACAAACAAACAAGATATGGTTACATTGAAATGATAGGGGGATGTGCCCTAGTGGGCTAAACCGGATATGAGTGATAATTATAACAATTGAAATGCTAATCCTTTGCACATGAACGCTCACTCATTCGGGAACAATTGCAATCAATATATATTTTTACGCTCAGTGTGTTGTCGGGATCTCTGTTGAAAAGTTTGTTTCTGTTGGAGAGTCTGTCCGCCCTCTCTCTCTCTCTCTGTCGTGGTTAGAATGGATAGTTCAGAGTGACATTCATTCATGTCGTTATAGAATAGATGTTTCGGCGGTTGTCGGTCTTCTCGTTCAATGATACCGAATTCCTAGCTGCAGACTAGTAATTAATATCAAAGACTTGTTCTTATTCTGTCGGTATCGATAGTCTAAGAGTTTAATTACGTGGTATGGTTAAAAGATTCAGCCATCTACTTAAACCTTAGCTTATACTCAGGTTTATGGTCTCTACTCAAACCTTGGCTCTCTTGTGGTAAGCTGGTCTGCAACCTTTAGCCATCTCGTAATTGAGGTAAGCTCGGTCTGGTGATAGAAAACCCAGGTGGGGGTTTTATTCGGGACATAGAAAAAGGCTGTCTCATGATGCCAGGTCTTGTCTGTGCCCCTGGGGGTGTGCCAATGACTTAGTAGGGAATTGGAGTTTCCTTCATTAAACAGTCCAAAATCACATGACACAATTTCACAAACAGTATCATCCTCACTCATTCATCATATACAACAATTAGATGTAAGTCTCATATCTGAGGCTATTGTATAAACAGCGTTATGGTAATGTGGCCGTATTGTCTCCCATGAGTTTCACAAAATTGTACCAAACGGACCAGTTCGTAGCTGGATTCTTCACCGATCTTTTATACCTTCTCCAGAACATAAATGTCGTTTGGTTCTCCAGTTCTGTGAGGTGGAAGAAATTCCTTTGTTCTCTCTATGAAACTCATTCTCTCTATACTGTGGCCATGAGGAGATAATCTCCTCCAGGAATTTACGACCTCTCTGACCACAGCAGCCTGAGTGTAACAGACAGAGAGAGGGGGATGGTGCTCGCTGTACCCAAAGAGGGCAACGTCATGACACTGCAAATGAATAGTCCATGTACTCACGGTTAAGTTGATTTAAAACATTTCCCCAGCTTTGATTGCGATGGCTTGCACTGTAACCTTCAAATTTGTCCAGCGCAAAGGAGTGTGGTTTGCTAGCCTGGTGCTTGAAGCATGTCTCATGAAGAAGCTTCCAATCCTTTTATCTATCTCTAACAAATGAGCCTTCCATAATGGCCTCAGGCAAATGTCTGTATTCCAGCCAACAAAACTGTCCATACCACTTCCATGAGAAACAGCGATTTTCCATTGATCACTGTAGTGGGGAACACTCACATTTTTGGTTGTGTAGGTGGTTCATCAACTGCAGACAAATCCGCAGGTGGACTCGTGATGACATGTTCACTGTGACGAGGCGGGGCTTGGTGATGGTGAGTTAGCTTGGTTGTGGAAGCTAAGCAGTATCCATGCTAACCTTTTCATAGGCTGACGATGACTCGGTGACAGATTGGGCTCGGCCGATGGAGGTAGTGGAGCAGGTGTTGTCTTCATCCTCCATCTGTGGCTTTTTGAAAAAGCACGAGTGAACTTTGTTTTGCCTTAACTTGTGACTAGCTAGCGCTAGTTTGCACCAGCAATGATTTGCAGTGGGTCAATAAAAATTGATAAATGTTTTTTTATTGTCACATGCAGTGAAATGTGTTGTTTCACAAGGTCAACCATAGTAGTGTAGCACCCCTGGAGCAAATTAGGGTTACGTGCCTTGCTCAAGGGCACATCGACAGATTTCTCACCTTGTCGGCTCTGGTATTCGAACCAGCGCCCTTTCGGGGGGGGGGGGGGGGCGTCAAATTAATTGATTTCATTTTTGATTATTTTATTTTTATTTTAAGCCATCCTGATTGGGTGGGCCAGTGTTCAATTTGGCAGGACCTCTGCCCGGCCTGACCCTGCCCTGGCCTAGCATCTGTAGCACAGCCAGCTGAGACACACTGACTGAGAGGGGGAGGGGAGGAGAGGAGATTTGATTGAGAGGCTGAGACTGAATTAGACTTATTAGACCCCTTTCCACTACACAGGGCCGATCAGGGCCATCCATCTTCCTCATTATTCATGCAATTGCATTTCCCCTAAAATCAAATTAATGTGGCTGCCTTTTCATCTTGTTGCCTCCAGAGATGATTTGTCAGCTGGTGTGTGGTCTCATTAAAACAATAGTGCCATCAACCCCGTTTAACGTTAATTTTAATTTGGCCCTGGACCTGCAAGCCCTGCTGTTCAAAACTGTCTAGTGTGTCCCTGTTTCTGCTGTCTCTCGCATGCAACCACCATGCTGATACCACCCATCTGATGTGCCTCAACCAGCATTCACCAGAGCAGTGCAGTTACTCACTATATTCCCAGAAAAGCAGAAGAGCACCTTACCTCCCAGGAAGGCCTGCATGGCCTCCCTCAATGCCCTCCAATCAACAGCACAGCATTATACCACAGCAGCCCCACTAGATGTATAGCCTTACACATCCCTGCAAGGGAGAAACATACACTACATTACCATAAGTATTTGAACACCTGCTTGTCGAAGATCTCATTCCAAAATCATTAGCAATAATATGGAGTTTGTCCCCCCTTTTGCTGCTGTAACAGCATTCCTCTGAGAAGGCTTTCCACTAGATGTTGGAACATTGCTGCGGGGACTTGCTTCCATTCAGCCACAAGAGCTGTGAGGTCGGGCACTGATGTTGGGCGATTAGGCCTCGCTCACAGTCGGTGTTCCAATTCATCCCAAAGGTGTTCAATGGGGTTTAGGTCAGGGCTGTGCAGGCCAGTGAAGTTCTTCCACACCAATCTCGACAAACAATTTCTGTATGGATCTCGCTTTGTGCACAGGGGCAATGTCAAGCTGAAACAAGAAAGGGCCTTCCCCAAGCTGTTGCCACAAAGTTGGAAGCACAGAATCATCTAGAATGTCATTGGATGCTGTAGCTTTAAGATTTCCCCTCACTGGAACGAAGGGGCATATCCCAAACCATTATTCCTCCTTCACCAAACTTTACAGTTGGCACTATGCATTGGGGCAGGTAGCGTTCTCCTGGCATCCACCAAACTCAGATTCCTCCGCTGGACAGCCAGACGGTGAAGCGTGATTCATCACTCCAGAGAACACGTTTCCACTGCTCCAGAGTCCAATAGCGGCGAGCTTTTCACCACTCCAGCCAACACTTGGCATTGTGCCAACACTGACTTGATACCCTCCCCAAGCCCAAATATAAAAAATGATGCTATTAAAAAAAGTGTGCAGCGCATCAACTCTTCATTTAACGGATTACAGTTTGAATCGGACAGCAGCCAATCAAATTGTGCCAGCTGAGAAAAAGTTGCACGTGGCAGTGCAGAGGAATGTCGGCAGGTGAATTCAGATGGAGCCCTTGGAAAGATGATACCCAAGATTATTATTTTCGGATATAAAGACTACGCTGTATCAACAAAAAGCGGATTGCAACTTGCAAAACATGCGGGAAGAAAATGACAGACGGAGGCGCAACTTCGAACTTTGTTCGACATTTGAAGCTGCGCAAAGAACGGTAAGTCGTGTCAAATATAGCCGACATCTATATCATTCATAACTTTGTAAGTGTAGCATGTTGGCTAACGTAACGTTAAATCAATGAGCCTCCACACAGTCAGTCAGTGCGGGAACGTGATTATTGCACCCAAGATTGAGCTACAACTGGCTCGGCAGTTGGTAGCCTAAATCCTGCCTGATGTTACTACTGTTCCTAAAGCCATTGACATGTGCTAGACTACTGTAACCACACACACTGTGTGTGTGTGTTTGTGTGTTAAGGTTGGGTGATTGTGTACAAGCCTACATCGCCCGATTGCGATCCTCGATAGTCGATCGCTATTGGGGGATGTCTTTCTTATGGCTACCCATGTATTTCCATGGAAATATCAAGTTTATTTGGAAAGTAATAACATGATTTGCGTAAATTTAATATACTATTACTCTTGTTAAAAATATGAAATGGTATTACATTTGGTATAGAGCACATTATGACTTGTTTAGGACTCAACTCAAAGTTTAGGACTTGAGACTTGACTTCAGCCTTGACTCGGACTTGCCTGTCTTGACTAAGACTTGAGACTTACTCGTGACTTGTAAAACAATGGCTTGTTCCCACCTCTGGTCTGTGCCAATGGTTGTGTTGCTTCACAGTCCCCGCTGTTCCATAAGGTGTTTTTTTAATCTGTTTTTTAAATCTAATTTTACAGCTTGCTTCAGTTACTTGATGTGGAATAGAGTTCCATCAATATGTTTTGACCATAACAGTTAACAATCTAGGGTTACTCCAAGCAGTTTAGTCATCTCAACTTGCTCAATGTCCACATTATTTATTACAAGATTTAGTTGAGGTTTAGGGTTTAGTGAGTGTTTTGTTCCAAATACAATGCTTTTAGTTTTAGAAATATTTAGGGCTAACTTATTCCTTGCCACCCACTCTGAAACTAACTGCAGCTCTTTGTTGAGTGTTGGAGTTATTTCAGTCGCTGTAGTAGCTGACGTGTATAGTGTTGAGTCATCCGCATACATAGACACTCTGGCTTTACTCAAAGTCAGTGGCATGTCATTAGTAAACATTTTAAAAAGCAAGGGGACTAAACAGCTACCCTGGGGAATTCCTGATTCTACCTGGATTATTTTTGAGAGGCTTCCATTAAAGAACACCCTCTGTGTTCAGTTAGACAAGTAACTCTTTATCCACATTATAGCAGGGGATGTAAAGCCATAACACATATGTTTTTCCAGCAGCAGACTATAATCAATAATGTCAAAAGCTGCACTAAAGTCCAACAAGACAGCCCCCCAATAATTTGATTATACATTTTTCTCAGCCAACCATCAGTCATTTGTGTAAGTGCTGTGCTTGTTGACTATGCTTCCCTATAAGCATGCTAATCAAACACAATTGTATCTGGTCAAACACAATTTTTGCAGAAGTTAACTAAGGGTTGGTAACAGGCTGATTGGTCAGCTATTTGAGCCAGTAAAGGGGGCTCTACTATTCTTGGGTAGCGGAATGACTTTAGCTTCCCTCCAGGCCTGAGAGCACACACTCTCTAGTAGGCTTAAATTGAAGATGTGGCAAATAGGAGTGGCAATATCGCATGCTATTATACCTGTTGACTCTCTCTGACTCTGAAAATGAATCAGACAATGAGGAGATTCCTAATTTAGGTACAAACTTTTTCATTGAAGAAGACATTGTAGAGTCTTCTGATGACAGTGATGGGGAAGAAATGGCGATCAACAGTGTTGTTGTTGTCACTGAAGAAGTTGACCGAGTTTTGAAATCATTGGAACACAACGGGCCAAACAAGCTGTGCAAACTAAATGGAAATGACACAGGACGTCTTATTTAATAAAAGGGGTTGCAGTCTGCTGTTGAAGCTTTCATCCATGTATACGGGTAAGAATCTAGCTACAGTTTCAGATAGTATACGTTTCTAATTTTGTCAGAAAGTTGTTAACATTGCAAGTTAAAGCTTGCTGTTAGCTAGCCAGCTGGAGTTCGATGGCTGGCTTGCTAGCTAACATTGAACCTATTTGGTTAACTTTAGCTAGCTATGAAAATCGGTTTGTATTGCTAGTAACGTTACTCTATGTATTGGGATTATAGTTCCTTTTTTAGCTAGCTAACGTTAATGTGACATGTCTAAACAAAAGATCCCAAGTTAAACGTTAGCTGAGGTTAGATGGCTGGCTTACTAGCTAACATAAACCTACGTGTATGAAGTGTGTGTAACATTAGTGATGTTTTCTCAGAATTTAATTTCACATTGCTAGTTATAGCCTAATGTTAACTAGCTAACATTGAACCTATTTGGTTAACTTTAGCTAGCTATAACAATCGGTTTGTCTAACAAGTTAAAGCTTGCTGTTAGCTAGCCTGCTGACGTTAGATGGCTGACTAGCTAGCTAACATTACGTGTATGAACTGTGTGTAGTGATGTTATCTCAGAATGCCACTTCTCATCTATTGTATAATAATGCTAAAATATTTGTATCTGGAATTTGTCTTTCAGCATCAGTAGAACACGCCTGACTCTCCTCCACCAGTCATACAAGGAGAATGGTCTAATGCCTCCCATCAAAAAGAGAGCTGGGCCAAGCAAGCAATGGCAGCAGCGCAGTCATCAACTGCATGCACCATTTCTTTACCAACTACGGAGTTGGGGAAACACGTGTGGACCTGAATTGTGATAACGGCAGTGGACAAAACAAGAACAAGGTTGTGGTCTTGTATTGTGCCTGGCGGACCATGCACAAGCTCCACCACAGTCTGGACCTTCACTTCCTGATCACAGGCCACACCAAGTTTTCCGCCGACTGGTGCTTCAGCCTCTTCAAGCAGCGCTTCAGAAATACCAGAGTGAACAGTTTGTCTGAGATTGTTGGTGTTGTGAAGGACAGCACTGTGACAGGGGTCAACATCCCACAGCTAGTTGGACTGGAGGATGGTACGGTGAAAATAATTTAAATTGCCTTGTATGAGGTTATTCTTATCTAAACTTGGGAGGTGAATTGATGTTGTGCAGGGTTGTAATGTCTTCAGATTTTGTTATTTCCTGTTTTACAGCTTTGATGCTCTGGAGCCTGGCCAAGGAGCGTTCGGACTGTCGGGACCAGGTTTTAGCTGCTGCACAACGCTGACATCCTTCCTCCCATAGATGGTCTGTCTGTACAAGCACCACCTGGACTGGACACAGCTAGGCAAATGTATCTTTTTGAGAAGACCAGGGACTTTGTTTTTTTTGCAACGAAGAGGCTATGGACATCACCAAAGTCAAGGGCAGGAAAGAAACAGCCTCTCTCCTAACACACATGCCATACATTGCTGCTACTATTTGTTTTTTATCCTGCTGCTGAGCCACTTTACCCCTGATTGTATGCATATAACTACCTCGTCTATTATTGATATTGTTCTTGTGCATACTGTATACTATTTTATTCATATTGACACTTTCTGATTTTGCTACTATGCAAATAACCATTTGACTGTACCGTTTACACCTTCTGTAGAGACACATCCACTTAGCAAGACTTAGCAAAATATTGATATATAAAATCAATATTGATATCTGTGGTCGTTACATGATTTTGTGACATACCACAACAATATCATGTGACCGTATCACGTGTCTACCACATGCATCTGTTTATGTACTGTGCATGTGCACCTCACTCAGGTTTCAACTCAGGTTGCATGGCTTTAACTTATGTCAAATCAAATCACATTTTATTGGTCACGTACACATGGTTAGCAGATGTTATTGCGAGTTTAGCGAAATGCTTATAATATGGAATACTATGTGATAAGTGCATGTGTAACAGTATATAAAGTATGCTAATGTACTGGTGTGAAGGCATTTGGGCAGTGGTGTAAAGTACTTTAAAGTACTAATTAAGTATTTTTGGGGAGGTATCTGTACATTACTTTACTATTTATATTGTTGGCAACTTTTACTTTTACTTCACTACATTCCAAAAGAAAATAATGTATACATTTTCCCTGACACCCAAAAGTACGCGTTACATTTTGAATGGAAAATTGTCCAATTCACACACTTATCAAGATAAGATAAGATGCATCTGATCTGGCAGACTCACTAAACACAAATGCTTCGTTTGTAAATTATGTTTGAGTGTTGGATTGTGCCCCTGGCTATCCGTCAATAAAAAAAAATGAAAATTGTGCCGTCTGGTAAGGAATTTGAAATTATTTATACTTTAACTCAAGTATGACAATTTAGTAATTTTTCCAACAATGGATGTGGCTAGGGGTTATAGCATTTCTTTCACATGACCCATACATTTAGACAAGTGTGACTGGGTAAGTGTCATTAATATTTATATCTATAAAATATTTGTATCTGGACACTTTCTGTTTACCTGGAATTTTACCTTAATCTTTACTACACTACTCACTGTTTAGAACATGACCTCACATGTGAATCCTTAAAGAGATGGGTGGAGCTGGCTTAAGAGGGTGTGAACAATACTGAATGGGTGTAGACAAAGGAGCACTCTCCAGTAGATACCAAAACATTCAAAGGCTCTTTTCTCAAAAGTGAGTTTACAAGTTTATCAACTTTCAAAACAGAATTACTTTCCAATTGTTCCTCAAAAATGCAGTTGTCGTGTCTTTGGCTATGCCAGATTAAGTGATATTACATGCTATTCTATAAAATCCTTTCTCTGTAATTAATATTACCTGATTAAGCTAATCATGTAAATGTAATTAACTAGAAAGTTGGGGCACCATGAAAGAGTGTTTATAGAGCTGTTATTTTCCGAATAAACTCTTAAAGACCTAGTAATATTTTACATCAATAGCAGTCAATGTTAATCGTCACCTTATTTCAGTCTCATCTGAACATCGTAAATTCTTGGTTATCTTCACGAACCCTGGCTAACAAGTTGAATCAGCAATACAAACTTTGGTTTAGTTATTTATTTACTAAATACCTAACTAATCACACAGAATTACATATACACAGAATGGATCATACATTGATTACTAATTATGTCCACAAGAACACGTCCCTGGGGGACGGAACCTGTATGACGGCTGGTTACACAAAGAGAGGGGGTTGGGCTTGAATGAAAGCGCGGGAGGACTGAAGATCAAAGGGAGAAGCTATGTTATCGTAAATACAGAATCTTATGCATTCTAAATAACCGCCCATTTGGAAAAGGAAAATGCAATACATATTTACTCTGAGCTGCGCTTCGGTAGGTTGGTTGTAGATGCTGGCCGTGTTGCCCAACAGAGATCTTCCTTGTCCCTTTAAGAGTGTCTCCTTGTCCCTTTAAGAGTGGTGGTAAAAATGATACTTGGCAGTGTTGTGTTGCTTGTTAGAAGAGATCCTTTGTCCGTCCTTTCCTAGCCCACGTTTACAGCAGCCGCTGCTAACTCAACGGCTAGGAGGTATCCTTCTGTAGTGAATAAGAGTTCAAAGTTCATACCATTCGCAACCAAAGCTCACGCTGAGATTGGCTTAGTTCTGTAGTTGACATTATCTGAGTCCTTTTAACGTGAGGCTGCAGGCCTCGCGTACTCGGAACAGCTTATTATCTGAATCCTTCTGACATCGGACCGTCGCCCTAATGTACCCAGAACAGGAGGTTACATTTTCGTGAAGGGCTTATATAGTGGAGGGAGAGAAGGGTGTGTTTCATAGTTTATAACCAATGTCTCTTCACAGGGGCGGGCCACTGATTGAGCAGAGCTCTAACCTTATGAAAACCCAATTCTCTCATTTGGAAGCTAAAATTACATTTAATCTTTTCACAAATAGTTTCATATTTAAACATTTAAATTGCACAACCATTCCATGTGAATCTGATAACTATAATGTGTAGACATTCCACAATACAGTTTATGTCATCATATCATTAATAAGAATGTCTCAGATGACAACCGAACTGACATCATATTCATTAAGTACCAACGCATATTTTCAACTGGTTGGATTACCGAAATACGGTTCCTTTCCCCCCACCTTTTGATGTTCCCCGACTCTCTATGTTTAACAAAGGCTTTTCAAGAGTCCTTCAGTAGAGTCAAGAGAGGAAAGGGAGAAAGGTATTTATGGGGGGGTCATAAACCTTACCCACAGGCCAACGTCATGACACAGTGTATGATATACCATTTTGTAGCTCTAAGTCTCTACTTTTATCCAATGTAAAAAAAAAAAAACATTTCAAATGTTGCTACATAAGACCGATTTGAGCCGATTCTTGCCAGTTGAGCTGTTCGTGCCATAATATTTACCAAATAGGGATATCTTCTGTCTACCTTGTCACCTCACAACTGATTGGCTCAAACACATTAAGAGAGAAAGAAATGCCATAAATTAACTTTTAACAAGGCACATCTGTTAATTGAAATGCATTCCAGGTGACTACCTCATGAAGCTGGTTGAGAGAAAGCCAAGAGTGTGCAAGGCTGTCATCAAGGCAAAGGGTGGCTACTTTGAAGAATCTTAAATATAAAATATATTTTGATTTGTTTAACACTTTTTGGTTACTACATGATTCCATATGTTTTATTTCATAGTTTTGATGTCTTCACTATTATTCTACCATGTAGAAAATAGTCAAAATAAAGAAAAACCCTTGAATGAGTAGGTGTGTCCAAACTTTTGACTGGTACTGTATATAGTGTGGCAATATGAATGTTGCTTAAAATAAAAAAGTAGATGATAATTTGCAGCAAAAGGAACATCTTCCTATTCCAACTTGTCACTCTCAGTGGTCAACATGTTGATTTAGAAGACAGTGTTAAATACTTGGTCTCGTTTTTAGATAACTCTCAGAATTTGTAAGTGCACACTGACTATGCAGCGTTTTTACCTGCTCAGGAAGCTCAACACCTTTGGTGTCAGCCATCACATTCTTCACATGGTCTACAAAAGCCTGATTGAAAGTGTTCTTTGCTTCAATATGACCACATATAAGGCAACCTGAGTTCCAAGAACAGGACAAAACTGTCCAGGGTAGTAAATATGGGCAGCAAGATAGTTGATAAACCTCAAAGGTAGCTAGCTCAGGGTATGTGCTGAGCAGTCAGAGGAAAGCGCTGACTTGCTAATGACCCCCCTCATCCACTATTCCCAGAGCTTGAGATGCTCCCCTCTGGGAGGCGGTTTAGGATGCCGAGAGCAACTAAGTGCTGTTGATGATGGTCTATGATGTACACAGGAATTAGTGGAATCATGTATTGTAGATAACCAGGTGTCATTCAATCTTGATGATGATGATGACGATGAACTCTTATGACGAACTACTGATGAAGACAATGCAAGATACAGTATATGAACTTGAAGCTGCACTGGCACTGTAGCTGGCAGGTTGTACCTTGTATTGTTTATTTTATGAACTCAAGAATGATCTGCTCGTGATGGTGTTTCAATGGACTCAATAAAATGCAAAACAAAAATACAATTGTAAAAAAAAAAAAAATGTAATTGACATTCAAAAACGAAGTGAAAATAACTCAAACGATGTTAAGTTAAGCTATAAATTATACATTTTAAGGACATTTGCCATAATATTCAGTATTCAGTATTTTTTTAAACGTTAGTTGCACTAAATTCTGGCATCCCAAGTGGCGCAGTGGTCTAAGGCACAGCATTACAGTGCTTGAGGCGTCACTACAGACCCGGGTTCAATCCCAGGCTGTGTCACAACCGGCCGTGACTGAGAGTTCCATAGGGCGGCGCAAAATTTGCCCAGCGTTGTCCGGGTTAGAGGAGGGTTTGAACAGTTTGGTACGAACATGTGTACTGTTACACCCCTATTGAACATGCTCCTGAAGTTAAGTTCTTTGATCTTTTCTTCCTCCACAGCACCTCCTACAGTCCGAATAATCCACTCTGGCCACGCATGCAACATCGAGGAGGAGCGCTACACCGAGCGCGTCTACACCATCCGGGAGGGAGAGACCCTGGAGCTAGCATGTCTGGTCTCAGGCCACCCTCGACCTCAGGTGAGATCATCACCGCACTATCCCCAGACCCAATTTACTTATGTACTGCGTTGTCTGTGCCAGCAAATTAGAAAGACTATAACGGACATTACCATTCAAGTCGAAATTCTGTGATGGGTGGAACAGTGGCCATATTGAGCGTATCAGTCAAATTGCTGTGGTCTGAGCATAGAATTAGAATTACTAGAACATACACTCATTTAAGTGAACGTTCCGTAATGGGTGGACAGGCGGCCATATTGAGTGTACCCACAACTGTACCAGTCAAGTTGCCATGGTCTAGCATTTCTATTTCTACTGCTCCTGCAAAGCCTCCACTTTTTAGACTTCCACTTAACTGCCTTTCTGTAAGCACCTTTCCTTTGCCGGAGCGGCAGGGCTCAGTCAAGCACTCTCAGACTCTAGGCTTCTGTAGGCAGCGGCGACGGTGCGTTGTTCTGTCGAAGTCTTTATATGTGCAAATGAGTTCAATCACACCGAGTGAAGAGGAGCTCCCCATTGGGGGAAATGGCCATAGGGGAAATCATCAGATGTGCTCTACTGCAGTACCAGCCCCTCAGGGAATCAAACATTTACACTAAAAACAAGAGAGAACTGGAAAAGACGTGGGGGGAGAGTCTTAATGAATCCGTGTGATAATCTTTTATTACTCTACATATTTGAGTGAGTGAATGGGAAAGGCATACATTAATTTGACACAGTGGATGGTAGAGTTGGGGGATGTATTACTGGGGGATGCAATGTTTTATTGTGGGATTTTAATTAGAATTTTAATTAGGATACCCATTAGCTGATGCCATAACATCAGCTAATCTTCCTGGGGTCCAATACCGAATTTAAAAGACTGACACCAATGGCGCCGGAGGGGATGGCTGCCATTTTACGGGCTCCTAACTGTGCTATTTTGTGTGTATTTTTGCATTGTTTGTAACTTATTGTGTTACTCTTTATATATTTTTTTACTTTAGCTTATTTAGTAAATACTTTCTTAACTCTTTTTCTTGAACTGCATTGTTGGTTAAGGGCTTGTAAGTAAGCATTTCACAGTAAGGTCTACTACACCTGTTGTATTCGGCGCATGTGACAAATACAATTTGATTTGATTACAAATAATTACATTTACATTAAGACATTACAAACATTTAGCAAGTGGATATTACAGACAATTAAAATAACTGACAGGTAATGCATTTAACATTCAGTGGGATTAGTATCTGTCCAGTCATATGGTCGATCACATTAGATGTTCTTTTATTGTTTTCTTGAAGGTAGGTTTATTTTTTGCCTGAGAAATGTGATTTGGTAAAAACAAATCACATCAAAGTTTTGTCGCATACATATATTTGCAGATGTTATAGCAGGTGCAGCCAAATACTTGTGTTTCTAGCTCCAACAGTACAGTAAAACCTAGCAATAATTCCATTCCGTGATGGCTCTGTTGATTTGAGGAGATGTGTCCTTGGTCTGGGGGTTATCAGATGTCCTAAACTGGCTGGACATGCAGATTGGTCTGCCATGTAGCTTGCTTCTGTCTAGATCATGAGCTGGTCAGTATGTGTAGGTAATGCTTTCTAATGCAGCTTTTTTGAAAGACATCACGTAGTAGAACTGCGTAAGTGTTGCTCTCCACTTTCTGGAGGACCGAGTTTTGAAATTAGTGGAATTAGAGTATTATAGCTAAGGAGATGGAGAAAATTCTGCCGTTTGATTGCAAATATGCAGACCGAGTCGAATAGAGAACACACAGAAGGCTGTTGTATAAAACACCTGTCTCCGGATTACATCTTCAAACTAAGGGCAAACATAGCATCCGTGACAGAGAGGGAGAAGCGTCCCTCCGTGTATACGGGTAAGAGAGTCTAGCTATTTACATTTTCAGATATTACACATTTCTAATTTTGTCAGAAAGTCGTTATCATTTCAAGCTAACGTGTACTGTTAGGTAGCTAATGTTATGTGTATGATCTGTGTAGTAATATTATTCGTATCTCAGAGCCATTTGCATTGCTAGTTACAGCCTAATGTTAGCTAGCTAACATTGAACCTTGCGTGGCTAGCTACCTGCAGATTCATGCACGGTAGTAACGTTTTGAGTTGGGATTATGGTAATTGTTTAGCTAGCTAGCTACATGTCTAAACAAAAGACTCCACTATGCAAGTAACTATTTCAATAGAATGTTTAGGATGTCACTGCGACAACTGTCGATAGACATAGCCAGAGCGAATTGACCAGCTCTCTACACCGATTTCTGAGCACTCTTGTCTGAGTGTGCCAGAGCGCAGAATAACTGACGAATTTACCAACGCTCAACACCCGTTGAATATGACTGGTGTCAGTAAACATTGGCAAAAAAGCGTAATTAAATTGTTGCCAGCAGCACAGTTGCAGTCACCAACGCTCTGGATAGCATAAAAACAGCCTAACCAGCTCTGCTAGGGCGAGTAAACTGGTCAGTGAGCTGTTCTCTCATTTTGCCTGGAAGTAGCTAGCCAACGTTAGCCAGTTAGCTTGGGTGCTTGACTGCTGTTGTTAGGGCAGAACGCTCGGATCAACCCTACTCCTCGGCCAGATTGTCCTGTGTGCATTCTGGAGTAACTTCCGGCGCCAACAGAGATGGCCGCCTCGCTTCACGTTCCGAGGAAACTATGCAGTATTTTGTTATTTTACGTGTTATTTCTTACATTGGTACCCCAGGTAATCTTAGGTTTTATTACATACAGTCGGGAGGAACTACTGGATATAAGAGCAACGTCAACTCACCATCATTACGACCAGGAATACGACTTTCCCGAAGCGGATCCTCTGTTTTGTCCACCACCCAGGACAATGGACCGGATACCAGCCGGCGAACCAAAACAACGTTGCCGTAAAAGGGGCAGACGAAGCGGTCTTCTGGTCAGGCTCCGGAGAGGGGCACATCGCGCACCGCTCCCGAGCATACTACTCGCCAATGTCCAGTCTCTTGACTACAAGGTTGATGAAATCCAAGCAAGGGTAGCATTCCAGAGAGACATAAGAGACTGTAACGTTCTTTGCTTCACGGAAACATGGCTCACTCGAGACACGCTATCGGAGTCAGTACAGCCAGCTGGTTTCTTCACGCATCGCGCCGACAGAAACAAGCATCTTTCTGGTAAGAAGAGGGGCGGGGGGGGGGGGGGGGGGTATGCCTTATGATTAACGAGACGTGGTGTGATCATAACAACATACAGGAACTCAAGTCCTTCTGTTCACCCGACTTAGAATTCCTCACAATCAAATGTCGACCGCATTATCTAACAAGAGAATTCTCTTCGATTATAATCACAGCCGCATATATTCCCCCCCAAGCAGACACATCAATGGCCCTGAACTAACTTTATTTGACTCTATGTAAACTGGAAACCACATATCCTGAGGCTGCATTCATTGTAGCTGGGGATTTTAACAAGGCTAATCTGAAAACAAGACTCCCTAAAATCTTTCAGCATATCGATTGTGCTACCAGGGCTGGTAAAACCCTAGATCATTGTTATTCTAACTTCCGCGACGCATATAAGGCCCTCCCCGGCCCTCCTTTCGGAAAAGCTGACCACGACTCCATTTTGTTGCTCCGTGCCTATAGACAGAGACTAAAACAGGAAGCTCCCGCACTCAGGTCTGTTCAACGCTGGTCCGACCAATCTGATTCCACGCTTCCATTGCGTCAAACAACAAACATTGACGAATACGCTGATTCGGTGAGTGAGTTTATTAGCAAGTGCATCGGCGATGTCGTACCCAAAGCAACTATTAAAACATTTCCAAACCAGAAACCGTGGATTGATGGCAGCATTCGCGCGAAACTGAATCCGCGAACCACTGCTTTTAACCAGGGCAAGGTGACCGGAAACATGACCGAATACGGACAGTGTAGCTATTCCCTCCGCAAGGCAATCAAACAAGCTAAGCGTCAGTATAGAGACAAAGTAGAGTCACAATTCAACGGCTCAGACACAAGAGGTATGTGGCAGGGTCTACAGTCAATCACGGATTACAAAAAGAAAACCAGCCCTGTCGCGGACCAGGATGTCTTGCTCCCAGACAGACTAAACAACTTCTTTGCTCGCTTTGAGGACAATACAGTGCCACTGACACGGCCCGCTACCAAAACCTGCGGACTCTCCTTCACTGCAGCCGACGTGAGTAAAACATTTAAACGTGTTAACCCTCGCAAGGCTGCAGGCTCAGACGGCATCCCCAGCCGCGTCCTCAGAGCATGCGCAGACCAGCTGGCTGGTGTGTTTACGGACATATTCAATCAATCCTTATCCCAGTCTGCTGTTCCCACATGCTTCAAGAGGGCCACCATTGTTCCTGTTCCCAAGAAAGCTAAGGTAACTGAGCTAAACGACTACCGCCCCGTAGCACTCACTTCCGTCATCATGAAGTGCTCTGAGAGACTAGTCAAGGACCATATCACCTCCACCCTACCTGACACCCTAGACCCACTCCAATTTGCTTACCGCCCCAATAGGTCCACAGACGACGCAATCGCAACCACACTGCAAACTGCCCTTACCCATCTGGACAAGAGGAATACCAATTTGAGAATGCTGTTCATCAACTACAGCTCAGCATTTAACACCATAGTACCCTCCAAACTCGTCATCAAGCTCGAGACCCTGGGTCTTGACCCCGCCCTGTGCAACTGGGTACTGGACTTCCTGATGGGCCGCCCCCAGGTGGTGAGGGTAGGTAACAACATCTCCACCCCGCTGATCTTCAACACTGGGGCCCCACAAGGGTGCGCTCTGAGTCCTTTCCTGTACTCCCTGTTCACCCACGACTGCGTGGCCATGCACGCCTCCAACTCAATCATCAAGTTTGCAGACGACACTACAGTGGTAGGCTTGATTACCAACAACGACGAGACGGCCTACAGGGAGGAGGTGAGGGCCCTCGGAGTGTGGTGTCAGGAAAATAACCTCACACTCAACGTCAACAAAACAAAGGAGATGATTGTGGACTTCAGGAAACAGCAGAGGGAGCATCCCCTCTATCCACATCGACGGGACAGTAGTGGAGAAGGTAGTAAGTTTTAAGTTCATCGGCTTACACATCACGGACAAACTGAATTGGCTCACCCACACAGACAGCGTGATGAAGAAGGCCAACCTCAGGAGGCTGAAGAAATGTGGCTTGTCACCAAAAGCACTCACAAACTTTTACAGATGCACAATCGAGAGCATCCTGTCGGGCTGTATCACCGCCTGGTACGGCAACTGCTCCGCCCACAACCTTAAGGCTCTCCAGAGGGTAGTGAGGTCTGCACAACGCATCACCGGGGGCAAACTACCTCCCCTCCAGGACACCTACACCACCCGATGTCACAGGAAAGCCATAAAGATCATCAAGGACAACAACCACCCGAGCCACTGCCTGTTCACCCCGCTATCATCCAGAAGGCGAGGTCAGTACAGGTGCATCAAAGCAGGGACCGAGAGACTGAAAAACAGCTTCTATCTCAAGGCCATCAGACTGTTAAACAGCCACTCCTAACATTGAGTGGCTGCTGCCAACATACTGACTCTGTACTCGATACCATCTACTGCATCTTGCCTATGCCGTTCTGTACCATCACTCATTCATATATCTTTATGTACATATTCTTCATCTCTTTACACTTGTGTCTATAAGGTAGTTGTTGTGAAATTGTTAGATTACTCGTTGGTTATTACTGCATTGTTGGAACTAGAAGCACAAGCATTTCGCTACACTCGCATTAACATCTGCTAACCATGTGTATGTGACAAATAAAATGTTATTGATTTGAACGCTCCGAGAGTGAAATGCTCTGAATTTACGAACAGACAATCTGACATTGCTCTGAGCTTACAAACACCCAGAGCACACTCAGGCACTCCAGATTAAATTCATGAACACACACGTAGTATAAGCCAGCCTTTAGTCTTTAAATATTTGGTTGTTTAGTGCATCGCTTCACATGTGAATCCTTAAAGAGATGGGTGGGGCTAAAGCTTAAGAGGGTGTGA
Source organism: Salvelinus namaycush (assembly GCF_016432855.1). NCBI lineage: Eukaryota > Metazoa > Chordata > Actinopteri > Salmoniformes > Salmonidae > Salvelinus > Salvelinus namaycush. The sequence goes on along the minus strand of NC_052334.1, from coordinate 46,238,108 downwards.
ACGATGCTGAATGGGTGTAGACAAAGAAGAGCTCTCCAGTAGGTACCACAACATTGAAGGTCTATTTTCTCAAAAGTGAGGTTATTAATTGATCAACTTTCAAAGCATAATTACTTTCCCATTGTTCCTCAACTGTAGTATATGATATATAATTTTCTAACTCTGAGTCTCTACTTTTATCCAATGTAAAAAACACAATTTCAAATTTTGCTACATAAGACTGAATCGAGCAGGTCGGTCACAAATGTGGAAAAAGTCAAGTGGTTTGAAAACTTTCCGAATGCACTGTACATACCCACTGTGTAATCGCTGACTGAGGGTAAGTCATTAGCAAATATAAAGTAGAAGAGTGGGCCTAGGCAACTGCCTTGAGGAACACCACAGTGTAAATCTTTACTGTCCGAAAAACTACCATTAAAGAACACTTGTTGCCTTCTCTTGGATAGGTAGCTTTCCATGCGGGATAGAGCGGCAGACATAAAAGCATAACATTTCAGTTTAACTAGCAACAGTTCATGATAAATTATATCAAAAGCAGCACTAAAGTCTAACAGCACACTAGCCAATCATCTGTCATTTGCGCTAAGGCCATACTCGTATAATGTTCTTCTCTGTATGCATGCTGGAAACTTTCACTGGGGACAGGGGGTACATGACTCCCCCCCTCCCCCACACACATTCTGAAATAGCATTTTTGTCGTCGTCCCCCAGTTTTAATATTGCACCGTGATACAAAAGCGGCATTTTTGTGTTTTAGGACCATGCAGACACCTCAGAGTGGTCGGGTAGGCTGTTTAGTGGTTTCAGCCGGCTAGATTTAGGACCGTGCAGACACCACAGAGCGTGCGAACAGAGGCAGCTGTTGTCTGTGTGTTGTGCTTTTTCTCCGAGCTGTAAAAGCAAGCAGAGCAGAAACTGGCTACTCTTTATTTGACTGATGTAACTGCGGTTTGACTTAACAGAAGAAATTATATTAATTCACAGTGCTAAGCTAGTAGTGTAACTGATATCTGACATGTAATGTTAACTAATGTTTCAGTCTCTCTCAACTGAAGTTCTGTCAGACGTGAATTAACTAGCTAGGTAGCTAGTCGCTACCACAGCCAGTTCAGCTCTAGCCTCTAGCTATCTGTCCGGTAGCAGTATCTAACAGCTGTTGTGTATGTAAATATTTTGTAGCCTTTTTATCCTGTTTCAACAGAAGTGAATTAACTTGGCTGGTTTTCGCCAGTTGATGTACCATCAGAGCTAGCCAAAAGTTGGCTAACATTAGCTAGCTACCTCACTAACTTTGGCTATTATTTCTGCCTCAATCACACTAGACCTGAATCAAAGGATGAAACCACTGTTTTTTGACAGCACAACGTTAGTTTTTCTTAGAGTCAGTATAGCAATGTAATGTTATTGATCTGTCAGTTTCCCTAGTTAATTACTTACTGACACGGTATAAACAGCTCTACAGGCAACACTGCCGTGGTGCAGTCAGTACACAGCACTATGCTCATCATGTCTTAGCAGGATTAGATGGCGACAGGTGTCCCAGCAGGGTCAGACAGCCAGGTCGTTGGCTGTAACTCTAAGTAATTTGCCGTTCAACCTCTTCTCTTTCTACTTGGGGAAATTAAAACTTGCAATGCCTCTCATTCATGATACAATCTTTTATAAATGTATATGACAGTGAGCCATCAGTTGTACTCATTGCATTTCTCAACTTGTCCACTTTGCCTGTGAAATAGTAATTAAATCAATTTGCAGTGCCACATGGCTTCATAATAAATATATCCTCTGATTCAACAAAAGAGGCAGACATGTTTGAATTCCTACCCATTATAACATTAAGTTCTCCATTTTTTTCCCCCATCACTCTTGACTTCATTGATTTTGTGCTGATAGTATCTTTTTTTTTCTTGGATGTTATGTGCTAGTGTAACGGCGGCCTTCCCTCTCTTCACTAGAAGAAGGGGTGAAACAGGGATCGGACCAACACGCAGCGTAGCCAGTGCTCAACATGTTTAATTAACAACAACTACTGTGAACACTAAACAAATACAAAATAACAAAAGTGGCAAACCGATACAGACCTATCTGGTGCAGAACACAAACACAGAGACAGGAAACAACCACCCACAATCCCCAACACAAAACAAGCCACCTATATATGATTCTCAATCAGGGACAACGATTGACAGCTGTCTCTGATTGAGAACCATATTAGGCTGAACACAGAAACAGACGAACTAGACACACAACATAGAATTCCCACCCAGCTCACGTCCTGACCAACACTAAACAAGCAAAACACATAAGAACTCTGGTCAGGACGTTACAGCTAGGTCACAGATCACAGATGGTTTCATCCATCTCCACTATACAGGACAGTTAATGAATACAGTAATGAATTCCACAGTAATGAATTGTCTGAGATCCATCCCCCCGTTGCTAAGTCCAACTGTCCAACCTGTGCGACCAAGGACAGATGGCGGCCTGGCGGCTACAATGAAGCCGGGTACTATTTTACTGATTTCACATCCATTTCGTTGGTTGGATGGGCTTCAAACATGCTGTAGATTTCCAGAGCTTGGCTTTTGGGGCTTGTCAGTGATGGAGCTACTGGCACCGTCCAGCCCTAGCACTAGCTACCTTCTCCCCCCCAATGACAAAAGTGTCATGTTCTTCTCTGCTATTGTAGACTCAGCTGTGCTAGCGAGGCCAAATTATGTTTATTCAAATTTTCCACACATTTTCTGCTTAAGACAATACACGTTGTTGTCCATATTGGTTTTTGCTGGCTTGAGATTGAGAATGTTTTCTTCCTCAGTGATGAGCACCATATCTCCCTCTTTCAGAAGAGTAGCTTGCCACCAATGCAGCCTAACAACCAATACATTTTACCTAGGCTTGGCGGTATACAGTATACTGGGTATTTTTATAATCGCAGGGGTGTGCGTGCTACGCCACTGCTTATAACTATAATTTAACAATCTAAGTAAGATGTGCCAAATCAGGGCTCCAGTTATGCATTTGGTTTTCTAACTTGCCAGCTGAGTGGCTAGCTTGGAAGATTGTAAGCTTCTTGGTTATAGCAGAGACAAGAAATCCCTTCCTGAATCATGAGCCCTGCTGCCTAAATAAATAGTTTTGTGCGTTTGGAAAGAAATAGCGGCCCTTGTGTGCACTGCCGGTAATACTGTATATCCCGCTACGGTACAGGACCGGTATGAAAATCTGGATACTGCACAACCCTAATTGTACCTTTCCATCACCATTTGCGCCAAGCCATTATGTACTAGTTTGCATTTTTGTACTGTTACAATAGATTTTAGTATGTGATTAAGTCCTTCTTTTAATGTGATTGTCATTTTAGTATGTCATGATGCTTTTGTCTATTGGTTTGAATGGAACTTGAATGTTCATAGAGTCAACGGATATTATAGGGTCAGGAAGAATCTTTGGAGTGGCCTGGCTTCCATCCATGTGTAAAATGGAGCCCAAATGTTTTGACTTAATCCAAAGAACAGTGTTCGACCACATGGGTTTGTGTGCTGAGTATTCACCTATAGTTTCAAACATGACGCTGGTTGCCTCCCAAGTGGCGCAGTGGTCTAAGGCACTGCATCGCAGTGCTAGCTGTGCCACTAGAGATCCTGGTTCGAGTCCAGGCTCTGTCGCAGCCGGCTGCGACCGGGAGACTCATGGAGCGGTGCACAATTGGCCCAGCGTCGTCCGGGTTAGGGGAGGGTTTGGCTGACCGGGATCTCCTTGTCACATCCCGCTCTAGCGACTCCTGTTGCAGGCCGACCGCATGCATGCTGACACGGTTGCCAGGTGTACGGTGTTTCCTCCGACACATCTGTGCGGCTGGCTTCCGGGTTAAGCGGGCATTGTGTCAAGAAGCAGTGCGTCTTGGCTGAGTAGTGTTTCGGGTTACGCACGGCTTTCGACCATCACTTCTCCCGAGTCCGTACGGGAGTTGCAGCGATAGGACAGGACTGTAACTACCAATTGGATAGCACGAAATTGGAGAGAAAAATGGATTACATTTTTTTTAAAATAAACAACATGACGCTCATTGAACCAGTTATTTTTGGGGAGGATTCCACACCCATTTATTAGCAGAGTTCCATCTTGATAACAATGGTGAGCGCAGCGTTCAGTCTGGTTTAACCAGGCTACCTTTGCCATATCCTGGAAGGGAGAAGTGGTAAAGGATAAGGTCATGAAGTCCAGTGAATATATGGTGAGCACAGCATTCAGTCTGGTTTAACCAGGCTATCTTTGGCATAGCCTAGAATATTTACAGTGTAAAGCCATCTTTCCGTCTTGTTTACAGTCAGTGACCTCAGTGGCCACATTTGAACAATTTCCTGTAATTCAGACAAAAGTAGACGATTGTAGTCGAGGACTCTGTGTTCAGCTCTGGACATGATCAAAGTGGCACGTGCCATGACTGGTAGTGGTGACTATTGATTTGTTGATGGTATTTGTTCCAGCCGCTGACACATTGCTAGACTAATGAGCTCTAATGGCCCGTTTTGTTTTAGCCCTTTAATTGGTGTGCAAGGCTACATGAGCTCTGGATGATTGTTATTGTTATGGCAGAGACTTTTTTTTAAAGGCCAAATGTGATGGATAATTGTTGGATACTTCCTCCAGGATTGTCTAGCATACTACTGGGAATGCATGCTGCTATGTTTCAATGTCCTCACTAGCATACTACGTTAAATGACGTAATGCATTGGGCAATGGACATACATTGTAAGTAAAAGCTAAGTGCAGATGACATGATTGATTAACATGCTCAAAATGAAGTCATGTATTTGACGTGTATTCAAAGTAGCATACACTCTTAGAAAAAAGTAGAACCGTCTGGTTTTTCGGCTTTCCCCATAGTGGAACCCTTTTTGGTGCTAGGTGGAACCCTTCGCATAATCAACACTAGAAATGTTACACTGAAAAACACTAACACTGGCCAATTTGCTGTGTGCCATATACTGCTGGTACACTCCCTTCTAGAAAATACTAATTTAAAAAACAGAAATCATGGCAAAGATATCAACTGTCAGTACTGTATATGTACAATGATTAAGGGGATACCAGATACATGCACAAATATTCCCATAATATAGGTATAGTTTAAAACATTCTCACACCTATCGTTTTAAATGTATCAGATTAATCAAACTCCTGATGTTAAAGTTTAAACACTGAGGTAAACACTAATGGTCAGGCACTATTAAAAAAAAAAAAAAAGTACAATTATAAAGCTTATGCCTTCCAAAGAATCCATCTTGCCTTCCAAATAATCATCAAAGAACCCATTTTTCCAAAAACGGTTCTTAGGATGAAAAGGGGTCTAGGAAGAACCCTTTGCCTTACAAAGAACCTTCATCTTACAAAAATGGGTTCTTCAGATGAAAACGGTTTTTGGTAGAACCCTATCCATCTGCAAAGAAACCTTTTGTAACCCTTTTTTCTAAGAGTGTACTAGCATACTACTTAGAATTAAGTAATGCATTGGACATGTATTCTAAGTAGCACACAATCATTCTACTGACAAGGAAGTAGTACTGTATATTGGGTATGCATATCATGTAGCACGCTAGTATGGAGATTGGCATGTATTCAATCACTCCGCACCAGAATATCGTCTCTCTACACTCGTAGAATTAGTTCCTCAAGGAACCCCTGGAGTTTCTCAAGGAACCAGTGCTAGTCAATGGTTCATATTTGCACCTTTGTTTGTTGAGGGGTTCTTGGAGGAACCGTTCATGTTTCAAAGTAGCAAGTGTTCCTGGAGGAATCCTGGACTAGAGGCGTGGCTTAGTAAGAGGGTGAATTCCAGAAAGATATTTTTAGGCTACCCGTGTGAATAAATGTCATTCCTCTGTTCTGTTGTATTGTCATCACATGTTAAAGTTGAACACTGACAGTTTTTTTTAGCTTCAATGAGTCTTAGAGGTGTATGAGTTGGAATAGTTACCACTTTATTACTATATGTAATCACCAATGTTAATATTATGAATATTGTATTAGAAGATGTAATATGCGTAAATATTTAAGGAAACTATACATTTCCAGTGTACAAACTTACCATGATGAACAGGAATGACATTTACTGTAACGCATGGCCAAAAATAACTATCTCAAAGCCACGCCTCCAATAAGCCATGCCCCCAATCTTCTGATAGGCTGTCACCGCTACAATATATTATTAAAAAGGTTCTGGTTTGAACCTTGACACAGGGGTTCCTCAAATATCCTTTTCAGAGATGTTCCTCAAGGAACCTTTTTGAACTGGAAAGGTTCCCCTTGCGTGGCAATTCTTAGAACCCCCAAAAGGTTCTTCCAGACTCCTTTACTTCTAAGAGTGCAGCGCTGGCTGGTTTAGTATTCTGAAGGCGCTAATGTTTGAGTGAGTGTGTGAAGTCTGCGGTGACAAAGCAGTAATTTATCTTAAGACAATCCCACACATTATAATCAAGAAGCCGTTTGAAACTCCACAGGAAGTTTTCGACAGTTCAAAAGACACCTCATATTATGGGGAGGATTACCCTTTTTTGCACGAAGCTCAAGTGGAGTCTCCGACTTGAGCCCTTCCTCTGCCATATCCCCCCCAGTTAAAGCAGCACTGTACTGTATCTTCCTCTCTTCCTCCTCCCCTCTGCCTCTCTCTCTTTGATATGGAAAGAGCATGAGGGAGGAAGGGAGGGAGGGAGGAAGAGCAACAGGGGGTAGCAGACAGAAAATATTGTTATGTCATCCCACGGTTTCGGTATATTCAGCTAGCTAGCACACTGATGCACCTTTCTTTCTCCCTGCTCAGCCACTGTCCACATGCATGCATGCATGCATGCACACCCCCCACCCACCCACCAACCCACCCCACACACACATTCAAGAGTCCAAGATCATGCTTCCGGGGCTCCCACAGACAACAAGTGTGGCTGACTGGCAGATCCCCGGGACTGCTGCTTATAACAGACTGCGGAGGCAGTGGCGCTATAAATAGGCTGGCGAATGGGCATGCACGCCTGTCTTTTCCCAAACTGGAGCCTACGTCACTGCAGGGTGCTGATCGAGGGACTGAGGCGCTTCTCTCATATGCCAGTCATCTGCTGTTACTGCTGCTGCTGATGCTGGCTAGCTACATGCAGGCAAACCGGCAACCATATGATAGCCCTGCTGTGTTTGTGAACGACTATGTGAGTGACATACAAGGCAGAGAACAGCTCTTTCTGGAACATTCTGTAATGTGCTTCATGATCGTATCATAGGCTACAACCAGTGGCTTTGATAGACTGGATGGAATACGTGATAAGCACATGCTGACTTTGAAGCAGGCCACATCACAAAAGATGCATTACGATATTATATTGTTTATAATAAAGCATATATTACACATCTATAAGCACATTGTAAACATGACATTATAACCACATAGAGAATTTTCTAAGTAATACCTACGAGACCTGACTATACAGTGGTCCATCATGAAAATGGGCTCGGAACGTGCTCGGAACGTGTCTTAACCCAAGTGGTATTATAATTATTATTCTGCCTCCACACCCATGGTGCCATGAGAAAAGTAGCTAACCGAGCCAAACAACAAGTACATTTTACTTGGAAAATGGGGAAGTGGGAGGGGATAATTTGCAGGGTGGAGGTGATGAAGGGTGGGGCTGTTAGTGGCTCCTCATTGCCCCTCCACCTACCCTTTTGAATGGGTCTCTGCTGCAGCTCCCTTGACTGCCGACCCCCGGCCGTCCCCGCTCATAAGGAGCCGCTATGATAAAGGAGGGTTTTGTTGCAATGTAGGTCAACCACACAGGAAAGCTCACACAGGCCCCAGCAAGGGCCATGCCAGGGCTGAATGGGCAAATTGCTCTACTTGTTGGCATGACTGGCAGAGTGAGTGTAGTGAGTGTACACAGGGGGCCACACATCCACTTTCTTGCAAGCGCCATTTGCACATTCCCGAGAACACTGCTGCTGCCGACCGCTACGGTCTTCTTCGCCTTCGGAGGCCAACAGCTTCACTGATCGTATATATATGTAAATGCAGAATCCGTGCAAATGCATAGACAGGCAGCGGGAGACTGATGTTCTCATCCTTCTCCCTTCTCAGATCACAAATGTATTTTATCTGTCCAAATGCCACGGATGCCTTGTTTCTTGTTTCCAGATGCATGATGGGAAGGATCATAAGATGCCATGTTCATTTGATTTCCGTGATATCAGAGGCCTTTCTCTCCAAACATTCAAACATATTAGGTATTAGAGACTGTTTATCAAACAGCTTCAGCACCATTGAGAATGCCTCAAAGAGTTGCACAAAATTGTCAGAGCTGTTTTTTGAGGTTTTGTCAGAGTTCTGTGTGAAACTTGATGTGCCATATGGAATCCAGACCCACTGGATGGCGTTGGAATGGTGGACACATGTCGCAGTCTCACGAGAGCCACTCAAACACGAGCCACCTATATATATTTTATGCGCTTATCCATCAATGGCGCCATATATATACATTTCAGTCAATTTTACCATTTATATCATTGTTATGCATGTACTGTATTACACAAACACTTTGCTCTGTTGCGATTCTCAATCGAGAGTATATGGACATAATATATTATAAAGAAAGTTTAAAAAAATGTGTGGTACTACACTGAACAAAAATATAAATGCAACATATAAAGTCTCATGAGCTGAAATAAGATCCCAGAAATTTTCCAAATGCACAAACAGCTTATTTCTCTCAAATTTTGTGCCCAAATTTGGTCACATCCCTGTTAGTGAGAATTTCTCCTTTGCCAATATATTCCATCCACCTGACAGGTGTGGCATATCAAGAAGCTAATTAAACAGCATGATCATTACACAGGTGCACCTTGTGCCGGGGACAATAAAATGCCACTCTAAAATGTGCAGTTTTGTCACACAACACATTGCCACAGATGTCTCAAGTTTTGAGGGAGCATGCAATTGGCAAGACGACTGCAGCAATGTCCACCAGAGCTGTTGCCAGGTAATTTAATGTTCAGTTTTCTACCATAAGCCACCTCCAACATCTTTTAGAGAATTTGGCAGTACGTCCAACCGGCCTCACAACTGCAGACCGAGTAACCACTCCCTAGCTCCTGGTCTCCTGAGTTGCGCAGCGGTCTAAGGCACTGCATCTCAGTGCAAGAGGCGTCACTACAGGCCCTGGTTGAAATCCAGGCTGTATCACATCCGGCCGTGATTGGGAGTCCCATAGGGTGGCGCACAATTGGTCCAGGTTGGGCCGGGGTAGACCATCATTGTAAATAAGAATTTGTTGTTAACTGAAGGTAAAAAAAAAAATGTTAAACCACGCCGGCCCGGAGAAAAACTCATTCTGATTGGCTGGGCCTGGCTTCCATATATGAACTGCAACTCAGTAAAATATTGACATTTTTTCCATGTTGCGTTAAGATTTTTGTTCAGTATATTTGTTTCATTGATTGTTCCTCACATGGGAGCATAACAAAGTCCATATTTGAAAAGTCATTAAGCCCATATTTGAAAATACATTATTACTAGTTCGGTATTTGACTTCTTGTAAAAACATGCTCATTGGCTCATTTTAATCCAGAGTGTGTGTTGCAATATATTTGTCCCATGACTGATCCCATTGCTCTCTGTCCAGCCTGAGCCTGTTGTCCATAGCATTAGACCTCCTCAGTCACCTCTGGCCTCTATCTCTCTCCAACCCCAGATCCGGTGGACCAAAACGGCCGGTAGCGCCTCCGACCGCTTCCAGGACTCCAGTGTGTTCAACGAGACCCTGCGCATCATCCGGATCCAGAGGCACCAGGGCGGACGCTACTACTGCAAGGCCGAGAATGGCCTGGGCTCACCGGCCATCAAGTCGATCCGAGTGGACGTCTACTGTGAGTGAGCAGGCCTTGCCTCGGTCGCCTGCCTGCCCTTTTCCCATGCACTCCTCCGATGTTCGCTGCTAGGGCTCGGAATTAGCAGGGACCTAACGATACAATAGTATCACAATTCTTAGGTGCCTATATGATGTGTATTGCGATTCTCACCATTTTCATGATTCTATATGTATTGCGATTCGATACTGTAATCTTGATGTTCCAAACATATTGCTCACTATATGGCTGCTGCAGAGAGAGGTGAAAAAATGAGTTTTGATCAATCATGGAAATAAGTGCTGAAAAATGTCAGCTCACTATTTAAAAAGAAGATGGAGCGGAAAGTATCGATATAATATTGTATGTAACTGTATTGATGTAGCATGCATCATAAGTTCTGCCGATTGTCCTTTACCCTCTGCAGATTGCCCTTGTCCAGTTACTCATGCCTTGTGCTTTAGCTACTGAACAGAGGCATTAGCTCACTCACTCGTAGTCCTTACCGTCCCAGACAACATGACGTTGGGGTCGAAGAAAGTTGTTTCAAGCAGGTTAAGGCTATAGTAGAAGTACAACATTACTAATTGAAACACAAAAGGCCTCAAAAGAAAGCCACCACAGGTATGACGTCCGAGTAAATGAAATGTACCATACCCTCACTATAAAGCCAAAGGTAACAAACACATTATTCGTCCTTACTCGGGACAATCCGAAGTGTTAATTGCAGCCATTTCTTAATGCTGTGGACGCTACCATCATATCAGTGTCATCGCTGCTTTTATTCACTCAGTAAGGGAACTGCCCCCAGCTCTGTGAAGGCCTGACAGTGCACATTGCTGAAGAAATGGATAGTTGTGAAACAAAGGGGTTGTGAATTCCAGCAATACAGACAGAGCATCCCAAATGGCACCCTGTTCCCTACATACTGCGTTACTTTTGACCAGGGACAATAGTTAAATAAAGATGATAAAAATGTATACAAATTGCGCTATATAGCGAACAGAATACCATTTGGAACGCAGACTTAGATGTCTGAAGTCACGGTGCGTAATCCCAACATTGCAAATGAAAAGAAGCAGCAACACTACCTAAAGAGAGAGATCACCCAAATTGCAAATCTAATTTTATGGCTGTAGAAAGTACTTTGCAGACCCACCACCCATTGGTGTTCACTTTGAATTCTCAAAGAGTACTTTATAGTGTTTCCTTTGTGCGACTGTTATAGGCCTTAAGAGACAGATTGGGTTAAGCCTTTTAGATGGTGAATTCATCAATTGTTCTAATTGCTCTGTTAATCAGGGCTGATAATTGTAAATTGACTCAAATTGACTCAAATTGTTGGTGTTTGCATACCTGTCTCCAAAGCAGCAATTCAACTTCAAATGTCTGAGGACATAATGTACTGTTTTGCATATACATTTTCCCATTTACTGTGGCGGGCTAGATGTATACATTGAGTATACCAAACATTAGGAACACCTTCCTAATATTGAGTTGCACCCTTTTTCCCTCAGACCAGCCTAAATTTGTCAGGGCATGGACTCTTCAAGGTGTAGAAAGCGTTCTACAGGGATGCTGGCCCATGTTAACTCCAATGCTTCCCACGGTTGTGTCAAGTTGGCTGGATGTCCTTTGGTGGTGGACCGTTCTTGATACACACGGGAAACTGTTGAGAGTGAAAAACCCAGCAGCATTGCACTTCTTGACATAAACCGGTGCTCCTGGCACCTACTACCATACCCTGTTAAAAGGCACTTAAATATAATGTCTCAATTGTCTCAAGGCTCAAATCCTTCTTTAACCTGTCTCCTCTTCATCTAGACTGATTTGAAGGGGATTTAACAAGTGACATAAGGGGTCACCTGTATTCGCCTGGTCAGTCTGTCATGGAAAGAGGCGTTCTTAATGTTTTGTATACCTAGTCTATACTTTCTCTCTGTGGATGAGTTGTATCGGAAGCCCCCGAGAAGCCTTACTCTGCAATCTTCCCCTACCTCGGTCCTCCCACGAAAAAGTGAGCTACAAATTCTTCAACCCCCCAAAAAATGAGGTTGATCAAGTCAGCGTTTCCGTGTTTGACATTCAGCGTTCCCCGGCTGCCTGGAGCTGGCAAATACAAAAACGAGACAAATCTGGAGAGTTTGCACTCTGAGGATGTGCTTCCCGAGAGAGTGGAGAGGAGGAGACGATAGAGGGCCATGGGTTAGTTTACTGCAGAGATGCAAGATAAATAGGACCGGAGATGGACAGTGGCAGAAAACATTGCCAGGGGGAGACAATGAGCACAGTGTCATTACCCCTGACTCAGTGATCAGAGCACTTGCTTATTGTCTAATCTCTGCTCCACTGTGGCATACCCGCACACATGCACTTTTATCGATCCTGCCTGCTTCGCTAAATGAGACGAGCTGATCAAAGCAACGACACGTGTTGCTGTTCGCTGCCACTTGGCGATGCTGTGTTGGAATCCTTGGTGGTTGGCAAGGCTAAAGGACAACGATGACCTTGATTGAGTCTGACTGACATTCCACGGCAGTAGGAGAAAGAAATAAGGAAAACGTAGAGGAGAATTGACTCAGACTAATCTGCAAAGCCATAATTCATTATAAAAAAAATGCAAAGACGTTATAATGGTTTGTACAGGAAATGTGTCTGGCTCTGGACTGCCCGTGGTAGTAGTTAGTCGCAGTAGTTAGTCGGCTGGTGGGAAACAGATTTTTGAAGGTGCTTGTCTGCATCTCAAAGTAGCCCATAAAAGCCAGTGGCTCTCCCGTGGAGCACTTTTTAGTCATTATCGAGCTCTTGTCAAAATCACAGTTTTAAAAGCTCCCTCTCGATTGGAGCTGGAACTTTGGAGTCTAAGTGGCCCTTTTCATTAAACTTCAAGCACTACTCTGGCTGTCAAAACACGTTTGAAAGCACCTCAGTGGAGTGGGTGTGCCTTTAATTGACAATTATGGATGGAGTTGAGGATTCCTGAAATGTTGGATGGATGTATGATAAATAGGGGGGAAAAGTGTCATTTTGATGTGGTTGTCGACTGTAGAAGTCAGGGATTGTCATTACTGATGCTCTCCAGAAAAATATCCAGAAAAATAGAAAATATAAATATTTCTATGGTCTTTCATATGATGGATATTATATTTCACATGTAAAACAAATCATGATTTTCCCTCTTGTCATGCACATTTGGTATGAGTATTACGTCTGTGGCATCACAGGCTCTTTAAAGAGCTTAAGGGGGAAGATGTGATTGCAAAAGAGGACAACAGCTGTAGACCACTTGAACCAGCACACTTCATTTAAAGTCAGCCACTATATATAAATAGGTCCCTGGGATTAAGAAGGAAAGGTAATTGCCCTTCATGCGTTGACCTACACAAGTGTGTGGCAAACAGAGGCTGTTTGGAGGCGCCTTGATGCCAAGGACCACTGTTTCTATGTTCACTTTCTAGATTTGGATGATCCCATCGTAACCGTCCACCAGAGCATCGGGGAGGCTAAGGAGCAGTTCTACTATGAGCGGACGGTGTTCCTGCGCTGCATGGCCAACTCCAACCCCCCAGTGCGCTACAGCTGGAGGCGTGGCAAAGAGTTCTTGTCCCAAGGCTCGGATAAGGGCGTGGAGATCTACGAGCCCTTCTTTACACAAGTAAGCCGAAAGTCCACACCTGCTGCGAAATCTAGATCAGGGTCTAAAACTCGTGGCCTGGGTGCCAAATCTGGCCAAGAGCTGTTTCTTGTGGTTCCCTAGACAAATTGGTATCAGGCCCTCAGGGGAATTTTTCGGGCATTTGGGTAATTTTTGTTTGAGAACCCTTAGCTTGATCAAACAACCCGTTCCTCTGATCAGCATTTTAGATATTAAGGAACTGCTATTCTCATAAAGGAAGTAATTTCTTATTATGCAAATTGTGTGTTTTAATTGTGTGTGTTTATCCCCTTCACAGCATATAGAAAGTTTCCCATTGAGCACCCAAATCCCAAATGGGAGGATGTTTTGTGAGCGCAATTTCAGTGACTTGAGTTGGGAAATTGCACCAGTTTTTTTTTAAACATCTCATCTAATCTCCTCTCTCCTTGCAAAGTCAGCTCCGTTGACAGGAGAGATGAGAGCATTTTGACAGTCGTATGTCAGGCAGGCTTCACAAAGGCTGGTTTCATAAGCAGACAAACTATAATAGAGAAGGGAACAGCTTGGGCTCGCGGTGGCATGAAACTCACACAACTCAGATATGCTCGAAATGAGCAGAGGAAGATGGCACTTCAGGGGCTCGCTGTATTTTTCTCCCAGTGGAGTCTCTCTCTCTCTCTCTCTCTCTCTCTCTCTCTCACACACACACACACACACACACACACACACACACACACACACACACACACACACACACACACACACACACACACACACACACACACACAAACACACACACACACACACACACACACACACACACACACACACACACACACACACACACACACACACACACACACACACACACACACACACACACACACACGACCTAGTTTTTCAGGTAGACTTCACATGTTGTGCCATCCTCAGCCTAGTAATGCCTTCCTGAGTTTTAATTAAGAACATAAGGAACAATAACATATTCTAAGTATGTTGCCTGTGCTACAAAGGTGGCGGCAGACACGAGAGCAGACAAAACAGCTATTGTTGGTAAAAGGATTTACAATGTCATGACGATACGTGTGTTAATAGTGCTTGTATGCATCTTGACATTTGTCCCAAGCGCACCGCTTCAAGCACATCCAAATAGACAGCTAATGAATTTCATGAAACTGAAAGCTCGGTGTAAAGATAATACTCCTAGTTTGAGGACGGGGAATGAGCTCATTGTTGAAGCACTGCCAAGGAAGCTCTTTGACGTAGACGAGCCGACGAGACCAGTTCAATACCACTGCTATCTTACTTTGTAAGACACATTAAGAGCGACAGGCGGCACATCACTTTACACTGTTTCTCTTTCTGAGTTGCAGGGGGAGACCAAGATTCTAAAGCTGAAGAACCTTCGACCTCAGGATTACGCCAACTACAGCTGTATCGCCTCTGTCCGGAATGTGTGCGGCATCCCCGAGAAGAATGTTCTCTTCAAACTCTCTAACAAAACAGGTAAACCTTTGGGGCGGCTGAGAACACTGTTCTGTGTTGTTTAGCACTCATAACATCAAGGATCTGGCAATTTCGCCTATGAAAAGCTGCGGAATTGCCGGATTCATTACGGATGGGAATCCTGTTGGCTCGCCATTTTTCTCTGTGATGCTTCACCCACATATAGGGCCAATAATGATAGAGGAGAAAGCACTCGGGTCCTAATACACCGCCCTGCGGGTTTCCTGCTCTGGCCCTATACCCTTTAACCAGCATTGATTAGACTTACAGTGTATGTGAGCAGGCTTGCTTATGCCTTGCTAGTAAATGTATTTATCCCACTGGTTGGTATTGGGATGCCATGTGCCTATTGATAAACCTATAAAAGGTTATGAACTTACAAATGTAAAACCTATCATCAACTATACAGCTACACTATAGAACCGAATATCAACTAGTAACGGAATAGGATATGCTATTGGGGGACACCTGCTCGTCGAACATCTCATTCCAAAATCATGGGCAATAATATGTAGTTGGTCCCCCTTTGCTGCTATAACAGCCTCCACTCTTCTGGGAATGCTTTCCATTAGATGTTGGAACATTGCTGCAGGGACTTGCTTCCATTCAGCCTCGAGAATTAGTGAGGTCGGGCACTGATGTTCGGCGATTAGGCTTGGCTTGCAGTTGGCGTTCCAATTCCTCCCAAAGGTGTTCGATGGGGTTGAGGTCAGGGCTCTGTGCAGGCTAGTCAAGTTCTTCCACACCGATCTTGGGGCCGGTAGCGTTCTCCTGGCGTCCGCCAAACCCGTCCGTCAGACTGCCAGATGGTGAAGCATGATTCATCACTCCAGAGAACGCGTTTCCACTGCTCCAGAGTCCAATGGCGGCTGAGCCGTTGTTACTCAGATGAAAGTGAGGTGTTGTTGCTCAGATGATGGTGCCATGTTGAAAGTCACTGAGCTCTTCAGTAAGGCCATTCTACTGCCAATGTTTGTCTATGGAGATTGCATGGCTGTGTGCTCAATTTTATACACCTGTCAGCAATGGGTGTGGCTGAAATAGCCAAATCCACTAATTTGAAGGGGTGTCCACATACTTTTGTAGATATAGTGTATATCCTACCTTTGGGAGAATACTACTCAGTTTACAGCAGTTTACTATTGACTTGTTTGTTGACTTTTGACAAATCTCTCATGGACAGATGTACGTAACATAAATGGTATTGTAACATCTCTCAATAGACTGTGGGATGGAACAAATAACAAACGAACAAAGAACAAACAATTGTTCCGGTGCGAAGATTTTTCGTCACTGGTTATATGGACAAAATCTGAATTTTGCAGGTGTACACGTCTTTTGCATTTCGGAAGGTGAGGGAGCATTTGGCCCATGCTTTGACTGAGAGTTTCCGTTGTTGTTTCAGGTTTCTAGTTTTATTTCTCATAACTCTCATCTCAAGAACCTAATTGAGTAGCTGGCAGGAGATAAAAATGATGGGTGGCCGAGATTTAACTATTGACTTGTTTCATACAGACATACATTATAATGCATTCTACTTATTCCTGTGGTTTCAAGCATCCCCCACCATTAAACTGCTGGTGGAGGACCCTATCGTGGTGAACCCCGGGCAGTCCGTGACCCTGGTGTGTGTGACCTCCGGTGGGGAGCCAACACCCACCCTCACCTGGGTGCGCAACACGGATGAGCTGTCCAAGAAAAGCCGACTCAACGGGGGAACCCTCACGCTGCCCGCCATCTCCATGGAGGAAGCAGGAGTCTACAGTTGCGTGGCCAGCAACAACGTCGGCAACCCGGCTAAGAAGTCCACTGCCATCGTGGTCCGAGGTAAGGCCCTGGAGGTAATGCATTGATCCCGGACAAGCCTCCATTTGTTACCTTTATCCTGGACAAACTGTCAAAATATGACCAAAACAGTTAGGTAGCATAAGGACAAGCCTGACTCTGTCTAGGAGAACAGTAGCTAGGATCGTCTAGGGGCTAAACCTTCACGTAATTCTTGCATTGAGGTCAGTGGAAGATTTGCACAAACATTGGAATTACATGCACATGTATCTCAAGTTAGGATTCAGGCCTTAGTGAACTACCTGAGATGGTGTCCATTCTACACTCAGAAAAACGGGTTCCAAAAGGTTTCTTTGGCTGTCCCCATAGGAGAACCCTTTTGGGTTCCATGTAGAACCCTCTGTAGAAAGGTTCTACTTTGAATCCAAAGGGGTTGTACCTGGAACCAAGAGCGGTCTATGTGCAACCAAAAAGGGTTATTAAAAGATTTCTCCTATGGGGACAGCCATAGAACCCTTTGTTAACATTCTAGATAGCATCTTTTTTTCTAAGCGTGTACAAGGTCATATCAGATGTGGATGCTCAATTAAACGTGTAAAGAATCTTTGGAAACGGGTCTATTCTGACCAAATGGCACCAATGCGTGTTTGATTCCCCTCTAAAAGCCTTGCCACTGGGCTGTGTGTGTGTGTAGTCACTGAATTACTATCAGGGCCGGAGATATGATTTAACAACCCTCGGGGGACAAATGAGTAAGATCAAAGAAAACTAACGCATGCTTACTGTTTGATGCTCCCAGTAGCACCCTCTTTTATTGATTCCTATGCAATTATGTTTTTTACCCCGGCTTCTGTGATATACTCTTGCATTTTTGTGATGCTACTTTGCCTCCTGAAAAGGACTAGAAAGACGTAAGCCATCGTTTTCCACAAGTACATAGAGTAGCCAGCCAAATAGAAAAAGTAGACAGTCAGGGTTAGAATTATTTTGCCGAAGTAGCTCTATTTTGGTGTCCTCTGGCAGTGGTATAAAATACTTTAAAGTACTACTTAAGTAGTTTTTGGGCTTATCTGTACTTTACTTTTACTATTGATATTTTTTGACAACTTTTACTTCACTAGATTCCTATAGAAAAGAATGTACTTTTACTCCATACATTTTCCCTGACACACAAAAGTACTTGTTACATTTTGAATACTTAGCAGGACAGGAAAATGGTAAAATTCACACACTTATCAAAAGAACATCCCTGGTTATCGCTACTGCCTCTGATCTGGTGGACTCACTAAACACAAATACTTTGTTTGCAAATTTTGTCTGAGTGTTAGTGTGCCCATGACTATCCGTATATTAAAACAAATATTACAAATTGTGCCGTCTGATTTGCTTAATATAAGGAATTTTAAATGATTTAAAATTATAATTGACTTTTGATACTTAGATATATAATCGCCAAAACCCTTAGGCCTACCAGTAGCATTTGCAAATTAGGCTACACTGACTGATGAGACGAGAGCCATTCACTTTAGTGTCACTGTCTGGGAAACCCCGACATCCTTCACGCTTAGAAAAAAGGGTTCCAAAAGGGTTCTTCGGTTGTCCCCATAGGAGAACCATTTTTGGATCCAGGTAGAAGTACAGTAGATCAGGGGTGGGCAATTCCAGTCCTCGAGGGCCTGATTGGTATCACAGTTTTGCCCCAGCTCCAGCTAACACACCTGACTCCAATAATCACCTAATCATGACCTTCAGTTTAGAATACAATTTGATTAATCAGCTGTGTTTGCTAGGGATGGAGAAAAAGTGTGACACCAATCAGGCCCTCGAGGACTGGAGTTGCCCACCCCTGCAGTAGATAATATGAAGTGGAACAAAGGAGTGCAAACGTACTACTTTTTAACCCACCCACCCCTTTCTCTTGCCTCAGACAAGCACCCACTCAGACTCGATCTAGGAGAAACTGTGAGTCAAATTCTAATGGGCTGGACCATATGTGGTCTATTATGGCTGCTACAGCAATGGTTTACACCCGTATGTTTATATGGTCATTAGTACGATCAAACGTTCATTCCGCCTCTTGCACCTTAATAATTTTTCTGTCACAAATTTCTGTAATCAAACGTTTCTAGCCAGCCAGCAAACAGAATTGCGGGTACCACCCCAAAAAGTCATTTTCATTCCACTCATGAGGCTCAGAAACTGTAACTTGCCAGGGCAAATGCTGCTGCAGCTGTTGCATCTTATTTCACAGTCACCCCCTCTTCAAAGCGGATCGTCTGTGCGCAGACATCTGCTGGCACCTCGGGACGGGTTTAAGCTGCAGGTTTTGAGAGGAGATCCATTTATGTCTGTGGAGTCTTGGGCCCTGACAGCACACTAAGTCCGATAACAGAAAGCTCCACATTTGCATGGGGAGGGAGGGAGGGAGGGAGGGAGGGAGGGAGGGAGGGAGAGAGAGAGAGAGAGAGAGAGAGAGAGTGTAGACACAGGAAAACCTGGCTCCCTGTAGAGGAAAGGCTGTGCAACCACTGCACAATAGCAGAACCTGAGACGGAGCTGCATTTCCTGACAAAATGTCAAAAATATAAAACAATTAGAGAGTGTCATTTCCCCAAATTTGAAACCCTTATTCAAGGTTTCAAAGACCTCTCTGATGAGAGTAGGCTACCCGTCCTGTTGGGGGAGGACGCAGAGAGCTGTGGGTTGGCAGCGCACTACATTGCTGCCTGCCACAAGTTGAGGGACAGTGTCTGACAAACCAATCAACCTGCACATGTCCTCTACTGTATGTTTATTGTTATTGTTGAATGTATGGTTATTTTGACCCTTGGTTATTGTTGTTACTGTTGTCCTGTTGACAATTTTGATTCTCATTTTTATTTTTATATTGTAAATATCCAAAATAAGCTTTGGTAATATGTACATTGTTACGTCATGCCAATAAAGCAAATTGAATTGAATTGAGAGAGAGAGAGAGAGAGAGAGAGAGAGAGAGATTGCTTGTTTGTTTGTTTGTTTGTTTGTTTGTTTGTTAGCGGGATTCAGATGTTTTGCCAAGGCAGGAGATCAGTCCGTTGAGAGAAGGACTGGAGGCAGCTCAGGCTAGGAGCTCAGCTAGAGAGACCCTGGGTGGTAGAAGACCCAAAGGGAAAGGCAATACTGACTCCACACTCAGCATTTTTGTTCTACTATGGAGAAAAAGCACATCCATACATTCCAATCTAGGATTTGTGACAGTCTTCTTCCAAAGTATTATTTTGGGTTCTTTTTGGAAAGATTGTGACTCTTAGTCTGTAAAAACCTCAAAGGACATTGAATACTGTAGTGTAAATGTGTAGTAAGTGTTGAAATACTATAGAATCTGGATGCTTGTGCTCAACGTACGATATAATAATTACATCATACTGGTGAAGGTGTTCCAGTGTAACCCCATGATACGGCAACATAAGACAGAATTATTCACTCTTATTGTTGTTATTCACCAACCAAGGAGATTACAGAGTGGCAGCCGCTGTATTATTCTACAGTTTTGTAGACGCTCGCAAAAAAATGTGTTAGAGTGAACCGTTGTCTGCCTGGTCCTTCATCAAAGTTCTTCTACACAGGCTTCATGGATGATAAACAGACAACTCATCAGACAATAACCTTGATATGGTCTGTGCTGTGCAGCCGCAATGAGGGGTTGTTCATTCGACTGCCTCTCTCAAATAAGATATTCAGCCTCCGGTGACTTGGAAAGCTCTGCCACGCTGCCCCACAGCACAGATTGTAGAATCTCATTTGTGGGGTAGCAGCAGAGGGGGATTGCACTTACATTTAAGTCATTTAGGGTTTAGTGCCTTGCTCAAGACTACATCTACAATTTCTTCACCTAGTCTGCTCAGGAGTTGAACCAGCAACCTTTCGGTTACTGGCCCAATGCTCTTAACCGCTAGATTACCTGCCGCCCATGTAATCTCATTGTGTTTCTTGCCACTTTACTCTGGGTCCACTTACAGTGGGGCAAAAAAGTATTTAGTCAGCCACCAATTGTGCAATTTCTCCCACTTAAAAAGATGAGAGAGGCCTGTAATTTTCATTATAGGTACACTTCAACTATGACAGACAAAATGAGAGAAAAAATTCCAGAAAATCACATTGTAGGATTTTTTATGAATTTATTTGCAAATTATGGTGGAAAATAATGCTGAAAGACCCAGCCACGTTTCATCTTCAATGCCCTTGCTGATGGTAGGCTTTGTTACTTTGGTCCCCCCGTGTGGTTCTGGGATTTTTGCTCACCGTTCTTGTGATCATTTTGACCCCACGGGGTGAGATCTTGCGTGGAGCCCCAGATCGAGGGTGATTATCAGTGGTCTTGTATGTCTTCCATTTCCTAATAATTGCTCCCACAGTTGATTTCTTCAAACCAAGCTGCTTACCTATTGCAGATTCAGTCTTCCCAGCCTGGTGCAGGTCTACAATTTTGTTTCTGGTGTCCTTTGACAGCTCTTTGGTCTTGGCCATAGTGGAGTTTGGAGTGTGACTGTTTGAGGTTGTGGACAGGTGTCTTTTATACTGATAAAACAAGTTCAAACAGGTGCCATTAATACAGGTAACGAGTGGAGGACAGAGGAGCCTCTTAAAGAAGAAGTTACAGGTCTGTGAGAGCCAGAAATCTTGCTTGTTTGTAGGTGACCAAATACTTATTTTCCACCATAATTTGCAAATAAATTCATTAAAAATCCTACAATGTGATTTTCTGGATTTTTTTTTCTCATTTTGTCTGTCATAGTTGAAGTGTACCTATGATGAAAATACATATACAGGCCTCTCTCATCTTTGTAAGTGGGAGAACTTGCACAATTGGTGGCTGACTAAATCATTTTTTTGCCCCACTGTACGTTGGGCTTTAATAGTCATTTTTCACAGATGCATGCACTGTACAAAAGAGACTAACTCTTTGTGGACCTTTTCTGAGAGTGGGGGCTGGACGGTGGAAATCCAGCCTCCCTTAGCATCCTGCTTGGAGTAAACTGGCAGGTATACCCTCAGCAATGACGAGAACATCATCAATGAAATAAATGGCAGGCACACTTTAGCTATCGTAATACAACCGGACTGCGAAACACGTTGAATATCTTGAGAGGGGCCATTCAGTATTTCAGTGCTTTTGAAGGCGTTCGGTAGGAGGAAAATTACCTGACTCTGGTTTATAACTTATTTAGCAGTCGTGGTGGCGGGCGGGTAGGTAGAGCCGGGCTCGGAGTGAGCTGGGCTTGCTGACCATGCAACTCACCCATTTTATTAATTTACACATATCTCCACTTGGTCTGTTTCTCCATGAGGCAAACGGAATAGGCAGTTGAAATACAGTATATTTGGGGGGGGGGGGGGGGGGGGACAGTCCAGTTATACTGCATAGATTCCATTATATAATGGGAGTCCTGGGCAGGTGGCAGCACTGGTGTTTGCCTCAGCAGAAAAAGGCCTGATCAATGGCCTTCTCTGGCTGTCAGTCTGGCCTAATTGATGAGTGGGCCGCTATCGAAGAAACTGTCCTCATTAAAAGCAGGTGGAGGATCGTGCAAGTGCTCTCTGTGGTTATGGTATGTTTTTGTGGTGTTAATGTTACAAAGAAAAAGTCAATGCTCTTTCTGAACTGTATTTCTCTCACTCTATCTGGGATCTACTGGAAGGTTTTAGGGTTTAGGTGGTTGGGGCATTTCCTGACAAATTGGGTTGTATCAATGACAATACGGATTGAATTTGGTTTGATTGGAATTGACCATGGCTGCATATCTGCACAATGCTCTATTGTTGTATGGCATCTGAGTAATCAGAGCTAGAAAGAATTGAATACGTTTCCAGGATTTTATACGATCTACTTGCTCGAATTGTGGGAAGATCTAGGTAGGCGAATTCTTAATTAAAGGATACACAATTCCAACTGAGGTTCCATCTGTGAAGCCTGGATTCTAGTAAGGTCATATCCAAGGAAACAAACCATTTTTTTTGTCACTGAAAGATTGAGGTCAGCGTTAGCGCTTAAGTGGCTCGATCTTAGACAATTTTTGTAGGCCATTTGTTTTCTCGTTTTCATTGAAGTAGCCCTTTTTAAATCGCTTGTTAGAGTATGAAGTCTATGACTCTCAGATGAAAGCTACGCCTGTACACTAAATGCATGTACCACCAAGGGAAATGGCATGTCCCTTACTGTGTAGCATCAAACATAGTGCAGCGTTAGACTTCTCCCTCGAAAGCATTTTTTTTAAAGTTACTTTCTAGAGTTAGCTCAAGTGTCAGGATTAACAGCCCTGTTGAGATGAACAAATTGAAATGAAATTAAACCCAGGACTTGACGGAACTCAGCTCTCTGCCTTGCAAGTTACTTTCCTAGACTATCTGTGTGAAGATCGGTCTAACCTCGTCTAACACACCGTCTCGTAAGTAGTAATATAAAAGCTCTGTTGATAATGGCTGTATGCATGCGAGGGATTCCCAATCACCACACCTCAAAGACTTTATGCGCTCATCGAAGGAGATTCCAGCCATTCCGACTCAATTACTCTATCGATTAAGTTGCAAATTCGCCAACAAGAGGTGAGCCAAGCTGACTCCTTGCATGCCGTGATCTGCCTGAGCTACCACTGCATTTTTACCAGGGGCAGAGCGAGGGTATTATTTATACAGCCTTCCCCTAATGTTGCCACTTGGCTGCCCTCCGAACCCCCTTCGCCTTCGCAATAGGAACTTGTTACATTTGCTGCCCTGTATGTAAATCAGCATGTTAATCAGATTTTCATCAAATTTGTTCCAAAATAATTGATTGGCTCGCAATGCATCCTATTTCCATTCATGACTTGCAAGTGAGGGCTGTTGGTGAGAGTGGTGCTATAGCGAGGGGCAGTTGGTCGATGGCTGGCCAAGGACCCTAGAGTGAAGATGGAGAACCAGTGGACACTCTGGCGGGCAGATGGGGCTATTCTGTAGAAGTTCTCTAGGGAGAGGAGAAAAGGATTGGAGAGGCAAGGGAATGACAGGGAGGAGGAAAGGGAAGGAGAGCAGATAAGGAGGAGCACAAAGAGAGGGTGGAGAAGGAGGGAGAGGAGAGGGAAGGTGAGTAGAGGAGAGAAGATGAGAGGAGGAGAGAGGGAAGGGGAGAGGAGAGCAGAATAGAGCATGGGGAAAGGAGAGGATGGCAGGGGAGAAAGGGAGAGGGGAGGAGAAGGAGGGAGAGGAGAGGGAAGGTGAGTAGAGGAGAGAAGATGGGAAGGGGAGAGGAGGAGAGAGGGAGAAGGGAGGAGAAGAAGAGTAGAGGAGGGGAGAGGACAGCAGAGCAGAGAGCATCTGAAGCAGCGTGCCGATCTCTCTGAATGGTAATCCCCAGTCCCACAGTGCTTTCGTTCCTGCCACGGAAACGCCTGCAGTCTACTCTGTGCTCAGCAGGTATGAGTAAAGGAGAGATGGATGGCAGGGTTACACAACTCATTCAGGGGGAGAGAGAATGCGTGTGACACAGGGACTGGCAGACAGGGCTTTTAAAAGGAGAATTCACAACATAGGTCGTGGATGTCTTTATCTGCAATGAAAACCACCATCATATGAGTGATGATTGATTTGATTTGAGACAATGCTCGCTAGGGTTGAATGGTGGAAACCGGTTACCGAGATTTATCGCCTAAAACCACTCCCCTTTCCAGGGATAAATAACTGCAAGAAACCGGTAAATTATAATAAATTATTTATATGAAGAGCATGAAGTGAAATGGAACTGATAAATTATATGCAATGTCTAAATCTGGTTTCTCTACGGCCTTCTCTCTGCTCTCTGCATGATGAATCATCAACGTTCAGGGTGGGGACAGACAGCCCATCTCAGTATGGAGCACAGTTCACAATGCATGTAGACCTATCATCTCATCACGGTAACTTTTTCTTGCGACAGGTAGACCTACATTTGCTCAAGCATTATAAAGACTGAATGTGCGTCTAATTTACACATCTCCATTTGGCTTTCGGGGGTCACCTTATTTTTTTCATTGTAAAGATTAAAAAAAACATTTTATTGCAGCTGCAGAGTTTTAAAACAGCCTGTCACTCGAATATCGTTGCTTTAAATCAGTCCATGTGCGAGCCCTCTCTCACATTCTTTCTCCCTCCATCAATTCCATTCAAATTCTATCCAAAATAGATCATTCTGTTCAAGATTGATATATAGGCCTATAGATAGATAGATGTCCTAGCCCACCTCTTTCAGGTAATACATTCTATGCAGTATTAGCCTTATATTTAGCTAATGTATGATGCACTGTGCATAATAAGCTTCTAACTTGTAGCCTCTGTCTCTTGTGCAAAACTCACGCACCTGTGCTCCGCTGGCCTCGCTCCTTAAAAAATGCTCCTTAGCTCTTGGAGTCCCATGCAGGAAAAACTAGACTAGAATAGCTTGCTGGACATACTTTTTTTAATCATTTCTTATACCAATAGACTATTCAAAGAGGGACGCAATCTCTTGTTTGCTGAATGTTAAATACAGCAGCCTATAGAACTCACGGGTAGTTTGAAAGAAGAGTGAACACGTGATGGTGGTAGGCTAGCAGTTATTTATTCAGAGCCATAACTATTCTATCCAATTCTAGTTCTATATTATTCAAGCATGTCATTAGAATGATGAAGATAAGGATAACAAAACTTACTTCATTTAACTGTTGAAAGCGAGGCAGGAGTAAAGCAACACTAGAGAGAGAAAGCTAATAACATTAGGGGAATTATTATGAAAGGCCCTATTATATTTCAAAATTAAAATCAAATTCGCTAGCCTATACTTGTAACTTTGTAGGCCGCATGTGCTGCACCAGAATCGCATGTTCTCTCCCTGCTTTATCATGGTTTGAACTAGGTACGTAATTCCAGTCCATATAATATAATACAGTAATACAGTAATACAGTCCACACACTCAAAAAGATTAGCCTGCTGGAGCTTTCATTTATTTACCCAAGAGAGCTTCTACTAGGGCCTCCTGAATGGCACAGTGCTCTAAGGCACTGCATCACAGTGCTAGCTGTGCCACTAGAGATCCTTGGCCGAGTCCAGGCTCTGTCGCAGCCGGCCACGACCGGGAGACCCATGGGGCGGCGCACAATTGGCCCAGCGTCGTCCGGATTAGGGGAGAGTTTGGCCGGCAGGGATGTTCTTGTCCCATCGCGCTGTGACGGGCCGGGTGCAATGCACGCTGACACGGTCGCCAGGTGTACGGTGTATCCTCTGACACATTGGTGCAACTGGCTTCTGGGTTAAGCGGGCATTGAGTCAAGAAGCAGTGCCTGGGTTGTGTTTCGGAGGACGCACGGCTCTCGACCGTCGCCTCTCTCCAGAATCCGAATGGGAGTTGCAGCGATGAGACACGACTGTAACTACCAATTGGATACCATAAAATTGGGGAGAAAAAGGGTTAAAAGTTTTAAAAAACAACAACAAAGAGAGCATATACTGTAGCTAGCTACATCTGTGGACTTTTATGTTTTTCTGTCCTGCGTAATGTGTTGTAGCCTATACAGTGTATTCTGAAAGTATTCAGACCCCTTGACTTTTTCCACATTTTGTTCCGTTACAGCCTTATTCTAGAATGGATTTTTTTTTTTATCTCATCAATCTACACACAATACCCCATAATGACAAAGCGAATTTTTGGCAAATGTATTAAAAATAAAAAACAGAAACCTTATTTTCATAAGTATTCGGACCCTTTGCTATGAGACTCTAAATTGAGCTCAGGTGCATCCTGTTTCCATTAATCATCCTTTAGATGTTTCTACAACTTGATTGGAGTACATTCATTGATTGGACATGATTTGAAAAGGCACACACCTGTCTATATAAGGTCCCACAGTTGACAGTGCATGTTAGAACATAAAATGAGTTTGAAGGATTGTGTCGAGGCACAGATCTGGGGAAGGGTACCAAAACATTTCTGCCGCATTGAACGTCCAAAAGAACACAGTGGCCTCCATCATTCTTAAATGGAAGAAGTTTGGAACCACCAAGACTCTTCCTAGAGCTGGCCGCCCGGCCAAACTGAGCCGATGGTCACTCTGACAGAGCTCCAGAGTTCCTCTGTGGAGATGGGAGAACCTTCCAGAAGGACAACCATCTCTGCAGCACTCCACCAATAAGGCCTTTATGGTAGAGTGGCCAGACGGAAGCCGCTCCTCAGTAAGAGGCATAAGACAGCCCGCTTGGAGTTTGCCAAAAGGCACCTAAAGACTCTCAGCTCATGAGAAACAAGATTCTCTGGTTTGTTGAAACCAAGATTGAACGCTTTGGCCTGAATGCCAAGCATCACATCTAGAGGAAACCTGGCACCATACATACGAGGAAGCGTGGTGGTGGCAGCATCATGCTGTGGGGATGTTTTTCAGCAGCAGGGATTGGGAGACTAGTCAGGATTCAGGGAAAGGTGAACGGAGCAAAGTACAGAGAGATCCTGCTCCACAGCACTCAGGACCTCAGACTGGGGCGAAGGTTCCAACAGGACATTGACACTAAGCACACAGCCATGACAACACAGGAGTGGCTTCAGGACAAGTCTCTGAATGTCCTTGAGTGGCCCAGCCAGTGCCCGGACTTGAACCCGATCTAACATATCTGGAGAGACCTGAAAATAGCTGTGCAGCGACGCTCCCCATCCAACCTGACAGAGCTTGAAAGGATCTGCAGAGAAGACTGGGAGAAACTCCCCAAATACAGGTGCGCCAAGCTTGTAGCATCATACCCAAGAAGACTTGAGGCTGTAATCGCTGCCAAAGGTGCTTCAACAAAGCACTGAGTAAAGAGTCTGAATACTTATGTGATATTTCATTTTTTTTTTATGTATACATTTGCAAACATTTCTACAAAACTGCTTTTGCTTTGTCATTATGGGATATTGTGTGTAGATTGATGAGGGGAAAAAAATATCTAATCAACTTTAGAATAAGGCTGCGTAACAAAATATGGAAAAATTTAAGTGGTCTGAATACTTTCCTAATACACTGTATATCATATCTATTGGATAACGGTACAATAATTTGGGCTTTTCTGGGCTTAGTATCATTTTGGTCAAAACACTTGGCCCTAAGCCCTTTATCGAGTGTCCACTTGTTGTTTTCGATAGTGATCACTCAAGTCTGCAAGTGTTTTTGCCAAAATGAGCATTGACATCACACTCGATATCCCAACTGCCACTTATCAATATTCAACCAATTCTAAGTCCATTCGCAGCCATTCTATCCCACAATCTGTCTTGGGGATGACTCACTTGCTATGAAACAATGGCACTGGGGCAGACACAGGTGCATACTCTGACAGTCAGAAAGTTGTGAAAACACTCCTGCACAAAATATTTGTAAGTACTGTATATCGGTCACCAGTGATTTCATCAGCTGATTTAGCTTGTTGTAGCCTGCCTGCTGCTAGCAAGCTTCACTGACATTTTCTTTTTTTGCCATGTTAGTAAAATGACTTGCGTAACATTCAAGCACAAGGTGGATGTCATTACTTACAAAATAAATATTGTTGAATGAAGCTGGCTAATTCACTTCACGACTCCATCTGTAGTCACTTACTATTAACGTAGCCCTACTGTATGAGCGAGTGACTTCACATTCATCATTCTGGCTTGATCCAGTGGTGCAGTGGTTTTCTCAAAGTCAGTGTCTTGGAGGCATTTTATTTTCATCTTGATTAATAGGGACAATATGATGCTTCACACACACTCGCCTGGGCTATTTGTAGGTGCTGGCCACTACGCAACTCTGGAGAGATGGCATATGGACTTACAACAAGCGTAAAACTAACATTTACAAATACATTCACTGTTTGATTGTGAAAAATCATGTTTAAATAATATATGTTGTTTTTGGGAGTGTGGGAACTGCTATTTTTGTATTGGAAGTTTTTCATCCCCTTTGCCTGCGTCCTCTGAGTTGACGTTTTACTTCAATTGTGGCTTTAACATTTGAAGCTGCCTGCTCAAACATTTGAATTCAACTGAAGGCACAAATATTTTCCTGTTGTTTCAAAGTATTAGATACCAAATATATAGTAAATGGAAAAGGGCCTGAGAGACTACTGGTAGATCACTTATTTACATTATAAATTATAAATTGATTATAAATTGGTACATTGGAAATATTTTTGCTAATATTTTTAATGCTTTTATTGTCCTGCAAATATGCATATGAACTCTGAGGTAAATGGGAAAGTGATGTTTATCGAAAACAATATGGTAAAAAAATTGATGAGCCTCTTGTTGTGAAACATGTACCGCTGTCTTTGTGGAAAAGTGTGTGACAGTTACAATGAAGTCGGAAAACAAACAACCTCAAGTAATTTGTTCATTCACTAAAATGCAACCTCTCTCAGAGAATCTGGGACTTGGGCTCTTATTTTTGCGCTCTTATTAGCCGTTCCTAATAAGTTTGTCCTGACCACATAACCTGACCAGGAAAGTCTCTCGGACCTACAATAGTTACAGTGGGAAGAAAAAGTATGTGAACCCTTTAGAACTACCTGGATTTCTGCATAAATTGGTCATAAAATATGATCTGATCTTCATCTAAGTCACAACAATAGACCAACACAATCTACTTAAACTAATAACACACAAACAATTATAATTGTTTTGTCTTTATTGAACACAGCGTGTAAACATTCACAGTGCAGGTTGGAAAAAGTATGTGAACCCTTGTATTTAATTACAGGTTAACCCTCCTTTGGCAGCAATAACCTCAACCAAATGTTTTCTGTAGTTGTGGATCAGACCTGCACAACGGTCAGGAGGAGTTTTGGACCATTCCTCTTTACAAAACTGTTTCAGTTCCACAATATTCTTGGGATGTCTGGTGTGAACTGCTCTCTTGAGGTCATGCCAGAGCATCTCAATTGGGTTGAGGTCAGGACTGACTGGGCCACTCCAGAAGGCGTATTTTCTTCTGTTCAAGCCATTCTGTTGTTGATTTACTTCTGTCTTTTGGGTTGTTGTCCTGTTGCATCACCTAACTTCCGTTGAGCTTCAATTGGCGGACAGATAGCCTTACATTCTCCTGCAAAATGTATAATGATAAACTTGGGAATTAATTTTTCCGTCGATGATAGCAAGCTGATAGCAAGCAGCAAAGCAGCCCCAAACCATGATGCTCCCTCCACCATAGTTTACAGTTGGGATGAGGTTTTGATGTTGGTGTGCTGTGCCTTTTTTTCTCCACACATAATGTTGTGTGTTCCTTCCAAACAACACAACTTTAGTTTAATCTGTCCACAGAATATTTTGCCAGTATCGCTGTGGAACATCAAGGTGCTCTTTTGCGAACTTCAGACATGCAGCAATGTTTTTTTTGGATAGCAGTGGCTTCTTCCATGGTGTCCTCCCATGAACACCATTCTTGTTTAGTGTTTTTCATATTGTAGACTCGTCAACAGAGATGTTAGCATCTTCCAGAGATTTCGGTAAGTCTTTAGCTGACACTCTAGGATTCTGCGCTGTGCTCTTGCAGTCATCTTTGCAGGACGGCCACTCCAAGGAAGAGTAGAAATTTCTCAATTTTTATAGACAATTTGTCTTACCATGGACTGACTTTTAGAGATACTTTTGTAACCCATTCCAGCTTTATGCAAGGCAACAATTCTTTAATCTTAGGTCTTCTGAGATCTCTTTTGTTCGAGGCATGGTTCACATCAGGCAATGTTTCCTGTGAATAGCAAACTCACATTTTGTGAGTGTTTTTTATGGGGCAGGGCAGCTCTAACCAAAATCTCCAATCTCGTCTCATTGAGTCGACTCCAAGTTAGTTGACTCCTGACACCAATTAGCTTTTGAAGATGTCATTAGCCTAGGGGTTCACATACTTTTTCCAACCTACACTGTGAATGTTTAAATTATGTATTCAATATAGAAAAATACAATAATTTGTGTTATTAGTTTAAGCACACTGATGTGATAAAATGTGATCTGATCACATTATATGTAAAATGTATGCATAAATCCAGGTAATTAAAAAAGGGTTCACATACATTTTCTTGCCACTGTATAGTATACAATGACTTATACCCAGTGTTTTTTCTTGGTCTCTAAAGGGAGACGTGACTTCGGATTCCAGTTCTGACACCAATATTCTCCTAGCTAGCTTTGGTGAGCTAGCTTTCGTTCAGGCGTCTTTATTGAAAACTGACACCCTTTGTGCTCCCAGGTGGCAGCCATAATTATAAATACAAGCAGTACAGTAAGGTTGCTTATTTATAGGACAAACACGGAACCAAAATTCTTAGCATCAGTGCTGATGTAGCCTAATACTCTTTCTCTCCGTAGGGCTAAAGAAGGGGCGCTTCTGGATCACGCCTGACCCGTACCACAACGACGACAACATCCAAATCGGCCGCGAGGTCAAGATCTCCTGCCAGGTAGAGGCAACGCCCTCTGAGGAGCTTCTGTTCAGTTGGCTGAAGAATGGCCGGCCGCTGCGCAGTTCGGAGCGCATGGTCATCACCCACACCGACCCCGACGTCCAGCCCGGCACTACCAACCTGGACATCATTGACCTCAAGTTCACAGACTTTGGCACGTACACCTGCGTGGCGGCGCTGAAGAACGGCGGCATCCCTGAAGTCAGCATCGACGTCAATATCTCTTCGACTACAGGTGAGCAATGGACTGTACTGTACTGTTGTCCTTCTAGTCGTTTAATAGGTTTGTGGCACAGTTGACTAAAGTAGCATATTGTAGGGCTCATCATTACAGGACGACATAGGTTACAGCAGGGCTCTCTAACCCTGTTCCTGGAGAGCTACCCTTCTGTAGGTTTTCGCTCTAACCCCAGTTGTATTTAACCTGATTCAGCTTATCTGCCCGCTAATTATTAGAATCATGTGTTCTAGATTAGAGTTGGAGCAAAAACCTACAGGACAGTAGCTCTCCAGGAACAAGTTTGGAGAGCCCTGGGTTACAGGGATATGGAAAGTCATCAAGCTCTTTCAGTGTTTATGAAGGATGAGATGATGGGACAGCCCCTCCACACCCCTACCTACCCCTCTTAGTAGGCAATACACAAAGTACATACAAAGTATGTGTACTTTGATAGGAAGGACACGCCATGACTGAACGATGGGCAGACGAGGCAAAAACACAGACTTCCATTCATATACAGTCCATAATCCTTATGTGTTGGGTTTTAAAGCATGATGAGTTTACAGTAATGTCCAGATTCTAATGTGAGTGTTTTCGGGCCAGATTGTTGGGATCTGTCCATTCAATCAGGCCTAAATCTGTCGCTAATATGCACATTCCTACTTCCAAACCTAATGATTATTTACAGCCTGCTAGTGTAGGGTCACCTGTGTTATTTTCTCCTAATTAGCTACTCCCTCTGTAATTTTTCTTTAGTTTTTTGGCGTACGAACTGATGCAAAAGATCTTTAGGTGTTTTTTCTTAAAAACAATTGATAATGAGTTAGTAATGCCGGAGCGGAACATCAAATGTTTGATGATAAGCCCGGACATTATTATTCCTGTTGTGGGCGGGAGGATTGGTAAATTGGCAATGAAGCGGAAGGAGAACTTAAAAACATCAAGGAGCTGACCATTAGGATCATTGAAGTCCATTAAAACTACTTTTGTGAGTAGCTACAACGCATAAACCCAGAAATAGATGGGTCTATTTGTGCGGGAGCCTTTGTAGGACATGCTAATGTGCATCAACCTGGAATACACACACACACACACACACACACACACACACATGCTTCCCTCTCTGGCACAGGTCTCCTGCAACTACTTACGTAAGTCTCAGGTGGTGTGTGTTCTTTCCTTCCCTCTTATCTAGCTGTCTTGATCGGTTCGTCAGATTCACATTTTTAAGACCTGCATTTGCCTTTGTTGTCACCTCCAGTATATTAACCAATGGAGCAGAGAAGAAGCCTCCAACATGCATTACTAAAATCCATTTGGGCTAAGCAAAGTAAAGCCTATCCAGAATGATTGGCCTGGGTTGGAATGATAGTATATGCCTTTGGCAGAGAACCCCCGTAGGGGAGCAGAGCTGAAAGCTCAGGGGGAGATGGCTACCCCTCAAACGCGCCAAATAAATGAGACCTGTCTGTTCATTCGTTGCCTCTCTGTTCTGTGTTCCCTTCCCTTACTCTATTACATATTTGGCGCTATTTTGTATTCATAGCTTTTTATTTCAGTGTGGCAGCGGCGGATTGGGATTGCAGTAGCAGGGGATGAAGGATGAATTGAAACAAGGATACCACAGTCATAGCGCTGCTGGAGAGGGGGGAGGATGATGGGGTTGTTCAGAGGGTTGGATGGTCAGAATGCACAGGGCAAAAAATCGAAGGGCTTCCTGCGTCCCACTGAGTGATTTGTGATATACTGTCTACCAACCCCTTATCCTGGCTGAAGAACTATAGGGTGTGCAGGCTTTTGTTCTTGCCCACCTGATTCAGCTTTTCAAGGTCTAGGTGATTTGTTGATTAGTTAAATAAAGTGTTAGTGGTGGGTTGGGATAAAACGTGGCTCTACCCCAGTAACTTTGCGTAAAGTAACATTGCGTAAACGGGAACTTAAAATAGCATCACATAAAGGAACATTACGCAAAGTGACATCACATAAGGTAACATCACATAAGGTAACATGTAAAGCAATGTAACGCAACGAAACATCACAAAGTAGCACCACGTAAAGTTAAGTGACGTTACGTTTTTTTCTCCATCTCTCCCAGTCCCTCCGGAGCTGACGGTGCCGCGAGGCAAGTCCCCCATGGTGGTCCAGGAGGGTGACACAGTGGACCTGCAGTGCCTGGTGTCGGGGAAGCCCAAGCCCATCATCCTCTGGTCGAGGGCTGACAAGGAGGTGCCTATGCCCGATGGCAGCCTTCAGACAGAAAGCTACGATGGTGTGCTACGCATAGTCAATGTCTCGCGGGAGATGACTGGAACCTACCGTTGCGCCACCAGCCAGTACAACGGCTTCAACGTGAAGCCCCGGGAAGCACTGGTGGAGGTCACCGTGCAATGTGAGTATTCTGGATATACTTTTACAGTACACTTCTGATAAATGCAATGGGTTTGAACCACGGTGGGTTACGTTGGTTCCATGAGCTGGATAGGTCTCTGTAAGGAGGAGGTCTGGAGAGGTGGGTGAACCGTGCAAAATTCAAAATGATATATTTGAATTGTGACTTACAATCTGATTGGCACTTCGACTGTACACTGAGTCGACTGTACACTGGAATGCACATACGTTTTAAGGGGTTTAAGTTAGATGTGTGGGAATTTCTTATGTTGCTATCGGTATTATATTTTGTTCGCTACATCATACCTCATCAATTCAATACATCATTCATTTCAATTAGTAACAGCACATAACCTTGGTGCGTTACGCATTTCGCAAATCATCTCGCCTAATCATTAAAATGTCTGGATTCAATTTCCCCAGGTTGAAAGGTTAACGTAACATAATCAATTCCCTATGTACGTTTCAACATTTCAACACGACTTTAACTCAGTCACGCCGAAAACGTGACTGGAAAGGGTCATATCTCAGTGTTAATGACCATTAGCAGCCTACACTTAAGAGAAACGAGAGGCATTTTATAATTGCATAATCCAAAACGTTTATTGACCTTGTACATACATGCGTACGAGGAAATTATCTGGTGACATGATGGAGGAAGACACTATTAGAGGTCATAGAGCTTTGATGGATGCATACCAAATGGAACCCAATTCCCAATGTAGTGCACTACTCTGGTCAAAAGTAGTGCACTACATAGGGTGAGAAACATCCAGTCTAATTTATAGCGTCTGTGTTAGGAAGATGGTTTATAGAAATGCAGAGCTGCTCATCGCTCGGATCACCGCTTCTAACTTACTAGTGTCAAGCCTCTGAAAAATCTGTGATCTGTGACCTTATATCCCTCCCACCACCACGCAAAAATACATGGACCGTGAGGTGGGTGAGGAATGATGAGCCGTAGGAAGTGTGTGTGTGTGCGTGTGCATGTGCGTGCGTTCAAGGATTCATGAAGGTCTGTGTGTTTTGAGCGTGCCTGTGTGCATTCATGGATTAATGCGGTAGTGTGTGTGTGTGTGTGTGTGTCTGTCACTAGGCCACACACACTATTTCACAGAAGCTCTCACTGAGTCACTGGAGTGAGAGCACCCCAGGCAGCCTGGCCTCAGAGTTGTCCTTAGTGTGGCCCCAGCAGGACCGTTTGAGGTTTGTGGACTGTGCAGAAACAGGCGAGAAGGAGGCTAGGGGAATGGGGGGCTGAAGAGGAAGGAGGGCTGTGCCCAGAGAGCCGGGCATAGTGAGACCTAGCCATGTACAATCAGAACTACAACAATAGGGCTCTGGTCAAAATTAGTGCACTATATAGGGAATAGGGTGCCATTTGGAACATAGCCTGCCTAGCTGTAGCATTGGGATGCAGATGCCACTCCTCCTCCCCCTCTCCCTACCACCCCTCTCTCTCTTCCCGTCCTGCTCTTTCTGGATGAGTGCACTAAACAGTGTATTGACACAGATAAGGAGGTGTAGGACATGACAGTTGTCTGTTACTGTACGCAGTGCTATGCACACCTAGGAATTGCAGAAACAGGAGTGGCAAACAACAGTAACAACCGGGGCCGTGGGATTTCCTTTGACTCATGGTGTTGGTGTAAATATGACAGGGTAAATGCTGGTTATATGCTTGATTAAAATTAAAATGGGCAATCTGCAATTGCTACATACATTTTTACTTTTAAATCAATTTTATATATGTACATTTAAGTCGGAAGTTCACATACACTTAGGTTGGAGTCATTAAAACTCGTTTTTTCAACCACTCCACAAATTTCTTGTTAACAAACTATAGATTTGGCAAGTCAGTTAGGACATCAACTTTGTGCATGACACAAGTAATTTTTCCGACAATTGTTTACAGACAGATTATTTCACTTATAATTCACTGTATCACAATTCCAGGGGGTCAGAAGTTTACGTACACTAAGTTGACTGTGCCTTTAAACAGCTTGGAAAATTCCAGAAAATGATGTCATGGCTTTAGAAGCTTCTGATAGGCTCATCTTTTAATTGTTTTTTTTAACCTTTATTTAACTAGGCTAGTCAGTTAAGAACACATTTTCAACGACGGCCTAGGAACAGTGGGTTAACTGCCTTGATCAGGGGCAGAACGACAGATGTTTACCTTGTCAGCAAGGGGATTCAATCTTGCAACCTTTCGGTTACTAGTCCAATGCTCTAGGCTTCCTGCTGCCCCAAATGACATCATTTGAGTCAGAGGTGTACCTGTGGATGTATTTCAAGGCCTACCTTCAAACTCAGTGCCACTTTGCTTGACATCATGGGAACATCAAAAGAAATCAGCCAAGTACTCAGAAAAGAAATTGTAGACCTCCACAAGTCTGGTTCATCCTTGGGAGCAATTTCCAAATGCCTGAAGGTACCACGTTCATCTGTACAAACAATAGTACGCAAGTACAAACACCATGGGACCACGCAGCCGTCATACCGCTCAGGAAGGAGACGCGTTCTGTGAACGTACTTTGGTGCAAAAAGTGCAAATCAATCCCAGAACAACAGCAAAGGACCTTGTGAAGATGCTGGAGGAAACAGGTACAAAAGTATCTGTATCCACAGTAAAACGAGTCCTATATCGACATAACCTGATTGGCCGCTCAGCAAGGAAGAAGCCACTGCTCCAAAACCCCCATAAAAAAGCCAGACTACGGTTTGCAACTGCACATGGGGACAAAGATTGTACTTTTTGGAGAAATGTCCTCTGGTCTGTTGAAACAAAAATATAACTGTTTGGCCATAATGACCATCGTTATGTTTGGAGGAAAAAGGGGGAGGCTTGCAAGCCAAAGAACAGCATCCAAACCGTGAAGTACGGGGGTGGCAGCATCATGTTGTGGGGGTGCTTTGCTGCAGGAGTGACTGGTGCACTTCACAAAATAGATGGCATCATGAGGACGGAAAATTATGTGGATATTGTGGCAGACCAGGGGGTTGGGTCAAAATGTTTACACAGATCAGACACAGACAGAGTAGGATTAGCTCAGTTTCAAAGGTGTTTATTAAAATAATAGTCCAAAAGAAAATAATAAGTCTCCCCCAAGAGACCCTCTCCGGGATATCGTCTTCTGGTGTCCGGGTCTTGCTGTATCCTGTGGGGATCAAAAACTGAACTCCCTCCTGTTACCTCTGGTACCGTCCCCAACTATACGGGAGTCCTTTCCTCCCCAGGTCATTCCCCTGTGTGCTGCCCTTCTGGCAGCTTTATGGGACTTGTACAGCTGGTGAGCAATCAGCCCTTGATTAGTCACCAATCCCTAATCAGGCCCAATTAGTCCTGGCCGGAGAGCCCGTCGAGACCTGGCACGTCGAGCAGATGGAGCCATCGCCTCGTGATGTATACTCCGTCTGTCACCAGGCCTCGTCGAGTCTCCCCCTGGTGGCTGACCTGCTGTACCCCCCTTAGCTCTGTCGGGGAGGGGACTGTCATCAGTGCGACATATGTCTCCCTTCTCGATAGGGCATCCGTGTTTCCATGCTTCGCCCCTGACCTGTGCACAACAGAAAAAGAGAAGCGTTGAAGGGACAAGAACCACCTGCTGACCCGATCGTTTGAGTCTCTTTCCCTGGCCATCCAGACCAGGGGAGCATGGTCCGTGACCAGGGTGAAAGTGGGTACCTAACAGGTAATACTTGAGTGTCTAGCGCCCACTCCCGCTAGACACTCTTTCTCAACAATAGAGTATTTTTTCTCTCTGGGTATCAGTTTTCAGCTGATGTACATGATGGGGTGCTCCTCCCCATCGTGTATCTGGGACCGAACGGCCCCTAGTCCCGTGTCACATGCATCCGTCTGGACCAACATCGGCACCTGGAAATCGGGTGTTACGAGAATCGGATGGGAGCACAGCGCTTCCTTCAGGCGGCTGAACGCCGCTTCTGTCTCGTCCGTCCATTTCACTGTTTTCGGGTGGCGGGCCCTAGTTAGATCGTTAAGGGGGGAAGCTATAGCCGCAAAGTTGGGGATAAACCGGCTATAGTATCCTGCCAGTCCCAGGAAGGACTTGACCTGGGTCTTGGTGCGTGGAACAGGCCAGTCACGTACCACGTGAACCTTCCTCTCCTGGGGCTTTCAAATACCCCAGGTACTCCACCACCTCAAACCCTAGTTTGCATTTCTTGGGGTTCGCGATCAACCCGGGCTTGTCTGAGCGCGTCCAGCACTGCCTGGAGGCCCGTCAGGTGCTCTTCCCAACCTTGACTGCGGATGATGATGATATCATCCAAATATGCCGCTGCGTACTGCTGATGTGGTCGAAGTACTTTGTTCATCAGTCGCTGGAATGTGGCGGGGCTCCGTGCAGAATGAACGGGATCACTCGGTACTGATACAATCCGTCTGGTGTCAAAAACACCGTATTCTCCCGGTAGGAGGCTGCCAACGGTACCTGCCAATATCCTTTGGTCAGGTCAAGGGTGCTGATGTACTGGGCCTTTCCCAATCAGTCGATGAGCTCGTCCACCCTCGGCATGGGGTAGGCGTCAAACAAGCTTATGTCGTTCACACCCCGGAACTCATTACAGAAGCGCAGGCTACCGTCCGGTTTGGGCACCAACACGATGGGGCTGCACCATGCACTGTGAGACTCTTCAACGACCCCCATCCTCAGCATAGCCTCCACTTCCTGTTTCACGGACTTCTTTCGGGCCTCCGGAATCCGATATGGGCTCTTTCGTAGCGTTTCCCTGGGCATGGTACGGATGTGGTGTTCAATGAGGGTCGTGCGGCCCGGCTTCTCGGAGAACACCGCCGTGTTCCGATCGACGAGCTCCCTGAGCTCTTGCTTCTGGGCCGGGTCGAGGTCCTCATTGCTCGGGACCACCACTGATACCGTTGGCGTCCTTGGTCCCGACCATAACACGGCCAAGGCTGTCCTCTTGTGCCATTTCTTCAACAGGTTCACATGGTAAATCTGTTGGGGTTTCCGTCTCCCGGGCTGCCGTACGCGGTAATTGACAGGTCCCAGCTTCTCAATCACCTCGTAGGGCCCGTGCCATGTTGCCAGGAACTTACTTTCGGCCATGGGGATCAAGAACAATGCCCTGTCTCCCACCTGGAATTCTCGGGGCTGGGCTCCCTGATTGTAGACCTGGGCTTGGGTGCGTTGGGCCTTCTCCATATGTTCCTCACAACTGGAAATATGGCTGTCATCCGCACCGCTGCATAAGGGGGTCGGTTGGGCTTCCCACACCTCCTTGGCGAGGTCCAGTTGGCCGCGTGTCCTCCTGCCGTAGAGGAGTTCGAAAGGGGAAAACCCAGTGGAGGACTGGGGTACTTCTCGGATTGAGAACATTAGATGTGGTAGTAGCTGGTCCCAGTTCTTCCCGTCCTGCTCGATGACCTTCCGCAGCATTTGTTTGAGCGTTTTATTCATTTATTTTAGTCCTGGCCGGAGAGCCTGTCGAGACCTGGCACGTCCAGTAGATGGAGCCATCGCCTCGTGATGTATACTCCGTCTGTCACCAATCCTCGGCAAGTCTACCCCTGGTGGCTGACCTGCTGTACACCACAATATATTGATGCTACATCTCAAGACATCAGTCAGGAAGTTAAAGCTTGGTTGAAAATGGGTCAGAAGTTTACATACACTCAATTAGTATTTGGTAGCATTGCTTTCAAATTGTTTAACTTGGGTCAAACCTTTTGGGTAGCCTTCCACAAGCTTCACAATAAGTTGGGTGAATTTTGGCCCATTCCTCCTGACAGAGCTGGTGTAACTGAGTCAGGTTTGTAGGCCTCGTTGCGTGCTTTTTCAGTTCTGCCCACAAATTATCTATAGGATTGAGATCAGGGCTTTGTGATGGCCACTCCAATACCTTGAATTTGTTGTCCTTAGGCCATTTTGCCACAACTTTGGAAGTATGCTTGGGGTCATTGTCCATTTGGAAGACCCATTTGCGACCAAGCTTTAACTTCCTGACTGATGTCTTGAGATGTTTTCTTTTTATATATATAATTATTTACTACAAAAAAACACAAGGAAGGGGTAACATTAAAGTATTAGAACATGAAGGACAAACAATACAGCATCAAGACACTATCAAACATGTATCAGTCTTTCCGCAACAGAGCCATCCTTATGTGTGAGGGTGCGTGTGCATGATAGTGATATAAAATATGTCATAGTTTCCTTTTTCATGATCACAATCTTGTGAAGCCCGAACCCTCCAAGATCCCCCCCCCACAGTTCCCCAATAGCTGTCCCTCAACCATCCGAGACACCTCTCACAGCCCCCCCCCCCCCTCCGGAAGAAAAAATAATAAATAGTATTAATTCCATTCCCCACCCCCAAGAACCCCCCAATGCACCAACAATGCCAACAATGCAATGCCTACTTTATATGTTTGTGTGCATGTCTGGCACTATTACATGTATGTGTGTGTTCTTGTATGTGTTTATTTAAATGAGTGTGTGTGTATATGCATGTGTACAAACACCTGCACGGCATCAGCCTCAGGCAAACCGGCATTAGTTGTAAAAACACTGCCACTTAGTGTCATTCAAATGTACATTTATTATGTTTTATTTTGACTTTTTTTCCCTTTATCTTTTGACCATCATTCTCTCTCTTACACAGCAACTCCATTCGAACTTGTCTCCAATTCCAATTCCATCCAATATACCAACCCTCAGCTTCCCTCAGCCCATCCCATCTGTCTCTGCTGGCCACCCACTTCGTGTTTCTACGCAACACATATCTTTCAACTATGCTATGATGTTTAACGTACAATTTCAATCTATCTAATCGAATAGAATCTATAGATTGCGTGTTGAAGATAAATACTTTTACTAAGAGTATTAGTAATTGACTGACCCGGTCTCTCCAGATCTTCTAGCAGTACTATTTCTAGGGTCAATTTTAGATCAATGCTATGCATTTTCAGCCATTCCTGAACCTGAGACCAGAAACAGGCAATACCAAAATAAATGGTCTATTGATTCTGTATCCTCACAACAAAATCTGCAGAGCTTCGATGATTTTATGCCCCAAATATTCAACATTTTGTTGGTTGCAAGAATTCTATATAATAATTTTAGCTGAAAAGCACGAAGTTTTGAATCTTGCGTTGTTTTATATATCAACTCATACACCCTGTACCATGGAATTGGTACATCAAAAATCTCTTCCCAACTATTTTGCTATCTGTATGGCACAGTTGTCAACATCCTGGTCCTCAAATGAAACTGGTATACTTTCCTATTTATGCTATTTTTATTCCTCTGCAAGTTTTGATCCTTTATATTGGGCAGACAGACCAGTTCCCTACCTCCTCCCGCTGCCACCCGCCTCCTCCATTTTTGGGGCAATGCTGTAATCAATTGGTTGTACTCTTGGATTGAGCAGACCTTCCCGTACAATTCTGATAACTCCATGAAGGACATAACTCTACCATTACAATTTACAATATAATTTAAGAACAAAATACCCATTTCAAACATCTTTCCCATAAATACAGGTATTTTATCAACCAGCACATTTGAGTTCAGCCATAATATTTGTTGTAACATTTGTTCTATCTTTTCAGGGGGGTGAAATTGAAATTGTAACCAGCTCTCCAATGCTTGTTTGAAAAAGACAGATACTCTGAAAAGGGTATCATGTTCAATTAATCGAAAATGAGACATGGCAATCTGCACAAAGGCAAAAAGGCCATTTTTGAACAATGGATGAGCTTTTCTTATTAATCTACTTGAGAACCATTTAGGGTTCAAATAAAACTTTTGAATGAGTGAAGCTTTTATATTTAATAACCTCAACCCACCCAATTCATATTCATTATATAGATAGGCTCGTTTTTATTTTGTCTGGTTTACCGTCCCAGATAAAGCAAGATATTTTTTGCTCATATGATTTGAAAAACGAATCATCAGGAGTAGGCAGCACCATAAGTAAGTGAGTAAACTAAGATATGACTAAGGAGTTAATCAGGGCAATTTTTCCATAAATAGACAGGTATTTACCTCTCCATGGTTGCAGGATCTAGTCTATTTTTACAAGTTTTCTATTGAAATTCATTGTGGAGTGCTTATTTATATCTTTTGTGATATGAATACCGAGTGTGTCTACTTCACCATCAGCCCATTTTATAGGTAACCTGCAAGGTAATGTAAAAGTTGTATTTTTTAAGGATCCAATACGTAATATTGTACACTTATCATAATTAGGTTTTAGTCCAGAGAGTACAGAAAAGTTATCTAGATCTTTAATGAGACATTGCGGGGATCTAGCTTGCGGACTTAACATAAAACTTGAGTCATCGGCATACATGGACACCTTTGTTTTTAAGCATTGGATTTCTAATGCTCTAATGTTGTTATTGGATCTGATTTTAATAGCTAGCATTTCGATGGCCATAACGAGTAGTTATGGTGACAGCGGACACCCTTGTTTAACTCCTCTTGACAATTCAAAACTCTCTGAGAAGTAGCCGTTATTTACTATTTTACACCTGGGGTTGCTATACATTATTTTGACCCATTTTATAAGAGAATTACCGAAATTAAAATCCAGGCATTTATAAATAAAATCCAGTCTTACTTTATCAAATGCCTTTTCAAAATCCGCTATAAATACCATTCCTGGCTTCTTATATGTTTCATGATGTTCTATTATTTCTATTAGTTGTCGTATATTATCTCCAATGTATCGTCCATGTAAAAAACATGTCTGATCAGGATGAACAATACCTGGTAAAAACCCTTTTAATTCTGAGTGCTATGCATTTTGCTAGTATTTTTGCATCACAACATTGAAGTGTAAGAGGCCTCCAGTTTTTTAGATAGAGCGGGTCTTTATATTTGCCATCTGGATCTTGTTTTAATAATAGAGAAATCAGACCTTCCTGCTGAGTACCTGACAGACTACCATTTCTATAGGAGTAGTTAAAACAATCTAACAATGGAGCTTTTAGTATATCAAAAAATACTTGATATATCTATTACCGGTATGCCATCAAGCCCTGGGGTTTTTCCAGACTGAAAGGATTTAATAGCCTCAAAAAGTTATTCCTCTGTAATTTGGCCTGCACACTGATCTTTCTGTACATTTGTTAATTTTCCATTTTTTATCATATTTGGAAAGAATTCCTTACCGTAATCTTCATTCAGTGGGAGAGGATGAGACGGAAAAGAGAACATCTGCCTAAAATAATTAGCTTCCTCTTTTAAAATATATTTCCGAAAACCATAGATGACTCTGTCTTCAGTAACGAGTTTCTGCAAATTATTTTTTGTTAGCGTACCTGTATTGGAAATTCAGGAAGAATTTTGTGCATTTTTCTCCATATTCCATCCAGTTTGCTTTATTTTTGTAATAGATTAGATTAGATCGTTCTTGAATAAGTTCCTCAAGTTCTTTTTGTTTTTCCTCTAACTTATTTTGTATCTCTGTAGTATCGTTTTTATTGCTATCTACCTGTACTATTAGTTCATGGATTTCCCTTGTTAGTCTTGTTTCTTTAGCCAGAAACTGCTTTTTTATTATTGATGAATATTGAATTGAATGACCTCTGAAGGTACATTTAAAGGTATCCCAAACAATAAGGGGATTTGTGGAACCTATATTATACTGGAAAAATTCAGTTATAAATTATTTTGTCTTAGTTAAAAATAAGTTGTCCTCCGGTAAACTTTGATTACATTTCCAATATCCCCGTCCACGTGGAAAATCTATAAGAGTTATGTTGTCAAAGGGTGTCTAGAGGCGAAGTCAGGTGCAGGAGAGCAGAGTAATGATAACAGGCAAACTTTTATTTTTCGTTCCAAAACGAGATCACTACATAAATTAAAC
Organism: Salvelinus namaycush; assembly: GCF_016432855.1. Taxonomy (NCBI): domain Eukaryota; kingdom Metazoa; phylum Chordata; class Actinopteri; order Salmoniformes; family Salmonidae; genus Salvelinus; species Salvelinus namaycush. The sequence goes on along the minus strand of NC_052334.1, from coordinate 46,194,401 downwards.
GCGCTCAAAACACGGAACATAACAAAAGTAAGGCGCGTAACAACACACCACAATAACATGAAACAATTACACGCAAATACATGATGGGAAACAGAGGGTTAAATACAAGTAGATTGATTGGGGTGTGTATGAAACAGGTGTGTATGAAACAAGACCAATGGACATATGAAAAATGGAGCGGCGATGGCTAGAACGCCGGTGACGTCGCTCGCCGAACACCGCCCGAACAAGGAGAGGAGCCGACTTCGGCGGAAGTTGTGACATATGTGAATGCCAATTAGATGATGATCCGATCGCATTCTGTCTCCTATTAAAACTTTTTTGACCTTTGATGAAAGAGACAAGAAAGTAGTCAAGACGACTAGCTTGATTAAGTCTCCTCCATGTATATCTCACTAGGTCGGGGTTTTTTAGTCTCCAAATATCCACTATTTCTAATGTGTCCATAATATTTGTGATTTCCTTAAGGGCACGGTAATGATAGTTTGTAGAGTGATTACCTTTACGGTCCATTGAGGTACTTAACACTGTGTTATAGTCTCCTACCATAATGATTAGATCATTTGTTGCCTGTAAGTTCAATAAATTGGTATAAATGTTTTCGAAGAAGTGTGGATCATCCTGATTTGGACCATATAGATTAATGAGCCAAATCTCTTTTTTGTCCACTTTCATATTCAAAAGGATCCACCTTTGTTGCGAATCATTCCTGATTATTTGCACCTTCAGATCTACATTTTTGTTAATTAATATCATCACACCCTTTGAGTTCCTTTGTCCATGACAGAAAGTTATTTCACCACCCCATTCCTTTTTCCACGCAACTTCATCTAAGGATGTAGAGTGAGTTTCCTGTAAACAGTATATGTTATATTCCTTTTCTGTTAGCATTGTAAAGACGGATCTTCTTTTTATTTCACCCATTACCATAACTATATACTATTCTTAGGCTAAATTGACCATAATTAGTGCTTGTAAAGTTACTGCTATCAGAGGTATTATGAAGGTCAAAATTAGAGCTTTCAAATGTCTGATATTTAGAATTCATGAAATAGGTTCTAGCAACAACAAAAAAAGATTCACTTGCCTGTGCCTCTGAGCCAATGCCACAGATGTTAGAAAATTGAGACAAACGATGTGTGTAACAAATCTGAGTAGGTGTTACTGTCACATTCTGACCTTAGTTCCTTTTTTATGTCTTTATTTTAGTTTGGTCAGAGCGTGAGTTGGGGTGGGCATTCTATGTTGTTTTTCTATGTTTTGTTCTATGGTTATATTTCTATGTGTGTGGCTTAGTATGGTTCCCAATCAGAGGCAGGTGTCAGTCGTTGTCTCTGATTGGGAGCCATATTTAGGTAGCCTGTTTTCCTTTGTGTTTTGTGGGTGGTTGTTTTCCTGTGTCTGTGTTTTCACCATACGGGACTGTTTCGTTTTCGTTTTGTATCATTCACGTTGTTATTTTTGTATTCTTAGTGTTCAGTTATTAAATTGAATATGGACACTTACCATGCTGCGCATTGGTCCTCCTCTCATTCCAACGACGAGCGTTACAGTTACGATTTTGTTCTGAAGGTAGGTAAGGAGTCAAGCGCAGGAGAGCAGAGATGTCAATGTAGCGTTTCCTTTTAATAGGCAAGTCCAAAAACGGTACAGGTACAATCACCAACAAAACAACGCCCAAGACAATGGGAACTCACAGTTACTCACGGAAGGAGAATAAACCACAGCTCCTTACTATAATAACCACACGTGAATAAACTGAGGAAAGCCTCCACAAGCAACATAAAAATAATCCCGCACAAACCTAAGCGGGGAAACAGGGGTAAATATACACACAGGAATTAAAGCAAATGAAAACCAGGCGTGAATGAACCAAAGACAAAACAAACGGAAAAAGAAAAATAGATCGGTGATGGCTAGTAGGCCGGCGACGCCGACCGCCGAGCACCGCCCGAAACAAGGAGAGGAACCACCTTCGGTGGAAGTCGTGACAGTAGGTTGATGTGTATGATATTGGATATGATATATCGAGTGTGTATGATGTCTGTATAAGAGTAAGACTATAATGTGTGATGTCCAAATAAATAATAACTCTGCCAATTTGCATGTTTGAGTTTCTATGTTTGTAACATGTAGTGCGTATAGCCTTAATATGCATAATTGTAATCCATATCGTATCACCATCATAGTTGCATCATAATTACCTTTAACATCATTGAAAAACACATCCCAGCATTTCCATAGCAATTGACGGTTCACATGATCATGAAAGAGACCTTGCATTACTCTAGAGACGGCTTCGCTACAGTACAAATGTATTCCATACAATATGTATTATTCCCCAATGCCCCTATTTTGATATCTTCCCCTTGCTTGTTGTAAACATATATAAACTTGTAGACAAATACATAAAAAAGATAGACAAACAATAAACACATGAAATTATAAAACAGTTCTCGACAATAGAGGGAGAGAAGAGAAGAGAGTGAGAGAAGAGAGCGAGAGCAGGTGTGTGTGTGTGTATAAGTCCGTATGTGTAGTTGAGTACGTGTGTGTTCATATCCATAATGTTCAGATATTTTAAACAGTTCCCATACCTTCTTTTTTTCGTAACCTGAAGTCCCTGTACAATTTAGTACAGCCACGGTGTTATGGAGCTGTCTCGGAATAGCTGTCCATAAAGAGTTTGTCCACAATGATGAAGGCACGCCTACCATCCATCCTTTGTTGTCTTTGTACCGGATACAGTCTCTTACGACGTTCGTTTATCTCCTTTGGAAATTGGTAATTGAGACCGAATTTGGTCCCTTTAAGCTCCCTTCCTCTGCTTTTGATCAGCTCCTTTTGTTGGTAGTGTTCAAATTTTGCGATGATCGGTCGGGACCCTTGGTCTTGTCGCTCCGGGCTCCAAGTCTGTGTACTCGGGTGGAAAGCCACCTTGTTTACAGTCTCTATAGGAAGTTTCAATGCGGATTTCATGAATTCTCTGATCGTGCCCTCTGGATTATTGGATGCGTCCTCAGGAATACCAGAAAAATATATATTTTCACGCATGCTACGACTTTGTATGTCTAGTAGCGACTCCTTCATCACCCTGTTTTCACCCTGTTTTCCCTGAGTAGACAATCCATGTTGGAATCGTGTATTTTTACCTTGGCTGTAAGTGTCTTGTTTTCTCTTTGGAGCGTGAGAATTTCACTCTGGCTGAACTCCAAACTCCCCCTCAGCCCTGCTACCTCCTCACACAACTTTTCCATTGTTGCATGGATTCCAGCCAGAGCACTAGCCTCTACCTCAATGGTAAGTAAATCGTCCGTGTCTGTAGATGTATCTGTTTTTATTTTTTTTGTCGGGTTAAAGTTATTTTATGAGGTGGTCGGATCTTTCCACGAAGGAGTATGTTGTTCCTCCATAGCGTAAAGCTGTTGGTACTCGTCGATTTCCCTCAGGATCTGCTTGGTATCCAGATTGGCTCTATACTGCAACCAGTTGTTTTACTGATAACAATGAGTCTTTCCCACGACGACGACAGGTGTCTGTATTACAGCCAGCTAGCACTCGCGGAATCCACGTAAAAAAAAAAGGAACACAAACGTGCAGTCCCAGCTGTAAAGGCTAACCGCGTTGTGGAATCCTTAGTAACAGAACTTTAGTTCGAATTAAAATCGATTTAATGAAAAAGTTTTAATGTAAACAACAAACCGAGTGTAGACAGTACAGTGTCCTGTTGCGCGCTATGATGACGTCTCTCTCTCTTGAGATGTTGCTTCAATATATCCATAATTTCCCCTAGCCATGATGCCATCTATTTTGTGAAGTGATCGTCCCTCCTGCAGCAAAGCACCCCACAACACGATGCTGCGATCCCCGTGCTTCACGGTTGGGATGGTGTTCTTCGGCTTGCAAGCCGCCCCCTTTTTCCTCCAAACATAACGATGGTCATTATGGCCAAACAGTTCTATTTTTGTTTAATCAGAACAGAGGACATTTCTCCAAAAATGGTCCCATGGTGTTTATACTTGCGTACTATTGTTTGTACAGATGAACGTGGTACCTTCAGGCATTTGGAAATTGCTCCCAAGGATGAACCAGACTTGTGGAGGTCTACAATTTTTTTCTGGGGTCTTGGCTGATTTCTTTGGATTTTCCCATGATGTTAAGCAAAGAGGCACTGAGTTTGAAGGTAGGCCTTGAAATACATCCAAAGATACACCTCCAATTGACTTAAATTATGTCAATTAGCCTATCAGAATCTTCTATAGCCATGACATAATTTTCTGCAATTTTCCAAGCAGTTTTAAAGGCACAGTCAACTTGGTGTATGTAAACTTCTGACCCCCTGGAATTGTGATACAGTGAATTATAAGTTAAATAATCTGTCTGTAAACAATTGTTGGAAAAATGACTTGTGTCATGCACAAAGTAGATGTCCTAACCGACTTGCCAAAACTATAGTTTGTTAACAAGAAATTTGTGGAGTGGTTGAAAAACTAGTTTTAATGACTCCAACCTAAGTGTATGTAAACTTCCGACTTCAACTGTGTATATACCCAATAATGTATTGAAGAATATAACTTATAGATGCCTCATGAGCTCAGTTCAACTGTCGTACCCCATCAGATCCCAAAATATAAGCTTGTTTTACTCTTTTGTTTGTAAACAATGTAATTGCTCAAAAATACTGTATAGCTTCAAAACATAGTTAAAACTATCATTTTGATATAATGGATGATCAGTCCTTGTAGCCATAGCTCTGTCCAAGAATTTGAGATTGGTAACATTTCTCCAGCCCCATCTCACAGCTCTTTACTAAAACAGCGGCTGGGTGCATTCAAAGGTATTTCTAGTTAACACTTTACACAACTGTAGCCCTAACCCTTATCCTAGCACTAACCCTTACCCTCACCCTAAGTACAGTGTAACCATGGGTAATTACAATACTTGTTACACTGTACAGGAATAATTACACAGTAACAAGTGCACAGTCATATAACGTGTGTACGTATTTTGGTTAGCTAGTTATCTCTATAGTCTCTATACAGGTTGTGTAGTGCTATTCCATCTGTAAATATCCCACCCAACTTCCTCATCACCATATTATTTATTTTATTGCTCCTTTGCACCCCAGTATCTCTACTTGCACATTCATCTTCTGCACATCTATCACTCCAGTGTTTAATTGCTAAATTGTAATTATTTTGCCACTATGGCCTATTTATTGCCTTATCTCTGTAATCTTACTACATTTGCACACGCTATATACAGATTTTTCTATTGTGTTATTGACTGAACGTTTGTTTATCCCATGTGTAACTCTGTGTTGTTTGTGTCGCACTGCTTTGCTTTATCTTGGCCAGGTCGCAGTTGTAAATGAGAACTTGTTCTCAACTGGCCTAACTGGTTAAATAAAGGTGAAATAAAATATTAAAATAATTCAATTTGTTTGTTCTACAAATCACGACACAGACAATATTCCATCAACCAGATCCACAATGGCAATACCACTGAATTGAACGTTACACTTATATATACTTACATCTCTATGGGCAATACTCTAGTCTACCAGATCCACAGTGGTAACTCATAGTTTGAGTTTCACACTCAAAGATGTATGTAAACAGCTTTACAGCTGCTCCTGCTGTTCTGTATGCGTGCGTGCAATCGTGCAAGTGAGTGACTCACTGATGTTGTTTGTGTTTGCTAGCCATTTTAACGGCTCTCCACTCATTATGCAACTCCCATGCAGCCATGTCCTTGAGCATGAGGGCTTAGGTTAATTCACTATGAATACAGCATCCCGTATTGTTAGCCTCTAATAATGAAAGTACATTGAATGTGATGTTCCACAGTAGTTTGCATGCTAGCCGTGGGGTATGTTCATTCTGTATAGAAGGAAGATGTACATCACTTGCATGTGTATTTCTGCTCCTCAATAAAGCATATTTGAAAAACAAAACCTTGGCAAAAGAGGGAATCCTGTTCTTCCTGTGTCATGGACATGATAAATGAAGACGTTCATATTCGAGGCTTGAGGAGTGTTTTGTAGGAAAATTACTTTCTTATCAAACATCTTTTAAATCAAACAATCTGTTTTGTATGGTTTACCAATGATTGGAAGAGTTTTCAGTGCATGTTAAGCATATGCGTGTTAAATGTGCTGATGCCATGTTGATTTGGGGTGCATCCTAAATAACACCCGAGTCAATATATACGGTGCCTTCAGGAAGTATTCACACCCCTTGACTTTTTCCACATGTTGTTGTGTTAGACGGATTTTGATTTTGTGTCACTGGCCTACACACAATACCCCATAATGTCAAAGTCGAATTATGTTTTTCGAAATGTTTACTCAGGAATTAAAATGAAAAGCTGAAATGTCTTGAGTCAATAAGTATTTAAATCCTTTGTTATGGCAAGCTTAAATAAGTTTAGGAGTAAAAATGTGCTTAACATGTCACATAATAAGTTGAATGTACTCACTCTGTGTGCAATAAGTGTTTAACATGAATTTTGAATGACTACTTCTTCTCTGTACCTCACACATACAGTTATCTGTAAGGTCCCTCAGTCAAGCAGTGCATTTCAAACACAGATTCAACCAAAGTCCAGGGTGGTTTTAAAATGTCTCGCAAAGAAGAGCACCCAATTGGTAGATGTTTTCTTTTTTTAATTTAACTAGGCATGTCATTTATGAACAAATTGTTATTTACAATTGACAACCCACAAAAAAGCTGACATTTAATATCCCTTTGAGCATGGTGAGGTTATTAATTACACTTTGGATGGTGTATCAATACACCCAGTCACTACAAAGATACAGGCGTCCTTCCTAACTCAGTTGCTGGATATCATAAGGTGAATGCACCAATTTGTAAGTCGCTCTGGATAAGAGCGTCTGCTAAATGACTTAAATGTTAAATGTAAATGTAAACCACTCAGGAATTACACCTTTAGGCCAATGGTGACTTTAAAACAGTTACAGAGTTTAATGGCTGTGATAGGAGATAACTGAGGATGGATCAACAACATTGTAGTTACTCCACAAGATTAACCTAATTGACAGAACAGAGCTAAAACAAGGAAGCCTGTACAGAATAAAAAATATTCAAAAACTTGCAACAAGACAATAAAGTAATACTGCAAAAAATGTTATGTTTGGGGCAAATCCAATACAACCCATTACTGAGTACCACTCTTCATATTTTCAAGCATAATGGTGGCTGCATCATGTTATGGGTATGCTTGTAATCATTTAGCACAAGGGAATTTTTCAGGATAAAAAAGAAACGGAGTGGCGCTAAGCACAAGCAAAATCCGAGAGGAAAACCTGGTTCATTCTGGTTTCCACCAGACACTGGGAGATGAATTCACCTTTAAGCAGGACAATAACCTAAAATACAAATATACCGAGTTACAGGTTTGACTTAAATCAACCTGAAAAGGATTGTCTAGCAATGATCAACAACCAATTTGGCAGAGCTTGAAGAATTTTGAAAAGATTAATGGGAAAATGATGCACAATCCAAGTGTGAAAAAATCTTAAAGACTTACCCAGAAGAACTCACAGCTGTAATCACTGCCAAAGGTACTTCTACAAAGTGTTAATTCAGGGGTGTGAAAACTTATGTAAATTACATATTTCTGTATTTCATTTTCAATAAATTTGCAAAAATGTTTAAAAACATGTTTTTACCTTGTCATTATGGGGTATTTTGTGTAGATGGGTGAGAGACAAAATATATATTTAATACATTTTAAAAACTGTAACACAACAAAATGTGGACTAAGTCTAGGGGTATTGAATACTTTCTGAAGGCACTGTAGTGTACTACTTTTGACCAGAGCTCGTAGGGCTTTGGTCAACAGTAGATGGGTCCTGGTCAAAAGTAGTGCACTATAGGGAATAGGGTGCCATTTGGAAAACACAAGTTTGCCAATCTGGGTTTGTTGCTTTTTTATGTCGCTCTCATGTTTTGATATGATTAATGATGTGTTCAAATGCAGGGGCGCAACTTTGGTTTTAGAAGTTGCTGGGATATATATATTACACACACAGTACCAGTCAAACGTTTGGAAACACACCTACTCATTCAAGGGTTTTTATTTATTTTTACTATTTTCTACATTGTAGAATTATAGTGAAGACATCACAAATATGAAATAACACATATGGAATCATGTAGTAACCAAAAAAGTCATTGTACCCTTTGCTTTGATGACAGCTTTGTACACTCTTGGCATTCGCTCAACCAGCTTCACCTGGAATGCTTTTCCAACAGTCTTGAAGGAGTTCCCACATATGCTGAGCACTTGTTGGCTGCTTTTCCTTCACTCTGTGTTCCAACTTATCCCAAACCATCTCAATTGGGTTGAGGTCGGGTGATTGTGGGGCCAGGTCATCTGATGCAGCACTCCATCACTTTCCTTCCTGGAGGTGTGTTGGGTCATTGTCCTGTTGAAAAACAAATGATAGTCCCATTAAGCGCAAATCAGATGGGATGACATATCACTGCAGAATGCTGTGGTAGCCATGCTGGTTAAGTGTGCCTCGCACCATTACACCTCCTCCTCCATGCTTCATGGTGGGAACCACACATGCGGAGATCATCCGCTCACCTACTCTGTGTCTCACAAAGACACGGCGGTTGGAACCAAAAATCTCAAATTTGGCCTCATCAGGCCAAATGACAGATTTTCACCGGTCTAATGTCCATTGCTCGTGTTTCTTGGCCCAAGCAAGTCTCTTCTTCTTATTGGTGTCCTTTAGTGGTGGTTTCTTTGCAGCAATTCGACCACACAGTCTCCTCTTTTTATTTATTTTTATTTCACCTTTATTTAACCAGGTAGGCTAGTTGAGAACAAGTTCTCATTTGCAACTGCGACCTGGCCAAGATAAAGCATAGCAGTGTGAACAGACAACAACACAGAGTTACACATGGAGTAAACAATAAACAAGTCAATAACATAGTAGAAAAAAAAGAAAAAAAAGAAGAAAAAAAAGAATCTATATACAATGTGTGCAAAAGACATGAGGAGGTAGGCAATAAATAGGCCATAGGAGCGAATAATTACAATTTAGCAGATTAACACTGGAGTGATAAATCATCAGATGATCATGTGCAAGTAGAGATACTGGTGTGCAAAAGAGCAGAAAAGTAAATAAATAAAAACAGTATGGGGATGAGGTAGGTAAATTGGGTGGGCTATATACCGATGGACTATGTACAGCTGCAGCGATCGGTTAGCTGCTCAGATAGCAGATGTTTAAAGTTGTTGAGGAAGATAAAAGTCTCCAACTTCAGAGATTTTTGTAATTTGTTCCAGTCGCAGGCAGCAGAGAACTGGAAGGAAAGGCGGCCAAATGAGGTTTTGGCTTTAGGGATGATCAGTGAGATACACCTGCTGGAGCGCGTGCTACGGGTGGGTGTTGCCATCGTGACCAGTGAACTGAGATAAGGCGGCGCTTTACCTAGCATAGCCTTGTAGATGACCTGGAGCCAGTGGGTCTGACGACGAACATGTAGCGAGGGCCAGCCGACTAGAGCATACAGGTCGCAGTGGTGGGTGGTATAAGGTGCTTTAGTAACAAAACGGATGGCACTGTGATAAACTGCATCCAGTTTGCTGAGTAGAGTATTGGAAGCTATTTTGTAGATGACATCGCCGAAGTCGAGGATCGGTAGGATAGTCAGTTTTACTAGGGTAAGTTTGGCGGCGTGAGTGAAGGAGGCTTTGTTGCGAAATAGAAAGCCGACTCTAGATTTGATTTTGGATTGGAGATGTTTGATATGAGTCTGGAAGGAGAGTTTGCAGTCTAGCCAGACACCTAGGTACTTATAGATGTCCACATATTCTAGGTCGGAACCATCCAGGGTGGTGATGCTAGTCGGGCGTGCGGGTGCAGGCAGCGAACGGTTGAAAAGCATGCATTTGGTTTTACTAGCGTTTAAGAGCAGTTAGAGGCCACGGAAGGAGTGTTGTATGGCATTGAAGCTCGTTTGGAGGTTAGATAGCCCAGTGTCCAAGGAAGGGCCAGAAGTATACAGAATGGTGTCGTCTGCGTAGAGGTGGATCAGGGAATCGCCCGCAGCAAGAGCAACATCATTGATATATACAGAGAAAAGAGTCGGCCCGAGAATTGAACCCTGTGGTACCCCCATAGAGACTGCCAGAGGACCGGACAACATGCCCTCTGATTTGACACACTGAACTCTGTCTGCAAAGTAGTTGGTGAACCAGGCAAGGCAATCGTTAGAAAAACCGAGGCTACTGAGTCTGCCGATAAGAATATGGTGATTGACAGAGTCGAAAGCCTTGGCCAGGTCGATGAAGACGGCTGCACAGTACTGTCTTTTATCGATGGCGGTTATGATATCGTTTAGTACCTTGAGCGTGGCTGAGGTGCACCCGTGACCGGCTCGGAAACCGGATTGCACTGCGGAGAAGGTACGGTGGGATTAGAGATGGTCAGTGATCTGTTTGTTGACTTGGCTTTCGAAGACCTTAGATAGGCAGGGCAGGATGGATATAGGTCTGTAACAGTTTGGGTCCAGGGTGTCTCCCCCTTTGAAGAGGGGGATGACCGCGGCAGCTTTCCAATCCTTGGGGATCTCAGATGATACGAAGGAGAGGTTGAACAGGCTGGTAATAGGGGCTGCGACAATGGCGGCGGACAGTTTCAGAAATAGAGGGTCCAGATTATCAAGCCCAGCTGATTTGTATGGGTCCAGGTTTTGCAGCTCTTTCAGAACATCTGCTATCTGGATTTGGGTAAAGGAGAAGCTGGGGAGGCTTGGGCGAGTAGCAGCGGGGGGGGGGCGGAGCTGTTGGCCAAGGTTGGAGTAGCCAGGAGGAAGGCATGGCCAGCCGTTGAGAAATGCTTGTTGAAGTTTTCGATTATCACGGATTTATCGGTGGTGACCGTGTTACCTAGCCTCAGTGCAGTGGGCAGCTGGGAGGTGGTGCTCTTGTTCTCCATGGACTTTACAGTGTCCCAGAACTTTTTGGAGTTAGAGCTACAGGATGCAAATTTCTGCTTGAAAAAGCTGGCCTTTGCTTTTCCTGACTGACTGCGTGTATTGGTTCCTGACTTCCCTGAACAGTTGCATATCGCGGGGACTATTCGATGCTATTGCAGTTCGTATCAGGATGTTTTTGTGCTGGTCGAGGGCAGTCAGGTCTGGAGTGAACCAAGGGCTATATCTGTCCTTAGTTCTGCATTTTTTGAATGGAGCATGCTTGTCTAAGATGGTGAGGAAGTTACTTTTAAAGAATGACCAGGCATCCTCAACTGACGGGATGAGGTCAATATCCTTCCAGGATACCCGGGCCAGGTCGATTAGAAAGGCCTGCTCGCAGAAGTGTTTTAGGGAGCGTTTGACAGTGATGAGGGGTGGTCGTTTGACCGCGGACCCGTAGCGGATACAGGCAATGAGGCAGTGATCGCTGAGATCCTGATTGAAGACAGCAGAGGTGTATTTGGAGGGCAAGTTGGTCAGGATAATGTCTATTAGGGTGCCCATGTTTACGGATTTAGGGTTGTACCTGGTGGGTTCCTTGATGATTTGTGTGAGATTGAGGGCATCTAGCTTAGATTGTAGGACTGCCGGGGTGTTAAGCATATCCCAGTTTAGGTCACCTAACAGAACAAACTCTGAAGCTAGATGGGGGGCGATCAATTCACAGATGGTGTCCAGGGCACAGCTGGGAGCTGAGGGGGGTCGGTAGCAGGCGGCAACAGTGAGAGACTTATTTCTGGAGAGATTAATTTTTAACCTGTTTGGCGTGCAAGCCCGACGTCGGTACACTTATGACAACAGCCAGCTCAAAGTGCAGGGCGCGAAATTCAAAAGATATTTTTTTTAAATATTTAACTTTCACACATTAACAAGTCCAAGACACCAGATGAAAGGTACACATCTTGTGAATCAAGCCAACATGTCCGATTTTTAAAATGTTTTACAGGGAAGACACAATATGTAAATCTATTAGCTAACCACGTTAGCAAAAGACACCACTATTCTTACTCCATCAGTTTTTTACTCCATCAGTAGCTATCACAAATTCGACCAAATAAAGATATAAATAGCCACTAACCAAGAAACAACTTCATCAGATGACAGTCTGATAACATATTTATTGTATAGCATATGTTTTGTTCGAAAAATTTGCATATTTCAGGTATAAATCATAGTTTACATTTCAGCTACAATCAGAAATTGCACCGAAAGCAGCCATAATATTTACAGACACCAACGTCAAATACCTAATTACTCATCATAAAACATTTCTGAAAAATACATAGTGTACAGCAATTGAAAGACAGGCATCTTGTGATTCCAGACAATATTTCCGATTTATTAAATGTTTTACAGCGAAAACAAAATGTAGCGTTATATTAGCGTAGCCACAATAGCCAGAAACACTTGGGCGCCCACGACCAGTTCACATGCACGACAGATATTAGAAATAGCATCATAAAATGTTTCTTACTTTTGGTGATCTTCCGTCAGAATGTTGGACAAGGTGTCCTTTGTCCAGAACAGTCGTTGTTTTGATCTGGAACGGCAAATATCCCTCTTCATTTAGCATGGGCACTTGCCAAGTGGCACGGATCACTCCAACGTCAACAAAGTCAGAGAACGGAACACGGCAAAACTCCCGAAAAAAAAAAAAAAAAAAAAAAAAAAATCAATAATCTGATTAAACTATATTGAAAAAACATACGTTACAATGATATGGTCACATGTATCAAATAAAATCTAAGACGGAGATGTTAGTCGTCCATAACGAGAGCAAAACAGAAGGCAAATCAATGTCCTCTTTCGCGCGCTCCAGAAACAGGAAATGGACGGTCACGTCAAACAAAGAGCTTTAATTCCACCTCAGACCAAGATAAACACGAAATTGTTTCTCTCACCGCCTCTTGACAACCAGGGGAAGGTGTATGAAGTGTATGTAGACTCATACGTATCACGCCCATGTATAGGCATGAAGTTGAACAGAGCATCGATTTCTGACATTCCACTTCCTGGTCAGGAAGTGTGCTGCAGAATGACTTCTGTTTCACTCAGAGAAATAATTCAAACGGTTTTCGAAACTAGAGAGTGTTTTCTATCCAATAGTAATAATAATATGCATATTGTACGAGCAAGAATTGAGTACGAGGCCGTTTGAAATGGGCACGATTTAACTGGCTACTCAATACTGCCCCTTGCAGCCATAAGAAGTTAAAATTAGAAGTTTGAACTGTTTGGGCATAGACCTGGAAAGTATGACAGAACTTTGCAGGCTATCTCTGCAGTAGATTGCAACTCCTCCCCCTTTGGCAGTTCTATCTTGACGGAAAGTGTTATAGTTGGGTATGGAAATCTCATAATTTTTGGTGGCCTTCCTAAGCCAGGATTCAGACACGGCAAGGACATCAGGGTTGGCAGAGTGTGCCAAAGCAGTGAGTAAAACAAACTTAGGGAGGACGCTTCTGATGTTGACATGCATGAAACCAAGGCTTTTTCGATCACAGAAGTCAACAAATGAGGGTGCCTGGGGACATGCAGGGCCTGGGTTAACCTCCACATCACCCGAGGAACAGAGGAGTAGTAGGATGAGGGTGCGGCTAAAGGCTATCAAAACTGGTCGCCTAGAGCGTTGGGGACAAGGAATAAAAGGAGCAGATTTATGGGCGTGGTAGAATATATTCAGGGCATAATGTGCAGACAGGGGTATGGTGGGGTGCGGGTACAGCGGAGGTAAGCCCAGGCACTGGGTGATGATAAGAGAGGTTGTATCTCTGGACATGCTGGTTATAATGGGTGAGGTCACCGCATGTGTGGGAGGTGGGACAAAGGAGGTATCAGAGGTATGAGGAGTGGAACTACGGGCTCCATTGTAAACTAAAACAATGATAACTAACCTGAACAACAGTATACAAGGCATATTGATATTTGAGAGAGACATACAGTAAGGCATAAAGTAATCGCAGGTCTTGATTGGGAGAGCTAGCTAAAACAACAGGTGAGACAACAGCAGCTAGTCAGCTAACACAACAACAGCAGGTAAAATGGCGATGACTAGGCAGAGAGGGTCGGATTAACTACACACAGAGCCTGAGTTCGCGGCTGGGGCCGACAGATAAAACACAAATAAACAGAATGGAGTACCGTGATTAATGGACAGTCCAGCAGGCATCAGCTATGTAGCCAAGTGATCATAGTGTCCAGGGGGCAGCAGTAGATGGAACAGGGAAGCCGCCACTACGCTAGCACGCGGCGTTTAAAGTTAGTAGCCCGGGGGTGGTCTGCTCAGACGGAGGGGGTCTGCTCAGACGGAGGCCTGTTGAGGGCACAGCGGATGGAGTATTCGTCGGCAGACCAGACGTGGTGCGGCGGGGCGCCGTGTCGACAGAGAATCCAAGCCAGATGGCGAAAGAGGTATTGTAGAATTTTGTTTGCTAACTGGTGCTAGCTTCGTGGCAGTGGCATTAGCCACTGGGTGCCACGGAGGGTGCAAGCTAGCTGTGAGGATCAGAAGTAGTGGCTCAGGGATTACTGCAGGATTCCGGCGTTGTTGTGGAGAGACAGTCCGATGCTGGTAGATTGGCGAGTAATATCCAGGCTAAGAACAGGGCTGGTGTCTGTGCAGAAGGTAAAAGCCGCTAGCAGTGGCTAAAAATGACTAAATATCTTGTAGCTGATTAGCTGGTTAGCTACTGGAGGTTCTTGAATGTGTTCCAAAGTTAAAAATAATAGCGATTCCGTATCACATTGGGTGAGGCAGGTTACCGGAAGGTAACTATATACAATATTATATTATATAAACTATATTAAATATATACAAAAAATACGAAAAAATACAAAAGTACACGAGAGGACGAACAAAACACGCCTACACTGCTACGCCATCTTGGAACTCTGAACAGTTGATTTTGAGATGTGTCTGTTACTTGAACTATGTGAAGTATTTATTTGGCTGCAATTTCTGAGGCTGGTAACTCTAGCTTATCCTCTTCAGCAGGTAACTCTGGGTCTTCCTTTCCTGTGGCAGTCCCCATGAAATCCAGTTTCATCATAGCGCTTGATGGTTTTTGTGAGTGCACTTGAAGAAACTTTACCATGTTCTTGACATTTTCCAAATTGACTGACCGTCATGTCTTAAAGTAATGATAGACTGTCATTTCTCTTTGCTTATTTTAGTTGTTTTGCCATGATATGGACTTGGTCTTTTACCAAATAGGGCTATCTTCTGTATACCACCCCTAACTTGTCACAACACAACTGATATGCTCAAACGCATTTAACTTTTAACAAGGCACATCTGTTAATTGAAAAGCATTCCTGGTGACTACCTCATTAAGCTGGTTGAGAGAATGCCAAGAGTGTGCAAAGCTGTCATCAATGCAAAGGGTGGCTACTTTGAAGAATCTTAGATATAAAATATATTTTAATTTGTTTTCACACTTTTTTTTGGTTACTACATGATTCCATATGTGTTCATTCATAGTGATGTCTTCAGTATTATTCTACAATGTAGAAAATAGTAACAATAAAGAAAAACCTTTGAATGAGTGGGTGTGTCCAAACTTTTGATTGGTTCTGCGTGTATTATTATATTTTTTTTTCCCCCCCAGTCGGTTAAACACTTTAAACAGTCTACCCGACCGCTAGGAGGCGTCCACATGGTCTTAAAGCACACTGTTGCTCTTTTTGTATTACATTCCAATGATAAAATTGGGGGGGACAAAAATGCAATTTCAGGATGTTCCCACTGAATGTTGTTCCCCTGTTCAAATGAGTCCTGGCACTCAGAAAATAAGAGAGAACATATTATCATAAATGGGATGTTTGAAATTGACCCAGTACCAAAATCCACAGCTGCTCAGCGACTAAATAAGACTTATTAAATTCATTATTTCATATCTGTGCAGCGCACCAATTACATTTAGCGGAAGTTATGAAGTATTAAATTGTAAAACATAATGTGGTGTTACAGTGGTGATGTAGTGCATACTGTGTGTGACAGATATCTGTAAACCAACTGTTGTGTTCCCCTAAGCCTCTGGTCTGGAGGCAAAGATCACATTGTTTATGTCACATGTCTAGTCTGTCAGTCTGACGGCACTATTAGTATGTCATATAGCTCTCTTCTCCTTAGTATGTGTAGTCCTTTAGGGTAAAGTCTTCAGTAGTCATCTCTAGGCTGTGTGTTGTGCGTGTTGTGTTCCCTCCTCCATAGCAGAGGCCCGGTGGACTGTGTGTGTGGCTGACTGAAGGAGATGCCTGTTAGTGATGACTCATACATACAAACTTCACTGCATACGGTGCATTCGGAAAGTATTCAGACCGCTTGACTTTTTTCACTTTTTGTTACAGTACAACCTTATTCTAAAATTGATTAAATAATACACACCTGTATTTGGGGAATTTATCCCTTCCTTCTCTGCAGATCCGCTCAAGCTCTGTCAGGTTGTATGGTGAGCGTCGCTGCACAGCTATTTTCAGCTCTCTCCAGAGATGTTCGATCGGGTTCAAGTCCGGGCTCTGGCTGGGCCACTCAAGGACATTCCGAGATCTGTCCTGAAGCCACTCCGGCGTTGTCTTGGCTGTGTGCTTAGGGTCATTGTCCTGTTGGAAGGTGAACCTTCACCCCAGTCTGAGGTCCTAAGCGCTCTGGAGCAGGTTTTCATCAAGGATCTCTCAGGACTTTGCTCCGTTCATCTTTCCCTCGATACTGACCTAGTCTTCGAGTCCTTGTCGCTGAAAAATATCCCAACAGCATGATGCTGCCACCACCATGCTTCCTCGTAGGGATGGTGCCAGGCTTCCTCCAGACGTTAAGCTTGGCATTCAGGCCAAATAAGTAAATCTTGGTTTCAACAGACCAGAGAATTTTGTTTGGCCACTCTTCCACAAAGGCCTGATTGGTGGAGTGCTGCAGAGATGATTGTCCTTCTGGGATGTTCTCCCATCTCCACAGAGGAAGTCTGGAGCTCTGTCAGTGACAATCGGGTTCTTGGTCACCTCCCTGACCAAGGCCCTTCTCCCCCGATTGCTCAGTTTGGCCGGGCGGCCAGCTCTAGGAAGAGTCTTGGTGGTTCCAAACTTCTTCCATTTAAGAATGATGGAGGCCACTTTGTTCTTGGTGACCTTCAATGCTGCATAATTTTTTTAGTACCCTTCCCCAGATCTGTGCCCCGACACAATCCTGTCTCAGAGCTCTACGAACAATTCCTTCATCCCTCATGGCTTCAATGCTGCATAATTTTTTTAGTACCCTTCCCCAGATCTGTGCCCCGACACAATCCTGTCTCAGAGCTCTACGAACAATTCCTTCGTCCCTCATGGCTTAGCTTTTGCTCTGACATGTACTGTCAACTGTGGGACCTTATATAGACAGGCGTGTGACTTTCAAAATCATGAAAAAAATATATTGAGTTTACCACACATGCTCCAATCAAGTTGTAGAAACATCTCAAGGATGATCAATTGAAACAGGATGCACCTGTGCTCCATTTCGAGTCTCATAGCAAAGGGTCTGAATACTTCTGTAAATAAGGTATTTCTGTTTTATTTGTTATAAATTTGCACAAATTTCTAAAAACCTGTTTTCGCTTTGTCATGGGGTATTGTGTGTAGATTGAGGAGGAAATGTTTTAATGTAATCAATTTTAGAATAAGGCTGTACCATAACAAAATGTGGGAAAAAGGAAGCGTTCTGAATACTTTCCTAAGGCAATGTATGTGTTTGTCATGCTTCCTCCATTTCACAAATGCTTCCTACTATTTGATTTGATTACTCATCCACCTCCTCCTCCTCCTCCTCCTCCTGCAGAAATTGTGATTGCAGGGAAGGGAACTAGGGCAGGGAAGAGAGAAGGGTAGCTAGGAGTATAATCCCTAGCACAGGACTCATTACTTGTGGTAGGTCTGGGTACCAATGTATGCCACTGGATAATGTGTACTTATATCTGTGACAGCTGAGCAGGCTCTCGCAACAGAGTTTGCGGAGGCGGTGGATGGAGAGGGGGGAGGAGAGCGAGAGAGACACGAGAGGAAAGAGAGGGAGAGAGAGTGAAATAGAGAAACAGAGGGGGGAGGAGGAGGATGAGAGAGGAAGGAAATAGAGAGAGAGGTTGGAGAATGCTGCTCACCAGTGAAATATAGAGATTGCTCTTGATTTCCCCAGGCTTTAAGCCTAAAGATCAGCATGATTGTGTTTTATTGGTAATGAAATTAAAATATAATTTTTCCCTCTCTTTCCGTCTCCCTCTCTCTTTTTCTCCTCTTTCACTCTCCCTCTCTCTACCGCCCGGCATCACCCTTTACACAAAGTGACGCCATTAAGGCCTGGAGGCCATCTGTTAGTTGCAGCCCCTTGTATTTGGCCCCGCTCTGTTCTACGTGTCAGGGCCAGTACATGTATGATAGCCACTTTATTTTTAATTGCATTTTAATATGCATAGAAGCCATTGTGATGGCTGTTGTTGACGACATCATAAGATAAAGGCTTTGGTTAACCTTGGAAACTAGAAACAGGACCTCGGAGGACCTGCAGCCCACTTCGAAAGCCTTCCTCACTGAAACTATTGGTGTCCTGTGCAGCTTTGGTCTGGAGACTTCACAGCTCAATTATATTCAATGCTACTGTACAGTGTATGTCCATCTGCTCCGTAAAATATTTCAGGCTTTAATTAACCAGAAATATTGAAACATCGGCGAGGCAGAAACCTTCAAAAAGGCAGAAACATTAAAAAGTATATATTGATAAATAGCCGCAAGACTGATTCTGATTCATACTACAACTAGGAATGGGTAGCAGCACCCAATGTAGAGACCACAGCCCCACACCCAAGTAATTGAATGCTCTCAGATAATATACTTGAACCCAATTAACTCCTGTCTCACCTTAACAGTGTGGGTGCTGCAGCAGCCAGCCAGTAAGTCAGTTCCCTGCAGTCTACAGACCTTATCATTCCAAGAGTTAATCGAGTTTATTGGCCAGGCGTGTTCCGGCAATGCGCCCAATATACAATTACGAAGCACAGTGATTCAGCTGGATCAACAGGTGGGCTCCTAAGCGAGCTGGGGTCACGGAGGGCCTGGTTGGCTTTGTCAAAGGATCTCAACCTAATCAGACATGCTGGCCGAAGGGGGACTCCCTGCAGACTGGAAAGGTCACTGCCCATACTTGTCACTGATTCACCCTCTTTGAGGTGGTGCAGGCAGGAGCGGTATCAGGGAAAAGGGAGATAGCGAGGTTTTTGGAAGCGTGGCAGCGTGTCATTTGCACTGGAGCATTGTGCTTTGAAACAGTACAGTCATTCAGTGTCTGGTACCACTATCACAGCCGTGTCACAGACAGGACAAAAACATAGCTGTTAGCATTAGGATTAGTGTGCTTTGCCGATTTGCAATTGTGTCAGACTGGGGTTTCAACCCGAGTTTCCTACTCTCAGTGACTGAGTTAGTCCGCCGAGCCAAAGCCCAGTACTTTGTAGTGTGGTCCATATTAAAGCTTTGATATAGTATCACATTACTTGTGGGTAAAAAAAAGTTGGTTTGGAGTGCATGTTAATATAAGGTTGTCGGTCATATTATAATGACGGATCTATCCTTAATAAAATCATGGGCTTTACAGATTGATTACTTTCTCTTAGGCAGGCACTGTGCTACAGTAGTTAACCCCAAATCCATAATGAATTGTCTCAAAATTCTGATAAGACACTGATGATTATTAATGTTGCTATTTAAAGCATAGCGAAGGGATAATTGCAGTCATATTCTGACATTTCACGACCCCTTTCTGCATATTTCTCCCCTCGACATGAGTGCAAAAGGATTAAACGTACGAAAAAGAAAAACCCTCGACCAGCGAAGATCCATCTCCCTCTGAAAAGCCCTAATTATTGTTAGTTTAAGCATTTCATCTATGGCCCGCTATTTTTTTTCTTGCTTTACCCTGGTTATAAGAAATTAAATATGTTCTGAAGTATATTGATGTAAGCTGCTCTACCATAAAATCATAGCCTCTTTAATAAATGCTTGAAATTAGCTATGGGCATCAGTTGGAAGGCAAGAATGGGAGAGAAAGCAGCACATACTATAGGATGAATGGCAAATTCCTAGTCAAGCCCCCTGACCATGGGTTGATCAGTTTGGGCATTGGGGAACTAGCTGGAGGGTGATCTACATGGAGGGTGAACATTACTCTCTTAAAGGTTTCTATGACCAACGCTCTGTCATAGAAACCCTTGTTTAATCCTGGGCTGTTCGTTAAGTATGGCATTCAAAGCTGGCTCCCAGCCTAATTAGCGAAGTGCTAATTTATCCCCACCAGTATTCATTTACAAAAGAGAGAGAATACGTTTGGAGAGAGAAAAACTCAAACGACAACACTGACATCCTGAAAGTGCTATCATCACCGTCATGCAATGCGAGTAGACTGAGGAATCCCCAGTTGAGCCGACCATGAAATGTGGCACGGATGGAACTATCCACCCAGCAACTTTTTTGCTGCCATTTCCCCCATTTTAAATATATTGTCATCATGAATATTTTCGAAAACCCCATATTCACGAGTAGCAGTGCATAGAAATAGAGTTAAAGACTATCAAGTGTTATTAACCGTGCTTTTTGGGTTCGCAAAATGGTTCTATTAACACGGGGATGAAGTCTTGCAGAGACATCACAGGATCATTTTAAGAACTTGCATAACACTTTACATGAAGTTGCTCTTATAGGCCTATCTGTGTAGTAACAATGAAACTACCCTGGTAACAACACTGCGTTAGCATAATAATGTTCAGTTGAACAATGGAACATGTTCTATGAATGTTTCATGGACTGTCATATGGAGTGATTTTAGTGCCTAGCACTAAAATCACTCCATACTGTCATCTATAGCTCGGTTGCATCCATAGCACAGCCCCGTCCCTCAGCTTACCAAACAGTGCCAGGATCAGGCTGTTGAAATGACATATTGTGCCTTTAAGGTTCTCTCTTCCCTTCTTTACTTTTGTTTAGGCCTACTTTTTGTTCTACCTCTTATGTTTTAGTCCCTGTGGTAAATAACAGGTACAAACCTTACACCATTAATGAGTAATACGGATGGATTTTTAGGAGGCAAACAAGTTTTTTGTTTTTCTATAGTTCACTTCCTTGTATGACTTGAAACGTCACGTTATCCTCTAGAGCCTGTTGTATTCTGAGTTTTGAGGACATTTGAATTGAGAGTATTTCTCTACTCTAAACATATTGTATGCGACAGAAACGTTTGAAGTTAGTTCATTTAGGCATAGTAATATTAGCTCTTCCGACGGTGGCCTGAGGAGGGCTTGCCTCCAGCCTCATTACAGATAGCGGTCTGTTAGATGCTTGCTTGCTGGGCTGTAGCATGCTAACAGGGTTCCTACCACTTTCAATGTTTTGCACTCAACTATGCTATTGATAGGGTGTAGTAAACAAACCACATCCGACACTGACCTTCGGCCTCTATAAACTACATTCTAGGTATCAATAAGATCAAGTATATTTGCAATTCTGGAGAATCAAATCATATGTTATTCGTCACATACTTCAGCTGTAGACTAACAGTGAAATGCTTACTGCCGGGCCCTTCCCAACAATGCAGAGAGAAAATAAAATAATAGACAGTAAAACGCGTAATAAAGTAATAATAGATACATAATGAATAAAAATAACTTGGCTATATAAAACGGGGTACCAGTCGATATGCATGGGTACGAGGTAATTGAGGTAGATATGTACATATAACTAGGATTAAAGTGACAGATAATAAACAGTAGGAGCAGCGTATGTGATGAGTCAAAAAGTTAGTGCAACAAGGGTCAATGCAGATAGTCCGTGTAGCTATTTGGTAACTATTTAGCAGAACTGTTCCTTTAAGTGTTTCTGGGGTATTATCTAGTAAGGTGTCACTCAAATTCTGTGAATCACGCTCGTTTGTCTCCGAGCGGAGGGCGGTCCCTACGGACTCTCTCAGCCATTCTGTGTATTCAAGCAGCAAGCTCTTTCATTCAGTCGAGTTAAGAGAGGACAGTTCCTCTGAGAGTTCTCAAAATTAGACACAAAATGGGAAAAATATATCAGAGGCCCTTAAAATATCTCCTACTAAATTGCCTCGCATATATACAACAACAATTCCAAGTTAAGCTTTTCACTAGAAGCTATATTATCCTAGACGTGTGACTTCTGAGTTCTCATGTTAGTGCTAAGTAGCCCCTTTTGCCCACATACTCCGACTTCCACTGTGTAGCTGTGTCTGCTTAGACATGTACAAAAGAGCGACAGGAACATTGCAGATTTAGCACTGTGTTTAGATCACTTTCCACTGAAGTTGGAGTGGCTAATTGATAAAGCCACGGCTACTGGCATCTCATTGCTGTTGGGTTAGTGGTAATTATAGCGCAAGATAATCTAAAGGCTGGATAAATAAATAAGAGCTGATGGGACTTTAAAGTCCTGCAGATGGAGAAATTCTGGATGCAGATGAATGGATTATGTTTGGGTTGACATACGGAGACGGGCTCAGAGGCTGCCTGTGTGAGAAGGACAGTTTTGCTGTATTCCAAATCAACTCCTAGCCCCTCCTACTCTCTAGGCACTCCTGTAGATCTGAGAGGTTTATAGGTGTAAACAATATAGGAAGTAATTACCATATTGCTTGCACCTACCCAGTGGTGTAAAGTACTTAAGTAAAAAATACTTTAAAGTACTACTTAAGTCGTTTTTGGGGTATCTGTACATTATATTTGACAACTTTTCCTTTAACTTCACTACATTCCCAAAATATAATAATCTACTTTTTACGCCATACATTTTCCCTGACACCCAAAAGTATCGTTACATTTTGAATGCTTCGCAGGACAGGAAAATGTTCCAATTCACACCCTTATCAAGAGAACAATCCTATTCATCTCTACTGCCTCTGATCTGGTGGACTCACTAAACACACGGGTGAATTTTAAATTATGTCTGAGTGTTGAAAATATATCAGAGGCCCTTAAATTGTGCCGTCTGGTTTGCAAAGGAATTTAAAATGATTTATACTTCTACTTTTGATACTTAAGTATATTTTAGCAATTACATTTACTTTTGATACTTTTACTTGAGTCATTTTTCTATTAAGGTATGACAATTGGGTACTTTTTTCACCACTGCACCTACCAAATCTTCTCAGATCTCCACAAGTGCATAGGGGATAGGGGTTATTTTAGGACCGGGCCATTGCTGCTCTGTGGCTGACTGATGTGATATAGGCCAGGGGCTAGGGATTTATTTGGGATTCAGCCTTTGCCTCCCCTGCCTGCCTGACTAATAGGGCCTTTGGTCTTCCTCTCCATAGATCCGCCGGTGGTGGAGCCGGTGTTCACAGAGATCCGCCAGGGTCTGGGTCGCGCCTTCACCCTCAACTGCCGGGTGCTGCGGGCACACCCGTCCAAAGTGCTCAAGTACGAGTGGAAGCTGGGTACCAGGCTGCTGACCATGGGCCAGTTCGACCAGCGCGACGAGACGGACTACCACGTCAGGGCACTCAATAGGGAGGGCTACGGGGAGTACACCTGTGAAGTGACCAACGAGGCCGGGGCGGGTGCCTGCAGGTTCTTAGTCACAGGTATGTATAACAGACATCTTTAATTTTTTTATTTTTTTATTTTATTTAACTAGGCAAGTCAGTTAAGAACACATTCTTATTTACAATGCCGGCCAAACCCGGACGACGCTGGGCCAATTGTGCACCGCCCTATGGGACTCCCAATCACTGCTGGATGTGATACAGCCTGGATTCAAACCAGGGACTGTAGTGACACCTCTTGCACTGAGATGCGTCTCTAAAAGTGTCTGCTAAATGGCATGTATTATTGTTATATGTTATGTCCAATTTCTTTCCTCGAAGGATAAACAACTTTTGCAGACTGTAGTGTACATTAATGTATGTAATGCACTGCTTTTGGATGTGTATCAGTCAGATCTACAGTATAAATAGTAACAAGCAGTGGGCTAACCAAGAATTGTGCATCAATGGAGAGCTGCCCCTTTAATATGCCCGTTCAACTGCTCCTGCCCGTCGCTCCTGGACACAACGGGATGCATCCCAAATGGCACCCCATTCCCTATTTACTACCTTTAACCAGGCCCCATAGGGCTCGAGTCAAAACGAGTGCACTATTTAGGGAATAGGGTGCCTTTTGGAACGCAGTCAACCTATTGATTTGATTCACGTTCACTTTGTGTGAGTGCTCCCTGTTGCAGCGAGAGACTCCCATTGTTAATACCCGGAGACAAGTAGAATCCACTCCCTGACTTTTCTAATGAAATGTATCCCATGGAGATGGCCTTGTCAGCCCTCAGAAATACATTTTTTTTAAACTAATAAGCTGCTTATCGCCGACACAACAAAACGTCACTTGTTTTCGCCGTAAGCATGAATGACGTAAGCAGCGAAGTTTGCACAGAATTTCAATGAGTTATTGAATAGACAGATGAGAGGAATATCTGTTTTAACATGCAAGGTGTGAAAATACAAATGGGCCACATTAGTGTTCTTAGCTCTCAGCGAGATGTCAGTTGTGTAAGTTTAGTGTGTGTTTTTACATGGCACTGTATCAACACTACTGAGCATAGAAAGTCACTGTGAGTTTAAGTGGCTGTTTGGGGAAAATACCTATTCAAGGAAGAAGCCTCAGAAAGCCCTGGTTTGTTGTTTATTGCTGAATCATGTTGTTATCTTTCAATGAGACTTCATAATATATTCAAATTCTCATAACTTTTTCCCCACGAGACAACTTCGTATGTGGACATGCAGCAGAATCAGCAGGGAGAAAATGTCTTAGTTGTCAATGTGATATGGTGTTGGGATTTTGTTGTTCTGCTCTTAAGCTTTTTCAACATCAGAGGCTCAACCCTTATCTTGCTACCAACCATTTTCTGATGGATGGGAGAAAATGGCTAGAATGTTTTACTGTTGATAAGTGTTCAGAGTCTGCAGACCAAGAAGTGCAATTGTATCACTGCTAAAGTCTTTCCCGGGTTATATTAGTCCCAACTTGGATTTGCATTGGCAATTTTCTGCCCTGCACAGCAGCCACGAAGGAGGATTACTGCACTCTCCATTCTGACCTCCACCCCATAGAAAATGTCAGCAATTTAGAGAACACGAAAATTCTGGTCCACTTGTTATATGAGAAGGTCACCTTGTATTCCTATAAGGCATTCCTGAAACGATTTGATTGTCGAACATTAACGATGAGCAAGAAAACCTGTCTGTGTTCCTAATAAAGGTTTGTGGTTCAAATACTCCCTCTCTTGATCCTGGCAGTCGTTTGAATCTTCGATATATATATTCTGTCTGGAAAGACCATTAGTTTCCAAACAACACTTCTTCTGCTTTTATTACGGATTAATGCTTCATATTTGAGTGCTTTTTTGAGGAGTTCAGTCACATGAAAGCAAGGCAATAACAAACCTTGAAGGTAAACTCAGTGATACGATTTAGATGCAGAAAGTCAACAGCATAATGGGTCAATTTCCGCAACAACTAAGAGTTGAAGTGCGAAGCTCTACTTCTCCGCATTTTTTGGTCCCGTGGCTACAACGCTGTAACAGCGTGAAGCGAACCTGTGCACATGCGCAAATACCGTGTGAGAGCGAAGTCTTTGGATCTCGCTTATCTCAATATGGTTGATGTGATTGGTTGTGGTCTTCAATGTGTCATGTCACGTTACAATGCGCACATATTCTGGGTTCCTTCTTCTGATTGCACCATGGCAGAACATGTGGCGTAGCAGTAATTGCTGCGTCCGAGGCTGGTAATGAATGCTTGACAAGATGACAGCTCCACATTTCTGGGGAGTTGGTTGTGAAATATTGATGGCCTTGGTTTATCTCAGATGTCTGTTTTCGATGGGTAACAATATAGAGGTGTAGGCTATTTGCTCAAGGGATAAGAAGTAATCAGGTAGGCCTATTTTATGACGTTTCCATTGGATCAGAGCATGACATTTTTCCGTTCACGCTGAGTGGTTTATCGAAAAGGAGAGGAACTATTGTCATTATCAATGGATGTAAAAACAGACTTTGTTTGCTGAGGTGAAGAAAACATTACTTTGAGAAGCTCCACAGCTCATCAGTGGTGGTGTGTTAAGCAAATCAGAAATACTATCAGATCATTTATAAGCCTACATTTGCGCGCAGGCTACTTCAATGCGACAGGACGCACCAAACAAAAGACAATGACTTATATTCGTAAATTGAATGAAATAAACCCAAACTTGTTTCTCACAAGTGCGAACAATGTGTCCACTCCGACAATGAAAACAGTAAAATACTGGAATAATAATATTATATTGAATGCATTAACATAAATTTCCGTAACCAAACAAACATTGTGGATTATATATTATAGGAGTTAATGGTAAATGCAATACTGGTAATATGCAGTGCCTTCAGAAAGTTGTCAGACCCTTTTTTCCCTCATCAATCTACACACAATCCCTCATAATGACACAGCAAAAACATGTTTTTAGACATTACAAATAAAAAAACAGAATTATCACGTTTACATACAGTTCCAGTCAAAAGTTTGGACACCTACTCATTCAAGGGTTTTTCTATATTTTTACCATTTTCTACATTGTAGAATAATAGTGAAGACATCAAAACTATGAAATAGCACATATGAGATTCTTCAAAGTAGCCACCCTTTGCCTTGATTACAGCTTTGCACACTCTTGGCATTCTCTCAACCAGCTTCACCTGCAATCCTTTTCCAACGGTCTTGAAGGAGTGCAACTCATCCCAAACTATCTCAATTGGGTTACGGTCGGGTGATTGTGGAGGCAAGGTCCTCTGATACAGCACTCCATCACTATCCTTCTTGATCAAATAGCCCTTACACAGCCTGGAGGTGTGTTGGGTAATTGTCCTGTTTGCTGCAGAATGCTTCGGTTGCCAAATCACAGACAGTGTCACCAGCAAAGCACCATCACACCACCACCCCCATGATTCACGGTGGGAACCACACATGCAGAGATCACCCGTTCACCTACTCTGTGTCTCACAAACACACAGCGGTTGGAACCAAAAATCAAAAATTTGGACTCATCAGACCAAAGGACAGATTTCCACCGGTCTAATGTCCACTGCTCGTATTCCTTGGCCCGAGCAAGTCTCTTCTTATTATTGGTGTCCTTTAGTAGTGGTTTCTTTGCAACAATTCAACCACGAAGGCCTGATTCACACAGTCTCACTGAACAGTTGATTTTGAGATTTGTCTGTAACTTGAACTCTGAATAATTTATTTGGGCTTCAATATCTGAGGCTGTAACTAATGAACGTATCCTTTGCAGCAGAGGTAACTCTGGGTCTTGCTTTCTTGTGGCAGTCCTCATGCGAGCCTGTTTCATTATAGCGCTTGATGGTTTTTGCGAGTGCACTTGAAGAAACTTTCAAAGTTCTTGAAATTTCCATATTGACCTTCATGGCTTAAAGTAATGATGGACTGTCATTTGTCTTTGCTTATTTGAGCTGTTCTTGCCATGATATGGACTTGGTCTTTTACCAAATAGGGCTATCTTCTGTATACCACCCCTACCTTCTCACAACACAACTGATATGCTCAAACGCATTAAGGAGAGAAATTCCACAAATTAACTTTTAACAAGGCACACCTCTTATTTGAAATGCATTCCAGGTGACTAACTCATGAAGCTGATTGAGAGATAGCCAAGAGTGTGCAAAGCTGTCATCAAGGCAAAGGGTGGCTACTTTGAAGAATCTCAATTCTAGTGAAGACAACAAAGAAAGTAACCAAGAAAGTGTTAAACAAATCAAAATATTTTATATTTGAGATTCTTCAACGATTGAGTGTCCATATAGCTGTACCATGATATTGGCATTGCTACGAAGTAACCCTCCAATTGTTCTCCACTATTCCACCCGCTAAGCCCCTCCACATCCCAAGTTGGGTTGTCATCGCAGTGACCAGCAGACCACCCCCGTCCCCTCAGATCCCTAGGTCCCCCGAGAGGCCAGGACCCATCCTTCAAAAACACCACACAGTGCCACCCACAGAACAGAAGCATATCAACCGCTAAAAGTATTTCCAATGCTCTCACCTCAATTTTCTTTATATATAGCTATTAAAAATATATACACTACCTTTCAACTGTTTGGGGTCACTTAGAAATGTCCTTGTTTTCCATGAAAACATACATGAAATGAGTTCCAAAATGAATAGGAAATATATTCAAAGACGTTGACAAGGTTATAAATAATGATTTTTAATTGAAATAATAATTGTGTCCTTCAAACTTTGCTTTCGTCAAAGAATCTTCCATTTTCAGCAATTACAGCCTTGCAGACCTTTGGCATTCTAGTTGTCAATGTGTTGAGGTAATCTGAAGAGATTTCACCCCATGCTTCCCGAAGCACCTCCCACAAGTTGGATTGGCTTGATGGGCACTTCTTACGTACCATACGGTCAAGCTGCTCCCACAACAGCTCAATAGGGTTGAGATCCGGTGACTGTGCTGGCCACTCCAATATAGACAGAATACCAGCTGACTGCTTCTTCCCTAAATAGTTCTTGCATAGTTTGGAGCTGTGCTTTGGGTCATTTTCCAGTTGTAGGAGGAAAT
This sequence comes from Salvelinus namaycush, assembly GCF_016432855.1. Classification (NCBI taxonomy): domain Eukaryota; kingdom Metazoa; phylum Chordata; class Actinopteri; order Salmoniformes; family Salmonidae; genus Salvelinus; species Salvelinus namaycush. The sequence goes on along the minus strand of NC_052334.1, from coordinate 46,165,750 downwards.
TGACTCTAATTAAGCGCCGTCCACAGGGCATGGAGTTGCAAAATGGAGCTTTTACCCTGTACAAATCTCCGACTTTACCAACAATAAAGCACCCCTAGACCATCACATTGCCTCCACCATTGTAACGGTTTTGACTTGAGGTTATTATTTATAGGGGTGCCAGGTAGGTTGTGCCTACCAGAGAAAACATTGGTTTCTCCTTTTGGTTTGGGAGGGAATGAGTCCCATCTGGTCCGCCAAGTCTACACCAATACAAAGGACTCATGTAAAAGTCAGGATGGAAATACACTTTTCATAAACCCTTAAAACATTGGAAAGAACTTCAAAAACAACTGTATTCTTTTGCGTGGGTTGTATTACCAACATAAATGATCACACACACATAACAATATAACAAATAATGAGCTCTGGTTCCTCCAGAAATGTCCTGTACTTCGGGCCTAAAAAAAGTCCAGCCCGGTAAAGAAGTTCAAGTGACCTTAGTCACGCAATGTTTGTCCGTTCATACAAGTGTAGCGTAAACCCAGTATCAAATCATACAATCAAAATAACAATTACTTTACCACACAACCATCAAGCGTATCAACTCTTAATAAGTCCTCAACTACAACTAACTACATAAATCATCGCGGTATACATCACACCAAAACAAATGAAATACCATATACAAAAAGGTTGTAGTCAGTCGGTCAGTCAGACAATCCAATCAAGTCAGACAATCCAATCCGCCAACAGATCTCCAGCGGAGAAAGGCCACAAAGAGTGGATCCGATCCTGGGTAAACTTGCTATTAGGCTACAAAAAAACCGGAATAGAGACGCTTCGGAACTGTTAGGATTTATGTTTATGCACTATAGGCTGTTAGCATATTGATTGAAGGTGAATGATGTTTTGTTGCACACACACACACAATACAGAGGGGGGTAGGTGTGTAAAAACTGACCACCACAGGCCATAAAAGCTGTGGACAGTCTGGAGAGGGGAGGGGTGCATCTCTCTAGACCAACCAGGAGTTTAGAATACTGGACAATACCATATTAGGAACTGTTTCAGTGAATGGTCGAGGGGGACACAAGATGGAGCTGCTCTACCCAACAACCAGATGTGGAGAAGGAAAACGCCAAGGGGCTTGGACAAGTCTGGGGGCCCACAAAGGAGGAGCAAGAGTATGAACCATGCTAAACCTCTACTATGATAGGCCAACTGGACAAGTTGAGAATAAACTTGTCATAGTATAAAACTACTATTTTGAGTACATTCCACAGTTCTCTGATCTACCCTGCGCGGAGATCCAGTGAACCCGTATATACGAAAATTGCATTTACCATTTATCGTTTGAGTTTAATTAAAATACTTAAAATATATTTGGTGACTATGAATCACATTTTGTCCTGATGCCAGATTTGAACAGACGCAAATCTCTTTCAGAACTGAGGGTTGAACACATCCTCATTCACTTCTCCATCACAACCTTTTGCGCAGCTTTTGCGCAGCTGATGCTGGCTATTTAATTGGGAATTAAAGGGGAAGTGTCCTATTGGAAGGAGAAGCACTATTTAATTGGGAATTAAAGGGGAAGCGCCCTATTGGAAGGAGAAGCACTGAGAGGTTCAGAAAAATTCAGGGCCGTCACACCATGCTTGACAGATGGTGTCAAGCACTCCTCCAGCATCTTTTCATTTTTTCTGTTTCTCACAAATGTTCTTCTTTGTGATTCGAACACCGCAAACTTAGATGTGTCTGTCCATAACACTTTTTTCCAATCTTCCTCTGCCCAGTGTCTGTGTTCTTTTGCCCATCTTCATCTTTTCTTTTTATTGGTCTGAGATATGGCTTTTTCTTTGCAACTCTTTCTAGAAGGCCAGCGTCCCTGAGTCGCCTCTTCACTATTGATGTTGAGACTGGTGTTTTGCGGGTACTATTTAATGAAGCTGCCAGTTGAGGACTTGTCTGTTTCTCAAACTAGACACTCTAATGTACTTGTCCACTTGCTCAGTTGTGAACCGAGGCCTCCCACTCTTTCTATTCTAGTTAGAGCCAGTGTGCGCTGTTCTGTGAAGGGAATAGTACACAGCGTTGTATGAGATCTTCAGTATCTTGGCAATTTCTCGCATGGAACAGCCGTCATTTCTCAGAACAAGAATAGACTGATGAGTTTTAGAATAAAGTACTTTGTTTCTGGCCATTTTGAGCCTGTAATTGAACCCAGAAATGCTGATGCTCCAGATACTCAACTAGTCTAAAGAAGGCCAGTTTTATTGTTTCTTTAATCAGCACAACAATTTTCAGCTGTGCTAACATAATTGCAAAAGGGTTTTGTAATGATCAATTAGCCTTTAAAAAAATGATAAACTTGGATTAGCAAACACAACGTGCCATTGGAACAAAGGAGTGATGGTTGCTGATAATGGGCCTCTGTACGTCTATGTAGATTTTCCATTAGAAATCAGCCCTTCCAGCTACAATAGTAATTTACAACATTAACAATGTCTACACTGTATTTCTTAACAATTTGATGTTATTTTAATGGACAAAAAAATTGATTTTCTTTAAAAAACAAGGACATTTCTTAGTGACCCCAAACTTTTGAACGGTAGTGTATATATTCAGAAGTCTTGTGTATCTTAATTTCCATCATTCACAAATTTTTATTTATTATTTAACCAGGTAGGCCAGTTGAGAACAAGTTCTCATTTACAACTGCGACCTGGCAATGCGACACAAACAACAGAGTTACACATGTAGTGATGCTAGAGTAGTGATGCTAGACGGGCAGGTGCGTGCAGCGATCAGTTGAAGAGCATGCATTTGGTTTTACTTGCATTTAAGAGCAGTTGGAGGCCACAGAAGGAGTGTTGTATGGCATTGAAGCTCATCTAGAGGTTTGTAAACACAGTGTCCAAAGAAGTGCCAGATGTATACAGAATGGTGTCGTCTGCGTAGAGGTGGATCAGAGAATCACCAGCAGCAAGAGCGACATCATTGATGTATACAGAGAAAAGAGTTGGCCCGAGAATTGAACCCTGTGTCACCCCCATAATGACTGCCAGAGGTCTGGACAACAGGCCCTCCGATTTGACACACTGACATTTATCTGAGAAGTAGTTGGTGAACCAGGCGAGGCAGTCATTTGAGAAACCAAGGCTGTTGAGTCTGACGATAAGAATACGGTGATTGACAGAGTCGAAAGCCTTGGCCAGGTCGATGAAGACGGCTGCACGGTATTGTCTTTTATCGATGGCGGTTATGATATCGTTCAGGATCTTGATCGTGGCTGAGGTGCACCCATGACCAGCTCGGAAACCAGATTGCATAGCGGAGATGATATGGTGTGATTCGAAATGGTCGGTGATCTGTTTGTTAACTTGGCTTTCGAAGACTTTAGAAAGGCAGGGTAGGATAGATATAGGTCTGTAACAGTTTGGGTCTAGAGTGTTTCCCCCTTTGAAGAGGAGGATGACCGTGGCAGCTTTCCAATCTTTAGGGATCTCAGTCAATACGAAAGAGAGGTTGAACAGGCTAGGGGTTGCAACAATAGGGGTTGCAACAATTGCGGCGGATAATTTTAGAAAGAGAGGGTACAGATTGTCTAGCCCAGCTGATTTGTAGGGGTCCAGATTTTGCAGCTCTTTCAGAAAATCAGCTATCTGGATTTGGGTGAAGGAGAAGTAGGGGAGGCTTGGGCAAGTTGCTGTGGGCGGTGCAGAGCTGTTGACCGGGCTAGGGGTAGCCAGGTGGAAAGCATGGGCAGCCGTAGAAAAATGCTTATTGAAATTCTCGATTATCGTAGATTTATCGTTGGGGACAGTGTTTCCTAGCCTCAGTGCTCTTATTCTCCATGGACTTTACAGTGTCCCAGAATTAACATGCATAATAAGGTTGGCACTTCATGCAAAGGATTGTTACCTATAACCAGGATTGCCATTGCATTACATGACATTTTTGTCAAGCTATTTTTATTTTAACAGACAATTATTTTGATTAGTCCTATATTGTCCCTAGCATCCTTACCCCTGTGTAACAGATGTTGGATACATACAAACACACACACACACACACACACACACACACATACTTACACCTTTCCCCCACAATCAACCATAAGCTCAGATGCTCAACGGTTGTTACATTCCAGGGCCCAACTCAAGAAAGGACCTGATTTTACGAATGTCTATACAGTTATAGCTGTTTGAGAAAGCATGCAAGATTGAGCAAAAATGTGAGATTTGATTTACCAATGTCAAGTCCTAGGTGATGGAGATCATATCCACCCCCTTCCCATGAAACACACACACGCTGGTCCCCGGTTGTGACCATTTTCCCAAGCATCTTTGTGCTGTCAGACCTTTGATTATTTTGTGCCACCAGGGCCACAATAATATGAATGGTATAGTGTAGTTTATTTATTGAACAATTATTTTATTTTATTGCTATTCTATACATTTTTCTTTCTTTATTATTACAATCCCTACCATGGCTAGTATTGGGTGTTCCATTATTCAACTCCTCTATGAGAACTTAGTAATTTTTAGAATAGCCATGGAGTAGTCTGTGTCTCTGAACATTCTGTTGTCAATATACAGTTTATCGACTACGAGAGCTACACGCTTCCATTTTAATCTATTCTCCTCTATTCTGTACTGGGTAAAGAACTTTGCGCCGTTTTGCAATCTCCCTCGGGAACTTATCATTCATGGCTATTTTCGTGCCAATGAGTCTTTTACCCAGGCTTTTAACCATTACTTTATCCTTAAAGAAAGTACATTTGGAAACAATTGGGCTCTCAAATCTCTGTCCTCTTTGTCCGAAACGCTGTACATGTTTGAGTTGGATTTTATCGACAGCATCGAGTGGGATTTGAAGCGCTGTAAGAAAGAATTCCTTCACTACCTTTTCGGGAACTTCTCTTTCTTGGATACCCAAGAACTCGATTTTCTCTCATATATCTAGTCTGTTTGTCAAGTAAGGCTTCTCTCAGAAAGATGTTCTCCTTTTTAAGTTCATTAACGTCTGTTTCTATCTTATTGACTGTCCCTCTTAGCTTGTTTGTTTCTTTCTCCATTTTCGCAGCTTTTCCGTCACTCGTTTCGAGGCTCGCTTTCAACTCCTTTGTATCCTTACTGACTAATTCAAGTATGCCCAGTTTGTCATTAACAGATGACTTTAACAGATCGCTTTACCCCTTTACCAGTCCCGGTGGTGAAAATCATCAATCGTCTGTATCCGTCGAGGAGTTGCATTTTCTTTTGGAGATTGATTATCCTCGTTTACTCTCCATCATGTTTGAGTGTTGCTTGTTTTCGTTATATTTGTCAATACATTTCTCTAGCCTTTTGATTTGTTTTGTGTTGTTATCCAGATTGAATGTTATTACCCCTGAGTATATGAACTGCTAATATTTAGTTTAAGTATGATATTGAATATTCCGTTTTTTATCTTGAGTCGATCTGCACCGTTGTGTTAAGTCCGCCATCTTACCAGTCCATCAATCAAGCTTCACTCAGTACTTTGTTGAAGCACCTTTGGCAGCAATTACAGGATCACCTCCCTGACCAAGGCCCTTCTCCCCCGATTGCTCAGTTTGGCCGGACACTGTATGTAATGGGGAATTGATAGACGTTAACAGTCAAACGTGAACAATCCACACAATGAAGTTATGAAACAATGAATGTGCACAAATTCACGGAAGAGTGCATTCAGGAGAGATATCGTGCGCTGTGCCACACTCCCCTTCTTGTACCGTGCCATCCCACGAACTCTGCAATGGATTCGTTTTGGCCTCCGAAATTGATTAGTTGACGGAGATGGGCGCTAATAAGACAGTTGCCTCGTGTGCCATAAAAAAATACATATATAATTTGCTGCGTGTAGTAACTCTGTATGGACAGGTAAGATGAGACTGGAGTGTGTGAGCAGCCAGCGTGTGACCCTTCCCTGACCTTTCTATGACTGTGAGGCTAAAGGAAAAGACAGATGGGAGGGGTCCGCATCACCCAGGAGCAGTCCTGCTGAGTGTAAGCTTATAGCCAATATGCTTTCAAATAGGCTTCTCTGTCTGAAGTCATACTACCATTGATCTCAATGACTTTGTGGCCATCGGCGTGGTATAGGAATGTGTGTTACATTCATCTATATGTGTTTTATATATATATATATATATATATGAGGCATCCATGGGCTATATTCTGACTTCAAACAACACGTCCATGCTTAATCATATACAGTGTTTATTTCCTTCTTACTTATAGGCTATATATTTTGTCCACAAATAACATTTCTATGTTTTTATTGTAAATGATTGATGGGAAATGGATGAGCTTGGATAACTTTTTCTTTCAATCAAGCTTTGAGATAATAACAAGAGGGAGCTCTTTTGATCTAGCTAGATTGTGTCAAACACAATCAAATATTTATATGTTCATTATGATGTTTTCTTTTCTCCATGAAAACAATTCAATATTAGAATAGATTCGATACCATTAGATAGTATTAGCCCGCTGAGCTAAAGCTAAGGCATTAGCTCAGGAGCCAACTCAAGTCTCCAGGTTCCAGACAAGGGTAAACATCACTCGAACGTGCTCGCAAACAACCTCTGTTACACACACACATACCTTTCATGTTACAAATCCTAAAATATGAGACAGATGCAGTATGTTGTGTTGAATCATTATTCACTGTAACATCAAATATACAGTACTTTATCCACATTTTGTTACGTTACAGACTAATTGGTTTTTTCCTTCATCACCCTACACACCATACCCTATAATGACAAAGCAAAAACGGAAATATCACATTTACATAGGTATTCAGACCCTTTACTGCAGCGATTACAGCATTGAGGCTTCTTGGGTATGAAAGCTACAAGCTTGGCACACCTGTATTTGGGGAGTTTCTCCCATTCTTCTCTACAGATCCTCTGTCAGGTTGGATGGGGAGTGTCGCTGCACAGCTATTTTCAAGTCTCTCCAGAGATGTTTGATCGGGTTCAAGTCTGGGCTCTGGCTGGGCCACTCAAGGACATTCAGAGACTTGTCCCAAAGCCACTCCTGCGTTGTCTTATCTGTGTGCTTAGGGTCATTGTCCTGTAGGAAGGAGAACCTTCGCCCCAGTCTGACGTCCTGAGCGCTCTGTAGCAGGTTTATGTCAAGGATCTCTCTGTACTTTGCTCCATTCATATTTCCCTCGATCCTGACTAGTTTCCCAGTACCAGCTGCTGAAAAACACCCCGCAGCATGATGCTGCCACCACCATGTTTCACCGTAGGGATGGTGCCATGTTTCCTACAGACGTGACACTTGGCATTCAGGCCAAAGAGTTCAATTTTCGTTTCATCAGACCAGAGAATCTTGTTTCTCATGGTCTGCGAGTCCTTTAGGTGACTTTTGGAAAACTCCAAGCGAGCTGTCATGTGCCTTTTACTGAAAATTGGCTTCCGTCTGGCCACTACCATAATGGCCTGAGTGCTGCAGAGAGGGTTGTCCTTCTTGAAGGTTCTCCCATCTAAACACAGGAAGTCTGGTGCTCTGTCCGAGTAACCATTGGGTTCTTGGTCACCTCCCTGAGCGAGGCCCTTCTCCCCTGATTGCTCAGTTTGGCCGGGCGGCCAGCTCTAGGAAGTCTTGGTGGTTCTAAACTTCTTCCATTTAAGAATGATGGAGGCCACTGTGGTCTTGGGGACCTTCAATGCTGCAGAAATGTTTTGGTACCCTTCCCCAGATCTGTGCCTCAACACAATCCTGTCTCGCACCTCTACGAACAATTCCTTCAACCTCATTGCTTTGTTTTTGCTCTGACATGCACTGTCAACTGTGGGACCTTATATAGACAGGCGTGTGCCTTTCCAAATCATGTCCAATCAATTGAAGTTACCACAGGTGGACTCCAATCAAGTTGTAGAAACATCTCAGGATGATCAATGGAAACAGGATGCACCTGAGCTCAATTTCGTGTCTCATAGCAAAAGGGTCTGAATACTTATGAAAATAAGGTATTTCTGTTTATAAATTTTGATACTTGGGGGAAAAAAAGAAAAAGTTTTTGCTTCGTCATTATGGGGTATTGTGTGTAGATTAATGAGGGGGGGAAAATGATTTAAGCAATTTTAGAATAAGGCTGTAACGTAACAAAATGTGGAAAAGGTCAAGGGGCCTGAATACTGTATGCACTGTATGTGATAGATACTAGGACTGACCCCAATTAGTCGACTAGACGATTGTTTGGTCAATAGGCTGTTGGTCGATCGATAATTGTTTTAGTTGAAGCAGTAGCAAATATATATATTTTCTTTTCATCAAACAGTGCACTTAAAGCATGAGACAAGTTCAATGCATATATAGTTTATTTTATTAAAACACATAGGGTGTGTCTAATAAATGGAAAAATACACATTTTAAAATGTTGGTCAAAAGAACAGACAACTTTCGGTTGACCAAGATTTTTTTAAATTCGGGGACAGCCCTAATACATCAATGTCACATTAACATCCACATTGGACTAATCCTTTACCCTTTGGGTTAATAGTCACACTGGAGCTCCTGTGCACCTCTTCTTGCTTCTCTAGTAGCAATTTAGGTTTTCATTTGACAAGAACGAGACAGCCCTCGCTGCTAAGCTGTTTTCAATTTCTTGGCAGCTTTCAGCTCATAGAGGGGCCCTCTTCTTCTTTACTGCTTAGTTCTGTGTCCATGCATTCTTTGAACCACAGAAAAATTGTCTTTCTCATTTCTGCATTGGGGAAAGTAAAGCTTCAATGCTACAGGGACTGTCACGTTCGTTATAGCGATGAGACCAAAGCGCAGCGTGATTTGAATGCATCTTCTTTTAATAAAGAAAGAACATGGAATGAACTATACAAAAACAACAAACAAACGTGAAGCTATATAATCATAGTGCTGACACAAGCAACTAAACATAGACATAGATAATCACCCACGAAATACTCAAGGAATATGGCTGCCTAAATATGGTTCCCAATCAGAGACAACGATAAACAGCTGCCTCTAATTGAGAACCAATCTAGGCAACCATAGACATACAAAACCCCTAGACTGGTAACAACCCCATAAACATACAAAAATCCTAGACAGGACAAAAACATATAATCACCCATGTCACACCCTGACCTAACCAAAATAATAAAGAAAACAAAGAATACTAAGGTCAGGGCGTGACAGTGACAGTGCTTAGAATGTACACTGAGTTTACAAAACATTAGAAACACCTGCTCTTTCCATGACAGACTGACCAGGTGAAAGCTCTGATCCCTTATTGATGTCACCTGTTAAATCCACTTCAATCAGTGTAAATGAAGGGGAGACAGGTTAAAGAAGCATTTTTAAGCCTTGAGACAATTGAGACATGGATTGTGTATGTGTGCCATTCAGAGGGTGAATGGGAAAGACTCAAGATTGAAGTGCCTTTGAACTGGGTATGGTAGTATTTGCCAGGCGCACCTGTTTGAGTGTGTCAAAAACTGAAACACAGCTGGATTTTTCACGCTCAATCGTTTCCCGTGTGTATCAAGAATGGTCCAGCACCCAAAGGACATCCAGCCAACTTGACACAACTGTGGGAAGCATTGGAGTCAACATTGGCCAGCATCCCTGTGGAACACCTTTGACACCTTGTAGAGTCCATTCCCTGATGAATTGAGGCTGTTCTGAGGGCAAACGGGGGTTCAACTCAATATTAGGAAGCTGTTCCTAATGATTTGTACATTCAGTGTATATTGACGAGACTATTTTTAGGCGTAGAAGAGTATTGATAAATGGCATTTCAAGGAAACTAACAAAGAATGATATGTCACAGTTGTGTGTGGCTGAGGGGAATAACGTCAGTTAGAATGGTGATGTATGCATACACACACACACATTCACACAAACACAGCCCATACTAAACCCAGTCTACTTTTCTTTTTTTGTTACAGGGAGGGCCTATGCCCCAGAGTTCTACTATGACACATACAGTGCGTTGTGGCAGAACCGGCCCAGGGTCTACGGCTTCAAGCTACAGTGGACCCAGCAGAACCCCCTGTCTGTGGACCGCATCGTGGCCTACCGACTGGGGATGAAACAGGTGAGCAAGAATACAGGGACCTTCTCTCACATTTATGCTCTCGGTTTTGTCCCAGTTTGACCCTTTTTACGTCTGCTTTTGTCTCAAAGGTAAGAGATCAATAAAGTTTGTATGTTTGAATTAACTGTAGCACACACTAGTTCTTAATTGTGTTGTCACTCATGAGAGTGAGTTAGGCTATGTCATTCTAGCCAAATAATGACTTTGACATTATTTATTGCAACAAATGGTATTACTTTGCAGTCATTTCATGCAGAAAGACCAAACCAAGGAGATTGATAAGCATTGCAGAAGATGAGCCTGAGACCTAACGTATCCAATCCCACTAAAGCTTGTGCATGATGCACTTGTGAATACATTAGCATTTGTCTTCTCTGACTGCGTCGCATTCTCTTGTGGGGATCGTTACCCCCCCCCCCCCCCCCCCTCAAAGATAGAGGAAGCCAGCAGAGAGCGTTTCAGTTCTTCAAACCTCCTCCATGTTGGTGGTGTTCCAGTTAGGGATGGCATTCCGCTTGTCAATCACGTCTTCTCCGTTCACCATTCCCTCTCCTTCAGCACTGTCATCACTCAGCTGGAATGGAGGAGTCCTCAGCCACTTGTAATGACATCACACTGTGTGATTTATTCCCCGTCAGGGTTGTCATTGCCTGGTTCAAAGTCAACACTAAGTAAAAACAAGTCACTGATTTCATTCATTTTATTCTTATTTCTTAACAAAATGTCCAGTCTTGCGTGCTGTTAGTCATCACTGCAGGGAACTGAGAACTTTTGTTTTTGGTACTTTGTACACATCAGGTGTTCTGCCCAGTGGTTTCACACATGTTGGGGGCAACTCTTTCACACGACACGCTCAGCATTATTATTAGCACACTGAAGCACATTTTCACTGACTGCACAGATTTATTTTAGGCTCGAGGGACTTCTTTAAGTGCTTGAGCTGGGTGGCTTTTCACCTGGGAGGTGGTGCATCTGTATCGTCATTGAGTCGGCCCAAGTTCCAGTTCTTTTCTACTTGTTTTCGTTCATCTCTCCTGGTTTCGTGTTTTCTTTAATATGACAAAGCAGTTAGCAATTGTTTCTTATTTCCTAATTCTTGCTAGGTCTGCATAGGAGAGGAGCCTGACAGTCATTGCTATATAGGTGATTCTACAGAAGTGGTGAAAATTGCAGTCCCACCGCAAAAAAAATATACGGGAAAAAAAAGTAACATTTCCAAACTTAGGACATTTATTTACGTCATGATATGTTCTAATTCAATCCAAGGCAATAAATTGTTTATACACCTATTTCTATTGAGGTGGCTGTCCCAAACCCTGACTCCTAAAGCAATTAATGATAAAAAAAAAGTTATAACACTATTATTTCAACTTGAGTTGAGTTGTTCTATTATTACATTGAAAGAAACTGATCTAATTAGTAGTTTTGTTTATTTTTGAACATCTTTCTTTAAAAAAAATGCTGTCCCACCATTTGAAGTCACTTCTGAAACACACACATTAAAAGACTGTAGAATGAATGTGCCTTCAGCCACACCCCTACAAATATCACCAGGTGATGGGATTGCACCCCTCTCCAGTATAGCCACATGGCGAGTAGCCTGTCTGCAAACATTTTGGAGAAAATGAGTGAACAAGTTGATAAATCTTTATGTATGTTTAAGAGGTATCACAACCGAACATCTAATATATCAATAAATATTTAAAGTATGGTTTTGGGACTAAAATATATATTTGTTGGGATGTACATCTTTCCAAAGGAAGTAACTGCTTTGTGGGACCAATGCTGTAACGACACAGAATAAAACAATTTACGGTAGTGACTGCCCAGTACTATCACTTAGGCTCTAACCATCATTAATTCACATGACTTTACTTTAAAATAAATATTTTGGTTGAGTATATTACACATTTATTTTTTTTAAAGTATGATGACGATATTATTATCTCATTAATAAAATCCCAATGATGGTAGTGACTGCCCATTACTGCTTATCACTTATTAATAAACCATCCTTTATTCACATGACTTTACTTTAACTTTTTTTCAATTTCATGACTTATTATTTCATTCCAAGTCATCATATCATCTGCAGTAGAAGCCAGCCGCCATCTATCTCTGTGCTCCCCTAAGAGTCATCCTTCAGGCTAGTAGGCTTGCCTAGCTACCTGCTGTCTGACGAAATCACTATTTCTTCAAAGTAGATAAGGCATACTTTTAAGACTGCAAAATAACAGCTATCAATCAATTAGATGTATTGTCGGGTAGAGATACCTAAGCAACTGCTCTCTAGCCCTATCTTGTCTCTTTATCGCTCTTCATCTCCTTGTCTGTCTGCCGGCCCCACTTGCCCGGGCAAGAACCAATGAGAACAGGTAGCTGTAGGCACAATAAATTCTGGTCATTGTAGTTAATTACCACGTTTTCTGCACTTAACTATGATGAGTTGGACTTGCCTGGCTACCGAATTTCTTTGCTCTGGCCAAACGCTACGTCACGCCCACGGACGTTAGTTTCTTCTCAGCAGTGAGTCTGGATCTGAGTACCTAATGATTTCTAGAACGCAAACACATTCTAACCATTCTGATTGGTCCCAGAAACCAATGGTTTGGGCCAAAGCCAAAACGCACGTTGGTGAAGCGGCGTTTTGAAAATTCGTCATTGGCTTTGATATTCTGGTTAGATCATCTAATTGCTTATGACTTTTGTACAACACCCTCATTTTGACGTCACCACAAACGACTTCAAGATGGCAGTCTCAGACTGAAGTATGTAACGAACATAGAGCAGCGGAAGAATTCAGTTTGGAGTCTCAGGCAAGAGTTGGACAACATGTCCTAGAGAGGAACGGGGCGTTGAGCTCAGAAAAAAATTAACTAAATGGAATTCAAATAATTGAATCGACGTTGGTCAATTAGGTATTTAAAAAACGAAATTAAACCACATTTTGGTTAATTGCGCAACACTCTGTTAGCTATGGGAATTCTTTAATGTCCAAATTAAGTCACAAACCGAAATGGTCACAACTGAAACAGTTGACCCATTATTGATATATATATATTATTTAGTGTGTCATTATGGTGTCTGTGACAGCACGGGCAGTGCCATTGAGACCAATAATCCCTCAAATTTTTGGGGGCACTGAGTAAATTTTATGTCTTGTGAGCGGAAACTTAAACGTTGTGAGAATTCTGTGCAACTTCCGGCGTGGGTTTACAGTGAACAGGGAGAATGTACCCTTACAGTTTTAGAAAGTAGCCAATAGGCTGTTGTGGCTATTTTAGCATAATGTAGGCCTATCAACAAAATCAATGGAGCAAATCCCATTACATTTTCACATGGAAATAGCTTTTTATTTCTATGATATAGCCTACAGTAGCCTACATGTGGTGTTTAATACAGGCCTACATTACATAAGACGTTTTTATTTCATGAAGGGCTTGACATTTGTTTTTTACTTAGTCTGTAACACCTTGGGCCAAATAGGTGACCATAAATTGCATTGCATTGTGTTGTATGATGCAATAAACCACTTTAAAATCAAATGAATCATTATTACCATACAGAGAATAAAACAATGTAGACTACCTCTGCCTAAGGCTTGAATATGCAAATAAGCCATGTCTCAAAACACAACACTGCCACAAAAACAGCTTGAAATGTAGTCTACACGTGTTGTGCTCTTGTAGGAAGCAGTAACTCCCCATTGTTGACCTATACTCATCTATAACTGGGCTAATAACTAGCTAAAAATATTAACAAATGTGCATGCGCGTGGCACTGCGCTCTGATCTGAAAAGCGCATTCATTGATTGAAAGACCGCTTGTTGGCTACCCCGTCAATAGAATTCTACTCCGTTGCGCTCTGACTCTGTCTACAACAAAATCACAATCTTGCCAAGTTAGAATTGTTTTGGTTTGTTGCATTGAAAAGGGGCTGATATAATTTGGATTCGACCACTGAAAAAACGTTGATCTATATTGTGCGAACTCAGTGAAGTTCAATCTCTTGCATTTCTTCTGCTCTGCATGCCGGAGGAAGTGCGTGGCCGTGCACGCGCGCAGTTTAGCGGGAACATTGAGAGTATTAACACTTTAAAGGTCCAAAGCAGCCGTTTTATCTCAATATCAAATAATTTCTCGGTCACAATTTAAGTACCTTACTATGATTGTTTTCAATTAAAATGGTCAAAAATAAAAATAAATTGCTTCTTAGCAAAGAGCAGTTTCGCAAGCAATAATATTCCTATGACTGTCTGGGAGTGGTCTGAGTGGGTAGGGGAAAATTGAAAACTAGCTGTTATTGGCAGAGGTTTGTAATTCTCTTTCTTAATGGTCTAACAAAAATATAAATGCAACATGCAACAATTTCATTGATTTTACTGAATTATACAGTGAGAGGGAAAAGTATTTGATCCCCTGCTGATTTTGTACATTTGCCCACTGACAAATGATCAGTCTATAATTTTAATGGTAGGTTTATTTGAACAGTGAGAGACAGAATAACAACAAAAATCCAGAAAAACGCATGTCAAAAATGTTATAAATTGATTTGCATTTTAATGAGGGAAATAAGTATTTGACCGAAGGTTTCCTTTTGCGAGAAATTGAGAACTTTTTCATCCCCCCCCCCCCCCAGGAGTAAAACAGGAAATGACCAACTTTTGCAAGATGATTTTACTTCTGGGTAACAGAGATTACCAACTGAGCTACAGAGGACCACCATGTGGGTAGTGGACAAGTGCACACCAGTAAAAATTGTAGAATATTCAGATGCATAGCCAGCAAGGGGGCTCCAACCCTCCAAGAGCCTATTTGGCCAAAACATAGATGTACTGTAATCAAATGTTATTGGTCACATACACATGGTTAGCAGATGTTAATGCGAGTGTAGCGAAATGCTTGTGCTTCTAGTTCCGACCATGCAGTAATATTTAACAAGTAATCTAACCTAACAATTTCACAACAACTACCTTATATACACAAGTGTAAAGGAATGAATAATATGTACATAAAAATATATGAATGAGCGATGGCCGAACGGCATAGGCAAGATGCAGTAGATGGTATAGAAGTACAGTATATACATATGAGATGAGTAATGTAGGGTATGTAAACATAATATAAAGTGGCATAGTTTAAAGTGGCTGGTGATACATTTATTACATCAATTGTTCATTATTAAAGTGGCTAGAGATGAGTCAGTATGTTGGCAGCAGCCACTCAATGTTAGTGTGGCTGTTTAACAGTCTGATGGCCTTGAGATAGAAGCTGTTTTTCAGTCTCTCGGTCCCCGCTTTGATGCACCTGTACTGACCTCGCCTTCTGGATGATAGCGGGGTGAACAGGCAGTGGCTCGGGCTGCGCCTTCTTCACCACGCTGTCTGTGTGGGTGGACCATTTCAGTTTGTCCGTGATGTGTACACCGAGGAACTTAAAACTTTCCACCTTCTCCACTACTGTCCCGTCGATGTGGATAAGGGGCTGCTCCCTCTGCTGTTTCCTGAAGTCCACGATCATCTCCTTTGTTTTGTTGACTTTGAATGTGAGGTTCTTTTCCTGACACCACAGTCCGAGGGCCCTCACCTCCTCCCTGTAGACCATCTCGTCGTTGTTGGTAATAAAGCCTACCACTGTAGTGTCGTCTGCAAACTTGATGATTGAGTTGGAGGTGTGCATGGCCACGCAGTCATGGGTAAACAGGGAGCACAGGAGAGGGCTGAGAACGCACCCTTGTGGGGCCCCAGTGTTGAGGATCAGCGGGGTGGAGACGTTACCTACCCTCACCACCTGGGGGCGGCCCGTCAGGAAGTCCAGGACCCAGTTGCACAGGGCTGGGTCGAGACCCAGGGTCTCAAGCTTAATGACGAGTTTTGAGGGTACTATGGTGTTAAATGCTGAGTTATAGTCGATGAACAGCATTCTTACATACAGTGGGGAGAACAAGTATTTGATACACTGCCGATTTTGCAGGTTTTCCTACTTACAAAGCATGTAGAGGTCTGTCATTTTTATCATAGGCACACTTCAACTGTGAGAGACGGAATTTAAAACAAAATCCAGAAAATCACATTGTATGATTTTTAAGTAATTAATTAGCATTTTATTGCATGACATAAGTATTTGATACATCAGAAAAGCAGAACTTAATATTTGGTACAGAAACCTTTGTTTGCAATTATAGAGATCATACGTTTCCTGTAGTTCTTGACCAGGTTTGCACACACTGCAGCAGGGATTTTGTCCCACTCCTCCATACAGACCTTCTCCAGATCCTTCAGGTTTCGGGGCTGTCGCTGGGCAATACGGACTTTCAGCTCCCTCCAAAGATTTTCTATTGGGTTCAGGTCTGGAGACTGGCTAGGCCACTCCAGGACCTTGAGATGCTTCTTACGGAGCCACTCCTTAGTTGCCCTGGCTGTGTGTTTAGGGTCGTTGACATGCTGGAAGACCCAGCCACGACCCATCTTCAATGCTCTTACTGAGGGAAGGAGGTTGTTGGCCAAGATCTCGCGATACATGGCCCCATCCATCCTCCCCTCAATACGGTGCAGTCGTCCTGTCCCCTTTGCAGAAAAGCATCCCCAAAGAATGTAAATATTTAACTTTCACACATTAACAAGTCCAAGACACCAGATGAAAGGTACACATCTTGTGAATCAAGCCAACATGTCCGATTTTTAAAATGTTTTACAGGGAAGACACAATATGTAAATCTATTAGCTAACCACGTTAGCAAAAGACACCACTATTCTTACTCCATCAGTTTTTACTCCATCAGTAGCTATCACAAATTCGACCAAATAAAGATATAAATAGCCACTAACCAAGAAACAACTTCATCAGATGACAGTCTGATAACATATTTATTGTATAGCATATGTTTTGTTCGAAAAATTTGCATATTTTAGGTATAAATCATAGTTTACATTTCAGCTACAATCAGAAATTGCACCGAAAGCAGCCATAATATTTACAGACACCAACGTCAAATACCTAATTACTCATCATAAAACATTTCTGAAAAATACATAGTGTACAGCAATTGAAAGACAGGCATCTTGTGATTCCAGACAATATTTCCGATTTATTAAATGTTTTACAGCGAAAACAAAATGTAGCGCTATATTAGCGTAGCCACAATAGCCAGAAACACTTGGGCGCCCACGACCAGTTCACATGCACGACAGATATTAGAAATAGCATCATAAAATGTTTCTTACTTTTGGTGATCTTCCGTCAGAATGTTGGACAAGGTGTCCTTTGTCCAGAACAGTCGTTGTTTTGATCTGGAACGGCAAATATCCCTCTTCATTTAGCATGGGCACTTGCCAAGTGGCACGGATCACTCCAACGTCAACAAAGTCAGAGAACGGAACACGGCAAAACTCCCGAAAAATTTCAATAATCTGATTAAACTATATTGAAAAAACATACGTTACGATGATATGGTCACATGTATCAAATAAAATCTAAGACGGAGATGTTAGTCGTCCATAACGGGAGCAAAACAGAAGCCAAATCCATGTCCTCTTTCGCGCGCTCCAGAAACAGGAAGTGGACGGTCACGTCAAAGAAATAGCTTTTATTCCACCTCAGACCAAGATAAACACAACATTTCTTCTCTCACAGCCTCTTGACACCCAGAGGAAGGCGTATGAAGTGTACGTAGACTGTTACGTATCATGACCATGTATAGGCAGGAAGTTGAACAGAGCATATATTTCTGACATTCCACTTCCTGGTCAGGAAAAGTGCTGCAGAATGAGTTCTGTTTCACTCAGAGAAATAATTCAAACGGTTTTAGAAACTAGAGAGTGTTTTCTATCAAATAGTAATAATAATATGCATATTGTACGAGCAAGAATTGAGATAAAATAAATAAATAATAATAAATACTGTACAAGTCAGTTAAGAACAAATTATTATTTACAATGACGGCCGACCAAAAGGCCACAAAACATGGTACAAACATTATTGTGCACAGACAACAGCACAAACGTCAAGGAGGTAGAGACAACAATACATCACGCGAAGCAGCCACAGCTGTTAGTAAGAGTGTCCGTGATTTGAGTCTTTGAATGAAGAGATTGAGATAAAACTGTCCAGTTTGAGTGTTTTTTGCAGCTCGTTCCAGTCGGTAGCTGCAGCGAACTGAAAAGAGGAGCGACCCAGTGATCTGTGTGCTTTAGGGACCTTTAACAGAATGTGACTGGTAGAACGGGTGTTGTATGTGGAGGATGAGGGCTGCAGTAGGTGGAAGCCCTCAATGGCAATGTCTATAATAAAACAAATTATATCCATCTAGAGTCTCTTAATCTCTATGATTGACACTTGACATCGCAACGTCTGCTATTTTGCCCGAAATAAAGATGGGTAAAGAGATCATTTAAACATCTAACAACATAATTAATTAGTTGTGTAAGTAATTAAATTAACAAGTTTCAGATTCATACTGTACAATCAACATTGAACATTTTAATTTAAAGGGTTTGAAAATCAGATTCAACATGTTTTTACTATTTTGTTAGTTTGGTATACAAATAAATGTTATCTGCAATAAAAGGTTAATCAAAACGATCACTATGTGACAAATTTAGTGGTGTGGTAAGGAATTCAGGTGAATATTTCAAATATGCAAAACAAAGAATGTGTGTTTGTGTAGTGTATATATGTCGACCTGACACATTTTGGAAGTTTGGGGAAAAATAGGACACACGTTTTCATATATATTTGTTTTGTTCCCCAAATTGCGTCACTTCTGTAGAATTACCCATATAAGAGTCAGCAACAAAGTGGACACCTGGCTAAGAGCAGGAGGACGAGGGGGGGAAAGAACAGGAGATGAGTGAGGGCAGGAAACTAATTAACGACTTCACCCAGAGGGGAATAGCTGCACAAAATAAGGTGAGGAACCAGTGATAGAATTCACTAGAACAGAGGTTAGCTGTGTGCGCCGTGATTAAATGTGCGTGAGCTATGTCTGAAAACCAGACAGCCAGTATCTTTTAGTGGGAGAGGAGAAGAAGTCGCTGCTGGGTAAAAAGAGGACTCTTCCACTCTTCCGGACTCATCACATTGCATGTGCCCGGTTTTCACAGTCTCTGTCAGCCCCTCTTTTGTTTAATAGACAACGTTCTCTAACCACCTGTCTTTTGCAATGGTAGCACATTATGTAGAGCTTGTATTGTGGTTTTACTAGCCAGGTTCGGTACAGTGGTTTCCTGGATGAGGCCCATCCATCATGGAAGTATGGCTGGTGACTGCTCTCTCCTTTCCGCCTGGCTCAGTGCCTGCTGTGCCCACACACTCCACTCACCCTCTCTAGGCTGGCACTCCGGCGCTCACTCACACTCACTCACATTTGCTCACGTGTGACATTTTCAGGACACCAGCCGCAGGTTGACGTTTATTGTCATTATTCTTGTCCTGCAGGCAGAACTGAGCGATTTCCTTTTAGATAGGCCAGCTGCAAATTCAATATGGCCATATTGTAAAAATTCCTGAAAGCAAAAGAAGTAGCTTTTTGGTCTTAATTTACAGTAATTTTAGGCATTAGGGTTAGCAGTTTGTTTAGGGTTAGGTTTTAAATCAGATTTGATGACTTTGTGGCTATGCTACCTTGTGTCCACTCTGCAGAGCTGCCTCCAGAACAAGATTCATGACGAAAAAGGCTAACCTGCACACCAGCCTGCATGGGGTTTAACTTAACCCTCCTAGCGGCAGACTGGACTGGACACTTGTTCACTTGCTACATATGCAGTTCCTAGCAATAAATGGGCTATAGGTATGGATTTTTTTAATAACATGCCTATTTGTGTTTTACAGCTAATTGATCTTTAATTGGGTAATTGAGTATAAGAGCAGGGAAATCTCTAGTCATTTGTGTCCCTCTAGATCTGATTGCAATACCAGTGAAAAGACTCCTCACTTATTTGTAGTATTATATTACCCTGTAA
Organism: Salvelinus namaycush; assembly: GCF_016432855.1. NCBI lineage: Eukaryota > Metazoa > Chordata > Actinopteri > Salmoniformes > Salmonidae > Salvelinus > Salvelinus namaycush. The sequence goes on along the minus strand of NC_052334.1, from coordinate 46,145,714 downwards.
ACCAGGAATTTTCTGAAATAATATCCATGGTGAAAACAAAGCAGCACCATCTATGGCCATCAAACTGAAGGCAAACAGAACAAATACTTGACATAAAATCAGTCAAAAGTAAATCAAACCCCACTTCTTGTTTTGAAGTGTTAAGCGTTGGAGATTTTCATATTGTTTCTAATTTCCCCAGCTTTCATCATTGTTTTGCTCTCGCCTTTAAAATCTTGTTTGGGAGAAGGTAATTGCTTTTCAAATGAGCTTACTCTGTTTGAGTATGAATGCTTTCCAGCGATTTTTATATTGTTTGTGTCCAGTTCGCTGGTTTGATTTGAGAGTTTAATTTAGTCCTTGTTTACGTGTGTGTGTGTGTGTGTGTGTGTGTGTGTGTGTGTGTGTGTGTGTGTGTGTGTGTGTGTGTGTGTGTGTGTGTGTGTGTGTGTGTGTGTGTGTGTGTGTGTGTGTGTGTGTGTGTGAACGAAGTGCTTCTTCCCAATCCAATCATTTGCCAAAATTACAGATAACCAGTCCTATTCTTTAAGCAGAATCAGCCTGCTATTATTCTCTCTGTATTGTGCGTAGTTCAATAGCATTGTTTTCCGGGCAACGATTAATGATGAATAATGAACACTTCCATTCACTTTTTAATCACTTCCACTTTTCCAACATCATGGCTTTGGCGTCACAAACTATTTACATAATGAGGAAATGATAGCTACCTCGATGATGAGATGTCACCATTATTATACGCATTAGTCACAGTGGTCTAAGGACATGCAGATTAATTCTCATAGTTATAAGCCAACCGATAACAGAGTTAGTCTCACTTCGACTGGGGGATTTGGCGTCGGCAAAGACTAGGCTATGTGAGCCTATATCACGTTCTCACCAAACACGCTATATCGCTATCTTCCGTTCTCATTCTTTATCCTTGATAACAATAGCTGATCAGATCCCAGATGGATCAAGCCATTGGGAGTTCGGGGATCAGCCCGGGCTGCCTAGAAGTGTTGCAATTCCACTGTAACAATGTCATCATACAGCTCCAGTGTTGTGGGAAGTAGCATCCTATTCATTCATTCTGAGGAAGAAAGGCAGTTTGTCCCTCTGTTGGTTTGGACTGGCTAGCTGGCTGTCTGGCCGGTTGTCTGTCTGTCCCTTTGTCTTTCAATACCCGTTTCCCATGGAATATTGGGTGCAAGGGAGGGAGGAGGGAGGTAGGGGGGGAGTCAGAGGGATAACGTCCTCCGTCACGCTAACTCTCCAAGCTCCCATCTTTTTCAGTCAGGGGGCCCAGAGGTGTGGCCTCGTTCTGCCCCCCCACACACACACACTCCCGTTGATCATGGAAGCCCCCGCGGGGTCCTAACGGCGGTCGTTTCCGATCGGGCGACCCAGCAGGACGCCCTTATCCAATTGTGCACCCCGTATCCGCCTCTGATTCCCGTGCCCCCATGCTGTTTATCCTCTTAATTTATTCAATGGTGAGTTCCCTCTTCTCTCGCTCACTCACTCTCCCTCCCACACCCATTCTGAGAAGCTCATGCAGGCTGAGATATGCCAGACTGCTGCTAATAGCGTTTTAAACTCTGCGACAGCTCAGCGGACTTCACCTCAACTTCACACACAGTGTCGTCTTGCTAAGTATAATAGTCAAGGCCGGCACATTTTTAGTTAGTTACCTGCAATTTATCTTGCATCCTAACAAGGCAACATGTAACAACTCGTTCACCCCCCTCCCTCCTCTAGTACACTACTGTTAGAATATCTGTTTCACAAAGTGCTTTTCTTGTCCTTGTCGTACATAATAGGGATACATAGCCTATTGCAAATACAGAAGTATTTAGTTATATATTTTATATTTACTGGATATCTTTAAAAATGTATTTTATATTTACTGGATATATTTACATATTCAATCTCTCCCTATCACAGTCTGCTGTCACCACTTGCTTCAAAATGTCCACGATTGTTCCTGTACCCCAGAAAGTTAAGGTAACTGAACTAAAGGACTGTTGCTTTGAGAGGCTAGTTAAGGATCATATCGCCTTACCCGACACCTTTTGACCCACTACAATTTGCATAACGCCCCAATAGATCCACGGATGATTCCATAGCACTGCACACTGCCCTATCCCATCTGGACAAGAGGAATACCTATGTAAGAATGCTGCTCATTGACTACTCAGCCTTCAACACCATAGCACCATCCAAGTTCATCATTATGCACGATGAGACAGCCTACTGGGAGGAGGTGAGGGCCCTGGCGGAGTGATGCCAGGAAAATAACCTCTTCTCTCAACGTCAACAAAACGAAGGAGCTGATCGTGGACTTCTGGAGACTGCAGAGGGATCATGCCCCCATCCAAATCAACAGGGCCGCAGTGGAGAAGCTGAAAAGCTTCAAGTTCCTCAGCGTACACATCACTGACAATCTTAAATGGTCGACCCACACACAGTGTGGTGAAAAAGGTGCAACAGCGCCTCTTCAACCTCAGGAGGCTGAAGAAATTTGGCTTGCCCCCTAAGACCCTCACAAACTTTTACAGATGCACCATTGAGAGCATCCTGTCGGGCTCTATCACCGCCTGGTACGGCAACTTCACAGTGCAACTGCAGGGCTCCCTAGAAGGTGGTGCGGTCTGCCCAAAAATCACTGGGGGCACGGCACACTGCCTACCCTCCAGGACATCTACAGCACCCACAGGAAAGCCAAGAAGATTATCAAGGACCTCAGCCACCCAAGCCACTGCCTGTTTGCCCTGATATCATCCAGCAGGCAAGGTCAGTACAGGTGCATCAAAGCTGGGACTGAGAAACTGAAAAACAGCCATCAGACTGTTAAATAGCCATCACTAGCCCGCCTCCACCCAGTTCCCTGTACTGAACTTAGTCACCGTCACTAGCCGGCTACCACCCGGTTACTCAACCCTGCACCTTAGAGGCTGCTGCCCTATGTATATAGACATGGAACACTTGTCACTTTAATAATGGAACTACTATTTTACTAATTTCGTATGTATGATATTGTATTCTAGTCAAGGCCATCCTATTCACCTATAGCTGTAAATATACTATTCTATCCTACAAATTCTTCAGATATACTACATATTCTATCCACATACTGTCCATAATGTCTATACATCCCATCATATATATATATGTAAACTTTCGACTTTATAACTGTATATATATATATATATATATATATATATATATACAGTTATATAGTCGAAAGTTTACATACACTTAGGTTTGATTCATTAAAACTCGTTTTCAACCTCTCCACAAATGTCTTGTTAACAAACTATAGTTTTGGAAAGTCGGTTAGGTCATCTACTTTGTGCATGACACAAGTAATTTTTCCAACAATTGTTTACAGACAGATTATTTCACTTATAATTCACTATCACAATTCCAGTGGGTCAGAAGTATACACACAGTAAGTGGACTGTGCCTTTAAACAGCTTCGAAAATTCCAGAAAGTGATGTCATGTCTTTAGAAGCTTCTGATAGGCTAATTGACATCATTTGAGTCAATTGGAGGTGTACCTGTGGATGTATTTCAAGGCCTACCTTCAAACTCGGTGCCTATTTGCTTGACATCATGGGGAAATTAAAAGAACTCAGCCACGACCTCAGAAAAGAATTGTAGACCTCCACAAATCTGGTTCATCCTTGGGAGCAATTTCCAAACGCCTGAAGGTACCACGTTCATCTGTACAAACGATAGACACCATGGGACCACGCAGCCGTCATACCGCTCAGGAAGGAGATGCGTTCTGTCTCCTAGAGATGAACGTATTTTGGTGCGAAAAGAGCAAATCAATCCCAGAACAACAGCAAAGGACCTTGTGAAGATGCTGGAGGAAACAGGTACAGAAGTATCAATATCTGTTACGGCTCTCGTTTGTTGAACGAAGAGTGGACCAAGACGCAGCATGGAAAGTGTTCATGATTTTAATATTCAAAAACACTCAAACAAAATAACAAACCTGAAAACGAAAGCGCACAGTTCTGTCATGCAGAAACACTAAACAGAAAACAAGATCCCACAACTGAAGGTGGGAAAAAGGGCTGCCTAAGTATGATCCCCAATCAGAGACAACGATAGACAGCTGCCTCTGATTGGGAACCATACCCGGCCAACAAAGAAATATACAAACTAGAATGCCCACCCCAAATCACACCCTGACCTAACCAAATAGAGAAATAAAAAGGCTCTCTAAGGTCAGGGCGTGACAATATCCACAGTAAAACGAGTCCTGTATCGACATAACCTGAAAGGCCGGACAGCAAGGAAGAAGCCACTGCTCCAAAACTGCCATAAAAAAAACAGACTACGGTTTGCATCTGCACATGGGGACAAATACTGTACTTTTTGGAGAAATGTCCTCTGGTCTGATGAAACAAAAATAGAACTGTTTGGCCATCGTTATGTTTGGAGGATATAAGGGGGAGGCTTGCAAGCCAAAGAACACCATCCCAACCGTGAAGCACAGGGGTGGCAGCATCATGTTGTGGGGGTGCTTTGCTGCAGAAGGGACTGGTGCACTTCACAGAGTAGATGGCATCACGAGGGAGGAAAATGATGTACATATATTGAAGCAACATCTCAAGACATCAGTCAGGAAGTTAAAGCTTTGTCGCAAATGGGTCTTCCAAATGGACAATGACCCCAAGCATACTTCCAAAGCTGTGGCAAAATGGCTAAAGGACAACAAAGTCAAGGTATTGGAGTGGCCATCACAAAGCCCTGACCTCAATCCCAAAGAACATTTGTGGGTAGAACTGAAAAAGCATGTGCGAGCATGGAGGCCTACAAACCTGACTCAGTTACACCAGCTCTGTCAGGAGGAATGGGCCAAAATTCACCCAACTTATTGTGGGAAGCTTGTGGAAGGCTAACCGAAACGTTTGACCCAAGTTAAACAATTTAAAGATAATGCTGCCAAATACTAATTCAGTGTATGTAAACCTCTGACCCACTGGGAACTCAGCAAAAAAAGAAATGTCCTCTCACTGTCAACTGCGTTTATTTTCAGCAAACTTAACATGTGTAAATATTTGTATGAACATAAGATTCAACAACTGAGACATAAACTGAACAAGTTCCACAGAAATTGAATAATGTGTCCCTGAACAAAGGGGGGTTCAAAATCAAGAGTAACAGTCAGTATTTGTTTAACACTTTTTTGGTTATTACATGATTCCATAAGTGTTATTTCACAGTTTTGATGTCTTCACTATTATTCTACAATGTATAAAATAGTAAAAATAAAGAACTCTCTTGAATGAGTAGGTGTGTCCATACTTTTGACTGGTACTGTATAAAGCCAAGGCAACTCTGCAGTCCAGCGTGACATCACTGACGGGCCTAGTGCGGCAACAAGCTTTGGACATTAAAGAGAGGACTACTCCGTGTTTATACATCCTGACAGAGCATAGAAAAGGAGGAGATGTGGAGAAATTCCAAGTCGCCGCGAGTTTTCACGCCTTGGCCTCGAGTGGTCACAGTGTGTTTGTCATCCTTGGCGTCCTTAGCCTGGCTTTCTGTTTCATTGTCATCGTCATCAACTGACTGTGCATTCGCTAACATGTCTTGTGTCAGAATTCGTGTGGAGGATGAAAATATTGGGTTTTGCTCAAACAGATATGAGCTAACTCAAGGCTAATTGGTGCCATTTTAATGATTTAGTGATGTTTGCTTCTTGCGAGAAAGAGGCCTTGAATTGAATTCTCCCCGGATTGTTATTTACTCAGAGTAAATGATTTCCCCCTCATCTCCGGTGGATTTGAGGCCTAGTTTTCTGTATCCCGATGAATCGCAGAGGTAGTGAGAGGGGGAATTTGCATGAGAAGGGATCTCTTTCTTCTTCTGTCTCTTTCTCCCTCTACCTCTCTCTCCCCCTTTACACAACAATATTTGCAGAACGATGACTTGAATAAGAAGTGAGAGTTGTTTCCATGGCAACACTGCGTTTTACCTCCAACAGGCATTGTATAGCAGAATACAAAAAGGGCAGCGCTGATTGTAGTTGAAGAGACTTCAATAAAGAGTTTTTGCAAGTTCTTACCCTGACATTATTGGATTTCTTCATAGTCACTGTTTTGGTGGATCACATGACATTTTGTCTAACTGTGTATGCAACCATACAGAGTCTGTATCTGCTCTCTCTCTCAATATCTCTAAGCAGTAAATGCTGAAAGTAGATGTTTGCATATTTATAGAGGACATAGCATTGAGTCACGATTTTAATTACCATAAAAAGAACCATGGCATTCAAATCGCCATTATCACCGTGAATGACCCTAACATGGAACGTTAATGGCTCTTATCTTCTCTACCTGCTACCTGCAACGTGGGCAATCATCAAAACGAGCCAGTCTATAGCTAAAGGACTCCTGACATCTCCAGGTGTGATAACAGATCAAGACAAAAATGATACTTATCTAGTACTGTCTTTTTGCTAGCGAGGGCAATCTACTTTAAGTGCGATCTGTATTCCCAGAAGCCTACTTGATATGTGAACTGCTGACTGCTCATAACTTGCAGCTGGTTGTTGACACATCATCTCTCTCTTCATCTGACTATGTGTTCTCTCATAGTCTGAGAGCATCTGGTCATCGCGGTGGTGGCACAGGGCTACTCATTTCTCCTAAGTAGAGATTTTCTATTTTCTCTCACTCACCTGTCCATCTCCTCATTAGAATTTCATGCTGTCACTTGTCCACTCAAGCTTAACTTCTTGACACTAGGAGGCAGAATTTTTATGTTTGGAAAAATAACGTTCCCAATGTAAACAGCCTATTTCTCAGGCCCAGATGCTAGAATATGCATATAATTGACAGATTAGGATAGAAAACACTCTAAAGTTTCCAAAACTGTCAAAATATTGTCTGTTAGTATAACAGAACTGATTTTGCAGGCGAAATCCAACCCGGAAGTGCCTCTTATTATGAAAAATCCCTGTTCCATTGCCTGCCTATCCTCCACTTAAAGGGATATCAACCAGATTCCTTTTCCAATGGCTTCCATGGGTTGTGAACAGGCTTTAGACATAGTTTCAAGCTTTTATTCTGAAAAATTAGCGAGATATATCAAATCGCGTCAGTGGATAGCCAGGTGTCCTTTGATTGGTTCTTGCTCAACATTTTCTTTCTCTATTGTATTGAATAGTTTACCATCCGGTTGAAATGTTATTGATGTTAAAAACAACCTGAGGATTGATTATAAAAACATTTGACATGTTTCTACGAACTTTACGGATACTATTTGGAATTTTCGTCTGCCCTTCATGACCTGCCTGAGCCTGTGGATTTCTGAACATAACGCATTGAACATTTTTGATATAAAATAATCTTTATCGAACAAAAGGAACATTTATTGTGTAACTGGGAGTCTCGTGAGTGCAAACATCCGAAGATCATCAAAGGTAAGCGATTGATTTTATTGCTTTTCTGACTTTCGTGACCAATCTACATTGCTGCTAGGTGTTTGTAATGTTTTGTCTAGTGATCGATAAACTCACACAAATGCTTGGATTGCTTTCGCTGTAAAGCATATTTTCAAAATCGGACACGACAGGTGGATTAACAACAAGCTAAGCTGTGTTTTGCTATATTGCACTTGGGATTTCATGAAATTAAATATTTCTAGTAACTTTTTTTGAATTTGGCGCTCTGCAATTCAGCGGTTGTTGATGAAAATTATCCCGCTAAAGGGATCCGTGCGCCAAGAGGTTAACATCGTTGTCATCTATCGCCCACCAGGTGCCCTTAGAGAGTTCCTCAATGAACTTGACACCTTGATAAGCTCATTTCCTGACGATGGCTCACCGCTCATTGTACTGGGCGACTTCAAGCTCCAAACGTCTGCCTTCGATTTATTTATTCCCACCTTTCTTTCCTCTCCTTGCCTCTTTTGACCTCACCCTTTCCCAGTGCCCTCCCACTCACAAGGCAGGCAATAGACTTGACCTAATCGTTACTAGAGGCTGTTCGTCTACTCACTGCAACCTTTGAAAAGAAGGTTGACAACATCCGTTCCTCATTCACTCAGCCTATTGAGTCCACTGGTCCCACTCACACAGAACTACCCTACGCCTTGACTTCTTTCTCCCCTCTGCTGACATATCTGCCAGGCACGCAGAGATGCAATCCTGTGACTAGTGAGATATGGCCGCTCGTCAACCTGCCCGTTAGACCCCATCCCCTTCTCCAGACCATCTCTGAAGATCTTCTCCCATTCCTCACTTCCCTCATCAACCGATCCCTGACCACTGGCTGCGTAAACCTCTGACTTCAAAATGGCCAGCCTCGCTCCCCTCTGACGTCAGAAACTACGGACCCTTCTTTATTTTCTTGCCAAAACACTCAAAGATCATCTCTGTGTGCCTGGCAGATATCTCAGCCAACCACCTCAAGCTCAACCTCGACAAGACAGAGCTGCTTTTCTTTCCAGGAAAGGCTTGCCTGCTCCAAGACCTCTCCATCACAGTTGACAATTCCACGGTGTCCCACTCTGAGTGGAAAGAACATTGGCATGACCCTGGACAACACCTTGTCGTTCTCCGCAAACATCAAAGCAGTGATTCGCTATGCTCAAAACCTACACCCCAACCCGAGTACTCAGTTCTGCCACATCTCGTCTCTTGGTGTTTCTACACCTACGGGAGGGCAGCACCTGCTCAGCGCAATCAAAGCTCTTCTCTGTCCTGACACCCCAAAGGTGGAACCAGCTTCCCCCTGAAGCTATGACAGCAGAGTCTCCCTGCCCATCTTCTGAAAACATCGGAAACCCTACCTCTTCAAAGAGTTTATTAAATTATCCCACAGCACCCCTCACCCCCCCCCCCCCCCCCCCCCCCCCCCCCCCCGCACAAAAAATACTTGCCTTTCGTGAACTAACACTCGCACTTGACTTTTCCCCCACCTACTAGCACTGACTTTGCTAATAGCTACTTTATTGAAAAAGAATGTACTTACTATGACTGAGATATCCTGGCTCCCGAGTGGCGCAGTGGTCTAAGGCACTGCATCTCAGTGCTAGAGGTGTCATCCAGGCTGTATCACAACCGGCCGTGATTGGGAATCCCATAGGGTGGCACAAAATTGGCCCAGCATCGTCCGGGTTTGGCCAGTGTAGGTCATCATTGTAAATAAGAATTTGTTCTTAACTGACTTGCCTAGTTAAATAAAGGTTAAATGAAAACATTTTTTTTTTGAATATGTGGGAGACCTAGCTATCTTAAGATGAATGCACTCGCTGTAAGTTGCTCTGGATAAGAGCGTCTGCTAAATTATTAAAATGTAAATAACACATCGGCATTTTTAAGATTTCACCCAATTTTATGGCTGAGTCTATGCCGTACACACTGGAGTTGATGAACCAACCTGCATATGTATTCCCCTGTTGCTGATATTTGAATATAAAGGTCAGCATTCTAGGAAATTAAATATCAGGCTGGTGGGCCAGGATGAGTTGGTTTGAGGCAGGAGGAGGCAAGAGGAGACAGGAGGAATCAGGAGAAGGCTGTTGGGGCTGGAGGAGACCGGTAGAGACGGGAGGAGGCTGGTGGGGCAGGAGGAGACAGGTAGAGAGACACCATGAAGTTCAGATATCATTCTCTGTCCTCAAGAATAGACAGTCATTTCAGCTTTATACAACCGATTTCTATTTGCAACATTCGGAACGTTCAGATACTTTATAAATATATTGTATAGAATGAGCCCCGTCCTCAAGCATAGGGAGTCATATACGTTACATTTGTAACTGCAACGTTAGGCACATTTTCGCCCTACTGAACACACCCCGTGTGTAACACCATCTTCTTTTTGAGTGGATATCTCTGCGGTCCCAGCCCCCTCAGCCCAGGGGCAAGGGCAGTGCTCATACTCAAGGATGTGTTAAAAGTCAAGTGCCGTCTCAGACGAGGCCGATAGTCCCTTGTGCTTCTCGGGGTGAAGTGCTTGAATGGCAGACTGAGCTGATAACTTGCGAACATCTCAGCGACATGGGACCTAAACTGGGGCGGAAGAGCAGTGTAGTGTATTTTGGAATATTCCAAAGTGCCATTTGTAAAGTGCATGCAATGCCATTTTAACAGCACATAGTTTCAAGTTCTTTAGTTGTACGGATGCCCATGGTATACATGGTCCAACGAAATGCTTACTTGCAGGTTCCTTCTCGACAATGCAACAACTATAAGAAACAATAAAAGATAAGAATACGAACATAAAGTAAATGGATCAGTAGAATGGAATACATTTTTTAGCCTAAGTATATTACTGGAAGGCACAATTTATAGTCCAATATTTACACGTGTTATGGGGGATTGGGGGGGGCAGTATTTTGCAATCAAGTCTAATATCAGCAGTTGTGATGTGTGTGTCTGTGTGCGTGAGTGAGTGCATGTGTGCTAAGGTGTGGAGAATCAGAGCAGGTGGTCAGTCCAGTTCAAGTGTTCAGTAGTCTGATGGCTTGTAGATACAAACTGTGACGCCGAGGAACTTGAACTGCTAACTCTATCTACTGCAGTCCCGTTGATGTAGATCGGGACATGTTGCCTCCTCTGCTTCCGAAAGTCCACAATCAACTCCTTTATGTTGCTGACGTTGAGGGAGAGGTTGTCCTGGCACCACAATGCCAGTGCACTAATCCCCTCCCTATAGGCTGACTCGTCGTTGGTTATCAGGACTACAACACTGGTGTTGTCAGCAAACTTGATGATGGAGTTGGTGTCGTGCAAAGCCACGCAGTCCTGGGTGAACAGGGAGTACAGCAGAGGACTGAGGACACACCCTTGGGGTTCGCCTGTGTTAAGAGTCAGTGTGGAGGAGGTGTTGTTGCCAATCCTCACAGCCTGTCGTCTGCCTGTCAGGATCCAGTTGCAGAGGGTGGTGTCCAGACCCAGGGCTCTGAGCTTGGTCTCGAGCTTGGAGGGATCAATAGTGTTGAATGCTGAACTGTAGTGAATGAACAGCATTCTCACATAGGTGTTCCTCTTATCCAGATGTGTTAAGGCCGTGTGAATAGCAATGGAAATGGCATCTTCCGTGTATCTGTTGGAGCGGTAAGCAAATTGGAATGGGTCCAGTGTGCCAGGCATATTGGCCTTGATGGGCTATGACAGCCTCTTAAAGTACTTCATGATGACCGGGGTGATAGTCATTTGGGCATGTTACCTTTTTTTCTTGAGCACTGGGACGATGTTGGTCTCCTTAAAGCAGGTGGGGACTACAGGCGCAGGTGGAAGATGTCAGAGAAGACGCCCGCCGCCTGGTCAACACACCACTCTGAGGACATGGCCAGGGATGCCATCTGGGCCGGTGCTTTGTGAGTATTCACTATTTTGAGAGTTTTCCTCACATCAGCCTCAGAGCGCGAAAGTACCAGGTCGTACGGAGCAGCGACAGTCTTCCTGGATGGCTCGGTATTGTCTGCCTCGATGTGAGCATAGAATGTGTTAAGATCGTCTGCAAGGAAGGCTTCAGTGGGCACCACACAACTGGATTTGCCTTTGTAGTCCATGATAGTCTGTAGTCCTTGCCACGTGTCGCGAGTCTGAGTTGTCAAATATCAATTCAAGTTTGAGTCTGTATTGTCTTTTTGCGTCCCTAATGGACATATGCGTTGTCTCTCAGTACACATAGGCCTATAGGTAGAATTGGCAACCCTTTACTTAAAGCCAGCAGGCATAGAGAGATCTTATTAATTTAGGATTCTAATTTCTAATTTTTAGACATTATAGAGGCTTTTACATGCTTATAACACTTTTTGAAGTATTAGACCTGCAGGCTTTAAGTAAAGTGTTACTTTACCCAGTAGTCCATTTGGGCTGTTTGCTTGTCACCTGGAAATCGTGAGTAATTACAAGGTAAATTTGGAACAGCTGTAAGGGGTTTAGGATCAGTAACTTTTTATGGTTTGCGAGGACATACTATCAATCAATGTCTAGCTAGTCAACAACAGATACAGTACACTTTATCTGAAACATTTATTTTCTCTAACATTTCGATCTAGGGTCCATGCGGTAACCCATACAAATGGTATTAGAACACATACTGTAGTATTATACTGTAAATCTCTACGGCTCAAGTGGACAAAAGAACAGGCAAGATGCAAGTTTCCTGGTATGACCTGTAGACGTGGAACTAGGAAGCTAGCCGAGGCCATAACCATGTAATTGGATGTGTGGAAGATGGAAATGTGGTTAGCGGGGTAACAGGAGCTGCAGGAGGATAAAAGTCCTGATAAGAACACTGTGGGCCTCACAGGTCACCCGCTCACTTCCCACCAGCGGCACTCTCCATTGGTCGAATTCTGGCTTCGACCAATCATCTTCTATTTGTCGGCTGCTATTTGTCGACAGCGTCGGACTTGGCACCACGAAGAAACGTCACTCTAGGAAAATGGCCAGCATGCTAATTGTTGTAGCCAAGATCAACAGCCATTAGCTGCAAAACATGGCTCAGGGGTTGGCCATGTAAACAAGTGTTGTTGTGCCTCTGGCATGGAAACATGGTGTAAGTTACTGGTGTTGAGAGCATAAAAACAATTGTCACTCATTGTCATTTTGAGTGACATGATTACAATGTTTAAAGATGTTCAGTAAAGAATGAAAACTGAATCTATTATTTTGAGACGTTCACGGTTTGTTTGAGCCTAACCCTGATGTAAAATTCATAGGTATCAGATGCACAAATGAGGATGTGAACAGCAGTACAGTAGATCGTTTTTTTGCATCAGTGAGATACAATATACATGTAGTTGTGCTTGGTGTACAGTTACATGCTGACTACACCGGGCACGCGTGCGTGCCATGCCATTGCGCACATGTTGATATTTCTTTAATATTTTTTTATTGAATATCCGAAACATACAATATACTGAAGCCGCTCAACAACTACACCACACCAGTCATCCAACAGACTCCCATTCAGAGCGACACACAGAAGCATCCAGGGTCAATGCCCTGCTCAAGGGCACGTTGACAGATCTCCCACCAGGCCAACAAATGTGAACCTGAACCCTCCAAGATCCCTCCACAGTTCTCCAAAAGCTTTACCTCAACCATTCAAGACCCCTCCCACAGTCCCCTCCCCCAAGTGGAAAAATTTAAATTAAAAATACAATTAATTCCATTCCCCACCCCCAAGAACACCCCCCATGCACCAACAACCAAGAGAATGGACTAAAGAGAAAAAAGAAAAAGACAGAAGCAAGCAAACAATGCAAAGAAACAAAAAAAAAACAAAGGACATCCATCATAACTAAAATCATTACAGCAATGACAACTGTATATGTTTGTGTGCATATCTGGCGCTATTAAATGTATATGTGTGTTCTTGTATGTGTTTATTTGAATGAGAGTGTGTGTATATGCTTGTACACAAACACCTTCACGGCATCAGCCTCAGGCAAACCGGCATTAGCTGTAAAAACACTGCCCCTCAGTGTCATTCAAACTTACTATTATTATTAGTTAAAAAAAATATATATATAAAAAAAAAAAAACGTTTATCTTTGACCATCATTCTATCTCCCGCACAGCAACTCCACTCCCACTTGTCTCCAATTCCACATCCCAACCCTCAGCTTCCCTCAGCCCATCCCATCTATCTCTGCTGGCCACCTTCTTCGGATTTCTACGCAACACATATCTTTCAACCATGCTGTGATGTTTAACATACAATTTGAATCTATCTAATCGAATAGAATCTACAGATTGCGAGATACTTTTACTAAGAGTATTAGTATATTAGTAATTGACTGACCCGGTCTCTCCAGATCTCCTAACAGTACTATTTCTAGTGTCAATTTTAGATCAATGCTATGCATTTTCAGCCATTCCTTAACCTGAGACCAGAAACAGGCAATACCAAAATAAATGGTCTATTGATTCTGTATCCTCACAACAAAATCTGCAGAGCTTCGATGATTTTATGCCCCAAATATTCAAAATTTTTCTGGTGGCAAGAATTCTATATAATAATTTTAGCTGCAAAGCATGAAGTTTTGAATCTTGCGTTGTTTTATATATCAACTCATACACCCTGTACCATGGAATTGGTACATCAAAAATCTCTTCCCAACTATTTTGCCATCTGTATGTCAACATCCTGGTCCTCAAATGAAACTGGTATACTTTCCTATTTATGCTATTTTTATTCCTCCGCAGTTTTGATCTTTTATATTGGGCAGACAGACCAGTTCCCTACCTCCTCTACTATTCCAATTTACAATATCATTTAAGAACAAAATACCCTTTTCAAACATCTTTCCCATAAATACAGGTATTTTATCAACCAGCACATTTGAGTTCAGCCACAATATTTGTTGTAATATTTGTTCTATCTTTTCAGGGGGATGCAATTGAAATTGTAGCCAGCTCTGCAATGCTTGTTTGAAAAAGTTAATGCTTGTTAATCAAAATTAATTAATCGCTTTATTTGGTCTGGTTTAGCGTTCCAGATGAAGCAAAAAAAAATTTGCTCATATGATTTGAAAAACAAATCATCAGGAGTCTGCCTACTCCTGATGATTCGTTTTTCAAATCATATGAGCAAAAAATATTTTGCCATAAGTGAGTAAACTAAGATATGACTAAGGAGTTAATCAGGGCAATTTTTCCATAAATAGACAGGTATTTACCTCTCCATGGTTGCAGGATCTTGTCAAGTTTTCTATTGAAATTCATTGTGGAGAGCTTATTTATATCTTTTGTGATATGAATACCAAGTATGTCTACTTCACCATCAGCCCATTTTATAGGTAAACTGCAAGGTAATGTACAAGTTTTTTAAGGATCCAATACCTAATATTGTACACTTATCATAATTAGGTTTTAGTCTAGAGAGTACAGAAAAGTTATCTAGATCTTCAATGAGACATTGCAGGGATCTAGCTTGCGGACTTGAGTCATCGGCATACATGGACACCTTTGTTTTTAAGCCTTGGATTTATAATCCTCTAATGATCTGATTTTAATAGCATTTCCATGGCCATAACGAATAGCGGACACCCTTGTTTAACTCCTCTTGACAATTCAAAACTCTCTGAGAAGTAGCCGTTATTTACTATTTTACACCTGGGGTTGCTATACATTATTTTTACCCATTTTATAAGAGAATTACCGAAATTGAAAAAATCCAGGCATTTATAAATAAAATCCATTCTTACTTTATCAAATGCCTTTTCAATATCCCCTATAAATACCAGGCCTGGCTTCTTAGATGTTTCATGATGTTCTATTATTTCTAGTAGTTGTCGTATATTATCTCCAATGTATCGTCCATGTAAAAAACCTGTCTGATCAGGATGAACAATACCTGGTAAAACCCTTTAAATTCTGAGTGTTCAGCATTTCGCAAGTATTTTTGCATCACAACATTGAAGTGTAAGGCGCCTCCAGTTTGTTAGATAGACTGGGTCTTTATATTTGCCATTTGGGTCTTGTTTTAATAATAGAGAAATCAGACCTTCCTGCTGAGTACCTGACAGACTACCATTTCTATAGGAGTAGTTAAAACAATTTAACAATGGAACTTTTAGTATATCAAAAAAGGCTTGATATACCTCTTCCGGTATGCCATTTTATTATTGATGAATATTGAATTGAATGACCTCTGAAGCTATACCAAGGCTTTCGACTGTCAATCATCACATTCTTATCGGCAGACTCAACAGCCTTGGTTTCTCAGATGACTGCCTCGCCTGGTTCACCAACTACTTCTCAGATAGAGTTCAGTGTGTCAAATCGGAGGGCCTGTTGTCCGGACCTCTTGCAGTCTCTTTTTGGGTGTCACAGGGTTCAATTATCAGGCCTACTCTTTTCTCTGTATACATCAATGATGTCGCTTTTGTGGCTGGTGATTCTATGATCCACCTCTACGCAGACGACACCATTCTGTATACTTCTGGCCCTTCTTTGGACACTGTGTTAACAAACCTCTAAACGAGCTTCAATGCCATACAACTCTCCTTCCGTGGCCTCCAACTGCTCTTAAATGCAAGTAAAACTAAATGCATGCTCTTCAACCGATCTCTGCCCGCACCTGCCCGCATAGCATCACTACTCTGGACGGTTCTGACTTAGAATATGTGGACAACTATAAATAACTAGGTGTCTGGTTAGACTGTAAACTCTTCTTCCAGACTGATGCTAAGCATCTCCAATCCAAAATTAAATCTAGAATCGGCTTCCTATTTCTCAACAAAGTATCCTTCACTCATGCTGCCAAACACACCCTCGTAAAACTGACCGTCCTACCGATCCTTGACTTCGGCGATGTAATTAAAAAAATTGCCTCCAACACTCTACTCAGCAAATTGGATGCAGTCTTTCATAGTGCCATCTGTTTTGTCACCAAAGCCCCATATACTACCCACCACTGCGACCTGTATGCTCTCGTTGGCTGGCCCTCGCTTCATATTTGTCGCCAAACCCACTGGCTCCAGGTCATCTATAAGTCATTGCTAGGTAAAGCCCCGCCTTATCTCAGCTCACTGGTCACCATAGCAGCACCCACCCATAGCATGCGCTCAGGCAGGTATAATTCACTGGTCACCCCCAAAGCCAATTCCTCTTTGGCCGCCTTTCCTTCCAGTTCTCTGCTGCCAATGGCTGGAACGAATTGCAAAAATCACTGAAGCTGAAGACTCATATCTCCCTCACTAACGTTAAGCATCAGCTATCAGAGCAGCTCACAGATCATTGCACCTGTACATAGCCCATCTGTAAATAGCCCATCCAACTACCTCATCCCCATTTTGTTATTTATTTATCTTGCTCCTTTGCACCCCGGTATCTCTACTTGCACATTCATCTTCTGCACATCTATCACTCCAGTGTTTAATTGCTAAATTGTAATTACTTCGCCACTACGGCCTATTTATTGCCTTACCTCCGTAATCTTACCTCATTTGCACACACTGTATATAGACTTTTCTATTGTGTTATTGACTGTACGTTTCTTTATTCCATGTCTAACTCTGTGTTGTTGTTTGTGTCACACTGCTTTGCTTTATCTTGGCCAGGTCGCAGTTGTAATTGAGAACTTGTTCTCAACTGGCCTACCTGGTTAAATAAAGGTAAAATAAAATGTATATATATTATTTTAAGTATCCCAAACAATAAAGGGATTTGCTGAACCCATATTATTCTGGAAAAATTCAGTTA
Organism: Salvelinus namaycush; assembly: GCF_016432855.1. Taxonomy (NCBI): domain Eukaryota; kingdom Metazoa; phylum Chordata; class Actinopteri; order Salmoniformes; family Salmonidae; genus Salvelinus; species Salvelinus namaycush. The sequence goes on along the minus strand of NC_052334.1, from coordinate 46,128,543 downwards.
TAAATTATTTTGTCTTAGTTAAAAATAAGTTGTCCTCCGTAAACTTTGATTAAATTTCCAATATCCCCATCCACGTGGAAAATCTATGAGATATGTGAATGCCAATTAGATGATGATCTGATCACATTCTGTGTCCTATTAAAACTTTTTTAACCTTTGATGCAAGAGAGAAAGAGACAAGAAACTAGTCAAGACGACTTGCTTGATTAAGTCTCCTCCATGTATATCTCACTAGGTCGGGGTTTTTAGTCTCCAAATATCCACTATTTCTAATGTGTCCATAATATTTGTAATTTCCTTAAGGGCACGCTGATGATAGTTTGTAGAGTGATTACCTTTACGGTCCATTGAGGTACTTAACACTGTGTTATAGTCTCCTACCATAATGATTTGATCATTTGTTTGCCTGTAAGTTCAATAAATTGGTATAAATGTTTTGGAAGAAGTATGGATAATTAAAAAATATGTATATATTTCACCTTTAAGTTCTCATTTGCAACTGTGACCTGGCCAAGATAAAGCAAAGCAGTTCAACACATACAACAACACAGAGTTACACATGGAATAAACAAACATACAATCAATAATACAGTAGAAAAATCTATATACAGCATGTGCAAATGAGGTAGGATAAGAGCGGTAAAGGCAATAAATAGGCCATGGTGGCAAAGTAATTACAATATAGCAATTAAACACTGGAATGGTAGAATGTGCAGAAGATGAATGTGCAAGTAGAGATACTGGGGTGCAAAGGAGCAAGATAAATAAATAAATACAGTATGGGGATGAGGTAGATTTAATGGGCTATTTACAGATGAGCTATGCCTGAGAATTGAACCCTGTTGCACCCCCATAGAGACTGCCAGAGGTCCGGACAACAGGCCCTCCGATTTGACACACTGAACTCTATCAGAGAAGTAGTTGGTGAACCAGGCGAGTCAATCATTTGAGAAACCAAATCATCCTGATTTGGACCATATAGATTGATGAGCCAAATATCTTTTTCGCCCACTTTCATATTCAAAAAGTTCCACCTTCGTTGCGAATCATTCCTGACTATGCACATTCCGTTCGAAATGTTTGTTAATTTATTTCATCACACCTTTTGAGTTCCTTTGTCCATGACAGAAAATTATTTCACCACCCCATTCCTTTTCCACGCAACTTCATCTAAGGATGTAGAGTGAGTTTCCTGTAAACAGTATATGTTATATTCCTTTTCTTTTAGCCATGTAAAGATTGAATGTCTTTTTAATAATCTGATAAACCTTTACAATTATAACTGGCTATACTTATTTCACCGCTTACCATAAGAAGATCCTATTCTCAGTCTAAATTGACCATAATTAGTGCTTGGAAAGTTACTGCCATCAGAGGTATTATGACGGTCAAAATTAGAGCTTTCAAATGTCTGATATTTAGAATACAAGAAATAGGTTCTAGCAATATTTGTTTTATTACGTTACATGTTTGCCTGTGAGCCAATGCCACAGATGTTAGAACATTGAGACAAGATATTATGTGTGTTGGAAATCTGAGTAGGTTGATGTGTATGATATTGGATGTGATTTAGTGAGAGTGTGTACGATGTATGTATAAGAGTAAGACTATAATGTGTGATGTCCAATCAATAATAGCTTCGCCAATTTGCATTGTTGAGTGTCTATTTGTGTAACATGTAGTGCGTATAGCCTTAATATTCATGATGATAATTGTAATCCATATCATATCACTGTCATAGTTGCATCATAATTACCTTTAACATCATTGAAAAACACATCCCAGCATTTCCACAGCAATTGACGTTTCACATGATCATGAAAGAGACCTTGCATTACTCTAGAGACGGCTTCGCTACAGTACAAATGTATTCCGTACAATGTTATTATTCCCCAATGCCCCTATTTTTATATCTTCCCCTTGCTTGTTGTAAACATATATAAACTTGTAGAAAAATACATAAAAAAGATAGACAGACACATACTAAATTATAAAACATTTCTCAACAATAGAGAGAGCGTGAGAGAAGAGAGCATGATCAGGTGTGTGTGTGTGTGTGTGTGTGTGTGTGTGTGTGTGTGTGTGTGTGTGTGTGTGTGTGTGTGTGTGTGTGTGTGTGTGTGTGTGTGTGTGTGTGTGTGTGTGTGTGTGTGTGTGTGTGTGTGTGTGTGTGTGTGTGTGTGTGTATGTATAAGTCCGTATGTGTAAGCAGCATGTAATTGAGTACGTTTTTGTTCATATCCACATCATAGTGTTCAAATATTTTTATATCTGAACCTGTAGAATTTAGTACAGCCATGGTGTTATGGAGCTGTCTCGGAATAGCTGTCCATCTGTGAAGAGTTTGTCCACAATGAGAAAGGCACCCTTCTCCCTCTGTTGCCTTTATGTTCGTTTATCTCCCTTGGAAATTGGTCATTGAGCCTGAATTTGGTCCCTTTAAGCTCCCTTCCCCCGCTTTTGATCAGCTCCTTTTTTTGGTAGTGTTCAAATTTTGCGATGATTGGTTGGGGACCCTTGGTCTTGTCGCTCCGAGCTCCAAGTCTGTGTACTCGCTGGAAGGCCACCTTGTTTACAGTCTCTAGGTAGTTTCAAGGCGGATTGCATAAATTCTCTGAACGTGCCCTCTGGATTATTGGATGCGTCCTCAGGAATCCCAGAAAAAAAATATTTTCACGCATGCTACGACTAGTAGCGACTCCATCACCCTGTTTTCCCTGAGTAGACAATTCATGTTGGAATCGTGGATTTTTACCTTGGCTGCATGTTGATTTTTGTCTATCCACACCAGACGCAATCAGGACACACAGGTTGAAATATCAAAATGAACTCTGAACCAACTATATTCATTTGGGGACAGGTCGAATCACATGAAACATTCATGGACATTTAGCTAGCTAGCTTGCTGTTGCTTACTAATTTGTCCTGGGATATAAACATTGGTTGTTATTTTACCTGAAATGCACATGGTCCTTTTTTTCCTGGATCTTTGTACAATTTTGAGTCACACAAAATCGTGTGTTCTCTACTCTGACAAATAATCCACAGATAAAAGGGTAAACCTAGTTAGTTTCTAGTAATCTCTCCTCCTTCAGTCTTTTTCTGTAGACTTTATATGGCAGTTGGCAAACAACTTTTAGGTGCATTACCACCACCAACTGGACTGGAGTGTGGAACTCAGTTCAGCTTTCAATCACCCAGGTGGGTATATGCTCCTAAAAACCAATGAGAAGATGGGAGAGGCGGGACTTACCGCGCGTCAACCATCAAAAATAGAACAAAGTTCTATCTTAGAGCCTGGCTACACAGATGCTCGCGAGCAGTTTGGATAAAATGATTGAATAACATGTCAACTTAGCAAAAAAAGAAATATCCTCTCACTGTCAACTGCGTTTATTTTCAGCAAACTTAACATGTGTATTTGTATGAACAATATTTGTATGAACATAACAAGATTCAACAACTGAGACATAAACTGAACAAGTTCCACAGACATGTGACTAACAGAAATTGAATAATGTGTCCCTGAACAAAGGGGAGGTCAAAATCAAAAGTAACAGTCAGTATCTGGTGTGGCCACCAGCTGCATTAAGTACTGCAGTGCATCTCCTCCTCATGGACTGCACCAGATTTGCCAGTTCTTGCTGTGAGATGTTACCCCACTCTTCCACCAAGGCACCTGCAAGTTCCCGGACATTTTTGGGGGGTATGGCCCTAGCCCTCACCCTCCGATCCAACAGGTCCCAGACGTGCTCAATGGGATTGAGATCTGGGCTCTTTGCTGGCCATGGCAGAACACTGACATTCCTGTCTTGCAGGAAATCACGCACAGAACGAGAAGTATGGCTGGTGGCATTGTCATGCTGGAGGGTCATGTCAGGATGAGCCTGCAGGAAGGGTACCACATGAGGGAGGAGGCTGTCTTCCCTGTAACGCACAGCGTTGAGATTGCCTGCAATGACAACAAGCTCAGTCCGATGATGCTGTGACACACCGCCCCAGACCATGACGGACCCTCCACCTCCAAATCGATCCCGCTCCAGATTACAGGCCTCGGTGTAACGCTCATTCCTTCGACGATAAACACAAATCCGACCATCACTCCTGGTGAGACAAAACCGCGACTCGTCAGTGAAGAGCACTTTTTGCCAGTCCTGTCTGGTCCAGCAACGGTGGGTTTGTGCCCATAGGCAACGTTGTTACCGGTTATGTCTGGTGTCTGGTGTTATGTCCTACAAGCCCTCAGTCCAGCCTCAGCCTATTGCGGACAGTCTGAGCACTGATGGAGGGATTGTGCGTTCCTGGTGTAACTCGGGCAGTTGTTGCCATCCTGTACCTGTCCCGCAGGTGTGATGTTCAGATGTACCGATCCTGTGCAGGTGTTGTTACACGTGGTCTGCCACTGCGAGGACGATCAGCTGTCCGTCCTGTCTCCCTGTAGCGCTGTCTTAGTCATCTCACAGTACGGACATTGCAATTTATTGCCCTGGCCACATCTGCAGTCCTCATGCCTCCTTGCAGCATGCCTAAGGCACGTTCACGCAGATGAGCAGGGACCCTGGGCATCTTTCTTTTGGTGTTTTTCAGAGTCTGTAGAAAGGCCTCTAGTATCCTAAGTTTTTATAACTGTGACCTTAATTGCCTACCGTCTGTAAGCTGTTAGTGTCTTAAGGACCGTTCCACAGGTGCATGTTCATTAATTGTTTATGGTTCATTGAACAAGCATGGGAAACAGAGTTTAAACCCTTTACATTGAAGATCTATGAAGTTATTTGCATTTTTACGAATTATCTTTGAAAGACAGGGTCCTGAAAAAGGTACTTTCTTTTTTTGTTGAGTTTGTGTACATTTATTTTGCAACACTTGCTCGCGCAACTCGGTCGGTGTGGTCAGCATGTTAGTGTTGTCCTCAAATGTTTCCAATACAGTAAACCTGGCAAGGGAACTGTACAATGAATCGCTTAATACTTCCAAACATTGGGCCTCACTAAAAGCTACAGTGCCTTCATGAAGTATTCAGTCACACCCCTTGACTTTTTCCACATTTTGTTGTCATATCCTACATTTAAAATTGATAACATTTAGATTTTTTGGACACTGGCCTACACACACACTACCCCATAATGTCAAAGAATAATGAATAAAGAATAAAGAATAATGTTATTTTTTTACAAGTTAAATACAAAATCAAAAAATGAAATGTCTTGAGTCAATAAGTATACAACCCCTTTGTTATGGCAAGCCTAAATAAGTTCAGCAGTACCCCACACATAAAATTATTTTTAAGGTCCCTCAGTCGAGCAGTGAATTTCAAACATAGATTCAACCAAAAAGACCAGGGAGGTTTTGCAATGCCTCACAAAGTAGGGCACATATTGGTAGATGGGTAAAAACAAAATTTGACATTGAATATCCCTTCAAGCATGGTGAAGATATTAATTACACTTTGGATGGTGTATCAATGCACCCAGTCAGTACAAAGATACAAGTGACCCCTCAGTAAAAAACGGGGTGTAAAAATGAGTGTTGACTTATTTTAACCCAGGATGAGTATTTTCAACATTATGAGGAGTCAATGAGCTCTAGTGTCGGAATTAAAACAGAGTGTAAAATGATGCAGTCATTGCTGTGTAAATTCAACAATTTGTGTGAATTTTAACACCATTTTGAGTCAAATGTACTCTGAAAATGTGACACTACCTGTAGAGTAACTTCAACACTATGTAGACTGGGACCAAATGTTATCTGAAACAGTGTTGAATTCAACTCTATAGGAGTTAAATTACCACTTTTATTTTTACTGTCTACAAATAATCCAAAACATGCATCCTGTTTGCAACAAGGCACTAAAGTAGTACTGCAAAACATGTGGCAAACCGATTGAACTTTTTGTCCTGAATACCAAGTGTTATGTTTGGGGCAAATCCAATACAACACATTACTGAGTACCACTCTCCATATTTTCAAGCGTAGTGGTGGCTAGGGCTGTTGCGGTGGCTGTATTACCGCCACACCGGCGGTCACAAGTCATGAAGGCAGTCAAATTCCACATGACCGTTTAGTCACGGTAATTAGGGTTCTCCAAGCTCTGATGCTGCTGCTTGTCATTAGTAGCCTACAAAACTTGCTAACTGCCTGGTACTCAGCACTCTATTGTTCCTGTAATCACTCTGACATCAATGCAAATGTCTTTGAAAATCTAATCAAACACTTCATGGGAGCCCATGAGCTCATGTTGCGCAACATTTCTATAGGCTATGAAATTGCAGGAGAAAACAGAGTGATGGCCGCTAACAAAAATACGAGAATCCCATCAGCTTTTTATGGGCTAGGCCTACTATATTTATTTCTCAACTTTCCTAATATTAAGCACATTGCTTACAGTGCATTCGGAAAGTATTCAGACCCCTTGACTGTTTCCACATTTTGTTAACTTCTTGACGCACGGATCCCTTTAGCGGGATCATTTTCGTAAACAACCGCTGAATTGCAGAGCGCCAAATAAAATAAAAATACTACAAATATTTATAATCATGAAATCACAAGTGAAATATACCAAAACACAGCTTAGCTTGTTGTTAATCCACCTATCGTGTCAGATTTTGAAAATATGCTTTACAGCGAAAGCAATCCAAGCGTTTGTGAGTTTATCAATCACTAGACAAAACAGTAAGAACAGCTAGCCGCAAATTAGCTTGGTCACGAAAGTCAGAAAAGCAATAAAATGAATCGCTTACCTTTGATGATCTTCGGATGTAACAGTATAACTTTAGACCGTCCCCTCGCGCGAACCAGGGACCCTCTGCACACATCAACAACAGTCACCCACGAAGCATCGTTACCCATCGCTCCACAAAAGCCGCGGCCCTTGCAGAGCAAGGGGAACCACTACTTCTAGGTTTCAGAGCAAGTGACGTAACCGACTGAAAGGCTGCTAGCTCGCACCACCGCTAACTAGCTAGCCATTTCACATCCGTTACACACTCACGAGACTCCCAGTTACACAATAAATGTTATTTTTGTCCGATAAAGATTAGTTTTATAACCAAAAACCGCCATTTGGTTTGCGCGTTATGTTCAGAAAACCACAGGCTCGTTCCGGTCCTGAAGGGCAGACGAATATTACAAAATGTATCCGTAATGTTCGTAGAAACATGTCAAACGTTTTTTATAATCAATCTTCAGGTTGTTTTTAACATACATAATCGATAATATTTCAACCGGACGGTAAACTATTCAATACTACAGAGAAAGAAAATGTCGAGCTACAACTCTCGGGCGCATGAACTAATCAAAGGACACCTGACGCGTTTTGATAAATCTCGCTCATTTTTCAAAATAAAAGCCTGAAACTATGTCTAAAGCCTGGTCACAGCCCGAGGAAGCCATTGGAAAGGAATCTGGTTGATACCCCTTTTAAATGGAGGAGGGGCAGGCAATGGAACAGGGACTTTTCCAAATAAAAGGCACTTCCGGGTTGAAGTTCCTCAGGTTTTCACCTGCAAAATCAGTTCTGTTATACTCACAGACAATATTTTGACAGTTTTGGAAACTTTAGAGTGTTTTCTATCCTAATCTGTCAATTATATGCATATTCTAGCATCTGGGCTTGAGAAATAGCCCGTTTACCTTGGGAACGTTATTTTCCCAAACATAAAAATAGTGCCCCCTAGCTGAAAGAGGTTAAATTGTTCTAAAATGTGTTAAATATTTTTTTCTCTCATCAATCTACACACAATACCCCATAATGACAAAGCGACAACCAGGTTTTCATTTTTTTTTGCAAGTGTATTAAAAAGAAAAAAAACAGATACCTTATTTACATACATTTTCAGACCCTTTGCTATGAGACTCAAAATTGAGCTCAGGTGCATTCTGTTTCCATTGATCATCCTTAAGATGTTTCTACAACTTGATTGTAGTCCACCTGGGGTGAGTTCAATTGATTGGACATGATTTGGAAAGGCACACACCTGTCTATATAAGGTCCCACAGTTGACAGTGCATGTCAGAGCAAAAACCAAGCTATGAGGTCGAAGGAATTGTCCGTAGAGCGCCGAGGCAGGATTGTGTCGAGACAGAGATCTGGGGAAGGCTACCAAAAAATGTCTTACATGGAAGATGTTTGGAACCACCAAGACTCTTCCGAGAGCTGGCCCACCCGGCCAAACTGAGCAATTGGGGGAGAAGGGCCTCGGTCAGGGAGGTGACCACTCTGACCGAGCTCCAAAGTTCCTATGTGGAGATGGGAGAACATTCCAGAAGGACAACCATCTCTGCAGCACTCCACCAATCAGGCCAGATGTGGCCAGATGGAAGCCACTCCTCAGTAAAAAGCACATGACATCCCGCTTGGAGTTTCCCAAAAGGCACCTAAAAACTCTCAGAACATGAGAATCAAGATTTTCTGGTCTGATGAAACTAAACTTTGTGACCTGAATGCTAAGCGTCACATCAGGAGAAAACCTGGCCCTATCCCTACGGTGAAGCATGGTGGTGGCAGCATCATGCTGTGGGGATGTTTTTTAGCGGCAGGGACTGGGAGACTAGTCTGGATCGAGGCTAAAATGAATGGAGCAAAGTACAGAGAGATCATTGATGAAAACCTGCTCCAGAGCGCTTAGGACCTTATTCTGGCGTGAAGGTTAACCTTCCAACAGGACAACGACCCTAAGCACACAGCCAAGACACCGCAGGAGTGACTTCTCTCTGAATGTCCTTGAGTGGCCCAGCCAGAGCCCGGACTTGAACCCGATCAAACATCTCTGGAGAGACCTGAAAATAGCTGTGCAGCGGCGCTCCCCATCCAACCTGACAGAGCTTGTGAGGATCTGCAGAGAGGAATGGGAGAAATTCACCAAATACAGGTGTGCCAAGCTTGTAGTGTCATACACAAGAAGACTCGAGGCTGTAAACACTGCCAAAAGTGCTTGAACAAAGTACTGAGTAAAGGGTCTGGATACTTATGTAAATATGATATTTCAGTTTTTAATTTTTAAATTAAAATTATAAATTATAAATTAGCAAACATTTCTAAAAACCTGTTTTTGCTTTGTTATTAGGGGTGTTGTGTGTAGATTGAGGAGGGGGGGAAAACAATTCATTACATTTTAGAATAAGGCTGTAACCTAACAAAATGTGGACAAAGTCAAGGGGTCTGAATACTTTAAAAAAATATATATATTAAAAAAAAAAATCTTAAGGGTTGGATCAGCTTAATATTACGGAAAGAATGTTGCTTCCGTCAATGTAATTGTCTGCATCATTTCCAATCCCCCATATTCTGCCCTTGAGTTGCGTTCCCATGCAAAACTAGACAGATAGCTAACAACTAAGTCTTCAATAAAACTCCCAAGGCGTGACTTTTCTTGAATGAATATATTGAAAACGTTTATGTTGTAAAACTGCAAATACAGAAAATAATATACTTTAGTATTCAATTCACACCGACATACTGTAGCTGTACATTATATATTTGAAGTTGCATGTAATACAAAGCACGTGCTAAGGTACCATGCATCTGGCATGATGCCAAACCATATAGCTAATTGTTACTCATATGGTAATTGACTAACTCCTTTCATTACTCTAATAATGTACAACCATCTATGTAGAATAACAAAGCATATTACACTAGAAACAGTAACAAAACTACAGTATTGTATATTTTACAATTCGTTTGCATGACGCACGAGCAAAGTAATACAGCTAACGGCATACATGAAAGACATTGCAATTTGTGTGAGTAAATGCAACCAACCAACATTGATATGTAAGCAACTCTATCAATAACAAGATTATCATCATTAGCTAAATGCTTGAATCGAACTTACAAACAAATATTTTCCAAGGCTGAAGCGTGACAAGAAATAACTACACTGAAAGACCTGCACCGTAGCGTTGTTTTTAGCTGCTTCTATGCGTGCGGAACGAATTCTCTACTTCCTGTTTGCGTACAGTCTAAGTACCAGAAAGCTCCACTAGGGTGCAAATAACACCATGGAACACAATGAAAATCCATCTTAACCATTGTAATAAAATAATCTGTTACCTTCTAACAGGATGGCAGCACACCCCATATTTTTTTGGTAAATATATCCACACACGCATGCATACATATACACATATATACATACACATACCTATATAGACATACATACTTTTTTAAGAATATACCTTTATTATTATTGCCCGCAAACCCTACCACCGATCCCCCAATTGGAGTAAACTAATAAACACTTCTGCTTTTACCCTCAATTTATACATCTTATACACATTTTACAGACACAGTCTACTTTACAATAGTTCTTTCTTGTTTGTTCTTAGTCCTTCCTCTATTTCTGATGTCCATCCAGTTTGATTTCTATTTGTAACTGTGCTATTTCACAAAAGTTCCGAACCTATATACATTTTACAGATCCCGTATGTTTTACATTGTTTATCTTGTTATTAGTCCCACCCTTCAGCTCCATTCAACCCCTCCCATCTATCTCTCAACATCATCCATTTCGGGTTTCTATTTGCCATATATTTTTCAACTGTGCAGTGATGCTTCACAAAATAATTTAACCTTCCTATTCTCATAGCTTCTACAGATTGTAAATTAAAAATAAACATTTTTGCTAAAATAATTATTATATTATTGATTGATTGACTATGGCTTTTCAAATCACCCAGTATTGCTATCTGTAGCGTTAGTTCTAGGCAAATGTTGCAATTCTTCAGCCATTCCTGGACCTGTGACCAAAAACGAGCTACATATGGACAATACCAAAATAAATGATCTAATGACTCTGCCTCCTCACAACAGAATCTGCAGAGCTGGGAAGATTGTATACCCCATATATATAACATTCTATTAGTTGCAAGAATTTTGTATAGTAATTTAAATTGAAAAATTCGAAGTTTTGAATCCGGCGTTGTTTTGCGTATCAATTCATAAACCATGTGCCATGGAATGGGTACATCAAAAAATCTCTTCCCAACTATTTTGCAATTTATATGGCACAGCTGTCAGTTTTTTGGTCCTTAAATGAAATTGGTATATGTTTTTATTTATCACACTTTTCTTTAACCATTTATGTTCTTTAATACTGGGCCGACATACAAGTTCCTTACTTTTTCCCCTTCTACTTGCCTCTTCCATTTTTGTGGTAATGCTGCAATTAATTGGTTGTAATTTTGGGTAGAGCAGACATTTCCATATGTCTGTGTTAGCTGCATGTGTGACATAACTCCACCAGTCCAATTTATGATATCATTCACTAAAATGATACCTTTTTTTTTAAATTTCTTTGATAAATATTTTTTTTTTAATCAATTAGTATATTTGAATGTAACCACAATATTTGTTGTACTATTTGTTCCGTCCTTTCCGGTGGATTAAACTGAAATTGCAACCAACTTTCTAAGGCTTGTTTAAAAAATGATGATATTTTGGAGATTATTTCCTTTTCAAACAACCGAAAGTGAGCAGGTGTAATCTGAATAAAGGGAAAACGGCCCTTCTTGAACATAGAGAGAACCAGTTTGGATTTAAGTATAACTTTTGTATGACTGATGCCTTTAGTGAGAGGTCTAATGCTTTAATATTTAATAATTTCTGCCCTCCGAATTCATATTCGTTATATAAATAGGCCCTTTTAATTTTATCTGGCTTGCCGTTCCAAATAAAATGTAATATTTTTTGTTCATATAATTTAAAAAGCAGGTCACTAGGTGTAGGCAAAACCATAAGCAAATAGGTAAACTGTGATATGACTAAAGAGTTAATCAGGGTGATTTTTCCACAAATAGACAGGTATTTTCCTTTCCATGGTAGCAAGATCTTACCTATTTTTGCTAACTTTCTATAAAAATGTATTGGAGTGAGATTTCCATTTCTTTCTTTTGGGATTTATATACCGAGTATGTCCACATCTCCGTCAGACCATTTAATTGGTAAACTACATGGTAATGTAAAATGTGCATTTTTTTGTGATCCAATACGTAATATGGTACATTTATCATAATTTGGTTTTAATCCAGAGAGGATAGCAAAAGTATCTAGATCCTCTATGAGGCCGTAGAGAGACTCTAATTGTGGTTTTAAAAGAAAACATGAATCATCAGCGTACAATGACACCTTAGTTTTTAAGCCACGGATTTCTAATCCCATAATATTATTGTTTGATCTAATCTTAACAGCTAACATTTCGATGGCAATAATACATAGATATGCCGATAGTGGACAACCTTGTTTTACTCCTCTAGATAGTTTAAAACTTTCTGAGATGTAGCCATTATTTACTATTTTACACCTAGGGTTACTATACCTAACTTTAACCCATTTTATAAGAGATTCCCCAAAATTGAAATATTCTAGGCATTTATATATAAACTCCAGTCGTACTTTATCAGCCTTTTCAAAATCAGCTATGAAAACCAGGCCTGGTGTCCCCGATATTTCATAGTATTCTATTGTTTCCAGTACTTGTCTTATATTATCTCCAATGTATCGTCCATGTAAAAAACCTGTCTGATTAGGATGAATAATATCTGACAATACTTTTTTAATTCTATGCGCCAAGCATTTTGCTAGGATTTTTGCATCACAACACTGAAGTGTATGAGGTCTCCAATTTTTTTAATGGACTGGATCTTTATATATACCACTTTGTCTGAATACTTTCCGAAGGCACTGTATGTTGCACTATCCAGGTGTGGAAAGCTCTTAGAGACTTACCCAGAAAGACTGTAATTGCTGCCAAAGGTGCTTCTACAAAGTATTGACTAAGGGGTGTGAATAATTATGTAAATGAGATATTTCTTTATTTCATTTTCAATATATTTGCAAACATTTCTTAAAACATGTTTTCTCTTTTTCATTATAGGGTACTGTGTGTAGATGGGTGAGAAAAAAATCTATTCAATCCATTTTGAATTCAGGCTGTAACACAAGAAAATGTGGAATAAGTCAAGGGGTATGAATACTTTCTGAAGGCACTGTATATATTGTACTCATATTAAGCCTATGATTTTGACACTCATCTCTTTTGACTAATGCACTGGTATACTTTTCTAAGTACCTGAGGACCGAGGGAGTGGTTGTGGTGAGTTTAATTTGACATGCTTAGCTGGTTCTAGAGGAATCGTTCGACAAAGAAACCAACAAGGGAACTAAGACAGCGAGAGTTTGTAGATTAAAACCTACATGCTTTAAATTATTCATTTTAATATTTGATTTGAAGATACAGTTGAAGTTTACATACACTTAGGTTGGAGTCATGAAAACTCGTTTTTCAACCACTCCACAAATTTCTTGAGACGTGTTCTGTCTCCTAGAGATGAACGTACTTTGGTGCGAAAAGTGCAAATCAATCCCAGAACAACAGCAAATGACCTTGTGAAGATGCTGGAAGAAACAGGTACAAAAGTGTGTGTGTGTGTGTGTGTGTGTGTGTGCGCATCTGCCTGCTTATTATATTCAAATGCATTTGTTAATGTATTTGATTATGTCTGGAAACAACACTTTTCATTATGTTGAGGTGCCATTTGTAATTAACTGAAAACTGTAGGTCAATTCATTATGAAGTTTCACAATATGTTTCTTGGCAAGCTGTGTTATTTGTAAGAAAGACAGAAATAAAAAGCCATAGTGATAGACAGTACTGTACAACAGAGTGTGTGGTCATATACATAAAGGTCCAAAAGTATTTGGACAGTGACAATTGTTTTGTTGTTTTGGCTCTGTACCCCAGCACTTTGGATATGAAATTATACAATGATTATGTAGAATAGAATATGTTTCTAAACATTTCTACATTAATGTGGATGCTACCATGATTACGGATAATCGTGAATGAATTAATGATGAGTAAGAAAGCTAGAGGCATAAATATCATACCCCCCCAAAAATTATACCCTCCCCTGTTATTGGTAATGGTGAGAGGCTAGCATGTCTTGGGAGTATGACCTTTGGTGCAGGATAGATAGCTTGCCTTTGGAACATTCTCCGCATATTTAAGGAACATGACAAACCTTGGTGTTTCATTACTTTAACAGAACGTTTCCTAAAAGTTCAAACATGGTTACATTTCATTTAAATGTTTTTAATGTTCTAGGAACGTTCTCTAACTGGTTTAACATTGGGAATGTTCTCAAATAGTTCAGAGAACGTTAAGAAACAATGTTCTTCTGTGGGAATTTCAGTACTTCGGCATAACGTTTCCTACAGGTTTCCTCATGGTTCTATTTCAAGACATGTTCTCAAATTGTTCCAAGAACGTTAACAAAACTATCCATAAAAGACTTTAGTAACGTTCAGAGAACATTCTAAGAATGTTATTTGAATACTTAAGCATTCCATTATCGCAATCAACAAAACTATCTTCTATCTAGTTGTGAGTTTAGGTGTGTTGGACACGCCCACCTGATCTTAGTGAGTGTTTGTTTCCTTTGAAATGGGGTCTGTTTGAATAGACCAGGGCTTTCCGACCCTGTTCCTGGAGCGCTACCGTTTTATAGGTTTTCGCTCCAACGCTAATCCAGCACACCTGATTCTAGTAATTAGCTGTCTGATAAGCTGAATCAGGTTAGTTACAACTGGGGTTGGAGCGAAAACCTACAGGCGGGTAGCTCTCCAGGGACAGGGAACAGTTTGCATCAAAAAACATGTCATGCTAGCTCCATTCTGGTGGCGCAGTGGAGTAATTTCATAGACAGAGAACAGAAGATCATAGGTTCATATCGCACTGATGCCATGTCACAATAAAAAATACATGTGTTCGCATGATTAATGCCTATCTGGGGTTGGAGTTAAAAAAAGATAACCCAAAATAAGCTAGCAGTGTTATTAAGTCTTATTGAAACATTCAGTAAAAGTTAAGGAAGTTATAAAAATAATAACTCAAAATAACCTAACATTTACGTTGTCAAAACGTGAATAAGATTTTCTCAGAACCTGCCTGCAACATAAAAATAGACGTTCCCAGAACAGGCAACATTTTCACTGCTGTTTTCAGAACGTTAAACAACTTTCAGATTTACGGTCAGGAAATGTATAGCTTCGTTCCAACAACTTCCAAGGAACCAAATGTGCTAGCTGGGCATGTAGGGATTCACAGCTCTGAGACATTGAAAACCTGGGCTGGGTGGGGTGTTTTAAGGAGGGAAGCAGAGGCCATGTGAGGACTCCCAGGATGCGTCCTGATTGTCCACCCTTCTCCCCAAGTGTGCACTTCCCATCATGAATAAAACAATCTTAGATTGATGTAAGTATTGGCTGGAGAGAGATTCCACCATTTTTTCAATTCTTGACTGGAATTGTGCAAGTGCACACTTGGAGAAAAGGGCAGAGAATTGTGACTGTAGCCCCAGTCTCTAGGGGTTGTCTTCACTTGTTATTCCTCCAGAATCACACAAACTAACATACAGCTAAGTGAGGGCAAACTTGGGAGAATCTCAATTGTATATCTGTGATCGAGGGACAGAGAACACAAGGATTTAAGGAAATACAATTGAAATCCAACTTAACTTATTGGATAATGCTGTTAAATCATTGGTTTGGTCTGACTTTATGGTAGATGGGACTAAGATCAAGTGTTTTGGAGGCTGTAGTGATGGTTGCACTTCCTTGCAAAATACGTAATTCATTAAATATGGGGCGGCAGGTAGCCTAGTGGTTAGTGCGTTGGGTTGCTGGATCGAATCCCCGAGCTGACAAGGTAAAAATCTGTCGTTCTGCCCCTGAACAAGGCAGTTAACCCACTGTTCCCCAGTAGGCCGTCATTGTAAATAAGAATTTGTTCTTTATTTAATTAAATGACTTGCGTAGTTAAATAAAGGTTAAATAAAAATGTATTCTATTAGCAATGGTGTAAAGTACTGAAGTAAAAAGACTTTAAAGTACTACTTAAGTCATTTTTTTATGTATCTGTACTCTAATTTACAATTTATATTTTTGGCAACTTTTCCTTTTACTTCACTACAGTCAAGCATCGATAAAAATGTCACCAGAATAATACCCACTATTTATTGGAATGGAGCATCAAGATCACCTTGCACTTTCACAACCCTGTAAAGTTCATCATCACTTAATTCATCTGTAGCCTGATAAACTGCATTGGTAGGACCACACTTTACTTTATTTTGACGGTTGTTATATCAATATTTCCACCGCCATTTCTCGCATAATTAATTTTACCGACACAAAAAGATCCCACCATGTTGAACGAACAAATGTCAGCATTTATATAATTGTACCAAAACGACCTGTTTCCATCACAGCTGACGTCATTTTTTTTTATACGGTATGGCTTTAATCTCAAAAAAACTGTGGATAGAAATGTGGTTAATGATTTTTTTTTATATGCATCTCCCATTTGGCATGTCTCTTGTGATGTGGTTCACAGCAGCACTGACGGATGTGTTGACTTGACAACTGCACTGGAGTTTAGAATGACCCTTACCCCCCTTTTTGTTCCATGCTGGCTGAAGACCTAGCTAGCCAGTAACTAGCTAACACCAGACAGAGATGAAAGGCACATTTTGGCACCAGTAGAGTAGCTATCTAGCTACATAAACCACGCCCCCTCAGAAACCATGCCTTCACCAATGTTGGTTACAAGGCGGTAGTTATTTAAATTAGGTGAGAGATTATCATGTTACCATTGGTGTATTAAAATGAGAGTTAAGGTGATGTCACCTTGTCCTAGATTTCTGCCTAAATAAACATACCCAAAAGTAACTGCTATTCATGTGTAATTACATGATTCTGACATGCAAACACTTAAGTAAAAAATACTTCAAAGTAGTACTTAGGTAGTTTTTGGGGTTATCTGTACTTTACTTTACTGTTTATATTTTTGACAACTTTTACTTCACTACAGTCCTAAAGAAAATGTTGTACCTTTTACTCCGTACATTTTCCCTGACACCCAACAGTACTCGTTACATCATGAATGCTTAGCAAGACAGAAAATGGTCCAATTCGCACACTTATCAAGAGATCATCCCTACTGCCTCTGATCTGGCGGACTTACTAAACACAAATGCTTTGTTTTTAAATGATTTTGGAGTGTGACCCTGTCTATCTGTAAATAAAATACAAATTGTGCCATCTGGTTTGCTTAATATAAGGACTTTTTTATTATTTGTACTTTTACTTTTGATACTTAAGTATATTTTAGCAACTACATTTACTTTTGATACTTAAGTATATTTAAAACCAAATACTTTAAAACTTTTACTCAAGTAGTATTTTACTGCGTGACATACTTTTACCTGAGTCATTTTCTATTAAGGTATCTTTACTTCTACTCAAGTATGAGAATTGAGTACTTTTTCCACCACTGTCTATTAGTATGGATTTTAAGGATGTTTTCTTTGACCTTGAGTTCAGAAAGGGGATCAATGGGAATTTATTATAATGTGGCCAGTTTGGCCTATGTGCACTTGTAAAAAAAAAAAATCAAAAAGGGATTCTAATGATTTTCCAAAAAATCCTATGTTTTGTCTAGACGGGCCAGTCGAGGTGGTGGGAGCAGGAGATCCCCATGGAGGGAGCAATTGCCATGGGCGAGCTGATCACCCACAACCTGACGGAACTCATCAAGCCCGAGGCCTACCTGGTCCGCCTCACCCCCATCACACGCTTCGGAGAGGGAGACTCCACAGACAGAATCATCAGATACAGTGGTGAGCAGAAATCATTCTGTCTAGTTGGACTGTACATACTGTCCAACTAGATTCTGTGTATGCTCACAATTTTGTATTGTAGTATACTAATGTACTTGACCCTCAGCATTGTACAGACTTCAGTAGGGACTAGCATGGCCATGTATGCGCACAATTGAGTATTGTATTATTGTATATTGTACACAATGTATGTGACCCTCAGCATTGTACTGTAAAGACAGAATGTTCTTCAGTAAGGACTAGTGCCATATGTGACATGGGCATAATGTTCTATGTAGACCAGGGGTGTCAAACATATGGCAGGCTGGTTTGAGTAAAACAAAAAAAACTAAAAAAATGGGAGGGGGACAAACTCAATATACTTTAAAATGACCAAAACCAAATCTGTGTCGAAATGATAATGGACCTACATTCATACAGTTTCTCGACTGTGTCCAGCTCGCTAATAATCAACTAAAGGAAAGATGGACACTCAGTGAGTGTCAAAAATTAAATAAATAAAAAATGGATAGAGGACTATGTTTTTGAAATTTTGATGGCGTGGAAATATAACACATTTTCAGTGCGGCCCTCCGGACCTTATTGAAGACCATATGCATACCCAGGAGAAAATGTACACTGCTCAAAAAAATAAAGGGAACACTTAAACAACACAATGTAACTCCAAGTCAATCACATTTCTGTGAAATCAAACTGTCCACTTAGGAAGCAACACTGATTGACAATAAATTTCACATGCTGTTGTACAAATGGAATAGACAACAGGTGGAAATTATAGGCAATTAGCAAGACACCCCCAATAAAGGAGTGGTTCTGCAGGTGGTGACCACAGACCACTTCTCAGTTCCTATGCTTCCTGGCTGATGTTTTGGTCACTTTTGAATGCTGGCGGTGCTTTCACTCTAGTGGTAGCTTGAGACGGAGTCTACAACCCACACAAGTGGCTCAGGTAGTGCAGCTCATCCAGGATGGCACATCAATGCGAGCTGTGGCAAGAAGGTTTGCTGTTTCTGTCAGCGTAGTGTCCAGAGCATGGAGGCGCTACCAGGAGACAGGCCAGTACATCAGGAGACGTGGAGGAGGCCGTAGGAGGGCAACAACCCAGCAGCAGGACAGCTACCTCCGCCTTTGTGCAAGGAGGAGCAGGAGGAGCACTGCCAGAGCCCTGCAAAATGACCTCCAGCAGGCCACAAATGTGCATGTGTCTGCTCAAACGGTCAGAAACAGACTCCATGAGGGTGGTATGAGGGCCCGACGTCCACAGGTGGGGGTTGTGCTTACAGCCCAACACCGTGCAGGACGTTTGGCATTTGCCAGAGAACACCAAGATTGGCAAATTCGCCACTGGCGCCCTGTGCTCTTCACAGATGAAAGCAGGTTCACACTGAGCACATGAGCACATGTGACAGACGTGAAAGAGTCTGGAGACGCCGTGGAGAACGTTCTGCTGCCTGCAACATCCTCCAGCATGACCGGTTTGGCGGTGGGTCAGTCATGGTGTGGGGTGGCATTTCTTTGGGGGGCCGCACAGCCCTCCATATGCTCGCCAGAGGTAGCCTGACTGCCATTAGGTACCAAGATGAGATCCTCAGACCCCTTGTGAGACCATATGCTGGTGCGGTTGGCCCTGGGTTCCTCCTAATGCAAGACAATGCTATACCTCATGTGGCTGGAGTGTGTCAGCAGTTCCTGCAAGAGGAAGGCATTGATGCTATGGACTGGCCCGCCCGTTCCCCAGACCTGAATCCAATTGAGCACATCTGGGACATCATGTCTCGCTCCATCCACCAACGCCACGTTGCACCACAGACTGTCCAGGAGTTGGCGGATGCTTTAGTCCAGGTCTGGGAGGAGATCCCTCAGGAGACCAGCCGCCACCTCATCAGGAGCATGCCCAGGCGTTGTAGGGAGGTCATACAGGCACTAGGAGGCCACACACACTACTGAGCCTCATTTTGACTTGTTTTAAGGACATTACATCAAAGTTGGATCAGCCTGTAGTGTGGTTTTCCACTTTAATTTTGAGTGTGACTCCAAATCCAGACCTCCATGGGTTGATAAATTTGATTTCCATTGATAATTTTTGTGTGATTTTGTTGTCAGCACATTCAACTATGTAAAGAAAAAAGTTTTTAATAAGAATATTTCATTCATTCAGTTCTAGGATGTGTTATTTTTTTGAGCAGTGTATTTTGACACATGTAGACTATTAGCATTGATTACTATGTCCTATCCTAGCCCTGTATGGATGTTGTCATAATTACACAGTCATGTAAACATGTCTTGAAGAAAATATCACAGTAAGAGCCACTCAGACGCTGTCATATTTTGTGAGTATTTATATGATAATAGGGACCCCTACTGGTTAGGAAAATATAATTACATAGGTCACTGACTGAGTAAAAGTGTATTTAAAAGGAGGAAGTAAAGCATTATCATCGTCGAAGGGCAGACAAACTTCAAAGTATCAGGAGTCATCCATGAAGGATTTCAGCCGAGGGTACAAACTTAAAGGAATTTTGAATGAAATGCAATTGTAATGTAGTTGGGGTGCGGATTTTAATTACCTATCTGTTATTACTGGTCTTTATGTAGACAACGTTCCACGTCAGAGAAGAATCATTGTCTATTTAACTGGTGTTTATCTATCTTTCACTCTCATTTACTGTTTTGTCTCAATCCATCCTCTTTTTGGTACATTCTTACAAAGGGAATGAAAAGAGTCACAGAAAATGTCGGCCCAATCCACCTCTTCAACAAATTAACTCCTTTCAAGACTGGACAACAGGCTGCGGAATTAGAATTACAGCCTGAGCATTGCTTCAATAGTTCAACACCAACACAGATGGACGCGCTTGTAGTGCAGCACTACAACACAAGAAACAATTCTGTCCAGGTTTTGAGACCTCTATCTCCCAGGCATGAATAGCCTGGGTCTATGCTAGTTCCACCCTTTGAAATCCACGCCTGGTGCAAACCTACAGCTGTCAGCCCTAGCATGTGAAGTATGCACGCACGCAGCCAGCTAGTTCCACCTTGTAGAAACACAAAATTACAGTCTGGTGACGAGTTGCTCTGACTAGCAAGCAAACACGACAGTTCACTGACCTTCTGCACTAATTGGATGCTTCCAGCCTATTTGATCTAATTATGTGTTCTCTGTGCCCAGGTGAGGTGAGGTAATAGCAGCACTAGAGTGCATATCTCTCCATCCACCCACTTATTATCCTGTTTTTAGGGGGGAGTATGCTATATGTTCCATTTCAGAGGTCTGAAACTCCCGGCCCTCGGCCAAAATCAGCCCCCAGGGTGCTTATTTGTGGCCTGCAGACCTGTAGTTTGAGACGATGCTATATGCTGTATCCATGTTATGGTTGTTGCCCATACTGACAGGCCCATACTGACTTGACATTGCCCATACTGACTTGACATTTCAACCTCTACCCTGCGGTCTCCTCTTAACAGTGTTTAAGGTCCCGCGTGACCATAGGTTGTGGTGCAACTACGACATCGGGACTCAAAAGGTCGCCGTTGAAGCAGTGACACACTTAACCCATCGGTGTACAGTTTTAAGCCCATGGGAAAGCACATTTTATTGTATACAGGAATGTCTATACTGTATTGACCAGTATGAGACCCTTATACTCCTCACACAATTATTTCGGTTATATTAAACTCTCCAAATACAATTTATACCACCACTAAGGACATTGGTAAGGGAATGTTTGTAAGTTAATGTACGACTATTCCCTTACGCCCCTATTTAGACTGACTTGTGACTTATTGAGATTAATATTCATCTTTGAATGTGCCTGTTGGTTCTCCTTTCAATGAGTTTGTCTCATAGAGCTATTAAGCCGGCAGTTACGACCTGTGGCAAAGGTTGAGTTTTGTTTGTTAAACAAGATTTGCAATGGCTGCAGTTCAAATGCATGCTCGGGATGGTGCCAAACAAATTGGCAAACCAATGGGGGAAAATATAATTGCTCAGTCATCTCATATTATACAATAAAATGCTCAAAACTCACACACACACTAAGGGCCTGTGGATAACATTTATTTGAATATGAGAGAACATTCTGACACATGATTGTTCACATAAGATGATACCGTGACCTGAAATATTGAGATTTATTTTCGTTGGTTTTCTCCAGTGATACAACATAGTACTTCAATGATTTGCAGATTATCTGACAATCAACAGATGATTCCTCCAAATGTACCTGACCTGAAACGTTTAGTCTCCCTCTGCATGAGTTGCATCAAGATTACACAAAGCACACTAACATCAAATGACCTCTTTTTGCATATTTGTTAATTTTGTAAACCAGAACCTGGACTGTTTTAATCACTACAGTTTAAAATCTGAGGAGTGCTCTGAATAACTTTTGGTTACACATTATACCTGTGTAGCAAGACTTTACACTGTAATTACCCTTCTAACAACATTGTATTAACTTGTCATTATATTATACATTAGTAACTGCATTTTAATTGCATGAGGAAATACCAAAGGGCACCTTCAAACTTGTTCCCAAACTTTCCTGCCTTTTGTTTATTCCTTGACACTGTACACAGGCTCTTAAACTAAGAAATGATACTGAGCTTGATGACAAAACCATTAGTTGGTTTAGCATCAGATAGGCTACTGCTGTACATCATTAGAAAACGTTAGATACCGTTGTATATCACCGGGCAGAGCTTAAGTTGCTGTAATCATAAATCAGAAACATTGCTTGGTGAAGGTGGCCTTTGAAAGCAAGCTAGACAGGGAGATTATTGCATGTAGCCTATATAGGGAATACAGCAATAAATTATTGCACTGTTCAGATTCATTGTCTTATATCAGATGATTTTATTTTTTATGTAACCTTTATTTAAGTAGGCAAGTCAGTTAAGAACAAATTCTTATTTACAATGTTGGCCTACACCGGCCAAACCCGGACGACGCTGGGCCAATTGTGCGCCGTCCTATGGGACTCCCAATCACGGCCGGTTGTGATACAGCCTGGAATATAAACCAGGGTGTCTGTAGTGACGCCTCAAGCACTGAGATGGAGTGCCTTAGACGCTGTGCCACTCAGGAGCCCAGATAGAGCTTCTATTCTGCCAGTATTTCTGGAGTTTGACCATGTGCATGACAACTAGCTTATATGTGTCCATTAGCTTGCTAAAGTAATTCGTAGCTAGTCACTTCATATGAATAGGAAGCTAACCTGTACACATTCAATGCTGAACACCAAACGGTTCCTCCATAAGCTAGCTAGAAAGCTACTTTAGCGACATTATTTTATCACATTAAAGCCGCTAGCGCAGCCTGTTCTGCCACGAGTCAGTAGCTTCCCGTCAGCTCATCTGCTGCTGCGCTCAACTGACCCAAATGTTAGTGGTTGCAGATAATTTTAACAGGGCCTAGACACAACTTTGTTTATATTTTCTTGCCAATTGAATTGGAAAGTATTAAATCACTGTCATGTAATTTTGCTATCTATTCTGCCTATTTGATAGATAGTCATACAAGAGCGCAGTCATATAAAAAAACAGGAACTATGTTTTCATTTTTGAATGGCAGATGCTCTGGAATCCCCAAATGTTGTTCCACAAGACAGATCTGACATAAGACAATGCCCCAGGTTGTTGTTGCTCTGAGAAAGCATTTAGCTAGGCTAAGTGCAGGTATTAAGATAAGGGCCTTGTAACAGTGCTTGTGTCGTAAGCCTAAAATGAATTGACCTTGGATTCTGTAAGAAGATGATGAGCATTATCCTGGAGCCAGATCTGTTTGTGTTCATAGGACTTGGCAAGACAACACAAGCAGGTCTGGGACCTGGCTAGTTGAGCATTATTTCTCACAGAAATATGCTGTAGTACAGCGGTGTGCGTTTAGTGTTGTTAGATGACTGTAGATAATGATCGTGTATGACTGGAGGTAATTGCTCAGAAATGTATGGAGATCTGATTCTGGCGTCCCATATATGTACAGTAGCATACTAGCATTGCACCTTTCGATTCCAACGTGCAGTGGCACTGCGTACAATTGTGTCCTCTGGATAACAGCATTCAAGGCCCGAGGACATGCCAGGGCAGCCACTTCAGTGTGATACACTGGGTCATCTTTCGTAACCACAAGTGTTGGTGTTCGAGTTACAGTATGTGTTTTTCTCTGAGCAACTTTAGCCTCAAGAATCGTGTTTGCTTCTTGCTCACACCGTAAATATTGTACAGCAGCTGATTGATGAATAAAACAAGGATATTCAGATGGTCTCATGAAGTGACGCCTACAAGAGAAAAGCAGAATGTACAAAAACATGTATTTTTTATGTACGCTTACGAAAACGTGTTCGTGCAACTACCTAAGCCTTCCAGATATGTAGTCTATCCTACACGACGAGCGAAAGAGAGATGCACCAATTTGAATGTGTATTTAACGATGTTGATAAAATGTGCGTTTTCCACCGTCGCCTCCCAGCCTATTTCCTCCCTACACCCCTCCCTGCCTCTGTAGTCCTAATCGCTGTCTTGCTGAACCGAGTGCACAGAGCCTATCAATTAGAGTCAGTGCTAATGGAGAGCATGTTTCCAAACTAGCAGCATCTGCTCCTCTCCACCAAGGCAACCTCCTCCTCACTCAATTTGGAAACAGCTGGGTGGTTTAGTAGTGGGGGAAGTGAAACTTCCCGATGCATAATTGGCTTCAATATTGCAGCTCTGAAAGGGGAAAACTATGTAAAAAAAACGGGCAAATAATGAAAATCTGATGCGATTTGCCACAAAACCACCCACCCACACCTCCATATTATACAGTTGCCCAAATGACAATCATTTGATGCCGGCGCATGCATTTACATGTTTTAGTCCCCAATACGAAATAAATCAATTGGCGGTTCTCTTTACAATGGGATAATTTCTATGCAATTTATTTTGTACAGACTTCATTTTAATAATAGCACCTTCTTCCCTTGAACATCTGCTGTTGTTTTTGTTTTTCGAATGTGTCATTGTTTTTGCGTTCATATCAGGCAGCTAGCCTAGTGGTTAGAGCGTTGGACTTATAACCGAAAGGTTGCAAGATCGAATCCCCGAGCTGACAAGGTACAAATCTGTCGTTCTGCCCCTGAATAAAGCAGTTAACCCACTGTTCCTAGGCCGTCATTGTAAATAAGAATTTGTTCTTAACTGACTTACCTAGTTAAATAAAAGGTAAGATAAACATCTAATAAATCATCATTAGTCTATTCAATGGGCCTCCGGCTGTACTTCTCTTGGGCCGCACTGATCAGTTACACCACCAAATGGACACACTGTTTACTCTAGTGCAGATGGCTCACCATGAAAGTTTACAGCCTGAATACATCTCCCAAACTCCTACTGTGCTTGAAGAATGCTTTCTCTACAGATTAGGTTCTGGGAGTTGATTGGTTGAAATTGGGATCAATTTCAGGTCAACTATCTCCACGGCACATTGTTGCGAAACCTCTGCCCAGCATGCAGTTCTGCCCTCATTGGGATTGGGGAAGGACTCAGCCGCTGTTCCTGGCGAGCGCAGATAGGGAAGGTGGTGAATTAAATTAAGAAAGATGCAGGTCTGTATAGTTCACTTGAGCATTGTGCTTCCTCTCTTCCATTATACCTCTGCAGTATATAAGCCCTCTCTCTCTCCAGATGATGAGAGGGAATGATGGCACCTCACTACTCCCTTGTACTTTGCCGCAAATTAGACTGCAGGGACAAACAAAGTAGTTATTCATTTTTATATTTCCACACAACACTTTTAAAGAGAGTAGAAATTAAGTTTTTCAGAAGTTTGAACACCTAAATGATTTAAGTCTCTTGTTTTTTCTTTCAGCACCAGTCAACCCTCACTTGAGTAAGTATCACTCCTATGAATGCTATGACTACCTTAGGCATTTTGATCGAAATATTTAATAAGCCAAGCCAACCATAATGTTTTAGTTAACACAGGCCATAGATAAACACAAAGAAGTGAAGAGTTTTAATATGTAATACACAGTTTATTCATGTTAATCATCAATCGCAATACACAGGTCCTTAATGTCCAACATTATTACCTATTAATACATTCTTCATAAAGCATTTTAAGCCCCTTTTGTAATCTGTAGTAACGTGTTTGAAAATGCATAACATCTATTTTTCCTGACCTGTGCAGTAGCATCTAAATGTATTCTCTGTGTGTCTTCCCCACCAGGAGAGTTCCAGTGCAGCTTTGAAGATGAGGCCGTGTGTATGTTCACCCAAGACAAGACGGATGACTTTGACTGGACCCGACACAGCGCCGCCACCAGAGACACCAAGTACACGCCCAACACCGGGCCCAGCAGTGACCGAGCGGGCTCCAAGCAAGGTTAGCACACACACAAATATACACACACACACATGCACACTCTTGCCCAAGAATACACAACACTGGGCTCTATCTTTCAACTCATTTCTCCATTCTGTTCTGCTCTCATGTAGTGGACAATGATGGGATGACATATCAGGAAGTCGATTGGTTATTGTCAAGTTTTGACCTCTTTCTTGTGCAATTCCCCACTTGAAAAGGACAGTCCCTCCACATGAAGATTTTAACTGGATTTCACTCAATAAACAGCCATGGAATCAGTTGTTTGTCTTTTATTTACCATTCTTTGGTTGGCAGTAAACAGGTGAAAAAACTCAAAAAAGAGATGACAAATACAAGTTATTATTTGAGTTGACAGCCTAATTAAATACACAAAATTATCCACATTCACCTCAGATAAACATATTTCTGCCATTATAAAATACAAGGTTTCCACTTTTAAGCAAATGTTTCCCAAAATAGAAACCCACCATTTTTAATCAAATGAGCAGAATCAGTATATTTTTATCTAAATTTGCATTTTAGCCAAATACATTCAAAATATTTTTAGTAGTAAAAAATTACATTTATTTTCTAATCAGTAGTTTTAAGCAGACAAATCTTACATTTTTTAGCCAAAGATTTTTTAGACTATACATTTGTTACTGAATTAAGAACTTGGTTTACTAAGATTTCTACAAAGTTTAAATTACTTTTAACCATTTTCAAACAAGTTCTTTGTCAACAATGAATTTGGCTCTTCTTACTTTTCCTTTATACCCCACAAACAACATTTGAAGTTATAAATACCACTGCAAAAGTCCTATCAAAGTTAAGAGTTAAGAGTCTGTGTTTTCCAGAGTATCATTAGCAGTGCACTGCTTAAGTCAGTCTAGCCAAGCATGGCCAATATGGCGCTTACCGGCTGTCTTTCACAGTTTTGTGGAAGGCTTGGACTTGCACAGTCACCTTGATCACAAAGATGAAGTTTCCTTGATCTTGTGGTGTTATAAATGCTCCTTTCACTGCGGTCTAAAGACAACAGCAGAGCCAGGTGCTGGCACGCCCAGATTGCCTGGAAGATTTGTTCCACCTGGTTCACCACTGATTGAAGGAGGAGGAGTTTCACCACTGAGGAGCTCCCAGGCAGTTTGTCAGCACACCTCCCACTCAATCTTCCCACGGGAACCGATGGAAAGATCGTAAATCAGCACCTACATACTGCCGGTCAGCTCCGAGTTTGATCCTCAACTGGTAGCAAGACAACCAGGCGTCGAACATCTCTGTGCAGGACTGTGGTTTGCGTAGCTTCTTTCAGGACTTTGGCCGATGGCCGGTTTAGTGCGGGTTTTGTGACAGGAAGGCAGGAGCTTTGGACCACTTTGACGTTCACGTCTCGAACAATGCCCTTAGCATCTGGATTAACGCTCACCACCCGTCCTAGCTTGAATTGGCCCCTCACTGCATTTTGGTCACACAACCAGACAATATCTCCGACAGCAACGTTGCGATATGAAGTGTGCCATTTACTTCTCAGAAATAAGTTTGGGCCGGCAAGCTGGCTCCAAGACCTCCAGAACTTGTTGACCTGGTTCTGCATCTCTCTGAGTCTCTTGTAAGGGTAGTTCGCAAAGTCAAATGTTCTGATCTCACCGCTTGGAGAGGCTCGGCCCAGGAGAAGTGTGTTGGGTGACACATACTGCACGCTTTCTTCATGGCTCTGCACCCTGGCATCTATTGGGCATTCGTTGGCAAGGTTTGCAGCAAGTTGTAGTGTTGTCTGAAGCTCGCTGTAGCTAAGGCCAGTGTTGTTGCCCAGGCTCTGCAGTGCCTTCTTGAGAATGCGAACAGCGGCTTCAGCAGCCCCATTGCGGTGAGGTGAGTCAGCAGGGTGAATTGTCCACTCCCATTTGGTACCTTTTTGAGCCGAAATCTCTTCTATTGAAGTTCTATTCTGAGCATCCAGGAACTGGTACAGCTCTCTTAGGACAGGTTTGGCGCCGATGAAGTTTGTCCCCGGGTCGGACCAGATCTTTCTTGGGTGCCCTCTAATTGCAGTAAAGCGTTGGTAAGCCATCAAGAAGCTCTCTGTCGACATTGTGTTGACCAGGTCTGCATGAATTGCCCTGCTGGCCATACAGCTGAAGACGACACCCCACACTTTCATTGAGACCCGTTTCTTGATGTCATCTTTGACAAGGTACGGTCCGAAGAGGTCGACTGTAGTGAACTCGAAAGGAGCTGCAGGTGTGGCTCTTTCAGCAGGTAAGTCAGCCATTACCTGTTCGCACCTTCTTGCTCTTGACTTTTTGCAGAAAAGGCAGTTATCCACTACTTTTTGGGAAATTTTTCTTCCTTGGATGACCCAGGCTTTCCTCCTCATTTTCAGCAGGGTTGCAGCCACACCTTCATGACCCTCATCGTGCGCCTCCCGTGCCAATAAAGTAGAGACCCATGCATTGAAAGGCAGAAGGGGGACTGCAGCGCCATCCTCCCTGAAGCCATGGATTCTCCCACCGCAGACTAGTAACCCAGATTCTGGCTCTCTGTACACAACCAAGCGGTCCGTAGTGGTAGTTGGGAACGTCACCCCCTCTTGAGCAGCAAGATAGATGTCTCTTATTGCCTCTTGACGTTCTGTGGCGGTGATAACTCCTTTTGTGGGAATCGCCTCCCACTTTGGGGTCTCGATGGACTTTGTTGCAGATCTAAACTTTTTGGCGGCTCTCCAGATAAAAGCAACAGTCTTGATTAGACACTTTAGGCTACTAAAGCGCCTCTCATCCACCAAGTTTAGGACAGCTGCACCAGCAGGAAATCGTCCCACAAGACTTGGAAGACTTCTTTTCGCTTGGGCTCTGGTGAGTGCTGCCACAAATGACTTCTTTTGCATATTGTTAATGCTCTCTCGAGCTGTCACAGACACATCTTTTGTCGACATAATTGGCCACTCGCTCTCTGGAAGATATAGAAACTCTGGCCCTTGCTGCCACTCTGAATGGGCATCAAGTTCCTTTGGCCCAGCTCCTCGAGTGATAATGTCGCCTATGTTGAGTGGTCCAGGGATCCGCCACCAGTCCTGTAGCCGTGTGCTCTCTTGGATCTCTCCAATTCTATTAGCGAAGAAAGTCTGAAATCCATAGCTTTCTCGCTGGATAGCTCCAAGAACAGTCTGACTGTCTAACAAATGGTACCACCTTTTTATCTGGATCTGGGTATGCTGTTCAAAGTACTTTTTCAGGCGGCTTGCAAAGACTGCACCGCAAAGTTCTGCTTTGACTGCATCCCCCTTCTGGTCTAGTGGTGTCAGCTTTGCTTTTGACTCCACTAGTCGAATTGTTAATTGTTTGTTGCAGTTCCACCGCAGGTAGAGGACAGCACCATAGGAGCTTTCACTGCCATCTGAAAAAGTGACAGCGACTGGTTCAGTTGTTGCCTTTGGTGGAGTAAGAGCTCTTGGGAACATTACTTTGCTTAGCTGGACGTACTCCTCAAAAATTCCAATTGCATCTTTGCGGAGCTCATCCGACAGGGGAAGGTCCCATGTGTCCTTGACCATGCTGCACTTTGATTTTGCCTCTTGGAATGCCCTTCGGACCAAGATAGCCCCTCTTTGCTTTGATGGCGTTAGTCAGGCCAACTGGGTCGTACAAACCAGCAACTTGACTCAGCAGTTCACGTCTTGTCAGCGGGTCTGGTGTCTGTGCTCGTACTTCTTCTAGCAGTAAGTCTTGCCCAAGTCTCATCTTTTTCTTCCGCCTGGAGAAGTTGACCCTCACCATGACATGCAACATGTCTTCATCCACAATGTAGCCGAGACCGAGCTGCCTTGTTGTCTTCCTCCTTAAGCTGATTTGGCAGGACAACAATATTTGGTGATGCCTTTTCTCTTTCTCCTTTATTTTGGCCTGAGAAGACCCAAGGCTTCAGTGCAAACCCTCCTGCTTTTAGAATCAGCTCCACATTCTTTGTGATGACTTCGAGTTTTTCACGGCAGTTGTGGGATGTCAAGATGTCATCGACGTAGCTGTGCTCATGTAATACTTGGCATTCATCTGTGAGGTGGCTGAATTGAGGCAGGTTAGCCGTCTCCCTCATGGCCAGTTGTGCTATGCACCCTGCTGGCTTGTCCCCGATATTCACTCTGGTTATGGCGTATTGTTCCACCTCATCGCCCTCTGAATCCCGCCACAAGAACCGGTGTAGATGGACTTCCCTCTCCTCGAGCCACACAGAATTGTACATTTTTCTGACGTCTCCTAGAGCGGCGTAGGAGCCTTGGCGGAACTTGAGGAGGACAGCTCGAATCGGATTGAGAACGTCAGGGCCTTTCATCAGAAGGTCATTGAGACTTTGGCCTTTGTACTTCTGACTGCTGTTCCAGACAAGTCTTACCGGAGTTGTAACAGAGTGGGGGTTGGGTGCGATAAGATGACTAATATACCAGACAGGTCCATTCCAGTTGGTTAGATCCTCTTTGGTCAGCTTTCTTGCAGCCCGGCGGTCAACCATTTCGTGGACTTGAGCACCATAGGCTTTTTTCCACTGCGGTTCTTTGGCGAGCTGTCTCTCTGTTCTGAGAAAGGTTGCCTCCACTGCTTTTATGTTGTTTGGCAATGTAGATGGGTCAATGAGCCATGGATACCTTGCATGCCAGTGTGGACTATCACTGTGGTCATCAGCACCAACATAAGTCAGGCCACCCTTAACAACTTCCAGCTCCCTTTCTTCAGCCAGAGTCATTTCTTTGCCACCAAGTTGACAACTGCCGCAGCGACATCCTCCACATTTTGGGGTGCAGGGGGCGCCAATGCTATCCCATCTCCACCACTCAATAAAATCCCGAGTGGAAATAGCAGAATAAGAAGACTTGATGGTAGGTTTGGCGCAGATATGTTCTTCATACATCAATGCTGCTGTTCTCATGGATCTGGCGAAGTGCGCTCTGGACTGGTGTGCTGTAACTGTAGCCTCTTCAAACAGACCAGGGTGTGTCCCTGCAATTGTCTTTCCCAATGGCCCATCCCATAGTACAAGGTCCCCAACGGTGCGTATTTTCTGTGGGACCAGTCGCCCTTCCTTATGGCTTATCAAAAGCTGTATCTGTCTTGGTCTAACAAGTTCATTTTGGGGGACATCTGGAAAGAATTTTTGGAGTCTTTTGGCTGTCACATGTTTGTGAATCTCTGCAATGCTGTCCAAACCATAGCAGAGGAGTTGGTGGGATCTGACATTGCCTTGCTCTGTGCGGACCCGGATCTTTAGGAGGTACCGTTTTGTGGTGACTTGAACTTTCATTCCTCCCACACCATGGACAACAAGGGTTATGGCTTCACTTCTAAGGTTCAAACGATCAGCTGCATCATGAGTTATATAGTTTGTATCCGATGCCAGGTCGATCAAAGTCCCAACTTTTTGTCCTGCATTGGCCGTGACCTCTAAGAGCATCATGATGACTGGCCACTCCACTATTCCATTCTACTGCTAGAAGACTGGGTTGGTTGGACACAAGAGAGGTTCTGGCTATAGTGTTGCAAAAGGCATTGCAACACTTCTCTGCAAGTTCAGGTGAGAGACTTTTAATGAACTCTTCTTGGGCTTGGGTATAACGCTCTCTTGTGTCACCTCCCACTTTGCTGTTATTGGACCTCTGGACGACATTCCCTTTGGATGTACCAGCTCTCGTGCAGAGGTAATAGTGGTGTTCTGCAGCACGCTGTTCTATGCAGTCTGGCCTCCTGCACAGAAACTCTGATTTACAATAGTCACCTTCCTTGTGAATCTCCAGGCATCTTTTGCAGGCTCCCAGCTTCCTGACAGCATCTCTTTTCTCTGACAGCTTAAGCGTGCGAAACTTTTGGCAGAAATATAGCCTTTTCTTATGCTTGCAGTCTCCGCAGACCACACATCCTTGAGCCTGGTCGCTTAGTTGGGTGGAGGTTCTGGTTCGAGCTTGCCGAGGTTCAGATTTCGGTTTTGGTTCCTCCTCTCTCAGTTGGTCCAGCTTCTCATAGATGGCTTCTTGACCTTGAAGAAACTTGTGGAGGTAGTCAAATCGCTTGTCTTCTTCAGCTTCATCACCTTTGCCAGCTACATGAAGAAGCCATTCCTTCTTCAGGCCATCAGGAAGTTTACTCTCTATTGTCTTTGTTACAAGAGGGTTCTTTATAGCACCGGTCTTGCCAAGCTCGTTCAGATCGACCAGGGCTTTTTCTACTGATTGGATGAGCTCAACAATCCTCCTGGGCTGGTTACCTTTAACTGCTTGGAGTCTTTGGAGCTCTTCTACTATCTCAAGGGCTATAGTTGTCTTATTTCCAAAGCGGTTCTCCAAGACCCGGAAAACCTCCTCAGCAGTTGTGTAAGTTGTAAGGTGAAGGTCTCGTATGGTCTTCTCATCCACACTGTCGAGAAGTTGGAACTTTTTAACCTCTCTGGATCCAGTAGGTTCTCCCTGCATCTGGAGCGCTTCCCAGTCTTTTTTCCACCGGTGAAACTCTCGGCGGATGCCAGAAAACTTTGGGAGGGCAGCAGGCTTTAATTTAATTGCTGGTGTGGCCACAGAACTGTTTGAAGTAGTACTCAATCTGCTGGTTTCTCCTCTAACGTGTGCCCCTGTAAAGTCTGCTTGTCTTATTGTGAGATTTGGCAGGATAGTTTCAAGGTCTTTGATACGACTCTGGAAATGTTGTTGCTCTGCTGGGGGGGCCCAGCACTTCCAATGTTTATGCACCTCCTTCGCAGCCTTCACAAGTTTCTCTAGTTGTCCGATCATGAAGAGATATGCATCTGGGTTTTTACTTGGGTCCACAGCTCCCACGTTTTCTGCTTGCGACTCTGCTGTTGTAATTGCTTGTGTCAGTTCATATTCCCCGAAATTGGCCCACAATGTCTTTTGTATGAGGTACCTTTAGCTCTTGCAGTTTTTTCTCACACTCATTGGCTGTTTTGACCAAGTCAGACTTCTGCTGCTCGCTCAACTCCTCTGCATCAGAGTTTTCTTCAATACATTGCCCCTCTACATCATCGTTGGCTTCCAGGACTTTGCCAGCTTCTGCAGTGAGCTTCCTAAAATTGTCTCTGAGCTCCTCTTCTGACATCATTGTATGCATTCGTAGCACATTATTGGCCAGACGGGAAAACTGACGCTTCGCTGATGTCCTTGCGGTCTTTAGCTGCTCCACCAGTAATGAATCAGCCATTTCAATCACAGCAGCAGGCGGGAACAGTCTTTACTTGTCTCTCTGGACACGTGTGGTCACTTTTCTGGTCCTTTTCCAGTCTTGAGCCACGGTTTTTCACTGTCAAGTTTTGACCTCTTTCTTGTGCAATTCCCCACTTGAAAAGGACAGTCCCTCCACATGAAGATTTTAACTGGATTTCACTCAATAAACAGCCATGGAATCAGTTGTTTGTCTTTTATTTACCATTCTTTGGTTGGCAGTAAACAGGTGAAAAAACCTCAAAAAAGAGATGACAAATACAAGTTATTATTTGAGTTGACAGCCTAATTAAATACACAAAATTATCCACATTCACCTCAGATAAACACATTTCTGCCATTATAAAATACAAGGTTTCCACTTTTAAGCAAATGTTTCCCAAAATAGAAACCCACCATTTTTAATCAAATGAGCAGAATCAGTATATTTTTATCTAAATTTGCATTTTAGCCAAATACATTCAAAATATTTTTAGTAGTAAAAAATTACATTTATTTTCTAATCAGTAGTTTTAAGCAGACAAATCTTACATTTTTAGCCAAAGATTTTTAGACTATACATTTGTTACTGAATTAAGAACTTGGTTTACTAAGATTTCTACAAAGTTTAAATTACTTTTAACCATTTCAAACAAGTTCTTGTCAACAATGAATTTGGCTCTTCTTACTTTTCCTTTATACCCCACATACAACATTTGAAGTTATAAATACCACTGCAAAAGTCCTATCAAAGTTAAGAGTTAAGAGTCTGTGTTTTCCAGAGTATCATTAGCAGTGCACTGCTTAAGTCAGTCTAGCCAAAGCATGGCCAATATGGCGCTTACCGGCTGTCTTTCACAGTTTTGTGGAAGGGCTTGGACTTGCACAGTCACCTTGATCACAATAGATGAAGTTTCCTTGATCTTGTGGTGCTTATAAATGCTCCTTTCACTGCGTTCTAAAGACAACAGCAGAGCCAGGTGCTGGCACGCCCAGATTGCCTGGAAGATTTGTTCCACCTGGTTCACCACTGATTGAAGGAGGAGGAGTTTCACCACTGAGGAGCTCCCAGGCAGTTTGACAGCACACCTCCCACTCAATCTTCCCACGGGAACCGATGGAAAGATTGTAAATCAGCACCTACATACTGCCGGTCAGCTCCGAGTTTGATCCTCAACTGGTAGCAAGACAACCAAGCGTCGAACATCTCTGTGCAGGACTGTTGTTTGCGTAGCTTCTTTCAGGACTTTGGCCGATGGTCGGTTTAGTGCGGGTTTTGTGACAGGAAGGCAGGAGCTTTGGACCACTTTGACGTACACGTCTCGAACAATGCCCTTAGCATCTGGATTAACGCTCATCACCCGTCCTAGTTTGAATTGGCCCCTCATTGCATTTTGGTCACACAACCAGACAATATCTCCGACAGCAACGTTGCGATATGAAGTGTGCCATTTACTTCTCAGAAATAAGTTTGGGCCGGCAAGCTGGCTCCAAGACCTCCAGAATTTGTTGACCTGGTTCTGCATCTCTCGGAGTCTCTTGTAAGGGTAGTTCGCAAAGTCAAATGTTCTGATCTCACCGCTTGGAGAGGCCCGGCCCAGGAGAAGTGTGTTGGGTGACACATACTGCACGCTTTCTTCTTGACTCTGCACCCTGGCATCTATTGGGCATTCGTTGGCAAGGTTTGCAGCAAGTTGTAGTGTTGTCTGAAGCTCACTGTAGCTAAGGCCAGTGTTGTTGCCCAGGCTCTGCAGTGCCTTCTTGAGAATGCGAACAGCGGCTTCAGCAGCCCCATTTCGGTGAGGTGAGTCAGCAGGGTGAATTGTCCACTCCCATTTGGTACCTTTTTGAGCCGACATCTCTTCTATTGAAGTCCTATTCTGAGCATCCAGGAACTGGTAAAGCTCTCTTAGGATAGGTTTGGCGCCAATGAAGTTTGTCCCCGGGTCGGACCAGATCTTTCTTGGGTG
This sequence comes from Salvelinus namaycush, assembly GCF_016432855.1. Classification (NCBI taxonomy): domain Eukaryota; kingdom Metazoa; phylum Chordata; class Actinopteri; order Salmoniformes; family Salmonidae; genus Salvelinus; species Salvelinus namaycush. The sequence continues at coordinate 46,093,355 of NC_052334.1, read as the reverse complement.
CCCTCTAATTGCAGTAAAGCGTTGGTAAGCCATCAAGAAGCTCTCTGTCGACATTGTGTTGACCAGGTCTGCATGAATTGCCCTGCTGGCCATACAGCTGAAGACGACACCCCACACTTTCATTGAGACCCGTTTCTTGATGTCATCTTTGACAAGGTACGGTCCGAAGAGGTCGACTGTAGTGAACTCGAACGGAGCTGCAGGTGTGGCTCTTTCAGCAGGTAAGTCAGCCATTACCTGTTCGCACCTTCTTGCTCTTGACTTTTTGCAGAAAAGGCAGTTATCCACTACTTTTTGGGAAATTTTTCTTCCTTGGATGACCCAGGCTTTCCTCCTCATTTTCAGCAGGGTTGCAGCCACACCTTCATGACCCTCATCGTGCGCCTCCCGTGCCAATAAAGTAGAGACCCATGCATTGAAAGGCAGAAGGGGAACTGCAGCGCCATCCTCCCTGAAGCCATGGATTCTCCCACCGCAGACTAGTAACCCAGATTCTGGCTCTCTGTACACAACCAAGCGGTCCGTAGTGGTAGTTGGGAACGTCACCCCCTCTTGAGCAGCAAGATAGATGTCTCTTATTGCCTCTTGACGTTCTGTGGCGGTGATAACTCCTTTTGTGGGAATCGCCTCCCACTTTGGGGTCTCGATGGACTTTGTTGCAGATCTAAACTTTTTGGCGGCTCTCCAGATCAAAGCAACAGTCTTGACTAGACACTTTAGGCTACTAAAGCGCCTCTCATCCACCAAGTTTAGGACAGCTGCACCAGCAGGAAATCGTCCCACAAGACTTGGAAGACTTCTTCTCGCTTGGGCTCTGGTGAGTGCTGCCACAAATGACTTCTTTTGCATATTGTTAATGCTCTCTCGAGCTGTCACAGACACATCTTTTGACGACATAATTGGCCACTCGCTCTCTGGAAGATATAGAAACTCTGGCCCTTGCTGCCACTCTGAATGGGCATCAAGTTCCTTTGGCCCAGCTCCTCGAGTGATAATGTCGGCTATGTTGAGTGGTCCAGGGATCCACCACCAGTCCTGTAGCCGTGTGCTCTCTTGGATCTCTCCAATTCTATTAGCGAAGAAAGTCTGAAATCCATAGCTTTCTCGCTGGATAGCTCCAAGAACAGTCTGACTGTCTAACAAATGGTACCACCTTTTTATCTGGATCTGGGTATGCTGTTCAAAGTACTTTTTCAGGCGGCTTGCAAAGACTGCACCGCAAAGTTCTGCTTTGACTGCATCCCCCTTCTGGTCTAGTGGTGTCAGCTTTGCTTTTGACTCCACTAGTCGAATTGTTAATTGTTTGTTGCAGTTCCACCGCAGGTAGAGGACAGCACCATAGGAGCTTTCACTGCCATCTGAAAAAGTGACAGCGACTGGTTCAGTTGTTGCCTTTGGTGGAGTAAGAGCTCTTGGGAACATTACTTTGCTTAGCTGGACGTACTCCTCAAAAATTCCAATTGCATCTTTGCGGAGCTCATCCGACAGGGGAAGGTCCCATGTGTCCTTGACCATGCTGCACTTTGATTTTGCCTCTTGGAATGCCCTTCGGACCAAGATAGCCCCTCTTTGCTTTGATGGCGTTGTCAGGCCAACTGGGTCGTACAAACCAGCAACTTGACTCAGCAGTTCACGTCTTGTCAGCGGGTCTGGTGTCTGTGCTCGTACTTCTTCTAGCAGTAAGTCTTGCCCAAGTCTCATCTTTTTCTTCCGCCTGGAGAAGTTGACCCTCACCATGACATGCAACATGTCTTCATCCACAATGTAGCCGAGACCGAGCGCCTTGTTGTCTTCCTCCTTAAGCTGATTTGGCAGGACAACAATATTTGGTGATGCCTTTTCTCTTTCTCCTTTATTTTGGCCTGAGAAGACCCAAGGCTTCAGTGCAAACCCTCCTGCTTTTAGAATCAGCTCCACATTCTTTGTGATGACTTCGAGTTTTTCACGGCAGTTGTGGGATGTCAAGATGTCATCGACGTAGCTGTGCTCATGTAATACTTGGCATTCATCTGTGAGGTGGCTGAATTGAGGCAGGTTAGCCGTCTCCCTCATGGCCAGTTGTGCTATGCACCCTGCTGGCTTGTCCCCGATATTCACTCTGGTTATGGCGTATTGTTCCACCTCATCGCCCTCTGAATCCCGCCACAAGAACCGGTGTAGATGGACTTCCCTCTCCTCGAGCCACACAGAATTGTACATTTTTCTGACGTCTCCTAGAGCGGCGTAGGAGCCTTGGCGGAACTTGAGGAGGACAGCTCGAATCGGATTGAGAACGTCAGGGCCTTTCATCAGAAGGTCATTGAGACTTTGGCCTTTGTACTTCTGACTGCTGTTCCAGACAAGTCTTACCGGAGTTGTAACAGAGTGGGGGTTGGGTGCGATAAGATGACTAATATACCAGACAGGTCCATTCCAGTTGGTTAGATCCTCTTTGGTCAGCTTTCTTGCAGCCCGGCGGTCAACCATTTCGTGGACTTGAGCACCATAGGCTTTTTTCCACTGCGGTTCTTTGGCGAGCTGTCTCTCTGTTCTGAGAAAGGTTGCCTCCACTGCCTTTATGTTGTTTGGCAATGTAGATGGGTCAATGAGCCATGGATACCTTGCATGCCAGTGTGGACTATCACTGTGGTCATCAGCACCAACATAAGTCAGGCCACCCTTAACAACTTCCAGCTCCCTTTCTTCAGCCAGAGTCATTTCTTTGCCACCAAGTTGACAACTGCCGCAGCGACATCCTCCACATTTTGGGGTGCAGGGGGCGCCAATGCTATCCCATCTCCACCACTCAATAAAATCCCGAGTGGAAATAGCAGAATAAGAAGACCTTGATGGTAGGTTTGGCGCAGATATGTTCTTCATACATCAATGCTGCTGTTCTCATGGATCTGGCGAAGTGCGCTCTGGACTGGTGTGCTGTAACTGTAGCCTCTTCAAACAGACCAGGGTGTGTCCCTGCAATTGTCTTTCCCAATGGCCCATCCCATAGTACAAGGTCCCCAACGGTGCGTATTTTCTGTGGGACCAGTCGCCCTTCCTTATGGCTTATCAAAAGCTGTATCTGTCTTGGTCTAACAAGTTCATTTTGGGGGACATCTGGAAAGAATTTTTGGAGTCTTTTGGCTGTCACATGTTTGTGAATCTCTGCAATGCTGTCCAAACCATAGCAGAGGAGTTGGTGGGATCTGACATTGCCTTGCTCTGTGCGGACCCGGATCTTTAGGAGGTACCGTTTTGTGGTGACTTGAACTTTCATTCCTCCCACACCATGGACAACAAGGGTTATGGCTTCACTTCTAAGGTTCAAACGATCAGCTGCATCATGAGTTATATAGTTTGTATCCGATGCCAGGTCGATCAAAGTCCCAACTTTTTGTCCTGCATTGGCCGTGACCTCTAAGAGCATCATGATGACTGGCCACTCCACTATTCCATTCTCTGCTAGAAGACTGGGTTGGTTGGACACAAGAGAGGTTCTGGCTATAGTGTTGCAAAAAGCATTGCAACACTTCTCTGCAAGTTCAGGTGAGAGACTTTTAATGAACTCTTCTTGGGCTTGGGTATAACGCTCTCTTGTGTCACCTCCCACTTTGCTGTTATTGGACCTCTGGACGACATTCCCTTTGGATGTACCAGCTCTCGGGCAGAGGTAATAGTGGTGTTCTGCAGCACGCTGTTCTATGCAGTCTGGCCTCCTGCACAGAAACTCTGATTTACAATAGTCACCTTCCTTGTGAATCTCCAGGCATCTTTTGCAGGCTCCCAGCTTCCTGACAGCATCTCTTTTCTCTGACAGCTTAAGCGTGCGAAACTTTTGGCAGAAATATAGCCTTTTCTTATGCTTGCAGTCTCCGCAGACCACACATCCTTGAGCCTGGTCGCTTAGTTGGGTGGATGTTCTGGTTCGAGCTTGCCGAGGTTCAGATTTCGGTTTTGGTTCCTCCTCTCTCAGTTGGTCCAGCTTCTCATAGATGGCTTCTTGACCTTGAAGAAACTTGTGAAGGTAGTCAAATCGCTTGTCTTCTTCAGCTTCATCACCTTTGCCAGCTACATGAAGAAGCCATTCCTTCTTCAGGCCATCAGGAAGTTTACTCTCTATTGTCTTTGTTACAAGAGGGTTCTTTATAGCACCGGTCTTGCCAAGCTCGTTCAGATCGACCAGGGCTTTTTCTACTGATTGGATGAGCTCAACAATCCTCCTGGGCTGGTTACCTTTAACTGCTTGGAGTCTTTGGAGCTCTTCTACTATCTCAAGGGCTATAGTTGTCTTATTTCCAAAGCGGTTCTCCAAGACCCGGAAAACCTCCTCAGCAGTTGTGTAAGTTGTCAGGTGAAGGTCTCGTATGGTCTTCTCATCCACACTGTCGAGAAGTTGGAACTTTTTAACCTCTCTGGATCCAGTAGGTTCTCCCTGCATCTGGAGCGCTTCCCAGTCTTTTTTCCACCGGTGAAACTCTCGGCGGATGCCAGAAAACTTTGGGAGGGCAGCAGGCTTTAATTTAATTGCTGGTGTGGCCACAGAACTGTTTGAAGTAGTACTCAATCTGCTGGTTTCTCCTCTAACGTGTGCCCCTGTAAAGTCTGCTTGTCTTATTGTGAGATTTGGCAGGATAGTTTCAAGGTCTGTGATACGACTCTGGAAATGTTGTTGCTCTGCTGGGGGGGCCCAGCACTTCCAATGTTTATGCACCTCCTTCGCAGCCTTCACAAGTTTCCCTAGTTGTCCGATCATGAAGAGATATGCATCTGGGGTTTTACTTGGGTCCACAGCTCCCACGTTTTCTGCTTGCGACTCTGCTGTTGTAATTGCTTGTGTCAGTTCATATTCCCCGAAATTGGCCCACAATGTCTTTTGTATGAGGTCCTTTAGCTCTTGCAGTTTTTTCTCACACTCATTGGCTGTTTTGACCAAGTCAGACTTCTGCTGCTCGCTCAACTCCTCTGCATCAGAGTTTTCTTCAATACATTGCCCCTCTACATCATCGTTGGCTTCCAGGACTTTGCCAGCTTCTGCAGTGAGCTTCCTAAAATTGTCTCTGAGCTCCTCTTCTGACATCATTGTATGCATTCGTAGCACATTATTGGCCAGACGGGAAAACTGACGCTTCGCTGATGTCCTTGCGGTCTTTAGCTGCTCCACCAGTAATGAATCAGCCATTTCAATCACAGCAGTAGGCGGGAACAGTCTTTACTTGTCTCTCTGGACACGTGTGGTCACTTTTCTGGTCCTTTTCCAGTCTTGAGCCACGGTTTTTCACCTCTTTCTTGTGCAATTCCCCACTTGAAAAGGACAGTCCCTCCACATGAAGATTTTAACTGGATTTCACTCAATAAACAGCCATGGAATCAGTTGTTTGTCTTTTATTTACCATTCTTTGGTTGGCAGTAAACAGGTGAAAAACCTCAAAAAAGAGATGACAAATACAAGTGATTATTTGAGTTGACAGCCTAATTAAATACACAAAATTATCCACATCCACCTCAGATAAACACATTTCTGCCATTATAAAATACAAGGTTTCCACTTTTAAGCAAATGTTTCCCAAAATAGAAACCCACCATTTTTAATCAAATGAGCAGAATCAGTATACTTTTTATCTAAATTTGCATTTTAGCCAAATACATTCAAAATACTTTTAGTAGTAAAAAATTACATTTATTTTCTAATCAGTAGTTTAAGCAGACAAATCTTACATTTTTTAGCCAAAGATTTTTCAGACTATACATTTGTTACTGAATTAAGAACTTGGTTTACTAAGATTTCTACAAAGTTTAAATTACTTTTAACCATTTCAAACAAGTTCTTATCAACAATGAATTTGGCTCTTCTTACTTTCCTTATACCCCACAAACAACATTTGAAGTTATAAATACCACTGCAAAAGTCCTATCAAAGTTAAGAGTTAAGAGTCTGTGTTTTCCAGAGTATCATTAGCAGTGCACTGCTTAAGTCAGTCTAACCAAAGCATGGCCAATATGGCGCTTACCGGCTGTCTTTCACAGTTTTGTGGAAGGCTTGGACTTGCACAGTCACCTTGATCACAAAGATGAAGTTTCCTTGATCTTGTGGTGTTATAAATGCTCCTTTCACTGCGGTCTAAAGACAACAGCAGAGCCAGGTGCTGGCACGCCCAGATTGCCTGGAAGATTTGTTCCACCTGGTTCACCACTGATTGAAGGAGGAGGAGTTTCACCACTGAGGAGCTCCCAGGCAGTTTGTCAGCACACCTCCCACTCAATCTTCCCACGGGAACCGATGGAAAGATCGTAAATCAGCACCTACATACTGCCGGTCAGCTCCGAGTTTGATCCTCAACTGGTAGCAAGACAACCAGGCGTCGAACATCTCTGTGCAGGACTGTGGTTTGCGTAGCTTCTTTCAGGACTTTGGCCGATGGCCGGTTTAGTGCGGGTTTTGTGACAGGAAGGCAGGAGCTTTGGACCACTTTGACGTTCACGTCTCGAACAATGCCCTTAGCATCTGGATTAACGCTCACCACCCGTCCTAGCTTGAATTGGCCCCTCACTGCATTTTGGTCACACAACCAGACAATATCTCCGACAGCAACGTTGCGATATGAAGTGTGCCATTTACTTCTCAGAAATAAGTTTGGGCCGGCAAGCTGGCTCCAAGACCTCCAGAACTTGTTGACCTGGTTCTGCATCTCTCTGAGTCTCTTGTAAGGGTAGTTCGCAAAGTCAAATGTTCTGATCTTTTATTTATTTCACCTTTATTTAACCAGGTAGGCTAGTTGAGAACAAGTTCTCATTTGCAACTGCGACCTGGCCAAGATAAAGCATAGCAGTGTGAACAGACAACAACACAGAGTTACACATGGAGTAAACAATAAACAAGTCAATAACATGGTAGAAAAAAAAGAGAATCTATATACAATCTATATACAATGTGTGCAAAAGGCATGAGGTAGGCAATAAATCGAGTAATTACAATTTAGCAGAGATACTGGTGTGCAAAAGAGCAGAAAAGTAAATAAATAAAGCAGTATGGGGGGTGAGGTAGGTAAATTGGGTGGGTAGTTTACAGATGGACTATGTACAGCTGCAGCGATCGGTTAGCTGCTCGGATAGCAGATTTTTAAAGTTGTTGAGGGAGATAAAAGTCTCCAACTTCAGAGATTTTTGCAATTCGTTCCAGTCGCAGGCAGCAGAGAACTGGAAGGAAAGGCGTCCAAATGAGGTTTTGGCTTTAGGGATGATCAGTGAGATACACCTGCTGGAGCGCGTGCTACGGGTGGGTGTAGCCATCGTGACCAGTGAACTGAGATAAGGCGGCACTTTACCTAGCATAGCCTTGTAGATGACCTGGAGCCAGTGGGTCTGACGACGAACATGTAGCGAGGGCCAGCCGACTAGGGCATACAGGTCGCAGTGGTGGGTCGTATAAGGTGCTTTAGTAACAAAACGGATGGCACTGTGATAAACTGCATCCAGTTTGCTGAGTAGAGTATTGGAAGCTATTTTGTAGATGACATCGCCGAAGTCGAGGATCGGTAGGATAGTCAGTTTTACTAGGGTAAGTTTGGCGGCGTGAGTGAAGGAGGCTTTGTTGCGGAATAGAAAGCCGACTCTAGATTTGATTTTGGATTGGAGATGTTTGATATGAGTCTGGAAGGAGAGTTTGCAGTCTAGCCAGACACCTAGGTACTTATAGATGTCCACATATTCTAGGTCGGAACCGTCCAGGGTGGTGATGCTAGTCGGGCGTGCGGGTGCAGGCAGCGAACGGTTGAAAAGCATGCATTTGGTTTTACTAGCGTTTAAGAGCAGTTGGAGGCCACGGAAGGAGTGTTGTATGGCATTGAAGCTCGTTTGGAGGTTAGATAGCACAGTGTCCAAGGAAGGGCCGGAAGTATACAGAATGGTGTCGTCTGCATAGAGGTGGATCAGGGAATCACCCGCAGCAAGAGCAACATCATTGATATATACAGAGAAAAGAGTCGGCCCGAGAATTGAACCCTGTGGTACCCCCATAGAGACTGCCAGAGGACCGGACAACATGCCCTCCGATTTGACACACTGAACTCTGTCTGCAAAGTAGTTGGTGAACCAGGCAAGGCAGTCATTAGAAAAACCGAGGCTACTGAGTCTGCCGATAAGAATATGGTGATTGACAGAGTCGAAAGCCTTGGCCAGGTCGATGAAGACGGCTGCACAGTAATGTCTTTTATCGATGGCGGTTATGACATCGTTTAGTACCTTGAGCGTGGCTGAGGTGCACCCGTGACCGGCTCGGAAACCGGATTGCACAGCGGAGAAGGTACGGTGGGATTCGAGATGGTCAGTGATCTGTTTGTTGACTTGGCTTTCGAAGACCTTAGATAGGCAGGGCAGGATGGATATAGGTCTGTAACAGTTTGGGTCCAGGGTGTCTCCCCCTTTGAAGAGGGGGATGACCGCGGCAGCTTTCCAATCCTTGGGGATCTCAGATGATACGAAGGAGAGGTTGAACAGGCTGGTAATAGGGGGTGCGACAATGGCGGCGGACAGTTTCAGAAATAGGGGGTCCAGATTGTCAAGCCCAGCTGATTTGTATGGGTCCAGGTTTTCCAGCTCTTTCAGAACATCTGCTATCTGGATATGGGTAAAGGAGAAGCTGGGGAGGCTTGGGCGAGTAGCAGCGGGGGGGGCGGGGCTGTTGGCCAAGGTTGGAGTCGCCAGGAGGAAGGCATGGCCAGCCATTGAGAAATGTTTGTTGAAGTTTTCGATTATCATGGACTTATCAGTGGTGACCGTGTTACCTAGCCTCAGTGAAGTGGGCAGCTGGGAGGAGGTGCTCTTGTTTTCCATGGACTTTACAGTATCCCAGAACTTTTTGGAGTTAGAGCTACAGGATGCAAATTTCTGCTTGAAAAAGCTGGCCTTTGCTTTCCTGACTGACTGCGTGTATTGGTTCCTGACTTCCCTGAACAGTTGCATATCGCGGGGGCTCTTCGATGCTATTGCAGTTCGCCACAGGATGTTTTTGTGCTGGTCGAGGGCAGTCAGGTCTGGAGTGAACCAAGGGCTATATCTGTTCTTGGTTCTGCATTTTTTGAACGGAGCATGCTTGTCTAATATGGTGAGGAAGTAACTTTTAAAGAATGACCAGGCATCCTCAACTGACGGGATGAGGTCAATATCCTTCCAGGGTACCCGGGCCAGGTCGATTAGAAAGGCCTGCTCGCAGAAGTGTTTTAGGGAGCGTTTGACAGTGATGAGGGGTGGTCGTTTGGCCGCGGACCCGTGGCGGATACAGGCAATGAGGCAGTGATCGCTGAGATCTTGATTGAAGACAGCAGAGGTGTATTTGGAGGGCAAGTTGGTTAGGATAATGTCTATTAGGGTGCCCATGTTTACGGATTTAGGGTTGTACCTGGTGGGTTCCTTGATGATTTGTGTGAGATTGAGGGCATCAAGCTTAGATTGTAGGACTGCCGGGGTGTTAAGCATATCCCAGTTTAGGTCACCTAACAGAACAAACTCTGAAGCTAGATGGGGAGCGATCAATTCACAGATGGTGTCCAGGGCACAGCTGGGAGCTGAGGGGGGTCGGTAGCAGGCGGCAACAGTGAGAGACTTATTTCTGGAGAGATTAATTTTTAAAATTAGAAGTTCGAACTGTTTGGGCATAGACCTGGAAAGTATGACAGAACTTTGCAGGCTATCTCTGCAGTAGATTGCAACTCCTCCCCCTTTGGCAGTTCTATCTTGACGGAAAGTGTTATAGTTGGGTATGGAAATCTCAGAATTTTTGGTGGCCTTCCTAAGCCAGGATTCGGACACGGCAAGGACATCAGGGTTGGCAGAGTGTGCTAAAGCGGTGAGTAAGGCAAACTTAGGGAGGAGGCTTCTGATGTTGACATGCATGAGGCCAAGGCTTTTTCGATCACATCTCACCGCTTGGAGAGGCTCGGCCCAGGAGAAGTGTGTTGGGTGACACATACTGCACGCTTTCTTCATGGCTCTGCACCCTGGCATCTATTGGGCATTCGTTGGCAAGGTTTGCAGCAAGTTGTAGTGTTGTCTGAAGCTCGCTGTAGCTAAGGCCAGTGTTGTTGCCCAGGCTCTGCAGTGCCTTCTTGAGAATGCGAACAGCGGCTTCAGCAGCCCCATTGCGGTGAGGTGAGTCAGCAGGGTGAATTGTCCACTCCCATTTGGTACCTTTTTGAGCCGAAATCTCTTCTATTGAAGTTCTATTCTGAGCATCCAGGAACTGGTACAGCTCTCTTAGGACAGGTTTGGCGCCGATGAAGTTTGTCCCCGGGTCGGACCAGATCTTTCTTGGGTGCCCTCTAATTGCAGTAAAGCGTTGGTAAGCCATCAAGAAGCTCTCTGTCGACATTGTGTTGACCAGGTCTGCATGAATTGCCCTGCTGGCCATACAGCTGAAGACGACACCCCACACTTTCATTGAGACCCGTTTCTTGATGTCATCTTTGACAAGGTACGGTCCGAAGAGGTCGACTGTAGTGAACTCGAACGGAGCTGCAGGTGTGGCTCTTTCAGCAGGTAAGTCAGCCATTACCTGTTCGCACCTTCTTGCTCTTGACTTTTTGCAGAAAAGGCAGTTATCCACTACTTTTTGGGAAATTTTTCTTCCTTGGATGACCCAGGCTTTCCTCCTCATTTTCAGCAGGGTTGCAGCCACACCTTCATGACCCTCATCGTGCGCCTCCCGTGCCAATAAAGTAGAGACCCATGCATTGAAAGGCAGAAGGGGGACTGCAGCGCCATCCTCCCTGAAGCCATGGATTCTCCCACCGCAGACTAGTAACCCAGATTCTGGCTCTCTGTACACAACCAAGCGGTCCGTAGTGGTAGTTGGGAACGTCACCCCCTCTTGAGCAGCAAGATAGATGTCTCTTATTGCCTCTTGACGTTCTGTGGCGGTGATAACTCCTTTTGTGGGAATCGCCTCCCACTTTGGGGTCTCGATGGACTTTGTTGCAGATCTAAACTTTTTGGCGGCTCTCCAGATAAAAGCAACAGTCTTGATTAGACACTTTAGGCTACTAAAGCGCCTCTCATCCACCAAGTTTAGGACAGCTGCACCAGCAGGAAATCGTCCCACAAGACTTGGAAGACTTCTTTTCGCTTGGGCTCTGGTGAGTGCTGCCACAAATGACTTCTTTTGCATATTGTTAATGCTCTCTCGAGCTGTCACAGACACATCTTTTGTCGACATAATTGGCCACTCGCTCTCTGGAAGATATAGAAACTCTGGCCCTTGCTGCCACTCTGAATGGGCATCAAGTTCCTTTGGCCCAGCTCCTCGAGTGATAATGTCGCCTATGTTGAGTGGTCCAGGGATCCGCCACCAGTCCTGTAGCCGTGTGCTCTCTTGGATCTCTCCAATTCTATTAGCGAAGAAAGTCTGAAATCCATAGCTTTCTCGCTGGATAGCTCCAAGAACAGTCTGACTGTCTAACAAATGGTACCACCTTTTTATCTGGATCTGGGTATGCTGTTCAAAGTACTTTTTCAGGCGGCTTGCAAAGACTGCACCGCAAAGTTCTGCTTTGACTGCATCCCCCTTCTGGTCTAGTGGTGTCAGCTTTGCTTTTGACTCCACTAGTCGAATTGTTAATTGTTTGTTGCAGTTCCACCGCAGGTAGAGGACAGCACCATAGGAGCTTTCACTGCCATCTGAAAAAGTGACAGCGACTGGTTCAGTTGTTGCCTTTGGTGGAGTAAGAGCTCTTGGGAACATTACTTTGCTTAGCTGGACGTACTCCTCAAAAATTCCAATTGCATCTTTGCGGAGCTCATCCGACAGGGGAAGGTCCCATGTGTCCTTGACCATGCTGCACTTTGGTTTTGCCTCTTGGAATGCCCTTCGGACCAAGATAGCCCCTCTTTGCTTTGATGGCGTTATCAGGCCAACTGGGTCGTACAAACCAGCAACTTGACTCAGCAGTTCACGTCTTGTCAGCGGGTCTGGTGTCTGTGCTCGTACTTCTTCTAGCAGTAAGTCTTGCCCAAGTCTCATCTTTTTCTTCCGCCTGGAGAAGTTGACCCTCACCATGACATGCAACATGTCTTCATCCACAATGTAGCCGAGACCGAGTACCTTGTTGTCTTCCTCCTTAAGCTGATTTGGCAGGACAACAATATTTGGTGATGCCTTTTCTCTTTCACCTTTATTTTGGCCTGAGAAGACCCAAGGCTTCAGTGCAAACCCTCCTGCTTTTAGAATCAGCTCCACATTCTTTGTGATGACTTCGAGTTTTTCACGGCAGTTGTGGGATGTCAAGATGTCATCGACGTAGCTGTGCTCATGTAATACTTGGCATTCATCTGTGAGGTGGCTGAATTGAGGCAGGTTAGCCGTCTCCCTCATGGCCAGTTGTGCTATGCACCCTGCTGGCTTGTCCCCGATATTCACTCTGGTTATGGCGTATTGTTCCACCTCATCGCCCTCTGAATCCCGCCACAAGAACCGGTGTAGATGGACTTCCCTCTCCTCGAGCCACACAGAATTGTACATTTTTCTGACGTCTCCTAGAGCGGCGTAGGAGCCTTGGCGGAACTTGAGGAGGACAGCTCGAATCGGATTGAGAACGTCAGGGCCTTTCATCAGAAGGTCATTGAGACTTTGGCCTTTGTACTTCTGACTGCTGTTCCAGACAAGTCTTACCGGAGTTGTAACAGAGTGGGGGTTGGGTGCGATAAGATGACTAATATACCAGACAGGTCCATTCCAGTTGGTTAGATCCTCTTTGGTCAGCTTTCTTGCAGCCCGGCGGTCAACCATTTCGTGGACTTGAGCACCATAGGCTTTTTTCCACTGCGGTTCTTTGGCGAGCTGTCTCTCTGTTCTGAGAAAGGTTGCCTCCACTGCTTTTATGTTGTTTGGCAATGTAGATGGGTCAATGAGCCATGGATACCTTGCATGCCAGTGTGGACTATCACTGTGGTCATCAGCACCAACATAAGTCAGGCCACCCTTAACAACTTCCAGCTCCCTTTCTTCAGCCAGAGTCATTTCTTTGCCACCAAGTTGACAACTGCCGCAGCGACATCCTCCACATTTTGGGGTGCAGGGGGCGCCAATGCTATCCCATCTCCACCACTCAATAAAATCCCGAGTGGAAATAGCAGAATAAGAAGACTTGATGGTAGGTTTGGCGCAGATATGTTCTTCATACATCAATGCTGCTGTTCTCATGGATCTGGCGAAGTGCGCTCTGGACTGGTGTGCTGTAACTGTAGCCTCTTCAAACAGACCAGGGTGTGTCCCTGCAATTGTCTTTCCCAATGGCCCATCCCATAGTACAAGGTCCCCAACGGTGCGTATTTTCTGTGGGACCAGTCGCCCTTCCTTATGGCTTATCAAAAGCTGTATCTGTCTTGGTCTAACAAGTTCATTTTGGGGGACATCTGGAAAGAATTTTTGGAGTCTTTTGGCTGTCACATGTTTGTGAATCTCTGCAATGATGTCCAAACCATAGCAGAGGAGTTGGTGGGATCTGACATTGCCTTGCTCTGTGCGGACCCGGATCTTTAGGAGGTACCGTTTTGTGGTGACTTGAACTTTCATTCCTCCCACACCATGAACAACAAGGGTTATGGCTTCACTTCTAAGGTTCAAACGATCAGCTGCATCATGAGTTATATAGTTTGTATCCGATGCCAGGTCGATCAAAGTCCCAACTTTTTGTCCTGCATTGGCCGTGACCTCTAAGAGCATCATGATAACTGGCCACTCCACTATTCCATTCTCTGCTAGAAGACTGGGTTGGTTGGACACAAGAGAGGTTCTGGCTATAGTGTTGCAAAAGGCATTGCAACACTTCTCTGCAAGTTCAGTTTTAATGAACTCTTCTTGGGCTTGGGTATAACGCTCGCTTGTGTCACCTCCCACTTTGCTGTTATTGGACCTCTGGACGACATTCCCTTTGGATGTACCAGCTCTCGTGCAGAGGTAATAGTGGTGTTCTGCAGCACGCTGTTCTATGCAGTCTGGCCTCCTGCACAGAAACTCTGATTTACAATAGTCACCTTCCTTGTGAATCTCCAGGCATCTTTTGCAGGCTCCCAGCTTCATGACAGCATCTCTTTTCTCTGACAGCTTAAGCGTGCAAAACTTTTGGCAGAAATATAGCCTTTTCTTATGCTTGCAGTCTCCGCAGACCACACATCCTTGAGCCTGGTCGCTTAGTTGGGTGGAGGTTCAGGTTCGAGCTTGCCGAGGTTCAGATTTCGGTTTTGGTTCCTCCTCTCTCAGTTGGTCCAGCTTCGCATAGATGGCTTCTTGACCTTGAAGAAACTTGTGGAGGTAGTCAAATCGCTTGTCTTCTTCAGCTTCATCACCTTTGCCAGCTACATGAAGAAGCCATTCCTTCTTCAGGCCATCAGGAAGTTTACTCTCTATTGTCTTTGTTTCAAGAGGGTTCTTTATAGCACCGGTCTTGCCAAGCTCGTTCAGATCGACCAGGGCTTTTTCTACTGATTGGATGAGCTCAACAATCCTCCTGGGCTGGTTACCTTTAACTGCTTGGAGTCTTTGGAGCTCTTCTACTATCTCAAGGGCTATAGTTGTCTTATTTCCAAAGCGGTTCTCCAAGACCCGGAAAACCTCCTCAGCAGTTGTATAAGTTGTAAGGTGAAGGTCTCGTATGGTCTTCTGTCGAGAAGTTGGAACTTTTTAACCTCTCTGGATGCAGTAGGTTCTCCCTGCATCTGGAGCGCTTCCCAGTCTTTTTTCCACCGGTGAAACTCTCGGCGGATGCCAGAAAACTTTGGGAGGGCAGCAGGCTTTAATTTAATTGCTGATGTGGCCACAGAACTGTTTGAAGTAGTACTCAATCTGCTGGTTTCTCCTCTAACGTGTGCCCCTGTAAAGTCTGCTTGTCTTATTGTGAGATTTGGCAGGATAGTTTCAAGGTCTTTGATACGACTCTGGAAATGTTGTTGCTCTGCTGGGGGGGCCCAGCACTTCCAATGTTTATGCACCTCCTTCGCAGCCTTCACAAGTTTCTCTAGTTGTCCGATCATGAAGAGATATGCATCTGGGTTTTTACTTGGGTCCACAGCTCCCACGTTTTCTGCTTGCGACTCTGCTGTTGTAATTGCTTGTGTCAGTTCATATTCCCCGAAATTGGCCCACAATGTCTTTTGTATGAGGTACATTAGCTCTTGCAGTTTTTTCTCACACTCATTGGCTGTTTTGACCAAGTCAGACTTCTGCTCGCTGCTCGCTCAACTCCTCTGCATCAGAGTTTTCTTCAATACATTGCCCCTCTACATCATCGTTGGCTTCCAGGACTTTGCCAGCTTCTGCAGTGAGCTTCCTAAAATTGTCTCTGAGCTCCTCTTCTGACATCATTGTATGCATTCGTAGCACATTATTGGCCAGACGGGAAAACTGACGCTTCGCTGATGTCCTTGCGGTCTTTAGCTGCTCCACCAGTAATGAATCAGCCATTTCAATCACAGCAGCAGGCGGGAACAGTCTTTACTTGTCTCTCTGGACACGTGTGGTCACTTTTCTGGTCCTTTTCCAGTCTTGAGCCACGGTTTTTCACTGTCAAGTTTTGACCTCTTTCTTGTGCAATTCCCCACTTGAAAAGGACAGTCCCTCCACATGAAGATTTTAACTGGATTTCACTCAATAAACAGCCATGGAATCAGTTGTTTGTCTTTTATTTACCATTCTTTGGTTGGCAGTAAACAGGTGAAAAAACTCAAAAAAGAGATGACAAATACAAGTTATTATTTGAGTTGACAGCCTAATTAAATACACAAAATTATCCACATTCACCTCAGATAAACACATTTCTGCCATTATAAAATACAAGGTTTCCACTTTTAAGCAAATGTTTCCCAAAATAGAAACCCACCATTTTTAATCAAATGAGCAGAATCAGTATATTTTTATCTAAATTTGCATTTTAGCCAAATACATTCAAAATATTTTTAGTAGTAAAAAATTACATTTATTTTCTAATCAGTAGTTTTAAGCAGACAAATCTTACATTTTTTAGCCAAAGATTTTTTAGACTATACATTTGTTACTGAATTAAGAACTTGGTTTACTAAGATTTCTACAAAGTTTAAATTACTTTTAACCATTTTCAAACAAGTTCTTTGTCAACAATGAATTTGGCTCTTCTTACTTTTCTTTTATACCCCACAAACAACATTTGAAGTTATAAATACCACTGCAAAAGTCCTATCAAAGTTAAGAGTTAACCTGTTAGGCTGGCTGGCCCGACACCGGTACACTTATGACAACATCCAGCTCAAGTGCAGGGCGCGAAATTCAAAATATATTTTTTTTAAATATTTAACTTTCACACATTAACAAGTCCAAGACACCAGATGAAAGATACACTTCTTGTGAATCAAGCCAACATGTCCGATTTTTAAAATGTTTTACAGGGAAGACAAAATATGTAAATCTATTAGCTAACCACGTTAGCAAAAGACACCACTTTTCTAACTCCATCAGTTTCTTACTCCATCAGGTGCTATCACAAATTCGACCAAATAAAGATATAAATAGCCACTAACCAAGAAACAAATTCATCAGATGACAGTCTGATAACATATTTATTGTATAGCATATGTTTTGTTCGAAAAATTTGCATATTTCATGTATAAACCATAGTTTACATTTCAGCTACAATCAGAAATTGCACCAAAAGCAGCCATAATATTTACAGACACCAACGTCAAATAGCTAATTACTCATCATAAAACATTTCTGAAAAATACATAGTGTGCAGCAATTGAAAGACAGGCATCTTGTGATTCCAAACAATATTTCCGATTTATTAAATGTTTTACAGCGAAAACAAAATGTAACGCTATATTAGCATAGCCACGATAGCCAGAAACACTTGGGCGCCCACGACCAGTTCACATGCACGACAGATATATGAAATAACATCATAAAGTGGGTCTTACTTTTGCTGATCTTTCATCAGAATGTTGAACAAGGTGTCCTCTGTCCAGATGAGTCATTGTTTGGATTCAGAATGGCAAATTTCCCTCTTCACTTAGCATTGGCACTAGCCGAGTGGCACAATTCTCTCCAACGTAATCAAAGTCAGAGGACGGAACACGGCAAAACTCCCGAAAAAATGTCAATAATCTGATTAAACTATATTGAAAAAACATACATTACGATGATATGGTCACATGTATCAAATAAAATCCGAGCCGGAGATGTTAGTCATCCATTACGGCAGCAAAACAGAAGGCAATCGCACTTCCAAGTCGCGCGCTTCAGAGTACCGGAAGTGGACGGTCACGTCAAAGAAATAGCTTTTATTCCACCCCAAACCAAGATAAACACAAAATTTATTCTCTCACATCATCTTGACACCCAGAGGAAGGCGTATGGAGTGTACGTAGACTCCTACGTGTCATGACCATGTATAGGCAGGAAGTTGAAGAGAGCATATATTTCTGACATTCTACTTCCTGGTCAGGAAAAGTGCTGCCAAAGGAGTTCTGTTTCACTCAGAGAAATAATTCCAACGGTTTTAGAAACTAGAGAGTGTTTTCTATCCAAAAAGAATAATAATATCCATATTGTACGAGCAAGATTTGAGTAGGAGGCCGTTTGAAATGGGCACGATTTCACTGGCTACTCAACACTTTGCCTTGCAGCCATAAGAAGTTTTAAGAGTCTGTGTTTTCCAGAGTATCATTAGCAGTGCACTGCTTAAGTCAGTCTAGCCAAGCATGGCCAATATGGCGCTTACCGGCTGTCTTTCACAGTTTTGTGGAAGGCTTGGACTTGCACAGTCACCTTGATCACAAAGATGAAGTTTCCTTGGTCTTGTGGTGTTATAAATGCTCCTTTCACTGCGGTCTAAAGACAACAGCAGAGCCAGGTGCTGGCACGCCCAGATTGCCTGGAAGATTTGTTCCACCTGGTTCACCACTGATTGAAGGAGGAGGAGTTTCACCACTGAGGAGCTCCCAGGCAGTTTGTCAGCACAGTTATTGCAAAAACCGCGTTGCTGATCATTTGCAACTAACGTTGGTACTTTCTAAAATTTGATCGCCAAATCTGTAATTGTTGTTTGACATTTCTAAGGGACGATGTATACAAATGGACTGGCTGACACCAGACCATGTGGCACAATCAAGCTTTTAACTGTCATTGAGTCCCACCACGTTAAAATACGTTTTTGATTAGTTTTGAGTGATCGCGCTGATTGGTTATAACACTCATCAGTTGTAAAGCAAGGGGGCGGTACTCGTGGCTGAGTGTGTGGGTGTTTGGTGAGTAAGAGAGACACGGAGGAGAGCCATCCACTGTAAAAGCACAGCCCCCTTCATTATTGACGTGTCATGCCGACAACATCAAAGAACCTCCCCAGACTCTGGAGTCAGCCTCAGTCTGCCGCTTTAGCCATGCAAGTATACAAGTGCATTAATGTGGAAAACATTTCAAGGACATTTATGCAGGTGCATTGTTGAATGGAATCCATATTTGAAACAATGTTTGAAATGTACTTAGTATTCTCTACATCAGTGGTCACCAACCGGTCGATCAAGGCATTCTTAGTCGATCACCAAACATTTCTGTAGAAAAGCCAATGATGGCTTGGTGTTTTTATTGGTGTTGCACTGTTGGCGGTAGGTGCACTTGATTCAGGAGCCCTGCGCACCAGGTAGATAAAGTGTTACCATTTAATTTGTTAAAGATTAAATTAAAGATACCCGGCGGACCGGGAGCTCTGTGGCTAAATCGAGTGAACGGTCATCCAACTCGGAATTCCAAGTCGGAAACTCGGGTACCTTTCTAGAGCACCGACTTTCCGACCTGAAGATCACTTACGTCATGAGTTCACCTAGTTTTTTTAGTTCCTAGTTGTCTTGAAAGCACCATGACCATCAGTCCAGTAAACTAAAAAGTGAATTATTTCAATTTAATTTAAGTGCTACACCAACTGGTCTATTTTGTTATAAAAGCTATAGTTTTAAAATATTATACGGTCTGAGAAGAACAATATTGGCAGGCATATAGCCAATATGCTGTGATAATGTTTTAGGCCTACTGCACAAATCTACAGAACTGTTTTTAATTGTATTAATGTTACCATTTCTAAGTCAAAAAATCTGAGCGGTAGATCTCAGCTTGCTTTTTGACTGCGAAAGTGATCTTGACTCAGAAAAGGTTGGTGACCACTGCTCTACATGTTACCTGTGTCATTCCACCAATTCAGTGCCTTTTGTGAAGTGTAACTTGGTCATTTCACCTTATGTTATCATTGTCATAAAGAACACTTTCAACTTCGTAAAAAAACTAGTTTTCCCATTCCAAATTACAAAGTGCCTATTAAGTGCCAAAAGAAGTAACAGGGTTGACCATATCAGGGTTGATGATTTCTTCTTAAATCAGTCATAAATTCCATTGTGACAGGGGGAATGAAAGCTTGTTGTGTGCAACAGGGAGTGGCAATTGAATGCAAGTTTTTACTGTCAAAACATTTCTAGCCTGTCTATCTACGTGCTATGCCCGTCCCACTCAGTTTTCCACCACAAAAGACCAGAAAATGGCTATGAACCAGCTGCTTTTACTATGATTTGACTATTAGATGTTCAGTATTTCTTTTTATAAAAATATATTTTTTTCAACAATAGTTTCACCATATTAAAATGAGAGTTAAGTTCACGTAACAAGGTTGACTTTAAAATCAGGGACAGATGTAAATGAATCACTAATCACATGAAATAAAAAAAGATCTTCAGAAATTACGGTCAAAGCAACAAAATAACTAGGGCTTTACAATGATGGTGAAACTTGGAGAAGTTTTGGGAGTGGGTGGGTTAAAATCTACCTTGAAGGGACACTGACAGGGTTGACGGAAGGATGTCAAAATGCTGAATTTAGCAGCCTTTATTCATATTAAAATGATTTATTGAATTCTCCGGTCTAGCGGAAGGTTAGTAAATACACAAATGTAGCTACATACGTAATTGCAATCAATTAACCCCAGTCATGACCCTTGCAAAAGAAGGTGACACTTAGCCAACAGGTATATGATGCAGTTCTAATGCTTTGTAAGACTTGTCATGCGTGTGATATGTTAGTTTTCTTTGCAGTTCCCATTTGTACTTTTCTTTTCTGGAATTGGGTATGCTCCCTAGCTGTATAGTACCACTTCACCTGCCTCCATCTCCTCCTCCTCCTCCTCTTTGTGCTCTGTCTCTATAGGGTGTGTGTGAGCCGTGATGGACATCTGCAGCGCCGCGAGCAGCATTATGAAATATGAGTGTCTGTCACTACCTGCCCATCGACGACCGCCTGAGGGAGTTAGCAGTAGCCATTCCCCCAAAAGTAGAATCTCCCACAATTCCATCCACTTGTTAAATGCCAAAAGCCCCAGCCGTTAAAATAAACCAATTAAAATGGTGGGACTCCTCGGGATACATTTGTTTAAGTGTTTTAGGGCATTTTACGATGGATAATGTCATAAATAATTCATTGCTTTCAAATGAAACACGAGGCTCAAAGTTTCCCAGTCCGTTTGTTTTTCTTTCACTTCAAGTCATCTGCTTTTTGAATTCCCAACATAACTTGGTCTAAGAAGATGAAACTATTTTTATCTGATCGGTATCCACAGAGCAAGCCAGTTTTATGGATTGCACTGTGCACAATTTCAACTTTTCATCTCCCTCGTCAGAAAATTGCAGTGCAGTGTTCAGAAAACTCTCCCGATACCACAACAGTTTATGGACTGCTAACGGCACGTGCCTTAGCTACGGTTTTGTAGCAGTTATTATAGGTAGAGAGATGAACTCTGCCGTTTGGTTTAGAATTCTAACGGTCTCTCAAAAAGTATGGTGTAATGTTTAATCAGCGTTGTTTTGCCATCACACGGGTTTCTACACGGACATCGATTGTTGTTTCTCCAACATACAGGTTTCTACATGTACATTGAGACGTCTCGACCTCGCCTGGAGGGAGAAAAGGCTCGACTGTTGACCCCCACATTCAACGTTGCCCCCAAAAGCCCTTATGGGACTGTGACCGCCACTCCCACCTACTGCTTTGGCTTCTACTACCATATGTATGGGAAACACATAGGTAAGGTGCCCCTAGTGAAGGGATCATCAAATATATTCAGCCGGGGGTGAGTTTTTCTTCTTTTTTTTCTTGAGCAGATGGGGGCCGGAATATACAGTTGAAGTCAGAAGTTTACATACAACTCAGCTTTTCACAATTCCTGACATTTAATCCTATTAAAAAGTCCCTGTCTTAGGGACATTATTTTAAGAATGTGAAACGTCAGAATAATAGTAGAGAGAATGATTTATTTCAGCTTTTATTGCTTTCATCACATTCCCAGTGGGTCAGAAGTTTACACACACTCAATTAGTATTTTATAGCATTGCCTTTAAATTGTTTAACTTGGGGTCAAACGTTTTGGGTAGCCTTCCACAAGCTTCCCACAATAAGTTGGGTGAATTTTGGCCCATTCCTCCTGACAGAGCTGGTGTAACTGGGTCAGGTTTGTAGGCCTCCTTGCTCGCACACGCTTTTTCAGTTCTGCCCACAAATGTTCTATAGGATTGAGGTCAGTTCTTTGTGATGGCCACTCCAATACCTTGACTTTGTTGTCCTTTAGCCATTTTGCCACAGCTTTGGAGTATGCTTGGGGTCATTGTCCATTTGGAAGACCCATTTGCGACAAAGCTTTAACTTCCTGACTGATGTCTTGAGATGTTGCTTCAATATATCTACATAATTTTCCTCCCTCGTGATGCCATCTATTTTGAAGTGCACCAGTCCCTTCTGCAGCAAAGCACCCCCACTACATGATGCTGCCACCTTCGTGCTTCACGGTTGGGATGGTGTTCTTCGGCTTGCAAGCATCCCCCTTTATCCTCCAAACATAACGATGGTCATTATGGCCAAACAGTTCTATTTTTGTTTCATCAGACCAGAGGACATTTCTCCAAAAAGTACGATCTTTGTCCCCATGTGCAGTTGCAAACCGTAGTCTGGCTTTTTTATGGCAGTTTTGGAGCAGTGGCTTCTTCCTTGCTGAGCGGCCTTTCAGGTTATGTGGATATAGGACTCGTTTTACTGTGGATATAGATACTTTTGTACCTGTTTGTACCTCCAGCATCTTCACAAGGTCTTTTGCTGTTGTTCTGGGATTGATTTGCACTTTTCGCACCAAATTACGTTCATCTCTAGGAGACAGAACGCGTCTCCTTCCTGAGCGGTATGACGGCTGCGTTGCCCATGGTGTTTATACTTGCGTACTATTGTTTGTACAGATGAACGTGGTACCTTCAGGCGTTTGGAAATTGCTCCCACGGATGAACCAGACTTGTGGAGGCCTACAATTTTTTTCTGAGGTCTTGGCTGATTTCTTTTGATTTTCCCATGATGTCAAGCAAAGAGGCACTGAGTTTGAAGGTAGGCCTTGAAATACATCTACAGGTACACCTCCAATTGACTCAAATGTTGTCAATTAGCCTATCAGAAGCTTCTAAAGCCATGACATAATTTTCTGGAATTTTCCAAGCTGTTTAAAGGCACAGTCAACTTAGTGTATGTAAATTTCTGACCCACTGGAATTGTGATATAGTGAATTATAAGTGAAATAATCTGTCTGTAAACAATTGTTGGAAAAATGACTTGTGTCATGCACAAAGTAGGTGTCCTAACCGACTTGCCAAAACTATAGTTCGTTTACAAGAAATGTGTGGAGTCGTTGAAAAACTAGTTTTAATGACTCCAACCTATGTGTGTGTAAAATTCCAACTTCAACTGCAATTACAAATAATTTGTGGACTGCAAATTGACCCAAACAATTTCATATTTTTAACCTTGCTTACAAATTTGTATGTGATCACATATATCTCTCTATTATGTGTGGGAATACACTTCCATTTACATAAATTAACCCACGTGCCAAATGCCAGTTGGGGAAGCCTGCCTTAGTGCTATTAGGAATTAAATGTACACTATACAAAAATATGTGAAAAAATTAGTGGATTTGGCTATTTCAGCCACACCCGTTGCTGCGGGTGTATAAAATCGAGCACACAGACATGCGGTCTCCATAGCCCACCATTGGCAGTAAAATGGACTTACTGAAGAGCTCAGTGACTATAAGCGTGGCACCGTCATAGGATGCCATCTTTCCAACAAGTCAGTTCATCAAATTTCTGCCCTGCTAGAGCTGCCCCGGTCAACTGTGAGTGCTGTTATTGTGAAGTGGAAAAGTCTAGGAGCAGCAACAGCTCAGCCGCAAAGTGGTAGGCCACACAAGCTCACAGAATGGGGCCACCGAGTGCTGAAGTGTGTAGCAAAACTCACTACAGAGTTCCAAACTGCCTCTGGAAGCAACTTCAGCACAAGAACTGTTCATCGGGAGCTTCATTAAATGGGTTTCCATGGCCGAGCAGCCGCACACAAGCCTAAGATCACCATGCGCAATGCCAAGCATCAGCTGGAGTGGTATAAAGCTCACCGCCATTGGACTCTGGAGCAGTGGAAATGCGTTCTCTGGAGTGATGAATCATGCTACACCACCTGGCAGTCCGACAGACAAATCTGGGTTTGGCGGATGCCAGGAGAACGCTACCTGCCCCAATGCATAGTGCCAGCTGTAAAGTTTGGTGGAGAAGGAATAATGGTCTGGGGCTGTTTTTCATGGTTCGTGATAGGCCCCTTAGTTCCAATGAATGGAAATCTTAACACGACAGCATACAATAACATTCTGGATGATTCTGTGCTTCCAACTTTGTGGCAATATTTTGGGGAAGGCCCTTTCCTTTTTCAGCTTGACAATGCCCCCATACACAAAGTGAGGTCCATACAGAAATGGTTTGTCGAGATCGGTGTGGAAGATCTTGACTGGCCTGCACAGAGCCCTGACCTCAATCCCATCAACACCTTTGGGATGAATTGGAACTCCGACTGTGAGCCAGGCCTAATCACCCAACACCAGTGCCCGACCTCACTAATTATCTTGTGGCTGAATGGAAGCAAGTCTCCACATCTAGTGGAAAGCTTTCCCAGAAGATTGGAGGCTGTTATAGCAGCAAAGAGGGACCACCTCCATATTAATGCCCATGATTTTGGAATGAGATGTTCGACGAGCAGGTGTCTACATACTTTTGGTAATGTAGTGTAAATTACAAGTATTAATGCAAATCCTGCACTGTAGCTATTTCATCTGGCAAATCTAGCATAGAGTGTGTTTGATTTGTTAAGTACACACCTGAGAGCTTTCCATTAGCATCCACTTGCAATCAAATTGCCTATTTCCCTGTTCGGTGCTTCACTGATGATTAGATAAGTGTTTGCTTACCACTCAAGTTGTACTCCCACCTTTCTTTTCTAATTCGACAACCACTCAGTAACACTTCCATACTGGAATATGTGAAGCCCCCCGGGCATTGGTGGAAATGGAAGTTAAATACTGCACAAGAAAAAAAACTCACTATTTCTGGGTGTTTACAAACCTTCCATTTGAATATTAATAACCTTATCATCCATCACAATCTAGTCAGGCTCCCCTGCTTCTGTCGCCAAGGTTGCCTTCTCACACCCTGCTCATGCCCTCCTGTTGTTGCGGTGTCAGACAGTTGCACCTGAGCGATGGGTGTCTCCTCTGACCTGCCAGACGCGCCTGCAACTTCAATTTTCTGCTCCGCAAAGCTGTCGGGATTCTGAATAGGACGTGTCAACCTAATCCACGCCGGTCTCAATGGGCCCTCTCTTTCTCTGCTTGCTCAGCCACAGGAACCAGCAACCAGCAGCCGGAGTCAAAAATGGCTGACGGCAGTGTCCTTCTTACCTGTCTTTCTTTTTCATTGGTTTCCGTTAGAGAAAGAAAGGCAACATGCATTCAGTCTTTTTTTATTCGGTGCAGAAGGAGTGAGTGAGTGATGGAGAGACTTTGAGTTCTCATTTGAAGTAGTGGGTATTTTCAGGAATCTGTCGTTGTTGCTTTTTGATCATCCAGCGAGATCCACTTAAGGCTCCCCTCACAGGGATGTGGCATATTGTAGCTGACGGCTCGTCTAGTTTGGCCTCTGAGCACTCATTTTGGCATCTCATCGTTTGCACTGGGGGGAAAAAACATACAAGATTTAACTCTCATGATCATCCCTTGAGAAGTGAATTATGTTCGCAAATTCATACGTTGCACTCGGTAAAAGCCACACTCAATCAGGGAAGGTTAATGTGTAGACCCCTTGAGACATTTAGTATTTGCAGTAATTAGCTTTTATGTGTTTTGTTAATAGTATACGGTCATACATTAATAATGAGTAAAGTCTCAACACATAAGGATAAGTGCTGCCATGATGAGGCCGTATATGATCGATGATACCAGACTTGGGTTCCAATTCTACTTGAAATCTTTAAAATACTACAGCTGTGCTTGATTGAGCTTGCCATGTTGTCCATACGGTGCATTATGTTTTCTCCTCTAGGGGCGTTGAATGCGTACCTACGGCAGAAGGGCCACTCGGGCTCAGACAGTTCCTTGTGGAACTTGGTCGGGAACCAAGGGGACCGATGGAAGCAAGCCAAAGTCAACATCCACCCAATAGCCTCTTTCCAGGTGGGTACAACTCTTTGGGAGGAGCAGTGGGTCACCAATGCAGAACTATGGTGGCCCTAAGGTACAAAGTACAAAACTGCCTTCATCTGTGCTTCCCCTCTTATGTTTCACAGAATGAGCCATTGAGTTAGTAGTAGTAAGACATTTAAGCAGTTGGTGTTAACAAGTTTTGTTTTTGTCTGTCTTATCCCGTTTTGGTAGTTGGTTCTGGAAGGAATTCGTGGTCCGGGTATAGAAGGCGATATCGCCATAGATGATGTCACCATTGAGGAAGGAGAATGTAAAGACCCTCCACCCAACAGTAAGTGCTTTTTTTTTGTTTATACCTGGGAATCCATGACAACCATGGACCTATACATCATCCAGAACCAATCAACCATGAAGAGGCAAGGCTTATAATAACATATACATTTATATCATTCCTCTTGGGAACTAAAATTCAAGGACTGAGAGAGCTCTATTGTTAGCTCTCTCTCATTTGCTCTCCAAGAGTATATGCTATGCCGCTGTATTTTTCATTTTTCTTTATGGATGTTTCAGGTATCGTCAGTGAAATTACATTTTAGAGGGAATGATCGAACAGCTGCTTTTTAAATGTTATGCAAGCCAGAAAATGTTACTGTCTTATTGACCTAAAAAAGATAGATGTTTAATGCAATGGAAAATTTTATTTTACTCATTACTTATATTACTTTACTTGGTAATGGCTTTTTTAATCATGTTAAGTGTCCTCCCAAATGGAAGATATTAGCAACTTCCATGAAATATTAGGCATTAGATGCTTTCTCACTTGTACACTTGAGACTGTCGGCTGGGTGTCTTTGCTGATAAACAAGTTTCAGTGAAAATACTACCAAAAAATTTACAAATGGTAATGTTTAAAGAACCTCTTAACTGTTTGAGGAATTGTCTTATACTTCATGTACAGTTGAAGTCGGAAGCTTGAATACACTTAGGTTTGAGTCATTAAAACTTGTTTTTCAACCACTCCACAAACTTCACTTATAATTCACTGTATCACAATTCCAGTGGGTCAGAATTTTACATACACTAAGTTGACTGTGCCTTTAAACAGCTTGGAAAATTCCAGAAAATTATGTCATGGCTTTAGAAGCTTCTGATAGGCTAATTGACAACATTTGAGTCAATTGGAGGTGTACCTGTAGATGTATTTCAAGGCCTACCTTCATACTCAGTGCCTCTTTGCTTGACATCATGGTGAAAATCAAAAGAAATCAACCCAGACCTCAGAAAAAAAAATTGTAGACCTCCACAAGTCTGGTTCATCCTTGGGAGCAATTTCCAAACGCCTGAAGGTACCACGTTCATCTGTTCAAACAATAGTACGCAAGTAGAAGCACCATGGGACCACGCAGCCGTCATACCGCTCAGGAAGGAGACGCCTTCTGTCTCCTAGAGATGAATGTACTTTGGTGCAAAAAGTGCAAATCAATCCCAGAACAGCAGCAAAAGACCTTGTGAAGATGCTGGAGGAAACAGGTACGAAAGTGTCTATATCCACAGTAAAACGAGTCCTATATCGACATAACCTGAAAGGCCACTCAGCAAGGAAGAAGCCACTGCTCCAAAACCGCCATAAAAAAGCCAGACTACAGTTTGCAACTGCATATGGGGACAAATATCGTACTTTTTGGAAAAATGTCCTCTGGTCTGATGAAACAATACTGTTTGGCCATAATAACCATTATGTTTGGAGGAAAAATGGGGAGGTTGGAAAATGATGTGGATATATTGAAGCAACATCTCAAGACATCAGTCAGGAAGTTAAAGCTTGGTCGCAAATGGGTCTTCCAAATAGACAATGACCCCAAGCATACTTCCAACGTTGTGGCAAAATGGCTTAAGGACAACAAAGTCGAGGTGTTGGAGTGGCCATCACAAAGCCTTGACCTCAATCCCATAGAACATTTGTGGGCAGAACTGAAAAAGCGTGTGCGAGCAAGGAGGCCTACAAACCTGACCCAGTTACACCAGCTCTGTCAGGAGGAATGTGCCAAAATTCACCCAACTTATTGTGGGAAGCTTGTGGAAGGCTACCCAAAACATTTGACCCAAGTTAAACAATTTAAAGGCAATGCTACCAAATACTAATTGAGTGTATGTAAACTTCTGACCCACTGGGAATGTGATGAAAGAAATAAAAGTGGAAATAAATCATTCTCTCTGCTATTTTTCGGACATTTCACATTCTTAAAATAAAGTGGTGATCCTAACTGACCTAAGACAGGGAATTTTTACTAGGATTAAATGTCAGGAATTGTGAAAAACTTACTTTAATTGTACTTAGCTAAGGTGTATGTAAACTTCCGACTTCCACTGTATAAGTACACAGCATACTTGTGGATGAGCTGCCTCTGAAGTATTGTGGTACTACATTGGGAGAAATCACACCACATCTACAGTGCTGTGAAAATGTATTTGCCCCTTTCTAATTTTCTCTACTTTTGCATATTTTGCATATAGTGTGATGGTTTGGGGATGCCTCAGGACCTGGACACCTTGCCTTAATAGAAGGAAACATGAATTCTGCTCTGTATCAGAGAATTCTACAGGAGAATGTCAGGCTATCCGTCTGTGAGCTGAAGCGCAGCTGGTTCATGCAGCAATACAATGATCCAAAACACACAATTAAGTCTAAATGAAAATGGCTTAAAAGCAACACATTTTATGTTTTGGAATGGCCTAGTCAAAGTCCAAACCTAATCCCAATTGATGTTGTGGCAGGACTTGAAACGAGCAGTTCATGCTTGAAAACACAAAAATGTCGCTGAGTTAAAGCAGTTCTGCATGGAAGAATGGGCCAAAATCCCTCCACAGCGATGTGAGAGACTGATCATCAACTACAGGGAGCATTTGGTTGTAGTCATTGCAGCTAAAGGTGGTACAACCAGTTATTGATTGTAAGAGGGCAATTACTTTATCACACAGGGGCATTGAGTGTTGCATAACTTTGTTAAATAAATAAAATATAAATGTTTTGTTATTTGTAAACTCAGGTTCCCTTTATCTAATATTAGGTTTTCGTTGAAGATCTGATAACATTCAGTATCAAAAATATGCAAAAATAGAGATAATCAGAAAGGGGGCAAATAGTTTTTCATGGCACTGTACATGCCAGAGTCTCCTCCAGGGAGCAAGAGTATGGTCCTCCTCAGAACAACTAAAAACAATTAAATATATTGAAAAGTCTTCCGTAAATCAAACATAGAATCGTACTCGTTCCCCACACGTCATCCCATTAGCTCAATGAAAAAGGATCATGCTCCCTAGATTATCTAAGTCACCAGCTTTCTTTCTCTATCCCTACAGATCTAAGGTCACTGTCTCCTCCTACCACGCCCCATATATGGCAGTTCTTGGTCACCCTGACCCTGGTCTTTGTGGGCCTTCAGAGGTGACCCCTCTCTCCCAGGAGGAGCAACCTGACGTCGGCCCAACCCCAGTGGAAGAGTTTGCAGACATGGACTGTCCAAACCCCAAAAACTACCAAAGATTCACTCCTTTTCAGTCTGCAGGAGAGCAACAGCCCAGCATTGGTCCAGGGTGGAGCATGAAGGAAACAAAAAAACTCAGTTCATCCGGATTTTTCTGAAATATGCACAGAGCGCACTCCACGGTCAAGATGGAGAGTCGAGCTCTCCATAGTCTCCGTATTACGGACTCCAGTTCATCATTTTTTCTGCAGCTGAAGCAATCGAGGCAGAGTATGGGTACATTTCTGTAAAGCACAAGGACGCGTGGTGTGGTTCCATTTATTATTAAATGGGCCACAGAATGATGATAATTGATTGGTGTGGAAGAGTTTGATTTTTATGTTAACAGTATGTCGAGAAATGTACAAAATTTGTTCAACAACCCACACTGACCCCGAAGCTATTTTCTCATGAATATGATAGAGGTTAGTATTCCTCTGGGTTCTGGCTTTTCACCTCTCTTAAAACTTGGAGGCTGCCTATGGTCGGATTCATCAAAATGTGCATAAACAAACACATTTGCATACTTTCTACCCAGAGGCTAGACTTTGACTGCTTGGTGCATTATATGTAAATCTGTAAGTCAATTCATCATAATTATTTCTTTGTCTGTCCTTTTTTTCCCTTTTTTTTCTCTCTTCAAGGTTTGCGTAAGGTTGGTTTCATTACAGTGTGCATACACTTGTTCTCTAGGTTACTCTATTATGCAGTAGCTGAACTATGGTGCATTGTATGCCTCATGTGTAATCAACCTCTAGACTCCTCGTAGTGGAAGCACTATGCGATTGAGAACTTAGATCCTTTCGATGTACTGTAGGGGCTTCTCTGTGTCCCACCTGCCCTAAAATTTCAGAAGGCGATTTAATAAACAGGGACATGACACATCTTTCTTTCATTACCTAAAAGGGATTGGCGAGGGATTATTGTGTTTTTCCCTCCCTTAAGTACTCGAGGCTTTATTAACAATGGTAATTGCAATCAAATCAAACTTTATTTGTCACATGCGCCGAATACAACAAGTGTAGACTTTACCGTGAAATGCTTACTTACAAGCCCTTAACCAACAGTGCAGTTCAAGAAGAAGAAAATATTTACCAAGTAGACTAAAATAAAAAGTAATAATAAAAAGTAACACAATATGAATAACAATAACGAGGCTATATACAGGGGGCACCGGTACCGAGTCAGTGTGCGGGGGTTCAGGCTAGTCGAGGTAATCTGTACATGTAGGTGGGGGCGAAGTGACTATGCATAGGTGACAAACAAACAGCGAGTAGCAACAGTGTACAAAGGGAGGGGGGGTCAATGTAAATTGTCCGGTGGCGATTTTATGAATTGTTCAGCAGTCTTATGGCTTGGGGGTAGAAGCTGTTGAGGAGCCTTTTGGTCCTAGACTTGGCGCTCCGGTACCGCTTGCCGTGCGATAGCAGAGAAAACAGTCAATAACAAGCCCTTTGTATGAAAGGTGAGCTTTTATCCTCATCTTTCTTTATTTAGTTGCAATTATCGAACTAAGCTTCTCGATTGGAGCCTTCTTTCTCCTTTCACCTCCTGACCAATCATAATTTAGTCAGGTCAAGTCATATGTGTGCTTAAAGACCAGAGCAGTGTGTATTCCAATGCCCTCTGAATCATCCTCCTGTAACATACCTTACTTTAAGGACATTGGAGGAAATTCAAGCTCATTTGAATTTAAGTTGTAGTAGTTTGACTCGCGCTCCTTCTTGCAACTGCCAAGATTAACACCCGTTTCCAATAGAAGTCATTATCTTGACCTTTGATTTCAGCATGGCTCCATAAAGCACATAGAAATAGGTGCAAAAAAGAAAAACATTGAATGTTAACACTCTTTCTCTCCCTGCATGAGTTGCTCATTGATCATGATACAGTTCCCATACAGGCTTTCGGCAGTCTTTTGGAAGGTTACTTTATGAGCAGTCAAAAGAGCAGTGTTTTGCATCTTTTGGTCATATCTCAACAGCTAGTCCTCTCGAGATAAGATAAGGCACTGCTGTCTGACATGAAATCAAGTGCCTTCAGACTTAGTGCAAATTCTCATGAATGGAAAAACCAACATGGGCTATTTTACCATACAAGCATTTGCACCGTAGGCACATTTTATAGAGAGACGAAAAGTATGTGATCTGCAGCTAACTCCCATCTCCACACAACTCTTTTTATTTTGACCCAGGAAATGACTTACTACCCTTGACAGTCCAGGCTTTTTGAGTGGGGACTTGTGTTCGAGCGGAGGAAGGATGGTGGCCCAGCTTTGTCAGAGTGACTGAGTGAGAACGGGGAGCTCTTGGACATAAACAATGGGCTCCGACAAAAAAACAACTTGGAGGGATGGATGCTTTTGAAGTCTCCCCATTCATTTCAACTGGACCTGCTGAGAAAAAGACATTTTTGCGACAATGTCCAAGGACTGTGAAAGGAGGACGTTTCAGGTGTGACTCTTACGGCTGATAATGGTCTTGGTTAACCTGGGTGTTTGTCAGTCAATTGGATCAGACTGTCTGGTTCTCACAGACCGACATATTTTAGTACTCAAATGAGAGTGTAACTCTACTTTTACAGAAACTGTAAAAACATTGGAACTACCTGAGACCATGAGTTACCTTAACCAGCTGGTTTTTGAAAAAAATTATTGTAAAATTACTCTACTATTGTTCGTAACAATGTTTTGGGGGAAGGTTTTACATTCCCCGTTTGTTTTATTTGGGGTATTTTTTGTTTTCTGATTCCTTTTTCTTTACAGAATAATCATAAATAGGCTATAAGCTAATCAATTTGCTAAACACCCCAGTGCAAAAGATTCCATAAAAAAACATTTGTCAGTATTCATATAAAAAGCACAAGATGACACAAAATGGAATACAAACTGATTTTGACAAAGATTTAGGCATATACATTTCCTCTCAGCAACCTGTTAAAATAAAACATGTTCTTCCCTGTTCAATTAAATTATTTATGTAAATCATAGCATGTGTGGTCGGTCACTTTTAATAATGAAAAATAAAAAGATATATTGAACAATTAGTTATAACTTCCATTCCCCCATGTCTCTCAATTCAATATTTTATTGCATTGTTTATCTACAAATTTGTGCTGAAATTAACAACTCCCCCATGACTACTTGTGTTATTTCAAAGGAATGGTAAAAATAAAAATCTTCAGGCAAATTGCTCTCTCCGCACTTACAGTGAAATGGAACTTGACAACTCCCCCCCCCCCCCCCCCCCCCCATTGCTTATGGTGTTCTCTGTCATGTTCTACGTAACTACCACCAGCAAACAGATTTTATTAGAGAAATTCACTGCTTTATAATGTATGTCGATTTTTTTTTTCTACCCCAGGCTACCATCTTGACTTCAATGAGCCAAGCAAGTGTTTAAATTCTACCCAAAAGAAAACCCATATATTATATTGTACAGCAGATTTCAATCGGGATTTTAACTGAATAATGGATTTCCTCTAATGGGAACAAAATACATGTATTATTTGGGGTAATCGTTTTCTTGACAACAACACTCACAGAACAAAACTTTGTCTAAATGTATCAGAATGCTTTTATTTTTTATATAACTATAATTATCTGCAATAGACTTCCTGTCATAATTTGGATTTGATTTCCCAGATGATTACATCGCATTATTATGAATAAATATACATTAAATGCAGTTTTCCATCTTGTGTCACCTGTTATTTTATTAGACAACAGTTTGTTGTCAGTGAGATGATCAGTAATATTTCACCACTTTGTTACTCATCACGAGAAAAGACGTCTTTGTAGAATGTGTCTGGAAGTGAGTTGAGAGAGATGTATTTATTATTTCACAGTGATATATAAAAATACAACTGAATATGAACAAATCGTTCTGTTTCAGTAGATTTCGTTAGTTGTCACAATTCTTTGATCCTCAGAAAGCTTCTTTACACCTGATTGCTGTTTTCCGACCACAGCCACCCTTAACCCTTCTGTTGACTTTCATTATACGTTTTTACCTTCCCTTGGCCTTTGGTTAGGCCCTGCTAAACATTTAAATCATACACTGTAAGCCCTGGGGATACCTAAACGACCTTACCTTGAGTTGTAATGCAATGTGTGTACTGTACAACGTGTGTTCTCTCCATTCAAACATTGTTTATGTGTTCAGTAAGTAAACCATCTCTCCAGAGCCACCAGGCAAAGCGTCTTCTCTCGGTGCAGATGAGATGGACACGTTTCACATCTGGCCAGGAGGGCACCCATCTGCAGGTGCATCTGCACCCAGGTACAGTACAAAGACTCCCTCATGCATATTAGCCAGTGAACATATGGCCCCGCTGATAGCTAGTCTAGTATGCAAAAGTTTACCTGAATGTTCTAAAAGTGTGAACACAGGAGGTTTTAGATTGGGGGGTTTTTCCGCACTTATCAGTATGTGGATGACCCTCGAGTCTAAAGGGTTTGACAGGATTTAAATTGTTTTTATAGCCACGATCACAGTTGAGCCACACTCTACTGTTCTTGGAGTGTTTATCTGACACTGACTTGTCTAACACTGTACATGTTGAGGCAAACCTGGGTTCAAATAGTATTTGAAACCTTATTCAAAATATATTTTTTAATTAAGCTGTGCTCGATTCCGCTTGCCTGCCGCAATGGAACCAATGGGATAGTCCCAAAAGTGCCCGCCCATCTAGCACTCCAGGCAGACTCAAGCAAACGATCAAAGTATTTGATAGACTTCCAATACTATCTAAACCCATCAATTGAGGATGTTTATTCCAGGGGAAATACTGTACATATGACAACCAATTGACATTTAGGGTTATTTTCTTGTATGAAAAGAAAACACAACGTATTTGAGCTAACTGTGGACTAGTTATCACGCAAGTTATGTGGCATAATCCGGGTGTGTACAGCACACTTTTACCTACTCATTCTAGAGTTTTTCTATATTTTTACTATTTTCTACATTGTAGAATAACAGTGATGACATTAAAACTATGAAATAACACATATGGAATAATGTAGTAATCAAAAACGTTTCGATTTTTTTATTGTGTTAACACAAAGTGTTAAACAAATCTAAATATATTTTATGACTGGTACTATATATATATATATATATATACATACATACACACAGTACCAGCCATAAAATATATTTTGATTTGTTAAACACTTTTTTTGCTTACTACATGATTCCATGTGTGTTATTTCATAGTTTTGATGTCTTCACTATTATTCTACAATGTAGAAAATAGTAAAAATAAAGAAAAACCCTTGAAAGAGTAGGTCTGTCCAAACTTTTGACTGGCACTGTATATACACAGTACACACATACAAAAACATAGTCATGCTAAACACAAATAAAACCTCACAAATCGTCAAGAAAAACATGAACATTCTTCCACAAATAAATCCCCAATTAATACATTATACTGCATGGACGGCACCTGAACATCAAGATGAAATGTATTTTGATATTCGTTCCAGCAATATGGTGCATTGAAAATAAAAGCAAGAGTTAACCAATCCTGTGAATGGGTTAGACAACTCGGGTGTCTATACTTCAACAGCAAAGTTAGATAAGATGTAAGTTTATGAAGTAGGGACTTGTAAACAAAAAAGGGAGTAATGTAGAGATCTACGGGTCTTTAGAGAAGTCCAGCCAACCTTTTGATACAGTGATGAGTATCAAAACTGTCACCTGTAGCCAATACGAAAGGTACTATGGTAGATGGCATCCAAAGGTTTAAGAGTATTAGCAGCTGCACTGTCACGTGTGCTCCCTCTCTGGCCTCTAGGTCACCAGGCTGCTCGTTATGGCGCACACCTGTCACCATCGTTACGCGCACCTGCGCGTCATTAGACTCACCTGAACTCCATAACTTCCCTGATTACCTTCCCTATATACAGTTGATGTCGGAAGTTTCATACACTTAGGTTGGAGTCATTAAAACTCCTTTTTCAACCACTCCACAAATTTCTTGTTAACAAACTATAGTTTTGGCAAGTCGGTTAGGACATATACTTTGTGCATGACACAAGTCATTTTTCAATTGTTTACAGACAGATTATTTCACTTATAACTCACTGTATCACAATAACAGTGGGTCAGAAGTTTACATACACTAAGTTGACTGTGCCTTTAAACAGCTTGGAAAATTCCAGAAAATTATGTCATGGCTTTAGAAACTTCTGATAGGCTAATTGACATAATTTGAGTCAATTGGAGGTGTACATGTGGATATATTTCAAGGCCTACCTTCAAAACTCAGTGCCTCTTTGCTTGACATCATGGGAAAATCTAAAGAAATCAGCCAAGACCTCAGAAAAAAAATTGTTGACCTCCACAAGGTTCAGGTTCATCCTTGGGAGCAATTTCCAAACACCATGGGACCACGCAGCCGTCATACCGCTCAGGAAGGAAATGCGTTCTGTCTCCTAGAGATGAACGTACTTTGGTGCGAAAAGTGCAAATCAATCCCAGAACAACAGCAAAAG
Source organism: Salvelinus namaycush (assembly GCF_016432855.1). NCBI lineage: Eukaryota > Metazoa > Chordata > Actinopteri > Salmoniformes > Salmonidae > Salvelinus > Salvelinus namaycush. The sequence goes on along the minus strand of NC_052334.1, from coordinate 46,057,809 downwards.
ACCTTGTGAAGATGCTGGAGGAAACAGGTGAAAAATTATCTTTAACCACAGTAAAACGAGTCCTATTTCGCCATTACCTGAAAGGCCACTCAGCAAGGAAGAAGCCACTGCCCCAAAACCCCCAGAAAAAAAGCCAGACTACGGTTTGCAACTGCACATGGGGACAAAGATCGTACTTTTTGGAGAAATGTCCTCTGGTCTGATGAAACAAAAATAGAACTGTTTGGCCATAATGACCATCGTTATGTTTGGAGGAAAAAGGGGGGGCTTGCAAGCCGAAGAACACCATCCCAACCGTGAAGCACGGGGGTGGCAGCATCATGTTGTGGGGTTGCTTTGCTGCAGGAGTGACTGGTGCACTTCACAAAATAGATGGCATCATGGGGACGGAAAATTATGTGGATATATTGAAGCAACATCACAAGACATCAGTCAGGAAGTTAAAGCTTGGTCGCAAATGGGTCTTACAAATGGACAATAACTCCAAGCATACTTCCAAAGTTGTGGCAAAATGGCTTAAGGACAACAACGTCATGGTATTGGAGTGGCCATCACAAAGCCCTGACCTCAATCCCATAGAAAATGTATGGGCAGAACTGAAAGAGCGTGTGCGAGCAAGGAGGTCTACAAACCTGACTCAGTTACACCAGCTCTGTCAGGAGGAATCGGCCAAAATTCACCCAACTTATTGTGGGAAGCTTGTGGAAGGCTACCCAAAACATTTGACCCAAGTTAAACAATTTAAAGGCCATGCTACCAAATACTAATTGAGTGTATGTAAACTTCTGACCCACTGGGAATGTGATGAAAGAAATAAAAGCTGAAATAAATCATTCTCTCTACTATTATTCTGACATTTCACATTCTTAAAATAATGTGTTGATCCTAACTGACCTAAGACAGGGAATTTTTACTAGGATTAAATGTCAGGAATTGTGAAAAACTGAGTTCAAATGTATTTCTCTAAGGTGTATGTAAACTTCCAACTTCAACTGTATGTCACTCCCTTTGGTTCCTTCCCCAGGCGTCATTGTTTCTGTTCGTGTCATGTCTGTGCGTTGTGTTTCTTGTTTGTATTTAGTTGCGTTTATTTATTAAACCACTCACTCCCTGAACTTGCTTCCCGACTCTCAGCGTACATGCACTTTGATAAATGTCACCATAATTAAGAACAGATAAAATTCTGACCTCTACCGCTTCTCTCTCCCGGATCCGGGATCCTCCTCATCAAAAAAGCTGACTAGCATAGCCTAGCCTAACGGGACAGGGATATCATATAATATAATTTCATGAAATCACAAGTCCAATACAGCAAATGAAAGATAAACATCTTGTGAATCCAGCCATCATTTCCGATTTTTAAAATGTTTTACAGCGAAAACACAATATGTATTTATATTAGCTAACCACAATAGCCAAACACACAACGGCATATTTTCACCATGTTTCCACCGCATAGGTAGCCTTCACAAAACCCACAAATAGAGAGAATTAATCACTAACCTTGAACAACTTCATCAGATGACAGTCTTATAACATCATGTTATACAATACATTTATGTTTTGTTCGAAAATGTGCATACTTATAGCTACAAATCCTGGTTTTACATTGCAGCCACCATCACAAATAGCACCAAAGCAGCCAGAATAATTACAGAGAGCAACGTGAAATACATAAATACTCATCATAAAACATTTATGACAAATACATGGTGTACAGCAAATGAAAGATAAACATCTTGTGAATCCAGCCAATATTTCCGGATTTTTTAAAGTGTTTTACAGCGAAAACACAATATAGAATTATATTAGCTCATCACAATAGCCAAACACACAACGCAATATACTCCCCGCCAAAATAGCTTGCACAAAACCGACAAAATAGAGATAAAATTAATCACTAACCTTGAACAACATCAGATGACAGTCTTATAACATCATGTTATACAATACATTTATGTTTTGTTCGAAAATGTGCATATTTAGAGCTGCAAATCGTGGTTATACATTGTGAATACGTAGCAACAATTCACCAAAATCTCCGGAGATATTTTGGACAGTCACCTAATCTAATCAAAGAACTCATGATAAACTTTACTAAAAAATACATGTTGTACAGCAAATGAAAGATACACTGGTTCTTAATGCAACCGCTGTGTTAGATTTTTTTTAAATAACTTTAGTAGAACATACAGCATGCAGTATTGTGAGACAGCGCTCACATATTCTCCACCTTGTTGAAGCCAACATTTACCACAAAAATACAAAATAACATCATAAATATTATCTTACCTTTCTTGAGCTTCCATCAGAATGTTGTGCAAGGAGTCCTATTTCCAGAATAAATCGTTGTTTGGTTTTAGAATGTCCATTTCTTCTGTCGAATTAGCAACTTTGGCTAGCCATGTCGAGCTCACGTGTCCAAGAAATGTTTGCGCCCGGAACGAAAAATTCCAAAGGTCCCAATAAACGTTGAATAAACTGATCAAACTCGGTTGAAAAATCCTACTTTATGATGTTTTTCTCATATGTATCAAATAAAATCAGAGCCGGTGCAATTCGCCGTGTATAACGAACGCTTTTCAGAAGACAATGTGAGGCTCCCCTGCGCGCCGTCGAAAACTGCCAAAAGAGCTGACGTGTCATTCCAAAAGCTCTTATTCGGCCTCAGATCAAGCTAGACACCCCATTCAACCTTCCACTGCCTGTTGACATCTAGTGGAAGGCGTATGAAGTGCATACAGATCCATAAATAAAAGTCAGTTGAATAGGCAGGCACTGACACAGAGCCTCGTTTTCAGATTTTTCACTTCCTATATGGAAGTTTGCTGCCAAATGAGTTCTGTTTTACTCACAGATATAATTCAAACAGTTTTAGAAACTTCAGAGTGTTTTCTATCCAATAGTAATAATAATATGCATATTGTATGATCTAGAACAGAGTACGAGGCCGTTTAATTTGGGCACTTTTTCCAAAGTGAAAACAGCGCCCCCCTATTCACAAGAAGTTTTTAACCCCATGCATCACGTTGGCCTGAGTTCTGTCACTAAGATAATCATGAAACCAAGAACAGGCATTAGAGCTTAGGCCTACAAACAACAACTTATTCAATAAAATAGCATGATCAAATGTTTTTGACAAGTCCACAAACAAAGCAGCACGTTTCATTTTAGTGTCTAAAGCATTGAAAAGATCCTTAACAACTAAAGTGGTTGCTCTAATAGTGCTATGCCCAGGCCTAAACCCTGATTGGTTTACATTCAAAATAGATTTCTCAAATAAAAAAGAGCAAAGTTGTACATTTCCAAGGATTCAAGAATCTTAGCTAGACAAGGAAGCCTTGAAATGGGACAATAATTATTAAGATTACTACTATCCCCGCCCTTATGGAGTGGCAGCATGAGCTGATTTCCATACTTTTTGAATATTTCCTGATAAATGTTAAATAAAAAATGTGGGTTATTGAGCCAACAATGATGAGCACTACACACGTAAGCACTTAAGCATCCAATTGGCCGGCCCATGTGAATTTCTTGTCTACTGCTAGCAAAGCGTCCAGGCCTTCTTTATTTGTAAATAGCCTAAAAGAAAAGCTTTGACTATAATTTCTCTGATCATTCAGCAAGTTTCCCTTGTCAGGATCCAGCCCAATATCATTGTGAATAGGCTTAGAAGTTCTTTCAAAGAGAGAGGCCAGTAATAAGGCCAGTGTCTGAATGAATTTATTGTGGCAGAGCGGACGAAGTAGAACCCTTTAGGGATTTGACAGTTTTCCAGAATTTAGCCGTGTTCCCATTTACAATCTGAAAGAGAGGTTACATAATAATCAAATTTAGCCTTTCTGATTTGTTTAACACAATGATTCCTCAGTTGCTTAAAAGCCTGCCAGTCCGGGCCTAAGCCTGTGTTCCTGGCCTTGACCCAAGCATCATCTCTTTTATGAATGACTTCTGATAATTCCAGAGTGTACCAGGCATTCGATCTACCTTTCACCCTTCATTTTTTGAAGGGAGCATGATTAATTATCCACAATAGTATTGAAGACATCTGCAAAGAGGCTCAAAGCTAAATCCTGTTCAGGGATAGCTGAAATACAATCAAGGTCACTGAAATAAAGATCATGTAAAAAAGCCTGTTAAAAAATTCTCTCTTTGTGATGACATGAGGCTTTGATTTTTGTATTCTCACATCTCTAACAGAAACAACTGGGCAATGGTCACTAATGTCTTGTGCAAAGACACCAGTAGACATTTTTGTTGTTGTCCTTAAAATAAGATCAATCAGAGTTGACTTTTGAAGGATCTCTAGGGTTGGGCTGTGTAGTCTTGGTCACCAGCTGGGTTAGCTTTAGATCATTACACATGTTTTTTAGATTGCCTGAAGCCTGAATTTCCCAATCATAATTTAGGTCACCCAGGATAATAACTTCTGATTTAGTCAAAGACGACAACAAACTCCTCGAGTGCACAAAGGTTAGCCGAGGGAGGACAGTAGACCGCTATAACAGTTATGGATACATTTTTCCCCAGACAAAGGCTTAAGGATAGTAGCACATTTTGGGGATTTCAGTAAAGAGCGATAAATAATTTTTTATAAAAATGCCACTCCACCACCTCTACCCTGTCTGTCAGCTCTGAACACATGATAACCCTCAATATTAATATCAGAGTCCAGAATGTCCCCAGAGAGCCAAGTTTCAGTCAATACCAGAATGTCTGGATTCTTCTGCATAGCCCAGATCTTGATGTAATCCAGTTTAGGAAGTAAGCGCCTAATGTTCAGATTCATCAAACCAAGTCCCTTAAGATATCTAACGTCCATGGAAACTCAAACAAGCTACGTTCAATAGGCGGTTGCGGGCCCTTTCTGATGGTTGATGTTGATATAGTTGGTATGGCTTTAAGATTGCATAGAACTGCACCATTTTCTCTATCCCTATTAGAAAAAGAGGAGGAGAAGAAATTGGAATTACTTTTCCAAGGTTAGCACCATAGGGCCTGAGGCTGCAGCCAATGTCAATATGAGGAACTCTCAGAGTAACCAATGATGGAATGTTATAAACTGACTTACATATGCTTGGGTTGCTATCATGCAACATCCCAAGCCCTCTATGTGATTTGAAAACCGAGGGGGTATTCAAGTTTATGGAATTCACATTTGATCTTAAAGCATTGGGTGAGCAAACCACAGTGGGCTCCTCTTTTGAGCTAACAATAGCAGATCTAAGAGTAGAGTTCAAACAAATGGGTAGATATTTACAAATGACAACATCCCGTGGCAGTATAGACAACAGTACGACAATAACACTTAGACAGGATGGGAGATTGGGGCTTGGTCTGTCCCTGAGTCAATATCTTAACGCGGCCTTGAAATATGATGAGGGTCCAGGCTTCTAGATGGTTTGGGTGGAGTCCATCATCCCTGTAGAGAATATTTTGTTTCCAAAAAGTGTTGAAGTTGTCAATAAAAGTGATGCCAACAAGGTGGTAGTAGTCTTTAAGACATAAATGAAGTGCTAAGAGCCTGCTGAACCTTTCGCAGCTGCGACACAGCGATGGCACGGGACCAGAGATAATTGGCTGCTTTTCAGAGCCTTTTAGGGTGTTGATCAGCACAATAAAATCCTGTTTCATTAGCGCTGATTAACCATTTTGTATATCATTTGATCCCACATACACTACGACAGCAGCAGCCCTTGGCTGCTGATGTAGGACGGACAGAAAAAATCCTGTGATATCCTTCACCGTAGCCCCCGGGTAGCACAGGGTTCTTGTTCCAGGAACCAAGACGTGCCTCATTATGGAACTACCAATGATGATGATGGCTGGAGGAAGGTGAGTGGACGTCCAGCCTTTTCTGAGCCTCGAACACCCTCAAGGCCTGGTGTGAGAGGGAGGCCGGTAGTAGAGTGTGGTAGAGACCCCCTGAATTGGACACTCAGTAGACAGGGTAGAGGATGAAGGACCATGAATCTCTGGAAGCAGGTGGGCAAAACTTTTGGTCAGCAGTATGGGACCACCAAAGCCATTTCAGCCCCATTCACCAAAGACCGCTGCCTTGCGATGGGCTTACTGTGTGTGACGTGCTTCCACTGGGATGCATGATCAATAACCATGGCATCCTCCAGCTCCTCATAAAGCGTCCTTGCTCCTTTATGGGAGGTTGGGGTAGGATGGGAAGGGTGGGTGAGATGGGAGGGGAGAGGTGGCTTCACAAGGGAGGGGGTCTCTGCGGGGCAGACCTGGCCAGTCAGTCAGAGAGTGGCAACACGGTGGCGAGGCAGTGGCATGATGACCAGGCTTAGGAGTAGAAAAGTAAAATGTCTTAGAGTAGGACCTATCCAGGATGCGCTGCAATGTCTCAATTTGCTTACTCAGACATTACTGTATATTCCTCAATAATTGGACAGTATCCACATTGGAAATTTGGCCAACCAATATTATCCCGAAACTGTGCAAAATACACTACAACACCAAAAATATATGGACACCTGCTTGTCGAACATCTCATTCCAAAATCATGGGCATTAATATGGAGTTGGTCCCCCCTTTGCTGCTATAACAGCCTCCACTCTTCTGGGAAGGCTTTCCACTAGACGTTGGAACATTGCTATGGGGACTTGCTTCCATTCAGCCACAAGAGCATTAGTGAGGTCGGGCACTGATGTTGGGCGATTAGGCCTGGCCCGCAGTCAGTGTGCCAATTCAACCCAAAGGTGTTCGATGGGGATAAAGTCAGGGCTCTGTGCAGTCAAGTTATTCCACACCGGTCTCGATAAACCATTTCTGTATGGACCTCGCTTTGTGCACTGTGGTTTGTCATGCTGAAACAGGAAAGGGTCTTCCTCAAACTGTTGCTGTCATGTTTTGTCTTTGATCATCATGTCTTGTCCCTGTGCTTCCCTCTGCTGGTCTTATTAGGTTCTTTCCCTCTTTCTATCCCTCTCTCTCCCCCTCCCTCTCTCCCTCTCTCGCTCTCTCTCTCTATCGTTCCGTTCCTGCTCCCAGCTGTTTCTCATTCTCCTAACGACCTCATTTACTCTTTCACACCTGTCCCCTATTTTGCCCTCTGATTAGAGTCCCTATTTCTTCCTCTGTTTTCCGCTTCTGTCCTTGTCGGATTCTTGTTTGATGTTTGCTGTTCTGTGTCCTTGTTCCGCCCTGTCGTGTTTTTGCCTTCTTCAGATGCTGCGTGTGAGCAGGTGTCTATGTCAGCTACGGCCTGTGCCTTCCTGAAGCGACCTGCAGTCTGTGGTCGCGTCTCCAGTCGTTCCTCTCTACTGACGAGAGGATTTCAGTTTCCTGTTTTGGATTTACCTTTGATAATATCCAGGAGAATCATTGTTTGTTTAATACTGGAATAAAGACTCTGTTTCTATTACGTCGCTTTTGGGTCCTCATTCACCAGCATAACAGAAGAATCCGACCAAGATGGACCCAGCGACTATGGATTCTCTCAACACTGCCGTCGAGTTCCAGGGAGCAATGCTCGGCAGACACGAGCAGGAATTGTTTGCTGCTCGTCATGCCGTTGAGACCCTGGCCGCTCAGGTCTCCGATCTCTCTGGACAGTTTCAGAGTCTTTGTCTCGTGCCACCAGCTACTTCCTGGTCTTCCGAGTCTCCGGAACCTAGGGTTAATAACCCACCATGTTACTCTGGGCAGCCCACTGAGTGTCGCTCCTTTCTCACCCAGTGTGATATTGTGTTCTCTCTCCAGCCCAACACGTACTCAAGAGAGAGAGCTCGGATCGCTTACGTCATATCACTCCTTACTGGTCGGGCTCGGGAGTGGGGCACAGCTATCTGGGAGGCAAGGGCTGAGTGTTCTAACGATTATCAGAACTTTAAAGAGGAGATGATACGGGTTTTTGATCGTTCAGTTTTTGGGAAGGAGGCTTCCAGGGCCCTGGCTTCCCTATGTCAAGGTGATCGATCCATAACGGATTACTCTATAGAGTTTCGCACTCTTGCTGCCTCCAGTGACTGGAACGAGCCGGCGTTGCTCGCTCGTTTTCTGGAGGGACTTCACGCTGAGGTTAAGGATGAGATTCTCTCCCGGGAGGTTCCTTCCAGCGTGGACTCTTTGATTGCACTCGCCATCCGCATAGAACGACGGATAGATCTTCGTCACCGAGCTCGTGGAAGAGAGCTCGCGTTAACGGTGCTTCCCCTCTCCGCATCTCAACCATCTCCTCCCACCGGCTCAGAGACTGAGCCCATGCAGCTGGGAGGTATTCGCATCTCGACTAAGGAGAGGGAACGGAGAATCACCAACCGCCTTTGCCTCTATTGCGGTTCTGCTGGACATTTTGTCATGTCATGTCCAGTAAAAGCCAGAGCTCATCAGTAAGCGGAGGGCTACTGGTGAGCGCTACTACTCAAGTCTCTCCATCAAGATCCTGTACTACCTTGTCGGTCCATCTACGCTGGACCGGTTCGGCTGCTTACTGCAGTGCTTTGATAGACTCTGGGGCTGAGGGTTGTTTTATGGACGAAGCATGGGCTCGGAAACATGACATTCCTCTCAGACAGTTAGGGAAGCCCACGCCCATGTTCGCCTTAGATGGTAGTCTTCTCCCCAGTATCAGATGTGAGACACTACCTTTAACCCTCACAGTATCTGGTAACCACAGTGAGACCATTTCCTTTTTGATTTTTCGTTCACCTTTTACACCTGTTGTTTTGGGTCATCCCTGGCTAGTATGTCATAATCCTTCTATTAATTGGTCTAGTAATTCTATCCTATCCTGGAACGTTTCTTGTCATGTGAAGTGTTTAATGTCTGCTATCCCTCCTGTTTCTTCTGTCCCCTCTACTCAGGAGGAACCTGGTGATTTGACAGGAGTGCCGGAGGAATATCATGATCTACGCACGGTCTTCAGTCGGTCCAGAGCCAACTCTCTTCCTCCTCACCGGTCGTATGATTGTTGTATTGATCTCCTTCCGGGGACCACTCCCCCTCGGGGTAGACTATACTCTCTGTCGGCTCCCGAACGTAAGGCTCTCGAGGATTATCTGTCTGTTTCTCTCGACGCCGGTACCGTGGTGCCTTCTTCCTCTCCCGCCGGAGCGGGGTTTTTCTTTGTTAAGAAGAAGGACGGTACTCTGCGCCCCTGCGTGGATTATCGAGGGCTGAATGACATAACGGTTAAGAATCGTTATCCGCTTCCCCTTATGTCGTCAGCCTTCGAGATTCTGCAGGGAGCCAGGTGCTTTACTAAGTTGGACCTTCGTAACGCTTACCATCTCGTACGCATCAGAGAGGGGGACGAGTGGAAAACGGCGTTTAACACTCCGTTAGGGCATTTTGAATACCGGGTTCTGCCGTTCGGTCTCGCTAATGCTCCAGCTGTCTTTCAGGCATTAGTTAATGATGTACTGAGAGACATGCTGAACATCTTTGTTTTCGTTTACCTTGACGATATCCTGATTTTTTCACCGTCACTCGAGATTCATGTTCAGCACGTTCGACGTGTACTCCAGCGCCTTTTAGAGAATTGTCTCTACGTGAAGGCTGAGAAGTGCGCCTTTCATGTCTCCTCTGTCACATTTCTCGGTTCTGTTATTTCCGCTGAAGGCATTCAGATGGATCCCGCTAAGGTCCAGGCTGTCAGCGATTGGCCCGTTCCTAAGTCACGTGTCGAGTTGCAGCGCTTTCTCGGTTTCGCTAATTTCTATCGGCGTTTCATTCGTAATTTCGGTCAAGTGGCTGCCCCTCTCACAGCTCTGACTTCTGTCAAGACTTGCTTTAAGTGGTCCGGTTCCGCCCAGGGAGCTTTTGATCTCCTCAAGAAGCGTTTTACATCCGCCCCTATCCTTGTTACTCCTGACGTCACTAAACAATTCATTGTAGAGGTTGACGCTTCAGAGGTGGGCGTGGGAGCCATTCTGTCCCAGCGCTTCCATTCTGACGATAAGGTCCATCCTTGCGCTTACTTTTCTCATCGCCTGTCGCCATCGGAACGCAACTATGATGTGGGTAACCGCGAACTGCTCGCCATCCGCTTAGCCATAGGCGAATGGCGACAGTGGTTGGAGGGGGCGACCGTCCCTTTTGTCGTTTGGACTGACCATAAGAACCTTGAGTACATCCGTTCTGCCAAACGACTTAATGCACGTCAAGCTCGTTGGGCGTTGTTTTTCGCTCGTTTCGAGTTCGTGATTTCCTATCGCCCGGGAAATAAGAACACCAAGCCTGATGCCTTATCTCGTCTCTTTAGTTCTTCTGTGGCTTCTACCGACCCCGAGGGGATTCTCCCTGAAGGGCGTGTTGTCGGGTTGACTGTCTGGGGAATTGAGAGACAGGTAAAGCAAGCACTCACTCACACTGCGTCGCCGCGCGCTTGTCCTAGTAACCTTCTGTTCGTTCCTGTCTCTACTCGTCTGGCTGTTCTTCAGTGGGCTCATTCTGCCAAGTTAGCTGGCCACCCCGGCGTTCGGGGTACGCTTGCTTCTATTCGCCAGCGGTTTTGGTGGCCTACTCAGGAGCGGGACACGCGCCGTTTCGTGGCTGCTTGTTCGGACTGCGCGCAGACTAAGTCAGGTAACTCTCCTCCTGCCGGTCGTCTCAGACCGCTTCCCATTCCTTCTCGACCATGGTCTCACATCGCCTTAGACTTTATTACCGGTCTGCCTTCGTCTGCGGGGAAGACAGTGATTCTTACGGTTATCGATAGGTTCTCTAAGGCGGCACATTTCATTCCCCTCGCTAAGCTTCCTTCCGCTAAGGAGACGGCACAAATCATCATTGAGAATGTGTTCAGAATTCATGGCCTCCCGTTAGACGCCGTTTCAGACAGAGGCCCGCAATTCACGTCACAGTTTTGGAGGGAGTTCTGTCGTTTGATTGGTGCTTCCGTCAGTCTCTCTTCCGGGTTTCATCCCCAGTCTAACGGTCAAGCAGAAAGGGCCAATCAGTCGATTGGTCGCATATTACGCAGCCTTTCGTTTCGAAACCCTGCGTCTTGGGCAGAACAGCTCCCCTGGGCTGAGTACGCTCACAACTCGCTTCCTTCGTCTGCTACCGGGCTATCTCCGTTTCAGAGTAGTCTTGGGTACCAGCCTCCTCTGTTCTCGTCCCAGCTCGCCGAGTCCAGCGTTCCCTCCGCTCAGGCTTTTGTCCAACGTTGTGAGCGCACCTGGAGGAGGGTCAGGTCTGCACTTTGCCGTTACAGGGCGCAGACTGTGAGAGCCGCCAATAAACGTAGGATTAAGAGTCCTAGGTATTGTCGCGGTCAGAGAGTGTGGCTTTCCACTCGTAACCTTCCCCTTACGACAGCTTCTCGCAAGTTGACTCCGCGGTTCATTGGTCCGTTCCGTGTCTCTCAGGTCGTCAATCCTGTCGCTGTGCGACTGCTTCTTCCGCGACATCTTCGTCGCGTCCACCCTGTCTTCCATGTCTCCTGTGTCAAGCCTTTTCTTCGCGCCCCCGTTCGTCTTCCCTCCCCCCCCCCCGTCCTTGTCGAGGGCGCACCTATTTACAAGGTACGGAGGATCATGGACATGCGTTCTCGGGGACGTGGTCACCAGTACTTAGTGGATTGGGAGGGTTACGGTCCTGAGGAGAGGAGTTGGGTTCCATCTCGGGACGTGCTGGACCGTTCGTTGATTGATGATTTCCTTCGTTGCCGCCAGGGTTCCTCCTCGAGTGCGCCAGGAGGCGCTCGGTGAGTGGGGGGGTACTGTCATGTTTTGTCTTTGATCATCATGTCTTGTCCCTGTGCTTCCCTCTGCTGGTCTTATTAGGTTCTTTCCCTCTTTCTATCCCTCTCTCTCCCCCTCCCTCTCTCCCTCTCTCGCTCTCTCTCTCTATCGTTCCGTTCCTGCTCCCAGCTGTTTCTCATTCTCCTAACGACCTCATTTACTCTTTCACACCTGTCCCCTATTTTGCCCTCTGATTAGAGTCCCTATTTCTTCCTCTGTTTTCCGCTTCTGTCCTTGTCGGATTCTTGTTTGATGTTTGCTGTTCTGTGTCCTTGTTCCGCCCTGTCGTGTTTTTGCCTTCTTCAGATGCTGCGTGTGAGCAGGTGTCTATGTCAGCTACGGCCTGTGCCTTCCTGAAGCGACCTGCAGTCTGTGGTCGCGTCTCCAGTCGTTCCTCTCTACTGACGAGAGGATTTCAGTTTCCTGTTTTGGATTTACCTTTGATAATATCCAGGAGAATCATTGTTTGTTTAATACTGGAATAAAGACTCTGTTTCTATTACGTCGCTTTTGGGTCCTCATTCACCAGCATAACAGTTGCCACAAAGTTGGAAGCGCAGAATCGTATAGAATGTCATTGTATGCTGTAGCGTTAAGATTCCCCTTCACTGGTACTAAGGGGCCTAGCCTGAATCATGAAAAACAGCCCCAGACCATTATTCCTCCTCCACCAAACTTTACCGTTGGCACTATGCATTGGGGCAGGTAGCGTTCTCCTGGCATCCGCCAAACCCAGATTCATCCGTTGGATTTCCAGACAGTGAAGCGTTATTCATCACACCAGACAATGTATTTCCACTGCTCCAGAGTCCAATGGCGGCGAGCTTTACACCACTCCAGCCGATGCTTAGCATAAAAATAAAAAATATGTATTTCACGTTTATTTACAAGGTAGGTCAGTTGAGAACAAGTTCTCATTTACAACTGCGACCTGGCCAAGATAAAGCAAAGCAGTGCGACAAAAACAATACAGAGTTACACAAACAAACGTACAGTCAATAACACAATAAAAAAATCTATGTACAGTGTGTGCAAAAAATAGAAGAGTAGGGAGGTAAGGCAATAAATAGGCCATAGAGGCGAAATAATTACAATTTAGCATTAACACTAGATGTGCAGATGATGATGTGCAAGTAGAGATACTGGGGTGCAAAAGAGCAAGAGGATGAATAATATGGGGATGTAGTTGGGAGGTAGTTGGGTGCTATTTACAGATTGGCTGTGTGCAGGTACAGTGATCGGTAAGCTGCTCTGACAGCTGATGCTTAAAGTTAGAGAGGGAGATAAAAGACTCCAGCTTCAGTGATTTTTGCAATTTGTTCCAGTCATTGGCAGCAGAGAACTGGAAGGAAAGGCGGCCAAAGGAACTGTTGGCTTTGGGGATGACCAGTGAAATATGCTGGAGCGCGTGCTACAGGTGGGTGTTGCTATGGTGACCAGTGAGTTGAGATAAGGGGGGGCTTTACCTAACAAAGACTTATAGATGACCTGGAGCCAGTGGGTTTGGCTCCGAATATGTAGCAAGGGCCAGCCAACAAGAGCATACAGGTCGCAGTGGTGGGTAGTATATGGGGCTTTGGTGACAAAATGGATGGCACTGTGATAGACTACATCCAATTTGCTGAGTAGAGTGTTGGAGGCTATTTTGTCAATTACATAGCCAAAGTCAAGGATCGGTAGGATTGTCAGTTTTACGAGGGTATGTTTGGCAAAATGAGTGAAGGAGGCTTTGTTGCGAAATAGGAAGCTGGTTCTAGATTAAATTTGGGATTGGAGATGCTTAATGTGAGTCTGGAAGGAGAGTTTACAGTCTAACCAGACACCTAGGTATTTGTAGTTGTCTACATATTCTAAGTCAGAACCGTCCAGAGTAGTGATGCTAGTCGAGCGGGCGGGTGCGGGCAGCAATCGGTTGAAGAGCATGCATTTAGTTTTACTAGCATTTAAAAGCAGTTGGAGGCCACGGAAGGAGAGTTGTATGGCATTGAAGCTCATATGGAGGTTTGTTAACACAGTGTCCAAAGAAGGGCCAGATGTAAACAGAATGGTGTCGTCTGCGTAGAGGTGGATCATAGAATCACCAGCAGCAAGAGCGACATCATTGATATATACAGAGAAAAGAGTCGGCCCGAGAATTGAACCCTGTGGCACCCCCATAGAGACTGCCAGAGGTCCGGACAACAAATGCACAAAGGCGGAGGTAGCGGTCCTGCTGCTGGGTTGTTGCCCTCCTACGGCCTCCTCCACGTCTCCTGATGTACTGGCCTGTCTCCTGGTAGCGCCTCCATGCTCTGGACACTACGCTGACAGACACAGCAAACCTTCTTGCCACAGCTCGCATTGATGTGCCATCCTGGATGAGCTGCACTACCTGAGCCACTTGTGTGGGTTGTAGACTCCGTCTCATGCTACCACTAGAGTGAAAGCACCGCCAGCATTCAAAAGTGACCAAAACATCAGCCAGGAAGCATAGGAACTGAGAAGTGGTCTGTGGTCACCACCTGCAGAACCACTCCTTTATTGGGGGTGTCTTGCTAATTGCCTATAATTTCCACCTTTTGTCTATTCCATTTGCACAACAGCATGTGAAATTTATTGTCAATCAGTGTTGCTTCCTAAGTGGACAGTTTGATTTCACAGAAGTGTGATTGACTTGGAGTTACATTGTGTTGTTTAAGTGTTCCCTTTATTTTTTTGAGCAGTGTATATATTATTTAAAAAATTGTGGCCGGGGGCCCTAAGCGACTGCTTATGTCGCTTATGCCTAGAGCCGGCCCTGTGGATCATCACCATGCACAGTTTTTTCTTCTCATTTGCCAAAAAGTCTGGGTAATGTGAATTAATTTAACTCAATGGTTTCCCAACCTTTGCCCTTAGCCTAATGTTGTATTTGAGGCCTCGCCATTAGGTTATGTTGGAAGTGTAATTTATGGTCTGAAGGCCCCAACAAGCAAGGCCATTTGTCACTTGTGACAACCCCACCAAGCAAATGTACATCTCAATTTAATAATGAAAAGAGCAAGTCTCTCTCTTGCTTTCCAAAAACTGTACTGTGGAATATAATTATGATTGGACAGCTACCTTGTTGGCCACTCTCCTTTATTTACCATGTAAAAGCATCGGGAACGTAATGTCTGTGGAATTAATGGCTACGATACATCATACTTAAATAGATTTTCTATTTTGTCTGAGTGTAGGTGGTAAGTGGATAAAAATTTGACCGCTACGTATTGTCTGGAAATTCCTTTTCGTAGTAGCCATAAGTGGGTTGCTCAGTTCAAGGAAATAATTTTTATAGAGTGGGTAGTAACAATGACATTTCTAATATCAAATCGTTATTGTAAAAGACAATGTGTTCTCAAATACCTGGTTAAATGAAGGCAAAATTAAAATAATGACAGGGGATTTAGACGAGGATAGTTCAGATGACGTGTGTGCAAATCTCTCCAACACAATATCATGATATGCCTTGCTCATATCGATATTATATGGACTTATTTACTCTCCCCTACGTATTCATTTGGACAGTGAAACTAAAATGTTTAATTTGGCTCATTACTCCAGCATTTTGGATTTGAGATCAAATGTTTTATATGAGGCTACAGTACAGAATGTCACATTTTCTTTGAGGGTATTTTATGTTGACTTTTTTTACCTTTTCGAAATCAATGAACTTTATGTATCTAGTCCCCCCATTTGAAGGTGTCATAAGTATTTGGACAAATTCACTTATAGTGTATTCAATTTAGTCAAAGGTTTAATATTTGGTCCCATATTCCTAGCACGCATTGACTACATAAGCTTGTGACACTACAAACTTGTTGGATGCATTTGCAGTTTGTTTTGGTTGTCTTTTGGATTATGTTGTGCCTAATATAAATGAATGGTAAATAATTGATTGAGTCATTCTGTAGTCAATTTTATTGTGATGAATGTTTCTGAGCACGTCTACATGAATGTGGATACTACCATGATTACGGATACTCATGAATGAATCGTGAATAATGACGAGAGAGAAAGTTACAGGTGTACAAAGATCATGCCTCTGTTTATGCCTATTTATGCCTCTAACTTTAAAACATTTGATCTCAAATCCAAAAGGGAGTATAGAGCCAAATGAAACGTTTTAGCTTCACTGACCAAATAAATATGTCGGGAAGTATTACTTACCACTAATACTTATTGTTTGTGTCAACTAAAGCTTTACTCTCGTTTTGAAATCAGCTTACCTGTCTTGATTTTGTGTTAGCTCATCATTTTGCTTACTGGAACATTATAGCTTGATTTTGCACTGGATGGCCTCTGGCTTACATTTGACACTTTGACTGACTGACGTCTCAATAAAGCTTTGTTTAGATTGATGTGGATGATGTCACTCCTTGCCTGGCGGTGATGTAATCCGTTCAGCGGTGAGCTAGATTAAGTGGTGGGTCAATGCAGCAGTAATTGTCTGCTAGTGAATGAGGGGGACGTCCACATCCAACATAATACATGAGTGATAAAGTGCATGCAAAATATCCACTAGGCATGATTAACAGAAAGTTCTGTGAGACCTTTTACGAGAAGTGGTGTTAAATTGTACTATTGACTGTTGTCCTTTTTTTTCTATTGTGTTGATGGGAAGCGTCACAAAGTCTCTCAGAATGACATGTCTGAAATTACACTCTGTTCCCTATATAGTGTACTGCTTTTGACCATGGTGCCTATAGGGAATAGGGCAGTGATGTAGTCAGGTCACTAAACCTCAAGTCAGAGTCAAGTCCCTAGTCTTCGAGTCCGGTCCTTTATACTCGAGTCACAAGTCCCTTGGTAGTACTAAAAGTAGCTGTCAAAGCATTTTAAATATACATTTAATAACACCGTTGCACGTTTGTAAGGCAAAATACAGTTATCTAACATTTGCTGTCGTAACTAGGATGTTGAATTATGAAAAAAAAAGAGATTGTCTGACAACAAAGTCACAACTGGTCAAGTCTGAGTGGTCGAGTCCAAGTCGAGTCACAAGGACTCAAGTCCACGTCCTGGACTTGAGTACTACAACACTGGAATACAGTGCGATTTCCGATGCAGCATAGAGTATGACTATTACTCTCTAAACCCTCACTGAGTATGTGTTAGTCTTCTGATGTGTTTCCTGTGATCTCTGTGTATGCCACAGATCTCTTCCACTGGGGATTTCTCTGTGGCCCCTATTTCTCCCTTCGGCAGGCTTATAACCCCTAACTGACCCTCAATTGTGTTTTAGCCTACAGTAGGTCCCCACCTAGCAGAAGTAGATATCTAATAAGATATTGTAGACTCAACATTGAATCCATATGGTGTCATGCACAGAAGCAAACTCCCAACAAGTTGGCATTGCTTTGAAAAAGATCAAATTAAAAACACAAAAGAAGTGTTTGAAACACATGGAATAAAAACATTGGCTGTGGTCTCGGTACGGGGTGGTTCTGCTATCTGCTGCTTTGGTCTCTGACCTTCAGAGGGACCAACAGGGGGGAATTGGCTGCTCTGGTCTTCCCTTTCATCTGGCTCAGGGTTAACCCGAGCAAAAGCTTGAAAATGTCAATGGAATTTGTTTGACTGCGACCTTACGACACTGTCACTTTGGATATTGGTGAATAACAGGTGAGTGACAACTGGGGTGAGGCATTCAAACACTGTGCTGGAAACTAGCATCAGAAGGGTGAAGGGGCAGACACACATATACAGGCAAACAGATGGCCATTATCATAGTGGATGTGCAACAAGCTTGCGAAACAAGTACTCTCTATTCATTATTTCTCCATTAAATTTAGCATTTTGTTGCTCAAATAAGTGCCTGTATACCAAGCTTTCCCTTTCTCAACAGCACAATCCTATTACCCACTGAATTAATCAGGAAGGACAAAGACATACAGTGGCTTCAGGGAATTGAAATTGAAATTTCTCACCCATCTACACATAATACCCCATAAAGACAAAGTGAAAACATGTTTTTAGATTTTTTTGCAAATGTATTGAAAATTAAATACAGAAATGTCATTTACACAAGTATTCACACGTTAGAATCACCTTTGGCAGTGATTACAGCTGTGACTCTTTCTGGGTAAGACTAAAGGCTTTGAACACCTGGATTGTACAATATATATTTGTCTCCCAGTGTCTATTGGAAAGCAGACTGAACCAGGTTCTTCACTCTATTCTGTTTATTTTATACTCTATAAACTCCCTAGTCCTTGCTGATGACAAGCATACCCATAACATGATGCAACCACCACCATGCTTTAAAATATGAAGAGTGGTACTCAGTGATGTGTTGTATTATATTTTCCCCAAACATTTTACTCCGGAACTTATTTAGCCTTGTCATAACCAAGGGGTTGAATACTTATTGACTCAAGACATTTCAGCTTTTCATTATTAATGAATTTCTAATAACACAATTCCACTTTGAAAGTATGGAGTATTGTGTGTAGGCCTGTGACAAAAAAAAATCTAAATTTACATTTTAAAAATTATTCTAGCTGTAACACAACAAAATGTGTAAAAGGGGTGGTACTACCCCCAAGCCATAAGACTCCTGGACAGCTAATAAAATGGCTACCCAGACAATTTCCCCCCCCCCCCCCCCCCATGCTGCTACTACTCTCTTATCTATGCATAGCCACTTTGACAACCCTACCTGCATGTACATAATTATCTCAATTACCTTGATACCGGTGCACTGGCACATTGACTCTGTACGGGTACCCCGTGTATATAGCCCCGCTATTGTTATTCACTGCTGCTCTTTTTAATATTTGTTTTTCTTATCTCTTACTTTTTTCTTAATTTTTATTTTAGGTATTTTCTCAAAACTGCATCGTTGGTTAAGTGCTTGTAAGTAAGCATTTCACTGTAAGGTTGAACTACCTGTTGTAGTCAGCGTGTGTGACATAAAATTTGATTTGATTTGTATAAAGGCCACATCTGTAGGTGAAAAGGACATCCTGCCTCCTGATCTTTGAGAGACACCATTGGTCTTTTAACACCAATCTATTCCTCTTCAACATCCTGGGAGTCATTCTCAGATTCACTTCCAAAAACACTCATGCCTCTACAAATGGACCATATAATGAACAAAGCAGCTACATTTGGCGATTTTGTTTCCTATGCAGTGGTCAAGTAAAATGTTATTTTTCCTGTGTTTTATATACAGTATATTTCCACACTGAGGTCGTAATAATACTGACTCCAACCTAAGTGTATGTAAACTTCCGACTTCAACTATGTATGAATCATAAAAAACAGGTTTGGAGAGCCTTTCGCAACAACATATGTTGGTTTGATTCATCCTGAAAGTTGCCATATTCAAGTTCAAGCCATGAAATATTGAAAGGTGGAATAAAGTGTACAATAGGGGTTGAACAATAGTCCTATAAATATACCATAATCCTCACTAATCATGGAACTTTATGACAACGGTCCAGTCATCGTGAGCTGCGCGCCAGGCTCCATGTTTAAACTGCTAGGTATATGTGGTCAGAGTTCCATAAAGATTCAAATATACTACATGTCCCAAATTGTTGAACAACGTTAGCCTAATATGATCCACTAATGCTAGCGACCCTCAGTAACAACTACGGACGTGACCGAGGAAAAATAGCTAAACAGAATGGAATGAAATTATGCAAAATGACACGAAAGTGACAGTTATAAATGTATGTGGGTATTACTGATATTGGCTCCCGAAAGTGGCTAATATTTAACATGATACAAATTGTAAAATAAAACAGAAAAAGCAGATTTTTTTTTCTCCATCAAATCATTTAAAATTCTGATTAGAAATAACTGCATTCTCCATGCACTGTAATTTTGAATTTGATACAAGCTATTGATAAGAATTAGGTAAATGAGTAATCCATTTGGAGAAGGGGATTGTAAACACACATGGCAATTATTTTTTGTGTAACGGGTGTTCTGAGAGTCAGGAAGCAATTTCAGGGAGTGAGTGATTTTAATCAAACGAAACATAATACAAAACAAGAAACACGAACAACTCACGGACAGGAAACAGAAACAATGACACCTGGGGAAGGACCCGAAGGGAGTGACATATATAGGGCAGGTAATCAAGGAGGTGATGGAGTCCAGGTGAGTGTCATAATGTGTGTAACGATGGTGACAGGTGTGCGCCATAATGAGCAGCCTGGTGACCTAGAGGCCGGAGAGGGAGCACACGTGACATTTAGATTATGTTTCCTTATGATCAATGGAGATGAATGTTAAACCAGTCATGGAAGCATTTAAAAAAAAATTAAAACAAGGTCCAGGTCACAGAAGAGGACTGATTTGCTGAGACACTTCATTAAGCTCATACAGTACAGTACATTGCATCACATCACACTTGAAGCAGAACACTATGGCACTTCATCAAAGGACAGTCATGTTTTGGTCCCACCATGAGTCTCCTAATGGCCCATAGGCCTTTTTCTGAGAGTAATCACCTTTCTCTTCAAAGTATTCTCTTTCATCTCCTAGAGGGATTTAGCGAGAGACAAACCGAGGACCTTCATGAAAATATGTTTTTGTTTATGGATGCCACCATTGAATCTTATGGGGGCAGTTATACTGACTTGGTGACCTTTATATGAATCCGGACTGCGTTGACGAGAGAGCTAGTCATTGAAGGGATTCAATTTCATAATGTGTGCCTCGCAGACACCGGATTACTTCAGAAGATGTCTCTTTGAAACCTCCCCTCAGCACCGTTGAATAGAGAAAAGCCTCCGGGTCACCATCATGTTTCATCTGTGATTAGATTGCCTATTCAATCATTGCCCATCTCTCCCCTCAAAGAGCCCTAAAATGGGTTAGAAAAGGAGGTTTGTTTTGACCGGATTGACAGCCGACACAAACATGAGGCAATAGAATCTAAATGAGGTGTGCAAAGGGAATCCATAAGCTGTGTGTGTGTGTGTGTGTGTGTGTGTGTGTGTGTGTGTGTGTGTGTGTGTGTGTGTGTGTGTGTGTGTGTGTGTGTGTGTGTGTGTGTGTGTGTGTGTGTGTGTGTGTGTGTGTGTGTGTGTGTGTGTGTGTGTGTGTGAGAGAGCACCCCCCTCCATCCGCAGCCATTCTAATTAAAGGTGCTCTATCCAGCCCTGCTCTGTTCTGAACCATTCCTCTCCTTACAACAGCATAAGATACCGCTGGAGGGAAGGAGCCATCACTCAAGCAAACCAAAGTCCTCATTCTGCTATTTTAGCCAGATGCCGCCAGAGAGAAAGACTTACTCCACATCCTACTGCTATTTGCATATGACCAACAATCAGTGATTGAATTTGCATATGATGACTAATTCATTTGGTACCTAAGCTTGCCATTTTGGTTGGGTGGATAGCGTGAAACTATTTAGATGAACTAAAAGGATGCCGATTACCCTGTTTCCACAACTTAATTTGTTGATTTCTGTATGAGCGATGAAGCAGTTGTTGTCTATTATAGGTCAATGCAATGAACAAGTCATGTTATGATGACTTAAAAGCAAACTTTATATTTAGGTGTCCCTATAAGGGGGTTGTAAATTATAAGTAGTCTCATGATTAATTGACAGTTAATTATTTGTTAATATGTAGTTTATAATAATTAAACAGTGGTTTTACAGGATGCAGATTGCAAAATGTTTTTATTTTTTAGTGTCCATTGATATTTTTCCACCGTTGATTCACTTCTCTGTCCTGCAGTATCTCATGATGTGTACAATGACCCTACTCTGACTCCAGCCTACTTCTTATTCATCTACATTTTGTTTCAGATATGATCAGTTGAATAGCGTGGTATTTTTTCTAGATGGGATGTGGCAGGAATTTACTTACAATACTCTTTAAAAAATGCAGACCTGGATGTTATGCAAATTGTAGTGGAGCATTTCTGGAGGCTCCATAAAACAAGACAGAATTCATCTTGGACTGACTTCTCCTGGTTGTAAATTCTGTGTGTGAGGGCTGTGCTGCCTAAATTGCACATGTACACAGGAGATAACAGGAGTTCTCTCCTATGTTCGTGCAACTGACTGTTTATCCCAATTAACTCTTCTCCCACGAGTGGTTTTAATAGGAGGTTGAACTGCCCTCTCCTTATTCTCTCTTTTTCAGATGTACGACTTTTTGCTGATGATACCAACTTGATTTTATAGCACAAGAATTTAGATTCACTAATCAAAGAAGAAGAAAAAATCACTAGCCTATGTCAATCTACTACGGTAGAAAAGTTTAGGCCACCTATTCTATTGGTGAGCTTGTCAAGAAAAAAATTGCCTATTCCAAACAGACTATGGGACAATTGAGGGATAGTAGATCCCAAATTCATACAACCAGTAGGCATAAAAAAAAAAAACGTAATTTTTTTTTTTTTTTTAAGCAATGAGTCTGATGCAACATCAGAACATTTAGCTTAAAATGTTGATAAACTATTATTATAAGTGTAATGTGCACAAGGCAGTAGGCTACAAGCAAATGTTCATTCCATAATGCAATTCCTGAGAGAACACCTTTGTCAAAAGGGCACTGCAAATGTTCGTCCCATAATGCAATTAGCGGGAAAACACCTTTGTCACCTGCGAGCGGTTTAATGTGACAGAGATGGAAATATCAGTTTGAAAGATAGGAGATCTAATAAGCTACTTTGACATGCAAGGTAAGACATGCCTCATAATATGTATTAAAAAGTTCCGGTTTCAAACGATTAAGTATATGTTTTTAAAATGGATACTGCCTCCAGGACGGCTAATAATAATGGCTGGAACGGAGCAAATGGAACAGCATCAAGCACATAGAAACCATGTGTTTGATACCATTCCACTGATTCTGCTCCAGCCATTACCACAAGCCCGTCCTCCCCATGTAAGGTGCCACCAACCCCCTGTGGTAGGTATATCTAGCTGTCCATTAACACGTTCTGATGGAATGGCTTGTCCTGCACTTTGTAAAAACCCAGAGTGCATTGAGTGAATGTTGAAAAAAGACCTTGGTTCTTTTCTAAACATCGCAATGTGAATACAAAAAGGACTGTTTCGACAGATAAGCTGTCTTCGTCTACGTTGTCTGTCGAAACGTTGGATATTAGGTTATTCAATGATTGCATCTGAGCTCCTAGAGCGTGCGGCTCTCCTTTTCTTTTTCAAGTGTTTTACTCCGCTAGCCAGCACCTCGCCTAAACAGGTGTTTGTTTCTTTCGTCTCCACATTTGACAAAGCTGCAGATTTAAGGACCTTTTATATAGTATGTGAATCATATTCCTCACAAATGCCCTATAATGTGTTCATTTGGCGTGACAGACTATAAAAAAAGAGACATGAAATCTCCTGGCCCAGAACTCTAGAATTAACAGGTCTGTTATGATTCGAAGCGTCCTCCAATGTGTTACATGTTATGAAAGGGAGAAGGACCTCAGCCAACCTTAACGGGCGGACTTCAAAATGATGATTCACTCACACATGTAATGGTGCGTCATAAAACAAGTCATAGTGCAACAGCACATTAGCTATGCTCAGTTGCATTTTATGATGGGCAGAATATATAGTCTGTGCTCAGCTGGGTGTGTGCTCACTGCAGACACATTTGACCCACTTTGGTATTCCACAGTGTTGCATACATTTCCATTCATTAGTCTGGCAACTAAGGATGTTTCCAAATGGCACCCTATTCCCTATATAGTGCACTACTTTTGACCGGCGCTGGTCAAAAATAGTGCACTACAGTATATAGGGGATAGGATGCCATTTGGGATGCATTACTAACTGAAAACGTGGGTCAGGGATCATCTTATTGAGTAAATGGTCTTATCTTACAATGGCAGTCCTGCCCTGAAGTACGTAAGCAGAGAAGAGTGACTCAGGTTATCCCTAGACATGATGGACAGAGCTAAAACAGACTGTTTATGATGTGGCAAGATCACATCCTGATTCAGAACATAGTGATGTATGAGAGCAATCCATGCGGTACATATTACAGTATGCAGTGCAAGTAGTGTGTGTGTGTGTGTGTGTGAGTGAGTGAGTGAGTCCATGTGTGTGTGTACATGTAGATGTGTGCGCTAACATACTGGACTGTTAGATACTACTGCACTGTTGGAGCTAGAAACACAAGCATTTCGCAATAACATCTTCTGAAGATGTATATGTGACCAATACCATTTTATTTGATAACATGCACGAGCACAGGTGCACATGCATGTGTGGGTTTAAAATGCAGGGGGTTAACAGCTCCAACTCAATCACATAGTCCTTGACCCTACGAGAGCTGATATGCAGTTCCCAGTATCATCATCATCAGTAGACAGCAGATAAGAACTTATGAATGCAGACTGTACCCTCCCTGACAAAATCATTAGTCTGAAGTGAGTTAGCACCAGCGGGAGAAAATCATTAGTCTATAGTGAGTTAGCACCAGCGGGAGATGCACTCTCCTGCTTAGGCTGCTCTAGCTTTCAGGGCCTGGAACCAACAGTGACGGATTGCTGTTGCATCTAAACCTGTTCCACAGTGCTGCTGTGCATGAAAACCAAACAGGGCTGCTGCTTTCAGACAAACGGCCCCTGACAAATGCAGAGAATGGAGAGGCTTCCATTAGAGAACACCCTCTGATGTTCTGTTAGACAGGGAACTCTTTATCCACAATATAGCAGGTGGTGTAAAGCCATAACACATATGTTTTTCGAGCAACAGACTATGATCGGTAATGTCAGAAGCTGCACTGAAGTCTAACAAAACAGCCCCCACAATCTTTTGATCAATTTCTCTCAGCCAATCATCAGTCATTTGTGTAAGTGCTGTGCTTGTTGAATGTCCTTCCTTATAAGCGTGCTGAAAGTCTGTTGTAAATTTGTTTACTGTAAAATAGCGGCCATGGAAACCCATTTCATGAAGCTCCCGACGAACACTTATTGTGCTGACGTTGCTTCCAGAGGCAGTTTGGAACTTGGTAGAGTGTTGCAAACGAGGACAGACGCACTCGCCGGTCCCGTTCTCTGAGCCCGTTGTGGCCTACCACGTCGCGGCTGAGCCGTTGTTGCTCCTAGATATTTCCACTTCACAATAACAGCACTTAGAGTTGACCAGGGCAGCTCTTGCGGGACAAAAATTTGTCAAACTGAATTGTTGGAAAAGTGGCATCCTATGACGGTGCCACGTTGAAAGTCACTTAGCTCTTCAGTAAGACAAACATTGGCTGTAAAATGGCCTATGGAGATTGTATGGTTGTGTGCTCGATTTTATACACCTGTCAGCAACGGGTATGGCTGAAATAGCTGAATCCACTAATTTGAAGGGGTGTCCCACATACACTCTATATACACAAAAGTATGTCCACTCTTAATTTAAAATAACATTCTTTGGGGATCAGTCTTTTAGCAAACAGCTTCACAATACTACCCATAGCCTACAGTGACTGCTATGAAGTGAAATATAAATGTAGTTAGAAATAAAGAAATAGACAGTTGTATTTTTCATGCCAGTGTGGTTTTCGTTGAAATCCTTTGGCACGTTTCACAATGAATTGACAGGTTTTATGTCATGCTGTTCTATTGATAATGTCGCTGTGTCTCTTGACTATCTCTTCGTGTATTGAAGAGCTGCCTGTCTGTTGTCTGAAGTAATTTGTTTGTTTTGAAGGTTATTTTGTTCATTTAAATGTGACTTTGTTTAGTTAATGCAAACAAAGTGGTTGGTGGTGATTTCCAAGAATACTTTTTCTTTGTATTAGCCACTAATAAGGTATTATACTAATAAGGTATTAAAACATGAATGCATAATTACTCATGAGTAATTTAACATGAAAGGAAATTACTTGAATTAATGATAACATAGGGATTGCATTCATGCCGCCAAGTTGGTGGTTATGTTTGGCCTTCCTTCAGAAGCTTTACTGGCAGGATCCCTTTGGACTATAGCAGACAAATCTCACACCCTCTTTTCTAAAAGTATTTTACTACTGGCTTGTGCAATAGGAAAGGAATGAAAAGATGAAAAACATTCCACCTTCATAGGCTGATAAATCAAGTAACCACTGATCTAAGTACATTTTCCTCATGTTGATGACACTGTAGTTTACCTTGACTTTGGTAAGGACAAATCTTTGAGAGATTACTTTTCACACAACTCCTCTTTCATATCACTGGGTGTGTGTATTTAACTTTGACTGTCCCAACACTCGTTGCCTTTTTGGGGACACAGAAGGTCACACACATAGTAACCCATTTCATTAATCTCTCAGTCCACAGCTGAAGTTCTGAGTCACTGTTTTAATAGCACACAGTATTACAAATGAAAACCAGAGGCCTTTGAAGGGGTGAGGCTTCACACAACGTGTAGCATTCACACCAGCAAACTAAATAAGTATTTGTTTCTCATTCTTACTCTTTAAATGTCTGATGTTTGATCTGAGCATCCAGAATGGTTATTCCTTTCAAATAATAAAATGTAAACTCTTTAGAGTACATCTTAAAATGACACAATGAATAATACATCACATCAAATGTGATTAAAAATGTTTGTTGGAGCGAGATGCATTTTATTTATAAAGAAGCCAGTCATATGTCTGTTTCTCGGCTGTCATTTCCCTGAGCATAATACCATTAGAGCCTACGTTCAGAGAAACTATCATTTATTAATTGTTTCTCTAATGCTTTGAGAGAGTTATGAAAAAGGAAGTCTCTCTTTCTATTCAGGGGTCTTTGCCCCAACATTGCCACACTCCAGTAGTCCGTGAAGAAACTGTGAATGTTGTGTTGTCAGGAGTATTTGTGTGTGTAATAAATCCCTTTGTCGAGTTAAACTAATTCTGATTGGCTGGGCCTTCTTCCTAAGTGGGTTCGCCTATGCTCTCCCATTGCCCAATCATGTGAAATCCATAAATTAGGACATAATGAATGTATTTATTTGACAGATTTCCTTATATGAAATGTAACTCATGCAACAATTTCAAAGATTACCTTTGCGTTTATATTTTTCTTCACTATACATTTTGTAACAGTTTGTAAGAGTTACTAAGTGCGCATTTCCTCTTGGCAAAGAACTGGTATTAGAACACGTTGGAACAATGCTATCATTTTCAATGCTAGTTAAAGAATGACAAGTGAGAGTGATCTGTAAAACGCAGTGGTTTCTGCGTTCTGTTTCTGCGTACAGTACCAGTCAAGTTTGGACACACCTACTCATTCCACAGTTTGTTTATTTTTACTATTTTCTACATTGTAGAATAATAGTGAAGCGATCAAAACTATGAAATAACACATATAGAATCATGTAGTAACCAAAAAAGTGTTAAAATATATTTTATATTTGAGATTCTTCAAAGTAGCCACCCTTTGCCTTGACAGCTTTGCACACCCTTGTCATACTCTCAACCAGCTCCATGAGGTAGTCACCTGGAATGCATTTCAATTAACAGGTGTGCCTTGTTAAAAGTTAATTGTGGAATTTCCCTCCTTAATGCGTTTGAGCCAATCAGTTGGATTGTGACAAGGTAGGGGTGGTATACAGAAGATAGCCCATATTATGGCAAGAACAGCTCAAATAAGCAAAGTGAAACAACAGTCCATCATTACTTTAAGACATGAAGGCCAGTTAATCCGGAAAATTAAGAACTTTGAAAGTTTCTTCAAATGCAGTCGCAAAAACCATCTAGCACTATTATGAAACTGGCTCTCATGAGAACCGCCACAGGAAAGGAAGACCCAGAGTTACCTCTGCCGCTGTTACGTCCGACGTTGAATTAATGAGACCAAAGCGCAGCGTGGAAAGTGTTCATGATTTTTAATAATGAACACCGACAAAACAGCAAAAATCAAACGAACGTAAAGTTCTGCAGGGCTAGACAGCAACTGTGCAAAAACAAGATCCCACAACCTAAGGTGGAAAACAGGCTGCCTAAGTATGATTCCCATTCAGAGACAACGATAGACAGCTGCCTCTGATTGGGAACCATACCCGGCCAACAAAGAAATAGAAAACTAGAATGCCCACCCAAATCACACCCTGACCTAACCAAATAGAGAAATTAAAAGGCTCTCTAAGTTCAGGGCGTGACAGCTACAGAGGATAAGTTCATTAGAGTTAGCAGCCTCAAACTTCAGCCCAAATAAATGCTTCAGACTTCAAGTAGCAGACATCAACATCAATTGTTCAGAGGAGACATGATCTCTCCTTCATGGTCGAATTAAATAAACCACTACCACAGGACACCAATAAGAAGAAGACACTTGCTTGGGCCAAGAAACACGAGCAATGGACATTAGACCGACGTGTGTTTGTGAGACGCAGAGTAGGTGAATGGATGATCTCTGCATGCGTGGTTCCCACCGTGAAGCATGGAGGAGGAGGTGTGATGGTGCTTTACTGGTGACACTGTCGGATTTATTTAGAATTCACACTTAACCAGCATGGCTGCTACAGCATTCTGCAGCAATACGCCACCCATCTGGTTTGCGCTTAGTGGGACTATCATTTGTTTTTCAACAGGACAATGACCCAACAGACCTCCAGGCTGTGGGAGGGCTATTTGACCAAGGAGAGTGATGGAGTGCTGCATCAGATGACCACGAGTGTGCAAAGATGTCAAGGCAAAGGGTGGCTACATTGAAGAATCTAAAATATATGTTGATTTGTTTAACACTTTTTTGGTTACTACATCATTTCATATGTTATTTCATAGTTGTGATGTCTTCTATTATTCTACAATATAGAAAATAGTAAAAGTAAAAACCCTTGAATGATTAGGTGTCCAAACTTTTGACTGGTACTGTAAGTCTGAATGTGCAGACAGGCATTATATTATGATGGAAAGCTACAACTTCATCCCTGCAAAATGACTACAATACCTCTTATTAGAGAATAAGAGGGCTGTAAACAACGATCCCTAATGCGGTTGAAGTGTGAAAACAGGCCAAAAGACATCATGATCTCCACCCCTTTTCACAACTATTCTCCATTATGGAACAGTAACCTAATATGATCAGGCCTTTAGTTTTTCCCACAATGGTCTAGTAGAAATATTTTCACCCTCAGAGACATCGTCACCAATTCAGATCTTAGATCTTTTCAGGACTTCAAAGATTTTTTTTTACCTTAGGCTCTGCTCCGCTCTAAAAGCCTACAGAGTACCCTGTGATTCCCTATTGCCACCCATCCCCTGGTTGAGACTTTTTTGAATACTCCCAAATCTGTTGGCCTGTTCTCCATCCTCTACCCTAAATTTAACTCTGACAAGAATGGACCTGCGGTCACTTCCATCTGAAACAGAGAAGTTACAGGTTTTGGAGAACAGTTGAACTGGAAGGTGATATGGAACAATGTTTTATCATCAAAAAACCTCACCAGTTAATTAATTTTATATATTCACAAATTATACACCATATCGCCGCTTCCAGATGAAACTGACTATAATCCCTGCAGCGGTTGCAATCTTGGTTCAGCCGGGACCTATGTCAGCCTACGTATGTTTTGGGAATGCCCAGGGGTCTCTGACCTCAGTACATATGTTAAATACCTTCTTCACACCCTGATAGAGGCAAATGTACCTATGTCGCCTGGAATTACTTGCGTCATTCTATGGGGGGGGGGCACAAATTGCTTTCTGATGAGAACAGAGCTATTGTGCTGTGTTTACTCACACGTTGTAATGAACACGAGGGGAGACAGAGACCTGGTTTCAAGCACAGGGCACAGCGCAGGTGTTTATTGCAAAGGACCACAGGAGGCGGCAGGTAGCTGGGTCGAGGGACAGGCAAAAGGTCATACACAGGGGGTCCAAAAGGGCAACAGTCTGGGAAATCAGGAAATCCGATAAGGCTAAAGTACAGGCAGTGAATAGGCAAAAGGCATCGTTAGTGAGGCAGGCAAAAACTATCATACACGAGAGGAGTAACTCACGGGAACCACAGCACTCTGCCAGACATGTGTCACAAAACAAACAATACCTCACAGTGATGGAGTGCAAAGAACTGAACTCAATAGTGTGTGATAATGACATACAGGTGTGTGAACATGTGATTAGAATTCAGGTGATTGGGATCTGGAGAGTGAGCCTCGTTCAGGGGATCTAGGTGTTTGAGAGTGTGAGCTGGAAGCAGACGTTACACATGTGTAGTGCTTTGGCCATTCACTAACCTCCCCTGTCATTTTCACAACTCTCCAAGCTATCGTTCTCAACTCTTTCACCGACTGAGCTATAACTACAAGGACAAATTGGATATTACAATGATAAAATTATCAACAGTATCTTGCAAAGAGAAATCATTTGAAACGTCATTGCTATGTTATCATTGGTATCTAGCGCTACAAAAGCAAAATGAGAAATTATACTGTCTGTAGGCCTATGTGTGCAAAGTCTCTAGCGAGACAACTGTGTCCATCCAAAAAAAGCATCATAGATTATTTAATCATTATTTATAGTGTTCTGGTATTACAAATCAAAGTAATGCATCATATTTGTGAATTACATCTTCATACAAACCACTCTGCCACTATGCATTTATATTCCATTGCATGTTTGTGTCAGCATTTTAGTGGGGGTGCAATACTGCTCAGTCTGAACTCCAAAAAGCATGAAATAAAGTATGGTAGAACCACATACTGTATGTCAGAGATACTATAGCCAAATGATGAATATCTCACAAACTTTTATACCTTAACTTTTCTGATATACTGTATTATTAATGTTAAAATCAATTGGCTCTCAAAAAGAATCCTAAATTACCCAATGGAATAGTGCTGTATAGACACTTTAATGCACTGCCTTGACTGGTAAATCACCCAACAACAAAGGCCAGAAGCATTTTTCTTTGTATGCCTTCTTCTAGCATTGAAACAAGACTCTGTTCATTGGAGAAAGATGGGAAGTATCCACCACAACATAGTATATGTCATAGTATAATTTATATTTGTGTATATATGGGAGAAACGTTTGTATTGTGTCTGAAGCTTTAGAAATCAGTCATTCTGGGATTGTTTGCTGTCTGTATTTGTTTGATTACAGGTTATGTACACAGTCCCTGAGAGTTTCAAACCCAGCTACACATCCGCACCACAGGTGGCCAGAATAAAGAAAAGGATTAAATGATTTGAGAATAAATCATGTATTCCCTCTCAGGGAAAATGTTTTAGAGTCACAAAATACAATTTCATTCACATACCTTTTAGGCAACATCCACAAATTGGTTTTGCTGGCGAGCTTCAAGTCAAACTTCCTGGGGCACAAATTGCAGAACTACTAAAGCTCAGGAAATGGAAGAGTTCAGAAATGTTGTTGTAAAACCTAAAATTATGTTTGCAACCACCGGGCAATAATCCAGTTGTCTTCAATAAATAGGCCTGCTGCTGTATTGGTGAAATATGAAAGATATTTGCAGTGCCTTGTGAATGACAAACAAAATATTTACAGTGACAGAAGAGAATGGTAATTGATAAGCAGTTAATTACAAACCAAGTTAATGAGCGGTCCTTCGTTGCCAATAATGGAAGACTTGCAGATTTGAATTTTTCTATAGTTGATCTCCGTAAGCAAGAAGTTGCCCCGCTGTGTAGGATAATGAGTTAACTTAATGAACGAATTGCTTTTGCCAAATCCTTCACTTATGCTTGACATACACATTAAGTAACTTTAAAAAAAAGTATTTTAAGTACCTATTTGGTAATGACATATATAATGTCAGACTTTCTAGCTTTTGCTGTATTTGTATTTATTATGGATCCCCATTAGCTGCTGTGCCAAGGCATCAGCTATTCTTCCTGGGGTCCCAGCAAAATTAAGGCAGTTATACATTTAAAAAAACATTATAATACATTCACAACATATTTCACAACATATTAAATGTGTGCCCTCAGGGCCCTACTCTACTACCACATATCCACAACACAAAATCCATGTGCACGTGTGTGTATAGTGCGTATGTTATCGTGTGTTTGTATGCATGTGTCCGTGCCTATGTTTGTATTGACATCACAGTCCCCATAGGGTGTTTTTTTATCTGTTTTTTTTTCAATCTAATGTTACTGCTTGCATGAGTTACTTGATGTTGAATAGAATAGAGTTCCATGTAGTCATGGCTCTATGTAGTACTGTGTGTATCCCATAGTCTGTTCTGGACTTGAAGAGACCTCTGGTGGCATGTCCTGTAGGGTATGCATAGGTGTCTGAGCTGTGTGCCAGTAGTTCAAACAGACTGCTCGGTGCATTCAACATGTCAATACCTCTCATAAATACAAGTAGTGATGAAGTCAATCTCTCCTCCACTTTCATCCAGGAGAGATTGACAAGCATATTATTAATGTTAGCTCTCTGTGTACATCCAAGGGTCAGCCGTGCTGCTCTGTTCTGAGCCAATTGCAATTTTCCTAAGTCCCTCTTTGTAGCACCTGACCACACGACTGAACAGTAGTACAGGTGCAACAAAACTAGGGCCTGTAGGACCTGCCTTGTTTATAGTGCTGTTAAGAATGCAGACCAGCGCTTCATTATGGACAGACTTCTCCCCATCTTAGCTACTGTTGTATCGATATGTTTTGACCATGACAGTTTACAATCCAGGGTTACTCCAAGCAGTTTAGTCACCTCAACTTGCTCAATTTCCACATTATTCATTACAAGATTTAGTTGAGTTTTAGGTTTAGTGAATGATTTGTCACAAATACAATGCTTTAGTTTTTGAAATATTTAGGACTAATTTATTCCTTGCCACCAATTCTGAAACTAACTGCAGCTCTTTGTTAAGTGTTGCAGTCATTTCAGTCGCTGTGGTAGCTGACGTGTATAGTGTTGAGTCATCCGCATACATAGACACACTGGCTTTACTCAAAAAATGTAAAAAATGAAGGTGCCTAGACAGCTGCCATGGGGAATTATAGATTCTACCTGGATTTGTTGGAGAGGCTTCCATTAGAGAACACCCTCTAGTGTTC
Source organism: Salvelinus namaycush (assembly GCF_016432855.1). Lineage (NCBI taxonomy): Eukaryota > Metazoa > Chordata > Actinopteri > Salmoniformes > Salmonidae > Salvelinus > Salvelinus namaycush. Next base: position 46,025,193 of record NC_052334.1, on the reverse strand, counting down.
TGTTAGACAGGTAACTCTTTATCCACAACATAGCAGGGGGTGTAAAGCCATAACACATACGTTTTTCGAGCAACCGACTATGATCGGTAATGTCAAAAGCTGCACTGAAGTCTAACAAAACAGCCCCCACAATCTTTTTATCATCAATTTCTCTCAGCCAATCATCAGTCATTTGTGTAAGTGCTGTGCTTGTTGAATGTTCTTCCCTATAAGCGTGCTGAAAGTCTGTTGTCAATTTGTTCACTGTAAAATAGCATTGTATCTGGTCAAACACAATTTTTTCCAAAAGTTTACAAGGCTGGTAACAGGCTGATTGATCGGCTATTTGAGCCAGTAAAGGGGGCTTTACTATCCTTAGGTAGGGGAATAACTTTTGCTTCCCTCCAGGCCTGAGGGCACACACTTTGACCTGTGTGTGTCACGACTTCCACCGAAGATGGCTCCTCTCCCTGTTCGGGAGGTGCTCGGCGGTCGTCGTCGCCGGCCTACTAGCTACCACCGATCCATTTTTCTTTTTCGTTTGTGTCTGTCTGTTTCTTATACCTGTGTTCTATTGAGTAAATTTCTGTGGGTTTATTAACCTCGTTGCCTGCTGTTATTTTGTGCGGGATTATTTCTGGGTTTGTTTGTTGCGTGTGCTAGATTGCGCCACAGGCTATTCTAACGGTCGTCTGTGCCGTTGTGATTTATTTAGGAGTAGATTGTTTTTTTCCCTCCTGTTGTCACTTCGAATTCCTGTTTTGTTGGGCGCCTTCGTTGGGTTTGTTCCCTGACCAGTTTTGTTGTGTTTTGGACTGCTCTCCTGCTCCTGACTCTTGCGCCTACCTCGTCCTAGTGAGGCACCTTACAGTGTGACCACGTTGTTGTCATTTTTGTCAGTGTGCTCAGTAAATGTTAGTTGTCTTTTAAAGAGCACAAAATGCTAAACAAAGTGCTAAATAAGGTCAATAAAGTGAACTGATATATCAGCTGGGGTATCTGAACAAGGGTTATTTCCAGTCTCTTGTGTGCCTCGTGTTGTGAAGACATTTTGTCTTGGTGACTATCCAATAGTGTGATGAATACTTTGACCTTGCAAGGTGCTAGAATGTTCCTAGCTTCAATAAACCGTGAAACTCAGAGGGGATTGCACCACATTACATTCAACCCCTGTGAAATAGAAACTGATGACCCTTACGACTAACTTTTCAACCAACACGTTGAGAGAGTAGAAGACCATCTGAAGAGGGCATTCATCTTCTAAGTGTGCATTTATCCTAACAGCACGGTGCTTATTTACATGTATCAAACTGAGTGTGACTATGAGTTTCAGATAAGATTGTGAGGTAAATTCAAGGTTATGGGTCCAATTACCACAGGGATGGCAGACACATACAAAAAACGTGTATTTGTATTTATTATGGATCCCCATTAGCTGCTGCCAAAGCAGCAGCTACTCTTCCTGGGGTCCAGCAGAATTAAGGCAGTTTATACAATTTTAAAAACACTACAATACATTCACAGATGTCACAACACACTGTGTGTCCTCAGGCCCCTACTCCACCACTACCACATATCTACAGTACTAAATCTGTGTGTGTGTGTGTGTGTGTGTGTGTGTGTGTGTGTGTGTGTGTGTGTGTGTGTGTGTGTGTGTGCGTGCGCGCGCGCGCGCGCGCGCTGTGCCAATGTTTGTGTTGTTTCAAGGTCCCCGCTGTTCCATAAGGTGTTTTTTTAATCTGTTTTTTAAATCTAATTGTACCACTTGGATGGTGACACTACTGTGTGCCTCCCATAGTCTGTTCTGGACTTGAAGAGACCTCTTGTGGCATGTCTTGTGGGGTATGCCTGGGTGTCCGAGCTGTGTGCCAGTAGTTTAGACAGACAGCTCGGTGCATTCAACATGTCAATACCTCTCATAAATATAAGTAGTGAGGAAGTTAATCTGTCCTCCACTTGTGTGTTTGCTGCCCTCTTGGGGCAACTCAGTAAAAAATGGGATGAGATAAGCCAGTATCATTGGATACTCACATCAACTCATGCTGTTAAGGCCTTGTTGCAAGTAAAATGTTCCAATATAGAATATACACCCCTTGTAGATGGCAATACAACAACAAAAAAGTTTTGATTTCATTTCCCAAGGCTGCGATGTGTGAAGCACGTGTGCTAGTAAGCAACGCCCCATCAAGTACATGACGCAGCCTGGGATTTTGCTTGACTGGACAACATCTGGTGAAGACAGTTTTACAAACAAATAGCGATTATTCCTCGGCCTGAAGTCCTAGAATAAAACTGAAATGAACTGCTTGAAGGTACGTGTATATGTTATATGTGTACACGATTTGTGTTAGTAAAAGGCATGAACTTGTCATTGCTAGCTGGCTTCTGACTTCTTCATCCTACTTTACTAGAAACTGGCAAGCTGTATCAGTCATCTTTAGATGCCAGGGGAAAACATACAGCTATTTTTGCTAAGCTATCCATCTGATTGATGAAGTTGACAAATGCCATTAGCTAGATTTAAACTGTTGGGGGAAAGTTAGCTAACATTACCTAACTAGCTGTGGACTAGCTACGTTTCTAGAAAATAACTAGATATTTGCTAGCTATAATACTGACTTGTGAACACTCTTTGTCAAACTACTTTGTTGCCCTGGCTGTTTATAGATGCACTGGTGACTGAAAAAGTTGGCAAGAAAAATGCCCCTCTTGATTTCACTGCAAGTAGGTGGTTGTTTTGTTATAATTTGGCCGAATAGGTTTGTGCACATTTTACATTAGTGTTTAATTAGTTAAACTAAGTTACTGACTGACTAGGCAAATTCTTATTCATGTTTTTGGTGTTGTTGCATTTCAGATGAAGAGGGAGTTAGATCACTAGAAAGCAGCATGCAGACAGACCAGGTCCCGGTTTCACAAAGCATCTCAAGAGTAGGAGTACTGATTTTTGGATCAGTTTTGCCTTTTATATCACACTCAATAATTACATTGACAAAGGGGAGCTGGTCCTAGATCACTATTCCTACTCTGAAGATGCGTTGTGAATATGGGCCCGGGAAGAAAACTGTTGCCCAATATCTTGCACAGCAGTTTTTCACCACAGGACCCTAGCAGCATTACTGAATTTCCAAATCAATGACACTAACAAAAGGGTTGAATTGTTCAGCAACATGTGGAGTGAACATGGCTTTAGTGATGAAAGGTACATAATGCATTTGTCACTGCATTCTGTGACATGGGCTTGGATGGTGACATGTATCTTCTTCAAGCGTCCTGACTGAATACTGGGGTCTTCAGTGGTTCTGGACGGAAGCAAGGGCCTTAACTGGGAGTACAGTAACAGTCTCTCTGTCTCGCAGCCGTTCTGTAAACATGTATTATATGTAACCAGTCAAATTCATTAAAAACTGCTACAGACTCAAGCACCAACTTACAGTTGAAGTGCGAAGTTTACATACACCTTAGCCAAATACATTTAAACTCAGTTTTTCACAATTCCTGACATTTTATCCTAGTAAAAATTCCTTGTCTTAGGTAAGTTAGGATCCACTTTATTTTAAGAATGTGAAATGTCAGAATAATAGAGAGAATTATTTATTTCAGCTTTTATAACTTTCATCACATTCCCAGTCGGTCAGAAGTTTACATACTCAATTAGAATTTGGTAGCATTGCCTTTTTAAATTGTTTAACTCAGGTCAAACGTTTCAGGTAGCCTTCCACAAGCTTCCCACAATAAGTTGGGTGAATTGTGGCCCATTCCTCCTGACAGAGCTGGTGTAACTGGGTCAGGTTTGTAGGCCTCCTTGCTCGCACACACTTTTTCAGTTCTGCCTACAGATTTTCTATAGGATTGAGGTCCTTAAGCCATTTTGCCACAACTTTGGAAGTATGCTTGGGGTCATTGTCCATTTGGAAGACCCATTTGCGACCAAGCTTTAACTTCCTGACTGATGTCTTGATGTTGCTTCAATATATCCACATCATTTTCCTACCCCATGATGCCATCTATTTTGTGAAGTGCACCAGTCCCTCCTGCAGCAAAGCAACCCCACAACATGATGCTGCCACCCCCGTGCTTCACGGTTGGGATGGTGTTATTCGGCTTGCAAGCCTCCCCCTTTTTCCTCCAAACATAACGATGGTCTTTATGGCCAAACAGTTATATGTTTGTTTCATTAGACCAGAGGACATTTCTCCAAGAAGTACAATCTTTGTCCCCATGTGCAGTTGCAAACCGTAGTCTGGCTTTTTTTATGGCGGTTTTGGAGCAGTGGCTTCTTCCTTGCTGAGTGGCCTTTGAGGTTATGTGGATATAGGACTTGTTTTACTGTGGATATAGATACTTTTGTACCTGTTTCCTCCAGCATCTTCACAAGGTCCTTTGCTGTTGTTCTGGGATTGATTTGCACTTTTCGCACCAAAGTACGTTCATTTCTGGGAGTCAGAACGCGTTTCCTTCCTGAGTGGTATGATGGCTGCGTGGTCCCATGGTGTTTATACTTGCGTACTATTGTTCGTACAGATGAACGTGGTACCTTCAGGCGTTTCAAAATTGCTCCCAAGGATGAACCAGACTTGTGGAGGTCTACAATTTGTTTTCTAAGGTCTTGGCTGTTTTCCCATGATGTCAAGCAAAGAGGCCCTGAGTTTGAAGCTAGGCCTTGAAATACATCCACAGGTACACCTCCAATTGACTTAAATGATGTCAATTAGCCTATCAGAAGCTTCTAATAGCCATGACATAATTTTCTGGAATTTTCCAAGCAGTTTTGAAGGCACAGTCAACTTGGTGTATGTAAACTTCTGACCCCCTGGAATTGTGATACAGTGAATTATAAGTGAAATAATCTGTCTGTAAACAATTGTTGGAAAAATGACTTGTGTCATGCACAAAGTAGATGTCTTAACCGACTTGCCCAAACTATAGTTTGTTAACAAGAAATTTGTGGAGTGGTTGAAAAAAGAGTTTTAATGACTCCAACCTAAGTGTATGTAATTCTTTAAAATTAATTTAATAATTCTCATTCTTTAATATATTTCTGTTGAAATACCAGTATGATATACATTAATAAAAATGTACTCACTTTGGACATGAGACTTGCATTTATGTTAGACCTTTTTGTAATCTTACAATAACAATTTTTTTAAATGAGTTTGTTTATACAAAATGTTATTGTATTTGGTCATTCCCATAATGTGACCATTCAAAGTGTACGGACAGCTGACAGGTTTGTTGATGTGCTGCTCCCACCCAGCAGACTCACCTAGAGGAAAGGGGGATGGACACATTAGTTTTGCTTAAAGTCTGGTAGAACTTTACAGGGAGAGAGCATGCAACCATTGGCCCTGGATAAAATGCTAGCATCACACAAGCTGACTGCCATAGTGAAAGAGGTTTACATAGTATATCAAGATGGCGCCGACAGACATGGCAGCTCTACTTCTAGCTCCTATTTTTATTTAAATGTTTGTTATTTCTCAAATTATTAGCCCAGAATGTTTTTTGAGTTATTACATACAGCCGGAAATATCTTTTGGGATATTAGAGAGACGGTAATTCACCGCTTCCGAGTATATTACTCGCTAATGTTCAGTACTTGGTCAATCAAGTAGAAGAGCTTAGGGTGAGGATCTCCTTCCAGAGAGACATCAGGGACTGTAACATACTCTGTTTCACAGAATCATGGCTCTCTCTGGATATACTGTCCCCGTCTATACACCCAGCTGGATTCTCAGTACATTGCGCAGACAAGAATACAGAACTCCCAGGGAAGAAGAAAGGCGGAGGTGTAAGTTTCATGATTAACTACTCATGGTGTAATTGTGATAATGTACAGGAACTCAAGTCCTTTTGTTCACCCGACCTAGAATACCTCACAATCAAATGCTGACCACATTACCTCTCGAGAATTCTCTTCGGTTATAGTCACAGCCGTGAATGTAACCTATACCACGACAATCCTCAATGAACTACATTGGACTTTGTGCAAACTGGAAAACACATCCTGGGGCCACATTTATTGTAGCCGGGGACTTTAACAAAGCAAATCTGAGGAAAACACTTCCCAAGTTCTATCAACACATTGCCTGCTGTACTTGTGCTTCAAAAACTCTCAACCATTGTTACTCTCCCTTCCGGGATGGCTACAAGGCCCTCCCCGGCCCTCCCTTCTGCAAATCAGATCACGACTCCATCCTGCTCCTCCCTTCTTTTAGGCAGAAACTCAAACAGGAGGTACCCGTGCTAAGGTCTATTCGACACTTGTCTGACCAATCGGAATCCATGCTTCAAGATTGATTTGATCACGGGGACTGGGATATATTCCGGGCTGCCTCTGAAGATAACATTGACGTAAACACATTGACGTTGTTCCCACTGTGATTATTTAAACCGACCCAAACCAAAAACCATGGGTAGATGGCAGCATTCACGCAAAACTGAAATCGCGAACCACCGCATTTAACCATAGCAAGGTGACTGGGAATATGGTTGAATACTAACAGTGCAGTTATGCCCTCTGTAAGGCAATCAAACAGGCAAAACAGTCAGTACAGAGACAAAGTGGAGTTGGAATGCAACGACTCAGACACGAGACGTATGCGACAGGGACTCCAGACAATCACGGATTACAAAGGGGAAACCAGCCACGTCGCGGACACTGACATCTTGCTCCCTGACAAGCTAAACACCTCCGTCCATTTTGAGGACAACACAGTGCCACTGACGCAGACCGCTCCTGAGGACTGTTGGCATCATTCTCCGTGGCCGACGTGAGTAATACATTTAAGCGTGTTAACCATCACAAGGCTGACGGCCCAGACGGCATCCCTAGCCGCGTCCTCAGAGCATGCACAGAACAGCTGACTGGAATTTTTACAGGCATATTCAATCTCTCCCTATCCCAGTCTGCTGTCCCTACTTGCTTCAAGATGTCCACCATTGTTCAAGATGTCCACCATTGTTCCTGTACCCAAGAAAGCAAAGGTAACTGAACTAAATGACTATTGCCCCGTAGCACTCACTTCTGTCATCATGAAGATCTTTGAGAGGCTAGTTAAAACTTCTTCGGGATCGGTGTCCCTTCCACAGGACGGTTGAGCTAACGTAGGCTAATGCGACTAGCATGAGGTTGTAAGTAACAAGAACATTTCCCAGGACATAGACATATCTGATATTGGCAGAAAGCTTACATTCTTGTTAATCTAACTGCACTGTCCAATTTACAGTAGCTACTACAGTGAAATAATACCATGCTATTGTTTGAGGAGAGTGCAACATTTTGAACATAATTAATAAACAAATTAGGCACATTTGGCCAGTCTTGATACAACATTTTGAACATAAATGCAATGGTTCATCGGATCAGTCTAAAACTTTGAAAATAAACGTCTGCCTTCTAGTGGCCAAAATCTAAATGGCACCTGGGCTGGAATAATACATTATGGCCTTTCTCTTGCATTTCAAAGATGATGGTACAATAAAAATACAAAAGAACGGTAGATTTTTTATTTGTATTATCTTTTTACTGAGGAGTGGCTTCCATCTGGCCACTCTACCGTAAAGGCCTGATTGGTGGAGTGCTGCAGAAATGGTTGTCCTTCTGGAAAGTTCTCCCATCTCCACAGAGGAACTCTGGAGCTCTGTGTGACCATTGGGTTCTTGGTCACCTCCCTGACCAAGGCCCTTCTCCCCCGATTGCCTCAGTTAGGCTGGGCGGCCAGCTCTCGGAAGAGTCTTGGTGGTTACAAACTTCTTCCATTTAAGAATGATGGAGGCCACTGTTCTTGTGGACCTTCAATGTGGCGGAAAAGTTTTGGTACCCTTCCCCAGATCTGTGCCTCGACAAAATCCTGTCTTAGAGCTCTATGGACAATTCCTTCGACCTCATGGCTTGGTTTTTGCTCTGACATGCACTGTCAACTGTGGGACCTTATATAGACAGGCATGTGCCTTTCCAAATCATGTCCAATCAATTGAATTTACCACAGGTGGACTCCAAGTTGTAGAAAAATCTCAAGGATGATCAATGGAAACAGGAAACACCTGAGCTCAATTTCGAATCTTATAGCAAAGGGTCTGAATACTTTTGAGCCAATCAGTTGTGTTCTGAAAAGGTAGGGGTGGTATACAGAAGATAGCCTTATTTGGCAAAAGACCAAGTGCATTTTATGGCAAGAACAGCTCAAATATGCAAAGAGAAACAACAGTCCATCATTACTTTAAGACATGAAGGTCAGTCAATTCAGAACATTTAAGGAACTTTGAAAGTTTCTTCAAGTGCAGTCGCAAAAACCATTAAGCGCTATGATGAAACATTAGGACCGCCACATGAAAGGAAGACCCAGAGTTACCTCTGCTGCAGAGGATAAGTTCACCTCAGAAATTGCAGCCCAAATAAATGCTTCACAGAGTTTGAGTAACAGACACATCTCAACATCAACTGTTCAGACCTTCATGGTTGAATTGCTGCGAAGAAACCATTACTAAAGGGCACCAATAATAATTAGAGACTTGCTTGGGCCAAGAAACACGAGCAATGGACATTAGATTGGTGGAAATCTGTCCTTTGGTCTGATGAGTCCAAATTTGACATTTTTGGTTCCAACAGCTGTGTCTTTATGAGACGCAGAGTGGGTGAACGGATGATCTCTGCATGTGTGGTTCCCACCGTGAAGCATGGAGGTGGTGTGGGGGTGCTTTACTGGTGACACTGTCAGTGATTTATTTAGAATTCAAGACACACTTAACCAGCATGGCTATCACAGCATTCTGCATTGCTATGCCATCCCATCTGGTTTGTGCTTAGTGGGACTAGCATTTGTTTTTCAACAGGACAATGACCCAACACAACTCCAGGCTGTGTAAGGGCTATTTGACCAAGAAGGAAATTGATGGAGTGCCGCATCAGATGACCTGGCCTCCACAATCACCTAACCACAACCCAATGTGAGATGGTTTGGGATGAGTTGGTTCGCAGAGTGAAGGAAAAGCAGCCAACAGTTGCTCAGCATATGTAATAACTTCTTCTAGACTGTTGGAAAAGCATTCCAGGTGAAGCTGATTGAGAGAATGCCATGAGTGTGCAAAGCCGACATCAAGGCAAAGGTGGCTACTTTGAAGAATCTAAAATATATTTTGATTTGTTTGACACTTCTGTGGTTACTATATGATTCAATATGTGTTATTTCATAGTGTTGATGTCTTAACTATTATTCTACAATGTAGAAAATAGTAAAACAAAGAAAAACCCTTGAATTAGAGGTGTGTCCAAACTTGTGACTGGTACTGTACATATATTTGTTGCTGCTCGAGTAAAACAATCTCTGTCGACCAACAGCCTAAGACCGAACAATCGACCAGTCGACTAATTCAAATCAAATCAAATTGATTTATATAGCCCTTCGTACATCAGCTGATATCTCAAAGTGCTGTACAGAAACCCAGCCTAAAACCCCAAACAGCAAGCAATGCAGGTGTAGAAGCACGGTGGCTAGGAAAAACTCCCTAGAAAGGCCAACACCTAGGAAGAAACCTAGAGAGGAACCAGGCGGGGTGGCCAGTCCTCTTCTGGCTGTGCCGGGTGGAGATTATAACAGAACATGGCCAAGATGTTCAAATGTTCATAAATGACCAGCATGGTCAAATAATAATAATCACAGTAGTTGTCGAGGATGCAGCAAGTCAGCACCTCAGGAGTAAATGTCAGTTGGCTTTTCATAGCCGATCATTAAGAGTATCTCTACCGCTCCTGCGGTCTCTAGAGAGTTGAAAACAGCAGGTCTGGGACAGGTAGCACGTCCGGTGAACAGGTCAGGGTTCCATAGCCGCAGGCAGAACAGTTGAAACTGGAGCAGCAGCACGGCCAGGTGGACTGGGGACAGCAAGGAGTCATCATGTCATGTCGTCCTGAGGCATGGTCCTAGGGCTCAGGTCCTCCGAGAGAGAGAAAGAGAGAATTAGAGAGAGCATACTTAGATTCACACAGGACACCGGATAAGACAGGAGAAGTACTCCAGATATAACAGACTGACCCTAGCCCCCTGACACATAAACTACTGCAGCATAAATACTGGAGGCTGAGACAGGAGGGGTCAGGAGACACTGTGGCCCCATCCGATGATACCCCCGGACAGGGCCAAGCAGGCAGGATAAAACTCCACCCACTTTGTCAAAGCACAGCCCCCACACCACTAGAGGGATATCTTCAACCACCAACTTACCATCCTGAGACAAGGCCGAGTATAGCCCACAAAGATCTCCGCCATGGCACAACCCAAGGGGGGGCGCCAACCCAAACAGGAAGATCACGTCAGCGACTCAACCCACTCAAGTGACGCACCCCTCCTAGGGACGGCATGGAAGAGCACCAGTAAGCCAGTGACTCAGCCCCTGTAATAGGGTTAGAGGCAGAGACTCCCAGTGGAGAGAGGGGAACCGGCCAGGCAGAGACAGCAAGGGCGGTTCGTTGCTCCAGAGCCTTTCCGTTCACCTTCACACTCCTGGGCCAGACTACACTCAATCATATGACCTACTGAAGAGATGAGTCTTCAGTAAAGACTTAAAGGTTGACACCGAGTCTGCGTCTCTCACATGGGTAGGCAGATCATTCCATAAAAATGGAGCTCTATAGGAGAAAGCCCTGCCTCCAGCTGTTTGCTTAGAAATTTTAGGGACAATTAGGAGGCCTGCGTCTTGTGACCGTAGCGTACGTGTAGGTATGTGTGGCAGGACCAAATCGTAAAGATAGGTAGGAGCAAGCCCATGTAATGCTTTGTAGGTTAGCAGTAAAACCTTGAAATCAGTCCTTGTCTTAGCATGAAGCCAGTGTAGGGAGGCTAGCACTGGAGTAATATGATCAAATTGTGCGATGACATGAACGAATGAATGATTGATACAGTAGCCTATATACGTATTGAAATATAGGCCTAAGTAAGTTACGGTATTAAGACTAAACAGGATGCTCTCTTAGGCCTAAAGCTCGATGGTGGTTACACAAGGCTGCTATAGGCTACTAAGCCTACTAATGATAATGACATTACTTATTATTATAATGATGGTCATAATAACAATAGTAATAATAACAATAAGAAGAAGAACAAGAAAAAGGAGGGTGGGCCTCCCGAGTGGCGCAGTGGTCTAAGGCACTGCATCGCAGTGCTAGCTGTGCCACTAAAGATTCTGGGTTTGAGTCCAGGCTCTGTCGCAGCCGGCTGTGACCGGGAGACCCATGGGGCGGCGCACAATTGGCCCAGCGTCGTCCGGGTTAGGGCAGGGATGTCCTTGTCCCATCGCGCACTAGCGACTCCTGTGGCGGGCCTGCATTGTGTGGTCCTGCATTGTGTCAAGAAGCAGTGCGGCTTGGTTGGGTTTTGTTTCGGAGGACGCACGGCTCTCGACCTTCGCCTCTCCCGAGTCCGTACAGGAGTTACCACGAAAAAGGGGTACAATTCTATAATTAAAAAATAATAATAATAAAAAAGGAGGGTTAGTATAAATATTATTTTTCGGACAATTTGGAAATTATAAGTAATACCAGAGGCTGTTCTAACAAAAAAAGTGTACAACTTTTGCTACAGCATTGCAAAGATTAAAAACAAAACACTCAAACAGGTAACACAAGCAGGACCTGTCTTATTTCTCTATATGTATAACATTTATAAAGCCAGGCACATTTAACAGTTAGGCTATTGATTACAGACCTAATTAAGTTGGAGTTTCCTCTCTCCTCACTTTTCTTAGACAATTAAGGTAAGGGTTGTTTTCTCGTCTCCTCTGCTGCTGCTGCCTCCGCCACATTGTTCTCAACACCAATATGCTGGTTAACTTTGCTATTATCCACATAACAACATAGTCTAGGAAAAGGCACCAATTCAACAGGGCACGGGTTTTTCAGAACCACGGACAGTGACAATCGAATACGCTATCAAATACGGGAGAAAGCGCATTTGTTATAAAATAATTATTTTTATTAGTGTTGCACCATTGTCCTTAACCATATACAATTTCAGTAGCACATGCCTTAGAGAGTGATGGACTGTGCCATCCCCAAGGCCTCCACAATGGATTAGTCCACTCAGACAGACGCGTATCTGACAGGTGTCTTGTACACTATTATTTTTGTTTTGTCTTGCTACTGCTCGACTAAAGAAATCTTGGTCGACCAACCGCCTATCAACCAAACAATCGACTAAATGGGGTCAGCCCTACCTCCATTATAGCTACATGGATCAAAGTGCAGATGCAAGAGGCCTGGAACCTGCTTCCCTAGAGTCTTCAAGCCCTCCAGCTCCATCGTCACCCGCCGCAGAGTCAAACTGACAACTGTTCCACGAATGGAGTGTGCATAAGCACTGACGGGATGGCATTCTAGAAAACATGAACAGTCAGACATAGGACATCCCCAATAGATACCATAGGACAAGGGATGCATAAATGCACAGAACTGTCAGACTCCGTACTGCTGCCCCATAACCCCACCAACTGTGCATGACATGCAAAGTGCTGGTTTACCAGCTGGCGAATCACATACTCACTTGCAATGTTGAGAACTGCCAGTTGAGGGAGTTCCATCAGCCATGTTTTCAGGTGGCACTTTCTTGGCTCCATGGCTAGGTCTCTGTAGTCCACAGATAATGAAGTGCCTGCCCTCTCTGCACAGCCTGTCTCTTCAGATAAGGTGGGGTCCATGTAGTCAAGAAGCTCCAGACTGGTCAAGCAAGGTTGCCTGACATGCGGCTCTTCTAAAGACTGAATTGAATAACATGCAATTTATGAATGTATACTGTAGGCTACTACAGACAATGACATACATACCAATATTTCAACATGGACACTAAACCAAACATAGGCCTATGAAGTGATCAGCTAGTGGAAACCAAGTGGTAGGTTTAGGCTTATCATTCATTGTACCACCAATGCTTTGTATGAGTAGTAAAAATAAACTCTTGTACAATCAATGGCTGTTGTCTTGGGTTGTAACTGTGAGCCTTACCTGGAGAGCCATTTATTGTTTTAGAAAGATGTTATGAATTTTATGAATAATGACTAAATGATGTATACATTTAACGTAGAACTATAAATAACAGAATTCTACCCTGTCTCTGTATAATGATAAATAATGTTTGTCCATAAGAAAGAGGGACTGTTAGCAGGAAAGGAACTGTGGCAGACAACTTGTGACCACTGTGGAACTGATAACAGGGAAGGAAGTCTCCCCACCCAGGGAGGGGAGAAACCTTGGGCTTGTAGTAGATTGTATAACAGGTGGCAGGCAATGTATGAGAAGGAGAAGACTTGTGAACTATGTTGTCATTGTCTTAGAGGAGGAGGGGCAGTTATGACGAAATGAGAGGTATATAAACCAATGTACATGTAAGGATGGGCAGAGCTCTCGTAAATAAACATTCTGACTATTGTAGACTGGCCTCTGTCTGTTTCATGTCAACAAGAACCTTACAAATTCTTGGTAACAGACCGAGTAGTTTAACCTGTTGAGGACAGAGGGCGCTGTTTTCACTTTGGGGGAAAATCGTGCCCAATTTAAACGGCCTCGTACTCAATTCTTGCTCGTACAATATGCATATTATTATTACTATTGGATAGAAAACACTCTCTAGTTTCTAAAACCGTTTGAATTATATCTGTGAGTAAAACAGAACTCATTTGGCAGCAAACTTCCTGACAGGAAGTGGAAAATCTGAAATCGATGCTCTGTTCTAGGGCCTGCCAATAAATGTCCTTGATATTTATTAGAATACATGCACTTCATACGTCTTCCACTAGATGTCGACAGGCAGTGAGAGAAGAAATTGAGTGAATAACTTGATCTGGGGTCGAATACAAGCTCTCGGCATGACGTGTCACCAGTTTCCTGTTTTCTGGAGAGCGTGTGAAGGGACCAGGTTTTGCCTTCTGATAAGCTGTCGTTATAGGCGACTAATATCTCCGGCTTTGATTTTATTTGATACATGTGACAATATCATCGTAAAGTATGTTTTTTCAATATAGTTTTATTAGATTATTGAAATTTATTCGGGACGTTAGGCGTGTTGCGTTGTGTGCCTTTGTTCAGGAAGGAGAGCTTCGCGCTACTTTGCTAGCTTTCCGTGCTAATTGACTGGAGAAGAGGACATTCTAAAACCAAACAACGATTGTTCTGGACAAAGGACCCCTTGTACAACATTCTGATGAAAGATCATCAAAAGTAGGACCCATTTTATGATGCTATTTCATATATCTGTCGAACATGTGAAATAGTCGTTTGCGCCCAGATTTTGGACATGCTCTCGCTATAACTAAGCTGGATGTCGTAATGAAGTTATTTTTAGAATTCTAACACGGCGATTGCATTAAGAACTAGTGTATCTATCATTTCCTATACAACATGTATTTTCTAGTAACGTTTATGAATAGTTAGAGTGAACAGAATAGTTGAGTGTCATAAAAATATCTGCACATTCTGGGAAAAAGATGCTACGTTAGCACAATGTATAACCACTGATTTCAGCTCTAAATATGCACATTTCCGAACAAAACATAAGTGTATGTATAACCTGATGTTATAGGACTGTCATCTGATGAAGGTTTATGAAGGTTAGTGAAAATTAATATATTTTGCTGGTTTATTCCCTATCGCTAACGTGCCTATTGCTATCGCTAACGTGCCTTGATGAATGAATGCGGTAGTGTGGTAGGCTATTGTAGTAAGCTAATATAATGCTATATTGTGTTTTCACTGTAAAACACTTAAAAAATCGGAAATATTGGCTGGATTCACAAGATGTTTGTCTTTAATTTGCTGTACACCATCGATTTTTCAGAAATGTTTTATGATGAGTATTTAGGTATTTGACGTTGGTGTCTGTAATTACTCTGGCTGCTTCGGTTCTATTTCTGACGGTAGCTGTGATGGTAGCTGCAATGTAAAACTGATTTATACCTCAAATATGCACATTTTTCGAACAAAACATAGATTTATTGTATAACATGTTATAAGACTGTCATCTGATGAAGTTGTTTCTTGGTTAGTTTGGTTGGTTCTTGGTTAGTTAGGTTGGCTTTGTGCATGCTACCTGTGCTGTGAAAAATGTCTGTCCTTTTTTGTATTTGGTGGTGAGCTAACATAAATATATGTGGTGTTTTCGCTGTAAAACATTTTAAAAATCGGACATGTTGACTGGATTCACAAGATGTGTATCTTTCATTTGCTGTATTGGACTTGTTAATGTGTGAAAGTTAAATATTTCTAAAAAATATCTTTTGAATTTCGCGCTCTGCCTTTTCAGTGGAATGTGGGAGGAGTTCCGCTAGCGGAACGCCGGAGCCAGACAGGTTAATTGAAGTTCAGTTTATGGACATTGAGAACATAATTCTCTTAACAAAAGATTAAAATAATAATCTGTGAGAGAGCCATGTTCTGTTCCCATTTTCAAAGACTGATGCTTCAGATGTGGCAAGCGGTTTAGCATTATGTGGAATGTCTGTCTTGGGTTAGGATGATTGCCTCTGTGATAAAGATTCCAAGAACACAGGATGAGATGTTACTATCCTTTGTGCAAGCACTTCCAAGAGTTCATGAACAGTGAGCCTGGGGAAATTTGGGGAGCGCATCGTCAGTAGTGTACCTTTGGTTCCTAGGGTGTTTCGGCCTTTCACACTATACACCCTCCCCAAAGGCGGCCAGCGACAGGGTGATCAATCCTACGCTTGCGTCCCATTCCCAATTAGTCATAGGAGTTGCCTTGTTGTTGATAGCCAACATCCCATGGGACTATGCATGGCAGGGGCGTCCTCCTCCCTGAGTCAAGCATTGTTGACCGCATACCTCCTGGCCCTCTCACTTCGGGGCCCAGCTGGGGTCTTTCCTCTTCATCCAGAGCCATTGACTGCTGCCTTCTGCCGCCTCTGATACAGCTTTGATTGCCGAACGCTGGCTCTGGCCCTTAATTCCCAGGTTTCTAAGCAGTCTGGTTGTAGATGATGCCACAAAACCTCTGCAGCCCACCTCCACTGGTCGGACTTCTGTGTTCCAGCCATGATGCCGTGCTTCGGCAGCTAGATCGGCATAGCGCAGATGTTTTCGCTCATAAGCCTCATCTACTGAGTCCTCCCAGGGTACTGTGAGCTCAATGATGAAGACCTTCTTGAGCGAACGGGACCAGAGCACCATGTCAGGTCTTAGGGTGGTGGTTGCGATCTCCGGAGGAAACACAAGTTACATTTACATTTTAGTCATTTAGCAGACGCTCTTATCCAGAGCGACTTACAGTAGAGTGCATACATTTTATTACATTTTACATACTGAGACAAGGATATCCCTACCGGCCAAACCCTCCCTAACTCGGACGACGCTATGCCAATTGTGCGTCGCCCCACGGACCTCCCGGTTGCGGCCGGCTGCGACAGAGCCTGGGCGCGAACCCAGCCCAGCCTGGGCGCGAACCCAGAGACTCTGGTGGCGCAGCTAGCACTGCGATGCAGTGCCCTAGACCACTGCGCCACCCGGGAGTTGCCGGCCAATGTTAGCTAGCATTTTCCAGTCGCGGGCCATGCGCAGCTGGTCTCGCTCTAATGGTGTAGAGCCGCTCTTCGGTGGTTTAGCCCCTTCGCGGACAAAGGTCGTCCGTAAGGGGTGTGATGCTGCTGGGGGTGGTAGGGAGTTGGTGGCAGCTCGCTTGTCCTCCAGGGCGGACGCAAGGTTTTTAAGGACTTGGTTGTGACGCCAAGTGTAGCGTCCTTGGGTGAGGCTTGTTTTACACCCTGTGAGAATGTGCCTGAGGTTGGCTGGCATGGAACAGAGGGCACAGTCCGGATCTTCACCATACCATTGGTGAAGATTAACTGGTGTTGGAAGGACGTCATATGTTGCTCTGATGGAAAAGCTCAACCGCCTCGCTTCCATGGCCCACAGATCCTTCCAGCTGATCTTCCTCTTCTCCACACTGTCCCATCGAGTCCACTGTCCCTGTTTGGCAAGAGAGACTGCCTTGGCCCACCTTGCAGCCTCCTCCTGATGGCGTACTTCCTGCACTACCATCTTCCGCCGCTCTGGTGCAGTGGCCTTACTCCAAGCAGCACGGCTAGTTAGCCCAAGGCCTCCTCTCCCTTGCTGAACATGACCCACAATGTCAGCATGTCTGAGGGCTGCTGTTGCCTCCTGGACTGCTTTTCCTGGCCTCCATTTGCGCCCAGTTGCCAAGGTCGGCGCGTTGTTGCTCACCACTGGGTCTCGAGATTCATTCAGTGTCATCTGGAGCCTGGTTTTTGCACACTTGAATTCCTCTGTTAGACTGGTGAGGGGCAGCTTGAGGACACCATCTCCATAGAGGCCTATGGTGGTAAGGCATCATGGAACTCCGAGCCACTTCTTTAAGTAGCCTGTGACTCCTCTTTCCAGCCTGTGACAGCCTGTGACTCCTCTTTAAAAGAGAGATGCCAGATGGGAGAGCCTTGAGACAGCACTAATAATATCTGCTCTTGGAGCACAGTGCATCGCCGTCCAATCACGACTTTCGAAGTTAAAAATACAGCGGATCTCCCCGGTGAGGGAAGTTAGCTAAATGTTTGCTCTTTTACCGTTTAAAGGTTTATAATTAATGCTTGCATTCACAATAGTATGTAATATAAAATTACTATTTAGATGTAAACCAGGGATAAGCGCAAATGCTTTACCTTTAAATCGGCAGATGCCATTGCATGTCACAGCCACTGTAGCTGGCTATCCAGTCGTTTCCTTTGTGTTTTTAGCTAACGTTAGCAGCTTGCTGGAATAATTTATATCATTAGATATCGAGTGATTACAATAACAATGATTTGGTTAGCTAGCCGTCTGGTCACTTTGCTACCACGTAGCTACTAGCTAAGTCAACGCTACGAACTAGCCTAATCTAACCAGATTCCATCTAATATATGTCTGTTCCATTCGCCTCTGAGAACCCAGCAAGCAATGAACCACTGAGATAAGGAACATCACGTTGCATATACCTAGCTAACTAACGTTGACGTGAGTAGCTCCAATTGACATTCCGCTACGTCTCGTTCAAAATCGTGAAAAACATGTTTGTCCGTCAAGACAAAACAGAGAATCTGCTTATTTTAATGAAGAAAATCCATTTGGTGGAGAGTCAATTATTTTCCCCACGTTGAAGGCTTTGAGGACAAGCGACCCAATACCCAGGCGACTCGTTGAAACCCCAGCCAAGGTTTTTGCGAGGATGAAAGCTGGAGTTCAGACAGAGAGTAAAGCGGTTGAGAATGAGGGGACCAAAACACCTAAGCTTGTCCAAGAAAAACGAGTTAGAGAAAAACATGTCAGAGAAAAGCTGGTTGAAGAAAAACATGGCAGAGTAATGAGCTCGCCAAGAAAAAAACATCAGCCTTGGGTGAACTATGAACAAAAGGAAAACGATGACCTTGAATTCACTAATGAGGCAGAGGCTCTGACCCTTTCTCCAGGTCAATCACCAAGGAAGGGCTTGACTCATCCATACTTTGTTGTCCACAAACAAGACCTTCAATGACCATCACCCCAGAAAGACATGGGTAGTGCGTTGAAGCCAACCAACAGAAATACACCCATTAAAGGCCCACCCCTGGATGTTATCTCAGTAGCACGGTCTCCAACGAAAGCGTTGTCTCATCCCAAGGAAAGCCAGACCTTTGACTTCACTGATGAGGCTGAGGCTCTGACCCTTTCACCAGTTCAATCACCAAGGAATAGTTTGACACATACGCACTTGGTCCACACACAAGACTTTCAAATACCTTCCCCTTGAAAGACATGCGTAGTGCATTTAAGCCAACCAACAGAAATACACAAAAGAAAGGCTTAACTCTGGATGCTTTCTCAACACAATCCCCAAGGAAAGCCTTGTCATACCTGTACACTCAACTCAGCTCAAATGACATCCAACAACCAACACCCCCCCCAAAGACTTCAAAAGGTCCTTCCAAACAACCGACAGAACTACACCAGTGAAAAGGTCAACGCAAAGGTCGAAGTCAACTGAAGATTGCAATGGAAAAACTGCATTTGGGGCACATGACATTGTACAAGATCCATCAGTTTTCAGTAAGTTGTGATGTTTATCTTATACTCAATTATTTTGTCAATCAACTAAGGTTGCTAGGTTGTCAGAAATACTTTAATTTAATTTTTTTTAAGTGTTTGAAGAAAAAAAAATGTTTTCTGCACAGGGTGTCGTTGCTTTGGATAGACTGCCCTTTATGGAATCTCCAGCAAATATGTTTTCTCTCTTGTTAGAGAGAATGCAAAAAAGGGACCAAAAAAGACAGTTATCAAGTGAGCAGCCCGCAGGATCCCATGAATGGAGGTGAGAGAAATTTACAATTAGAAATCTAGAGCATCTGATTTCGACTCAACAAATAAAGAAATCTTTCACAACAAAACATCTTTCTCTGCTCTTCACAGGATGTGCCCGTGTGTGCAGCATGTTGACCCCAGCACATGTCACTGGGGGTAACGAAGCGGACGTCAGTGTGAAAGTGACCTGTGGTGTCGCCGCAGTGCCCACTAGCCTATCAGAGACCAGCCTTCTCTCGAGTCCAGAGCCCAACCCCAGCCAGTGTGGGTACTACTGTGACAAGCCTCTCCCTAGGCCCTTCCCAGACCTGGTGCACGACCCCCTCCTGCAGGTCTCACCAAAGATCTCCATCCCCAAGAAGCGAGTGGCTGTATTCCAATCCAAGCAGATAGCCGAGTCCAAAAGATCCAATGTAAGTAGATGGTCTTGATGATGCTGCTTCCTTTGGATTTATAGGCTGATGACTGGTGCTGTTTCCTCTGAGTTGCTGTTAGCTTTGTATTTTTGCTGGGAAATTATGTTCTCTTGTATGGTGTCTGGTGTGACCACCAACATTTGCCTCATGCAGCGTGACACATCTCCTTCATATAGAGTTGATCAGGCTGTTGATTGTGGCCTGTGGAATGTTGTCAATGGCTGTGCGAAGTTGCTATATATTGGCGGGAACAGGAACATGCTGTCAGATCCAGAGCATCCCAAACATGCTCAATGGGTGACATGTCTGGTGAGTATGCAGGCCATGGAAGAACTGGGACATTTCCTTGAGACATGATCCTTGAGACATGTACAGATCCTTGAGACATGGGGCCGTGTATTATTATGCTGAAACATGAGGTGATGGCGGCGGATGAATGGCACGACAATGGACCTCAGGATCTCCTCACGGTGTCTCCGTGCATTCAAATTGCCACTGATAAAATGCAATTGTGTTCGTTGTCCATAGCTTATGCATTTCCATGCCATAACCCCACCCCCACCATGGGGCACTCTGTTCACAATGTTGACATCAGCAAACCATTCGCCCACATGACGTCATACTGCCCGGCACAGTTGAAACCGGGATTAATTTGTGAAGAGCACACTTCTCCAGCATGCCAGTGGCCATCGAAGCTGAGCATTTGGCGACTAAAGTTGTTTACGATGCCGGACTGCAGTCAGGACAAGACTCTGATGAGGATGACGAGCACGCAGATGAGCTTCCCTATGACGGTTTCTGACAGTTTGTGCAGAAAATCTTTGGTTGTGTAAACCCACAGTTTCATCAGCTGTCCAGGTGGCTTGTCTCAATATACGGGCAGGTGAGACAAAAAAAACAGTTGCTGTTCATTTTGTACAAGATGGAGATCCTATTAGTTCTCTGGTGGTCAAGATGTCACGCAGGGAAGGGGACAATGAGAGGAAACTTCTTCAAAGGGAATCTTTCTGGACCCACAGGCTCAACACACGGTCTCCTCTTGGCCTTAAATGAGGAGTTCTGCTTAACGTTTTTATAGTTCCAAAATGTTATTGTTTAGTTTTTTTTATCCTAATTTGAATATTGTGTGTATATATTGATCACATTCCTTGTATATGGTCATATATTTTGATACATTGAATGTTGATATTGTGAACCTATGTTATATTTTTACCTCCTGTTTCAGGAAGTGATGTCACTGAGTACTGCCCTTATATATAGGACCTTCCACCCACACCTGGGACCCTTAGGCCTGATGAAGACCTAAGGGTCAAAGTTGTTATTATAAAATCACCAGGGAACATGAGCAGCAGTGTGCACTGTTTTCCTTTTTATTTTCTATCTTTTATTTCAGCTCATGACACATGGGACCAACACTTTACATGTTGCGTTTATATATTTGTTCAGTGTACGTGATCGATATCTACCTATATAACTATTTATGTCTATTGCTTCATAGGCTACAGGGATTCACTTTAGGCACTGGATCCTGAAGAGTAGGAGCGGCAGCTTGTATGTGGAAGGTTTCCGTGTGTAAGTAGAATTGATTATTTCTCTGAATCATATACTAAAGTTGTACCACAGGTTCAATAGCACGTCATTCTTTCGGTAAACACAAACGTTGATTCACTTATCTCTATGATGTTCCACCAAGGGACAACAAAATGCTCTGGCATAGCCACATCATCGCAGAGCGAATGTCAAGAAACATCCTGAAGACCACAACTGGCAGCACTTACACCTGGTGGGGAAAATGGCGCCGGATCTCAGCGGAACTCAGTTAGAAAGGATCTACCATTTTGGAATGTGTTAATCATGCACAGCCGTAATAGATGCTTTCTTCTTGTTTTTGTGCCTTTCTCCTCGACAAGAACGCCCAACATGGCCGTTGAAGAAGTTTCTCTTTAGGTTCCCAAAGAATTGGAAGGAATACCTTGAGTGCTTTTTGTCAGAGCCGAAAGGGTAAGTTGTTTCTGAGGTCGGGCAATTTGTGTCAAGCGTCTGCGTAGGAGTGCTATGCTGATCTAGAATCAAGTCCCCCGTGTCTATGTGTTGCTATTCATAGGCTGTGTTTACACAGGCAGCCCAATTCAAAAACATTTTTAACCAATAAGATCAGCTCTTTTGCCAATAACTGTGCAATAGATCATAATTTGGCTGTCTGTGTAAACACAGCCATAGTGACCGAAAAGGCAAAACTGATTCGAAATCAGCACTCTTATTCTGAAAGGCTTGATGCCTACTGCCCCAGCTCAGCTCGTTAAAAGAGAATGTGTTATTTTCAACGACGGATAAATAAAGGCAACGTATAAAATCCTCTGATTTCAATAGGTCTTTATCTGTCTCTTCGGCTGTTCAGCTTTAACAAGTGTTGTAGTCATATCTGTTTGTGTTAACATCTCGTGCTTCTGTTTTGTCAATTGTTTGTAATGACAAATGCAGTTCAGAAGCTGACAACAGTAAAGGTCCAAAGAGGAGCAAGGACCTGGTAATGCCTCAGAACCAAAACCACCTCTCCACCAAAAAGCAGTCTGCCACATCCCTGAAGCTAAAGGCCACTAAGAGACGTAAGTCCAAAAGTTGGCTCCACAAATGCTCACTGTATTTATACTGGTAGTACTCATGTCTCTTGTTTTAATTATATGTTAATTCAATATTTATCATCCAACAGCTGCCCCTTGCAGTGCCACCTCTGAGGCTCGCAGTTGTTTTCAGTTTTATTTCAGTTTTTCCCGGAGTGGCCGCCTTCTCAAGACCCCTCTGGAGTACTGGAAAGGGGCCAGAGTCATCTTGGATTGTGACATGAACGTCACCATTCATGGGGGTTATGACGAGTCGTCTATCCTTCAATTGGTAAGCTTCTGCTCCATTTTTTCCCCTGTATATTGTAGAGCAGTGTACCCCAAGCCATTCCACTTTTTAAAACGCCTGAATCAACTAATCACCAAGCCCTTCATTTGTTGAATTAGGTGTGCTAGTTCTGGAATACATTCAATATGTGGAATGACTGGGGGTTGCTGGGAGGTTTGGGAAACACTGTTGTAGAGTGAGTTGTTGCATTGCTGCATTAAACTATGTTATTTCCCTTCTTTCTCATCAAATAAGTACACCTGTAGCCTGTAAAGTTTTTTTTTCTATACATTAGCTTGGGAATGCCTTTATCGTCGTATCCCAGCTCCAACAAAGATGGCGACTGCAGTTTATTTGATAGTGTTATGTTGTGTTCTACAGAGCGACTGCGAGCTGACACCAGTGAGGAGGAGGCAGTGCCACTGAGAAAAGTGACGGCCTATCAGAGGTCGAAGCCAGAGGAGAACCCCTCTCCCGGGGCCCCCAAGCCTCAGAGGTGTAAAGCTGAGGACAACCTCGCTCACAGGGGCCACAGAATACCCAAGAAGACTAGTCCAAACTTTCAGTGGTCTAAGCCTGAGAACCTCTCCACCAGAGGCCCTTTAAAACCCAAGAGGGCCAGCCCAGCATCTCTGAGGTCCAAGTCTGAAGTGACTCCTAAGCACCTGGGAGAGCCCAAGAAGACCAGCCTAAGATCTCCGAGGGCAGCAGCGCTGGCCGCATATGCAGACCCTGCCCCACAATCCCTGACCCCTCCATGTCGCTCCCTCCAGGGCGCCGACAAACAGAGCAGCCAAGACAACTCGGACAACACCAATACATCCTCAGAGCTGTTGCCAGGGAAACCGATTAAGGGTTCAGATAAAGCAAACCGGAAAGTGCTTGAAATGCCAAAGAAAATGGTTAGTTGTCAGAAGAAGCTCCCAGCGAAGCTCCATGAGGACATCGAGATGGAGGGGAAAGACTCGGAGTCATGCGCCCACAAAGACCGGGTCAGCTGCCATGGGTAGGAGTTGGAACGTTCAGGACAGTGGTAGTGGTACTGCCGAGGAGTCCCAGTCTGAAGGTTCCGAATCAGCGACGAGTCACTCGTCGACTTTTCTTGATGACTGTAAGAGGGAATTGACGAAAAGGGCTGGCCCACAGAGACCAAGAGAAAAAGGGGGCAAATTCACCAGGGTTCAGCAGGGAAAAAAGGAAGAAAATGCAGATCAATGGACAGAGGTGGCACTTCAGAGACTACATGAGTGAGTTCCTACAGTTGTCCTGTCTACATTTTTTTTTATCCACATGGTGGGCACCCGTTCAGCCGAGGAGTGCCAGGAGCAGTACAACGCCCAGGCCCCCACCAAGTCCACGAAGAAAAAGGAAGTGCCCCAAAAGAAGGAGCTATGCAAGTTACTTTATCTAGCATTTTATCCATAAGAAAAAGCATAAATGGATCTACATTATGTAGCATTTTTATCCATAAGATATGCATCAAGGAACCTGATATGTCTTATTGAAGGTCTCCCATACAAGCTCTAATCAAGACAACCCATACTTAGCATCTGTGATTGTTTGTGGCTTTTACCAGTGTTTTACCGTAGTGTTGGTCTTTTATTAATTAATTAACTCAATGACCGAACACATTGAGCTCTCACTGATTGCAATTTTATTTTAATGTTGAACAATTTTTTTATTTTATTCAATCACAATCTATACACTCTGTACGTCAATAAGAACTACAGAGAATTTATGTGACAATGTCATATTATATTTTACCTTTAGTGATGGAACCACCCCGTATAACCGCGAGAAAGGGCACACTGAAGCGGAAGCAGCAGGTGAGGAACCTCCTGGACCACATGCCCAAGGACAACCACAATGACATCTTTAATAACAGCTCGCCCATGCAGAACAAGTGGGTCAAGGTGTGTTGTTTCCACCTGGGGTGCAACGTCTCAACAATGTTGCCGTTTTTGACGATGACAAGTATGCCTACCAACTTCAAAAAAGAATGAAAAACTGCATAAATTGGGGGCCGCTTCAAATGTATGTTTTGGTTGGAATATTTCTGAAGAACTTATCGACAAAATTATGGCTTTGTTCAGGCTTTGTTCAGTCGTGTACAGTATGTCTTGGGCCATTGTGAAAGTGAAGCTGTCTCAAATATGACATGAACAACTGCCTAGTGCAGTGCTCTGGAGAAAATGTGCTAGTCAGGAGAGGAGACCTTTAAAGTATTTCACTGTTTATAGTTTACAGGATGTAGTTACAGGATGTATACAGAATGTTATAAAAATAAATTCTGCGTCTTCCCATCTAGTACATGCCAACTCCATCAGCCAAACATGTTTTGAAGAGATGCAATATCGGTAAGTGTTAATTATTTTTGAATTAAAATTTGTATTTTACACTTTTGCTGAACTTGAGAATTTGGAAACCTTATTCATTCAATAATGTGTTTACTTGTCTTTCAGCTGAGAATAATTCTTCTTTTGTGGTGTGGGAAATGTTCCCTGAT
This sequence comes from Salvelinus namaycush, assembly GCF_016432855.1. NCBI lineage: Eukaryota > Metazoa > Chordata > Actinopteri > Salmoniformes > Salmonidae > Salvelinus > Salvelinus namaycush. Next base: position 46,000,079 of record NC_052334.1, on the reverse strand, counting down.
AAGGATAACCATTCAGTGGGGAAGAAGGGGACTATTATTTCATGGATGACGACTGAGCTACAGATTCACCATTGGTGTATTCAGTAGACATCAGAGGCAAACGGGCTGAAACGGGGAGGCACCTACCTGAATGTGTACAATAGAAAACGCTCGTTGTCGTTGCAAAACGTTTTGCTACGGTTTGCACTACCCCTTGTTCGGATGATTTCTTTTTAAAATGAGGAAGTGAAATACTCCAAGATTCTCAATAGATAAATATAGACTGTATAGTTACGTCAATTAGGTTATTTGATTCAATCCTCACTGCTGTTGCTTAAAATGTTTTGTTTGTAATATTGTGCCACAAAAGGCAAATGTTTTTGCAATAAATGTTAGGACAATTTTGTTCATCGTGGTTGTTTCCAATACTTTTTCACCGAATATAGGCCAAGATGGTACCTTCTCTAGTATGCTGTAATGCTCAGTGGTGGAAAAAGTACCCAATTGTCATACTTGAGTAAAAGTAAAGTAAAACTTAATAGAAAATGTCACCCAGTAAAATGCTACTAGTCTGAAAGGATTTGGTTTTAAATATACTTAAGTATCAAGAGTAAATCTAATTGCTAAAATATACTTAAGTAATAGTATAAATCATTTCAAATTCCTAATGTTATTAAGCACCATTTACAGAAAGCCAGGGGCACTCTCCAACACTCAGACATAATTTACAAACTAAACATTTGTGTTTAGTGAGTCCGCCATGACCTGGGATGTTCTCTTGATAAGTGTGTGAATTTGACTATTTTCCTGACCTGTTAACCATTCAAAATGTAATGAGTACTTTTTGGTGTCAGGGAAAATGCATGGAGTCAAAAGTACATTATTTTTGTTAGGAATGTAGTGAAGTAAAATAGAAAAGTACAGATACCCCAAAAAAACACTTATGTAGTACTTTAAAGTGTTTTTATTTAATAAACCAATTAGGCACATTTGGGCAGTTTTGATTTAAAAAAAATGTGAACATAAATGCAATTGTTCATTGGATCAGTCTTAAACTTTGCCCATACACTGCTGCCATCTAGTGGCCAAAATATAAATTGGGCCTGGGTTGGAATAATACATTATGGCCTTTCTCTTGCATTTCAAAGATGATGGTACAAAAAAATACAAATGCATGTTTTTTCTTTGTATTATCTTTTACCAGATCGAATGTGTTATATTCTACATTTCACATTTTCACAACTTCCTTTCAAATGGTATCAAGAATATGCATATCCTTGCTTCACGTCCTGTGCTACAGATTTGGGTATGTCATTTTAGGCGAAAATTGAAAAAAAGGGGCGGATCCTTAAGAGGTTTTTTAAAGCATAAGTTTCACAAATCTTGTTCATTGCACCACTCATACAAATGTGGATTCTAATGAGTCATTTATTTTGGAAATTCGAAAGTAAGAAGAAGCACTATGTACTGCAAAAAGCTGATGGCAACATCATGGGACTTGAGCGTTTACAGCATTTGTCCTTTATGCCGTTAACTAGTCACGTGACAGGCTACAGCTCATATAGTCATGTGATGAGGAATCGCCACTAATATTATCCAGCAAACAACAATTCGAAAACAAAGTCGTTCCTTGCGTTGAGAGTCAATGAATGTCACCAAAATGAGGATTCTGTAAGTATTTCCATGATATAATTCTCCACATGTTTGATTGTTTAGAATAGGACAATAATAACTACTGAAGTCCTTGTGGTTTTTGCTTCTAGCTAAAAGGCTAAATTGTTGACCTATTTTACATGAAGACCTTTGAGCTATAACAACGTTACTTCCTTCTTAAAATTAACTAAACTATTCTGGAGATTTTGTTTTGTTCACGATTTCAACTGAGGGAGTTGTCGAGAATCTCTGCAACCTTGTATAAGCAGTAGCGCAGATCCTTTGTTTAGCCCAGAGTTCAAACGTTTTCAGAATGTTGTACTTTAATTTACTAGATGTATAATGCTCTCGCGCAATTTAAGACATTTATGAATGGTTTTCTCTGATATTTTGTTTTTAAACACCCTCTCTTTTAAAAATGTTTTATTTTAGGTTGGCCTTCTGTGTCCTCCTATGCAGCTCATTGATTTTGAGTCAACATCTTGAGGCTGATCAGGACATCTTGTGAGAAAACAACCCTAACATTGTAAAGCTTTTGAAAATGAACTGCTACAATGTGTGATTTTTTTTTTTTTTTTTTACCATCATTTGAAGCTACTTCACATAATGTATTTTCAGGATACCAGAAGACTGGACTCGTGTAGGCAGGATCGACCCCACAGAGAAGTTGGAGCTGACCTTTGCTTTGAGGCAGCAGAATGTGGATCAACTGGAACACCTGCTGCTACTGGTTTCGGACCCTGGGTCGGCACAATATGGTAGAAATAATTGATTATGCTGACAACGGCAAACATTTTAGGCCATTTGATTTTGAAGCGATTAAACTTCCTGACTTTTATCCCCTCTGATAATTGATTTTGCATTACCATGTACTCCTTTACAGCACTGTCAATTCTGTCTGTTTTAGGCAAGCATCTGACTCTAGAGGAGGTGGCCGCTCTCGTACGTCCATCCCAGCTGACCCAGAAAGTGGTTCGTCACTGGCTGCAGAGTCACGGGGTCACAGACTGCCAGACCATCCTCACTCAGGACTTCCTCCAATGCACCATGAACACGCAGTAAGGGCCTCTCTCTCAAATCACATGCGCCGACTACAACAAGTGTAGACTTTACCGGCAAATTCTTGCTTAGAAGCCCTTCCCAATGATGCAAAGTAAAAAAAAATATATATATATATAATAGTAACATGAGGAATAAAGTATACAAGAATAAAGCTATATACAGGGAGTACCAGATCAATGTGGATTTGAGGCCTGCTTATTGAACATCTCATTCCAAAGTCATGGACATTAACATTGCGTCCCCCCCTTTGCTGCTATAACAGCCTCCACTCTTCTGGGAAGGTTTTTCACTAGATGTTGGAACATTGCTGCGGGGACTTGTTTCCATTCAACCACGAGCATTAGTGAGGTTGGGTGATTAGGCCTGGTTCGCAGTCGGCATTCCAAATCATCCCAAAGGTGTTCGATGGGGTTGAGGTTCAGGGCTCTGTGCAGGCCAGTCAAGTTCTTCCACACCGATCACAACAAACCATGCTGAAACGGGAAAGGGTCTTCTCCAAACTGTTGCCACCAAGTTGGAAGATTTTTATTTTTATTTTTTACCTTTATTTAACTAGGCAAGTCAGTTAAGAACAAATTCGTATGTCATTGTATGCTGTAGCATTACGATTTCCCTTCACTGGAACTAAGGGGCCTAGCCCGAACCATGATAAACAGCCCCAGACCATTATTCCTCCTCCACCAAACTTTACAGTTTGCACTATGAATTTGGGTAGGTAGCATTCTCCTGGCATCCACCAAACCCAGATTTGTCTGTCAGACTGCCAGATGGTGAAGCGTGATTCATCACTCCAGAGAACGTGTTTCCACTGCGGTGAGCTATACACCACTCCAGCCAACGCTTGGCATTCGCATGGTGATCTTAGGCTTGTCAGGCTGCTCGGATCCACTAATTTAAAGCTGTATGTACATGAAGGCAGGGTAAAGTGACTAGGTATCAGGATTAATAATAAATAGAGTAGCAGCAACATAATGAGTGTAAAAGTGTGTGTATGTTTTGTGAGTGTGCATAGTCAGTCCGGGTAACCATTTAATTAACTATTTAGCAGTCTTATGGCTTGGGGTAGAAGCTGTCTTGAAACCTGTTGGTCCGAGAGCCGAGGCTCCAGTACCATTTGCTGACGTTGACTCACTCACTGACAAGCTACTTCACACAGTTTCTCAGTGTGAAAAATGTGACGTCTCCATACAAATTCTCAAATTATTGGGGGAAGTCATTATTGTTGGTAACAAAGTCAGTGCCACATTCAGTAGTGGAGCATTACAGATAGAAATTGAATGAATAGAGCTGAGTCCTGACTACATGTCAGATGTATATTAACTCGACATAATATATTTATATCTGAACGTTCCACAACGCTGTTCACTGCTGGCACATGTTTTACCACCCATGTCTGGGCCCAAGAAAAACAAATCCTAGATCAGCATTCCTTCGAGATGCTTTATGAACACAGTCCCTGAGAGTGAGGCTTTCTCCTTCTCCTGTTTCAGAGTGGCAGAGGCCTTGCTTCCAGGCATTGAGTTTCACCGCTACGTAAGAGATGGCATCTTCCTGGTGAGGTCATCATCTGCATACCAGGTGCATGAGGATGTTCTCCAACATCTTGACTTTGGTGAGCAGCAAGTTCATCTTGACTATTTCTGAGGTTATCGACAGTAATGCTGTTATCTTATAGCTCGTCTTGTAATAGTATAACAACAAATAAGTTAAGAGTATGACAAACAATGTTATGGATGTGATTTGTTTTTCCACCCATAGTTGGAGGTGTTCACCGCTTTCCACCCAAGGGGCAGGGCCTCAATGAAGTCTTGACAAAGAGGAGACGGTCTGGAGCGAAGTTTCATCTTGGAAACACACCCGCCACCCTCAGGTCTCGCTACAATCTGACCGCAGCGGACGTGGGTTCAGCTCAGAACAACAGTCAAGCCGTGGCTCAGGTATTTGGCCACTTGTTACGTCAATACAATGGGACAGCTGTGTCAGACTAGAACAGCTGATAGAAAATACAGGGGGCAAACGTTTTGCCTCATTCTAACAATGAACTTGCCTGTCTGACATAATGTGAAATGGGAATCTGAATTGAGCCTTTAATCAGCCCACTTTGCTCAGTAGCTCTTTTTCCCATGGTTAAATAAAACACTAAACTGATCTTTGGTACTGTATACAAACCTACAACTACTGCCGGGTAGACCCCACCCCCCTCACAGATAAAGGGTGAAATTTGTATGGTGGATATGGTTTCATTGAATTCCAACATAGCTGTCATCTTATCATCTGTCCAGTTCTTGGAGCAGTTCTACCACCCTGCTGACCTGGCTGAGTTCATGACGCTGTTTGGACGGAGTTTCCAGCACCTGTCTAAGATTGACCGGGTGGTGGGTGTTCAGGGAGCAGGGAAGGCCGGTCTGGAGGCCAGCCTGGATGTAGAGTACATCATGAGCACAGGGGCCAACATATCTACATGGGTCTTCACCAATCCAGGTATACTAACAATGACAAACCAGAGTGTGAATGTAGCCTTAGTCACGTGGCCTGTGCAAAAAAAGGTTTATTTTCATTTTAATAATTTGGCAGACGTGACTTATAATAAGTTAATTGAACTAAGGAATTTGAGATGACCGCATATCATCATTGTCGCAAGTAGGCTAAAACCTTTCCAAAAAAGCTCCTCGCAACGGCCATAATGCTAGTGAGGTCAAATACCCAGTGGTATATATATTTTTTGCCTCTTCCAACTGTATCTTCAGCTATGTCTCATTATATTACCAGTCAAAAGTTTGGACACCTACTCATTCAAGGTTTTTTTTTTATTTTTACTATATTGTAGAATAATACTGAAGACATCAAAACTGAGACGACACACATGGAATCATGTAGTAACCAAAAAAGTGTTTTAGATTCTTAACTTTTGCCACCCTTTGACTTGATGGCTTTGCACACTCTTTGCATTCTCTCAACCAGCTTCACCTGGAAGGCTTTTCCAATAGTCTTGAAGGATTTCCCAAATATGCTAAGTACTTGGCTGCTTTTCCTTCATTCTGCAGTCCATCACATCCCAAACTATCTCCATTGGGTTGAAGTAAGGTGATTGTGGAGGCCAGGTCACTCTCCTTAGTCAATTAGCCCGTCCACAGCCTGGAGGTGTGTTGGGTCATTGTCCTGTTGAAAAACAAATGATAGTCCCACTAAGCGCAAACCAGATGGGATGGCGTATCGCTGCAGATTGCTGTGGTAGTCTCCTCTGAACAGTTGATGTTGAAATGTGTCTGTTACTTGAACTCTGAAGCATTTATTTGGGCTGCAATTTCTGAGGCTGTTAACTCTAATGAATTTATCCTTTGCAGCAGAGGTAACTCTGCGTCTTCCTTTCCTATGGCGGTCCTCATGAGAGCCAGTTTCATCATTACATTTACATTTAAGTCATTTAGCAGACGCTCTTATCCAGAGCGACTTACAAATTGGTGCATTCACCTTATGATATCCAGTGGAACAACCACTTTACAATAGTGCATCTTTTAAGGGGGGGGGGGGGGTTAGAAGGATTACTTTATCCTATCCTAGGTATTCCTTAAAGAGGTGGGGTTTCAGGTGTCTCCGGAAGGTGGTGATTGACTCCGCTGACCTGGCGTCGTGAGGGAGTTTGTTCCACCATTGGGGTGCCAGAGCAGCGAACAGTTTTGACTGGGCTGAGCGGGAACTGTACTTCCTCAGAGGTAGGGAGGCGAGCAGGCCAGAGGTGGATGAACGCAGTGCCCTTGTTTGGGTGTAGGGCCTGATCAGAGCCTGAAGGTACGGAGGTGCCGTTCCCCTCACAGCTCCGTAGGCAAGCACCATGGTCTTGTAGCGGATGCGAGCTTCAACTGGAAGCCAGTGGAGAGAGCGGAGGAGCGGGGTGACGTGAGAGAACTTGGGAAAGTTGAACACCAGACGGGCTGCGGCGTTCTGGATGAGTTGTAGGGGTTTAATGGCACAGGCAGGGAGCCCAGCCAACAGCGAGTTGCAGTAATCCAGACGGGAGATGACAAGTGCCTGGATTAGGACCTGCGCCGCTTCCTGCGTGAGGCAGGGTCGTACTCTGCGAATGTTGTAGAGCATGAACCTACAGGAACGGGTCACCGCCTTGATGTTAGTTGAGAACGACAGGGTGTTGTCCAGGATCACGCCAAGGTTCTTAGCACTCTGGGAGGAGGACACAATGGAGTTGTCAACCGTGATGGCGAGATCATGGAACGGGCAGTCCTTCCCCGGGAGGAAGAGCAGCTCCGTCTTGCCGAGGTTCAGCTTGAGGTGGTGATCCGTCATCCACACTGATATGTCTGCCAGACATGCAGAGATGCGATTCACCACCTGGTTATCAGAGGGGGGAAAGGAGAAGATTAATTGTGTGTCGTCTGCATAGCAATGATAGGAGAGACCATGTGAGGATATGACAGAGCCAAGTGACTTGGTGTATAGCGAGAATAGGAGAGGGCCTAGAACAGAGCCCTGGGGGACACCAGTGGTGAGAGCACGTGGTGCGGAGACAGATTCTCGCCACGCCACCTGGTAGGAGCGACCTGTCAGGTAGGACGCAATCCAAGCGTGGGCCGCGCCGGAGATGCCCAGCTCGGAGAGGGTGGAGAGGAGGATCTGATGGTTCACAGTATCAAAGGCAGCCGATAGGTCTAGAAGGATGAGAGCAGAGGAGAGAGAGTTAGCTTTAGCATCATAACATCATAGCGCTAGATGGTTTTGACAACTCCACTTCAAGAAATTTTCCAAATTGGCTGACCATGTCTTAAAGTAATGATGGACTGTCGTATCTCTTTTGCTTATTTGAGCTGTTTTTGCCATAATATGGACTTGGTCTTTTACCAAATAGGGCTATCTTCTGTATACCACCCCTACCTTGTCAGAACTGATTGGCTCAAACGCATTAAGAAGGAAAGAAATTCCACAAATTAACTTTTAACAAGGCACACCTGTTAATTGAAATGTATTCCAGGTGACTACCTCCTGAAACTGGTTGAAAGAAGAGTGTGCAAAGCTGCCATCCAGACATGGTGTGGCTACTAGAAATTGAAATATAAACTATATTTTGATTTAACACTTTGTTTTTTACTACATTATTTCATAGTTTTGATGTCTACACTATTTTTACTATTTTCTACAATGTAGAATAATAAAGGAAGAACCCTGGAATGGGTGGGTGTGTCAACTTTTGACTGGTACTGTATGTTCATACTAATATACCACTTTAGAATGAAGCAATGTATTGGGGTTGCACTCTTAGTACAGGTAGGTACTATGCTGTTGAAACAGCCTTTTTCTGATAGGGGTTTGATAATGGGATACTGCTTGACTGCTCCTCAGGTCGGCATGAGACCCAGGAGCCATTCCTCCAGTGGATGATGCTGCTGAGCAACATGACAGACATCCCTTGGGTCCACACCATCAGCTACGGGGACGATGAGGACAGCTTGTCCTCCGCCTACATGATGCGCATCAACACTGAGTTCATGAAGGCTGGTGTACGGGGCATTTCTATACTGTTTGCCTCAGGTTAGTCTGTGCTAGCCTGTGCCCAAATCTGTTATGCCAACACTCATTGTCGAGCAGTTCACGTGACAATGACCAATGGTGTTGGCAAAAGCGCACAACTAGTTCTGGAACCAGGCTAAGTCGGTGCCACTTTTTTTTTTTTTTTATCACATTTTCTGTTTGACTTCTTACTTAGAAGTGCTTACGATCTTGATCTAGTAGTCAGAGACAGCAGACTTAATAAGATATAGACTATTTGAATAGTTCAAACTCAAGCAGGTGTTGTAGATGTTGTAAGAAGTGAGGTGGCCTTGGTTTTTGTGGCGCTGCCATTTAGTTACTCTGGAAATATGTGCGCAATATCAGATGAGTCAGGCAGGCCTATGACACATGAACAAGTCACCATGTATGATTGAGTAAATTGACTACTAAAATTGTGGACCACGGGTTTTTTTTGTAATCCATAAATCATCTTGAGTAATAATTTCCTTAGCGTTTGCTTTCATACTTGAACTGTCTTGCCTCAGGTGATAGTGGAGCTGGCTGCAGACACTTGACCAAAGAGAATTCTTTCCGACCAAGCTTTCCTGCATCAAGGTGAGTCATTTCCACTGTCGAAATAAACTAATGGCACTTGCATTATTTGGGTATTCATTGTTTTATTTGAATCCATGAAGTGTGAAAAGTATTCAATCCAGATGTGTGTTATAGGCTTTGCGGTTTTTAAAGGGAATTTCTCGATTGATTTCACATGTGCAGTGTTTAACGTGGCAACAGCCTTTAAATGCTGCAGTGCAATGACGTGTGCCCATCTGAGGTGAAATACTTAGTCTTGTCTCTAAACTAGTCAACAATAGTCTGTTTTGTAATCTGAAATCAATAGAAGAAAACCAGTGTCTTTGTGGGGTCGGTTTTCCAGTCCATACCCAAATCTGTTCTCCGAAGTTAAGTTTATATGCTTTCAGCCCATACGTGACGACAGTGGGGGGAACTTCATTCAAGAATCCATTCAAGGTCACCTATGAGGTCACTGACTACATTAGTGGCGGCGGCTTCAGCAATGTTTTTAAGATGCCGGACTACCAGGTAATAAGAGTGTCTATACAGGACATAAACCCACGGATACTGCCATAGGTTTTCCCAAATATGTGCTTTTTTTAAAGTGATCTTTAGAATTTGGAAAACTATATGTTGTACGTAACTGAGTAAAAAGACTAACATGTATTCACTATCAGGTTAGGTACACAAAGGTTCTCAACAAATGAGGTCCTGTCTACTGGTAGAATTAGCCATCACTGATGCACACTAAATGATGTGTGAAGTATTTATTTCCGTATGGTTTATTTGGAATAGAGACTGATACCAACACGTTGATTGTTTGGTCAATCATCTGATAGCCTGTCACTTTTTGCCACAGGTCAGTGCTGTGGAGGGTTATCTGAAAGCAGTGTCGGGTCTCCCTCCAAAGACGTACTTCAACACCAGTGGACGGGCCTACCCAGACATAGCCGCTCTCTCAGACAACTACTGGGTGGTCACCGACAGGGTACCCGTCCCCTGGGTGTCTGGTACTTCGGTAAGAAAATAGTATCTCATAGGGTGAATCTCCAAAAGTATATTTTGTTGATTCCTCATGTCCTCTCACAACCTCAACAGATTGGAGAAGATCCGAGGTTCCTTCTCTCAAACCCCCAATATACTTTGAGAAGGAGGCAAAGAATAAACTCAAGACTTTTTTAGATTCCCCTATAGACTTTTTTTCTTATCTCCCAAATATAAAGTTTTCAACTATCTGTGAAATATTATATTTACATTTTTAGTTCTTTTAGACTCTCTTATCCAGAGCGACTTACAGGAGCAATTAGGGTTAAGTGCCTTGCTCAAGGGCACATCGACACATGTTTCACAGTCGGCTCGGGGATTCGAACCAGCAAACTTTCGGTTACTGGCCCAATGCTCTTAACCATTAAGCTACATGTCGACTCTTGATCATGTAATGTATTAACAATTAATATTTACTCACGTGTTGTTCTTTAGGCCTCCACCCCTGTGGTTGGTGGAATCCTCTCTCTGATCAATGACCAGCGCTTTCTGAAAGGCCTGCCTTCTCTGGGCTTCCTCAATCCCCGCCTGTATCAGCTGCAGGGCCAGGGACTCTTTGATGTAAGTCACTGATCATTAGATATGGAGAAAGTAAGACTAGTTTCTTGTTGTGTATGGTAGTGTCATGTATTTATCTTTTGTGTATATTCACAGCAGTGGTGTAAAAACTACCCAATAGTCATACTTGAGCTAAAGTAAATATACTCTAATCAAAATATACCTGGTAAAAAACTAGAGTAAAAGTATTTGGTTTAAAATATACTTAAGTATCAAAAATAAATGTAATTTCTAAAATATCTTTACGTATCAAATCAAAAGTTTTAATCACTCCTAACCACACAGCATTTACTTATGGATAGCTAGGGGCACACTGTAACACTTAGACATCTTTACAAATGAAGCATTTGGGTTTAGGGAGTCTGCCAGATCAGAAGCAGTAGGGATGACCTGGGATGTTCTTTTGATAAGTGGGTGAATTTAACAATTTTCCTGTCCTAAGCATTCAACATGTAACGAGTACTTTTGGGTGTCAGGGAAAATGTATAGAGTAAAAAGTACATTATTTTCTTGAGGAATGTAGTAAATGAAAAGTTGTCAAACATAAATAGTAAACTACAGATGCCCCCAAAAACTACTTAAGTACTTTACACCATCTGATTCACAGCAATGGAGCATCTTGTGTAGGGGTCCTAGAGTTCTGCAGATGTACTGCAGGGGATCTGCAGCCAGATTAATGTATATAATTTGAGAACCCCTGATTTAGTGTTTTGTATTCTGAACACCACCAAAAGATGGCAGTAGAGAAGAGTCATTGCGTTGCTCCTGTCATTGCATTTACTGACTGCTTTCTGTTCCTACCCCCAAGGTGACTGATGGTTGTCACCTGAGCTGTCTGGACGAGCAGGTCCAGGGGCAGGGTTTCTGCGCGGCACCGTCGTGGGACCCAGTCACCGGATGGGGAACGCCCAACTACCCTGCTCTGCTGGCTGCGCTGGTGTTGGAGAAATGAACGCCTGGTGCTCTGTTCAGAAAGTGGAAATGTAACGAAGGTAGTGTGTGGAACAAACCTTTGTCTGCGGTGTAGAGTAGGGATTGTGTCGGCTCTATATTTGTTACATTTCTAGCTGCAACATTCTGAACGTTTCACCTCAGAATACACCCCTGACAATTTTGAAGTATTTCAGCTGCCTGCTTATATGGTGTCTAGCAATGTCCCCTTCCATTGTAAATTACACTGGACAGATACTTTATTTTTAAATGGAAAATGCAATTTTGGCGTATCCTTCGTCTCAGGTTGTTTGATATTTTTTGAAGGATGGACTCATTTAATGTGGTCAGTGATGTAAAATGTACATTCTCACTGTTACAAGTTCATCAGTCAGCCATATGATTGTAACCAGATCAGGTGGGGTAATCAATGACAAGGTACGTAGGCCGGGGGGGGGGATAAAACAACAAACACCTGTTTATCTTGTTTATGCATGCGTGTTCTGATAATATTTCTGCTCAAAGGGGGGTAAAGTTAGGCCCATGCTATACATTTATCTGAATCTTGGACAAAGTTTTGTATGAGGAGAGAAGCAACATTTACCACCATGGCGTTACTGATTTTAAAATATGTTCTGCTGTGCTTGCACACAGAGGCCTATACCAAATACTTACCGATTTAAAATCTTGATGTGCTCATTGAACAAATTAATTCTGCTAATCTCTATCCACCAGAATTGTTGCACGTGTTTTTACTTTTTAATAGATTTTGGGGGAAATGGTCCATGCAATGTATTAAAGACTGCATATGTCACATTGATTGTAAACATGCTTGTTAACTTGAGTTTTGCCTTTAGGAATTAAACTGTGTACTTACTGGTGGTGAAATTGTATTTCATTCTGTGTATCTGTAATTGTCACTATTCAGTCTAATCAACCACAAATGGATATAAGAACAGGATGACTATCCATAGGTCACTGTCTGAGTATCAAACTGCAGAGCAAAATCAGATGTGTGGCAGAGAAAGGGGAAAAAAAATTAAAACGTGGCATTCTGACCATTTAATTGAAAAGACATGTCATAAATACGTTTTAACATTGTAAAACAGTGAAATGAAAGGTTTTCTTGCAAATTCAGCAGGCTGTGGTGTGAAATAGGCTTTAAGAAGTGCCTTTATTTTATTACTCATCGTTAATGCAGTCTTTGGGAAAGTCAATTGAATGCATTCAACTGAAATGTGTCTTCCGTATTTAACCCAACCACTCAATCAGCACCCTGTACAGAACCAATCAGTCGATATGAATCAGTGGGGCGCTGCCTGACTCACTAGTTTTTCAGTTTTTTTTACCACGGGATAGCCCGCTAATATGACCAATAGTAGGGCAGAAGATTTCTTGAGTGCAATTCAATCTGTATATATATATATATATATATATACACTTCTCCATTTAAAAGGATTTGCAATAGCAGTCCTTTTGGTTTAAATTTCACGGGAACCATGGCATGGTGTCATTTCCTGTTCAGAGCTAGGCTGCGTCTTAATTTATTTGGCTGCATCTCTTGTCTGTCTTAAAGGTACTAGCCCCGACAACCCACCCCACCCTTAAACATGAAAGCCATCTGACCCTAGCGTCTTGAAATGTTTGCACCCTCTATAGCCATTATGGTCTTTAAAAACACAAATCTAAGAACGTTTGAAAGTGTTTTTCTGTTCAGATTTATCCATTGGTCTGACAAACATGCACGCCATGAACCGCTTTCATTGTGCTTCTGCATTGCTTGCTCGTTGGGGTTTTAGGCAGGGTGTCTTAAAGCTCTTTGTGATGCAGCTTTACAACTGATGTAAAAAGGGCTTTATAAAATACATTTGATTTGATGATCTCTAACTTGTGAGCATTGCACATGTAAAACTTAGCACAACTGCCAGTGTGGTTTATTTTGTTCTGCAATAGATTTAATTAGGCCCTTAATTATGTTGTAGGCAGCACAGTCGGACGTGGAAGTTTGGACCTGTCAGATAAAGGAGACCCTCACAGGCAAGAGGATGTTGTTCCATACCTGCTAGAGATACGTGGAAACTCTCGCAGAACAACAGTAAGTCGCGTAAGTAGTTGCTACATCTCTGACCTAAGGTTTTATCCCATCTCTAAACACCCCTTTCTGTCTGGCTTAGCCCTACCAGTAATGACTGCCGCGTTCCTATACCTTGCTGTGTCCTGGTCCCTCAATCTCTTGGCTCTGCATAGCTACTCCCTGTTACTTTATACACTTATCACCACCTCCTGCTGTCACCTGACCCTTTCCACTACATATCCCAGAAACATGAGTTCCCCCTCCCCTGCTTAATCGATTCTACAGTCGTGGCCAAAAGTTTTGAGAATGACACAAATATAAATTTCCACAGAGTTTGCTGCGTCAGTGTCTAGATATTTGTCAGATGTTACTATGGAATACTGAAGTATAATTACAAGCATTTCATGAGTGTCAAATGATTTTATTGACAATTACATGAAGTTGATGCAAAGAGTCAATATTTGCAGTGTTGAACCTTCTTTTTCAAGACCTCTACAATCTGCCCTGGCATGCTGTCAATTAACTTCTGGGCCACATCCTGACTGATGGCAGCCCATTCTTGCATAATCAATGCTTGGAGTTTGTCAGAATTTGTGGGGTTTTATTTGTTCACCCGCCTCTTGAGGATTGACCACAAGTTCTCAATGGGATTAAGGTCTGGGGAGTTTCCTTGGGCCATGGACCCAAAATATCGATGTTTTGTTCCCCGAGCCACTTAGTTATCACTTTTGCCTTATGGCAAGGTGCTCCATCATGCTGGAAGAGGCATTGTTCGTCACCAAACTGTTCCTGGATGTATGGGAGAAGTTGCTCTCGGAGGATGTGTTGGTACCATTCTTTATTCATGGCTGTGTTCTTAGGCAAAATTGTGAGTGAGCCCACTCCCTTGGCTGAGAAGCAACCCCACACATGAATGATCTCAGGATGCTTTACAGTTGGCATGACACAGGACTGATGGTAGCGCTCACCTTGTCTTCTCCGGACAAGCTTTTTTCTGGATGCCCCAAACAATCGGAAAGGGGAGAATCAGAGAAAATTACTTTACCCCAGTCCTCAGCAGTCCAATCCCTGTACCTTTTGCAGAATACCAGTCTGTCCCTGATATTTGTCCTGGAGAGAAGTGGCTTCTTTGCTGCCCTTCTTGACACCAGGCCATCCTCCAAAAGTCTTCGCCTCACTGTGCGTGCAGATGCACTCACACCTGCCTGCTTCCATTCCTGAGCAAGCTCTGTACTGGTGGTGCCCCAATCCCGCAGCTGAATCAACGTTAGGAGACGGTCCTGGCGCTTGCTGGACTTTCTTGGGCACCCTGAAGCCTTCTTCACAACAATTGAACCACTCTCCTTGAAGTTCTTGATGATCCGATAAATGGTTGATTTTAGGTGCAATCTTAGTGGCAGCAATATCCTTGCCTGTGAAGCCCTTTTTGTGCAAAGCAATGATGACGGCACGTGTTTCCTTGCAGGTAACCATGGTTGACAGAGGAAGAACAATGACTCCAAGCACCACCCTCCTTTTGAAGCTTCCAGTCTGTTATTCAAACTCAATCAGCATGACAGAGTGATCTCCAGCCTTGTCCTCTTCAACACTCACACCTGTGTTAACGAGAGAATCACTGAGTCAGCAGAGAGTCAGCTGGTCCTTTTGTGGCAGGGCTGAAATGCAGTGGAAATGTTTTTGGGGGATTCAGTTCATTTGCATGGCAAAGAGGGACTTTGCAATTAATTGCAATTCATCTGATCACTCTTCATAACATTCTGGAGTATATGCAAATTGCCATAATACAAACTGAGGCAGCAGACTTTGTGAAAATTAATATTTGTGTCATTCTCTCATTGTCAACTTTTTGGCCACGACTGTACATGAAGTCTTCTGACCTGTGTGCCAACACTTCACACTACATAATCCACTCAAATGGATTTAGCCTTCCTAACTGGATAGTTTTATGTTGATGCTTTCATACTGTTATATTTTCGCTTATATATTTGTATAATATTTTCTAGGTCTGACATGATGTCCCCGTCAATCACTGATGATAGGAACGCTCAGTTGACTACTCGGCTTGAAAGGTAAATCGCTTTTCTTAGTATGTCTCCATCATATTTGTCCCACTGTATTGGGGTTAGTCATTGGAGGTTTTAAACATAAATGTTCACCTTTCAGCCTGGAGAAAAGGTTGAAGGCCATGGAGAAGAGAAACTGGATTGTACGCTGTTTTTTTCAACACTGTGCAGCGATTTTGGAAAGTCTGCAGACTAAGATGACTCTGTCTACTGGCTGCAATCCATAGGCTGGTCCTGTAGCGCTCTTTCTATTGTGGCCTGGTCAGAAAGTATGCAGGTACTGCAGTCAATTCAGTGTTGTTGAACACTGCATCACACCCTAGCATATCACTGCTGTTATCTAAATCTCATTCACCCAGGTGCTTTGAACTATATGAAAGATTTCTATCATAATTCTGTGATTGAAGGAACAAGTCACCTCAATTCCACCCAAGACTGGAGTACGTGGATGTTCTCCAGAAAGACCATACAGTCTGGTCCAAGGTGTCCAACAACTTGGGGGACAGTCTGCTCTGTGCAAAGCAGCGTGCAGTGATGCTGCATAACATGTGCCGTAGGGCAGCAAAGGAGAAGCACCTTATACAAGCAGACCTACAAAATTGCCTTTTTTTTATTGCCAGAGAGAGTTGGGGCTTTTTGAAGAGGCCCTTGCTTCTCTTGGGCAGTGTGAGGCTGAGTGCTGCTCCGAAATAAAATGCAGAACATATTAAAGCTCCAGCAAGCATTTTCAATGTTGGCTAGTGATGGCTCGGTCAGCACAGATGTAGAGGAGGACAGTGATTCAGAAGATTGAGGAATTAATGTCTGTCTGTGTTTGCGTGTGAGTTCTATAGGGACAAACTATACACTGAGTATTCCAAACATTAGGAACACCTGCCCTCAGAACAGCCTCAATTCATCGGGGCATGGACCTGTACCCCTGCACATTGACTCGATACCAGTACCTCCTGTATATAGCCTCGTTATTTTATTGCTACTTTTTAAACTTTATTTAGTAAATATTTTATTAACAGCATTGTTGGTTAAGGGCTTGTCAGTAAGCATTTCACGGTAAAGTCTACACCTATTGTATTCGGCACATGTGAAAAATACAATTTGATTTGACTCTACAATGTGTTGAAAGCGTTCAACAGGGATGCTGGCCTATGTCGACTCCAATGCTTCCCACAGTTGTGTCAAGTTGGCTGGATGTCCTTTTCCCTGTTCCAGGCCCAGCTCCACTCCCATCTCCAGGCCCAGCTCAACTCCTATCTCCAGCTCTAGGCCCAGCACCACCCCCAGCTGAAAACAGATATTCTAAAAATCAAACATTTGCTCCATCTTTTCATAATCAGCAGACATATTGGCCCAGAAAATAATAAGTGGTAGATGGCCATATATAGCAAAGCCCACCGTTGCCCTTTAGCGAGAGCAGTGGCCACAATGGGTATCTGTTCAAAGGGAATGTCATGATTGTCTAAAGTAATGGGTCAAGCCACTGCCTGTACTGTACATGTCAATGTTGTTCATCTCAATGACCAAGACATTACAATTCTGCATTGAAACATTGTAGAGAGTGTTGCATCTTACTTATTGTGAACTTGATGCCACGGCCTGCCTCCAAAATGGTAGATAGTTGGTCCATGCCATAGTGGGAGGGCTTTTTTAAAAACTCTATTCCACCTGGCATGCCCTCTACTTCAATGACCACCTTCTTGGCAGCCACAGCCATATGGAACTCTGCCATGTCCACTTGCTTCATCTAAACAGAAACAGAAATAAGGCTTTAGTGAAGGAAAATCAAGTGTACACATTATTCCAAGCTTCTACCAGTGATCCAGAAATCTGCTTACTTGAATATCAACAATGTAAACCAACAAGGCACAGCTACCACATATGTTTTTATAAATCAAATGTCAGCCCTCTCTGCCTGAGAATTTTTTTAAGCTTGCTTAAAAGCGGAGCAGGACCGTTATTTAATTGATGAATCACAGATCTACAGTACATTTTAATAGTCAAATAAAATTATACATACTATACTTCTGGTTGAATAAGGCTTGTACTCCTTGCACCCTAGCCTTGTCAAACCCTTAAACTTTGACTGTGAAGCTGCAGGTTTGACTAGATGTAACAAAAAGAGGCACAGTACCGTATGAGTGTGTTTAAAGGCATTATAGATGTATAATTTAGATGTAGGATCTTAATTTGAGTCAGTTTGCTACGGCAGGAAAATAATCGTGCAGTAACAGGAAATGTGAATTGTTATGTGGATTATAATAAATTGGCATTTTTGTCAGGGTTGCTACATATTTCACAAGGGAAAATCAAGTCTGATTTTTTAAATGTGTACCAAAAAAGTGTACAGAAAACTTGCCGATCAGATCCTGGCCCTGAACAAATTCCTTTCCCCTTCCAGATGAGGCTGTGCTGACTGGTATGGGGTCGTCGGGGTTGTGAACAATGAATGCTGTGTCGACCCCCATACCTTCCAACTCAATAACCTAACAAAAAATTAGGTAGAAATAGACAAGATAAATAATAAATGAAATTAATGTAAGAAAATACAATACCTAAAAATACTTATAGGAAAAGTGTTGTCGAAAAAACTGAAATCCTTCCATAAGAAAAATGCCTGTTCTCGGTATTTTAAATCTGTGTCTCAAATCTAACTCCATCTACCAAATCCAAATACTTTTGAGGTAAAAATTTCAACATTTCATGACTTACTATTGTGACCCTATATGTTGCCACCATTGATTTCAACTGTCTTAAATAAAATTTGACTTTTAATGCCTTCCCCTGCAACTCCTGACCTCCTGCCTGTAGCTTGCAGGCCACCTCACTGTAATGGGCTTTTGTGGCAGGTGGTAATGCCTGCCAATGCCTGCCGTTTGCTCTGGGTACCAGGTGTTAAGAGACGCGGTTTGGCGGGTCATGTTTCGGAGGACGCATGACTTGACCTTCACCTCCCGAGCCCGTTGGGGAGTTGCAGCGATGAGACAAGATCGACAAAGGGGGTAAAATATAAAATAAAGACTGCACAAACCTTTTGCTTTAGGGTGATCCCTCATAAACAGGTTGTAAGCTGACACGTTACATGTGTAGAGCTTCATTTTATTTGAGGGACAGACTCTGGGCCAATTTTCTTCTTTCATTCCCTAACCAATTCTAGAGGAAACAATAGGAAGATAACACAATAGTCAATAATACTGAATCACATTTTCAAATCAGAGCAATTGCACATAATACTTTATTAAAAGAGTAGACAAAAATATTGCTCCACCAACTCAGCTTTTTACCGAGCAGATGATTTGAAAAAGGAGCGCTTATATAAACTAGAGGCAAAACACAAATAGCCATGGGAAAAGTTTAAATAACTTGAGAATTACCATTATTATCACAACAGCAGAGGATAGGATCCAGGATTTGAATGTTCTTTTTTCATGAATTTGAAGTCATAACCCTCTGATAGCTAGCCAAGGGGCAGGGGTAAGGAGACCTGACAGCAGCAGTTGGTACTGTCATATAGTGGGTGTGTCTTAGTAAAATTGTCTGGATTTATGGATGGTTCTTGATTTGTAGAGTGATGGGATGCTTTGAGACTTGGCACTGCCGAACCATACCACCCAAGGAAGCAGAACGTTAGGATTCTTTCAATTAATGTCTTATTTAAAAAGGTGAGGCCAAAGGAAGTAGTCCTAAGCCAAATGTTTTGCCCAGAACCCACGGAGATATTACAAAAAAGACAAAACCATTTCTTATGTTCACAGAATACAAAACAGAACATTAATGACCCTCACCTCCATCACTCTCTCTGACAGGCGACTCTGGGATGCTGGCCTTCTACGCAGAGTTGCAAAGAAAAAGCCATATCGCAGACTGGCCAATAAAAAGAAAAGATGGGCAAAAGAACACAGACACTGGACAGAGGAACTCTGCCTGGAAGGCCAGCATCCCGGAGTCGCCTCTTCACTGTTGACATTGATACTGGTGTTTTGCAGTTACTATTTAATGAAGCTGCCAGTTGAGGACTTGTGAGGCATCTGTTTCTCAAACTAGACATTCTAATGTACTTGTCCTCTTACTCAGTTGTGCACCGGGGCCTCCCACTCCTCTTTCTATTCTGGTTAGAGCCAGTTTACGCTGTTCTGTGAAGGGAGTAGTACACAGCGTTGTATGAGATGTTCAGTTTCTTGGCAATTTCTCGCATGGAATAGCCTTCATTTCTCAGAACAATAGACTGATGAGTTTCAGAAGAAAGGTCTTTGTTTCTGGCCATTTTGAGCCTGTAATCAAACCCACAAATGCTGATGCTCCAGACACTCAGCTAGTCTAAAGAAGGGCAGTTTATTGCTTCTTTAATCAGGACAACAGTTTTCAGCTGTGCTAAGATAATTGCAAAAGGGTTTTCTAATGACCAATTAGCCTTTTAAAATGATAAACTTGGATTAGCAAACACAATGTGACATTGGAACACAGAAGTGATGGTTGCTGATAATGGGCCTCTGTACACCTATGTAGATTTTCCATAAACAATCTGCCGTTTCCAGCTATAATAGTCATTTACAACATTAATAATGTCTACACTGTATTGCTGATCAATTTGATGTTATTTTAATGGACAAAAAATTTGCTATTCTTTAGGACATTTCTAAGTGACACCAAACCTTTGAACGGTAGTGTACATGTAGGTAGAGTTATTAAAGTGACAATGCATAGATAATAACAGAGAATAGTAGCAGCGTAGAAGAGGGTGGGGGCAATGCAAATAGTCTGGGTAGCCATTTGATTAGCTGTTCAGAAGTCTTATGGCTTGGGGGTAGAAGCTGTTTAGAAGCCTCTGGGACCTAGACTTGGCACTACGGTACCACTTGCCATGCGGTAGCAGAGAGAACAGTCTATGACTAGGGTGGCTGGAGTCTTTGACAATTTTTAGGGCCTTCCTCTGACACCGCCTGGTATAGAGGTCATGGATTGCAGGAAGCTTGTACTTGTACTGGGCCGTAGGCACTACCCTCTGTAGTGCCTTTCAGTCGGAGGCCGAGCAGTTGCCATACCATTGTTAGGTTATCATTTTGAGTAAATAACTCACAGACACTAGAGAAGCTGAATTAAGTTCAATTCTTCCCAAAGGGTCAATACAGCTGTAATTCAGACAAAAGACATTTCACACAAGCACTGATATTTAAACCCTTTCTCCTAGGCTGAGTCTCCTCCTACCCATCTGTACAAACATCGTTCTTTACTGCTAGGCAGGCCACTAGTGATACGGGCCATACACTTTTATTTCTCCCTTAAGCTGCCCTGACCTCACGGCTGGGTTTTTTGCAGATGCATGAGGTTACGACTGTTCAGAATGATGATATGATAAGAGGTAATGATTAATAAGATGACTATTTATCGATGAAATAGATATATATATATATACCTTACAGAGGTTAATCCAGGAGATGGTAACTCTTTAAACAACCTCCTCCGTGGTGTCCCAAATCCTAATGAGTTAATTGTTACCTGATTAATTTAATCAGGTAACAATTAAGCATAGTTAGTGGATTAAATAAATAACAGTCATCAGATTAATGAAAGTAAAGTCAGAACACTAGCGAAGTTGTTTCCATTATATGTTGTCCCATGTGGCTCAGTTGGTAGAGCATGGCGCTTGCAACGCCAGGGTTGTGGGTTCGAGGGTTGTGGGTTCGATTCCCACGGGGGACCAGTACAAAAAAAAAAAGTATGAATGTATGTACTTGTAAGTCGCTCTGGATAAGAGCGTCTGCTAAATGACTTAAATGTAAATATGTTGGCTGAACCGGTACACTATTGTTATGTTATTGTAATGATGATTTTGCTTCTGTTGGTAAACCCTCTCACCCTCTCACCTTCCCCCCCTACTCACAAGGCAGGCAATACGCTCGACCTCATCTTTACTAGATGCTGTTCTTCCACTAATCTCATTGCAACTCCCCTCCAAGTCTCCGACCACTACCTTGTATCCTTTTCCCTCTCGCTCTCATCCAACATTTCCCACTCTGCCCCTACTCGGATGGTATTGCGCCGTCCTAACCTTCGCTCTCTCTCCCCCGCTACTCTCTCCTCTTCCATCCTATCATCTCTTCCCTCTGCTCAAACCTTCTCCAACCTATCTCCTGATTCTGCCTCCTCAACCCTCCTCTCCTCCCTTTCTGCATCCTTTGACTCTCTATGTCCCCTCTCCTCCAGGCCGGCTCGGTCCTCCCCTCCTGCTCCGTGGCTCGACGACTCATTGCGAGCTCACAGAACAGGGCTCCGGGCAGCCGAGCGGAAATGGAGGAGAACTCGCCTCCCTGCGGACCTGGCATCCTTTCACTCCCTCCTCTCTACATTTTCCTCTTCTGTCTCTGCTGCTAAAGCCACTTTCTACCACTCTAAATTCCAAGCATCTGCCTCTAACCCTAGGAAGCTCTTTGCCACCTTCTCCTCCCTCCTGAATCCTCCTCCCCCCCCCCTCCTCCTCCCTCTCTGCGGATGACTTCGTCAACCATTTTGAAAAGAAGGTTGACGACATCCGATCCTCGTTTGCTAAGTCAAACGACACCGCTGGTTCTGCTCACACTGCCCTACCCTGTGCTTTGACCTCTTTCTCCCCTCTCTCCCCAGATGAAATCTCGCGTCTTGTGACGGCCGGCCGCCCAACAACCTGCCCGCTTGACCCTATCCCCTCCTCTCTTCTCCAGACCATTTCCGGAGACCTTCTCCCTTACCTCACCTCGCTCATCAACTCATCCTTGACCGCTGGCTACGTCCCTTCCGTCTTCAAGAGAGCGAGAGTTGCACCCCTTCTGAAAAAACCTACACTCGATCCCTCCGATGTCAACAACTACAGACCAGTATCCCTTCTTTCTTTTCTCTCCAAAACTCTTGAACGTGCCGTCCTTGGCCAGCTCTCCTGCTATCTCTCTCAGAATGACCTTCTTGATCCAAATCAGTCAGGTTTCAAGACTAGTCATTCAACTGAGACTGCTCTTCTCTGTGTCACGGAGGCGCTCCGCATTGCTAAAGCTAACTCTCTCTCCTCTGCTCTCATCCTTCTAGACCTATCGGCTGCCTTTGATACTGTGAACCATCAGATCCTCCTCTCCACCCTCTCCGAGTTGGGCATCTCCGGCGCGGCCCACGCTTGGATTGCGTCCTACCTGACAGGTCGCTCCTACCAGGTGGCGTGGCGAGAATCTGTCTCCTCACCACGTGCTCTCACCACTGGTGTCCCCCAGGGCTCTGTTCTAGGCCCTCTCCTATTCTCGCTATACACCAAGTCACTTGGCTCTGTCATAACCTCACATGGTCTCTCCTATCATTGCTATGCAGACGACACACAATTCATCTTCTCCTTTCCCCCTTCTGATAACCAGGTGGCGAATCGCATCTCTGCATGTCTGGCAGACATATCAGTGTGGATGACGGATCACCACCTCAAGCTGAACCTCGGCAAGACGGAGCTGCTCTTCCTCCCGGGGAAGGACTGCCCGTTCCATGATCTCGCCATCACGGTTGACAACTCCATTGTGTCCTCCTCCCAGAGCGCTAAGAACCTTGGCGTGATCCTGGACAACACCCTGTCGTTCTCAACTAACATCAAGGCGGTGGCCCGTTCCTGTAGGTTCATGCTCTACAACATTCGCAGAGTACGACCCTGCCTCACACAGGAAGCGGCGCAGGTCCTAATCCAGGCACTTGTCATCTCCCGTCTGGATTACTGCAACTCGCTGTTGGCTGGGCTCCCTGCCTGTGCCATTAAACCCCTACAACTCATCCAGAACGCCGCAGCCCGTCTGGTGTTCAACCTTCCCAAGTTCTCTCACGTCACCCCGCTCCTCCGCTCTCTCCACTGGCTTCCAGTTGAAGCTCGCATCCGCTACAAGACCATGGTGCTTGCCTACGGAGCTGTGAGGGGAACGGCACCTCCATACCTTCAGGCTCTGATCAGGCCCTACACCCAAACAAGGGCACTGCGTTCATCCACCTCTGGCCTGCTCGCCTCCCTACCTCTGAGGAAGTACAGTTCCCGCTCAGCCCAGTCAAAACTGTTCGCTGCTCTGGCACCCCAATGGTGGAACAAACTCCCTCACGACGCCAGGTCAGCGGAGTCAATCACCACCTTCCGGAGACACCTGAAACCCCACCTCTTTAAGGAATACCTAGGATAGGATAAAGTAATCCTTCTAACCCCCCCCCCCCCCCTTAAAAGATTTAGATGCACTATTGTAAAGTGGCTGTTCCACTGGATATCATAAGGTGAATGCACCAATTTATAAGTCGCTCTGGATAAGAGCGTCTGCTAAATGACTTAAATGTAAATGTAAATGTAAATCATTTTGTAACAATGGGCTGTAAAATCAGAACAAGCTATACCAAGAACATTTACATGTACCAGGATTTTGACCTGGTGACATGGTGCTGATATACAGTACATAAATATTCCAAGGGCTCATGTATTCAAGTATGCTGTGCTGGAGTATGGTGATGTTCAGCTTGTCAGTAGCACCAAAGAGCTAGAGAAGGAGCTTGAGCGAGTACAATGCAGATGGCTATATTTTGCCACTCTGCTCCCCAGCTCTACCCTCGCGTTTTTGGCCAAGGATGGTGACTTTAACAGAATGTAGATAGGAAGCCATAATGTTACTCCTCAAAGACACGAGAGATCCAGCACACGACCTCCCTCCACTCAGAGAGCACTGACAGTTCACAGCTTCTCAGTTCTACCTGCTAGGACAAAGCCATTCCAACTATTTCCTACATTATACGATCAAGACTCTATACTGGTAAAGATACATTTAACGTCTACATGATTTATGATATATTCAAATAAAATTGTATTGGTTGCATACACATATTTAGCATATGTTATTGTGAGTGTAGCGAAAAGCTTGTGTTACTAGCTCCAACAGTGCACAACACACAAATCTAAAAGTAAAAGAATGGAATTAAGAAATATATAAATATTAGGATGAGCAATGTCAGAGTGGCATTGACTAGAATACAGTATATACATATGAAATGAGTAAAACAAAATGTAGCCATTAATAAAGTGACCAGTGTTCCATGTCCACATACATAGAGAAGCTGAATTAAGTTCAATTCTTCCCAAAGGGTCAATACAGCTGTAATTCAGACACAAGCACTGATATTTAAACCATAGGGCAGCAGCCTCTAAGATGCAGGGATGAGGAACCGGGTGGTAGCCGACTAGTGAAAGTGACTAAGTTCAGGGCAGGGTACTGGCTAGTGATGGCTATTTAACAGTCTGATGGCCTTGCGATAGAAGCTGTTTTCCAGTCTCTCGGTCCCAGCTTTGATGCACCTGTACTGACCTCGCCCTTCTGGATGATAGCGGGGTAACCAGGCCATGTCTCGGGTGGTTGATGTCCTTGATGATCTTCAAATCAAATCATATTTTATTGGTCACATACACATGGTTAGCAGATGTTAATGCGAGTGTAGCGAAATGCTTGTGCTTCTAGTTCCGACCGTGCAGTAATATCTAACAAGTAATCTAACAAATTCACAACAACTACCTTATACACACACAAATGTAAAGGGATGGAATAAGAATATGTACATATAAATATATGGATGAGCTGCCGTCTGGGACAGCAGCCTTGAGAGGGTTAACACATTTAAATGTCTTACTCACTTCAGCCACGGAGAAGGAGAGCCTGCAGTCCTTCGTAGCGGGCCGCGTCGGTGGCACTATTATCCTCAAAGCGGGCAAAGAAGGTGTTTAGCTTGTCTGGAAGCAAGACATTGGTGTCCGTGATGTGGCTGGTTTTCTTTTTGTAGTCCATAATTGCCTGTAGACCCTGCCACATACATCTCGTGTCTGGGCCGTTGAATTGTGACATTTTGTTCCTATACCAACATTTCGCTTGTTTGATTGCCTTGCGGAGGGAATAACTACACTGTTTATAATCGGCCATATTCCCCATACCTCTTTCCATGGTTGAATGAGGTGGTTCGCTCTTTCAGTTTTGCGCGAATGTCGCCTTCTATCCACGGTTAGATGTTATTGTCTGAGGCTTCCCGGAACATTTTCCAGTCCACGTGATCGAAACAATCTTGAAGCGTGGATTCCGATTGGTCAGACCAGTACATCCTGTTTGAGTTTCTGCCTATAGGACGGCACAAGCAAGATGGAGTCGTGGTCGGATTTGCCGAAGGGAGGGCGGGGGAGGGCCTTGTATGCATCGCGGAAGTAAGAGTAGCAGTGGTCCACTGTTTCTGCTAGAGCGGGTACAACAGTCAATGTGCTGGTAGAATTTAGGAGGTCAAATTACCTTTGTTAAAATCCCCAGCTACAATAAATGCAGCCTCAGGATATATGGTTTTCGGATTTGGGATTTGTGAAAAAATAAAAACAAGGCCAATAAATCATCTGAACCAATAATTAGAATCGGTCATGTTAACTATCCGTCATAATACACCTAGAAATTATGACGCAATGAAGACCATCTGGAACGCACCCGTGTAGGTTTTTCCCCCTTTTCCCCCTCAGCAATTTGAACCAACCTGTGGGCTAGCAACGCAACCGCAGCCTAGCAATGAACGCACCCGTGTCGACCTGCAACAGCTCCCAGCTGTGCCCTGGACACCATCTGTGAATTGATCGCCCCCCATCTACCTTCAGAGTTTGTTCTGTTAGGTGACCTAAACTGGGATATGCTTAACACCCCGGCAGTCCTACAATCTAAGCTAGATGCCCTCAATCTCACACAAATCATCAAGGAACCCACCAGGTACAACCCTAAATCCGTAAACATGGTTACCCTAATAGACATTATCCTGACCAACTTGCCCTCCAAATACACCTCTGCTGTCTTCAATCAGGATCTCAGCGATCACTGCCTCATTGCCTGTATCCGCTACGGGTCCGCGGTCAAACGACCACCCCTCATCACTGTCAAACGCTCCCTAAAACACTTCTGCGAGCAGGCCTTTCTAATCGACCTGGCCCGGGTATCCTGGAAGGATATTGAACTCATCCCGTCAGTTGAGGATGCCTGGTCATTCTTTAAAAGTAACTTCCTCACCATCTTAGACAAGCATGCTCCATTCAAAAAATGCAGAACTAAGAACAGATATAGCCCTTGGTTCACTCCAGACCTGACTGCCCTCGACCAGCACAAAAACATCCTGTGGCGAACTGCAATAGCATCGAATAGTCCCCGCGATATGCAACTGTTCAGGGAAGTCAGGAACCAATACACGCAGTCAGTCAGGAAAGCAAAGGCCAGCTTTTTCAAGCAGAAATTTGCATCCTGTAGCTCTAACTCCAAAAAGTTCTGGGACACTGTAAAGTCCATGGAGAACAAGAGCACCTCCTCCCAGCTGCCCACTGCACTGAGGCTAGGTAACACGGTCACCACCAATAAATCCGTGATAATCGAAGACTTCAACAAGCATTTCTCAACGGCTGGCCACGCCTTCCTCCTGGCTACTCCAACCTTGGCCAACAGCTCCGCCCCCCCCCCCCCCCCCCCCCCCCCCCCGCTGCTACTCGCCCAAGCCTCCCCAGCTTCTCCTTTACCCAAATCCAGATAGCAGATGTTCTGAAAGAGCTGGAAAACCTGGACACATACAAATCAGCTGGGCTTGACAATCTGGACCCTCTATTTCTGAAACTGTCCGCCGCCATTGTCGCACCCCCTATTACCAGCCTGTTCAACCTCTCCTTCGTATCATCTGAGATCCCCAAGGATTGGAAAGCTGCCGCAGTCATCCCCCTCTTCAAAGGGGGAGACACCCTGGACCCAAACTGTTACAGACCTATATCCATCCTGCCCTGCCTATCTAAGGTCTTCGAAAGCCAATTCAAAAAACAGATTACCGACCATCTCGAATCCCACCGTACCTTCTCCGCTGTGCAATCCGGTTTCCGAGCCGGTCACGGGTGCACCTCAGCCACGCTCAAGGTACTAAACGATATCATAACCGCCATCGATAAAAGACAGTACTGTGAAGCCGTCTTCATCGACCTGGCCAAGGCTTTCGACTCTGTCAATCACCGTATTCTTATCGGCAGACTCAGTAGCCTCGGTTTTTCTAATGACTGCCTTGCCTGGTTCACCAACTACTTCGCAGACAGAGTTCAGTGTGTCAAATCGGAGGGCATATTGTCCGGTCCTCTGGCAGTCTCTATGGGGGTACCACAGGGTTCAATTCTCGGGCCGACTCTTTTCTCTGTATATATCAATGATGTTGCTCTTGCTGCGGGGGATTCCCTGATCCACCTCTACGCAGACGACACCATTCTGTATACTTCTGGCCCTTCCTTGCACACTGTGCTATCTAACCTCCAAACAAGCTTCAACGCCATACAACACTCCTTCCGTGGCCTCCAACTGCTCTTAAACGCTAGTAAAACCAAATGCATGCTTTTCAACCGGTCGCTGCCTGCACCCGCACGCCCGACCACCCTGGATGGTTCCGACCTAGAATATGTGGACATCTATAAGTACCTAGGTGTCTGGCTAGACTGCAAACTCTCCTTCCAGACTCATATCAAACATCTTCAATCCAAAATCAAATCTAGAGTCGGCTTTCTATTTCGCAACAAAGCCTCCTTCACTCACTCCGCCAAACTTACCCTAGTAAAACTGACTATCCTACCGATCCTCGACTTCGGCGATGTCATCTACAAAATAGCTTCCAATACTCTACTCAGCAAACTGGATGCAGTTTATCACAGTGCCATCCGTTTTGTTACTAAAGCACCTTATACCACCCACCACTGCGACCTGTATGCTCTAGTCGGCTGGCCCTCGCTACATGTTCGTCGTCAGACCCACTGGCTCCAGGTCATCTACAAGGCTATGCTAGGTAAAGCGCCGCCTTATCTCAGTTCACTGGTCACGATGGCAACACCCACCCGTAGCACGCGCTCCAGCAGGTGTATCTCACTGATCATCCCTAAAGCCAAAACCTCATTTGGCCGCCTTTCCTTCCAGTTCTCTGCTGCCTGCGACTGGAACGAATTGCAAAAATCTCTGAAGTTGGAGACTTTTATCTCCCTCAACAACTTTAAACATCTGCTATCTGAGCAGCTAACCGATCGCTGCAGCTGTACATAGTCCATCGGTATATAGCCCACCCAATTTACCTACCTCATCCCCATACTGTTTTTATTTATTTACTTTTCTGCTCTTGCACACCAGTATCTCTACTTGCACATGATCATCTGATGATTTATCACCCCAGTGTTAATCTGCTAAATTGTAATTATTCGCTCCTATGGCCTATTTATTGCCTACCTCCTCATGCCTTTTGCACACATTGTATATAGATTATTTTTTTTCCTACTATGTTATTGACTTGTTTATTGTTTACTCCATGTGCAACTCTGTGTTGTTGTCTGTTCACACTGCTATGCTTTATCTTGGCCAGGTCGCAGTTGCAAATGAGAACTTGTTCTCAACTAGCCTACCTGGTTAAATAAAGGTGAAATAAAATTAAAAAATAAATAAAACCTGGAACGCTCCCGCGGTCTAGCAAGGAGACCACGGGCTAGCAATGTCAGTTAAGCTAACCAGCTGGGTCACGAGTTGCCGGAGCTCGTTCAGAGGTGAAGTTTAAAACTACTTTTTAAATATTTTTATTAATTTAGGAGCTACAAATGCAATGCACTTATTTATTAATGAACATTTTACTTCCTATGGCGGGCAAGGGAGGTCTGGTCATCAGCCATGCTGGAAATGTGATCTCGCGTTATTGTGTCATTGTCAACACAGTACATCTACACCACAAAACGAAACATTGATTTTGAATGAAGTGGGTCAGGCGGCGCCCCACTGTCTGATTCATATCGCTTGATTTCTGATGATAGTTGTCGATCATATGATTGTATGGGGTGGAATCAGAGAGGTGCGGGGGCTGCCTTATGCCTTGACCATACCGACAGTGTCTTAAGCAAAATAGTACACAGCATCATCTGGATTTGTGTGTAACAAAAGTCCAACATTCACCTTCTGCTAACATTTCTGTCAAACCGTCCATGCATAGTTTGTTAAATCCAACGTATGCACCACAGAACGCACTGCATCTGCAACGCAATGCTGCAAGGAAAATGCAGCGTTCTATTGGAAATTAATGTACTTCTGGTGTACCAAAATGCAAATCACAGTTGATGTGATCGAGGCTTTAATCGATGTCATCGGCGCCCATGGAGCAGTTGTTGGGGGGTTAACTGCGTTGCTCATGGGCAGAACTGCAGGTTTTTCCACCTTGCCGGCTCAGCAATTGAACCAACAACCTTTTGGTTACTGGCCTAACGCTCTTAACTGCTAGGCTACCTGCCGCCTGCTTATGAATGCACAAGCACCTTTTCCAGCCGACTATCGATAAAATAAAAAAATTCAGTCAAACAAGTTATAACGTGTGTGAAGTTTCAAATGCATTCTGTCATTACTAAATGTGATAGGTATTTTTACATTAACCAAAACATATTTGTTTAAAAATATTTCTTCAGTTGTCTTCCTCAATTTTTTGCGAGAGGGAGAGAATCTGATTTAATTGGTACTCAATTTGCAGATCAGACACTTCATTCAAGATAATATGTTAGCCTGGTTTACAGGAGAATTATCTGACTTAATCCATAAACAAAATACATAATGGGCCAAAGCCAGAAAGGGCTAAATGGCAGTTATTCAGGGCACTGAGAAATAAGTGCACCTTGTTAACACGGAAATGCAAATCTAGCTTCTATTACAAATCTACCAAGTCAAACCTCAATAACCCGACGAAATTATGGAAAACCATTAAATCCATTTTACCGAGATTGAGCTTTCAGAAGTTGTAAAAGGCACTCACATCTATTGATATTAAGAAAGCAGCTGGCCAGGATGAATTAAACCTTTATTTTCTAAAAATTGGTGTGGATATCATTGCTGCCCCTCTCACTTTCATATTAAATATTTCCAGACTTTATTTAAAAAGTCTGGAAAGCAGCCTGTCACAACTTTACATAAGGGTGCCTCAATGCCTAGGCTTACCTCCACTGTATTCACATCCTACCATACCCTTGTCTGTATATTATGCCTTGAATCTATTCTTCCGCACCCAGAAACCTGCTCCTTTTACTCTCTGTTCCGAACGAGAGGATGACTGGTTGCTCTTCAAAAGTGCTTTCCTTTCCATCTTAAATAAGCATGCCCCATTAAAAAATGTAGAACTAAGAACATAGCCCTCGATTCACCCCAGACTTGACTAGCTAGCACAGAAACATCCTGTGGCGTTCTGCATTAGCATCGAATAGCCCCCACGATATGCAACTTTTCAGGGAAGTCAGGAACCAATAAACTCAGTCAGTTAGGAAAGCTAAGGCTAGCTTTTTCAAACAGAAATTTGCTTCCTGTAGCACTAATTCCAAAAAGTTTTTGGACACTGTAAAGTCCATGGAGAATGAGAGCACCTCCTCCCAGCTGCCCACTGCACTGAGGACAGGAAACACTGTCACCACCGATAAATCTACGATAATCGATAATTTCAATAAGCATTTTCCCACAGCTGGCCATGCTTTCCACCTGACTGCCAACATCTCAACACCCCCTGCAGCAACTTTCCCAACCCGCAAAAATTGTTGCAACTCCTATTAATAGCCTATTCAACCTCTCTTTCGTATCGTCTGAGATCCCCAAAGATTGGAAAGCTGCCGCGGTCATCCCCCTCTTCAAAGGGGGAGACACTCTAGATCCAAACTGTTATAGACCTATATCCATCCTGCCCTGCCTCTCTAAAATCTTCGAAAGCCAAGTTAATAAACAGATCACCGACCATTTCGAATCCCACCGTACCCTCTCCACTATGTAATCTGGTTTCCGAGCTGGTCATGGGTGCACCTCAGCCACGCTCAAGGTCCTAAACGATATCATAACCACTATCGATAAAAGACAGTACTGTGCAGCCGTCTTCATCGACCTGGCCAAGGCTTTCGACACTGTCAATCACTGCATTCTTATCGGCAGATTCAATAGCCTTGGCTTATCAAATGACTGCCTCACCTGGTTCACCAACTACTTCTCAGATAGAGTTCAGTGTTTCAAATCGGAGGGCCTGTTGTCCGGACCTCTGGCAGTCGCTATGGGGGTGCCACAGGGTTCAATTCTCGGGCCGACTCTTTTCTCTGTATATATCAATGATGTCGCTCTTGCTGCTGGTGATTCTCTGATCCACCTCTACGCAGACGACACCATTCTGTATACACCTGGCCCTTCTTTGGAGACTGTGCTAAAAACCCTCCAAACGAGCTTCAACGCCATACAACACTCCTTCCGTGGCCTCCAACTTTTTAAATGCTAGTAAAACTAAGTGCATGCTCTAGTGACTAGCATCACTACTCTGGACGGTTCTGACCTAGAATATGTGGACAACTACAAATACCTAAGTGTCTGGTTAGACTGTAAACTCTCCTTCCAGACTCACATTAAGCATCTCCAATCCAAAATTAAATCTAGAATCGGCTTCCTATTTCGCAACAATGCCGCCAAACATACCCTCGTAAAACTGACTATCATACAAATCCTTGACTTCTGCGATGTCATTTACAAAATAGCCCCCAACACTCTACTTAGCAAACTGGATGTAGTCTATCACAGCGCCATCCGTTTTATCACCAAAGCCCCATATACTACCCACCACCACGACCTGTATGCTCTTGTTGGCTGGCCCTCACTTCATATTCGTCGCCAAACCCACTGGCTCCAGGTCATGTATAAGTCTTTGCTAGGTAAAGCCCCACCTTATCTCAGCTCACTGGTCACCATAGCAACACCCACCCATAGCACACGCTCCAGCAGGTGTATTGCACTGGTCATCCCCAAAGCCAACACTTCCTCTGGCCGCCTTTCCTTCCAGTTCTCTGCTGCCAATGACTGGAACGAAATCTCTGAAGCTGGAGTCATATCTCCCTCACTAACTTTAAGCATCAGCTGTCTGAGCAGCTTACCGATCACTGTACCTATACACAGCCCATCTGTAAATAGCACAGCAGACTACCTCATCCCCATATTATTACTTACCCTCTTGCACATCTATTACTCCAGTATTAATGCTAAATTGTAATTATTTTTCACCTCTAGGGCCTATTTATTGCCTACCTCCCTACTCTTCTACATTTGCACACACTGTACATAGATTTTTCTATTTTTCTTTTGTGTTATTGACTATTTGTTTATGTTTAACTGTGTTATTTTTGCAGCCCTGCTTTGCTTTATCTTGGCCAGGTCACAGTTGTAAATGAGAACTTGTTCTCAACTGGCCTACCTGGTTAAATAAAATAAATAGATCCCACATCTAAACTGCTGGCACTGGCAAAAGATAGGGAAAACCTGGTGATCTTACTTTCTTCATAATAACTCAGTTATCTCAATTCCAGTCGGGTTTTAGAGCCAAGCATTGTACAATTACTGCAGTAGGTAAGGTTGTAGGTGATATTCTAGATACTCATGACAAGAAAAATCACTGTGTTTCACATTTTATTGACTTATCGAAGGCCTTCGACACTTGACTATGCCTTGCTGTTGTATAGACTAAAAAAAGGTTGGTTTAAAAGCGCTGATGGATTGGTTCCAAAACTACCTTTCTGACAGAACAGTGTGTAGCACAGGATGAAATCTGAGTATCGAAGGCTTACAAAAGGAGTTCCCCAAGGATCAATTTTAGGTCGGATCCTTTTTACACTGTATATAAATGATATAGGGAAGAATGTTGACTATGTAAATCTCCATCTGTATGCTAATTACACAATTATTTATTCTAGCGCATCTAATATTGAGGCTTTTCAGGACTTAGTTGGCTTTTGATGTTATTCAAAGGTAGCTTTTCGAATTGAAACTTATGATTCTCTTCCCTGAAAGTAAACAGATGGAGTCACTTGCAGATTTTAACTATAAAAGGCCAGCAAATTGATAGGGTCACCTATAAGTATCTTGGGAAGTGGTTAGATGAAAAGCTGAATTTTAAACAGCACACAACTTGATCGAGAAACTGAAATTGGCTGTCTATTTTAGGAACAAATATTGCTTTTCAATGTTAGGCAAGGATCTTGTTCAAAGCATTTTATCAGTGCCGGATTATGGGGATAGTCTATATGCAGGCCTCAGCAAGTACCTTAAACTCTAGACACAGTGTATCATGGTGTTTTAAGATTCATTACAAATGCTAGATCACTCACCCATCACTGTGATCTGTATGCTATGGTGCAATGGACCTCTCTCTAAACCACTGGTACACTTGTGTACAAACATTGATAGGACAACTCCCTTTGTAGCTCTGTTCCTTACTGCCCAGAGCAGTCATTGAAAGTCTTCGTTCATAGTCACTGCTGTCCTTGTCTTTTCCTAAGGCTAGAACTGAGATGGGGATTTTTCTCCCATAATGCCCCTTCAGCCTGGAACATGCTCCTAAAGATAAAGTTAGGGGACTTCGTGTCCTTGCCTGTTTTTAAGACTGATCGACACTGTTTGCAATAGCTTCAGTTGTTTCTAATCTTTAATTGTATCCAACTTGGACACTGTCTCGTTTGTATTTAGAATTTTTCTGTAATATTTCATGTACACGCTGCTATTTCCTTATTTGCCTTCTTGCCAGGTCACCCTCGCAAAAGAAGTTTAACCTCAATGGGTCTTACCTGGTAAAAAAAATAAATAATACAATCTAATGTACATTAAGTAGGAATTGTCTGAAACAAACTAATAATTGCTTGCTTATAGACAGGTTATTGGCCGCTTATTGGGGAGGTCAATATTAGATCAAGTTAATTGTGCCTGTAAAAAAGACTTCAATAACACAACTGATCACCAGTTCTGGTTGTATTGTGTGTTCAACTAAACAGAAAGGATTTGATGGATATGACATGTTTTTGCTCTCTGGCAGTGCAGTGGGAAAAAAAAACACTACTTAAATCACATTGCTATTATTTACACGATTCCAATATATCTGTACGTTACAATTATACAAAATGTAAATCTGTAAAGAACACCCCTACCCACCCAAATAAACAATTTACTGGGGGGGAAAGCAGGGAAGTAGAATAAACTGCAAATTCTCCTCCAAGAAGAGCTATCATAGATTTCAATTCTCAGGGAAAACAAACATGCATAATACCACTAAGCCAGAGAAAGTGTACAATATGC
Organism: Salvelinus namaycush; assembly: GCF_016432855.1. Classification (NCBI taxonomy): domain Eukaryota; kingdom Metazoa; phylum Chordata; class Actinopteri; order Salmoniformes; family Salmonidae; genus Salvelinus; species Salvelinus namaycush. Next base: position 45,965,499 of record NC_052334.1, on the reverse strand, counting down.
ACACTTAAAAAAAGCATACAAAATTTAAAAGCAATTATTTTGCTATGCTGATGGAGAACATAACTTTAAAATGTCAATTCCTTCTCTTTGGGCACTGCAGTATAAATAACTTGTCTTTTCGGTTGCAGGTCCAAGAACTTCCTATCTTCACAAGAAGAAACATTATGCCTTTCTTTCGAGATCGTGCCAAGGTGGCAGAGTAGGTGTTAAGCATCATCTTTAGAGTTTGTTGTTTTCTTCTCTGTACATTTTCTAGCTCCTAGGTGGCACAAGGTGCTGCCGCCGAGGGGAAGATATGGGGGGGGGGGGGGGGGGGGGGCGTATCCTCACAGTGGTTGGTTGATTCACAGTCACTGATTGTTTTTAGCTTTAGCATGTGTGAGGATGTGAGACTTGAGGTTGGTAGATTGGGCAAACTTCTTGTTGCAGCCGTCGAACGGACAGACGTAGGGTCGGTCTCCAGTGTGAATCCGCACGTGCGTGCGTAAGTTAAAGTCCAAAGAGAACCGCTTTCCGCAGCCCTCAAACGTGCACTTAAAGAGAAGGAGAGAGTAGATTTTATTATGAGGCTACAATGCTGGTTGACAATCTGGGCACCTATGGGTGTATGGCTATACATGCCATGTATAAGTTAAGTTGGAACTGTTGCAAATCAAACTAAATGTATACACAGGGATGCAAACTGGTGAGGGCCCCAAAAAAGTGGGGAAAAAATGCACACGGAAACAAGAAAAAAAGTGTAAACTGCTAGAACGGGGTTTTCAGAATACCAACATTTTACTAACAATGTGATACCGGGACAAGGATCACGACACCAAGCAGTATTGCAGTAGAAAGCGGAGAAGGTAGCTCCAGTAATATGGGGCATAACTTTTGAGTGGTTTGGGCTAGAAACTGACGGTTTTCAGTGATGTAAAGGCGCAAGCATGACTGTCACTGTGCTCCATTTTTCCTCTATGGCAGTGAGACAGCAAATTAGTCAGACTGGCCTGCTTGTCCTTACATGCAAAAAGAAAAGATACTGTAATGTTAGCTTGCCAACTTAAGATGCTAACATCAGCTAGCTCGCTAACGTAATAACTTTGTGTGTAATAATTTGTGCTTTCAAAACATACATGCAACTATAGTCACAGCACTATTTCAAACACAGGCTGCTTACCTGGAGTTGCATTCCAAATGTCCCAGGTGTGTGATCACACAGGGTGAGACTCAATTGCATACTCCTCGCATCCTCTGGCTTTCTCATCCAATGAGTTTGGAGAGAGGACACGAGGAGTATGCAATTGAGATTCTCCCAGGGAGATCTGTTCATGCCTCTCTTTTATAGCGCCGCCGCCCGATTTTTACAGCTCTACACTATTCATGTGGATTACCTATTGAGATCAAAATGGCAAATATCGCCGAAAAGTGCAGAGATGGCATCCCTGTGAAACTGTAATTGTTAGACAAGAAGTAGATCTCTCAATATGAAGCCATTTTGAAGGGGCTGGGGGAAACATACCTGGAAAGGCTTCTCTCCGGTATGAACAAGTTGATGCCTCTTCAGTTTAGAGCTTTCAACAAAGGCCTTTCCACATTCGGCGCAGACGTGAACACGCGGTCCGTGGGTGTGCAAATGCTTCCTCATCGCCGAGTTATCCCTGAACATTTTAGTGCACCCCTGCAGAGGCAAAGGTAGCAATTAATCATTGAGTAACTTCAGAAATGACAAGACCAAAAGGTCCACATCAGAGCACCTAAAACCTTTCTCCAGGTTTCTGTTTTCCCAAAAGCATACTTTTTTAATAGATATTAAAAAAATGCATCTATGTCCTCAACAATGTTTAAACCACTATTCTTGGCGTCTGGGAAAAATGTAAGAAATTTATTTTTGGGTGTTGTTACCCTTTAACGCAAGTGCTCACCAGGAAGAGACGGTTTGGTTAAGCAGTGTTGCTGTAGCCCTCATGTGATTGCAGAGTTTGCTAAACAAAATGGCCACTGGACAGATACAAATAATCATATCATTCTGACAGGTAGCCATGGGCTACTTTGTAGTTAACATTTAACTGAGAAGGTTTTTTGGGAACGCCTTTCCATCTCCACCAGACGAAAGTTATCATTAGCACCACACACACACACACAAAGGCATTCCTCTGCGTTTCAGAAAGTTGCATAAAAATACGAATAACTGATGCATTAGTTCTGGATCCCGTCCGCAATGCGGATTTTATAGAGCAATCACAGAGCATACCGGCTAGGTGACTACCATTATTTACCCAAACACTGCTCTAGCGGCTGCGTTACCATTCTCCAATACCAGTTAGGCCGACATTGGCATAGCGATGTTTTGACGGCGCAACTGCGGTATGAGCTGACAAAATCGGCGAGCGTCTGCTCGTGCCAAACGCCACTGTCTTCCTATTATCCCTACCAAGTTAGAAGTTCAAAAACGGCGCTAGAAAGTCTAGGCTCTATCGATGATAGAAATAATGATAGGCTTATATGCATGTTTTCATGTAAATTTGGATGGTGGGGGGGGGGGGCTATATCTTATCAGACTAATCGAGCTGTAGACAATAGAACATCACGCATTCGAATGTTTGAACTTGTAGCGCAGTGGAATAAACTTACGTGGCTACAAGGGATTTTGTCAGACATAAAGTCAGGTGTGGTTTTGTTGTATCCAATGGCAGTGTCTGCGATAAGGTAACGCAAGGTACCACTTGTGGATTTGACAACGCTAACGCAGTTTCACTTTAACCAAAACAACCGCTATGCAGATTTTGGCTAATTCGGATTTAATAGAATCTAGTCCTTAAGACTAGTAGAGCACGCTTACTTTGTGGGGGCAGGCTATCGTCCTGGGAGAGTCGTCCTCCTTTATTTTCCGTGGCTTCATCCTGCAAAAGACATGATAGGTCAAAGAACTTGTATTCACTACACTTGAGGAGAGTTCAAGAGGGGAACGTTGTAACAGTACATAAGCCTACATATGGTTTTATTTATTATATCATGCAACAGGGGCGGCAGGTAGCCTAGTGGTTAGAGCGTTAGACTAGTAACCAAAACGTTGCAAGATCGAATCCCCGAGCTGACAAGGTACAAATATGTCATTCTGCCCCTGAAAAAAGCAGTTAACCCACTGTTCCTAGGCGTCATTGAAAATAAGAATTTGTTCTTAACTGACTAGCCTAGTTAAATAAAAGTAAATAAAAACAGGAAATGTTTTGCAACAGAAAATTAAAACAAGGGTTTCTAAATGGACCCTTGTTAGCTCGGGGATTCCCAGTTTCCCTCTGTTAGGTGCCTTATGAACATGTCCTTGTGTCACTAGCTCACCTGGCGAACTCTGCCAGTTGTTTAGGGTCTGACAGGTCAATCCCTGGGATGCCCCCAGGCGGGAGCTTCTTCCCTGTCATGTACTCGGAGTAATCGGGAGGGGAACTCTCCCCGATGACATGCTCCTCCACCATAGTGTCATGGTCAATTTCCTTCTTGTCATCTGAGTCCGAGCAAAAGAGCAGAGTTAAAACAGGTGCACAGGGTTGAGATTTGCATTTGATGTCTGACCCAAATGGTCAATTAAAATACCAATCACTATTCCTAGCACCTGGAAAATGTATAGCATAAAAACTGGGGAGCATAATTGTGTAAATGATATACAATCTCATATTTTACAGTTGAAAGCAGTATTTGGTCTGCACAGTTGAACTGCAAGTGAATGCACATTTTAGTTCCATTTGAATGGGCCTAGTTTTTAAATGGTACTACTTAGTGAATAGACATAGCTATACTTGCAACAATTCAGACAGACTAACATCGGGATTTGGAAAAATTCTAATCAACGTAGCTAGCTAACTGGCTGCCGATTCAAGTCTGTAAACACACATTAGTTTGTTACTAGGATTAAAGTTTGCTAGCTAGCGAACTGTCTAACAAAAGTCAAATAATCGAACGACATCTCACTCAGGTCAGTCGGTCTCAAAAAGCCAACAAGGCAGACTTTGCACAATTTAGTAAAAAAAAAAAAAAATACAAAAATAAACAATTGAGATTCCATTCTTGTCGACTCTTCGCCGCGGTTAGCACGGTGGCTAGCTATAGCACATCCAGTCTGACATCTACCCTCCCCCGCTCTTCACGAGTTTCGAACAGAGGCCCCTGTGCTGAACTGCGCCACAGCGGCCTACTCCTGGAGCCAGCAACAGCGCGCTCGCTCCCAACCGCCGCCATCTTTCCCCGGCCAAATCAACGCCATTTTTTCGGTCCGCCATACTGTTCCAGGGGAACATGGCGGCGCCCATCAACACATAAAACATGGCTTCCCATAAAAACAAAAACATTTCAAATACACGGCATGCAATTCGGACTTGAAAAACAGTTAAGAATTCTGCTAAAATTAGCCAAAGAACAACGCCCGTAAGAGGCCCAGTTATAGCGCACACAAAGCAAGAACAACACAGCTGGCAAATTTGCAAGAACACACTTTCAACAGAGCTCTAACGTTAAACTTACCCGATGCCCACATGGTCACCGAAAACTCTCCTTCCAAAGTCTTTATCTGGACTTGTTTCTGTTCCCATTTTCTACCACTGGCCTCCGGTGCACCCAAGTAACTCTTTTTATTTCTCTTCACGCTTCCCCCCTTCTTCATCCGCCCCGAACTCTTCCCGGCGACAGTCACCAGAGTTTGTTCGATATATTCCTCTTCAGCGGCAGGGACTGGGAGAGGTATAAGAATTTGGTCCTCGTAATCATCGTCCCCGTGCATGTCCGAGTCATCTTCACCAACCACCTCTTCTCTCGTTTGCACTAATATTACCTCCTGATGATGGTGATGCATTGAGTGTGGATCATCTGAGTCAAGGGGCTGTAAAGCGATCATGGGCTGTTCATCGTCGTCCTCTCCAACAACTGTTGTCTCTATGGTCTCCACTTCGATTTCATGGAGTTCCACTATCTCAGCTGGCATCTCTGAGCCGTCCGTTTCGATGTACAGGGTATCGCATGATGCCATGTTGGAAACCCCTGAATTCCTCACACTTGTTATGTTTTTTACTGCCTTCAACCTACTCAACTCTGTTCTACTACCGTCTCCACAGCATTGTGTAACTAGCGACTTTAAAGTCACGTGATTATACGGCTACTTTTCAAAATAAAAGTCCCCCCCTGAAATAATTTTACTAAATTAAAATCACAACAAATATAGTTTAGTTACTTAAACATACATTCATTGAAAAAACGAACAATAGATTTTTGAAATCAATTATCAAAGATCTATTTACTGTATTTTAACTACACTGAAAAATATACACAACATGTAAAGTGTTGGTCCCATGTTTCATGAGCTGAAATAAAAGATTCCAGAAATTTTCCATACGCACAAAAAGGTTATTTCTTTAAAATGTCGTGCACAAATTTGTTTACATCCTGTTAATGAGCCTTTCTCCATTGCCAAGATAATCCATCCACCTGACAGGTGTGGCATTTCAAGAATCTTATTAAACAGTAAGATCATTACACAAGTGCACCTTGTGCTGGGGACAATAAAAGGCCACTCTAAAATGTGTAGTTAGCCACACAATACAATGCCATAGATGTCTCAAGTTTTGAGGGAGCGTGCAATTGACATGCTGACTGCCGGAATGTCCAACAGAGCTGTTGCCAGAGAATTTTATGTTAATTTCTTTACCAATAGCCGCCGCCAATGTCGTTTTAGAGAATTTGGCAGTATGTCCAACCGGCCTCACAACCACAGACAACGTGTATGGTCTCGTGTGAGCGAGTGGTTTGTTGATGTCAATGTCGTGTGGGCGAGCGGTTTGTTGATGTCATGAATGCCACATGGTGGCGGTGGGGTTATGGTATGGGCAGGCATAAGCTACGGACAACGAAAACAATTGCATTTTATTGATGGCAATTTCAAGAAAAATACCATGATGAGAATTTGTTGCATGTTGCATTTATATTTTTGTTCAGTATATAATGATGATGTTGGTCGTTATAGTCCCCTGTAAAAAGAAAAACAATAACCACACCATACCAACACTGTTGCCGGAGGTGTCAACTCGTAACAGAACAGGATTTAATCATGCCTTGAAGATAACATTTTCAAATTGGTCCATTCTAAGAGTAACTTTGGATGGGGCACAGTGTCCTCCCACAGCCCCGTGCCGGGAGGCTACGGTCAGTCTGCTTTATCTGGTGTACTGTGTGATCTTAGGCATGCTCTCTCTAATTTCACTCTCTCCCTTTCTCTCTTTGTCTCCCCTCCCAGAGGACCTGAGCCCTAGGAACATGCCTCTACCTCGCCCGACGACTCCTGACTGTCCCCAGTCTACCCAGTTGTGATGCTGATACAGTTCTGCAGCTGTGGAACCCTGACCTGATTCAATGGGTGTGCTACCGTGTCCCAGGACAGCTGCTCTCTCTCTCTCTCTCTCTCTCTCTCTCTCTGACCTGCTGTTTCAACCTCTAAATCACGTGTCAAACTCACTCCACGGAGTGCCGAGTGTCTGCGGATTTCCGCTCCTCCGTTGTACTTAATTGATGAATTAAGTTCGCTAATTAAGTTCGCTAATAATCCATGGCACGAAGCCTCCAGTGATGATCCATGGCCCGGAGCCTGCAGTGATAATCCAGGGCACAAAGCCTCCAGTGATGATCCATGGCCCGGAGCCTGTAGTGACGATCCATGGCAAGGAGCCTGCAGCGACGGTCCCCAGTCCGGAGCCTCCAGCGAGGGTCTCCAGTCCGGAGCTTACAGGGGGGGTTCCTAGCCTGGAGCCCCCGACGATGATCTACGGTCCGGAGGTCCCGGCGACAATCCCTGCACCAGAGGAGCCACGGAAGTGGGGGGAGCCTCAAGTGGAGCGGGGTCTGCGTCCCGCACCGAAGCCTCCACCGAGAGTAGATGCCCACCCGGATCCTCCCCTATAGGTTCAGGTTTGCGGCCGGAGTCCGCACCTTTGGGGGGGGGGGGGGGGGGGGCTACTGTCACGCCCTGACCTTAGAGATCCTTATTATTCTCTATGTTTGGACAGGTCAGGGTGTGACTCGGGTGGGAAAGTCTATGTTTTCTATTTCTTTGTTTTTGGCCGAGTGTGGTTCCCAATCAGAGGCAGCTGTCTATTGTTGTCTCTGATTGGGGATCATATATAAGTTGTCATTTTCCTTTTGGGTTTTGTGGGATCTTGTTTTCTGTTTAATGTTTCTGCCTGACAGAACTGTGCACTTTCGTTTTCATGTTTGTTATTTTGTTTGAGTGTTTTTTGAAATAAAAGAATCATGAACACTTTCCACGCTGTGCTTTGGTCCACTCTTCCTACCACCAACGAGAGCTGTAACACCGGTGTCTGGTGGAAAGCAGACTGAACCAGGTTTCCCACTATGATTTAGCCTGTTCTTAGTTCCGTTTGTTTTTATCCTGAAATACTCCCCAGTCCTTAATGATTACTTAATGATTATACCCATTACACGATGCAGCCACCACTATGCTTGAAAATATGGAGAGTGGTACTCAGTAATGTGTTGTATTGGATTTGCCCCAAACACTTTGTATTCAGGACAAAATGTTAATTGCTTTGCCACATTTTTTGCAGTATTACTTTAGTGCCTTGTTGCAAACAGGATGTATGTTTTGTGATATTTTTTATTCTGTACAGGCTTCCTTCATTTCACTCTATCAATTAGGTTAGAATTGTGGCGTAACTACAATGTTGTTGACCATCCTCTGTTTTCTCCTAACGCAGCCATTAAATCTGTAACTGTTTTAAAGTTAGATTAGATTTGTTTATTAGTCACATGCACAGGGTCGCAGATGTAATTGCAAGGTACAGTGAAATTCTTAAGCTCCGAGCTCCAAAAGTGCAGGTCACAAAGAGACCATTGGCCTCATGGTGAAATTTCCTTCCTCTCTGGCAACTGAGTTAGTCTTTGTAGTGACTGGGTGTATTGATACACCATCCAAAGTGTAATTAATAACTTCACCATGGTCAAAGGGATATTCAATGTCTGCTTTTTAAATTTGTACCCATCTACCAACAGGTGCCCTTCTTTGCGAGGCATTGGAAAACCTCCATGATCTTTTTATTGTTGAATGTGTGTTTGAAATTCACTGCTCGGCTGAGGGACCTTACAGATAAAATCATGTTACACACTATTATTGCACAGAGAGTGAGTCCATACAACTTAGTATGTGACTTATTAAGCACATGTTTACCTCTGAACTTATTTAGGCTATCCATAACAAAGGGGTTGAATACTTATTGACTCAAGACATTTCAGCTTTCTAACTTTTCATTTTTAATTCATTTGTAAAAATCTAAATTTGATTCATTTTAAATTCAGGCGGTAAAACAACAAAATGTGGAAAAAGTCAAGGAGTGTGAATACTTTCTGAAGGCACTGTACATGTGCTGCCTTTCCAATTGATGTAAACTTTCCACACAGATATTCATTTGAGAAAGTTAAAGACCTTTACAGGTCTTTGTAGGTCTGTTGTTTTAACAATATAATAACAATGTATAATGTTATACGTGTCTATAACAGTCAATAACAGTGTAACATAACTGTTCATAACAATGTACAGCACATCTAGCAATGCACGAATGTTTCAAGAGCATAAACTATTTGGTTTCTGAATCCTCAGACCCCTGACTGGGAGCAGACGACAACTAACCACTAGAACTCAACAATATGCCTCAATGCCTCCTAACATGGCATCAAAGGGAGTGGATAGGATCAGAGAAATAGAATGTATCTTGAAACAGGAAAAATATACTACGATTTGTGATCTTGTTCAAGTAAACGTAGGACTTTTAACTTGAAGCTTTTTGAGCAATTTTGAAGCCCTGGAACCCTTCTAGCCATGACCCAGTTAATGTTGCTGATTTCATGGGTCTCGCTTTGGCTACGTAGTCTCGCGAAACTTGTGTTTTACACACACACACACACACACACACACACCACACACGCTTAGACCATTCTTATTGCAGCCTATCTCCGTGACCTAGACACACAGGCCACCCACCAAAACAGGCAACAAAAATGCAACGTTCCAACATCATTATGTAGATCATTTATGAATATGAATACTGTGTAGGCAAAAACGTAAAATTTACATGTTAATTTTGCACATTTTTGGGGCATTTTGGGTAATTTCCCTTAGCAACATTGAGGTTACCATGTTACATATTTTTAGGGAGTCATACTAAGACCAAGGTCTCTTTTACAGATGAGCCCCGAATTAAAGAAATTACAGAAATAGAAACATCAAAATACAAATAGGCCTACTAAATGCAAGCAGAAAGAAAACACATAAAAAACAGACACATTCATAATAAGGTCCCCGATCAGCTCTCTGAATTGCCCTAGAGGCACCAAAACATCCAATACGAGAATATTTATTAGATTGTTCCATAAATACGGTACAAAAAAACTAAAACTGATTCACCTAACTCAGTAAAAACAGAAGGAATTTCCAGAGTTATAGCATCCCTGCAGGCTACCGGACCGAAGGAATCCCGAAACAATACAAGATAAGAAGCTGTTGGAACGTGCTAAATTACAGTGCATTCGGAAAGTATTCAGACAGCTTTACTTTTTCCACATTTTGTTACATTACAGCCTTATTCTAAAATGGATTAAGTTGTTTTTTCCCCCTCAGCAATCTACACACAATACCCCATAATAACGAAGCAAAAACAGGTTTTTGGAAATGTTAGCAAATGTATATTTTTTAAAAACGGAAATATTACATTTACACAAGTATTCAGATCCTTTACTCAGTACTTTGTTGAAGCACCGTTGGCAGCGATTACAGCTTCGAGTATGACGCTACTGTCACGTTCCTGACCTTATTTTCCCTTATTTTGTATTTATTTAGTATGGTCAGGGCGTGAGTGGGGGTGGGTTGTCTATGTGTGTTTTCTATGTTGGTTTTTTTTTTGTGTTCGGCCTGGTATGATTCTCAATCAGAGGCAGCTGTCAATCGTTGTCCCTGATTGAGAATCATACTTAGGCAGCCGGGGTTTCACGTGGGTGTTTGTCTTCCGTGTATGTAGTTGTGCCACACGGGACTGTTTGTCGGTTAGATTTATCTTTTGGTTATTTTGTTTTGTGTAGTGTTCAGTTTAATTGTTAATAAAACATGGACACTTTCCACTCTGCGTTTTGGTCCGATCCCTACACCTCCTCTTCAGACGAAGAGGAGGAAATCTGCCGTAACAGCTACAAGCTTGGCACACCTGTATTTGGGTAGTTTCTCCCATTCTTCTCTGCAGATCCTCTCAAGCTTTGTCAGGTTGGATAAAGGTAAAAAAAAAGAAGGAAAAAAGGACATTCAGAGACTTGTCCCAAAGCCACTCCTGCGTTGTCTTGGCTGTGTGTGTAAGGTTCTGTATTTATTTTCTTAGTCAACCTTGTGTTCTGTTTCATTGTGTTCTTGAATGTAGCCCTGTTTCTTTGTGTTCTTGAACGTAGCCCTGTCTATCATTTTTGTTCATTGAGTTCACCTGTGTTAGTTACTCACCTGGTCTCATCAGCTCCTTATTTAGTTCAGTTCATTATGTTGTGCCTTTGTGAGGTATTGTTCGTTTTGACTCTACTCAGCCTTTTCCTAACTCGTTTGTGAGAACCAGTTATAGTCTTCAGTCCTAGTTTTGTTTCACCTGCCTGTTTGCCTACCTGTGACCACGATTCCTGCCTTCTGTGAAGGCGAAATAAACACCTGCTGCACTCTGCGTGGGAATCTACACATTTTTCTCCCTGAGTATTCATTAGTGTGCTTAGGGTTGTTGTTGTGTTGGAAGGTGAACCTTCTCCCCAGTCTGAGGTCCTGAGCGCTCGAGCAGGTTTTCATCAAGGATCTTTCTGTAGTTTACTCCGTTCATCTTTCCCTCGATCCTGCCGCTGAAAAACATCCCCACAGCATGATACTGCCACCACCAGGCTTCACCGTAGGGATGGTGCCAAGTTTCCTCCAGATGTGACACTTGGCATTCAGGCCAAAGAGTTCAATCTTGGTTTCATCAGACCAGAGAATCTTGTTTCTCATGGTCTGAGAGTCTTTAGGTGCCTTTTACTGAGGAGTGGCTTGGTTTTTGCTCTGACATGCACTGTCAACTGTGGGACCGTATATCCAAAATCATGTTCAATCAATTGAATTTACCCCAGGTGGACTCCAATAAAGTTGTAGAAACATCTCAAGGACAGTTAATGGAAACAGGATGCACCTGAGCTCAATTTCGAGTCTCATAGCAGAGGGTCTGAATATTTGTTTTTTTATGCTTTTTATTTTTAATACGTTTGCAAAAACCTGTGTGTGTAGATTGCTGAGGATTTTTATTTAATCAATTTTAGAATAAGGCTGTAACGTAACAAAATGTGTAAAAAGTCAAGGGGTCTGAATACTTTCTGAAGGCACTGCAGATTTTTCTCAGATGCCATAACAACAGGACCTTGCTTGTTTTGAGAGCTGTTTGTTGTCCTGTCTTTAGTTTTAATCCAAAGGTCTTATATTAAGTGAGAAAACCATTGTACAATGGTTGAAACATATTTCCTCGTTTTGAGGTTCATATGGATCAGTAACCAGTTATTTGAGCTGATACAGGATGAACACAGAATGCACAAATAAGATAATGAAAATTTTGAATCACACAGTAGGCTATATAAATAACATGTTGCTGAATTTTTGCAGTTCCGTTTTCTGGGTCACAGAACAATACATTTCTGGTGAGTGGCCCTTGCACTAGGCTATATTATAGCTATTAATTCAGTCGTTCTCAACTGGTTTTGCCCCTCGACCCAAATTAAACTGGTTGGCTCAGTCGCTACTCGTGGCCCAATATTTGCATTGCAAAAAAAACACAAAAATATCTGGAAAAGTATGTTTTAATGCTATATGCAGTTGAAGTCGGAAGTTTACATACATCTTAGCTGTAATGCCCGGGGTGTAGTGGATGAAGGAGTCAGACGCAGGAGACAGAGAGTTCAGAGTAGCGTTCCAATTTAATACCCAACACGGGTGAACACGACGCCACTCTAAATGTAATGCTCCACCACATAAAGTGAGAACACGAAATCACAAGACACAACGTACACGAACCGTGACACACAAGAATGTACTACCTGTACACACAACAATCCCGCACACCCAGCAGGCCGGGCTGCTGGGTAATAAAGCCCCACATATCACCCTAACCACAAACAGGTGTCACTAATTCACAAAAAGGGAGGGGGAGGAAAAGTCAGTAGCAGCTAGTAGGCCGGTGACGACGACCGCCGAGCACCACCCGAACAGGAAGGGGAGCCACCTTCGGTGGGAGTCGTTACATTAGCCAAATACATATAAACTCAGTTTTTCACAAATCCTTGTAAAAATTACCTGTCTTTGGTCAGTTAGGATCACCACTTTATTTTAAGAATGTGAAATGTCAGAATAATAGTAGAGAGAATTATTTATTTCAGCTTTTATTTCTTTCATCACATTCCCAGTGGGTCAGAAGTTTACATACACTCAATTAGTATTTGGTAGCATTGCCTTTAAATTGTTTAACTTGGGTCAAATGTTTTGGGTAGCCTTCCACAAGCTTCCCACAATAAGTTGGGTGAATTCTGGCCCATTCCTCCTGAGAGCTGGTGTAACTGAGTCAGGTTTGTAGGCCTCCTTGCTCGCACACGCGTTTTTCAGTTCTGCCCACACATTTCCTATAGGATTGAGGTCAGGGCTTTGTGATGGCCACTCCAATACCTTGACTGTGTTGTCCTTAAGCCATTTTGCCACAACTTTGGAAGTATGCTTGGGGCCATTGTCCATTTGGAAGACCCATTTGCGACCAAGCTTTAACTTCTTGACTGATGTCTTGAGATGTTGCTTCAATATATCCACATAATTTTCCGTCCTCATGATGCCATCTATTTTGTGAAGTGCACCAGTCCCTCCTGCAGCAAAGCACCCCCACAACATGATGCTGCCACCCCCGTGCTTCACGGTTGGGATGGTGTTCTTCGGCTTGCAAGCCTCCCCCTTTTTCCTCCAAACATAACGATGGTCATTATGGCCAAACTGTTCTATTTTTGTTTTATCAGACCAGAGGACATTTCTCCAAAAAGTACGATCTTTGTCCATATTTGCAGTTGCAAACTGTAGTCTGACTTTTTTATGGCGGTTTTGGAGCAGTGGCTTCTTCCTTGTTGAGCGGCCTTTCAGGTTATGTCGATATAGGATTCTTTTTTACTATAGATACTTTGGTACCTGTTTCCTCCAGCATCTTCACAAGGTCCTTTGCTGTTGTTTTGGGATTGATTTGCACTTTTCGCACCAAAGTACGTTTATCTCTAGGAGACAGAACGTGTCTCCTTCCTTAGCAGTATGACAGCTGCGTGGTCCCATGGTGTTTATACTTGTGTACTATTGTTTGTACAGATGAACGTGGTACCTTCAGGCGTTTGCTCCCAAGGATGAACCAGACTTGTGGAGGTCTACAATTCTTTTTCTGAGGTCTTGGCTGATTTCTTATGGCGGTTTTGGAGCAGTGGTTTCTCCTTGCTGAGCGGCCTTTCAGGTTATGTCGATATAGAACTCATTTTACTGTGGATATAGATACTTTGGTAACTGTTTCCTCCAGCATCTTCACAAGGTCCTTTGCTGTTGTTCTGGGATTGATTTGCACTTTTCGCACCAAAGTACGTTTATCTCTAGGAGTGAGAACGCGTCTCCTTCCTGAGCGGTATGACATCTGCGTGGTCCCATGGTGTTTATACTTGTGTACTATTGTTTGTACAGATGAACGTGGTACCTTCAGGAATTTGTAAATTGCTCCCAAGGATGAACCAGAGTGGTCTTGGTTGATTTCTTTTGATTTTCCCATGATGTCAGGCAAAGAGGCACTGAGTTTGAAGGTAGGCCTTGAAATATATCCACAGGTACACCTCCAATTCACTCAAATTATGTAAATTAGCCTATCAGAAGCTTCTAAAGCCATAACATCATTCTGGAATTTTCCAAGCTGTTTAAAGGCACAGTCAACTTGGTGTATGTTAACTTCTTATCCACTGGAATTGTGATCCAGTGAATTATAAGTGAAATAATCTATCTGTAAACAATTGTTGGAAAAATGACTTGTGTCATACATAAAGTAGATGTCCTAACCCACTTGCCAAAACTATAGTTTGTTAACAAGAAATGTGTGGAGTGGTTGAAAAACGAGTTTTAATGACTCCAACCTAAGTGTATGTAAACTTCCGACTTCAACTGTATATTTTAATACCAATTACATGACACATTTGACCATATTCTTGATAAAGAAAGTTAATACGCTCTGATTTGAGATGCTGGCTGGGCTGGACCACAAAATCAACAAGGGCTGGGTTTCCCAAAAGCTTCATTAGCACTAAAACCATCTTAATTCCATTGAAACTAAATGGACGAAAGATGATTTTAGTGCTACGAGGCTTTTTGGAAACCCAGCACAGATCCTCTAAATCAGGTATTCCCAAACTGTAGTACGCACAATGCCGTCGGGCATACGCCAAATAAAAATGTGATTCACATAAAAAAAAAAAATATATATATATATATATACATTTTTTTTTCTTCACATTTTCAAACAGTCCATTTATATTTTCCAACGGGGCTATACATTTGGGTGAGGTTTTTTTCTCGCCTGAGTAGCCTCGTTTCACTGCCAAAAATAAAAATGAAACCATCTAGTGTTCAGCGAAATAACAACATAATGTCAAATACAGGTAGGCTAGTCAAATAATTAACATCCAATCACATTAACGTTACACTCTCGCGGGAATTCCACTAACGGTCCGAATGTAGCCAAACATAGCTGCTGCTGCTCATTCCGTTTGCTCGAAAATTGATAAATGGTTAAAAAAGGTAAGGCCCGCGTCCATAGAGACGGTGATGATGGTATTCATTACTACCAGCTCAACTGGTAGTAATGCTACTACCAGCAGTTCTACACCTGCATCTGTCGACGACACAAGTTGTTCTGCTTCCACGAGCACATCCAATGCTGGCATCAGTAATTCTACATGAGTTGTTAGCCAAGCTAGCATGGACACTGGCAGTTGTGAATCTGATGCAGCCGAAGAGCTACTGCCCCCTTACCCGGGAAATTACCGAACAACGGACAGAAACGTTGGACCATTTGAGAGGCAAATAAGATGAGAACTACATTGATTTGGGGTTCACTTACATTGGGAGTAGTGCCTTTCCTCAGCCACGGTGTGTTCTATGTGCAAAAGTACTATCTCATAACTCGATTAAACCTTCACTCTTGCATAGACATTTAGAAACAAAACATGGCAATTTGAAAAATAAGCCACAGGAGTTTTTTGAGCGAGAATTAAGATGACTTTTGAGTAGTAAGAAATGTATAAAGCAACAGATACCATTAATATGAAGGGGCTAGAAGCGTCTTATATGGTGAGCTACCGAGTGGCTAGGACAGGCGAGCCCCATACTATTGTGGAGGACTTAATTCTTCCTGCTGCCGCTGATATGGCTGGGACAATAGGTAAAAAAAACAATACAGACAATGCCTCCATCAAACAACACTGTTTCCCGACGCATCAGTGACATAGCAGGAGATGTTTTGAAACAATTACCGCTTCGCATACAAGGCAGTGAATTCTATGCGTTACAGCTGGATGAGTCAACAGACGTGGTGGTATATGGTATATGTCCGTTATGTTTATGGGGGGTCAATTAAGGAAGACATCCTCATCTGGAAACCAGGACAACAGGAGAGTACTGGACAGCTTTGTGACATCAAATGGACTTTGGTGGTCAAGATGTGTTGGTATCTGTACAGATGGTGCAAAAGCCATGACAGGGAGACATAGTGGAGTGGTAACACGCGTGCAAGCAGTTGATCCCGACGCCACTTGGGTAAACTGCAGCATCCACCGAGAGGCTCTTGCTGCCAAGGGAATGCCTGACAGCTTGAAAGACGTTTTGGACACTCCAGTGAAAATGGTTAACTTTGTTAAAGCTAAGCACCAGAACTCTTGTGTATTTTCTGCACTATGCAATGATATGGGCAGTGACCATGTAACGCTTTTACAACATACAGAAGTGCGCTGGTTATCAAAGGGGAAAGTTTTGACAATTCTTTAAAAATTGAGAGACGAGCTTAAAGTTTTCTTTACTGACCATAATTTTCACTTGTCTGACCACTTGCATGATGACGAGTTTCTCACATGACTGGCCTATCTGGGTGATGTTTTTTCTCGCATGAATGATCTGAATCTAGGATTACAGGGACTCTCCGCAACTATATTCAATGTGTGGGACAAAATTGTGGCTATGATTAAGAAGTTGGAGCTCTTCTCTGTCTGCAATAACAAGGACAACACACAGGTCTTTCCATTATTATATGATTTTTTGTGTGCAAATGAACTCAAGCTTACGGACAATGTCAAATGTGATATAGCGAAGCACTTGAGTGAGCTGGGTGCGCAGTTTCGCAGGTACTTTCCAGAAACTAATGAAACAAACAACTGGATTCGTTTCATGTCCTGCCTCAAGTCCACTTACCGATATTAGAACAAGAGAGCTTCATCGAATTTGCAACAAGTGGTTCTGTGAAAATTGAATTTAATCAGAACTCACTGCCAGATTTCTGGATTGGGCTGCGCTCAGAGTATCCTGCTTTGGGAATGTCACGCCCTGGCCTTAGTATTCTTTGTTTTCTTAATTATTTTAGTTAGGTCAGGGTGTGACATGGGGAATGTATGTGTTTTTTGTAGTGTCTAGGGTGGTTGTAGGTTTAGGGGGTTTATTAGAGTAGTTGGGTTTATGTTTAGTATAGAAGTCTAGCTGTGTCTATGGTTGAGTGTAGGTATCTAGGAAAGTCTATGGTTGCCTGAATTGGGTCTCAATTAGAGACAGCTGGTTATTGTTGTCTCTGATTGGGAGCCATATTTAAGGCAACCATAGGCTTTAGCTGTTGGTGGGGAATTGTCTATGTCGAAGTGTTTTGTGTCAGCACTTATGTTTGTATAGCTTCACGGTCGTCTGTTCTGTTTGTTGTTTTGTTTTTTCCTTCTTTAAATAAAAAGAAGATGTACTTTCCACGCGCTGCGCCTTGGTCCTCTCTCAGTCCCTTTGACGATCGTGACAGAATTCCCCACCAATGCGGGATCAAGCAGCGTGAAAAGCGGCAACAGGAGCAGTGCAAGGAGGAATGGAAATGGGAGCGTAATATGGACTACACTACGTGGGAGGAGATCGACAGGTGGGCGATCGACCCAGGGCGAGTGCTGGAGCCAGCCTGGGATTCTCTGGCGCAGTGTGAGGAGGGATACCGGCGAATGGAGGCAGCACGACGACGCGGTAGGAAGCCTGTGAGTCAGCCCAAAAAATTTCTTGGGGGGGGGCTTAGAGGTAGTGGGCCGAGGGCAGGTAGGAGACCTGCGCCCACTTCCCAGGCTAACCGTGGAGAGCGGGAGTACGGGCGAACACCGTGTTACGCAGTAGAGCGCACGGTGTCTCCTGTACGTGTTCATAGCCCGGTGCGGGTTATTCTACCTCCCCGCACTGGTAGGGCTAGATTGGGCATTGAGCCAGGTGTCATGAAGCCGGCTCAACGCGTCTGGTCTCCAGTGCGTCTCCTCGGGCCGGCATACATGGCACCAGCCTTACGCATGGTGTCCCCGGTTCGCCTACATAGCCCGGTGCGGGTTATTCCACCTCCCCGCACGGGTAGGGCGACGGGGAGCATTCAACCAGGTAAGGTTGGGCAGGCTCGGTGCTCAAGGGAACCAGTACGCCTGCACGGTCCGGTATTTCCGGCGCCACCTCCCCGCCCCAGTCCAGTTCCACCAGTGCCTACACCACGCACCAGGCTTCCAGTGTGTCTCCAGAGCCCTGTTCCTCCTCCACGCACTCGTCCTATGGTGCGTGTCTCCAGCCCGGTACCACCAATTCCGGCACCACGCACCAAGCCTCCTGTGCGTCTCCAGAGTCCTGTGCATCCTGTTGCTGCTCCCCGCACTAGCCCTGAGATGCGTGTCCCCAGCCCGGTACCACCAGTTCCGGCACCACGCACTAGGCCTAATGTGCGTCCCCAGGGTCCAGTATGCCCTGTTCCTTCTCCCCGCACTAGCCTGAAGGTGCGTGTCCTTAGCCCGGTGCCTCCAGTTCCGGCACCACGCACCAGGCCTACAGTGCGCCTCAGCCGGCCAGAGTCTGCCGTCTGCACAGCGGTGCCTGAACTGCCCGTCTGCCAAGCGCCATCTGAGCCACCCGTCTGCCAAGCGCCATCTGAGCCACCCGTCTGCCAAGCGCCATCTGAGCCATCCGTCTGCCCAGCGCCATCTGAGCCATCCGTCTGCCCAGCGCCATCTGAGCCATCCGTCTGCCCAGCGCCATCTGAGCCATCCGTCTGCCCAGCGCCATCTGAGCCATCCGTCTACCCAGCGCCATCTGAGCCATCCGTCTGCCCCGAGCCGTCAGAGCCGCCCGTCTGTCCCGAGCC
Organism: Salvelinus namaycush; assembly: GCF_016432855.1. Lineage (NCBI taxonomy): Eukaryota > Metazoa > Chordata > Actinopteri > Salmoniformes > Salmonidae > Salvelinus > Salvelinus namaycush. The sequence continues at coordinate 45,947,023 of NC_052334.1, read as the reverse complement.
GTCAGAGCCGCTCGTCAGTCAGGAGCCGCTAGAGCCATTCGTCAGTCAGGATCTGCCAGAGCCGCCAACCAGACAGGATCTGCCAGAGCCGCCAACCAGACAGGATCTGCCAGAGCCGCCAACCAGACAGGATCTGCCAGAGCCGCCTACCAGACAGGATCTGCCAGAGCCGCCAACCAGACAGGATCAGCCAGAGCTGCCAGCCAGCCATGAGCAGCCAGATCCGTCAGCCAGCCATGAGCAGCCAGATCCGTCAGCCAGCCATGAGCAGCCAGATCCGTCAGCCAGCCATGAGCAGCCAGATCCGTCAGCCAGCCATGAGCAGCCAGATCCGTCAGCCAGCCATGAGCAGCCAGATCCGTCAGCCAGCCATGAGCAGCCAGATCCGTCAGCCAGCCATGAGCAGCCAGATCCGTCAGTCAGCCATGAGCAGCCAGATCCGTCAGCCAACCATGAGCCGTCCAGCCAGGATCCGCCAGAGCCGTCCAGCCAGGATCCGCCAGAGCCGTCATCCAGCCAGGATCCGTCCCTCAGTCCGGAGCTGCCGTCCCTCAGTCCGGAGCTGCCCCTTATCCTGGTGCTGCCCCTTATCCTGGTGCTGCCCCTTATCCCGGTGCTGCCCCTTATCCCGGTGCTGCCCCTTAGTCCGGAGCTGTCCCTTAGTCCGGAGCTGTCCCTTAGTCCGGTGCTGCCCCTTAGTCCGGTGCTGCCCCTTAATCCAGTGGGGTTAATGTGGAGGGTGGCCATTTGGAGGAGGCTACGGAGGCGGGTAGTGACTGTGGTGGGGTGGGGACCACGACCAGTGCCGGAGCCGCCGCCGTGGACGGACGCCCACCCAGACCCTCCCCTAGACTATGTGCTGGTGCGCTCGGAGTTCGCACCTTAAGGGGGGGGTTATGTCACACCCTGGCCTTAGTATTCTTTGTTTTCTTAATTATTTTAGTTAGGTCAGGGTGTGACATGGGGAATGTATGTGTTTTTTGTAGTGTCTAGGGTGGTTGTAGGTTTAGGGGGTTTATTAGAGTAGTTGGGTTTATGTTTAGTATAGAAGTCTAGCTGTGTCTATGGTTGAGTGTAGGTATCTAGGAAAGTCTATGGTTGCCTGAATTGGGTCTCAATTAGAGACAGCTGGTTATTGTTGTCTCTGATTGGGAGCCATATTTAAGGCAACCATAGGCTTTAGCTGTTGGTGGGGAATTGTCTATGTCGAAGTGTTTTGTGTCAGCACTTATGTTTGTATAGCTTCACGGTCGTCTGTTCTGTTTGTTGTTTTGTTTTTTCCTTCTTTAAATAAAAAGAAGATGTACTTTCCACGCGCTGCGCCTTGGTCCTCTCTCAGTCCCTTTGACGATCGTGACAGGGAAATCGAGCTGTTAAGACACTGATGCCCTTTAAAACCACATACCTATGTGAGAGTAGATTCTCGGCCCTCACTAGCATGGAAACTAAATACAGGCACAGACTGTGTGTGGAAAATTATTTTAGACTGAGACTCTCTCCAATACAACCCAACATTGCAGAGGTATGTGCATTCTTTCAAGCACACCCTTCTCATTAACCTGTGATGAGTTATTCACAATTTTTGATGGACAAATAAGGTTTTATATGTAAGATGGTTAAATAAAGAGCAACATTATTGATTACTATTATATTATTATTTGTGCCCTGGTCCTATAAGAGCTCTTTGTCACTTCCCACGAGCTGTGATGTGACAAAAACTCACACTCATTGTTATATTTAATAAATGTATTGTATTGTGTGTGTGGCAGGCTTACAATGATGTGCGTTGACCATGGTTGTAGAGGGGGTACGCAGCTGGAGGTTGAATGTTTGAAGGGATACAGAACTATAAAAAGTTTGGGAACCAATGCTCTAATTAGCGCCCCACCAGTTGAGAATCAATGGTTTCATTTATTGTAACAATATCGATAATGTCAATATATTGTGTAGCCTAGTTTTGTGTTTGTTGTATAAAGAATTTGTGAAAAGGCATTCAATGAAACTTAAATCAAACTCTAATAATCAACTCATGGTTCTTTCAACAATGCATCTGGTTGAGATTAATTTACATAGGCCTACTTAGGCCTGTGTTAATGCAACAATATTCTATCATATCTAGAACTGAAGGAGGTTTCTTCAAGTGCAGTTGCAAAAACCATCAAGCGCTATGATGAAACTGGCTCTCACAAGGACTGCCACAGGAAATGAAGACCCAGAGTTACCTCTGCTGCAGAGGATAACTTCATTAGAGTTACCAGCCTCAGAAATCGACAATTAACTGCACCTCAGATTGCAGCCCAAATAAATGCTTCACGGGGTTCAAGTAACAGACACATCTCAACATCAACTGTTCAGAGGAGACTGCGTGAATCAGGCCTTCATGGTCGAATTGCTGCAAAGAAACCACTACTAGAGGACACCAATAATAAGAAGAGACTTGCTTGGGCCAAGAAACACGAGCAATGGACATTAGACTGGTGGAAATCTGTCCATTGTTCCAACCAACGTGTCATGGTGAGGCACAGAGTAGGTGAACGGGTGTGTGGTCTCTACCGTGAAGCATGGACGTGTGATGGTGTGTGGGTGCTTTGCTGGTGACACTGTCTGTGATTTATTTAGAATTCAAGGCACACTTAACCAGCATGGCAACCACAGCATTCTGCAGTGATACGCCATCCAAGCTGGTTTGCGCTTAATGGGACTATCATTTGTTTTTCAACAGGTCAATGACCCAACACACCTCCAGGCTGTGTAAGGGCTATTTGACCAAGAAGAAGAGTGATGGAGTGCTGCATCAGATGACCTGGCCTTCACAATCACCCGACCTCAACCCAATTGAGATGGTTTGGGATGAGTTGGACCGCAGAGTGAAGGAAAAGCAGCCAACCAAGTGCTCAGCATATGTGGGAGCTCCTTCTGTTGGAAAAGCATTCCAGGTGACTACCTCATAAAGCTGGTTGAGAGAATGCCAAGAATGTACAAAGCTGCCATCAAGGCAAAGGGTGGCTACTTTGAAGAATCTCAAATATAAAATATATTTTAATTTGTTTAACACCTTTTTGGTTACTACATGATTCCATATGTGTTATTTCATAGTTTTGATGTCATGAATAAACAAAAACCCTTGAATAAGTATGTGTGTCCAAACTTTTGACTGGTAGTGTAGGATGAGTTAACATGTTTTTTCTATTTGCACACACACACGCACGCACGCACGCACGCACGCACGCACGCACGCACACACGCACACACACACACACAGAGAAATCAGAACCAAAGACAGCAACATTATATTTAGCTTATGTTGATTGGACTAAATTGTGTCTGGCATCTTTTAGTTGTTACTGTATTAGACCAAGGTGACTTGTTTTGTGATAAGGTGTGGTTGAATTTATTCTGCAACTGTGTCTTCTTATTGTCTCGGCCTTAGGCCTATTGTTGAAGTCGGAAGTTTACATACACTCAGGTTGGAGTCATTAAAACTCGTTTTTCAACCACTCCACAAATTTCTTGTTAACAAACTATAGTTTTGGCAAGTCGGTTAGGACATCTATTTTGTGCATGACACAAGTCATTTTCCAACAATTGTTTACAGACAGATTATTTCACTTATAATTCACTGGATCACATTTCAAGAGGTTAACATACACTAAGTTGACTGTGCCTTTAAACAGCTTGGAAAATTCCAGAAAATGATGTTATGGCTTTAGAAGCTTCTGATAGGTTAATTGACATATTTTGAGTCAATTGGAGGTGTACCTGTGGATGTATTTCAAGGCCTAGCTTCAAACTCAGTGCCTCTTTGCTTGACATCATGGGGAAATCAAAAGAAATCAGCCAAGACCTCAGAAGAAAAAGTATAGACCTCCACAAGTCTGGTTCATCCTTGGGAGCAATTTCCAAATGCCTGAAGGTACCACGTTCATCTGTACAAACAATAGTACACAAGTATAAACACCATGGGACCACGCAGCTGTCATACTGCTAAGGAAGGAGACACGTTCTGTCTCCTAGAGATAAACGTACTTTGGTGCGAAAAGTGCAAATCAATCCCAAAACAACAGCAAAGGACCTTGTGAAGATGCTGGAGGAAACAGTTACCAAAGTATCTATATCCACAGTAAAATGAGTCCTATATCGACATAACCTGAAAGGCCGCTCAGCAAGGAAGAAGCCACTGCTCCAAAACCGCCATAAAAACTACGGTTTGCAACGGCACATGGGGACAAAGATCGTACTTTTTGGAGAAATGTCCTCTGGTCTGATGAAACACAAATAGAACAGTTTGGCCATAATGACCATTGTTATGTTTGGAGGAAAAAGGGGGGGCTTGCAAGCCCGAAGAACACCATCCCAACCGTGACGCACGGGGGTGCTTTGCTGCAGGAGGGACTGGTGCGCTTCACAAAATAGATGGCATCATGAGGCAGGAAAATGATGTGGATATATTGAAGCAACATCTCAAGACATCAGTCAAGAAGTAAAAGCTTGGTCGCAAATGGGTCTTCCAAATGGACAATGACTCCAAGCATTCTTCCAAAGTTGTGGCAAAATGGCTTAAGGACAACACAGTCAAGGTATTGGAGTGGCCATCACAAAGACCTGACCTCAATCCTATAGAAAACTTGTGGGCAGAACTGAAAAAGCGTGTGCGAGCAAGGAGGCCTACAAACCTGACTCAGTTACACTAGCTCTGTCAGGAGGAATGGGTCAAAATTCACCCAACGTTTTGCGGGAAGCTTGTGGAAGGCTACCCAAAACGTTTGACCCAAGTTAAACAATTTAAAGGCAATACTACCAAATACGAATTGAGTGTATGTAAACTTCTGACCTACTGGGAATGTGATGAAAGAAATAAAAGCTGAAATAAATCATTCTCTCTACTATTATTCTGACATTTCACATTCTTAAAATAAAGTGGTGATCCTAACTGACCAAAGACAGGGAATTTTTAATAGGATTAAATGTCAGGAATTGTGAAAAACTGAGTTTATATGTATTTGGCTAAGGTGTATGTAAATTTCCGACTTCAACTGTACATACAGTTTCACGGTGACAAGGCATATGAACTAACAGGTTATAGAAGAAACAACGTAATTATCAAAACACATAGGTTGTAATATGCATTTTTTTTCCCTGGCTTGGTTTTCCAAGTGATTTTACAAAAGGTGTGTACCAATTTAGCCTTTTGTTTTTTGAAAACCATACCGCTTCCAAAACCATACCGCAAGAGATGCATGTTAAGGGGAATTTTACCCTGGGGGAATCTGGGCTTATTTTCATCATGTCTAAGGCATTTCAAGGGCAGTGAGATGTGTTTCACACATAATTTTGTTTTTGAACGTTTAGATATGGTTGTCCTTGTTCGATAGAGCCATTCTTCTTTCAGCGATGTTCCTCCCCCAAGGCAGGCTTTTTTGAAAAGGAGGCAGACACTAACAACTAAATCGTTTAGGCAAAACTGAAAGTACTGACCAGAAGCAATGGCTTCAAGTGTTTCCTCTCATCAGCACGAATTTGGCGATGGATAATTTTTTGATGTTCTATTAGATACATGATGACATTCAGCCATACTTGTTTTAATCGGAATATACCGAAGAGGATTTGAAACAAAGAGTTGGATTTAGCTAACATTAGAAGCACACAGCCGATGCCAGCACCAACAGGGCAGATGACAAATACGTTGCCTAGTTGAGTCAGTTATTTTTCCTGCAAGCCACCTAATTTTCGTTTATCTACTGAAACCCATATTGTGTATTGATGGCTAAGGTAAAAAGAGAAGAGGGGTAGACTAAATTGATTGCATGGTCTGGAAGGTACTCTGTGGTCCCCAGGCTACCTTTAACTACCTGTAACCCCATAACAAAAACCATGCAAACACTAACCAATTCATGTTTATGCCAAGCTTAGTGTAAATTGAGCTATCTTGTAAATATTTTTGACAATTTACCTTCATCTTGTGCAGAGCTAGGGGCTGGAAGCACATGTTGGTACCATCTACAACAAAATACACAACAATATACAATTTAAACACCCCACTAATTGTATTGATCTCTATTAGACTGGCTAGCTTAGCACACCTAACATGGACATTTCAATATTTTCAGCTTGCTGTTAGCTAACTAGCATCACTAATCGGCAGCAAGATTGCTAGCCAGCTGAGACTGGCTGAGAACCAACTAACCAACCATAGTCGATTTATACACACTCATCATTGCTAGCAACACACAAACAGAGAGTGAGTTAGCTGTACTCAACAATTCTATTTTTACTAACGGACTGTTTTCCAGACAAGGCGGGTGGAATAGGTGGCTACCAGATTGAGCTGCTCTTCTTTGCTAACATTAGCTAGCTTACAATAACTAATGTCAGTCAAAGATGGAATGGACAAATATGTTGACTCTGCTGCTGAAGGCTGCTAGCTACCAGTCTAGCTGTGACTACTATGGCATAGGTGAAATTGATTGACAGTGTGTAAATAAAAAAAGAATGCTATATGATTTAGCTGATGGCTTTCAGAGTTCAAGACAGGACTGTAACGTTAGCTAGCTAGCTAACTTACCTAGTAGCTAGTCCAGCATGCTACCTAATGTTAGGTTACCTGTAATCAAGAATCTTCTGTTTTGTTGTGAAGGGGGAAAAAATTATGGTATCAGATCCCTTCTTGTCTAAATGGATTCCCCATCACATTAGTTCAGCCTGTAAATCACTCTGATAATCTTTGGTCACCGTAAGGCGCATCATTCTTGATAGCCGCAAGCCATTGGAAGCATTGGGGTAAATCTCTGGTAGGTAACACTGCCCTTTCCCCCCTGGACAAAAGGAACACCTATGTGAGAATGCTATTCATTGACTACAGCTCAGCATTGAACACCATAGTGCCCTCAAAGCTCATCACTAAGCTAAGTACCTTGGGACTAAACACCTCCCTCTGCAACTGGATCCTGGACTTACTGACGGGCCGCCCCACAGGTGGTAAGGGTTGGGAACAACACATCCGCCACGCTGATCCTCAACACTGGGGACCTCAGAGGTGTGTACTCATTCCCCTCCTGTACTCCCTGTTCACTCATGACTGCATGGCCAGGCACAACTCCAACACCATCATCAAGTTTGCCGATGACACAACAGTGGTAGGCCTAATCACTGACAACGATGAGACGGCCTATAGGGAGGAGGTCAGAGACCTGGTCATGTGGTGCCAGGACAACAACCTCTCCCTCAACGTGATCAAGACAAAAGAGATGATTGTGGACTACAGGAAAAGGAGGACCGAGCACGCCCCCATTCTCATTGACGGGGCTGTAGTGGAACAGGTTGAGAGCTTCAAGTTCCTTGGTGTCCACATCACCAACAAACTATCATGGTCCAAACACACGAAGACAGTCGTGAAGAGGCACGACAAAGCCTACTCCCCCTCAGGAGACTGAAAAGATTTGGCATGGGTCCTCAGATCCTCAAAAGGTTCTACAGCTGCACTATCAAGAGCATCCTGACTGGTTGCATCACTGCCTGGTATGGCAACTGCTCGGCCTCCGACCGCAAGGCACTACAGAGGGTAGTGCGTACATCCCAGTACATCAGTGGGGCCAAGCTTTCTGCCACCCAGGACCTCTATATCAGGCGGTGTCAGAGGAAGGCCCTAAAAATTGTCAAAGACTCCAGACACCCTAGTCATAGACTGTTCTCTCTGCTACCGCACAGCAAGGGGTACCGGAGTGCCAAGTCGAGGTCCAAAGCGCTTCTAAACAGCTTCTACCCCCAAGCCATAATACTCCTGAACAGCTAATCAAAGGGCTACCCAGACCCCTCTTTTACGCTGCTGCTACTCTCTGTTTATAATCTATGCATAGTCACTTTAACTCTACCTACATGTACATATTACCTCAATTACCTCAACTAACCGGTGCCCCCGCACATTGACTTTGTACCGGTACCCCCTGTATATAGCCTTGTTTGTTATTTTACTGCTGCTGTCTAATTATTTGTTATTTTCAATTTTTTACTTAACACTTTTTTATTTTCTTAACTTCTTAAAGCATTGTTGGTTAAGGGCTTGTAAGTAAGCACTTCCCTGGTTCACCAACTACTTCGCAGATAGAGTTCAGTGTAAAATCGGAGGGCCTGTTGTCCGGACCTCTGGCAGTTTCTATGGGGATTTCAGGTTTCAATTCTCTTGCCGACTCTTTTCTCTGTATATATCAATGATGTCGCTCTTGCTGCGGGTGATTCCCTGATCCACCTCTACGCAGACGACACCATTCTGTGGCCCTTTGGTCACTGTGTTAACTAACCTCCAAACGAGCTTCAATGCCATACAACACTCCGTCTGTGGCTTCCAACTGCTCTTAAACGCTAGAAAAACCAAATGCATGCTTTTCAACCGTTCGCTGCCCGCACCCGCCCGCCCGACTAGCATCACTACTCTGGACGGTTCTGACCTAGAATACGTGGACAACTACAAATACCTAGGTGTCTGGCTAGACTGTAAACTCTCCTTCCAGACTCATATCAAACATCTCCAATCCAAAATCAAATCTAGAATCGGCTTTCTATTTCGCAAACAAAGCCTCCTTCACTCACGCCGCCAAACTTACCCTCGTAAAACTGTCATCTACAAAATAGCTTCCAATACTCTACTCAGCAAATTGGATGCAGTCTATCACAGTGCCATCCGTTTTGTTACCAAAGCGCCTTATACCACCCACCACTGCAACCTGTATGCTCTAGTCGGCTGGCCCTCGCTACATATTTGTCGCCAGACCCACTGGCTCCAGGTCATCTATAAGTCTATGCTAGGTAAAGCTCCGCCTTTTCTCAGCTCACTGGTCACGATAACAACACCCACCCATAGCACGCGCTCCAGCAGGTATATCTCACTGGTCATCCCCAAAGCCAACACCTCCTTTGGCCGCCTTTCCTTCCAGTTCTCTGCTGCCAGTGACTGGAACGAATTGCAAAAATTGCTGAAGCTGGAGACTTACTCACTAACTTTAAACATCAGCTATCTGATGGCTGCAGCTGTACATAGTCGATCTGTAAATAGCCCACCCAATCTACCTACCTCATCCCCATATTGTTTTTATTTACTTTGCTGCTCTTTTGCACACCAGTATCACTACTTACACACCATCATCTGCTCATCATCATCTGCTCATCTATCACTCCAGTGTTAATCTGCTAAATTGTAATTACTTTGTTACTCTGGTCTATTTATTGCCTTAACTCCTCATGCCATTTGCACACACTGTATATAGACTTTATTTTTTTCTATTGTGTTATTGACTGTACGCTTCTTTATTCCATTTGTAACTCTGTGTTGTTGTTTCTGTCGCACTGCTTTGCTTTATCTTGGCCAGGTCGCAGTTGTAAATGAGAACGTGTTCTCAACTAGCTTACCTGGTTAAACAAAGGTGAAATAAAAAGTATATTTGACTAAAATACAGAAGAATACAGTATATACATATGAAATTAGTAAAACAGTATGTAAACATTATTAAAGTGACCCATGTTCTATTATTAAAGTGACAAGTGATTCCATGTCTATGTAAATAGGGCAGGAGCCTCTAAGGTGCAGGGTGGTAGCTGGCTAGTGACAGTGACTAAGTTCAGGGCAGGGTACTGGGTTGAAGCCGGCTAGTGATGGCTATTTAACAGTCTGATGGCCTTGCGATAGAAGCTGTTTTTCAGTCTCTCGGTCCCAGCTTTGATGCACCTGTACTGACCTTGTCTTCTGGATGATAGCAAGGTAAACAGGCCGTGGCTTGGGTGGTTGATGTCCTTGATGATCTTTTTGGCCTTCCTGTGATATCAGGTGCTGTAGGTGTCCTGGAGGGCAGGCAGTGTGCCCCTGGTGATGCATTGGGCAGACCGCAACACCCTCTGGAGAGCCCTTTCGATTGCGGGCGGTTCAGTTGCCGTACCAGGCGGTGATACAGCCCGACAGGATGCTCTCAATCGTGCATCTGTTATAGTTTGAGGGTCTTAGGGACCAAGCCAAATTTCTTCAGCCTTCACCACACTGTTTGTGTAGGTGGACCATTTCAGATTGTCAGTGATGTATACGCCGAGGAACTTGAAGCTTTTCAGCTTCTCCACTGCGGTCCCATCAATGTGGAAGGGGGCGTGCGCCCTCTGCTGTCTCCTGAAGTCCACGATCAGCTCCTTAATTTTGTTGACGTTGAGGGAGAGGTTGTTTTCCTGGCACTACTCCGCCAGGGCCCTCCCCTCCTCCCTGTAGGCTGTCTCGTCATCGTTGGTAATCAGGCTGTTGTGTCGTCTGCAAACTTGATGATTGAGTTCGAGGCGTGCGTGGCCACACAGTCATGGGTCAACAGGGAGTATAGGAGGGGCTGAGCATGCATTCTTGTGGGGCCCCTGTGTTGAGGATCAGCGTAGTGGAGGTGTTGTTTCCTACCTTCACCACCTGGGGGCAGCCCGTCAGGAAGTCCGGGACCCAGTTGCACAGGGCGGGGTTCAGTGCTAGGGCCCCGATCTTAATGATGAGCTTGGAGAGTACTATGGTGTTGAAGGCTGAGCAATAGTCAATGAACAGAATTCTTACATAGGTATTCCTCTTGTCCAGATGGGATAGGGCAGTGTGCAGTGCAATGGCGATTGCATCATCTGTGGATCTATTGGGGCGGTATGCAAAATGCAAGTCGGTATAGGGTGTTAGGTAAGGTGGAGGTGACATGATCCTTAACTAATCTCTCAAAGCACTTCATGATGACAGAAGTGAGTGCTACGGGGCGATAGTCATTTAGTTCAGTTACCTTTCTTGGGGACAGGAACAATGGTGGACATCTTGAAGCAAGAGGTGACAGCAGACTGGCATAGGGAGAGATTGAATATATCCGTAAACAATCCAGCCAGCTGGCCTGCGCATGCTCTGAGGACGTGGCTATGGATGCCGTCAGGGCCGGAAGCATTGCAAGGGTTAATGCACTTAAATGTCTTACTCAAGTCGGCCATGGAGCACGAGAGCCCACAGTCCTCGGGAGCGGGCCGCGTCGGTGGCACTGTGTTATCCTCAAACCTGGCGAGGAAGGTGTTTAGCTTGTCCGGGAGCAAGACGTCGGTGTCCGTGACGTGGCTGGTTTTCCCTTTGTAATCTGTGATTGTCTGAAGTCCCTGCCACATGCGTCTCGTGTCTGAGCCGTTGAATTGCGACTCCACTTTGTCTCTGTACTGACATTTTCCCTGTTTGATTGCCTTACGGAGGGCATAACTGCACTGTTTGTATTCAACCATATTCCCAGTCACCTTGCAGTGGTTCGCGCTTTCAGTTTTGCGCGAATGCTGCCATCTGTCCACGGTTTTAAAATGTATTAACTCAATAACTATTCAACCCCTTTGTTATGGCAAGCCTAAATAAGTTCAGCAGTAAATATTTGCTTAACATGTCACATGAGTTGCGTGGACTCACTCTGTGTGCGATAATAGTGTTTAACATGATTTTTGAATGACTACCTCATCTCTGTACCCCTACACATACAATTATCTGTAAGGTCCTTCAGTCAAGCAGTGAATTTCAAACAAAGATTCAACCACAAACACTAAGGAGGTTTTCCAAAGTCTCCCAAAGAAGGGCACGTATTGGTAGATGCGTAGAAATAAATTACACTTTGAATGTTGTATCAATACACCCAGTCACTACAAATTTACAGGCGTCCTTCCTAACTCAGTTGCTGGAGAGGAAGGAAATCGCTCAGTGATTTCACCATGATGTCAATGGTAATTTTAATACAGTTAACAGAGTTTAATGGTTGTAATAGGAGAAAACTGAGGATGGCTCAACAACATTGTACTTACTCTACAATACTAACCTAACCGGCAGGTAGCGTAGTAGGTTAGAGTCTTGGGCCAGTAACCGAAATGAATCGAATCCCCGAGCTGACAAGGTAAAGATCTGTTGTTCCGCTGGCGCTGAAGACGTGGATGTCGATTATGGCAGCCCCTTGCACCTCTCTGATTCAGAGGGGTTGGGTTAAATGTGGAAGACACATTTCAGTTGAATGCATTCACTAGGTATCCCCCTGTCACATAAATGACAGAGTGAAAAGGAAATACTGTGGGAAAGCAATTCACTTTTTGTCCTGAATACAAAGTGTTGTATTGTATTTGCCCCAAACATAACAAATTACTGAGTACAACGCTCCATATTTTCAAGCATAGTGGTTGCTGCATCATGTTATGGGTATGCTTGTAATCGTTAAGGACTGTGGAGTTTTTCAAGATAAAAAAATAAACCGATTGAAGCTAAGCACAGGCAAAATCATAGAAGAAAAACACTACACACTGGGAGCATGACAATAACCTAAAACCCAAGGCCAAATCTACACTGGTGCTGCTTACCAAGAAGACTGAATGTTCTTGAGTGGCCGAGTTACAGTTTTGACTTAAATATATTTGGAAATCAATGGAAAGACCTTAAAATGGTTGTCTAGCAAAGATCAACAACCAATTTGATGGAGCTTGAAGAATTTTGAAGAGAATAATGGATAAAATGTTGTACAATCCAGGTGTGGACAGCTCTTAGAGACTTACCTAGAAAGACTCACAGCTGTAATCACTGCGAAATGTGCTTCTACAAAGTATTGTCTCAGGGGTGTGAATACTTAGGTAAATGAGATATTTCTGTAGGAAATTTCAATATATTTGCAAACATTTCTAAAATGTTGTATTGTTGGAAGATGGGTGAGAAAAAATAAAATAATTTGATCCATTTTCAATTCAAACAACAAAATGTGGAAGAAGTCAAGGGGTATGAATACTGTACTGTATATGTGGCCTACTTGATTAGTTGTGGCTCAGGGAAACGATTGCTGGTTGCTGATGTCTGTCTGAAAGGTAACGCTCTAAATGTCACCAGTGGGAGAAGCATCAGATAGCAGACGAAAGCCATTTGAACTGCAAATATTGATTGAAAGATTGGCCTGAATTTGTAACTCATTACCTATAGGTGTATCTGCCCAAGAATGACAAATATAATCATTTGACACTTAACCTCTACAAACATGAACTCAAGTCAACTGTTTTATATGTTTTGTATGCGGGTGTTTTTATTTGTCTTCATAAAATGTGTGCACCTCAGTTAGTTTTGTCAGTGATTTTGTGCACATTATTCTCCTTGTAAATGTCACGCCCTAGTGATATTTCATGTTATGTTACCTAGGAATATGTCATTATCAACATCAAATAATGAACTAACATGTTGCAGTGAGTCAGAAAGTCTTATGTTGGCTCCTCATGCCGACAGAGCACCCTCTAACTAATTGTTATCTGTGGTAGGTGAAGAAGATAGCAGCAGAGTTCTATGACTCCCTACCACAGCACACTTCCTGGACCCGGGTGTTGTCGGACTTTGTCCTTGATGGCAGCTTAAGTCCATACGCCAGGATCAAGCGGGAATATGAGCTTGTCAAACAGGAGTGAGTAGGTGCCACAAAAACACCTCAACATCCAGTGCTACTGATTGTAATACTGAAACATTTGTTTCAGACAGGTCAAAGGAGCTCAACTCTGGTTTGAGAAGCACAAACCGAGTGATAGACTGTCCACCACTAAAATCCATGGGCACAAGAACAAGTCAGAACCATTCAACTCTGATTGGCTGATGACTTGTTCAAATGGGTCACCAATAATTTTAGAATAAAGGGACAAGCAATAGCTAATCAACTGGCTCTACCAGTTAGATAGGAAGATAAAATAACAACTAAGACCCTAGCTATATACATTCAATACAAAGGATAACAAGCTATTTCAATCTGTTGTATTTATGTTTATTCACCATGAGCGTGCAGTACAGTGCAGAAATGAGCATTGAAACTTACCTTGCAGTAAGAGGAGCTTTCTTCAGTGAAACTCTGTTTGCCGCTCCCCACAGAACATTTTTTTTCATTCAAGAGAAATATGAAATATTGCTAACAATGTTCAACAGAGGTTGAATTTAGCAATTTAATTCGATTTAAAATTTTTTAAGGTGAGATGATTCTGTGTGTGCATATACATGTGTAATGCCAGAACTATGTAACTGATATTTCTTTACGAGAACTAACTGTTTTCATAATAAAATCACATAACTTCTATATCAGTCAGGTTCTGTATTGCCTACACTGTAAGTACTAGTTGTACATTCAGGGCTCTATTCAATCAGATCCGCTTTAGCCCGACATTCGCATAGCGATTGCTTTGGCGGTGTTCGAGGTGGAACTGCGTTAGAGCTGTCAAATCCACAAGCGGCTCCGAGCATTATTCCTCAAGCAGACATTGCCATTGGCTACATGGAGTTGCATTAAGATAAATTCCAGGCAGCCTTGTTTAGATGTTCGAACACTGGAATGTGAGACGTAATCTACACCTCGATTAGGTTTATAGAATTTCTCAATATTTCATTTAATTTTGCATCATTATTTCTATATAGCCTACACTTTCTCGTTCTGAACTTCTAGCATGAGTGTGGCTTTGTGACACTGATCAACAGCAGCTGCTTACCGATTTGTCAGCTCCAACGCAGTTCCACCTCCGACACTGCCAAAACATCAGCAATGCGTGTGTCGGCTCTCGCCGGTTAACGCTTGATTTGATTGATTCTAGGCCTCATTGTCTTTTTCTATGTCATAACGATTTATAAATAAAACACACCACTCTATACTGTAGACAGGTCTATTGTTTTGTTTAAATTAATTTACTTTCAGTTTTGAAATTTTATTCAGAACTTAGTCAAAGTTAATATAATGTCACAACCGCTATTCAATCAAATATTTTCCTGAAATAAGCATTTTCCTATCATCACAAATCATTTTTGCACTGATGTATGTAATTCTTTTCATTTTGCAAGAGCAACTGGCTCTATTTTCACATATCAAATTCAAGTTCAACTTTAAATAGCAAGGAGGACATTCACAAAAACAAACCACCATTGTAAACATACCACTTTTTTTTTTAAACCCAATTCATTTTTTTTTTAATAAAGATCAGATTCATGCATGGTTAAAACACAGGAACAAATCATATACACATACTGTATAGTTACTTTGGGTTTTGTAGGGATAGCCTATGGATAATTTGATCTATATTGGGAAAACTTAGATGGTGAATTTACAGTTTTGGATACTTTTTTTGTGTGAATGATCCCCAAATGAAAACCTTTAGCAACGGACAACAAAAACGAGTGTTTCTTATTGGACATGTCCAGGTAGTCCCTCCCTGGTTCAGTCAGTTGTCTTCTGTTTGGTGCCTAATGAACACTGCCCTGTTACTGGTGAATAGATAAAAAGCTTTTTAAAAACTGCTGAGGTCAGGTGACTAAAGCACAGTATGTGCCATATGTGCTCGTCAAACACCCAAGGATAAAGTAAATCATATAAAATATAAAAGGCTGATGTAAATGGTGTGCAAGTTTCCTCCAGGACCTGCCAATGTAGAACAACAGTTTTGTCTGTCTCTATATATAATATTACAAATAATAAAATAATCACTGTTTTTTAAAATAATAAAACAGTACAAACGTAGGAAACAAAAATATTTTCTTTTGTAAGACTTAGAACAGAGCAGAAAACTGCAAACTGAACCGAGTCTGTAAATGCACGGAGAGGAAAAAACGGAAAACGGTACAAGCGTCCGTCCATCCTTCCGTCCGTACATCCTTTGTTCATTTAACCATTATTCTATCTCGCTCATTCTCACTTTTTTTTCATCCCTCTGTTCTGCACAGCAGACTCAATGTTGGCTCAACCTTTCTGCAGCGTCACAGCAATGTTTCATAGCATCACAGAAACGTTGAGAACATTTCTTCCCGAGCACATCTTATCCTTCATACTTCCAGCACGTCCCACTGTCCAGATATTATGATGTATGGATTCGACCAATTTCTTGTCTAATGGCTGAAAGAGAACACAAAATTGAGAAAATCACGTGTGCGTGTGTGTGCGCGTGTTCTGTAGAGAATGGGTACTGGAGGACAGCATTATCACTGAACCATCTATTTCAAAAGGAATGGGGTTTACTATGAAGAAGTAAATAGGTGAACTGTATGCCTAGCATCATCTTAGGAAATAATTAATTAGGCAACCTTTGTTCGCCGTAATGGCAAAACTGAATTGGACTACAGAAAGTGTATAGAACATGAACAGGAAGGACCTTAGTCAGTTTGCAGGTAAATCGCTCACTGATGGTGGCAAGCCTGTTCAATAACAACAACATGCATAAACACTCTGTATCACCTACCATTAATGATCTCATCTTTCACCTTCTGCAATTCACGTACAACTTCCTCCAAGATTTCCTGTGGGGATAAAAGTTGACACAGTTGACATTTTCTGCTACTTTCACAATACTTTTATTCCATTAACGATTGAAGAATGCCATACTGATCCGTCCAGTATGTATTACAGTTTTGAAATGAGATTTCTACCTGCTTCATCCTGTCAAAGTCTATGTCTCCTTCACTAGTGCTGCCCACTGGTCGCACCCTGCAAAACAACAACAACCACAGGAATGATTGGAAATGATCGATAAATATTTCATGGTAAATTAAAACCTATACAGTACATTAAAGCAGACATTTTCTACAGCTAATGACAAGTGACAAGCAACATTCATCCTTGATTGTTAGATGATTATTAGATTATTAGATGAAGGTACAGTATCTTATATTGATATAGCATGGTGGTGTTAGCAATGTAAGGCAGCAATCCATTCACTGTTTATTAAGGCGATAAAGCCAAATTGGCGGGCCATGTACAGTACCAGTCAAAAGTTTGGACACACCTACTCATTCAAGGGTTTTAATTTTCTACATTGTAGAAAAATAGTGAAGACATCAAAACTATGTAATAACACATATGGAATTATGTGGTAACCAAAAAAGTAGCCACCCTTTCAAAGTAGCCACCCTTTGCCTTGATGACAGCTTTGCACACTCTTGGCATTCTCTCAGCCAGCTTCATGAGGTAGTCACCTGGAATGCATTTCAATTAACTGGTGTGCCTTGTTAAAAGTTAAGTAGTGTAATTTCTTTCCTTCTTAATGCGTTTGAGCCAATCAGTTGTGTTGTGACAAGGTAGGGGTGCTATACAGAAGATAGCCCTATTTGGTAAAATACCAAGTCCTTATTATGGCAAGAACAGCTCAAATAAGCAAAAGAGAAACGACAGTCCATCATTACTTTAAGACATGAAGGTCAGTCAATATGGAACATTTCAAGAACTTTGAAAGCAGTCGCAAAAACCATCATGCGCTATGATGAAACTGGCTCTCATGAGGACCGCCACAGGAAAGGAAGACCCAGAGTTACCTCTGCTGCAGGGTATAAGTTCATTAGAGTTACCAGCCTCAGCAATTGCAGCCCAAAAAAATGCTTCATAGAGTTCAAGTAACAGACATCTCAACATCAACTGTTCAGAGGAGACTGCGTGAATCAGGCCTTCATGGTCGAATTGATGCAAAGAAACCACTACTAAAAGATACCTATAAGAAGAAGAGACTTGCTTGGGCCAAGAAACACGAGCAATGGACATTAGACTGGTGGAAATCAGTCCTTTGGTCTGATGAGTCCAAATTTGAGATTTTTGGTTCCACCCGCCGTGTCTTTGTGAGACGCTGAGTAGGTGAACAGATGATGTCCGCATGTGTGGTTCCCACCGTGAAGCATGGAGGGAGGTGTGACGGTGCTTTGCTGGTGACACTGTCAGTGATTTATTTAGAATTCAAAGCACACTGAACCAGCATGGCTACCATAGCATTCTGCAGCCATACGCCATCCCATCTGGTTTGCGCTTAGTGGGACTATAATTTAGTGGGACTATAATACAACTTTTGAATAGTACTGTATATTATCATCACAAGCTTCCTCAATGCATTAAGCAAACACTCCCATGGTTCTTGTTTCCCATTGAAAATACTGAGAATATATTTCCGTGTCTAGGGTTTACCGAGAATGGTGCGACAAACAAAAAAATCCAGTCAGTGGCAGTCCTGTGGGTGAAAACAGCTTGTTGATGGGAGGTCGAAGGAGAAAGGCAAGAATCGTGCAAGCTAATAGGCGGGCCACAAATGGCAAATAACGGCACAGTGCAACAGTGGTGTGCAGAACAGCATCTCGGAACGCACAACTCGTCGGTCCTTGTCATGGTGGGGCTATTGCAGCAGACAACCACACCGGGTTCCACTCCTTTCAGCTAAAAATAAGAAGCTGCTGCTCCAGTGGGCATCAACACTTGACAATTGAGGAGTGGAAAAACTTAGCCTGTTACCACGAATCCTGGTTCTTGTTGCATCATGCTGATGGATTTCGTGTAAGAAGCATGAGTCCATGGCCCCATCCTGCCTGGTGTCAACGGTACAGGCTGGTGGCGGTGGTGTAATGGCCTGGGGAATATTTTCCTGGCAAACGTAAGGTCCCTTGATACCAATTGAGCAACGTTTCCATGTCCCAAATAATTCAGGCTGTTCTGGAGGCAAAGGGGGGTCTGACCAAATAAACTGGCTACTAAGTGCATATTTCCTCATCTAAGAGAACATAATGCTATGTAATATGAACCTCTCAATAACTCCCCATATTTACCTAAAGTTAAAGCCTGGTACCAGATCTGTTTTACTGTATAGCCAACAACTACCATAGATGAGCAAATCCACACTTATCAGTAAAATCCCACATAAAAAATAATAATTATACATTTAATTCGTATTCGTATTCCTTTTCATTACAGTGTAATCTACAACACTAAATAGGCAAAATAATAAAGTAACAATATAACATCAAATACCATATGCAGTGCCTAGAGAAAGTCTATGCAAGTCTTCACATTTTTCTGCCTTAAAATTAAATCTAAAAAGGGATTCAATATAATTGTTCCCCCTTACAGATCTACACAACCTACTCCACATTTTCAAAGTAAAAGAAAGTTATAGAACAACAAATTTATGAACAAATTAAAAATATAAGATGTCTTGATTGCATATGTCTTCACACTCCAGAGTTAATACTAGGTGGAAACATCTCTGGCAGCCATTGCAGCTGTGAATCATTTTCAATAAGATTCTACCAACTTTGCACAACTCTTAGGGCAAAATACACTTAGTGTACAAAGTATTATGAAAACCTGCTCTTTCCATGACATACAGTACAATGACCAGGTGAATCCAGGTGAAAGCTATGATCCCTTATTGATGTCACTTGTTATATCCACTTTAATCAGTGTAGATGAAGGGGAGGAGAGCGGTTAAAGAAGGATTTTTAAGCCTTGAGACAATTGAGACATGGATTGTGTATGTGTGTCATTAAGAGGGTGAATGGGCTAGAAAAAAAGATTTGAACAGTGTATGGTAGTAGGTGCCAGGCGCACTGGTTTGTGTCAAGAACTGCAACGCTGCTGAGTTTTTCACGCTCAACAGTTTCCCATGTGTATTGTCATGACGTGGCCCTTTCTGGGTATAGATCGTGGCTTCCCCCTCTCTCACTATCTCCTACACCCAGGTTCTGTTATCTCAGGTTGTAAATTCCTGGCAGACTCTCTCCCCCTGGCCATGCAGTATGGAGAGAGAGTTTCACAGTAGAACAAAGGAACTCCCGCCAAATTCTACATTCCAGAATTTGAGAATTTAACAATATCCATATTTTGGAGAATGTGTAAACGGTCGGTGGAGAAGCCAGCTACGACCCGGTCCGTTTTGTTTCATGTTTGTGACCTCATGAAAGATAATACAGCCACATTACCCTAACTCTGTTTATACAGGTTCCTCAGTTATGAGGCTTGCATCTAATTATTGTATATAATGAATGAGTAAAGATTAAACTATTTGTGAAATTATGTAATGTGATGTTAAACCTTTAATGTGAGATAATTGTATTCCCTTTAAAGTTTAACTAAGTCATCGGCCCGCCCCTGTGAGCACAGACATGATCTGGCATCATGGAACCGCCTTTCCTATTGTTATGAATAAAAGCTCCTCCTAAGAAAATCCTCTTCAGACTGAGAAAACCCACAGCGTGAGCTGTGATTGCAAATAGTTTAGACCACGCATACCTCGGTGTAAGCTGAGGTGGCACAGGTTTGAGTACCAAAGCAAAAAAATTATACCACGTGGAGCATTGGCTGGAAATGGTTCAACTCTGAGACTATCGATCCCTACAGAATAAGAGCAATTCTTAGATACTAATTAATAGTCTGCAGCTAGAAATTATGTAAACCTGGGATGAGAATACCGACAATCGCCGAAACATGTATCTATGAGAACATTTCTGAATGGTACTCTGAAGTATCCATTCTAACAACAAAAGACTTTGATCTTCAGGGAAACAGAAGAGAGAGAGAGACTCGGATGAACTGACTCTCCAGCAGACGATTCCAACAGAGAAGATCACAACGACACATGGGCGTAAATATATATTTATAGCAATTATTCCCAAAATGAGTGAGCATTCATGTGCAAAGGATTAGCATTTCAATTAATATAATTATCAACTGTGTCAACTTTTGTCTTTCCCGCTCTTTCTCAGTCCACACCCACTTCTCTTTATCCACCAAGCCACTTTGTCCACCAAGTTCCCCGGGCGCCGAAGACGTGGATGTCGATTATGGCAGCCCCCTGGCACCTCTCTGATTCAGAGGGGTTGGGTTAAATGCAGAAGACACATTTCAGTTGTACAACCTACTAGGTATCCCCCATTATTGTTTGCCACATTTCAATAATACATTATTCGATTTTTCCATTGTGTTAATAATGGGCGGATTGATTGATTTCCACGTTTTTTTATTTAAAAAAATTCAAGATGAGAAGACAATTGTCCAGCCCATTGGGTATCTAACTACACCCCCATATGCCATGTCTTGAAATATGCAGACGGACAGAATTAAAACTAAGTTTACATTGTAATACTTCGGACAGCCAACTTTCTAGCTCCGTTCATAACTTTTAGACTTTCCCAGAAAGCATGGATTATTGAATCATTGTTCATTTTACCCTTAAGACATGACTCTGCCGTTGTGCTGTAGAATTTGTGAATTTTGTCACTTGTATAAAAAATTATATACATTAGTTTATACGGGATTTAGTATACATTTTTGTTAACTGTAATTTCGTTAGATATGCTCCAACATTCACTCCGTCTTGTGCCAACATCAGTTATTTTTAAGGCTTGGTTACAATAGTTCATATTTTTTTTCTAAGTGATTGTCAGTTGGATATGCTTTGCTGTCTGCATGGTATTCTATATCTTACCTATCATATGAACATCATTTTCTGACTCAAAAAATATTTTCTCAAGGTTGCTCTGATGTCAAAAAGATTTCAAAATGAAATTTTGTCATATGTAACTTTCAAGTTGCATATACTGTATTTGAAAATATCTACATTGGTTAGTCCAGAATTGCTTTTTAATTCTGTCATGGAAATACATTTATTTCCTGTTACCATGTCATTTACGGTTTATATACCTTTAGTTTTCCATGTGGACCAATGTATCAGTGAATTCTGAAAAGCTACCCAATGATTGTTCCATAGGGTTGTGTTTTTAAGGAACGATATTGGTTCTTGTAGAAATAAATACAATTTTCTTCCATATTGTTACAGTGTTCTTAACTATGAAGTTGCTAATGTTCTTAGCTTTATCCTTTGAAAATAGACTCGTAAAAAAATATGAGGATGAGCATGCGCATCTTCAATATTTACCCATTGTTCCTCTTTAGTGCATTTAACTAGTGAATTGATACAATTCCAAGTCTGGAAAGTTAAAACAACCCTCAGACTTTATTGCCTATATAAAAGTCTTATGACAGAGTATACTTTTTTAAAGAATATTTTCGGTTGGGTAATTGGTATTACCGAAAATAGATATGGAAACTTTAGGAGCCATGCTCTGCTGAAGAGGTTTATTCTACATGTAAGATTAATGGGAAGATCATTCCATTTGATTAGATCTGCTTTGATATTATTCAGTAATGGAATAAAGTTCTTTATATATTTGTTGTTACTTATTAAGCATCCTAAGTATTTGTTGTGTTCCACTTAAAAGGATTGCTGTAGCTCATGAGTTATTTTTTATTTTTCCTATTGCCATTATTTAGTTTTTTTCCCACATTAATTTTATATCCTGAGATTTTAGAGTATTCTGAAAATATTTTTAGCAAAGAGAGCATTGAGTGTAGGTCAGGTATATCTGGAGATTGTCTGCAAATAAGTTTAGTTTATATTTATGTTTACCAATACTGATGATACCTGTTACGTTTGGGACCTGTCTAATTCTTTCTGCAAGCGGTTCAATTGCCAGTGTAAACAGGAGTGGGGAGAGGGGACATCCCTGTCTTGTGCCCCTTTCTAAAGCAATTACATCAGATAATGTATTATTTGTGTATATTTTTGCTTTAGGACATTTCTATAATGTTATTATTGCATTTCATATTTCAGCTTGAAAGTTGAAAGCTTCCAAAGATTGAAAAGAAAAGGCCATTCAAGACGATCGAAATCCTTTTCAGCATCAACAGCCATTATTGATACATCTATATCTTGTTTTTGTTGCACATTGTTTTAAAACTGGAACACGTCCTTGTATTTGTTTGTAAGTGTCTATTTTTAATAATCCCTGTTTGATTGATATGTATCAAGTCTGGTAAGACTTTCGCCATTTTATTGTTTATAAGTTTTGTCGTTATTTTATTTTCACAATTTATTAAACTTAATGGTCTATAATCAGCAGGGGACTCTCCATATTTTCCTGGTTTTATTTAACAAAAATAACTGTTTGATACATGAAACTAGGAAGTACTGAATTGAGTGACGTGTGTTGTCATTTGTGTAAATAGGGGCGCTACTTTGTCCCAAAATGTTGAATAGAATTCTATGGGAAAGCCATCCATTCCTGTTGTTTTTCTCCACGTGAATGTTTTAACAGTATCTAATATTTATTTTGGGGTGATCTCTGTTTTGTAATTATTTTTGTCTCCTGATAATTGCTTCAGGGTTGATGAGAGTCTAAGGCTATAGGATCTGTCCAACTGTAGCTTAATTCAGATTTATATCAACTTTCATAGAAGTTTTTAAAATTGTCATTAACTTCTCTTGGGTTGGGGGCAGCATTCAGAATTTTGGATGAAAAGCATCCCCAAATTAAACTGCCAGGTACTCATCCCCAGAAGATAAGATATGCATATCATTAGTAGATTTGGATAGAAAACACTCAGAAGTTTCTAAAACTGTTTGAATCATGTCTGTGAGTATAGCAGAACTTATTTAGCAGGCGAAACCCAGAGGACAAACCATTCAGATTTTTCAATGAGTTTTCATTGGGAAACCAGATTTCTAAGGGACCTTGCAGTTCCTACCGCTTCCACTGGATGTCAACAGTCTTTAGAAATTGGTTGAGGTTATTCCTTTGTGTAATGAAGAAGTACGGCCATCTTGAAGGAGGGTCACTCGAAGTGTCCTGTTTGTTAGAAGCGCGTGACCAGAAAGCTATCTACAGTTGGTTTTAATCCTGTATTGAACACAGATCATCCTGTCTTCAATTTTATCGATTATTTACGTAAAAAAATACCTAAAGTTGTATTACAAAAGTAGTTTGACATTTTTTGGCAAAGTTTACAGGTAACCTTTGAGATATTTTGTAGTCACGTTTCACAATTTGGAACCGGTGTTATTCTGGATGAAACGCGCCAAATCAATTGACATTTTGGATAGATAGACGGAATTAATCGAACAAAAGGAGTGCCAACAACAGACGCTCGTCAAAGGTAAGGCATGAATTGTATTTTTATTTCTGCGTTTTGATTCGCGCCTGCAGGGTCGAAATATGCTTCTCTCCCTCTTTGTTTACAATGGTGCTATACTCAGATAATAGCATCGTTTGCTTTCGCCGAAAAGCCTATTTGAATTCTGACATGTTGGCTGGATTCACAACCAGTGTAGCTTTAATTTGGTATCTTTCATGTGTGATTTAATGAAAGTTAGATTTTATAGTAATTTTTATAGTAATTAATTTGAATTTGGCGCTCTGCATTTTCTCTGGCTTTTTGCCAAGTGAGACAGTAGCGTCCCGCCTAAACTCAGATTTTTGGATATAAATATGAACTTTACCGAACAAAACATACATGTATTGTGTAACATGAAGTCCTATGAGTGTCATCTGATGAAGATCATCAAAGGTTAGTGATTAATTTTATCTCTATTTCTGATTTTTGTTTCTCCTCTCTTTGGCTGGAAAAATGGCTGTCTTTTTCCGTGACTTGGCTCTCACCTAACAATCGTTTGGTGTGCTTTCGTCGTGAAACCTTTTTGAAATCGGACACTTTGGCTGGATTTACAACAAGTGTATCTTTAAAATGGTGTAAAATACTTGTATGTTTGAAGAATTTAAATTATGGGATTTCTGTTGTTTTGAATTTGGCGCCCTGCAGTTTCACTGGCTGTTGACGAGGTGGGACGCTACCGTCCCACATACCCTAGTGAGGTTAATCACATTGTTGTTTCTAATTACCACATTTGTATCTTTATCTTTTAAAATTATAACTGGTTCAGCATGTATTCGTTTAGTGAGAGCTGCGAGATACAGTATTTACCAGGTTTATTTGCCATTAAGTAGTATACTTTATTTGATTTTAACCTGTCATTGTTGGCTGTCTTCAAAAGTAAAATATCATATTCCTGCTTAAGTTCAGAAATTTTATTTTCTTCTTTACCTTGAAAATATTTTTTATAGGCTTTTTCTAAGATAGTGTGATGGAAAATGTTATGTTTGTGCATTTCTAATAACCAATTTCTGTGTTAATGCAAGTGACTGATTGAACGAATCCTCACTATCAGTATCTGCAATTTGGCAGCATGCCCAGAACCTTGTTTTGAGAACGAAAGGATATCTCAGTTTCAAGGTCTCAGCTTGGAGAGATGAAGCCTTGTGAGGTATTGGTATGTCACATGCATGAACCAAATGTTAATGAATCATTAATTATGAATAATTAATAAGCTGAATCATGCACATAACTTGTCTGTGTAAGCAGTATATAAGAGAACTAACGGGACTGCCCTGCTCCTGCCAAACGTGTGCTATGGTGCATCAAGTTTGTTGGAACCTCTCCAGTTAACTGACAATAAAGAATAATTCATTTAAGTTTGACTTTGAGTGTCCCTGTGTAGAATTTCACAACAATAGTGATGTATTTTTATTTTTATTTAATTTCTAAATCAGATTTAACTTTTGCCAAGTATGAGATGATCATTCCCCTAATGTATGCCTTATAGGCATTCCAAATTATATCAGGGGTCATTTTTTCTCTGTCCTCTATGTCTACAGTATATTTGTAATAGTAAAGGTTTACATTTTTTCGTTTACGTATTTAATACATTTCGGGTTCATAAGATGCGCTCTGTTCATGCTCCAAATTACGTCGCTAAATGTATTTTCTATTGGTGTGATTAAGCATGATACCGGAGAATGATCTAATATCACCATAACATGATGTTTTTAATCCAGTAAATTATTGAGTGCATTTTTGGAAATAAAGATGTAGTCATATCTTGAATAGCTTTTCTTACTTTGAGAAAAAAGGAATAGCCTTTTGTAGTTCGAAATAGTAATCTCCAGGTGTCCATGAAAATGTTCAGCTTCTATGGAGGCTCAATCTTATCCAATATACACTGCTCAAAAAAATAAAGGGAACACTTAAACAACACAATGTAACTCCAAGTCAATCACACTTCTGTGAAATCAAACTGTCCACTTAGGAAGCAACACTGATTGACAATACATTTCACATGCTGTTGTGCAAATGGAATAGACAACAGGTGGAAATTATAGGCAATTAGCAAGACACCCCCAATAAAGGAGTGGTTCTGCAGGTGGTGACCACAGACCACTTCTCAGTTCCTATGCTTCCTGGCTGATGTTTTGGTCACTTTTGAATGCTGGCGGTGCTTTCACTCTAGTGGTAGCATGAGCCGGAGTCTACAACCCACACAAGTGGCTCAGGTAGTGCAGCTCATCCAGGATGGCACATCAATGCGAGCTGTGGCAAGAAGGTTTGCTGTGTCTGTCAGCGTAGTGTCCAGAGCATGGAGGCGCTACCAGGAGACAGGCCAGTACATCAGGAGACGTGGAGGAGGCCGTAGGAGGGCAACAACCCAGCAGCAGGACTGCTACCTCCGCCTTTGTGCAAGGAGGAGCAGGAGGAGCACTGCCAGAGCCCTGCAAAATGACCCCCAGCAGGCCACAAATGTACATGTGTCTGCTCAAACAATCAGAAACAGACTCCATGAGGGTGGTATGAGGGCCTGACGTCCACAGGTGGGGGTTGTGCTTACAGCCCAACACCGTGCAGGACGTTTGGCATTTGCCAGAGAACACCAAGATTGGCAAATTCGCCACTGGCGCCCTGTGCTCTTCACAGATGAAAGCAGGTTCACACTGAGCACATGTGACAGACGTGAGAGTCTGGAGACGCCGTGGAGAACGTTCTGCTGCCTGCAACATCCTCCAGCATGACCGGTTTGGCGGTGGGTCAGTCATGGTGTGGGGTGGCATTTCTTTGGGGGGCCGCACAGCCCTCCATGGGCTCGCCAGAGGTAGCCTGACTGCCATTAGGTACCGAGATGAGATCCTCAGACCCCTTGTGAGACCATATGCTGGTGCGGTTGGCCCTGGGTTCCTCCTAATGCAAGACAATGCTAGACCTCATGTGGCTGGAGTGTGTCAGCAGTTCCTGCAAGAGGAAGGCATTGATGCTATGGACTGGCCCGCCCCTTCCCCAGACCTGAATCCAATTGAGCACATCTGGGACATCATGTCTCGCTCCATCCACCAATGCCACGTTGCACCACAGACTGTCCAGGAGTTGGCAGATGCTTTAGTCCAGGTCTGGGAAGAGATCCCTCAGGAGACCATCCGCCACCTCATCAGGAGCATGCCCAGGCGTTGTAGGGAGTTCATACAGGCACGTGGAGGCCACACACACTACTGAGCCTCATTTTGACTTGTTTTAAGGACATTACATCAAAGTTGGATCTGCCTGTAGTGTGGTTTTCCACTTTAATTTTGAGTGTGACTCCAAATCCAGACCTCCATGGGTTGATAAATTTGATTTCCATTGATAATTTTTGTGTGATTTTGTTGTCAGCACATTCAACTATGTAAAGAAAAAAGTATTTAATAAGAATATTTCGGATGTGTTATTTTAGTGTTCCCTTTATTTTTTTGAGCAGTGTGTGATTTAGGTCACCTGCTAAAATAACAGTTCCGGTCTGGAGTTGATCTAATAGCTTGAATTCTATCTAAAAACACCATATTTGCCGCTGGTGGGACAGACAATAAAATCAAGGTGTATTTTTAACCATGTAAAGTACAATTCAACATTAGAAAACATTCTTGGTCCATGTGCTGGGATATAAGGGAAAACAATGTATTCTTATATATCAGGATTCCTACACCTCTGCTGTTACTACAGTAGGTGGCAGCATAGGCTTCTCCAACTCAGCTCCTCTTTAAATATTCCTTTTCTCCTTTTTTAAAATGTAACCTTTGCAAGAATGTGGGCTGAGAAGACATACTTTTTTTTTTAAACCAAGCAAAGTAGGTCTTTGTACTTGAGACGCTATGCCTTTTAATGGCTCTCACCCACAAACACAAACATCCATAGAACAATTATTGAAAATGATTGACTTACAGTGCCTTCGGAAAGTATTCAGACCCCTGATTTTTTACACATTTTGTTACATTACAGCCTTATTCTAAAATGTATTAAATTGTTTTTTCCCCTCATCAATCTACACACAATACCCCATAATGAAAAAGTGAAGAGGCGACTCCGGGATGCTGGCTTTCTAGGCAGAGTTGCAAAGAAAAATCCATATCTCAGACTGGCCAATAAAAAGAAAAGATTAAGATGGGCAAAAGAACACAGACACTGGACAGAGGAACTCTGCCTAGAAGGCTAGCATCCTGGAGTCGCCTCTTCACAGTTTATAATTGTTTTTTTTATTTGTATTATTATTATAAAAAAATTGCTACCCCTTTTTCCTCACCAATTTCATGGTATCCAATTGGTTACAGTCTTGTCTCATCGCTGCAACTCCTGTACGGACTCGGGAGAGGCAAAGGTAGAGAGCCGGGCATCCTCCGAAACACAACCCGACCAAGCCGCACTGCTTCTTGACACAATGCCCACTTAACCCGGAAGCCAGCCGCACCAATGTGTCAGAGGAAATACTGTACACCTGGCGACTGTGTCAGCGTGCAGTGCGCCCAGCCCGCCACAGGAGTCGCTGGTGCGCGATGGGACAAGGACATCCCTGCTGGCCAAACCCTCCCCTGATACTGGGCCAATTGTGCGCCGCCCCATGGGTCTCCCGGCCGCGGCCGGCTGCGACAGAGCCTGGACTCTAACCCAAAATCTCTAGTGGCACAGCTAGCACTGCGACGCAGTCACTGTTGACGTTGAGACTGGTGTTTTGTGTAGAATGCTGAGGATTTTTTACATTTAATCTATGTGGAAAAAGTCAAGGGGTGGTGAATACTTTCCGAAGGCACTGTACATGCTATACTTCCATATTTTATATTGGTATGTTCAGTGTTTATGTATCTTACTGGCATCTGCTAATTCTATAGTTACTTCCTAGAGAAGAACAGTTACTTGTGGACAATAGAGTCTAGATTTTACCGGGGGGAGGGGGAAAGAATATTGTCTCAATTTAAGATAAGCTGGTCTTAGGCATCACTGTATGTAGCCTCGTATGCTTATCACTTTTTTTCACGCTTCTTACTCTCCTCGGGGCATAGATCAGCTTTAATATTGCAGATTGTATTTCTACAATTTTTTCAATATTTTTTCTTCTGTATTATTTTCCCCTAACCCTGCCTAGCAACCCTTCCCTAATTGGAGTAAACTGATAAACAACAATACTTAGGCTTCTTCTTACAGCTTATACATATTATATAATTAAGCAATAAGGCATGAGGGGGTGTGGTATATGGCCAATATACCATGGCTAAGGGCTGTTCTTAAGCACAACGCAACGCGGAGTGCCTGGATACAGCCCTTAGCCGTGGTATAATTGCCATATACCACAAACCCTGAGGTGTCTTATTCCTATTATAAACTGGTTACCAAAATTATAAGAACAGTAAAAATAAATGTTTTGTCACACCCAGTCTGATATACCACGGCTGTCAGCCAATCAGCATTCAGGGCTCGAACCACCCAGTTTATAATATATAATTTCCATTATTGTGTTTTATTAAAAAAAATATTATTGTGCTATTATTTTCCACTAACCCTACCACTCCTCCACTAATTGGGGTAAACTAATGGACAACAATACTTAGGCTTCTACTTACAGTTTATACAGTTTTTGCTTTAGCTCCGCTCAAGCCGTCCCATATATCTCTGAAAACCATTCAGTGTTGATTTCTAATTGCCATATATTTTTCAACGGTGCTGTACTGTGTCACAAAAGTTCAGAATCGTTCTATTCTCATAGTTTCTACAGATTGTAAATTAAAGATGAACATTTTTACTAAGAGTATTATTATATTATTGATCGATTGACTATGGCCTTTCAAGTCGCCCACTAGTGCCATTTGCAGAGTTAGCTCCCCAGGTAAATGTTACAATTCTTTAGCCATTCCTGAACCTGCGACCAAAAGCAAGCTACTGTACTGTACATACAATACTGTATGTACCAAAACAAGTGATCTAATGAGTCTGTCTCTTCACAGCAAAATCTGCTGAGCTGGGATGGTTGTATCCACTAGTGCCATTAGTAACACACTACGGCGTCACGGATTAAAATCCTGCAGCGCACGCAAGGTCCCCCTGCTCAAGCCAGCGCATGTCCAGGCCCGTCTGAAGTTTGCCATTGACCATCTGGATGATTCAGAGGAGGAATGGGAGAAGGTCATGTGGTCTGATGAGACAAAAATAGAGCTTTTTGGTCTAAACTCCACTCGCCGTGTTTGGAGGAAGAAGAAGGATGAGTACAACCCCAAGAACACCATCCCAACCGTGAAGCATGGAGGTGGAAACATCATTTTTTGGGGATGCTTTTCTGCAAAGGGGACAGGATAACTGCACCGTATTGAGGGGAGGATGGATGGGGCCATGTATCGCGAGATCTTGGCCAACAACCTCCTTCCCTCAGTAAGAGCATTGAAGATGGGTCGTGGCTGGGTCTTCCAGCATGACAACGACCCGAAACACACAGCCAGGGCAACTAAGGAGTGGCTCCGTAAGAAGCATCTCAAGGTCCTGGAGTGGCCTAGCCAGTCTCCAGACCTGAACCCAATAGAAAATCTTTGGAGGGAGCTGAAAGTCCGTATTGCCCAGCAACAGCCCCGAAACCTGAAGGATCTGGAGAAGGTCTGTATGGAGGAGTGGGCCAAAATCCCTGCTGCAGTGTGTGCAAACCTGGTCAAGAACTACAGGAAACGTATGATCTCTGTAATTGCAAACAAAGGTTTCTGTACCAAATATTAAGTTCTGCTTTTCTGATGTATCAAATACTTAAGTCATGCAATAAAATGCACATTAATTACTTAAAAATCATACAATGTGATTTTCTGGATTTTTGTTTTAGATTCCGTCTCTCACAGTTGAAGTGATAAAAAATTACAGACCTCTACATGCTTTGTAAGTAGGAAAACCTGCAAAATCGGCAGTGTTTCAAATACTTGTTCTCCCCACTGTACATAATTCTATATTGGCTGCAAGAATTTTGTATAATAAATTAAATTGAAAAACTACGTTTTTAATCCTGCGTTGTTTTGTGTATCAGTTCATACATAAACCATGTGCCATGGAATCGATACATCAAAAATCTCTTCCCAACTATTTTGCAACCTGTATGCAGCTGTCAATTTATTGGTCCTTAAATGAAACTGGTATACTTCTTTTATTTATCACAATTTTCTTTAACCAATTTGGTCTTTAATGTAGGGTCAACAGACAAGTTCCTTACCTTCTCTCCCTTCCACTTGCCTCTTCCATTTTTGCAGTATTGCTGCAATCAGTTGGCGAGTTATGTCACTCATTCTTTTTTTTTGCTGGTCCAGTTCCTCTTCTAAAATTCGCTACTTTGTTTCCAGAATGCCAATTTTGTTGTCCTGTTCGTCCAAGCACCCGCCCTGTATATGCATATCTGACATGATAGACTCTACTTTCCTTTCAAGAAAATCTACTTTTTTTAAACAACAGATTGTAACAGTTAGTTTGTTTTGGTGTTTTCCGGGATATCCTTTAGCTGGTCGTTATTTTCATCTCCAAGTTGTTCTTTGTCTTTTCCTCTAAGGGAAGTCATGGCTTGTTGGGTTCGAGTCACAGCTTTGCTTTACCCACAGATTGGTTCGCTGTTGTATATAACTGACCACTCACTCTCTCCCGGTTGCTTGATCTATCGACTTTAGAGGCTTAATTTAAACTATATTGTCTGGCTTCTTCATATAATCACAGTTTTGACAGTCCACAACAGAGCTACTGTCCTGTCGGTACATGCATGCACCTCTCAAAAGGTGGTTCTAACATGTATTGACTCAGGGGTGTAAATATTTATGTAAATTATGCATTTTTCTATTTAATTTTCTATACATTTCCATGTATTACTAACATCTTTTTACTTAGTTATTATAGGGTATTGTGTTTTTTTTAAATCCATTTTGAATTCAGGCTGTAACAACAAAATGTGGAATAAGTCAAGGGGTATGAATACTTTCTGAAAGCACTGTATGATGTGCAATGCTGGTAGAATCTTATTCCAAATGATTCTCAGCTGTAATGTCTGACAAAGGTTATTCCATCATGTATCAGCTCTGGGTTGTGAAGACATCTGCAATCAAGACATCTTTTTTTATTTTATTTTTTAACATTTTGATTAACTTTCTTTCATTTTGAAAATGTGAAGTAGGTTGTGTAGATCTGTAGGAAAAAAATCTAATTTAATCCATTTTTAGTTAACATGTTAAGGCAGCAAAATGTGAAGGGGGGCAAGGGGTGTGTAGACTTTCACTAGGCACTGTATCCCTTCTCATTGTGCCACTAGATCTTTTAAAAGGTTTGGGAGCCCCTATCAAACAGATGACGATACTAACCTTAATACCAGTGAAGACTTGTCTACAGAGTTTGCTCGGTCCCATGGACTCATCCCAGCACCTAGAAGGAGAGACGATCACAATTAGAAGAGACTCACTTTAAAAAGCAACATCGCTCTATACAGCCAATAGAAAATATAATGGTCAGACTCAGAAAAAATGTGGAGGCAAGAGTGTGTATACCTGTAGAGTTCTGCCCTGGCTTGGGATCCTCCTATAATGGAAAATGAAAATGGATGATTGTGTGTGTGTGTGTGTGTGTGTGTGTATATATATACAGTGGGCTACAAAATTACTGACACCCCTGACTGGCAATGCACAAACAATACTTAAAAAAATATAAACAATATAATTATAGAGATAAACTCAAAATACCAACATGTGAGAAAAACTGTACTTTATTAATGTTTCAATGGAACCAACCAAAATCAAACAATTATTTTATACAATATAAATTGAACCATACTCAAGGTTTCATAATTATTGGCACTCCTCATTTAGTACTTAGTATAACCACCTCTGGCAAGGATAACAACATGGAGTCTTTTCCTGTAATGTTTGACAAGGTTAAGGAACACATTTGGAGGGATTTTGGACCATTCCTCTATGCAGATCCTTTCAGGATCCTTCACATTCTTGGGTTTGCGCTTATCAACTGCCCTCTTCAACTCAGCCCACAGGTTATCGATTGGATTGAGGTCCGGCGACTGAGATGGCCATGGCAGAACATTGATTTTGTTGTCACAGAACCATTTCTGTGTGGATCTTAAGGTATGTTTCGGGTCATTGTCTCATTGGAAAGTCCACCTACGGCCAAGTCCCAGCCTTCTGGCAGAGGCAACCAGATTGTCAGCCAAAATTGCCTGATACTTGGTGGAATTCATTATGCCATCAATCTTAACCAGTGCCCCTGGACCTCTGGAATTAAAACAGCCCCAAAACATCACTGACCCACCACCATATTTCACCGTGGGTATGAGGTGCCTCTCCTTGTCTGCATCTCTGTTTCACCGTGGGTATGAGGTGCCTCTCCTTGTATGCATCTCTGTTTCAACGCCAAACATGCTGATGCTGTATCTGACCAAATCTTTCAATTTTGGTCTCCTCTGACCAGAGCACCTTCTTCCAGTCATAATTTAAATGACGTTCGGCAAACTCCAAGCGTTTGCGTCTGTGTCTTGTGGTCAGAAAGGGCTTTCTTCTGGCAACCCTTCCAAAGAGCCTGTGGTTGTGGAGGTGGCGTCTGATGGTGCTTTTTGAAACCTGTTGACCCCAAGACGCCACCAAGGCCTGCAATTCTTTCACAGTGATTCTTGGGGATTTTGTTGCTTCTCTCACCATCCTTCTCCCTATCCTGGGGGGCAAAATGCATTTGCGTCCTCTACCCATGAGGTTTTCAACTGTTCCATATCTTTTGCATTTTTTAAAATAATTTCCCTGACAGTGCTCAGTGGTATATTCAATCGTTTGTGGATCTTCTTGTAGCCATTACCAGATTTATGAAGGTCTACGACCATCTGTCTCTTTTGAACTGCCAGTTATTTTGTTTTCTTCATGGTGTTGGATGACAGTGGGATATTGCATGTGTGTCACCTCATTTTTATACCCTAGTGAAACAGGAAGTGATGTAATGGCTCAAAATAGTTCCTTAAGACTTAGATAAACTTAAATACGTGGAATTTAATTTGTGGTTTAATTTTGGTAGATGTTATTTACAATAATCTTTAAGGGTGCCATTAATTGTGAAACCTTGATTTGGAGGACATTGATTTTTAATTAAATCAAACAATTATTTTGGTTGGTTCCATTGAAACATTAATAAAGTATCGTATTTCTCACATGTTGGTATTTGAGTTTATCTCTATAATTATATTGTTTATATTTGTTTAAGCATTATTTGTGCATTGCCAGTCAGGGGTGCCAGTAATTTTGGAGCCCACTGTGTGTGTATATATATATATATATATATATATACATAGTGGGGCAAAAAAGTATTTAGTCAGCCACCAATTGTGCAAGTTCTCCCACTTAAAAAGATGAGAGAGGCCTGTAATTTTCATCATAGGTACACTTCAACTATGACAGACAAAATGAGAATTTTTTTTCTCCAGAAAATCACATTGTAGGATTTTTAATGAATTTATTTGCAAATTATGGTGGAAAATAAGTATTTGGTCAATAACAAAAGTTTCTCAATACTTTGTTATATACCCTTTGTTGGCAATGACAGAGGTCAAACGTTTTCTGTAAGTCTTCACAAGGTTTTCACACACTGTTGCTGGTATTTTGGCCCATTCATCCATGCAGATCTCCTCTAGAGCAGTGATGTTTTGGGGCTGTTGCTGGGCAACACGGACTTTCAACTCCCTCCAAAGATTTTCTATGGGGTTGAGATCTGGAGACTGGCTAGGCCACTCCAGGACCTTGAAATGCTTCTTACGAAGCCACTCCTTCATTGCCCGGGCGGTGTGTTTGGGATCATTGTCATGCTGAAAGACCCAGCCACGTTTCATCTTCAATGCCCTTGCTGATGGAAGGAGGTTTTCACTCAAAATCTCACGATACATGGCCCCATTCATTCTTTCCTTTACACGGATCAGTCGTCCTGGTCCCTTTGCAGAAAAACAGCCCCAAAGCATGATGTTTCCACCCCCATGCTTCACAGTAGGTATGGTGTTCTTTGGATGCAACTCAGCATTCTTTGTCCTCCAAACATGACGAGTTGAGTTTTTACCAAAAAGTTCTATTTTGGTTTCATCTGACCATATGACATTCTCCCAATCTTCTTCTGGATCATCCAAATGCTCTCTAGCAAACTTCAGACGGGCCTGGACATGTACTGGCTTAAGCAGGGGGACACGTCTGGCACTGCAGGATTTGAGTCCCTGGCGGCGTAGTGTGTTACTGATGGTAGGCTTTGTTACTTTGGTCCCAGCTCTCTGCAGGTCATTCACTAGGTCCCCCCGTGTGGTTCTGGGATTTTTGCTCACCGTTCTTGTGATCATTTTGACCCCATGGGGTGAGATCTTGCGTGGAGCCCCAGATCGAGGGAGATTATCAGTGGTCTTGTATGTCTTCCATTTCCTAATAATTGCTCCCACAGTTGATTTATTCAAACCAAGCTGCTTACCTATTGCAGATTCAGTCTTCCCAGCCTGGTGCAGGTCTACAATTTTGTTTCTGGTGTCCTTTGACAGCTCTTTGGTCTTGGCCATAGTGGAGTTTAAAGTGTGACTGTTTGAGGTTGTGGACAGGTGTCTTTTATACTGATAACAAGTTCAAACAGGTGCCATTAATACAAGTAACGAGTGGAGGACAGAGGAGCCTCTTAAAGAAGAAGTTACAGGTCTGTGAGAGCCAGAAATCTTGCTTGTTTGTAGGTGACCAAATATTTATTTTCCACCATAATTTGCAAATAAATTCATTAAAAATCCTACAATGTGATTTTCTGGATTTTTTTTCTCATTTTGTCTGTCATAGTTGAACTGTACCTATGATGAAAATTACAGGCCTCTCTCATCTTTTTAAGTGGGAGAACTTGCACAATTGGTGGCTGACTAAAAGCTTTTTTGCCCCACTGTGTATATATATATATTGTGTGTGTGTACATATACATATACACACACACACACACACACACACACACACACACACACACACACACACACACACACACACACACACACACACACACACACACACACATATATATATATACATATGCATACATACATACACACACACACACACACACACATACATATATATATACAGTATCAGTCAAACGTTTGGACACCAACTCATTCAAGGGTTTGTCTTTATTTTTTTTACAATTTTCTACATAGACATCAAAACTATGAAATAACACATATGGCATCATGTAGTAACCAAACAGGTGTTAAACAAATAAAAAAATATTTTAGATTTTAGAGTCTTCAAAGTAGCCAAGCTTTGCCTTGATGACAGCTTCCCGAATTCTTGGCATTCTAGTATCGTTAGTATTGTCATCTGGGGCGGCAGGTAGCCTAGTGGTTAGAGTGTTGGACTAGTAACCGTAAAAGTTGCAAGATCAAATCCCTGAGATGAAGAGGTAAAAAAGCTGTTGTTCTGCCCCTGAACAAGGCAGTAAGAAAGAAAATAAGAATTTGTTCTTAACTGACCTGCCTAGTTAAATTCTCTCAACCAGCTTCATGAGGAATGATTTCCCAACAGTCTTGAAGGACTTCCCACATATACTGAGCACTAGTTGGCTGCTTTTCCTTCACTCTGCAGTCCAACTCATCCCAAACCATCTCAATTCGGTTGAGGTCAGGTGATTGTGGAGGCCAGGTCATCTGATGCAGCACTCCATCACTCTCCTTCTTGGTCAAATAGCTCTTATACAGCCTGGATGTGTGTCACTGGGCAGCTCTCGGCTGTGCTTCCCTTTGTAGTCTGTAATAGTTTGCAAGCCCTGCCACATCCGACGAGCGTCGGAGCCGGTGTAGTACGATTCGATCTTAGTCCTGTATTGACGCTTTGCCTGTTAGATGGTTCATCGGAGGGCATAGTGTGATTTCTTATAAGCTTCCGGGTTAGAGACCCGCTCCCTTTAGCTTAGTGCAGATGTTGCCTGTAATCCATGGCTTCTGGTTGGGGTATGTACATACAGTCACTGTGGGGACGACGTCATCGATGCACTAATTGATGAGGCCAGTGACTGATGTGGTGTACTCCTCAATGCCATCGGAAGAATCCCGGAACATATTCTAGTCTGTGCTAGCAAAACAGTCCTGTAGCTTAGCATCTGCTTCATCTGACCACTTTTTTTATTGACCGAGTCCCTGGTGCTTCCTGCTTTAATTTTTGCTTGTAAGCAGCTTTCAGGAGGATAGAATTATGGTCAGATTTGCCAAATAGAGGGCGACAGAGAGCTTTGTACACCTCTCTGTGTGTGGAGTAAATGTGGTCTAAAGTTTTTTTCTCTCTGGTTGCACATTTAACATGTTGGTAGAAATTAGGTAAAACGGATTTAAGTTCCCCTGCATTAAAATCCCCGGCTACTAGGAGCGCCGCCTCTGGAGGAGCGTTTTCCTGTTTGCTTATGGCGGTATACAGCTCACTGAGTGCGGTCTTAGTGCCAGCATCAGTCTGTGGTGGTATGTAGACAGCTACGACAAATACAGATGAAAACTCTCTAGGTGTGGTCTACAGCTTATCATGAGATACACTACCTCAGGCGAGCAAAACCTCGAGACTTCTGTATATATCGTGCACTTGTTTAAAAATATACATAGACCACCACCCCTTGTCTTACCAGAGGCTGCTGTTCTATCCTGCCGATAGAGTGTATAACCCGCCAGCTGTATGTTGTTAATGTCGTCGATCAGCCACGACTCGATGAAACATAAGATATTACAGTTTTTAATGTCCCGTTGGTAGAATATGTGCTTTAAGTTCTTCCAATTTATTATCCAGCGATGGTACGTTGGCCAATAGGACTGATGGCGATACCTCTTCCATCTTTTTCTCCTGCAAATGATGAGGATGAGGGCCTGTTTGGGTGTCTGGAGTAAATCCCTCTCGTCCGACTCATTAAAGAAAAATTCATCATCCAATTCAAGGTGAGTAATCACTATTCGGATGTCCAGAAGATCTTTGAGGTCATACGAGATGGTAACAGCAACATTATGTACAGTTGAAGTCGGAAGTTTACATACACTTAGGTTGGGGTCGGTTAGGACATCTACCTTGTACAAGACACAAGTTATTTTTCCAACAATTGTTTACAGACAGATTATTTCACTTATAATTCACTGGATCACAATTCCAGTGAGTCAGAAGTTTACATACACCAAGTTGACTGTGCCTTTAAACAGCTTGGAAAATTCCAGAAAATTATGCCATGGATTTAGAAGCTTCTGATAGGCTAATTGACATAATTTGAGTAAATTGGAGGTGTACCTGTGGATGTATTTCAAGGCCTTCCTTCAAACTCAGTGCCTCTTTGCTTGACATCATGGGAAAATCAAAAGAAATCAGCCAAGACCTCAGAAAAAACTTGTAGACCTCCACAGGTCTGGTTCATCATTGGGAGCAATTTCCAAATGCCTGAAGGTACCACGTCCATCTGTACAAACAATAGTACGCAATTATAAACACCATGGGACCACGCAGCTGTCATACCGCTCAGGAAGGAGCGGTAATTTTTCTGTCTCCTAGAGATGTACATACTTTGGTGCGAAAAGTGCAAATCAATCCCAGAACAACAGCAAAGGACCTTGTGAAGATGCTGGAGGAAACAGGTACAAAAGTATCTATATCCATAGTAAAATGAGTCCTATGTCGACATAACCTGAAAGGCCGCTCAGCAAGGAAGAATTCACTGCTCCAAAACCGCCATAAAAAAGCCAGACTACGGTTTGCAACGGCACATGGGGACAAAGATCGTACTTTTTGGAGAAATGTCCTCTGGTCTGATGAAACAAAAATAGAACTGTTTGGCCATAATGACCATCATTATGTTTGGAGGAAAAAGGGGGAGGCTTGCCAGCCGAAGAACACCATCCCAACCGTGAAGCACGGGGGTGGCAGCATATTGTTGTGGGTGTGCTTTGCTGCAGGAGGGACTGGTGCACTTCACAAAATAGATGGCATCAGGAGGACGGAAAATTATGTGGATATAGTGAAGCAACATCTCAAGACATCAGTCAAGTTGAAGCTTGGTCGCAAATGGGTCTTCCAAATGGACAATGACCCCAAGTATACTTCCAAAGTTGTGGCAAAATGGCTAAAGGACAACAAAGTCAAGGTATTGGAGTGGCCATCACAAAGCCCTGACCTCAAACCCATAGAAAATTTTGGGCAGAACTGAAAACGCGTGTGCGAGCAAGGAGGCCTACAAACCTGACTCAGTTACACCAGCTCTGTCAGGAGGAATGGGCCAAAATTCACCCAACTTATTGTGGGAAGGTTGTGGAAGTCTACCCGAAACGTTTGACCCAAGTTAAACAATTTAAAGGTAATGCTACCAAATACTAATTGAGTGTATTTAAACTTCTGACCCACTGGGAATGTGATGAAAGAAATAAAAGCTGAAATAAATCATTCTCTCTACTATTATTCTGACATTTCACATACTTAGGATCACCACTTTATTTTAACTGACCAAAGACAGGGAATTTTTACTTGGATTAAATGTCAGGAATTGTGAAAAACTGAGTTTAACTGTATTTGGCTAAGGTGTATGTAAACTTCCGACTTCAACTGTACAAAATAAGTTACAAACAATGCGGAAAAACAAACAAAATAGCACGGTTGGTTAAGAGCCAATGAAACCGCAACCATCCTCTCCATCCACCCCCACACAATCACACCTCCTCCTCAATGCTTCACGGTGGGAACCACATATGCAGAGATCATCCTTTCATCTCATCTGTCTCACAAATTTTTTACATTTGGACTCATTTGTCGAAAGGACAGATTTTCAATGGTCTAATGTTCATTGCTCGTGTTTCTTGGCCCAAGCAAGTCTCTTCTTCTTATTGGTGTCCTTTAGTAGTGATTTATTTGCAGCAATTCGACCATGAAGGCCTGATTCACACAGTCTCCTCTGAACAGTTGATGTTGAGATGTATTACTTGAACTCTGTGAAGCATTTATTTGGGCTGTAATCTGAGGTGCAGTTAACTCTAATTAACTTATCCTCTGCAGCAGAGGTGACTCTGGGTCTTCCTTTCCTGTTGGGGTCCTCATGAGAGACAGTTTCATCATAGTGCTTGATGGTTTTCGCGACTGCACTTGAAGAACCTTTGAAAGTTCTTGAAATGTTCCGGATTGACTGACCATGTCTGAAAGTAAAGATTGGACTGTCGTTTCTCTTTGCTTATTTGAGCTGTTCTTGACATAATATGGACTTGGTACTTTACCAAATAGGGCTATCTTCTGTATACCACCCCTACCTTGTCACAACTCAACTGATTGGCTCAAATGCATTAAGGAAAGAAATTCCACAAATTCACTTTTAACAAGGCACACCTGTTAATTGAAATGCATTCCAGGTTGGTTGAGAGAATGCCAAGAGTGTGCAAATCTGGCATCAAGGCGAAGGGTGGCTACTTTGAAGAATCTAAAATATCAAATATATTTTGATTCGTTTTTTTGGTTACTACATGATTCCATATGTGCTATTTCATAGTTTTGATGTCTTCACTATTATTCTACAATGTAGAAAATAGTAAAAATAAAGAAAAACGTTTGAATGAGTACATGTGTCCAAACTTTTGACTTGTACTGTGTGTATATATATATATATCATATTTTTTTATACTGAGTGTACAAAACATTAGGAACACCTGCTCTTTTTATGACAGAGGGACCAGGTTAATCCAGGTGAAAGCTATGATACTTTTTGATGTCACATGTTAAATCCACTTTAATCAGTTTAGATGAAGGTGAGGCGACAGGTTGAAGAAGGATTTTTAAGCCTTGAGACAATTGAGACATGGATTGTGTATGTGTGCTTTTCAGAGGGTGAATGGGCAAGACAAAATATTTAAGTGTCTTTGAGCGGTTTGAGTGTGTAAAGAACTGTAACACTGCTAGGGTTTTTCACGCCTAACAGTTTCCCATGTGCGTCAAGTATGGTCCACCATCCAAAGGAGATCCAGCCAACTTGACACAACTGTGGGAGGCATTGAAGTCAACATGGGCCAGCATCCCTGCGGAACGCTTTCGACACCTTGTAGAGTCCATGCCCCGACGAATTGAGGTTGTTCTGAGGGCAAAAGGGTGTGCAAATCAATATTAGGAAGGTGTTCCTATTGTTTTGTACACTCAGTGTATGAGTAAGTGTGTGCACAAGTCTCTTTAGATTGCTTGAATGCAATTATTGTTGCTGGATAGACCCACCCTGGGAAACTAATACTTGATATTTTAAAAGAAGATAAACTGCATTACCTCTTCAGGTCTCTCTGAGGCTTTCCGTCTGCAGGAAAAGCAAAATCAGGCATTTAGATAATGAAAAAGACAATTCCAGTCATTTTGTGTTATTTCACAGGCTAGTAGCCTACTTACTTACAATCGCATCAAGGAATACATTTTTGAACTCCAGAATGTTCATTTAG
This sequence comes from Salvelinus namaycush, assembly GCF_016432855.1. Lineage (NCBI taxonomy): Eukaryota > Metazoa > Chordata > Actinopteri > Salmoniformes > Salmonidae > Salvelinus > Salvelinus namaycush. The sequence goes on along the minus strand of NC_052334.1, from coordinate 45,905,851 downwards.
AAAATGTGGTCTTTTGATGTGCTATAGTTGGGATAGGGATTTTCAATTACATGTATTTCAATTCGATTAAATAAATATTTCTTTCACACTGTTGTTTTCCTCTCACCTGCGTGCTAGAAGGGCGTTCATTTCCTGCATCAGCCCCTCCCCTCCAGCACCACTACCTCCACTCGAGCGGTTGGCATCATTCTTGGCTCCACCTGTTCCTGGTGGACTGTTCTCATCCTGAGGAGACACAACATTGGTCAACATACGAGTTCCATCTTATAGAAGCCAACCAACAGGTAATGTGTATATGGTTTGAATGTCCAAGCAATTTTCACATAGATATGAATGGTCATGTTCAGTGGGTCACACCGTAGCAAAACATTTTCAAATGTATTGCAAAGAAAGAAAAAAAATCAAATTTCTTATTGGACATGTTTAGGTAGTACCTCCTTGTTTCAAAACGTTTTCTTCTTACTGACCATGATCCACGTCTAAGCTGAGATACTAACCCTTGCAACTTTACGGAGTTTGGCTCCAGCGAGGGCAGCCGCCAGTCCTGAGAGTGGCTGCGCCAGCTCATTGCCTGCCTCCCCTACCGGTGGCCCCCCGGGCCCTCTACCAACCGGCAGTGGAGGGGGCATGGGCGGTGGCACCGTGGCCGGAGGCGGGGGGCCCGGTGGAGGAGGGGGGGCCATGGGTGCCATAGGGGCAGGGGGGGGCATAGGCATAGGTGGGGCCACTGGTGGGGCCAAAGCCAGCAATGCGGGAAGAGAAACTGGACCTGGGAAAGAAACAGCATAGGTTCACATCAGGTGACATCGGATTCCTCATTGGCTAACACTGCTGGCGAGCACTGATTGGAAACTGATTAGATTAACAGTCTCAGATAAGAAGAATTTAATTTAAAGTTAATCAAAATGCAAAAGTACAGTAACAGATGGCTGAATTGTCTATGGGGACTGTTATTGTATTCATAATAGGTATATGCTTCCATCCACATAAGCCAGATGCATGTTGTGTGAGGTGTGTGGTGTGGAGTGGAGTGGAGTGGAGTGACACACACACACAGGACACACACCAGTTGTCCAAGTGCCTTGCTCATTGAGCTCTGCTTATACTTACTGCAGCTGGCTGTGGCAGCCTGAGCGACAGGAGAGGGTGTCTGCTTGGGCGAGCCCCCCTCTGATTGGGCTGTGGTGTATGAGGGGGGAGAGAATTGGGGTGCTGGTGGTGGTGGGGGCGTGGCCTGGTACATCTGCTGCTGGGGGTGAAAGGAGGAGGGGTACTGGGGCTGGTGGGCAGAGACAGGGACGGGGCCCTGGGCAGACTGACCAATCAGAGGGTGTAAGGAAGAAGCCTCGCCGTAACCTAGCTGCTGCTGTTGCTGCTGAGCAAGGTTATAATAGTCCTCTGATTGACCGTTGGCGTGGGGGAGGTGGGACGGGATGTGGGGTTGGTCAGGCTGGTCCAGGGGGTGGGTCTTGACGCGGCTGTGGAGGGGCGGCAGAGGGTGGGCTACGGGGACGACATGCTGGGGCTGGGGCACAGGGGGCATGTGCACAGGCATCATGCCCACCAAGGGGGGCGTGGAGGGCACGGGGCCATACATGTGGGCGTGGGAGGCTGACCAGGTGCCATGTTTGGGGGGCAGCACAAGGTCCTGCAGGGCATGACCCTGGTGGAGAGACTGGGTGTGGTGGAGGGCCCGAGCAGTGGGGGGAGAGAGGGGGATCTGGCGCACCTGCCGGGTCGTGGCCATGGGCACCCCTGGCTGCACGGGTGAGAAGGCCGAGGCCAGGGAGGTGGAGAGCTGGGAGTGCTGGGAGGAGTTGTCGCCAGCCCGTCCGCCCAGCACCTCTCTTTCCTGGGAGGAGGAGGAGGAGGAGGAGGAAGGGGAGGAGTTGGAGGCCACTCGGGCGTAGGAAGGCGGCAGTGTGGCGGCCCGGTAGTGTCTGTACTCAGGAGGGGTGTTTGACGGGTGAGAGGGAGGGGAGGACACCTTATATTGGAGGGTGGAAACAACTATAACACACAGATGGAGGAGGGTGGGGTAGAAAACAAAGGATGCAAAAGAGAGAATAATGAGAAACTAAGCAAAGATGAAGAAATAAAAAGAAACAAAGACAAACAATTACATTAGAAAAAGAAGCAGAATGCGAACTCTCAGGAAAGCAGGAAGTCGCATTGCCACGCAGCTGCCGATAGCACGCTGGCAGAATGAGTGTGGCTCTTGTGCATGGATAAGGATGAGTAAATAAAGAGGGGGGGGGGGGGGGGGGGGGGTTCAACACAAGCACATATGTGTCCGAGGTAGCTCTCTATCCATGGTCGTATTCATTAGGGTACACTGTAGCACAACATTTTGCAACGGAAAACGATAATGAGCATATCTTATTGGACATATTCAGTTAGCCCCTCTCTGTTTCAGTCTGTTTTCTCACCATTGGTGCCTAATGAATACGACCCATATGCGCTGCTACCCTAGGCTGTGTTTGGTTACCATGATTGTCATGCTATTCCCATGGAGAGAATAGCATCTTAAGATGTTATCTGACATAGGTCAAATGTATTGTGGCTTATGTGTTGACAGACCCTTGTCTAACACGGTAGTGTTTGTCCACAGTAAGTATGTTTGTCTGCAGGCCTTACCTGAGCCAGACGTCCGTCGTTCCCTCTCTTTGTGGGCCACTTCCTGCATCTGCATCTGATGCTGCTCCATCATTTGCCTGCAGATACACAGAGGACACAGACACAAGTTTTAGCCTCTCCCTATTTCCAGCCTTTCAATCTGGGCCCACGAATACATTGTTTCAGAGAGAGAGAGAGAGAGTGAATAGACACAGAGCATGGGCTCCTGAGTTCTTCTGCAAAAATATAAAATTAGAGTTGGATAAATGTAGATAAACTTGCAATTTTTTGCAAGGACTTATACAGGATACTAACCTCAACATCAAAACCTTAGTTCCGATTCACAATTCCATACCTAAAACCTTGATTTTGGACAAAATTACCTGAATGGACGATTACTACCAAGGACTATCAAGAAAAAAAAAACTTCTAACAAGCCAAAACCTACAGAAGAAACACAGCAGAACCTGGATATACCATCCAACACAAAATTGAGTGAGTAATGTTCAGTCTGAATCTACTTTCTGAAGCCAAAAAGTAAAAGACAATAACCTCTAGGTAATTTTGTTATATAAAGCTTAATAAATAAGGCTACCAAGCTGCTAAGAAAGAATCTGACTTAAGTGTGAAGAGAGAGGTGTGAAAACTCTTAAGCCTAACAATGGCAGGAGAGTTTCACAGCCCCTCCCCACCTAAATGTAGAGGCCTTTGAAGCCACCTCCATCTGTGCAGAGAAGATATCCTCCTCAGAATCCCCAAAATACAACAGCCACAGGACAACTTTGTTTGGATGTTGTAAAGGATCATTCGCCGATACTGAAAAGATATAGCTAGCTAACGATCTCCTTTTCCACGTGGAAAAGACGGACAGAGACTTGCGAGCTACGTTAGCTAGCTAGCTGGGATTTTCAACAAGGAATCTGCCTCCCGAAAAAAGCTTCTCCTAAGTGGGTGTGACACCTACTCCCGGTGCCTGCTGCACTGCTGCTTGGATTCCACCTGGCGATCTGTTCACCATCTGCCCTGGCCTGTCTCCCTCTGTCTGGTATAGGTACCCTCGCCACACTCCCCCCTCTCTCCCGAGCTTTCGCTCGCCTCCAGCACACATGCACTGTTGAGGCGAGTGACTCTGAACTTGCAATGGCTAGCCCCAAGTTGTTATATTTTTCGCTTGTACTCTATGCTATTTGCCTTATGACTCCTGTGTTCTTTGTTGACTATGAACTTGCTTGTTTACCCAATCGGGGGACAGTCTGTTTATTCCCACACCCGGGACTCTCTATTGTTTACACATAGACTCTTGGACTCCCATCCTATTCTAACCACCTCTTGTCGGCTTTGTGATCATGTTACTTGATGAAATTGCTGTACAATATGATCTTGTTGCCATCTAATGCACATTCAAATGTTATAAATCAACACTGCAGAGCTCTCCCTGTCCTCTGCCATGCCCTGATTCTATTACTGCTGATTATATATGGAAATGTGCATGTACACCCTGGCCCATCTACTGTTGCTAGCCCCAATTATGATTTGTGCTCTGATATCTGCTTCACTGATTTCTGCTCTCGTAAAAGCCTGGGATTTCTGCACGTTAACACTAGACGCTTATTACCTGAAATGTGTCAATTGAAAGTGTGGATTCACAGCTCCAATCCTGATGTGTTGGTCATTACTGAGACGTGGTTAAGAAAGAGTGTTTTGAACACTGATATTAACCTTTCTGGTTATAACGTTTTTGGGCAAGAAAGATCTTCCAAAAGTGGTGGAGTGGCAATCTTTACCAAGGAACACTTTCAGTGCTCGGTTGTCTCCACCAAGTCTGTCCCCAAACAATTTGATTCGCTGGTTTTACGCATTAAGCTTTCAAATAAATCTTTGTTGACTGTTGCTGGGTGTTATCGGCCACCATCAGCACCGGCCTGTAACCTAAATGCCCTAAGCTCTCTCCTGGCCCCTAACACTAAGTCTGAATTTGTCCTGCTAGGTGACCTAAACTGGGACATGTGTAAATCACCTGACCAAGTCCTAAAGCAATGGGACTCCCAAAATCTTTCTCAGATTATTACCAATCCCACAAAGTATGACTCCAAACACCCAGAAAAGGCTACTCTCCTTGATGTTATCCTTACAAATAATCCTGATAGGTATCAGTCTGGTGTTTTCTGTAATGACCTTAGTGATCACTGTTTCACAGCCTGTGTACGTAATGGCTACTCAGTGAAACGACCTGTCCTGACTTGTCATAGACTTTAATGAGCAAGCCTTCCTTCATGATCTGGCCTCTGTAAATTTACATATAATCAGCTTTATCTCTTATGCCGAAGATACTTGGACCTTCTTTTTTTATATTTTCAGTGGTATTGTTAACAAATACGCGCCCATAAAGAAAATGAGAATTAAAAACAGGTTCAGCCCCTGGTTCGACCGTTATCTGTCAGAGTACTCCACCTCAAGAATTCCATTTGGCAATTCGCTCGGCACACGCTGTCATGACGTGAATTTCGTTAATGTGATGACTGTAATTTATTCAATCCACTAACTAAGTTTAATTGTTACCCGATTTAAATTAACCACGTAACAATTAACTCATTAGGAATTTGGGGCACCACGGAAGAAGTTGTTTAACGAGTTACCATCTCCTGAATTAAACTCTAGAAGATATAAATATATTGATAACAGTCACTTATTAATCATTACCTCATAATCAGTTCTCATTCTGAACAGTTGTGACCCTCTTGGATCCGCAAGAACCTCAACCTTTGTTGATTATTCAGTAATACACAAATTGGTTTAATTATATATTTACTAACTAAATAATAACACAGAATACACACTCACACGAGACAAAAGTCCCTAGTGGACTGACAAGATATGACGGCTTGTTACAACATAACGTTATATGGAGAAGGGGAAAGAGAAAGACAAAGGGACAAAGAGAATACTTATCGTACATTTGGAAACTACACTCACAGTAAACATTTACTTTGAACACGAAACACCGCCCGTTTTGGGATAAGAAGTAATGCATGTATTTACATGTGGATGTCTTTGTTTGTCATCTATCTCTGTTGAAACCAATCAATCCTTCTATGGGAAGGGGTCGATGGGTGTAAGGCTCTGGTTGTCCACCAGAGGTCACAATGTCCTTCTTGTTAGTTTTCCTGGCTTGTAGTGGAGTGTTTTCAGAGCAGATACTCAGATGCTTCATGAAACCATGAACCATGAAAAACAGCCCCTGACCATTATTCCTCTTCCACCAAACTTTACAGTTGGCACTATGCATTCGAGCAGGTAGCGTTCTCCTGGCATCCGCCAAACTCAGATGATTCGTCAGTCGGACTGCCAGATGGTGAAGCGTGACTCATCCCTCCAGAGTCCAATGGTGGCGAGCTTTATACCACTCCAGCCGACGATTGGAATTGTGCATAATTGATCTTAGGCTTTTCAGCTATGGAAACCAGTTTCATGAAGCTTCCAAGTTGAGTCACAGCTCTTCAGTAAGGACTTTCTATTGCCAGTGTTTGTCTATGGAGATTGCATGGCTGTGTGCTTGATTTTATACACCTGTCAGCAACGGTGTGGCTGAAATAGCTGAATCCACTAATTTGAAGTGGTGTCCACATACTTTTGTTTATATAGTGTATGTATTGGATAGTGGCACAATCATTTGGGCTTGGGCTCATTAAATGTTGTTAATGTCGGGCTCGGCTCATAAAATGTATTTAATATATGGCTCATCAGGCTCAGGTAGCATCAGGTTTGAATTTTCATGCGGATCAAAGCTCAAATCTGGGTTACGCGGGAGAAAAATGATTTATTCTCGGGATGGAACATTTGTCAAATACAGGGAAAATATTCAACCCGAATGTGAGTTTAGCACCTCTTCCCACTACTAGAGTGGACTAAGAACACAACACGAGCCACTAGACATGTGGTAGGCCTGATGTGTTTTGCACCCTTAAACAAACTACCTTCAGACAAATTAAATGAAGAACACTTTCAGTGACGGATACAAGCAAGTTTTCAAACCAGTTTCTTTATCAATGTCTTTGTTTTGTGAGTTCTATTGTGCACCACGCTTTATTTGTCATCACTATTTGGTGTTTTTATGAAGGTCAGAGGGGTCTTACCTCCTGTGTGCATCGGGGTCTTCTGAGGAGGGCCCATTTTTACGTTGGACAGCAGGGCCTGAGGTGAGGAACAGAAACAGATTTTCAGCTTTTAGAAAAAGACAACCTGTATGAAAGGACATATATTCTTGTGTATCGTTGGTGTTTGTGAATAGTTTCGTCACATGCCACACCCTCCCCTGCAGTAATAGAGATATATATTTAGCATATTGAATGTAGGTTACATACAGTATAACAATAACCAACAGATACATAATGATGTAAGGGTCTGGTTCGCCTCAAGCGATAGTCACAACAAATGTTATGTTTTATGCACCCCTCACCACACTACCCAAGTACTGTATATGCTGTTACCTATTAAACAGTGCTTTATCGGTTTATTCAGATCCCCATTAGCTTTTGCCGAAGCTGCAGCTATTCTTCCTGGGGTCCACACGAAAACATAAAACACGACAAGTAACAAGACACTGATAGACAAGAACAATCACACACATTTAAAATACAACGATATACAACTAAATGTGTGTAGACTGTGTGTATCAAATAGACTCGATATACAACGATATACAACTAAATGTGTGTAGACTGTGTGTATCAAATAGACTCCGGCAGCAGTGTCTATTTTGCCTGTGGGTCTGTCTTTTTACAACACTGAGCACATACTATACTGTATTTGTACAGTATAGAGGTGCTGATATGGTGAGATGTGTCAATTTAGTTTAACAAGAAGTCGTGACAACCACACTATTGCTCATGGATCTGCCTTTTCTAGTTGAATGTAAAAAAAAAAAATGACAATACGACCTAACAGCCAAAATAACCGCCTCAAATGCAGACAGGGCTTTGACAGACAGCCAGTTAATTCCATAAATTGCATGCTGGTGTCATCTCACAAGGGAAGTGTGTCCCTCCCCCGTCCTCCCTCTTGCTGCTACTGTGTATCCTCACGCACTCCTCTCCTCTAAATTCTCCTGAGAAAGACATAGGATTAGCCATGGCATGTCTTGGTTGTTGACATTAGGATATTAGCATTACCATGGTGTTCAAGACATTAGCACTAGACATTATTAGTATGTCTTGCTTGTTTACATTGGAAGTGGTTTATTGTTGTCTTTCAGCTTATTTTGACATTAGGAATTATTTTACAAACATATGCCTGGTTTGGAACCTGCCCAGGCATAAATAGTTGTCCTAAAGATGTTACTGAGACTTTCTGAGACAGTCTTAATAAGTACAAGGAGTTCATGTCTGGAGTGGGGTGGATGCAGCGTAACCTGGTCCGAGATTTGTTTGTGCTGTCTTGTCAACTCCTATGTGGTCATTGGCATGACAATGACCATAGGAGTTGGCTATCCAGTACAAGCAGATCTGGGACCAGGCTATGCGGGTAGGAATAGTCAGTTGTGAAACACACCACACGAGGTGCTATTCCTCTGCCCTGATAAGACAGACTGTGTTTTTCCCCATAGCATGATTGATGTAAATCACAGGCATTTCCACAGGAAACCTCAACTAAACAGGGCCAGCAGCACCGTGGACCAGAATAGACCTGACCTCCCCTCCTTCCTATACACATCTGGGTACAATTTCTACAGTGCATTCTGTATTCAACACAACAAATGCATGAATCCCAACCTTCCTTAAATCGCCAATCCTGAACCAGATTCAAGGGCAAACATGATTGTATTGGATTGAATGTAATATTCTTAATTTCCATTGGAAAAACGTCTAACTTCACCAGTCTTTGTCGAAAAATATTCAACACCAGGATCAACAATGACGGACATAGATGGACAATGGCCCAGTGCAAAACAAAAAAACCCAGCGGACAAAACTGTCATTATGACATCATGGTGATGTATACTAGACATTTTTAGACATCTTTTTAGTGACCAGATAACCAAAATAGGCCGTCTTTGCTTGACGTCGTTATGACGTGCCTTGACGTCACTGTGGTAGTGTATACTGACTGGGTTACTGCATAGTGTGAACTAAGTGGTTACTGAGTCATAACCTACTGCCCCAACTGAGGATGAGACCCTATTCTGAGACCGAGCAATTAACAAGGGCTATCCGGGAGACCACGTATTTCATATCAGGAATGCCGAACAATAAACCCTAGACGCCCCTTTGCAACACCTGAGCGCCCTTGGGTGTCATTTCCGCTGGGTGTGTTCGGCATGAGGGACACATGGAACATCTTTATATGGATACTGCTTACCTAGTGAGCACAAGATATTGAAAATACTTATTTTCAACAAAAAATAAGTATTTTCAACCTCAGAAACAGAGACGAGTCCTTACCATATCCAACCATCTGTAGGTTTGGAATCTTGGTTTGTTTTCAGAATTCGCTTGACATTACTGATTTATTCCAGTTGGCTTTATAATACATTAATCTAATTCTTAATGAGCAACTAAGGCGAGGATGTTGGCTTCATTTGTGCTGATGGCTGTTTTTTAATAAGGTACTGTAACGCTTTCTAAAACCAGATTAATTCCCAATCCCAAACAGTCTTTCATGTTTCATCTCCCACAGTCTCATGAAGGGGAATTTTAATATTTTAATATTCTATCATCATCAAACAGAGCCAATCATAGGCTTCACACTTCTGCCATCGTTTTTCAGAAAATAGAGCATAAATATAAATCATGCCCTACTCTACATCGTTTCATCACTACACTGCCTATGAGGAGTTTAGTTGTGTGTGTCCCTGTCTGTGTGTGCGCTGCTCTTCTTTGTTCTCTCGGCCTGCAGCTCTCTGATAGGTGATGTCTTGGGATGTCTTGTTTACATTCTTCTTGACACTACTCTGAACTCCCCTTGTTAGCAGCTGATAATTATCTGTAACGCTTTGCACCTAATGTTAGCACATATCCAGCTAGAGCTTATGTCATAAAACAGCCAAAATACTCATCATAATCGCCATTGAGGGCAGTAATCTATGATGGTGTCTATGAGCCAGTTACTCCAACCTGATCTTTTCACGGTTTTGTTTGGAATACATGAAACCAAGAATTTGAACTATATACTGTATACTATTTGCGATCAAAGGAAACCATTGCAAAGCTAATATGCTATTTGATGCTATCTTTTGGTAGACATACTTTTGTAGCTACTAGGGATGCACCATTAATCGGTGAACATATCGGAATCGGCCGATATTAGCTAAAAATGCAAACATCGGTATCGGCCCGATGTCTAGTTTAACGCCGATGTGCAAAACCAATGTCAAAGCCGCCGTGCATACCTATATAACATAAAATGTTGCGCTACACGTGCAACACAGCATTCCTAACCTAGTCCACAATGTCTGCTGTATGGATTGAGCAGTCAACAAGTCGAGCTGTCATTTGAAAGAGTAAGAAAATTTCAGCGAGACAACTCAAAGGCAAAATCCATTTACGCCAAGATGATGTAATTCACTGTCCTTGCCAATCAACCGTTCTCTGTCGTGGGGGATGTTGGTTTTCGCCACTGATCGAGCACCGGTACACACTACCAAGTGCGCTATTTTTCAGATGTTGCCCTACCGGAGTTACACAGTAATAGCGTCACTGCTATTAGCTTCACGGCATACTATGGAACGGCATTTGGGTCTTTGCCTGTCAAAAAAGATACACGTCAAATAACACTATTTGACGCGTTAAATACGTTTTTAATTTGACATATCAAATAACAGTTCTATTATAGAATGTTGTGTGTTCTGAATTTGCACATGCAAGCCAGGCACCACCACTACTATCAGTAGCACTGTAAAAGCTGTACAAAAAGATCTGCAAACAAGCAAACACCGGCCACGAACGATGTGTTTACAATACCGCAATGGTAATAAAGCATTATTTGTTTGACTGCAACTTCTGGGGTAGCTAGCTAGCTTTAGCTTGGTACCTAGCTAGCACCAATACAACCAGTCTGAAAACAATGACCAGTAGAAACTGCAGTCAATTTCATTATTCTTAGCAATGATTTAGGAATTCTTGTGAGTAAGTATTAGCTAGGTAGCCACTTGTTGTTTGCCTAATGAAATTGAACTTCAGTTCATGAAAATAAATAGCTAGCCAGCTACTTAACCCTGTTGCCCAAAGTGAACATTATAAGCAGCCAGCTAGCTTCATCTGGCTAGTGCCGCTCGACCAGACCGGGTTGTGTTGTGAAGCTAGCCACAATAAGGATTGGGCACAATAGTGGAATTTGCGGTTTGCCTTCAAAATAAAAGTACCTATTTGAAAATGATGCAGAAGGTTACAATTGGTGGAATCATGCCATATTTAGACTAGATAATGTTAAACAAGATTGGAATGTGAAGCAAGGAAATGGGGTATCAGTCTACTTGGTGACACACACAGAACACAACTGTGAAGAGTTTACGCAAATATAGCTAGCGTTGTAGCTCTTATCGCGGGACTGTGAATGTGTGAAATCACCTCCCCAGTATTGGGTGTATTGACTTTCATATTGCACTGTACAGCTTTACCTAAGGAGTGGGGATCAATGAAATAGGGTATCAGTCTACTCAATACAAAATATATTTTTTCCCAACATCCTCCTCAGAGTTATCATGTAATAACTAAGTAAAAAATGTATGAACACGTTCAATTATGTGACGTGTAGTCATAGTCAGGTCCTGATTGGTCAACAAGCTTACTTGACACGTCAAAGTGTTATTTGACATATCTTTTTTGACACGCAAAGACCCAAACGGCGTTCCATAAAAATCCTGGTTGAGAATAAAACAACAGAACAAATAAACAACGAAACAGCACAGCAAGTAAGTGAAAGAAATAGGTTTTGATTATGTTTTAGTGGTAATGGGGACATACGTAAATGCCAACAAAATAACTTTTTGGTCTGTGTGTAACCTTTATTTAACTATGCAAGTCAGTTAAGAACAAATTCTTATTTATTTACAATGACGGCCAAACCCGGACAACGCTGGGCCAATTGTGCGCCGCCCTATGGGTACTCCCAATCCCGTCCGGATGTGATACAGCCTGGATTCAAACCAGGGACTGTGGTGACGCCTCATGCAGTGCCTTAGACCGCTGCGTCCGTGTGTATGTTAACTATTTAACTGTACTAGAATGCTTAAGGCCCCTAACATTTTAAATATCGGTTATCGGTATCGGGTGTTTTGGCAAGGAAAATATTGGGTATCGGACAAAAATGTAATATCGGTACATCACTATTAACCACTTACTTTCAGATCCAGACACAACAAAGTAACTAAACATAAGATACGTTGGTATTAGGCTGGTAAAGAGTTGCCTGATATTACAAATACAACAATGTGGACCACTGCAGCCTCACAGCCTAGCGACTGCACAATTACATGCTTTTAGATAAGTACACAATAGCCAACACCATTAACACAATCAAGGGTTATTATGAACGCTATACAACACATCTACAGATGTTAACAGGAAGGTCGTGTATTTGACAAATGACCTTAGCTAGTGCCTAATGTTGCACAGAGAGGCCTGAAATGGTGAGGTGAGAGAAGTAGTGACCCAGAGGAGTGCTAGGGCTTGATCAGGCCTGTGCACATTTAAGGACAGAAGCACTCAAGGGACAAAACAAGGCCTGCTTTTTCTCACACTCTCTAACTCAGATGGTGTTTACCTAATTGCCTAATTGTGAGTTGAGTAAAATATGATGATAAAAAACAGTATTCCAAACCTCAGGACACACATCTAAGCACTAAAACATGATCAAATATAAATGCTACTTTGCCCCTTAGGGCCACCATGGTGTTTCAGTGGTGTTTAAATGGAAAACTTTCATTGGCAGTCAACAGCAATGCATACAGCTTAAGCTTTACATGATTGGTGATGATTAACAGCTTACACATCTGAATAGTGATTTCCAGAACATCACCTCCCTATTTTAGCCCTACAATGCCACCCAGAGAGGTGTTGCCAATTCCATCAGCCTCACATTGCCAGCAGCACCATCATGCAATAGATCACCCTGATTCCACCCCTCCCTCTATCACCTACTCTACTTACTGAGGGTGATCTTCGCAGAAGTGCACCTTCTGATAGTGGCTGGTGACATCTCTGGAGTAAGAATAATCGTGAGACCCTCTCTGCTGTTCTTACAATGTCTTTAGCAAGCTATTACTGTATGCAGTATACGTACTAACTATGGCTTCTAGTCAGGCAGCTGGCCAGACTACTGGAATAGCATTAGCCACGAGTCGGGTGATCCAACATGTGATCCAACATGGGACCCCAGTAGCATGTATAAAGCAGGAGAATGCCTGCGACTGCGTTCCCTGGACCGAAGAAGCACCTTGGGTTTGCTTGAGGAGCCCTATAGCTCAGCTCACCTCCAACGTGGCCCACTCCGGTCACCTCAAAGGTTCCCCCAAAAAAGGAGAGTGCCATGTGAGATTTGGCGGTCTAAGACAATTTGGCTCCATGGGTATTTTAGCCAGGCTGTGCACCAATAGGAAGGCTAGGGGACGGAATGGAGCCGTCACCGAACTTCCCCTCCCAACAGCATATAAGTAGCAGCCTGTAACAGGAGAGGCACATGTGCTATTTGTTAAGTATGGGTAGAGTCAGGCAGGCTTCATATAAAGACCTCACTACATTTCTGTTGTCATAAACTAGACAGAACCATACATCTCCTCTAACTACAGGTCTTTACATTGATGTGTGCAAGTGTCTTTCCTGGCGTGATAGTGTTAATAGTTGTAATGGTTAGTTTGGATAGTGTTGCATTAGGCATGTATTATTGTCACAACTGTCTACAATCGGCCCTCATACTTTATGCTTAAATGACCAATGACCAGGCTACTGAACATATCTAAGTCTGGCAGCCTGGGCCCTAGCCTGGGTTGTGTTCAGTAGGGAAAAACATTTTGAAACTAAGTGAAATGGGGATGTACTATTTGAACTTGTCCAATAAGGCCTTTTAAATAATTTTCCGTTGCATAACATTTTTAAACGTTTTGCTACAATGTGCCCTACTGAACACGACATAGGTCACTGAGTTTATAGTCTAGCAGGATTCTATGGTTTGTTTTGTATTACCAATTTCCCACACACAGCTGAAAAATTTCACCCTGAGCCATAGAGATATACTAGTTATGGCTCTGTTTTCACCTTAGAGCTTGATATCCAGCAGAGGGAGGTAGAACGGCGGCAGGTAGCCTCATGGTTAGAGTGTTGGGCCAGTAACCAAAAGGTTGCTAGATCAAATCCCCGAGCTGCCAAGGTAAAAATATGTCGTTCTGCCCCTGAACAAGGCAGTTAACCCACTGTTCCTAGGCTGTCATTGTAAATAAGAATTTGTTCTTAAATGACTTGCCTAGTTAAAAAAGAAAGAAAAAATAACTCAGTTGAGATCAACCCAGCAACCAGACTGACTAGCACCTACAGCCCTAATGTCATTGGCTGAACCAAGTGTAAACTGAAATGGTTGAAATCCTTTCTGAAAATAGATTATATCTATAAGATATATTATATTTTATATCTTATACCTGGTCATTTAAGATATATTATATCTTACAACAACCTAAACATGTTCAACAAAATATTTTGTTGATCTAACAATCCTGGGATGATAGTGGAGTTAAACTGGCCACAAATGACTGGATAAAAAGATTTGCATTTTGTGTTGAGTACAACTGACAATTAACATTCATCAGTTTCAGCTACAGCCTGGCTAAACCCTTTGACTGTGACATAAACAGACTGACATGCAGATTACTGACACACTGGAAAGGGTCCCACCTCCGTCTTGCGAGCTGAGCACATTGAGGGCAAACATCATGGCGGTGGAGAAGGTGGTGGCCTCCTCCTTGCTGGCGAAGTTGAGACCGTACACCTGCCTGGCATCACGCCACTGGTGGAAGGTGGGTGTGGCCTGATTATACTTCAGCCCCTTTACTATGGAGTAGTTGATCACTACCTGAGAGAGAGACAGCCAAGTACTCATCATTCATTCATTACTTGTCAAATACTATTGTCAGCTTAGATCAGTGTACAAGATTGAATCCCATCAATAGTGCCATAGAGATTACTGGTACATTTCAAAAACATTGTTTGCTTTTTTATTTTTATCACAGTGCTGAATTTGAAAGAGATTACATAAGAGATGGACTCTATCTCTATTATTATCCTTAAGCCAGTGTGTTTGATGAAGATGAATAGGCTTGCAGTGTGACATGTCTTCCCCCATATCTACGTCACATATGTTGGTCCATAGAAATGACTAGAACAGACAAATTCACCATAGAAATGTGTGTGTGTGTGTGTGTGTACCTGCTGGTCCTGTAGTTTGACCCCGACCACGCGGAAGGTGTTGTTGGCCGTGTTGTGGTAGATGTTGATGCGGCTGAAGCCCTGCTGTCCCGGCTTGATTGGCACCCACTTCTTACTGGCGTCATCGTACACCATGACCGAGGCGCGGGCTTGGCAGATACTCTGTTCACTGTGGAGGAGGAAGACACAAGGGTTAGAGGTCAACAACAGAGACATAGGGTTAATGTAAAAAAAAAAAAAAAAAATCCTCAATTTCAACGTTTTACTCTGGTTCCTTGAAAGTTTCCCTGGGAGGTTTTATTAACGCTATGGGAACAGAAATGATGGGTTATTTGGAGGTTTTTGTATAACTTCCTTAAATCTTTCACTGAATGTTTCAATAATACTTTTAATAACACTGCTAGCTTATTTTGGGTTCACGTTTTTGAACTCCAAGCACAGATAGGCATTAATCATGCAAACACGTTTCTTTTTTATTGTGACACGGCATCAGTGAGAATCAAACCTATTATCTTATGTTCTCTGTCTATGGAATTAGTCCACTGGGCCACCAGGATGGAACTACCATGCCATGTTTTTTACACATACAAAGCTGTTCATTTTAATTGGTGAGAACCAAATGCTGAGAACGGAATGTATATGTTTTTATGTTTCTTTGTTGTTTAAACCTCTTTTTTCGCCCCAATTTCGTGATATCCAATTACAATCTTGTCTCATCGCTGTAACCCCCCAACCACCTCAGGAGAGGCGAAGGTCGAATCGTGCGTCCTCCGAAACATGACCCGTCTAACCGCGCTTCTTAACGCCTGCCCGCTTAACCTGGACGACGTTGACGACAACAAGTCAGTCTGCAGGCACCCAGCCCGCCATAAGTAGTCGCTAGAGCACGATGAGCCAAGTAAAGCCCCCCTGGGCCAAACCCTCCCCTAACCCGGGTGTGCGCCCCCTTATGGGACTTAAGTCACAGCCGGTTGTGACACAGCCTGGAATTGAACCCGTGTCTGTAGTGATGCCTCAAGCACTCCGATGCAGTGCCTTAGACTGCTGCACCACTCGGGAGGCGTATGGAAAGTTTTCTTATCGTTCTCAAAACAATTTAAGAACTTTCAGTAGAACCACGAGGAACGTTTTGCTTTCCCACAGGATACGTTTTTCTTCACGTTCTCTGGACTATTTGAGAACATTCCCAATGTCAAACCAGTTAGAACATTTTCCTAGAACATTTCCAAAATTGAAATGAAATGTAACCATGTTTGAACTGCTCTGACACGTTCTGTAATGAAATACCAGGAATAAAAGCTTCTTAAATATGCTGAGGATGTTCCAAAGCCAAGCAGCTATCCCAGAAAGTTGTGGGAAGGTTGTATTCAAAATAACCATAGGACAACCATGCTCTCACCAAGCTCTAAGAAATGCTTGCAGTGCCAGGGTTGTGGGTTCGATTCCCACGGGGGACCAATACGAAAAAGTATGCACTCACTACTGTAAGTCGCTCTGGATAAGAGTGTCTGCTAAATGACTAAAATGTAATGGTTCTCGGAACATGTGCTAGTTGGGATATGTCAGAATGTTTGGAGACATGGGCGGAAGGGTGTGCGTTGCTGATCTTGAAACCCTGATCAGGAAAACTCTGATTTAAGAGTGTGAATAACAATATGGGGTGATATTCCTGACAGCATGACAGGGTATTGATGTTTCACACATAGAGCTCTAAAAGGTGAGATTGGCTGATGCCCTCAGGGGACTGTGAAGTGACAAAAAGTTTTAAAATGTTCACCTTGAATACCAAAGGGACAGCGAAGCTCTGCTATTTGTGCTAACTGCTTTAAATAATTATCTTACTCAGTTATTTCAGGCGACCCAACATTCTTAGTCTTTATTGTACAGACTGGCAAATTAGCACTGCATTCACAGCTGTCATTTCAAGACACCAATTCTTAAAGGAAATATTTTGCAAAGTCGGTGCCTCAACATAGAAAGCCTTTTCGATATCCAAAATAAAGTATTTAAAATATCGCAGCTAAATCAAGATTCCACCACAGAGACAGACAATGGGTCATCTGACTCTAAGGCCCCTAGGACATCACTAGCGTTCAAATGCCGGCATGTGGCCTTCCTCTGTGATCTCCTTCCTCCCTAGGAGGTGAAGAACATGGAGACTGACACTTCAGCCATGTCTCAGCACAGCGAATGGGTGAGGCAGTATGAGTGCAGGATTCAGAACCTCTTGTAGCAACATCTACTACCGTTTTCACACTATTGTGTCATCCCGACCCGAACAGCTCAGATAGTTTGTTTTCACACTGTCCGTTCCAGCAACTATGGCAGATGTGTAATCAGGCCAGCGCAATACACTACAACAATATTAGATGGTCAGGCTCTGAAAGAATGTCGCAGGACAGGGACTGACAGCTGTCCCTCCTTGATTACCAACACATCCTCACTACTCTTCAGTATCAACCATAACACAACCATCAGACAGTCATCACACAACCAGTCACCATGACTTTCCTTGCAAGTGCTTTTCAAATTAAATTGAAGCGCAGCGTGGTAATCAATCAATTACAGATCATCTAAAAATCCAATCATTGCACAGTAATTACGTCCTTGAGGAGACATTGAACATGCAATCGGATATAGCAAGTTTTGGTTTACCCTTTATGCGACATCTCAGCCAGTTAGCGCAGCAGACAACAGTGCCGTGCTTCATTTGAGGTTTTGAGTGAGGTTTAGTTTGACACAGTAGGTGTAATAATATCTCAGCAAAAGAAGCAAAGGCTAACAGCTAATAACTAAAGGCTAACAGCAATAATGGAGGTTTGAGAGCATCTTCATTTACCACATTCAAAATAGGGAAGTCTTGGGCTCAATTGATTCAATAACTCAATCAATATGGGATCAATATGGGATCATTCAAATAAATCCAAAATAAGCAAAACCTTATAGAAAACAGGCTTATGCCTCTCTGGTATCCTGGCAACCACAGGTAGACCCCAACATGTTTTAGACTCAACTGTGGGCATAGTTCACCAGTCATCTTCCTCAGTCAAGTAGGACTTAGCAATGGAGGATATCCCGAGTCTACACATGATGGATTTCCTTACTCAAAGCTTTCAAAGACATTACTGGGACTTAGAATATATCTTTATGGTCTATCTGGTTCTAAATTGAGTTGGGCTCAATCTAACCACATAACAGGCGCTTCTACCACAGTACAGAGACCACCCATGTCCATGAGGAGATACTCAGTTCTTTAGTGTCTGACAGATCCCCTTACAAAAACAAGCCCTATTTCTGGAGTCATCTGGGGTCGAGGGTCACAGCCTTCTCTGTGAAGCATTGGTTTCAGTACCCTACCAGGCTAAGTCAGAAATAAAGCATAGCGCCGTCAATTTGTCTGACTGACATTGCTCAATCATCGCATGTGATGCAACTTAAAGCTTAACGACTGTAGGCTCCTCGAATGTCACTGGGGCCGAGCTCCCTGCCATCCAGGACCTCTTACCAGGCGGTGTCAGAGGAAGGCCCCAACAATTGTCAGACTCCAGCCACCCAAGTCATAGACTTTTCTCTCTGCTACCGCACGACAAGCGGTACCGGAGCGTCCAAGTCTGGGACCAAAAGGCTCCTGAACAGCTTCGACCCACAAGCCATAAGACTGCTGAACAGGTAATCAAATACCTACCCAGACTTTTTTTTTGCACTGACTCTATGCGCACACACACTGCTGCTACATTGACACTCCAACTCACACACACACACACACACACACACACACACACACACACACACACACACACACACACACACACACACACACACACACACACACACACACACACACACACACACACACACACACACACACACACATATTGACGCCACACACACACATACACACACACGCTGCTGCTACTCTGTTTATTATCTATCCTGATTGCTTAGTGACTTTTACCCCTATCTACATGTTGATATTACCTCAATCACCTCAACTACCTCGTAACCCCAGCACATTAAATCGGTACCAGTACTCCTTGTATAGCCTCGTTATTGTTATTTTATTGCATTTAAAAATAAAAAAATGGGGGTGCAAATGTTACGTTTTTCGTATTTTTTATTTATTTATTTGATGTAGGCTAGTCACTCTCAATTCAGATTCCTGTCTTCTACCACAGACTTACACCACTACAGAAGATAGTGCTTTTGTAACCACATTACAGCTATGAATACACAGCTATGAATATAATTTTGGGTTATGACCACTCTTAATGAGGATACTTGCTGTACAACAACCACACGTGTCACGCCCTGATCTGTTTCACCTGTCCTTGTGCTCGTTTCCACCCCCTCCAGGTGTCGCCCATCTTCCCCACTTATCCTCTGGGTATTTATACCTGTGTTTTCTGTCTGTCTGTGCTAGTTCGTCTTGTTTGCCAAGCTTACCAGTGCTTGTTCCTGTCAGCTCCTGTCTTTCGCCAGCCTCGCTTCTTCTCGTCCTCTTGGTTTTTGACCCTTGCCTGTCCTGACCCTGTACCCACCCGCCCGACCACTCTGCCTGTCCCTGAGCTTGCCTGCCGTCCTGTACCTTTGCTCCTACTCTGGATTATCGACCCCTGCCTGCCTTGACCTGTCGTTTGCCTGCACCGGTTACAATAAACATTGTTAGTTCACAACATCTGCACTTGGGTCTTACCTTGCTTCCTGGTAACATCCTTTACTCTACACTGACTGGTTTGTGGTTAGAGAATGCTAATATTAGCACTTGGTGGTAGTGGCTGTGTATACAAACACCAACATCTTCCTGATCCAAGACCGGTTCTCGTAGGTCGCATACTGCACTGCACCTCCAAATCATAAACAGTATACAACGAGCTCAAAGTATTGGGACAGTGACACATTTTTGGTTTGTTTTGTCTCTGTACTCCAGCACTTTGGATTTGAAATGATACAATGGCTATGAGGTTAAGGTGCAGACTGTCTTCCATCCAGTTTCTTCCATATCGGGTGAACCGTTTAGAAATTATAGCACTTTTTGTACATAGTTCTCCCATTCTAGGGGACCAAAAGTATTGGGACAAATTCACTTGTGTATTAAAGTAGTAAAAAGTTAAGTATTTGGTCCCACATTCATAGCACACACCAACTACATCAAGCTTGTGTGTTGGATGCATTTGCTGTTTGTTTTGGTTGTGTTTCAGATTATTTTGTGCCCAATAGAAATTAATAAAAAATAATGTATTGTGTCATTTTGGAGTCACTTTTATTGTAAATAAAAATGAAGGAAAAAGGAAACCGCACACTGCTCTTGATAGTATCACCGATATTTAATAAGCTTACGTATCGGCCCCACGGCCTTCGTCAGAGCTTGTAAAGAGCTTGTAAATAAAAATAGAATATGTTTCTAAACACTTCTTCATTAATGTGGATGCTACCATGATTACGGATAATCCTGAATGAATCGTGAATAATGATGAGTGAGAAAGTTACAGATGCAGAAATATCATGGTTGCATCCACATTAATGTAGAAGTTAAGTGAGGATGTAAGTGGCGACTGTGGCTCTCCTTGTCAGTCACTATGGGCTTAAACCCTGTCGGTCTTCCTTATACTCAAGACTACACCTTTAAAAAAAGGATAAGCACTTTTCATGTCCAAGTCATGAATAAAAGTCAAAATTAGAGGTCGACTGATTAATCGGAATGGCCGATTAATTAGGGCCGATTTCAAGTTTTCATAACAAATCGGAAATCTTTTTTTTTTTTACACCTTTATTTAACTAGGCAAGTCAGTTAAGAACACATTCTTATTTTCAATGACGGCCTAGGAACGGTGGGTTAACTGCCTTGTTCAGGGGCAGAATGACTTTTTACCTTGTCAGCTCGGGGATTCGTTTTTGCAACCTTCCGGTTACTAGTCCAACACTCTAATCACCTGCCTTACATTGCACTCCACGAGGAGCCTGCATGGCAGGCTGACTACCTGTTACGCGAGGGCAGCAAGAAGCTGTAAGTTGTAAGTTGCTAGCTAGCATTAAACTTATCTTATAAAAAAACAATCAATCTTAACATAATCACTAGTTAACTACACATGGTTGATGATATTACTAGTTTATCTAGCGTGTCCTGCGTTGCATATAATCGATGCAGTGCCTGTTAATTTCTCAGCGAATCACAGCCTACTTCGCCAAACGGGTGATGATTTAGCACTGTCGTTGCACCAAACCTAACCATAAACATCAATGCCTTTCTTTAAAATCAATACACAAGTATATATTTTTAAACCTGCAAATTGAGTTAATATTGCCTGCTAACATGAATTTCTTATAATTAGGGTGCAAGCAGTCAGTTCCGTGCAAGCAGTCAGGGTATATGCAGCAGTTTGGGCCGCCTGGCTCGTTGCGAACTGTGTGAAGTCCATTTATTCCTAACAAAGACCGTAATTAATTTGCCAGAATTGTACATAATTATGACATAACATTGAACGTTGTACAATGTAACAGCAATATTTAGACTTAGGGATGCCACCCGTTAGATAAAATACGTAACGGTTCCGTATTTCACTGAAAGAATAAACGTTTTGTTTTCGAAATGATAGTTTCCGGATTCGACCATATCAATGACCAAAGGCTCGTATTTCTGTGTGTTATTATGTTATAATTAAGTCTATGATTTGATATTTGATAGAGCAGTCTGACTGAACGATGGTAGGCAGCAGCAGGCTCGTAAGCATTCATTCAAACAGCACTTTCGTGCGTTTGCCAGCAGCTCTTCGCTGTGCTTCAAACATTGAGCTGTTTATGACTTCAAGCCTTTCAACTCCCGAGATTAGGCTGGTGTAACCGATGTGAAATGGATAGCTAGTTAGCGGGGTGCGCGCTAATAGCGTTTCAATCGGTGACGTCACTCGCTCTGAGACTTGGAGTAGTTGTTCCCCTTGCTCTGCAAGGGCCGTGGCTTTTGTGGAGCGATGGGTAACGATGCTTCGAGGGTGGCTGTTGTCGATGTGTTCCTAGTTCGAGCCCAGGTAGGGGCGAGGGGGACGGAAGCTATACTGTTACACTGGCAATACTAAAGTATTGCTAAGAGCATCCAATAGTCAAAGGTATATGAAATACAAATGGTATAAATAGATAGAAAATAGAGAGAAATAGTCCTGTAATTCCTATAATAACTACAACCTAAAACTTCGTACCTGGGAATATTGAAGACTCATGTTAAAAGGAACCACCAGCTTTCATATGTTCTCATGTTCTGAGCAAGGAACTTAAACGTTAGCTTTTTTACATGGCACATATTGCACTTTTACTTTCTTCTCCAACACTTTGTTTTTGCATTATTTAAACCAAATAGAACATGTTTCATTATTTATTTGAGGCTAAATTGATTTTATTGATGTATTATATTAAGATAAAAGAAAAGTGTTCATTCAGTATAGTTGTAATTGTCATTATTACAAATACATTTTTAAAAAATCGTCCGATTAATTGGTATCGGCCTTTTTTGGCCCCCCAATAATCGGTATCGGCGTTGAAAAATCATAAATCGGTCGACCTCTAGTCAAAATATTGATAAAAAACACAAATGAACAGAATTATCAGGGGAACAAAACAGACAATAATATGGGGTCTTTGTTTCTAAACATCCCTGAATAATTAAATGGACATTGACAGGCTATGTGTGTGTAATATCTATAGGAGACTTGTGACTTATTTCGTTTTAAGGAACATCCATTCGATATAACACTCAAAACAATATAGCCAGTCAATAACAATGTAGTTAAATACAATTAAAATCACCCCTGTACCTGTGTAAGTGTATAGGCCTATCCCACTGAGCAAAACGTACTTTCAACCAGTTTTGCTGTTGAAATGACATCTTTACAACCAGTTTTGCTTACTGGGATTGGACAGGAGTGCTCAGACACATCACTATCATAATACGGTATTTGCTTTTTCTTTGGGGATACCTTGAAAGAGCTATTACACAGAGGTAGTACAACATCCATTACGATGGCTTATAAGGACCTTGAGGCAGAAGTTGTGATAATGCTAGCCTCCAGACATGCTCTAGCTAGACGAGTGGGAGTGAGATGCTGGATGGAGGCTTCTGCTACATTGAGTGCTTAACCATGTCAAATAAGCCTCATGGGTGAGCTGGATAAAGGAGGCCACCATGTTTCTAGCCTTTGGAATTAAGCAACCTCTGCCCCTACACACTCACACACACACACACATTAAGCAAGCCTCTGCTGTACATACACGCACATACACAGGGTCTTTCATGTAACATGGATGTTGGGTTTCGGTGTAATGTACTGTATGTACCCCATCCATTAGCTGAGTACTTTCTGGTAGTACAGTTCTGGGATGTATTCACTAGGAAGCAAACGGAAGCAAACGGCAGAAACAGGGATGTACTAACCTGAACTTGTCCAATAAGAAACGCTATTTTTCGTTGCAAAACGTTTTTACTACAGTGTGCACACTCTTGGTTTACCGGCTTTGTCCAGGAATACTCAAATTGGGGATGGGTTAAATGAATAGTAAGGTAAGGGGCAGCGTTTTTTCTAAAAGCAGGATGCCGGTTTGGCACAGAAGTTGTTGGCCTAATTTCCCCATCGTGACCAATAAATAACATTTTGCCTGGGAACAATTTCAGGCTTTCCATGGGAACCCTGGAGGCAGAGGGGGCATCAAGCGGTGAGAGGACAACAACCCTAGGTGGTGACCAGCCAGCCAGTGGGCAAACACTTTGTTGCCAGGCAGGGTAATTGTTTAATGCTGCTGGTTCAGTGGAACGTACCCGAACAGACCCAAATAATAGAACACGACACGGCATCACTCTCTCTGTCTGCTGCATCATGTGAGCTACAGTATTTGATTGGTAAGGCCTTTCTCTCTCACTCCCTGTTTACTGGGCAACAATGCTATGTCTGCTAGTCTGCTAATTGTAGTTCACATTTCAGTCACATCAAGTGCAAAGCCAAAAATAAAGTACGAGACCTGTAATGAAAAATGTGTAAGGCAGATTAAGAAATCCCACAGATGCCTCCAAATGTAAGGCTGATGATAGAAAAAATTAAGATCCAGGGACACTGACTTCAGTATTAGACTTCAAGGTTTAATTAGAGACTATCCAGCCTAAAGGGGAGAAATAAAATACAAAGAATAAAAGCAGAGATCGTGCACCTGCAGTGGCACTAAAATCTAAGCTGGAGATCTCCCAGCAACCCCTGCTCCATACTTCAGAGCCAGAGTCTACGCTGTCAAAATAAGAGTCTCTCAATACAGGTCCCACACATGCATGCTGTGGAGTGCAGCATTGTCTCTCGTCTTACACAGACAGGTAGACTCATCCTCAGGTGTAGTAGAGAGACCAGTGAGAATGAAACCATCAGCAGTAGCGGGGGACTCCCATTAGAACAGCAGACTTAATTCACGTTTCCTCTCCCATTCAGTCTGTATTCTGACTCCTTGCTCCACACACCGACGATGAATAAAAACAGCAGCATGCACATTTTGGGGAATTCATTAAAAAGGAGAAGTGGTTCCTTCCCTGTTATTAAAGAGAGGGCAGCAGGGAGGGGATAGAGTGGATTATACACTCTAGTGTTTTTCCCAGAGTGCAGTGCAGTATAATCATTTTTGGGCAGCTCCACCACACACACACACACACGCACCAGCTGACAGAGAGCAACTCAGTGGCGGGATTACAGGCGACTTCCGAGGAGATCGTTACCTCACTCCCGTTTTAAGGCTAAATTAACTAGGGCTTAACTCTCATTTAGGCACCGGGCTGTAATCTCAGCACAGAGAAAGTCCCACTGGAAGGGAGTTCTGCGAGGACAGAGGCCTTCAGTAATTGTGTGGGGCAACTTCCCAGAAGGCCTGGGTGGTATTCATTAGGCACCAAACGGTAGAAAATGGACAGAAACAGGAACTACATGATTTTGTCCAAAAATAAACACTTGTTTTTTCATTCCAAAATGTTTTGTTACGGTGTAACCTATTGAACTCCACTCTGTTGGAAGACCTGGTGGCAAGTGTGGTTATATAAGGGACAGAACAGACTGCCAAGACCATTTTCAGACAATAGTAAACTTCTTGGAGACAATTTCAAATATTGCACAATAATGCCATAAAGTACGAGGATTTACATAGCTGTAAACTGAGCATTAAAAGAAAAGATAAATAAAAAATAAACCTCTTTGTGCTCATTAATGCACTGCATTTTTTTCCAGCCAACAATACATAAAACTCTATGTCAACAAACTCCAACTTCAATCCCTAGGAATCACTTTGATGGACACCACATGATGGACGAGCTCAATGTTTTACCCTGCCCCCACCACTCTTACATATGAAAGTATAACACGTTGAATGGATGAGAAATAAGCCATATACAGGAGAGAGGGATGTGGCCCTTAATGGTCTTTTCCTCCTGCTCCATTAATGTGCTTATCTTCTTAGCTAAATGTCCTTGCTTGTGAAAAAACGACACACACACACACACACAGTTCTAAGCCTCCTCCACCACAACCCACCAGCCAAAGTACCACCCAAATTGCAGTGTCTAAAACCAATGATGTTCAATAACACTCAGATACTGTTGCTGTCCAGTGTTCACCACTGTGATATCATGTTCTATAAACTATAACTCCCACTCAAACTAACAGAAACAGCTAAAGCTGACTTGGACCACTTTGTATGTAGGTCAATGGCTGGCACATTAGTGTTTGGCATGAGTGACACTGACTTCAGCTGAAGTGAAACAGAGTACCATATTGCTGGGATGATTTTCGGCAACAAATGATGAACGTATACATCCATGCTATTCAGCAAGAACATTCAATTAACATTTTAATGGTAGACAGTTTGTGCAAATTGTGTGTGCCTCTGTCCTAAATGAAGAACTATCGAATGGTGTCCAAACTAGTGTCACGCAAACTAGACAAAAGTCGAGCAAATTTCCATTTGACGCTACAAAAACATATTCTCGACTTAATCAGGTTAAATCACATTGGTTTCTTCCCAGTCTCTAATGTATGTGTAGCACGTGGGGATGTGTGAAGCTTACTCCTCAGCCTGAAGAGTCCCAACTTGCACTGGCGAAAAGCTAGCTTTTCAAGTGGTACTGACTGGTAAGATGCTTTTGGAGGGTGGTCATGTGTGCTAGAAAGGCAGATGGGTCCTGGGTTCGAGCCTTGGTGTGAGCCAAATCAGGAGGAAGCAGTACTCACTAAGCAACCAGCATGATGTCATATGCACAACGCATGTTTAAAAGGAAAGTGAAGGCTACTATAAGCCTGGTCCCAAATCAGTTGTACTGTATTCATGATCAGTTGTGCTGTATAGCCAGCTCCTATTATAGACAGCACACACAGATCTGAAACGAAGTGAACAGTAGTCTTCACTGTATCCAGCCGTCTCCATCTGGGACAGCAACAAAACATTCCATCCATCTTTTCAGGAGGAACATAAAGAAGGGCATTGGAGCGAAACCCAATGTGGAGTTTAGCCTGTAGCCGTTCTTCAATACGAGTGTAAATTAAAACATGGTTCCTTATACGGTGTCTATTCAGAGATTCAGAGAATATAGTGCACCCTGAAACAAAGATTGTTCAGTGTAGCATTCGCATGCTGTTCTATTCTTATCATGATCAGTGGGTGTTGTTGGTTGCTTTAACATATAACGTTAACACCAGGGGGTTAATAAATTAGAACGATTAGAGACTATATTCGAAGTATTCCTTTGGATGTGTCATTTCAGTCACGTGGTCATTTCAGTCACAATGTCATTTCAGTCATTTTCCATGTCATTTCAGTCAAGTCCATCTGTCATTCCCTGGATGAAGAAGCTACCTTTGTTAGTACTCAGTAGGTCAAAATAGAAATGTTCAAAAGTTCTGTCAACCACTTACATCTGCAAAACATTTGTGTTTGCATGTAAGAGGTGCGTGACTGGCTGCAGCGAAGTCAGGCGCAGGAGAGCAGAACTGGGTAATAACCGGAGCAGTTTAATGTGCAAAACCAACGGCAGCCAGAACAACAAAATATGGGTACAAAATAACCCGTCGCGAACCAGTCAGAGTGCACAAACACTTTCCAACAAACAATTTCACACACAGACATGGGAGGAACAGAGGGTTATATACACGACAAGTAATGAGGGAATGTAAACCAGGTGTGTGGGAAAACAAGACAAATGGAAGATGAAAGGTGGATCGGTGATGGCTAGAAGACCGGTGACGTCGACCGCCGAACGCCGCCCGAACAAGGAGAGGAACCGACTTCGGCGGACGTCGTGACATTGCATTACAATTCCAGTGAAATAAATGCCTTTCAATCAATAATAAAATACTGTTTTTAAATGGGAGAATATTCAGAGATGAATCCAGAATATTTAAGGTCCATTTAACATTTTAACACCAGGGGATTTGCTGCTGTATGCATTAGAATCTATAGTGACATTAGCATTAGAAGTTTACAATGTTTTAGTTTTTTGTTTAGAGTAACTAAGTCACTCTCATTAACCTCCCTAACAGTTGCCAATTGGCCATAGTAAAATATGTTGGTTACTCTTCATAAAAACATTAATGAATTAGACATTATAAATGCTCATGCATATGTATAAATGCTTATTAATACTTTTTAACAACTTGCAAACTGTTAAAAAAAACATGTATTAATGCTTATTCATTAATGATCATGAAGTGTTGCCAAATGAATGCACAACCAACCTGGCTGAGTAGTTGCTGTAGAAGAGTCCAGAATCACTGACACTCTGAGGCATGTAGAACCATAGTGCTTGGAGCTGGTGGCTATCCATATTGATTACAAAAAAACACTTCTTTTTGAAAAACACCCTTTGTTTTTGAGGCAAAACTGTCACATTACTGGGCTTGCTTCCAGAATGCCATGCCACGCTTTAAAATGTAACTCTACAGATCAGATGTTTTATTATCCTCAAAAGATTATTCAAACCCACCAGGGAACAACTTGACAGTAGTCATAAAACAGTTTTTTTTAATTAAGAGGGGACTCTCCCAACCCCCCCCCATAAATGCCCCCTTTTTTCTAGTCTGAGTACAGAGTAAACACAAATCCAGCAACAAAGAGATTAGCGACGATGAGGTCACTAAAAGGCCTGTGGTAGGGCCTGCTGCAGACGGCTTGTGATCATATTACAGACGGCTGATGCTCCTAGTGGTGCTGATCCTGTAGGCAACACCCCCTGAGTGCTGTTGTCCTCCTGTTGTTCTTCTGTTTGCCTCTGGGATATTAGCCCATATCAACCCCAACCCCCCACCCAGCTGTGACAGGGTGCAGACCAAACATACACACACTGAGAACTTACAGATTGCATGCGCATGCGCGCGCGCACACACACACACCCTTCCCTTAAACCAGCCAGCTGTCGCCATGGCCACCCAGCATGCAGGGGCCTGTTTAATTGGGATGCCCCTTGCTGTGCCATCCAGCACTGGATTTACACTGAAGACAATGGGACAATGATGGAGTGATGAGTGTTTGCACTTTGCACTTGTCACCTTGTGGAAGGGGGCCGTCTGAATAAGGTCAAATACATATAGTTGATCTGTCCGGCACGCAAGTCAATTAGTCTACATAGAGACAATCATATACAGTGCATTCGGAAAGTATTCGGACCCCTTGACTTTTTCCACATTTTGTTATGTAACAGCCTTAATCTAAAATGGATTAAATCAATACAAATCCTCATCAATCTACACACAATACCCCATAATGCCAAAACAAAAAAAGGTTTTGAGAAATGTTAGCAAATTTATTACAAATAAAAAACAGAAATACCTTATTTACATAACTATTCAGACCTTTTGCTATGAGACTCGAAATTGAGCTCAGGTGCATCATGTATCCTTTGATCATCCTTCAGATGTTTCTACAACCTTATTGGGGTCCACCTGTGGTAAATTCAATTGATTGGACTTGATTTGGAAAGGCCCACACCTGTTTATATAAGGTCCCACAGTTGACAGTGCATGTCTGAGCAAAAATCAAGCCATGAGGTCGAAGGAATTGTCCATAGAGCTCTGAGACAGGATTGTGTTGAGGCACAAATCTGGGAAAGGGTACAAAAACATTTCTGCAGCATTGAAGGTCCCCAAGAACACATTGGACTCCATCATTCTTAAATGGAAGAAGTTTGGAACCACCAAGACTCTTCCTAGAGCTGGCTACCCAGCCAAAACTGAGCAATCGGAGGAGAAGGGCCATCGGGTGACCAAGAACCCGATGGTCACTCTGACAGAACAACAGAGTTATCCAGTTATCCAGTTGTCCAGAAGGACATCTCTGCATCACTCCACCAATCAGGCCTTTATGGTCGAGTGGACAAACGGAAGCCACTTGACAGCCCGCTTGGAGTTTTCCAAAAGGTACCTGAAGGACTCAGACCATGCGAAACAAGATTCTCTGGTCTGATGAAACCAAGATTTAACTCTTTGGCCTGACTGCCAGGTGTCACGTCTGGAGGAAACCTGGCACAGTCCCTACGGTGACGCATGGTGGTGGTAGCATCATGCTGTGGGGATGTTTTTCAGTGGCAGGGATTGGGAGACTAGTCAGGATCGAGGGGAAAATGAACAGAGCAAAGTACAGTGAAATCCTTGATGAAAACCTGCTTGAGAGCGCTCAGAACCTCAGACTGGGGGCAAAGATTCACCTTCCAACAGGACAATGATCCTAAGCACATAGCCAAAACAACGCAGGAGTGGCTTCGGGACAAGTCTCTGAATGTCCTTAAGTGTCCCAGCCAGAGCCCAGACTTGAACCCAATCTAACATCTCTGGAGAGACTTGAAAATAGCTGTGCAGCGACGCGCACCATCCAACCTGACAGAGCTTGAGAGGAACTGCAGAAAGAATGGGAGAAACTCCCCAATACAGGTGTGCCAAGCTTGTAGCGTCATACCCAAGAAGACTCGAGGCTGTAATCGCTGCCAAAGGTGCTTCAACAAAGTACTGAGTAAAGGGTCTGAATACTTACAGTGGGGAGAACAAGTATTTGATACACTGCCGATTTTGCAGGTTTTCCTACTTACAAAGCATGTAGAGGTCTGTAATTTTTATCATAGGTACACTTCAACTGTGAGAGACGGAATCTAAAACAATAATCCAGAAAATCACATTGTATGATTTTTAAGTAATTAATTTGCATTTTATTGCATGACAATAGCTTTGTCATTATTGGTTATTGTGTGTAGATTGATGTGTAAAAATAACAGTTTAATCCATTCCAGAATAAGGCTGTAACATAACAAAATGTGGAAAAAGTCAAGGGGTCTGAAAACTTTTTGAATGCACTGTACACGCAAGCACACATGCACAAGCACATACACGCATCTCAGCAGACATAAAGTACCATGACACATACAACTTAATTGGAAATGGAATGTTGTGATTTGAGTAATGGTGGGTGGTTGACATATGAGCCAGAGGGCAGTCTCTAAACTACACTGTGTGGATGAGCCGTCCCATGCTTCGTCCTCCAACCCTGTACACACTCAATAACACAATTTCTTGTTGTGTCAGAAAAAAGGCGGAACAATCTCAAATGTCAATATGATAGCTACGCTACACTCTGACTAGTTGACAAGGAGTCACTGAGGGTGAGAGCACCACTGTTTTGGATTGGTTAAATTAGTCCTCCTCAGTTAGGATTGGTGGGCAGAGCATTGGGACAAACTAGGCTGAACATAGGCCATTGTCAACCTGAATTACTATAAGTGACTCTGTCATTCCAGGAATCAAAAGAAATTTGCCATGATGCTAACATATAGCATGTGGCAAAGATATTGTTGGTATCACACCTTGGAGAGAGACACATCAGAGATGGGTGGGTCATCCCAGTAGACTACAAGTCTTCCAAACGGAAAAAAGGAATTGCAGTAATGACATGGTGTTTGATCACCAAGGATAAGAAAGGGGTAAGTAAGTCGTAGACACATGGCTACTGGATACAGCCCTTCCCCCCACCCCAAGCCCTCTGTAAAGGCAGGTCCCTATCTGTCACTAATCATTATCCTTAAAGGGAAATGCAGCCAATTTGGTACTGTAGCGACTAGCTAGTTATGGGCCTGAGGAAGCACTACCACTGGGGAGTTAGGCTAGCGGCTAGCACAATTTATCTGTTTGATGTTATGGGTCAGTAGTCAACTGAAAGGTAAGGAAGATAGCAGAAGGGGGAGAGAATGTCAGAGAGAGAACGAGAGCAGGGGGAGTTAGGGTTAGAGATGGGGGGGGGGGGGGGGGGGGGGGGGAAGAGAGGGTGAGGTAGTTTAAAAGCCAATAACTGCAGGTTCAGCAACAGCAAAGCTCCCCAGGGTTGTCAGGGCCCTGTTGTGCCTCCCGAATGCAGATCCCTGACCAGAGTGAAATCTATACGCTTGTCATTCTATCTGGACTGTTATTTCCCAGACCAAATGTCATTTTCACAAGCTCATAAGCATAATATATATGATACGCTTGTTATTATACCATTAAAATGTTCAGCGGTCTCTTTGGCAGTAAATGCATTCAGTTTTGTCAAGTGACAATGTTCCTAAAGCTGTTACTCCTTCCGAAGATGAGTTATGTCATCATTGCGCCTACAGTCAGTTGTAAGCCCCACACGTTGACAGAAAGGATTTGTCCACAGTCCTATGTGTGAAACATGGTATTGGGCCTTAGCAAGAAAATCATAAAACAGCTACACTCCCCTCCTTCAAATCAACAAACTATGCACAAACACAACGAGGTTGTAAAATCCCAGTGGTGTCATATAAAGCATCCCTAGGTTATTCTTCCCGCATACTGACTACATCACCTGGGTTGTGTTCAATAGGGCACTCTGTAGCGAAATCTCCAGGTTGTCCTTCCCTGTTTAACTCAGTTTTTTCTCTCTCAGTTTGGCACTTAATGAACACAACCCTGAAAATCCAATCCTCACAAATTGCACACCCCAACCCTGGTCCCAGTCTTTCTAATCTCCTTTGTTTTTGAGACCCAGCTAGCTTGTGGTGGGAATCCCACCATACTACACAAATTAGCATTAGCTTAGCATTCCTAAGCATGGACAGCCTGTACACAAGCAAGCGTAAGATGGGATCAATCCTCTCTGAGGCAAAGCTGACACACTGATTGAAACTCATCTCCTTTTCCTCTGGGAAGAATGGAGAGATTTATCAAACTCATTCCTCTGAACAGCTGGCTGCAGTCTCAGCTCAGTGGATTGAAGGAAACACTCCCTGGAACTATTAAGTGCTTTTACTGACACAAACAGCCAACAGCTCTATGGTTTCTTACCGAGCTGAAAAGAGAGACTCCGTTTTGTATAGGAACTACCTACCAAAACCATTTTACTCTAGGCCATAAACATTTGATATTACTGTATTTACATCATTGTCCAATCACATCTCTGATCAATACACTTCACACCTGAATAGTAAAATGTCCAACAATTTATTATTATTTAACTAAGCAAGTCAGTTAAGAACAAATTTGTATTTACAAAGACAGTTGGTTAACTGACTTCTTCAGGGGCAGATTGACACATTTTTACCTCGTCAACTTGGGGATTTGATCTAGCAACCTTTTGGTTACTGGCCCAACACTCTAACCACTAGGCTACCTGCCGCCCTGTGGCAGAGAGCAACTTCAGTTTTATATCTAATAACTAGCTACCAAAACCATTTCTCATCTAGGATGAGAAAGTCAAGCCTATTCCTGATACATATACTATAAACAGAAAAATTCTGAGGCAGATGGACAAGGCAAAAGCAACACAGTGGGAAAGGCAATTATCCTTACCCGAAGTCATCAAAGGAATACATGGTTGGCAGATGGTGTCAATGGAGGAGGTAGAAGTGAAACCCTTTTGCATAAAATGAAAAGTGGCGGAAATTACATGGAAAGGAAAGCATTAGTGAGGCCGGAGAGCATGTGGAACGCACACCTCATCTTCTATCTTCTTCAGACGGGTCAAAAATAAACAATCATTCCAGAAGCACAAGAATCCACATTAAACTGAGTGAGTGAAGAGAAATGGAAGGAGTGAGCGTGACAGTGAGTTTGTGTGAGAGTGAGAGAGGAAGGGAAAGAGAGAGAAGGCGATAGCGAGTGAGTGCGCGAAAGTCAGAGAGAGAGTCAGGAAGAGAGTCAGAGAGAGAAGGAGAGAGAGAGAAGGAGAGAGAGAGAACAGAGAACATGTGATCACGCCAGCCCAGTCACCTTGCCTATACCCACGTCCACTCAAAGGATTGGAGCTCTGTATAGCCTATCTGCTTCTGAGGAGTCTCGCCCATTGAAAGCACTGAAAGAGCCACATGATCCCTGTAACCAGTATATAAGCACGGCATGATAGCCTGGTCCCAGATCTGTTTGTGTTGTATAGCCAACGACTATAGTCGTTGTCAATGCCAAACAGCAGATCAGGGACCAGTCTAACGACATGATAGGAACTTGTAAAAATGTCTCTTGGCAACACTGTCACACATGCACCTATCTTAGATTTA
The DNA here is from genome assembly GCF_016432855.1 of Salvelinus namaycush. Lineage (NCBI taxonomy): Eukaryota > Metazoa > Chordata > Actinopteri > Salmoniformes > Salmonidae > Salvelinus > Salvelinus namaycush. The sequence continues at coordinate 45,872,299 of NC_052334.1, read as the reverse complement.
GTATTTAGACTAAAAAACCGACACAATTTCACATGAACATTTTATTAATTTCATTCTGTTGCCAAATAAATTAAAACTCTGGTCATTTAGCCAAATTTTTAGTCAGATCTAGCCTAATATGGATAAGCAGGTTTTTCATGACTTTCACTTGACCTATTTGCCACTGCACAGCTTCTACACCTAGTGTTACTACAGTTATTTATGGCATCGTTAATTAGGGGGATTCTTCCTCAACGAGATTCCATCAGGCTGATGCAAACATAGATCAACAAACTGCTATGTAACAAAGCAAAGTGTGGAAAACAAAGAGCATTCTCTCAGCCCTGCAAATGAGGGTTTAGGTTCATTGCTTCAAGGAGCCTTCAAGGAGCCATATATAGGGTTAATTGCTACTACAATGAAACAATATGCTAGTGGGAATCTATAGTCCAACAGACAGTCGAACCAGGGTGTATTGGGTCTGTTCTGATGATGATCCTGACACACACACACACACACTGAAAACAACATGCAAAATAAGGACTCTTCTACATGTATGGTTGGTTTCTACATGGAGTGGGAATACAAGAAGCAGAATCTGGATCTTCATCAATAAACTGCAGAGGACATCATCTTCAGTAGAATACGACGCATGTGATAAGGTTAGGGCTCGTCGAGCTGGATCACACGAAAAACCACTGATCTGAAAAGCCCGCAGGAAAACGCAAAACTCAGCGTTTTCACATCGCCAGCTACCTTTTTTCCGGCAGATGAGTCACCGCGGCGACCGCGCTCAAAAATCATTCGGCATTAACGTTTCCCGGGAGATTTTCCCCATACGCAATGACTGAGTATGGCTGGCAGGGAGAATACAAAGTCATCATAGCATGATAAAACACTAATGCTAAAGCTATAAATAGCCGTGCATAGGACAGCAGTGGAGTGCAGTGGATGCAATGGAAGCACTGAGGTTGAATAAATCATTTCATTAAATATTTCCAGTCACCTTGTGTCCTTCTGAAGATGTAAGACTTCCCTTTGGCTTCCTGACTGAAAGAACAGCCTCTGGCCAGACATAGGCTACAGGACGCATGGAGAGCTTCAAAAAGCATGATATAAGACACTTACACACATTCATCCGTCTATACAATGAGACAATATATGAGTCATATAATACATGTATACTATGGTGTTAAATGAGACTTGTCAAACATGTATCAACTGCGTGTCAGTGATGTTACACTCCAGCAGATTTGGAAGCATGGGTATCCTTAGCACAATGTGACATTTTTCTGTGTAGTGTTTATCAGGATATACGTAACTATCTATCTTTCATCATTTGGGGTAAATGGAAAACTGTGCCTTAGGCCTATAACAACGTCACAGTGGTGCTAAATGGCTACAAAGAAAGCATGACCACACGTGGTGTGTGCGTGTGTGTACACTAGGGTTAGTCTGATAGCTACCAGTGTTTAATATTAGTCTGATGTACTTTGTGAGAACGTAACATTTGACCGCTGTAGCGCATTCGACTGTGTTAATATAAAGCCATAACTCTTCGCTCTATACAGCTCTACGAGCGCATATACAGCCATACGTGCCATCACTGTCACCATGAAGACAATTACATGTGCAACCACAAATAGTTCCCACACAAAAGAGTGCCCTGCACATGCTGATGACCAAATATCTAAAAACAAAGAGTATAGGACAAGGACCTACACCTGTGTCCAGCTGTCAGAGAATATCCAAAGCTTCAAATCTGGGGCAGCAGGTAGCCTAGTGGTTAGAGCATTGGTCCAATAACCGAAAGGTTGCTGGATCGATTCCCAGAGCTGACAAGGTAAAAATCTGTTGTTCTGAACAAGGAAGTTAACCCACTGTTCCCTGGTAAGGCATCATTGTAAATAATAATTTGTTCTTAACTGATATGCCTAGTTAAATCAAAGAAATGCTCTTGAATTATTGCTTTGGTTTTGACATCTAGACACAAGCAGATAAAGAGATTGCACAGATAGATTTACAGAGACTCCCTACTGTATTTTTCCGTAGAGTATTCAGGTAGGCTATTCAGGTCTTGGTGACTGTATAGCCTGCTGCATACCAACATAACCGAAGTTCCCAAAATACAATTGACCCACAGGGCACAGGATTTATTTGACACTTGAAGGCCGTAGCCTTACAAATATTATTTCTCCACCCAGAGAGCTGAGAACTGTAATTTGTGTCAGAGCTCCCAATCATTCTATTGTCTCTGCTAATCTTTAGGTGTGTTGTTGTTTGTTGACTGAGCAGATCTACCATAAGGATGCAGCTAGATATTCAATCACTTAAAAATACAACTTTTACATTTACTGTGTAGTTTACCAATAAATGGTGTGACGGTGAAGTGGACATACTGGGTATTTATGTCCCAAAATAAATAAATGATCTTACTACAATAAATTTTAATAGACAGTTGGAAAAAATAGATAAGATCTTGCTACTGTGGAAAAGAAAATACCTGTATTTTTGTGAGAAAAAAATCACCCTGATTATCTCTGTAGTAATATCCCATTTTACCTATTTGCTTATGGCCTTGCCTAAACCTAGCGACTTGTTATTTTTAATTATATGAGCAAAAATATTTAAATTTTATTTGCAACGGCAAGCCAGAAAAAATACAACAGGCCTATTTTTATAATGAATGTGAATTCGGAGGGCAGAAATTATTAAAAATTAGAGCATTAGACCTCACTAAAGGCTTTAGTCATATAAAAGTTATACTTAGTTCCAAACTGGTTCTCTAGCAGATTGGTAAGAACGTCTCACCCCATGTTCAAGAATGGCCTTTTTCCCTTTATTCAGATTACAATCTCTCACTTTCGGTTATTTGAAAATGAGATCATCTCCAAAATATCGCTGTTTTTAAAACAAGCAATAGAAGGTTGGTTGTAATTTCAGTTTAATCCACCAGAAAATATATTACAACAGATATTATGGTTAAACTCAAATATACTAATAGATTTTTTTTAAATTGGGGGGGAAATAATGATTAAAAAAGGTCTAATCTTTGTAAATGATATCATAAATAGGGCTGGTGGAGTTGTCACACATGCAGCTAACAAAAATATATGGAAATGTCTGCTCTATTCAAAATTACATGCAACTAATTGCAGCATTACCTCAAAAATGGAAGAGGCAAGTAGAAGGGGGAGAAAGTAAGGAACTTGTCTTTCGGCCCTGCATTAAAGACCAAAGTTGGCTAAAGAAAATGGTGCTAAATAAAACAGTATACCAGTTTCATTTAAGGACCAAAAAATGTACAGTTGTGCCATATAGATTGCAAAAAAGTTTATGAACTGATACACAAACAACGCTGGATTCAAAACTTTTTTTCAATTTCAATTTAAATTATTATCCAAAATTCTTGCAACCCCATTGTATGTTATATTTATGGGAGATACAACCATCCCAACTCTGCAGATTTTGCTGCGAAGAGACTAGAGGTCGACCGATTAATCGGAATTGCCGATTAATTAGGGCCGATTTCAAGTTTTCATAACAATCGGAAATCGGTATTTTTGGGCGCCGATTATTATTATTATTATTTTTATTTTTTTTACACCTTTATTTAATCTTTATTTAACTAGGCCAGTCAGTTAAGAACACATTCTTATTTTCAATGACGGCCTAGGAACGTTCCGCCTCAGATTTTTAACCGTGTCAGCTCGGGGGATCCAATCTTGCAAGCTTACAGTTAACTAGTCCAATGCTCTAACACCTCATTACATTGCACTCCACGAGGAGCCTGCCTGTTACACGAATGCAGTAAGCTAAGGTAAGTTGCTAGCTAGCATTAAACTTATCTTATAAAAAACAATCAATCAATGACTGTCATTGCTCCACTGTGTACTTAACCATAAACATCAATGCCTTTCTTAAAATCAATACACAAGTATATATTTATATATTAGTATATATTAAACCTGCATATTTACCTAAAATAAATCCAGGTTAGCAGGCAATATTAACCAGGTGAAATTGTGTCATTTCTCTTGCGTTCATTGCACGCAGAGTCAGGGTATATGCAACAGTTTGGGCCACCTGGCTCTTTGCGAACTAATTTGCCAGAATTTTACGTAATTATGACATAACATTGAAGGTTGTGCAATGTAACAGGAATATTTAGACTCATGGATGCCACCCGTTAAATAAAATACGGAACGGAATAAAGGTTTTGTTTTCGAGGTGATAGTTTCCGGATTAGTCAAAGGTATATGGTTTAGAGAGAAATAGTCGACGCGTTATAATTCCTGTAATAACTTGCGGCTGAACTTGAAAGGGGTTTCTTCGTTATTTTACCGTTCATGTCTTCCATAGAGAATGTCTTGATCTACTTCAAATAAGGTCTGTGTTTCGCAGAGGAGCTGACTGACAGGGGACCATGCAGACAAGCTCTGCTTTCTGCACTACAACCTAAAACTTAACTGGGAATATTGAAGACCCATGAAAGCTGGTGGTTCGTTTTAACATATGTTCTCATGTTATTTGAGACTAAATTGATTTTATTTATGTATTATATTAAGTTAAAATAAAAGTGTTCATTGTTCATTCAGTATTGTTGCAATTGTCATTATTACAAAAATGTGTGGGTGTGTATGATATATATATATATAAAAAATTATTTTATTTTTTATTTTTAAATCGGCCGATTAATCGGTATCGGCTTTTCTTGTCCTCCAATAATCGGTATCAGCGTTGAAGGTAGAAGTGAAAGGAGGTAGAAGTGAAACCCTTTTGCATAAAATGAAAAGTGGCGGAAATTACATGGAAAGGAAAGCATTAGTGAGGCCGGAGAGCATGTGGAACGCACACCTCATCTTCTATCTTCTTCAGACGGGTCAAAAATAAACAATCATTCCAGAAGCACAAGAATCCACATTAAACTGAGTGAGTGAAGAGAAATGGAAGGAGTGAGCGTGACAGTGAGTTTGTGTGAGAGTGAGAGAGGAAGGGAAAGAGAGAGAAGGCGATAGCGAGTGAGTGCGCGAAAGTCAGAGAGAGAGTCAGGAAGAGAGTCAGAGAGAGAAGGAGAGAGAGAGAAGGAGAGAGAGAGAACAGAGAACATGTGATCACGCCAGCCCAGTCACCTTGCCTATACCCACGTCCACTCAAAGGATTGGAGCTCTGTATAGCCTATCTGCTTCTGAGGAGTCTCGCCCATTGAAAGCACTGAAAGAGCCACATGATCCCTGTAACCAGTATATAAGCACGGCATGATAGCCTGGTCCCAGATCTGTTTGTGTTGTATAGCCAACGACTATAGTCGTTGTCAATGCCAAACAGCAGATCAGGGACCAGTCTAACGACATGATAGGAACTTGTAAAAATGTCTCTTGGCAACACTGTCACACATGCACCTATCTTAGATTTAGTATTTAGACTAAAAAACCGACACAATTTCACATGAACATTTTATTAATTTCATTCTGTTGCCAAATAAATTAAAACTCTGGTCATTTAGCCAAATTTTTAGTCAGATCTAGCCTAATATGGATAAGCAGGTTTTTCATGACTTTCACTTGACCTATTTGCCACTGCACAGCTTCTACACCTAGTGTTACTACAGTTATTTATGGCATCGTTAATTAGGGGGATTCTTCCTCAACGAGATTCCATCAGGCTGATGCAAACATAGATCAACAAACTGCTATGTAACAAAGCAAAGTGTGGAAAACAAAGAGCATTCTCTCAGCCCTGCAAATGAGGGTTTAGGTTCATTGCTTCAAGGAGCCTTCAAGGAGCCATATATAGGGTTAATTGCTACTACAATGAAACAATATGCTAGTGGGAATCTATAGTCCAACAGACAGTCGAACCAGGGTGTATTGGGTCTGTTCTGATGATGATCCTGACACACACACACACACACTGAAAACAACATGCAAAATAAGGACTCTTCTACATGTATGGTTGGTTTCTACATGGAGTGGGAATACAAGAAGCAGAATCTGGATCTTCATCAATAAACTGCAGAGGACATCATCTTCAGTAGAATACGACGCATGTGATAAGGTTAGGGCTCGTCGAGCTGGATCACACGAAAAACCACTGATCTGAAAAGCCCGCAGGAAAACGCAAAACTCAGCGTTTTCACATCGCCAGCTACCTTTTTTCCGGCAGATGAGTCACCGCGGCGAAAAATCATAATCGGTCGACCTCTAGAAGAGACAGTGTCACGCGTGCTCCCTCTCCAGCCTCTAGGTTACCGGCTGCTGATTGCGCATACCTGTCCCCATCGTCACGCGCATCATGACACTCACCTGGACTACATCACCTCCTTGATTACCTGCCCTATTTATGTCACTCCCTTTGGTTCTTTCCCCAGGCATTATTGTTTCTGTTTCATGTCTGTGTGTTGTTTGTGTTTTGTAATACATTTAGTTTATTGATTCACTCCCTGAACTTGCTTCCCGACTCCCAGCACACACGTTATAGACAGAATAATTTTATAATTTGTTTTGGTACTGTCCATATGTAGCTTGTTTTTGCTCGCAGGTTCAGGAATGGCTGAAGAATTGCAACATTTACCTGGAGTTAACTGTGCATATAGCACTGCTGGGTGATTTTAAAAAGACATAGTCAATCGATCAATATTATAATAATACTCTTGGCAAAAATGTTTATCTTTAATTTACAATATGTAGAATCTATGAGAATACTAAGGTTCAGAACTTTTGTGAAACATCACAGCACAGTTGAAAAATATGACACATAGAAATCAAAACTGGATGTTGTTCAGAGATAGATAGGAGGGGTTGAGTGGAGCTGAAGGATGGGACTAAAAACAAAACATAACTATTTTAAAATATACTGTGACTGGAAAATGTATATAGTATGTATAAGCTAGAAGTAGAAGCCTGAGTATTGTTGTCCATTTGTTTACTCCAATGAGGGGAGGGATGGTAGGGTTTGGGGAAAATAAGTCGGAAAGTCTTCAGACCCCTTGACTTTTCCCACATTTTTAAGTTTAAGTCACAGCCTTATTCTAAAATTGATTAAATGACATGTTTTCATCAATCTACTCACAACCTATAATGACAAAACAAAAACAGGTTTTAGAAATTTTTGCAAACGTATTAAAAATTGAAATACCTTATTTACATAAGTATTCAGACCTTTTGCAATTTTTGCTCAAAATTCAGCTCAGGTGCATCATGTTTCCATTGATCATCCTTGAGATGTTTCTACAACTTGGAGTCCACCTGTGGTAAATTCAATTGATTAGACATGATTTGGAAAGGCACACACCTGTCTATATAAGGTCCCACAGTTGACAGTGCATGTCAGAGCAAAAACCAAGCCATGATGTCGAAGGAATTGTCCGTAGAGCTCTGAGACAGGATTGTGTCGAGGCACAAATCTGGGAAAGGGTACAAAAACATTTATGCAACATTGAAGGTCCCCAAGACCACAGTGACCTCCGTCATTCTTAAATGGAAGATGTTTGGAACCACCAAGACTCTTCCGAGAGCTGGCTGCCCGGCCAAACTGAGCAATCAGGGGAGAAGGGCCTCCGGGAGGTGACCAAGAACCCGATTGTCACTCTGACAGCGCTCCAGAGCTCTTCTGTGGAGATGGGAGAACCTTCCAGAAGGACAACCATCTCTGCAGCACACCACCAATCAGGCCTTTATGGTAGAGTGGCCAGATGGAAGCCACTTCTCAGTAAAAGGCACATGACAGCCAGCTTGAAATTTGCCAAAAGGCCCCTAATGGACTCAGACCATGAGAAACAAGATTATCTGGTCTGATGAAACGAAGATTGAACTGAATGCCAAATGTCACGTCTGGAGGAAACCTGACACCATCTCTATGGTGGTAGCATCATGCTGTGGGGATGTTTTTCAGCGGCAGGGATTGGGAGACTAGTCAGGATCGAGAGAAAGATGAACGGAGCAAAGTACAGAGAGATCCTTGATGAAAACATGCTTCATAGCAATCAGGACCTCAGACTGGGGAGAATGTACACCTTCCAACAGGAAAACCACCCTAAGCACACAGCCAAGACAACGCAGGAGTGGCTTCGGGACAAGTCTGAGTGGTCTCGCCAGAGCCCGGAATTGAATCTGATCGAACACCTCTGGAGAGACTTAAATTGCTGTGCAGCGACACTCCCAATCCAACCTGACAGAGCTTGAGAGGATCTGCAGAGAAGAATGGGAGAAACTCCCCAAATACAGATGTGCCAAGCTTGTAGCGTCATACCCAAGAAGACTCGAGGCTGTAATCCCTACCAAATGTGTTAACAAAATACTGAGTTAAGGGTCTGAATACTTATGGAAATGTGATTTCTGTTTTTTGTATAATTTTTTTATATTTTTTAAATCAATTATTTCTAAAAACCTGTTTTTGCTTTCCATTATGGGGTATTGTGTGTAGATTGAGTGACAAACTATTTAATTCATTTTAGAACAAGGCTGTAATGTAACAAAATGTGGAACGTCAAGGGGTTTGAATACTTTCCGTAGGCACTGCATTTTATACATTTACAAAAAATATGGGGGATTGTAAATGATGCAATATTAAAGCTGATCTACCCCCTAAAGAAAAATAAATACATGCAGCTAAACCAGTCAATAAAATAGTTTGTGTGGTCTCCTTTCAATGACAACATTGCTATTTCATGCAGACAATCCAATAAAGGAAATGGATAGGTGTGTACAGAAGAAAGATGAATGGAATAGTATGCTGTGGACTAGAATAGGAAAAAAGGTTGATTCCATAGTTCTGTAGGCTACTCTAGACCCCTTTCCCAGGACACACTGACTTCACGCACAGGTGCGCGCGCGACTATTGGCAGCAAAAAGAAAGCCATCACCATCTGTGGGCATTCAACATAGGCTACTTCGAAACAAAAACATTTTTGGGTTATGCTTACAGTGATGTTTTGCTTCTTGCTTGAACAATTGCTCAGACTATTTTTGGGGGATCTTTACAAAATAACTATTTGGATGCAGCAATTGTTAGCTAGACCAGTAAAATGGCCATACTTTTATACTTAAAAAAAAACTTCAACCAGTAATGTTGATTTGCGATGACACAAACATATTAAGCAGGACATTCTTACGAGCCTCAAAGGTAATGCACTCCTAAGCAACATGTAAATATTTTTTTTTTTTTGCTGGCGTTCTGTAAGAACAGCTCCCTTGTTCTTCCACCAATTTGCGCGCATGGCCCTCGTGTAGCAATGTTTGCCAATGCAGAAAGGGGTTTGTAGAATACCCTACCCTTGCTATGGGCTTCATTTTACCAGTGATCCTTCACAAATAATGAATTTGTCTATTGTTTAAATTATCTAATGTATGAATTGGCTACTTTGAAAATGTAGCCTACCATGTTGTGATGACTGATATACAATATATAGTGGAAACGTTCACATACACGTTACTATAAAGGAACATGTCGCGTTCTGACAAATGATGCCACAATGCAAACCCAACACATGCGCAATTGCTTACCTCATTTTTCTCTCCTATTCAATGAGACGACGACATGGAAAAAAATTGACGTATATGGATGTTTACCTGTCAGACCGTTTGCAAAGCAGAACGTTCTAATTCACTATAACTAAAAGATAATTCACCAATGTAGGCTACACCAATTATGTATGCCTGTTGGCAATGAAATGTCAGTCTGTTGCTGAAATGCAACGTGAGGTTACGAACGTTCTCTTTCTCTCTCAAAAGCTTTGCACTCCGTTTATTCTCTTGAATCCTTAATTCCATGATCAAAAGATGGTCGCTGTTGTCTCAATTAGAAGACGGGGGGGATTGTGGCTGACTGCAGCCTCTGAGTTGCCATATTTTCCCCGTATTTCTGGTGTTTTGGAAAGTGGAGATTTCATAAAATAGCCGACATCAGCATGCGACCGGTCCATTGCTGCCCACTTGCGACGACCACCTAGAACAGCATCCTCTTCATCTTCCTCCTCATCATCTCTCTCTCTCTCTCACTACAATATAATTAGATTTTAATATAATCACTCATAATAAATATTATACCCTGCATCAATTGCAAATATCAGACCTTTCCTTTCCCAGTCATTTCATAATTTCAACAAACCTAAAATAAACTTTGGAATTTCAAAATGTAAATCAAGAAGAGGACAAAAAATCAGTCACAAAAACGTGAAGGATTTTCATAATGTGTTTACTGTATTCATATGTGTATTCATAAACCATTTTACATTCACTCTGAATGGTAGTGTTCTGCATCAGTTTCCATGCACCCAAACAAGGACAACAACCAACCCTGCAAGGCTTCCAATGTCTTTAACGTTCCACACCCACTCTAAACAAACCATCTTCTCTAATAATGATATACAAAAGAGAAGACCTGTCACACCCTGATCAGTTTCACCTGTCCTCGTTATTGTCTCCACTCCCTCCAGGTGTTGCTTGTTTTCCCCAGTGTATTTATCCCTGTGTTTCCCGTCTCTCTGTTCCAGTTCGTCTTGTATGTTTCCAAGTCAACCAGTGGTTTTCCTATTCTCCTGCTTTTTGCATTCTCCTTTTTCTAGGCCTCCCGGTTTTGACCCTTGCCTGTTTCTGGACTTTGTGCCTGACCATTCTGCATGCCTTGACCACGAGCCTGTCTGACACTCTGTACCACCTGGACTCTGATCTGGTTTTGACCTATTTGCCTGTCCACGACCATTCTCTTGCCTTCCCTTTTGGATAAATAAACATTGTAAGACTCTAACCATCTGCCTCCTGTTTCTGCATTTGGGTCTTGCCTTGTGCCTTGATAAGACCAGCCCAGTGAGTACAAGATGTTGAAAATACATATTTTCAATGTCTTTTCAACCAAAAATGTTTTTCAATGTCTTTTCAGGTCAGCGGAGTCAATCACCACCTTCCGGAGACACCTGAAACCCCACCTCTTTAAGGAATACCTAGGATAGGATAAAGTAATCCTTCTAACCCCCCCCTCCCCCCCCTTAAAAGAGTTAGATGCACTATTGTAAAGTGGTTGTTCCACTGGATATCATAAGGTGAATGCACCAATTTGTAAGTCGCTCTGGATAAGAGCGTCTGCTAAATGACTTAAATGTAATGTAATGTTTTCAATCTCTTGTGCTCATAGGGAGAAACCCCTCAAATGAAATAATTCCATCTTGTTTACTTTGTTATGGTAACATGTCACATCTGCATATGTCCAATTATGTTTAGATCTGCAAAAACAGGGCTTCGTTCAGGAGGCAAACATTGTGGAACATTGCTGTGCGGGTGCGCAATAGCCCCAAGAAATATCAGCCCACAGAGAGAAGCAGGAGATTGAACTTCACTCAACTTTCTAGAGCAGTTGTCACCAACATGTCGATCTCCAAGGCATTCCTAGCCGATTGCCAAACATTTATGTAAAAACCCAACGTGCTGTTGGTGGTAGGTGCACCCGATTCCGCTGCCCTGCGTGCCGTAGCAGGCATAAATGAAAGCTACAGTAAATTTGATACTGTGAGATTACAAAACGTTTAAAACCATGACTAGCGAGTGACTGTCAATGAATACAGCAAAGAGCTGCTGTTTTTGAGTGAGTTCCTGTTTAGGTTCTTACTCAGCAATGTCACTACTGTATATTCAACACTTTTATAAGCCATAAAATGCACGTTCCTATTTTCACACAGCGCTACACTGCAGCAGTAATGAATTAGTAGGAAAGTGTATCTATAGGCTTGCGTTATTAGTGGCTTGTTTTTTTTTTAAATTATCAAATACTATTTCCCTTTCTCTGTTTATAGGAGTAACAACATGAATTTGTGCATGAGGAAGAAATAATGCGGTGCGACTCGAGTTTCGCCATCAGCTGGACGACAGTAACCCTTTTTGGTCAGTCTCGCGGTGAATGTACTGTACACTAGATGGCGGTAAAATGCCGTGCTGCTTAGGCCGCCCACTGTGACTCGCTGTTGGGCGTGCTGGCAGCGTGTTCGATTGTGCGTCAATAATTCGGCATAGCAAGTTTGTATGAAGGTCTAGTTCAATAGTAATATCCTCTAAAATCAAATGTATTTATAAAGCCCTTACATCAGCTGATATCTCAAAGTGCTGTACAGAAACGCTCTGGTGACAAACAAACTTTGCTACCCCTGTTAACAATTGTCCACATGGCTGGGAGAACCTATTCAAGTAAGTAAATACATTTCGAAAATGTATATATTTTTATTATTATTAGCTAACTAGCTACAGTGCAGGCTAACTCAAATGAGCTAGCTAGTTGGCTAGCTATCTGGCCAACTCCACATACTGTATAGATAGATAGATAGCTAAGTGAATGAAATATCACCATCTACCTAACTTCATATTAGCTAGCTATCTTGATGTATTTATCACTGTAAAAAACATACTCCAAATTCATTTGTAGCTAGCTAACAGCCATGGAGGAGGGTGATAGGATAGCAGCCCCAACTGTCAGTAAGAGAGTAGGCTATTCTGGATAGGGTAGGTACTTTTCTGTAGTTCCTGTGTAATTTGAATATAATGAAGTATGTTTCTTGTGAGGTTTTCTGTCCTCAGATAAAGAGAGCTATGAAAGCCTGTCTACATATGACGAGGTCCCAATGAAGAGCAGTGGTTCTCAGTCCTGGTCCTGGGAACTCAAAGGGGTGCATGTTTTTGCCTTAGCACTGCACAGCTGATTCAAATGATCAACTCGTCATCAAGCTTCAAGTGGTATTTATGTATTCATTTATGATGCTATCCTTGATATGGTCCTGTTATTATCACATGCTACACATGCACATATGTGTGCTCATGCATCTATCAATCCAATGTTATCATGATTTGTTATCAGGGATATTATACCTTAGTAATCCACAATGACCTGGTGATGTAAAAGTCAAATAATTACATTGTCTTCCATATTCCTACAGATACCTTGTAACTGGAGAACGATTGCCTACAGTTAACATGTAGGGCACTGCAAGGTTGGGTGACCAGGGCCATCTGGGACTGCCTCCTGGAGGAATTCAGGTTTGTGAAGGCTACCTGTGCCCTGCATAACTTCATGAGGATGGACACGAGGACCAGGAGGGGATCTGCAGCTCGCCGCCATGTGCTAGAGGAGAAGTCTGCTGCTCTGCAGGAGGTTTCAAGGATGGAGTCCAACAACGCAGCAAGAGAGGCAATCCGTGTGCGGGAGATCTTCACCTCCTACTTCTTCGAAGAGGGTGCTGTTCCCTGGCAACACCATAGACTACACTATGCACAACCAAAGGCTCTTTTAAGAGCCATTCACATTGCAATAAGAGTATTCTTCCATTTACTTAGCTATGTCAACTGCAATTATTCAATTCCCAGTGTCTCTCCCTTTGATTTCTACTTCTCAGGTGAAGGTGCTGTTTAGGTAAGGGTGCGATGTCTGTACAAAAACAAAACAGGCTATTTTAAATCACCCATATCGGAAAAAATGTAGAACAATTAGACACCCTATAACCCACACCTACACACTCATGTATCAATCTGATTGATGGATTGTGCAGTAAGCAGGCTCAGGTCACCATTAGATTGAGGTTATTTTTCTAGTCATGTTTTTTAGAGAGCCAACCATGGAGAATAATAAGACACTTCATTATTTCTATAACTACTCTATATTGTTTGTCCTCGTGTGTCCGTTCATGTTTTTCAGCATAAAGTACTCTGCAGCCACTTAGTGTGGTGTGGACACCAGGTGAGGCCACACACAGATTCCTTTTGAACACTGTCACTTGAAATACCTTATTTTCTCAATAGCAGTCTCTCTCCTTCACTTCATCCCTCTCTCCTCTTCTCCCTAAATCCTCTAGGTCAGGGCTGTCCAACCCTCTTCCTGGAGATCTACAGTCCAACCTTAATTTAACACACCTGCTTCTACTAATTAGCTGCTCAACAAGACTTGAACTAGCTGAATCAGATATGCTAAATTAGGGTTGGACTGAAAACCTACAGGACACTAGATCTCCAGGAAGAGGATTGGGCAGCCCTGCTCTAGGTTATATCAGCTGTGTCGGTGAACCCCTCCCGCATCTGAAATGGATACATTGAGGGCACTTGGTCAGGTCAACAGGAAGTATTATTAATGAGATGCTTTACATTGAAATAGAGATGCAGTAGTTCCAGAGTTAATGATCCATGGTCAGTTTTGCATTTCACCTCCTGATTATTATGATGACTAACAATGTTAGAATAAAAAATAAAAACACAAGGCTTCAACATGCTATCTCTCTCCATGTGTCTCTCGTCTGCAGATATGTTTTGATGTGAGAGAGGATGCCAACCCCCACTCCCATCATCGCCACCTCACCCGCTTTTCAGATAACCTTCGGGCCGACTAGAGACTATTATGTAACTGTGATGAAATGAGAGAATAATTGGGTTGCACTGTGATTCGTTAATCAAATGCTGCCTTCCCTGCTCCTATTTTCTTACCTCTTTCCCTTTGTCTTTTACACCTCTCTCTTTTCCTCTGTTTTTATAATGCACAACAGATGTGCATTGAAGTACAGATTGAACTTGTATTTCTAATATTACAATTATAATATTTATAATGCATGTATTTATAACAGTTGGATAATGAACTTCTTTCAATAAAGCATTTCAGATTCTTTACTGGTTGAAATTAAACCTCTCATTTGATGAAATACTACGCCTATCCTTTTCATCAGATCAATGCAGATGAAGGGCATTAGATATTGAGGTGAACCTGTTTTAGAGTATTTACATGATGCATAGGAAGTGTAGTGTACTGTTTTTTAAATTCTATTTCTGTATATATGAATTGCAAATCAGCCTTTAACTAGTTAAATCCTGTTTCTAGTCTATTAGTTACAATGATGTCCCAGGACCAAGATTGGTAAACACTGTTGAAGTGTATAATTGTAATACATACATGCAGACACAGCATCATTCAAAGACTGGAATTTGATACTCCTGGTAAAGGATATGACTGAAAAATAATCTCAAAGACCTGAACTGCGCCTTTATTTGCCAAGGTAGAGTACATGATCAGTGAATATATTAAATGTACAGGCAACAATGTGGGGATCTCATGCAGGGTAATAACTATATGTATATATGACTTGCATCCTTGGCACAAAGTTATATTATATTCTACTCAATCCTTAGGCTTCATTAATGTCATTCAGACTGTTTTGAAGTTGATACAACTGGCTATGATAGCTGAGGTTCATAGCTAGGTTCTGAACTAATATGTATACCAAACGTTTGGGTCCATACACAGATCGGCTAGATAGTTAGCTACACATCCATAGGCATACAGGTGTTTTTATCCTCCACTGCACAATAAGCAAGAACATAGCTAGCTACACTATTTCATCTGTCTGCATTGCATGGCAAATATCAGCAAGGCAAGCTTTAAAAATGGTACATTCAATTTGCAGTAAATTCTTTAGCTAGCTAGATTCTTTACTTCCATTGTTTCACAAGACGACAGCCTGGTTTGCTGGTTGTTTCAGGAGTCCCTAAAACATTAAACAACCAGAATTACAATTTCATACTCATGTCACAACACCCATAAAGCTAGCCAGCTAGCTAATGTTAGCTAGTCAGCTAGCATGCTAAATCGCGATTTTCGTAAATTAACTTTATGATAAAAATATGCTTAATCGTTTGTCTCTACATTAACTAACATATTCCTGTCAACTGTACATTTTTTGCATGATTCCTTATGACGTTATAATCACTTACATTTGCTTCCATCCCAGTATTTGAAGAAAGTCTCCAGCCTTGGGTCGCATAGCGTCACATTCGTCATGGGAACCACTCGATATGATTGGTCATCGCCCAGCGGTCGCCGCTGGTGATTTGCATGAAGTTGGTAAAGTTTATATTTTTCACCGACTCCCACGCCACCTTCGCACCGCCCAAAGGTCCCCCACCCTCTCCTTTTCTCACAGCTTTCCTTCCATTGAAATGAATGGGAAGCGGTGTTTCACCACACGGCATCCTGTGCTAGTGTATCATGCCCGTGGTATCATACCCGTGCTGCTCTCTCCCTCCGCTGAGACTGACCATCAGATGCAGGCAACATCAGCCCAGTAAAATAAAAAGCAAATTATTTAAAGGTATTGTAACGGTTGTCCTCCTCCTCTTCGTCCGAAGAGGAGGAGTAGGGATTGGACCAAAACGCAGCGTTGTGATACGACATGAATATTTATTAAACAAGACGAAACTAAACACACTTGAGAATTTACAAAATAATAAACGAAGTCAAACAGACCCGAACAAACGAACTTACATATACACGAAGAACGCATGAACTGGTACAGACGACACAAACGAACGAACAAACGAAACAGTCCCGTGTGGTGCACAGACACAGACACTGAAGACAATCACCCACAAACAAACAGTGTGAACAGCCTACCTTTATATGGTTCTCAATCAGAGGAAACGTCAAACACCTGTCCCTGATTGAGAACCATATAAGGCTAATTACCAACGAACCTAAACATAGAAACACATAACATAGAATGCCCACCCCAACTCACGCCCTGACCAGCTAAACACATACAAAACAACAGAAAAATCTAATTTTTTTTAAATGGCCCGAACAACAATGTATTAGCAGGGCAATTCGAGCAAAGCCAATATGAGGTGATAATGTATTGGGCCTATAACTTACTGCACAAACCTCCTTGCTACAATACTGTTTTTAATTGGTTAATGTTGCATAGGCTTATGTTTTTTAAGTCATGTTAAAAAAAATCTGAGCAGTAAATCTCGGCTTGCATTTTGACTCAGAAAGTGATCCTGACTCAGAAAAGGTTGGTGACAACTGTTTTAGAGTTTTCCCTGTTAACACTATCTCTTCAATGTGGCAATTGTGATCTAATTAATTCAATATTAGCCACTTTCAATGCAATATACCGAAACAAAACCAATTATGCAAGACATGTTGTTGTAGGCAGAACACATCAGAGTAGGATTCTATTGCATTGACACACACTACTCATCCTGGTCCGGCATAAACAATCAGAGCTGCAGTAGATCTATATGCAAATATACCATTGCCATATATGGATCTGTGCCATTTACTTTGAACTGGACTGTGTTTACAGCATGGGCGGTCGTGAGTGGATGCACTTGTTTTGAGATCAAAGCGAAAGCTGCATGTAGCCACGTGTGCACATTTTGTTCATATCCTTTGTTAGTTAGTGAGTTATAAGCCCAGTTATAAATCATTTGTAGTCAGCAATATGGGAGGGATTGCTTCCTACAAGAGCACAAAACGTGTACATTTCTAGACGTCTTTGAAAAGTGAATCAGGTAAAGAGCAGTGTTGTATTTTGAATAAGCCAAGTAGCCAATAGGTAGAGGGTAGTATAATTTGTCTGATTCTCTGTAATAATGGTATGTGAATAAAAATGCATTTTATTTTGTAAAGTGGTTTCTTGCATCAAACAACACAACAAAATGTTCAGTCACCTCCTTGTCTGAAGGGCAAGTGGATAAACAGGTTAATGTCAAGCCCTGCATGGAACACCACACATTGGCTGCTACTGTAGACTGAATGATAAAACAGCTATTTCCTTGTTACAATGTTATGGGATGCACTTTCTCCATTGTTTTTGATGGTAGGCCACTCTGGTAAGACTATATTATGATCAATAGCCACTATCCTACTTGGACACTGTTAAAACTGTAACTTAAAGTGGGTACAGCCTCAGTGTTCACAGTAAACACACGCTGGAAGTTGCACCAAATGTTCACAATGTTCAAGTTTGTGCTTAGCAGACATGGAATTTGCTCAGTGCCCCCCAGAAATTGAGGAAATTACATGAATAGAGCTGACGCGATTCTTCATCCTACATGTCAAGAAAGGCATGTTTGCTCTTCGTAGTATATTTCTATATGAACGTTCCACAACGTTGTGCCCTTCTGAAGGCAGCCCAGGTATAACCAATGTAATGCATGCTCTGGATACTTTTCATAACTTTTTATCACTATAAAGCAAACGCCAGATGAATGACCAGTCCATTTCAGACATTAGCAGTGTGGTACAGATAACTCTTGGTGTGATTACTTTTTCATGGCTTTGGGGAAAGCTTTCAATATGAATTACAGGTTTTGTTCATGGATATGCCTAGTAAACAAGAGGCATGAGTCAAGGTGACAAGGTCAGTATGGTAGCTAAGTCATAGGTTCTTTTAAGCCTTGGAGAGATCAAAAACAGCTGTAAATATCAAGAGTGGGCCTTAAGCCTTGGAGTAGTGATTACTTGCCTATGGTAAACAGTGCACAATAGGGGAGCACACATTAGGGCTTTTCACACTACTGAGCCAAACCGAGCCAAACCGAGAAAAACAAGCTGTACTGAGCTAGTCTGGTTACGCTTCCATCGTAGTTACTGGAGCCGTGCTGAAAAGGACAATGTGAAAATAAAATATTTAGTCAGCGCGGTGCGGATTGGTTCGGCACTATAGTGTGAAAAGGGTATTGGAGAGAAAACAATTACAGTGCAATGGTCTGATTAGTACAAACCTCTTATTTACAGAACTAGTTTGAGGACTATACAGGAAGATAAGGGAGGCACAGGAAGGAAGTGACATCGGCAGCAGATATATAACAGTGTAATCCAAATATGTTTGAAATGTAGTTCAACTTCAGTCATTTGGGTCCCAAAATGATGCTTTTCAACAGGTGTAAATAATCATTGATTATTCATTTAAATAATTATTCATTTGTTTTCAAAGGGCTCTTTGAAATGCCAGTGTTATACTTTATCAAGTATTATAGTTTGCAGAGCATTAGTGAAGTAGTCATTATGACACCATTCAATACCTCAGGAAGCCAGACAGTGGCAGCAGAGAGATAATATCTTCATATTCCCATGTAGCCTCACAGAATTCACATCTATTCAACCGCACACTTGGCCTAGTAACAAACTGCCTGGGGGTAAAGCTGATGTATTCATTATAAAACACACATCATATGATGAAAAAGTGTAATCATTGGGATATTGGTCATTTACTCTCTGTCAGCGTCAGTTTGAACCAAATGTATGTGCTTTCAGTGTAGATCAAATGCACATAGTACAAATTAAAACTTCCATTATGCAGCCACTCTTACCCAGAGCAATTTGGCTAAAGTGCCTTGCTCAACAGATTTTTCACCTAATCAGCTTGAGGATTCAAACCAGCAACCTTTTGCTCACTGGCTCAACACTCTTAAGCACTAGGCTACCTGCCACCCACTTTCCAATGTGGAGTGCTATGTCTACCAGGCCAGAGAGGCTACCATTGATATGGCAAAGGGAAAAAATTCAACTCCTAATTTTCTATTGGTTTCCTGAGGTGTGAAATATACAAAATAAAGGAGACAGACGGAACGATAAAAAACGAAACAATAGGTACTCCCTGTTGTATCATCCTTTTGTTGCGATGCTCTTCGTCCCCAACCCACCCACGACCCATCCTACCCACCAAAAATCTCAACTCTGTAGTGAAGTCAACCCTAGGAACAGATCTAGAATCAGCCCTCCCCAAATCCTAACCCATTAATGGGGTAAATACAAAACTGATCCAAGATCAGCTTCTAGGGGCAACTTCCTCATAAGCTCATTGTACAGGGAAGCCTCTAGGAGTACAACCCTTCCCCTACCCACCCTACCCTGATCCATAAAGAAACTGTCTGTTGCCCCAAAATGGCCGCCTCACACTACCCGCCACTGCATGACGCTCATGTCCTTGCCCCCAGTGGAAATCAGGCAACTATCGTCAAACAGGAATTTCACGTTGGTCACATGACTGCTGTGTCCGCCATAAACATGACTGGGAGCCTGGAAGAAGAAGAGAATCAATCAATCAATCAATCAAACTGCAATCAATGGCCTCACATCATCTTCACAGGCTCTTCTCATCAAAATATCCAATAGATTTTCAATCTTACCCGGAATTGAGAGCAGGGGAATGAGAAAAGGTGGACTTTTCCGAAGTCGTCTCCTGTGACGAGCAGCCTTTTGTCATTGGATCTGGAGACGGCGTTGATGTCAGTCCCGTCGGAGCCGTCAGGCCATAACCCTGTGGATCAGGACCAGAGTTACAGTATCTATCTCATTATGTTATACCCTACACAAAATGTTCAAAGTGAATGGTCATACAGTATGTAATCTTGGAAACCCAGAACAAAAATGTTGCGTACTGTAATTGCATCATATGCTCGATTAGGTTCTGGGGGGAGAAGTACTGACAAGACAAACAAAGTCTCCACCCCCATAAATGAATCTCTCAGCCAAAGTATGGGTCAAATGGCCCCTTCCCTTCAGAAATTTGAAAGATGCAAAATCGTGATTAGTCCAAATGACCAGTGACAAAAAAATATGTGCACGTTGAAGTTCCTCATTAGTTGTCACATCCCACAGTCTGTTGACAGACGCTACGATACCATCCTATGTTACGTCCATCTGTCCACGAGACATTATATAGTATGTGTCCAGCAAATACAAATCCAGCTGCATTGCTCACCAAAGACTTGGAAGCCCAGAGTGCAGTTGGATGTGGCCCAGGGGATGTCCCGTGTGGTCTCCACACTCACCACCTGTTTACACACTAATGGGATCCCTGGAACGACACACAGTGGATTGATATGTGGAGGTGCTATCTGAACTTTTCCAATAAGAACACAGATTTTCATTTTCAGTTGCAAAACAGTTTGCTACAGTTTGCTTTACTGAACATGACCATACTTACAATAGAGTATCTCATAGTCTCCTGAGTTGGACACCAGGTACTGAGAGTCCACTGACCAGTCCAGATGGGTGATGAAGCTGGAGTGGCCCTGAGAGACAGAAAAAGAGAGAGTGAGAGACAGAGAGAGATAGTATGCAGCTGTAGTACAAAGGCAAGAGAACCCTGCTGCAGCAGAACTTCACTAGATAAGACATTTGCTGAACATTATTTGTTCAAAACGTGAAAACGTTTCATTTTTGGAACATAAAAAGTATAACAAATATGTGAAAAAACCCTGCAGTTTTGAAACAGTGAACCGTTAAAGAACCAGTGCAGTCAAAGCAGTTATTTTCTTGTGTTTTATACAGTACCAGTCAAAAGTTTGGACACACCTACTTATTCAAGTAATTTTCTTACATTTTTAATGTTTTCTACATTGTAAAATAATAGTGAAGACATCAAACTATGAAATAACACATATGGAATCGTGTAGTAAACAAAAAAAGTGTAAACACATTTTTTTTAAAGCAACAATTTGCGTTGATGACAGCTTTGCACACTCTTGGCATTCTCTCAACCAGCTTCACCTGGAATGCTTTTACAACAGTCTTGAAGGAGTTCCCACATATAATGAGCATCTGTTGGCTGCTTTTCTTTCACTCTGCGGTCCAACTCATCCCAAACCATCTCAAATGGGTTGAGGTCGGGTGAATGTGGAGGCCAGGTCATCTGATGCAGCACTCCATCACTCCCCTTCTTGGTCAAATAGCCCTTACACAGCTTGGAGGTGTGTTGGGTCATTGTCCTGTTGAAAAACAAATGATAGTCCCACTAAGCGCAAACCAGATGGGATGGCATATTGCTGCAGAATGCTGTGGTAGCCATGCTGGTTAAGTGTACCTTGAATTCTAAATAAATCACAGACAGTGTCACCAGCAAAGCACCCCCACACCATCACACCTCCTCCTCCATACTTCATGGTGGGAACCACATATGCAGAGATCATCCGTTCACCTACTCTGTGTCTCACAAAGACACGGCGATTGGATCCAAAATTTTCCAATTTGGACTCATCAGACCAAAGGACAGATTTCCACCGGTCTAATGTCCATTGCTCATGTTTCTTGGCCCAAGCAAGTCTCTTCTTATTATTGGTGTCCTTTAGTAGTGGTTTCTTTGCAGCAATCGATCACACAGTCTCCTTTGAACAGTTGATGTTGAGATGTGTCTGTTACTTGAACTCTGTGAAGCATTTGTGTGGGCTGCAATCTGAGGTGCAGTTAACTCTAATTAACTTATCCTCCGCAGCAGAGGTCACTCTGGATCTTCCTTTCCTGTGGCGGTCCTCATGAGGGCCAGTTTCATCATAGCGCTTGATGGTTTTTGCGACTGCACTTGAAGAAACTTTCAAAGTTCTTGACATTTTCCGCAATGACTGACCTTCATGTCTTAAAGTAATGATGGACTGTCGTTTCACTTTGCTTATTTGAGCTGTTCTTGCCACAATATGGACTTGTTCTTTTAGCAAATAGGGCTATCTTCTGTATACCACCCCTACCTTGTCACAACACAACTGATTGGCTCAAACGCATTAAGAAGGAAAGAAATTCCACATACTGTATTAACTTTTAACAAGGCACACCTGTTAATTGAAATGCGTTCCAGGTGACTATCTCATGAAGCTGGTTGAGAGAATGCCAAGAGTATGCAAAGCTGTCATCAAGGCAAAGGGTGGCTACTTTGAAGAATCTCAAATATAAAATATGTTTTGATTTATTTAACACTTGTTTGGTTACTACATGATTCCATATGTGTTATTTAATAGTTTTGATGTCTTCACTATTATTCTACAATGTAGAAAATAGTAAAAATAAAGAAAAAACATGGAATGAGTAGGTGTGTCCAAACTTTTGACTGGTACTGTATATATTTCCACGCTATGAGGTAGGAATAATACTGTGAAATTGTGAAAATTATGATAATGCACTTTGAGTGTAAGAGCTGTTTGAAAAGACCGGCTGAAATGTCAACCTGTTTTGGTTGGGTGGTCTATTAAATGTGTTAATAGACAAATAAGAAAGAGACTTCCAAACCTCTGCCAATAACAGCTACTTTGCAGTTTTTCCCCTCCCCACTCCCTGACAGTACTATAAAAATTATTGTTTGAGAAATTGCTCTTTGCTAAGAAGCAATTTTTGGTGTTGACTATTTTTATTGAAAACAATCACAGTAAGGAAACAATTTTTAGGGCCTTTCTCTGACAGCGCCTGGTAAAGAGGTCCTGGATGGCAGGGAGCTCAGCACCAGTGATATAGTGGGCCGTACGCACTACCCTCTGTGGCGCCTGCAGTCAGATGCCAAGCAGTTGCTATACCAAGTGGTGATGCAGCCAATTAAGATGCTCTAAATGGTGCAGCTGTAGAACTTTTTGAAGATCTGAGGTGAAATGCCAAATCTTTTCAGCCTCCTGAGGGGAAAGAGGCATTGTCGTGCCCTTTTTACGATTGTGTTTGGACCATGATGGGTCCTTAGTGATGTAGACACAGAGAAACTTGAAGCTCTCAACTCGCTCCACCAAAACCCCCGTCGATATGAATGGGGGCGTGCTTTCATGCTCTGAGTACCTGTTTAAAGGTCTTATCAGCTACAGAGAGCGTGATCACACAGTCGTCCGGAACAACTGGTGCTCTCATTCATGGTTCAGTGTTGCTTTCCTTGTCCACATGGCTCGCATCACTGGACAGCTCGCGGCTGGGTGTCCCTTTGTAATCCGTGATAGTTTGCAAGTCCTGCCACATCCGAAGAGCGTCAGAGCTGGTGTAATAAGATTCGATCTTGGTCCTGCATTGATGTTTTGCCTGTTTGTTTGGTGTTTCACTCGTTTAGCCTGTTTGTTTAGTCCGGATTAGTGTTTCACTCCTTTAGGATAGGTTAGGATGTTTCCTGTAATCCATGGCTTCTGGTTGGGATATGTACGTACGGACACTGCACACACACTTATTAATAAAGCCGGTGACTGATGCAAATTCCTCAATGTCATCGGATGAATACCGGAACCTATTCCAGTCTGAGCTACTGAAACAGTCCTGTAGCTTACCATCTGCTTCCTCAGACCACTTCCTTATTGGTACTTCCTGTTAGAGTTTTTGCTTGTAAGCAGGAATCAGGAGGATAGAGTTATGGTCATATTTGCCAAATGAAGGGAGAGGGAGGGAGAGCTTTGTATGGATCTCTATGTTTTTTGTTGTTGTTTTTTTACCCCTTTTTCTCCCCAATTTCATGGTATCCAATTGGTAGTTACAGTCTTGTCGCTGTATCTCCCATACGGACTCAGGAGAGGCAAAGAGCGGCCTTTCAGGTTATGTCGATATAGGACTCGTTTTACTATGGATATAGATACTTTTGTCCCTGTTTCCTCCAGCATCTTCACATGGTCCTTTGCTGTTGTTCTGGGATTGATTTGCACTTTTCGCACCAAAGTACGTTCATCTCTAGGAAACAGAACACGTCTCCTTCCTGAGCGGTATAACGGCTGCGTGGTCCCATGGTGTTTATAATAGTGTACTATTGTTTGTACAGATGAACGTGGTACCTTCAGGTGTTTGGAAATTGCTCTCAAGGATGAACCAGACTTGTGGAGGTCTACAATTTTTTTATGAGGTCTTGGCTGATTTCTTTTGATTTTCCCACGATGTCAAGCAAATAGGTACTGAGTTTGAAGGTAGGCCTTGAACTACATCCACAGGTACACCTCCAATTGACTCAAATTATGTCAATTAGTCGATCAGAAGCTTCTAAAGCCATGACATAATTTTTGGGAATTTTCCAAGCTGTTTAAAGGCACAGCCAACTTAGTGTATGTGAACTTCTGACCCACTGGAATTGTGATCCAGCGAATTATAAGTGAAATAATCTGTCTGTAAACAATTGATGGAAAAATTACTTGTGTCATGCACAAAGTAGATGTCCTAACCGACTTGCCAAAGCTATAGATTGTTAACAAGAAATTCAACCTAAGTGTATGTAAACTTCCCACTTCAACTGTATATTTTCCATGTCGTTGTTCAGCCACAACTCAGAGAAACATAGGAGAAACATAGGATATTACACTTCTTCAGATCACATTGATAGGATAGTCTCAAACGGAGCTCTTCCAGTTTATTCTCCAGTGATTGCACTTTCGCCAATAGAACGGAGGGCAGAGGCGGTTTATCCACTCTCCGATGTAGTCTAAACGACACTGAAGCACACACGTAGCCACTCAGTGACTTGATAAGCTGATTGTGGCCTGGCTGCTCAATGTGCCTGCCAGCTACTACTTCCTAGCTTCATTGAAAAACACAGAGTTGGAACTTACTGATTTCGGGCACTGATAAACAGCGTGTAGTTTGTGTTTTATTCACGATAGTTTGACAGCTTGCAGACGATGAAGTTGTAGGCATGTTATTGTTCTCAGAAATCAGTCCAGAGCACGCAGCCAGACTTTGCCGACTCGATAGACTGTATGCAGTGCACTGACTCATTTTTCAAGCACATTTTTTTACTTGAGAAATACTGCCCCAAACACCTTAGCTAGATGTAAAATTGCACTACTAAAACCTACTCTGAAAAAACATTTAAAATGAATTACAGATTTCTTGATTTGTATTACATTAATTCTGACTATTTTAAAGAAATTACTATTTTGAGGAAGTGGCTATGTTGTTGCTACAGTGACTCTGGAGGGACAAACAACAGTGCCTGCCAGGGTACGATATGCGAACATATCACACCCACACCAAACCACACCCTAAGACGACTTGTTTGACTTCAGTCATGGCCACTAGCTTTTCTTAATGAGCAATCTTCAAAACAATGCCAAATCAGGAGGTGCAGTCGCCCTTTAAGACCTTTCAAACAGTGAACCATGCTAAGGTCCTGTGGGACCCTAAATTAAAACCTAATGGCATTTTTGGAGGGCACCTGAACATCAGAAGTCTTACACCATAACGTGGCCAATTCGAACAACTTCTGGTAGATTCCAATCTGAATTTTCTTTTTCTTTCTGAAAAAACTATCTACAATGCCAGGATTTAGTGGATTAAGATAGATATAGCTCAATCATTCTTTTTCTTTGGCAGCACATGCAATCAAGAGTGAAGGAAAGGAGAAAATGTACGTCCCTCTATATTGACATGAGGTAAGCAGAGAGGAAGTAGGTCTACTACAGACCCACGTTTGGAAAGTCAGTTTAACAATACAATCCTTTAGATATTTTGTCTAAAATTACCTTCGTCATAATGACCAACCTTCCTGCCCACTGGCACAGTAAGTTCAAATGGAATTGTATTTAACTTCTGGCTTCCTGCAGACTGGCACAGTAAGTTGAAATGGAATTGTATTCAACTTCTGGCTTCCCGCAGACTGTTTTTGTGCAACCGAATACAATTGAAAGCAACACTAGTGTATGTAAATACATTGATGTTGCTAAGAGCAGCTACTCTAAATACAATTTGATAACTAGGCTATCAGATCATAATTTAACTTTGATTGCAAGAAAGCTTTCAAAACAGAGATTCAATTTAAACCCCTCAAGAAGGCAAACCTCTGTCTACTGTACACCAAAAAGAGACTCGGTCCATTTCCAAAATGACTTAAAGAGAATCAAGTGGGATGATGTCTTGACATCCAAGGACCTAGAAAAGAATTGTGATATAATAAAATAACGCTCACTAATTTGAAAACATATTATACTAAGACAATTACATGAAAGAAAAATATAAATAATAGCCTTGGTTAAATGACACCCTGTGGCAGTTAACTCAAAAAATGTATGCTGCACTAAAGAAAGCCCAAAACTGGACTAGATGGCGACAGAATAATATTCAGAGTGCTGAGGAACAAGTTAATCTCCGAGTTAAGAAATTCAAAGCCAACTTTTTCATTAACATCATAAATGAGGCGAAAGGTGATTGTAAACAAATTTTGAAAAAAATAGACAGTTTAACAGGCAAGAGGCGAGACAAATTAAAGGAGGTATAAAACTGAAAGTTAATGGAAGATTAATCGAGGATAGCTACTCTATAGCCACTACTTTTAACAATTTCTTTATTCAGTCTGTACAAGATCTGGGGCAAAAGTTTACAGTGAGCGAGTTATGTATCACCCGGTGTGATGACTCCCTCAAAATGTTTGATACGATTCCAACTATTGAGGTGAAAGTAAACAAACTCTTAAGCAGCTTGAAAACCTCTAAAGCCAAAGATGTCTATGGTTTTGATAATGCGTTCTTTAAAACTCATAAAGATATTTTAACATCATCAATAACAAGGGGCACATCATTGGTTTTAGAAGTGGAGGGGCATATTTTTGATATATATTTTTTGTTTCTTTTTTCTCTCCAGTCGGATAAACACTCCAAACAGCCTACCCGACCGCTCTGAGACACCCGCATGGTCCTAAAGCACTCCGTTTCCTCGTTTGTATCACATTCCAATTATAAAACTGTGTGTGTGGGCGGGGGTGGGGGGGGGGGGGGGGGGGGGGATTCAGAATGCAATTTCAGAATGTTGCGCCCCTGCCAATAACAGATTTGATTCATTTCCCATAAATTCCCAAGGGAATGGAAGTCAGCTGTATTCAAGTCTGCTGATTGTTTTATGGTCAATAATTATAGACCTATAAGTATTTTGCCAATCACTTCAAAGGCTGGAAAGAGGGTAGTTACTGAGTAATTGACTGATCACTTGAATACTAGTGATTTCTCATTATAGTCAGAAAACTGTTATTTTTGGGAGAAGGTTAAACTTGACAAAGAGGGAGTGGTAGGATCTGTGTTTTTAGATTTGCAAAAAGCATTTGATACTGTAAATCACAGAATTCTACTCTCTAAACTAGCTGAATGTAATTTCTCCCCCAATGCTTTAAAATGGATAGATTATTATTTATCTGACAGAATAGTGTGTTAGAATCAAACAGAACGTCTCATTGTCTGGCAACTGGCCTTTACGCTTTAGTTTATATATAAATGACATGCCTCATGTGTGTCATGGTGTTGATATACACATATATGCAGATTATACTGTTATATACACACATGCCACAACTGCAGAAGAAGTTGCATCTAAGCTAACTGAAGCTTTGGCTCATGTATCACAGTGGTTTGAGCAGTTATGTCTTAGTTTAAATGTGAACAAAACTGTTGGTATGCATTTTTCCATAAGGAAAAAGCATGTCACCATTCCTGACCTGAATATACAGTGCAGGAAACTGCTAAAACAATGGAAACACTTGAGTAAATCAGGGATACAAAGTTTAATGAAAGCAGGTGCTTCCACACCGGTGTGGTTCCTGAGTTAATTAAGCAATTAACATCCCATCATGCTTAGGGTCATGTATAAAAATGCATTATTTTGGCTATTATTTTGGCTACCATGGCTATGCCCCATTTGATGACAATGCCCCCATCCACAGGGCATGAGTGATAATAAATAAATGTGGTGTCACGTTCCTGACCTGTTTTCCTTTGTCATGTATTTGTTTTAGTTGGTCAGGGCGTGAGTTGGGTGGGTTGGTCTAGGTTTGATTTTCTATGTTGGGATTTTGTGTTCGGCCTGGTATGATTCTCAATCAGAGACAGCTGTGAATCGTTGTCCCTGATTGAGAGTCATACTAAGGCAGCCAGGGTTTCACTTGTGTTTTTGTGGGTGTTTGTTCCTGTGTCAGTGTTTGGGCCACACAGGACTGTTTCAGGTTAGTCACGTTTGTTGGGTTTTGTAATTTGTAGTGTTTGTGGTTTTTCCATTAAAACATGAATACTTACCACTCCGCATCTTGGTCCGATCCATGCTCCTCCTCGTCTGAGGAGGAGAACGACTACGACAGCCGTTACAGAAACACCCACCAAAACAGGATCAAGCAGAATGGAGAAGGAAGGCAAGAACAACAGCAATGGGGAAAAGAGGAATGGACTTGGGAGGAAATCCTAGACGGGAAAGGACCCTGGGCAGAGCCAGTGGAGTGTCGCCGCCCCAAAGCGGAGCTGGAGGCAGCGAAAGCGGAGAGGAGGTATTACGAGGCGAAAGCAAGGCAGAGCGGCTGGAAGCCCGAGAGGCTCACCCAAAAATTTCTTGGGGGGGGGGGGGCTAAGAGGTAGTGGGCCGAGGGCAGGTAGGAGACCTGCGCCCACTTCCCAGGCTAACCGTGGAGTGAGAGGGCGTCGTACTGGTCAGACACCGTGTTATGCGGTGGAGCGCACGGTGTCCCCAGTACGCGTGCTTAGCCCAGTGCGGGCTATTCCACCTTGCCGCACTGGGAGGGCTAGGTAGGGCATCGAGCCGGGTGCCATGAAGCCGGCCCAACGTATCTGGCCTCCAGTACGTCTCCTCGGGCCGGCGTACATGGCACCAGCCTTACAGGTGGTGTCCCCGGTTCGCCTGCATAGCCCAGTGCGGGCTATTCCACCTCGCCGCACTGGCAGGGCTACGGGGACCATTCAACCTGGTAAGGTTGGGGAGGCTCGGTGCTCAAGAGCGCGTGTCCTCCTTCACGGTCCGGTATATCCGGCGCCACCTTCCCACCCCAGCCCTGTACCATCAGTGCCGACACCACGCACCAGGCTTCCAGTGCGTTTCCAGAGCCCTGTTCCTCCTCCACGCACTCTCCCTGTGGTGCGTGTCTCCAGCCCAGTGCCTCCAGTTCCGGCACCACGCACCAGGCCTACTGTGCGCCTCAGCAGGTCAGAGTCGGCCGTCTGCCCAACGCCGCCTGCGCTGCTTGCCTGCTCAGCGTTGCCTGAACTGTCTGCCTGCCCAGCGTGGTCTGAACTGTCTGCCTGCCCAGCGCTGCCCGTCTGTCCCGAGCCTTCAGAGCCGTCCAGCCAGGACCAGCCAGAGCCGTCCAGCCAGGACCAGCCAGAGCCGTCCAGCCAGGACCAGCCAGAGCCGTCCAGCCAGGACCTGCCAGAGCCGTCCAGCCAGGACCAGCCAGAGCCGTCCAGCCAGGACCTGCCAGAGCCGTCCAGCCAGGACCAGCCAGAGCCGTCCAGCCAGGACCAGCCAGAGCCGTCCAGCCAGGACCAGCCAGAGCCGTCCAGCCAGGACCAGCCAGAGCCGTCCAGCCAGGACCAGCCAGAGCCGTCCAGCCAGGAGCTGCCAGCCAGCCAGGAGCTGCCGGAGCCAGCCGGCCAGGATCCGCCAGAGCCAGCCGGCCAGGATCCGCCAGAGCCTTCCGCCAGCCAGGATCCGCCAGAGCCTTCCGCCAGCCAGGATCCGCCAGAGCCTTCCGCCAGCCAGGATCCGCCAGAGCCTTCCGCCAGCCAGGATCCGCCAGAGCCTTCCGCCAGCCAGGATCCGCCAGAGCCTTCCGCCAGACAGGATCAGCCAGAGCCTTCCGCCAGACAGGATCAGCCAGAGCCTTCCGCCAGCCATGAGCAGCCAGAGCCTTCCGCCAGCCATGAGCAGCTAGATCCGTCAGCCAGCCAGGAGCAGCCAGATCCGTCAGCCAGCCATGAGCAGCCAGATCCGTCAGCCAGCCATGAGCAGCCAGATCCGTCAGCCAGCCATGAGCAGCCAGATCCGTCAGCCAGCCATGAGCAGCCAGATCCGTCAGCCAGCCATGAGCCGTCCAGCCAGGATCCGCCAGAGCCGTCCAGCCAGGATCCGCCAGAGCCGTCATCCAGCCAGGATCCGCCAGAGCCAGCCAGCCAGGATCCGCCAGCCAGCCAGGATCCGCCAGAGCCAGCCAGCCAGGATCCGCCATCCAGCCAGGATCCGTCCCTCTGGAAACTCAGAACTAGTAAATCTCAGACTTCAGTGAGTTCAAGACAACTGGGAACTCTGGAAAAAAATTGCTCCTCAATACATTTTGAACGGTCATCCAACTCGGAAATCCAAGTCAGGAACTCGGGCCACTTTCTAGAGTTCCGACCTGAAGTTCACTGAGGTTATGATTCAAGTTCCCAGTTGTCTTGAAAGCACCATAAATCCAGAGAATGCCAGTCTTTGATAACAAAGTGTGATGACAAAATTTGCCCACGAAGGACCGCCGCTCCACCTTCCTGTCTAAGTGAGCACAACACAACAAGGTGAGTCCAAAAATGTATTGTATGCTGCAGCATAAATTACGTAATATGCCAGGGAGATATGTATACTGTAGCTAAGAAAGTAATACTAAGTGTATGTTTTGTAGTAAGCTGTTAGTAGCCCATGTGCCTCACCCTAACAATGTGGTCCCTTTTCCCCTCATAATTTAGCCTGAATTCTGTCGCTGTACATTTCATTGACTACGTCCGTCCTAGCTCGCTCATTAATGTCTTAATCGAAATTACGGATTGCCTTTTATCCACTCATCGTTCCCTTATGCCATAGTTTGTACATCTCAATAGTTGAAACCACATTTGTGTAAGCAAGTCAGCCATATCAGCTATGTTTTTTTAAAAGGCAGTAAATGAGGCTGAATGAACTGTTTCACTGCCAGACAAGGCTCTGCTGATAGCCATGTGTAACAGTGGTAAGGTGTAGGGACTGCTATTGGGACTCCGCTGTTGGGACAGCTTTATGAAGGCTGTTCATGGCTCACATCAACACCATCATCCCGGGAAACCCTAGACACACTCCAATTCGCATACCGCCCCAACAGATCCACAGATGATGCAATCTCAATCGCACTCCACACTGCCCTTCTCCACCTGGACAAAATGAACACCTGTGTAAAAATGCTGTTCATTGACTACAGCTCAGCGTTCAACACCATAGTGCACACAAAGCTCATCACTAAGCTAAGGACCCTGGGACTAAACACCTCCCTCAACAACTGGATCCTGGACTTCCTGACGGGCCGCCCCCAGGTGGCAAAGGTAGGCCACAACACATCTGCCACGCTGATCATCAACACAGGGGCCCCTCAGGGGTGCATGCTTAGTCCCCTCCTGTACTCCCTGTTTACCCACAACTGCGTGGCCAAGCAAGACTCCAACACTATCATTAAGTTTGCTGACGACACAACAGTGGTAGGCCTGATCACCGACAACGATGAGACAGCCTATAGGTAGGAGGTTAGAGACCTGGCAGTGTGTTGCCAGGACAACAACCTCTGCCTCAATGTGTGCAAGACAAAGGAGTTGATCGGAAAAGGAGGGCCGAACTCACCCCCATTCACAACGTCAGGGCTGTAGTGGAGCGGGTCGAGAGTTTCAAGTTCCTTGGTGTCCACATCACCAACAAACTATCATGGTCCAAACACACCAAGAAAGTTATGAAGTGGGCACGACAACCCCTTTTCCCCCTCAGGAGACCCCCTCAAGATTTGGCATGGGTCCCCAGATGCTCAAACATTTCTACAGCTGCACCATCAAGAGCATCCTGATCGGTTGCATCGCCACCTGGTTTTGCAACTGCTCGGCATCCGACCGTAAGTCTCTACAGAGGGTAGTACATACAGCCCAGGACATCACTGGGGCCAAGCTTCCTGCCATCCAGGAACTATATACTAGGCAAGCGGTACCGGAGTGCCAAGTCTAGGTCCAAAAGGCTCCTTAACAGCTTCTACCCCCAAGCCATAAGACTGCTGAACAATTAATCAAATGGCCAGCCGGATTATTTACATTGACCCCCCCCCGCCATAATAGTTTGTTGGCACCGTTAGTCACCGGTATAGTCCAATTCATGTATTGTTTATTGTTGTGTTGTGTTGTGTAGTGGCTTTCCTGGCATGCATCTACAATGTTTTGTGGAGTTTGCCCCACCAAGACTTACATGCTAAAATTGCCACTGGGTACAATGCATCTTTTCTCAAGTGTACTAAGAAGTATGTTCTGTTGTACATTGTCCTTGTTCAAATAAACGTAATAATATCAACAAATAATCATCCATTACATTTTCATCTCTCATAAAAATGAAGAGAACCAATAAATACATTTACTCAATTTACTAAAATGATCTTTCTCAAAAACGTTGTATATTGTTGTTACGTCCCCCAGTTTCTGTGTTGTATTTGAGTGTGTGTGTTTCAGGAGATGGCTTCCTGGAAGCCTCCCCAACCAGCTGATTGGTCGACTCAATGGATGATTAGAGAGCTGACCCCGCCCCCTCGTCAAGATGCAGCTGTATCCAATTAGACTCCTGAAGCTATATAAAAGCCAGTGTTCTGTTCAGGAGGAGAGAAATCATTAGAAAGAGATTAGAGAGAGAGGAGATTGAATATTTTGGAGAGATTAGAGAGAGAGAGATTCTTTTCTGGAGAATTTGATTGTGATAAAGTGTTGGTTGTTTCTCAAAGAGATTTGGTATGTACTATGTAAGTTGTTGCTGAGGGAGCTGATTGGTTATGTCTGTTATGTGTTATAGGACGCACTGTTTTGATTATTGAAATTGTTTGTTGTTCTGTTTCATTTGTTCCCAGGGGGGAAGGAGAAGGCACTTTGGGAGTGCTTAGGCAAGAGGCCCGCGGGCATACATATACCTGTAGTATATTCACTGTCTAGGCACACTAGGTAAGACCTGGGCGGACCACCCCCTGTATTTTGGTTAGGGCACCAGGTGGTGCTAAGATAGGTAAGTAGTGGGTAGGCAGGTTAGATAGGAGAGGGGGAAGCTTTGATATTTACTTTCTTTGCTTTGGTTCCGTCCAGCCCCTTTTCCCCATATTACCGTTTTAAGGAAATAAATCCTAATAAACGGTAAATTCTGACTTTTGTCATCCTTACTCGCACCTACAGTCCATACCTCTTTCACTTCACGGGGAGTTGAGTTGTAGCAGGGAGTTGCGTCCCCTCTTCTCAGAGGCGTGCGTAACAATTGTCCCATACAATAATTAATATTATTATAGAATAATACATGTTTTGTTCCCCCAAAACATTTTTGGGGATGAACTTAAAAAAAAATATATATTTTGGCAATCTCACTGCAATTCCCCCTCGACCCTGACATTGAATGCCTATTTAAACCATAATACACTATGCTGTGAATGCTCATAATTTAGCACGCCCTCTGAGGAGAAGAGGGGTGTACTAAAAATAAAAAGGTGCTCACCGAGCACTTCCCCACTCGACTGTACTTCCTGCCGCTCTCCCCCACTGCGTAGATATAGATGTAGTTGTCATGAGAGCCGATCGCCAGGAAATGGCCATCTAGGAATAGGGACAGGAGATGTAGGTTAGAACAGATAATGTCCCCGACATAAATAAAACTGCATGTATCCGTATCACAGTCAATCTACACTGAGTATACAAAACATTAAGAACACCTGCTCTTTCCATGAACAGGTGAATCCAGGTGAAAGCTATGATCCTTTATTGATGTCACTTGTTGAATCCACTTCAATCGGTGTAGATGAAGGGGAGGAGACGAGTTAAAGAAGGATGTTTAAACCTTGAGACAGATGAGACATGGATTGTGATTGTGTGCCATTCCGAGGGTGAATGTTGCTGGCACAACTGTGGGAAGTTGCTGGCTCAACTGTGGGGAGCATTGGGGTGGCAGGGTAGCCTAGTGGTTAGAGCGTCGGACTAGTAACTGAAAGGCTGCAAGTTCGAATCCCCGAGCTGACAAGGTACAATCTGTCGTTCTGCACTTGAACAGGCAGTTAACCCACTGTTCCTAGGCCATTATTGAAAATAAGAATTTGTTCTTAACTGACTTGCCTAGTTAAATAAAGGTAAAATAAAATTGGAGTCAACATGGGCCAGCATCCCTGTGGAACACTTCCATGCCCTGATGAATTGAAGCTGTTCTGAGGGCAAAAGGAGGTTCAACTCAATATTAGGAAGGTGTGCCTAAAGTTTTCTAGAGTATACTTCCCTATTTTTTTTTTACTGGATTCACCTGGTCATGGAAAAAGTGTTTTATGTATTTTATACACTCAGTTCATATGGAAGTAGTTTAGTGCCTAAAATATGTGTTAAATATGTTAAATATGTGTAAAAAAACAACAAAATTCCCCCTGATCTTTCAGATATAGGACAGACACTTCAAAACAAACTTAATTTAGACTAGTTTTTTACTGTATGAATCTGTTATTCAATGTGTTTCTATGGGCTAACGTAAAATTAAATGTTTTAGCAAAAAAAAAAATATGTATATTTTGATACCCAAACGGGTCCTAAAATTCAAAATCAAATAGCTAAATTATTGTTGGTACGAGCATCTTAAAACAATTCCATACGTTAGCTTAGTAGAACCCCCCCCCCCCCCCCCCCCTCCCCCCCAGGAAAAGGTTCCATGCGGAAACACATGCGCTTAAAAAGGGTCTATGCGGTGAAGAAATAGAGATGAGATTAACGTCTTCATAAATTTCACAACACGTTAATTTAAACTATCATCTGATTCTGACTAAATTACAGCTATTTTCATTTACAAGATTTGCTACATAGAGAGACGTAACCTATTATAATAATTTTTATAAGTCATAATAAAGCCTCATGAATGCTTAGAACAAGTAATAAAGCAATATAAGAGCCTTAAGAACACTTACCCGGTGCAAAGCGTATAACAGACAGCTGTTCATTCCCATCTGTGTGCACTGTGACTAGATCCTTAGATTCCGTATCCAGCACCAGCCACCTGTATGATGAAAGTTATCCATCCTCTCATGATTATCCACATCACATCTCTCCTGTAGTTTCACAACACCCCTTTGAGATTCATATTGTAATGAAAAGCACTATACAAATTACATGTGTTATTATTATTACTGGGAGATCTCTATAGCTTTTGTGATTTAATTGTCATAACAATATTCTCCTCGAGCAGTACTTTCTCACCTGCCGGTCTGCGTTCCTATAGCAACCACTGCTCCAGAGGGATGGAATCCAGCAGACTGAGCTGCGTCCTGTAAATGAAAGAAACAAAGGATGTCTAATTTCAGTACTGCATCCTAATACATTTTACCGCACCCAAATAACCAGCCTCAGTGAAGATCTATTACAACACAGAGAGACTGAAGCTTTTTGAGAGATTTATTAACACAAAGGGTTTAGATAGTACCCTACGCATTTCTCCACTATTATAACTAGGGCAAAAACAGAGTTGTTCTGAATCAGATCATGTGGTCAGCAAAAGCTTGTGGTAGCCTGGTCCCAGATATGTTTGTGCTGTATAGCCAACATACATGGCATGACAGTTTTTTTTATTTTTTTTATTTTTTTTTATTTAGGGGGTAGATCGGCTTTAATATTGCAGATAGATTGTAGCTTCCATGGATGTAATTGTCTGCATCACTTCCAGTCCCCCATATATTTCTTTGCAATTATATATATATATATACAGTTGAAGTCAGAAGTTTACATACACGTTAGCCAAATACATTTAAACTCCGTTTTTCACAATTCCTGACATTTAATCCTAGTAAAAATTCCCTGTCTTAGGTCAGTAAGGATCATCACCTTATTTTAAGAATATGAAATGTCAGAATAATAGAAGAGAGAATGATTTATTTCAGCTTTTATTTCTTTCATCACATTCCCAGTGGGTCAGAAGTTTACATACACTCAATTAGTATTTGGTAGCATTGCCTGTAAATTGTTTAACTTGGGTCAAACGTTTCGGGTTGCCTTCCACAAGCTTCCCCTTATAAGTTGGGTCAATTTTGGCCCACTCCTCCTGACAAAGCTGGTGTAACTGAGTCAGGTTTGTAGGCCTCCTTGCTCGCACACGCTTTTTCAGTTCTGCCCACACATTTTCTATAGGATTGAGGTCAGGGCTTTGTGATGGCCACTCCAATACCTTGACTTTGTTGTCCTTAAGCCATTTTGCCACAACTTTGGAAGTATGCTTGGGGTCATTGTCCATTTGGAAGACCCATTTGCGACCAAGCTTTAACTTCTTGACTGATGTCTTGAGGTGTTGCTTCAATATATCCACAGAATTTTCCGTTCTCATGATGCCCTCTATTTTGTGAAGTGCACCAGTCCCTCATGCAGCAAAGCACCCCCACAACACGATGCTGCCACCCCCGTGCTTCACGGTAGGGATGGTGTTTTTCAGCTTGCAAGCCTCCGCCTTTTTCCTCCAAACATAACGATGGTCATTATGGCCAAACAGTTCTATTTTTGTTTCATCAGACCAAAAAGTACACTCTTTGTCCCCATGTGCAGTTGCAAACCATAGTCTGGCTTTTTTATGGCGGTTTTGGAGCAGTGGCTTCTTCCTAGATACTTTTGTACCTGTTTCCTCCAGAATCTTCACAAGGTCCTTTGCTGTTGTTCTGGGATTGATTTGCATTTTTCGCACCAAAGTACGTCTCCTTCCTGAGTGGTATGACAGCTGCGTTGTCCAGTGGTGTTTATGCTTGCATACTATTGTTTGTACAGATGAACGTTGTACCTTCAGGCTTTTGGAAATTTGCTCCCAAGGATGAACCGGACTTGTGGAGGTCTACAATTTTTTTTCTGTGGTCTTGGCTGAATCTTTTGATTTTCCCATGATGTCAAGCAAAGAGGCACTGAGTTTGAAGTTAGGACTTGAAATACATCCACAGGTACACCAGCCTATCAGAAGCTTCTAAAGCCATGACATAGTTTTCTGGAATTCTCCAAGCTGTTTAAAGGCACAGCCAACTCCAGGGTGTAAACTTGTAAACTCCTGACCCACTGGAATTGTGATACAGTGAATTATAGTGAAATAATCTGTCTGTAAACAATTTTTGGAAAAATGACTTGTGTCATGCACAAAGTAGATGTCCTAACCGACTTGTCAAAACTATAGTTTCTTAACAAGACATTTGTGGAGTGGTTGAAAAACGAGTTTTAATGACTCCAACCTAAGTGTATGTAAACTTCCGACTTCAACTGTATATAACTACTAAAAAACTACAGTATATTCTAAAGTTTTGCGTATCTTAATTACCATCTTTAACAATTAATATGCGCAATCATTTTGACAGTTTAAAGGATTGTTACCTATAACCTGGATTGCCATTGCATAACATTTTTGTGAAGCAATTATTATTTTTGCAAACACTTGGGATTCATCCTATATTGTCGCTAACATCCTTACCCCCTAGCAATAGATGTGGGATACACACACACACACACACACACACTCACTCACTCACTCACCCAATCCCTTTCCCCCACAATCAATCATAAGCTCAGATGCTCGATGGTTGAAAGGACTTGATTTACGAATGCATATACAGTGACAGTTGTTGGCTGTACAGCACAAACATATCAGGGAACAAGCTGAGCTTGTAGCCCTTCTACTCATACATTTCATGTTAACTGAGTATAACGTTTGAGGCTCAGAGTTGTCCCCAGGGAGCACTGCCTGCCTGTCTACCTCCATAGTCTTGGTCCAGACAGGCTGGTGCGAGGAGGCGTCCCACAGGCTGACATGCTTGTCGTGGCCACAGGTGAGGAAGTGGGGTTTCCAAGGGTGCACGGCCAAACCCCACAGCTCATCGGTGTGACCCTGGAAGAGTTAGGGAGCATAGTTAGCATCGTTGGCAATCAGTTGCTAGAAAGAGTCAAATTCTTGCTTAATGTAGTCCCATTCTGTACTTTCCTCTAATTGGGTCCATCTGTTTCCATTAGCATTGATACATGCACCAAACACGCTATCCAGGAGATGCTGGACATTACTAAATAACCAAACACCCTAGGTCTGCATGAACTAGAATGTCAGATAATTATACCAGCAGCCATATATATATATATATGGCTCTGATTTTACCCACTTGTGTGATGGGGGTAAATTCGCCATATAAACTGCCTTGTAGAACATAGTTCCTGGTGGTCCCAATAAGCACACTCTCCCTTTTGCCCTCGGCAACAGTGCGGACGGGGCCAAATAACTCAGGAACCTGGGAAAGGTGGGGAAATAAATATTATTGTGGTAAGCCGTAAATGTGAGGGTTGTTTTTTCTTTATTTTATCCATGTTTGATCTTTACAGATGGCTGAGTGGGGGGTACGGAGAAGGGAAATTGTAAAAGAGAACATTGTTTTCCTTGTACAAATCATTGGTATTACTGTTTACATAAATACTTACTGTGTACACGCATCAACCAAAACCCACATATTTCTGAAAAAGCTAGCATCATCTTTTGCCAGGGCTGCAGTATGCAGAATCAGTCTCCTTCGAAAGCACTTATACTGTAGATGCATTAATAAAATTCTACTATGGAAATGGCCTATATCATGGGACTACTTTTTTGGGTGTATGTACACGAATCCGCATGTGTCTCACCTCAACCGATTGGATCTGCTGGTAGCTCCCATCCCAAGAGAGGAGTTTCCGATCTTTTCCCCCTGACACCAGTGTGCTGTTCCTCAACATACACAGTGCAAAGATGCTCCCCTCGTGTGCACCCTGAATAGCGTGGCTAATTCGATTAGTGCCTGTAAAACAGAGAGAAAGACAAAACACCATTGGAGAAGGCAGAAGATAGCTAGCTGTTTGTTCTACAACACATGGTCAGGAGCGGTTCACTCACAAGACAGGCCTTGTTGTTCTATCCTAGGCATGACCATATTCTGACCCCAGCCACCTGACAACTCTCTCATAATAAAGAGTCTTTTGATGAGCCAAAATGGGGGAAAACAATGGGCCAGTAACCGAAAGGTCGCTAGTTTGAATGACCAAGCCAACTAGCTGAAAAATCTGTCCATGTGCCCCGTTGAGCAAGGCACTTAACCCTAATTGCTCCTGTAAGTCTATCTGGATAAGAGTGTCTGCTAAATGACTAAAATGTAAATGTAATAAACACAACTGGATTCTTTGGCTGTCCCCCAAAGGGGTTCTTTGGCTGTCCCCCACCCTTTGAAGAAGCCTTTTTGGTTCCAGGTAGAACCCTTTTGAGTTTGATGGCTCATTCTATCGAATGACAGTTTTACCTTTTCCCCACACCAGTATATTTCCACTTGAGTCTCCAGTTATAGTGTCTCCATTTTCTGAAAAAGTCACACACAAGACAAACTTGGGCTTCTCTTGTTTCTGCAAGGAACATAAATATGGCTTTATTTACTTGGGGGGCAGAGATAAAACAGAGTTGTATTGTCAGAAAACAGACATGCAGCTTCAATAACACTACAGAGAAACTAACTACTGAAAACCTGAAAATATGACATTCTCTAACATTGGCTGAAGAACTAAAGAGCAAAAGCAACACAGCCTGTTCAAGCTACCTTGAATTTAGATAAAACATTCTGCAAAATGGCATAAATTATATTGATTTTGGCAAATACATTTCCTCTAAAAACTCAGATAATCAAGCAAGCGAACATGAGGCAGTATAAATGAGAAATCTCATGTCATACCTCAAACAAGCCTTGCTTCTTGGTAAGGGTACCCCTCTCCAGTGTCCAGAAGTAGAGGTGTGACTTCCCACACGTGACTATAATGTTGGTGTCAGTGGGGTGGAAGTCGGCAGCGAACACTGCCTCGTTGGAACACTGTAATGGGACAGAAACAATCATCGTTACACGTGTCAAACGTTTATGAGGATCAATAGAGCAACTCCAAAGCCAGGTAAGCTTTCCCGGGACCTGAAGACTCGCGTTGAATCACCGAGCTAATGCCTAGGCTTCAGTTTAGAGGGCTAACAAAGTCTTGATGCACACAGGTTCAAACCCCAGTTGGACACGTGGACACTCACCTTGACGTCAGCCAGTCTCTCCTCTCTCTGCCAGTCCCACACAGAGAGCACATGGTCGTTGGAGTCGTCTACTACACACAGAGTGTTGCCTCCGTTCTGCACAGACCAACAGATATGGATCAGCCCTGTCCTCAGTTAGTTAGCAAAGCTTTTCTGACCAGCAAAGGCATACTCAAAATCTGGTTCACATATGAGATATGATATGTATTTCATGTTTTTTTGCCAAGGTCCATTGCTTACCGACTTGGAGAAGGCAAGACAAACCAGGGCGCGGTCAAAGAAACCTGTCCCCAGAATGTGGAGGGTGTTGAGGCTCACAGAGTCCCAGACCCGCACATGAGGAGCCAACTGCTGTCAGTACACACACACACACACATACACGTACACACACATTATTTCGTATTATTAAATAAGTGAACTGTTCATAGGTTCAAAGTTATGTGAGGGTGAGAGGTCACTTACTTTGCCTTCAGAAGAGGTGCCTGCCACCTGTCCCGTTGCTATGGTGATTTTATCAGGATGGACAGCCAGACTATAGAACACAAACAGAGGAACAGAGAGACGGCAAACACTTTGAACATCTGAAGGCCGGTTTGAACGATGATGAAAACCCACAGAGACCTCAAAGCATATCAAAGAGAAGTGTTTTGTGTAGTATGAATCTATGAGTTGCTAGTATAGCATCGATGTTGTTCTAGTCTGTCAGACTGAAGCTTATGGGATTCAGTTACAGTAGCCTAAGTCATGTGTGATTGATTCTTACTGATGTTGACAAGACTATCCCCTTCTTCCCCTTCTGTTACTGACAGCTTCCGATAGAAGGGCACAACAGAAGGGCACTATGCCTAAATGAAAGTCAAGAATATCAGTACTACAGTGAAAAGGAAGCTAACATCTTTCTATGCCCAGTCTTGACTCAACTCTAATTATTCATTATGAGCATGACCCCAGGGCGACCCCTCCAGTTTCAGCTTATTATATCACGGACCACCCCTTTTCTGTCTGAGATAATTACCTGGCCAACGCTATCACTGAGGACAAAGCAGCCGCAGACCAGCCAACTGTTTATCCTAGCCTGCCTTGTGATGAAGGGGTTATTCCGTGGGACTATACGAGAATACTGATTAAAGCAGTGGTGTCACGGTAGCTCTGGCTGTACCGAAATAGGGAGTATTTTATATCAAAGGTAGCGTGACACAGTTGTGCAACAAGGTGGGTTGCAAAGCCCTTCAAACTTTGGATACTAGAAACATACTGTAGATCCATTTTTTTTTTTAAATTGCTTAATACATTTCTCGATACATGGATGATGGTGAAAATGATTTATACTGTAGCTAGGTGAAATAGAGCAGTGTTTGATGAGTACAGTGTCCATCTTAGGACAGCATCACACGTCCAGCTCAGGTCAAAATTCTTTCACAGATAAAGGTTGTACAGTACAGGAGAAATAAAGTGTTGTCACATTCTGTTTCTTCTCACCACTTGATGTCATCAGTGTGCCCGGTGTAGTGTCTCTGGAGCTGCTCGTCCACGTTGTACAGCACCACAACTGATGCAATGAAGTACACCGTCTCTCCCGTGGGTAACAGGTACAGGTTAGAGCGACAGTCACGTCCCCTGTACCCATAACTGGGCATCTAGGTCAAGATCCACATAACTTCAATAGGACATCAACTTTAGCTTACATATTAACCAATATAGTTTGATTGAATTCAATGAGGCACTTAAATAAAAGCTGCTTGGCCCCTCACGTCACCGTAGTCTATATTTACAACCTATCATACAGATCTTTCTGAGTTCCAAATGGAAAATTCAGTAAGATACCAATCGTATCGTTTGCCTGTATGATAGGTTGTAAATATAGACTACGGTGGCGTCATTTGAAAGTCAGTTCTATCTATCTGTCCTTTGTTGGAAAATCCACAGTCAACTCAAGTGAAACACTAGACAGCACAGAAAACTCATAATTTCATCCTGATCCTGGTGATTCAATTTTTTTTTTTTTATACCCATTAAAATCTCCTCTGTTTGCTGAAATGGGGGTTGATTCCATCAGGGAAAGAGAGGAGAAAAGAGGGAGCTGACTACATTTTCAGCTCAGCCTGCTGGCTTCTGGACTTGAGCAATTGCTGTATGCAGGGAGTTGGGTTGGTACTGTAGTGTGCATTAGGAATGATTAGGATGGTTTCAGTGGATGGTTTGCCCTCTGACATATCAATGGTAAGTTTCGGTGTTCCTTAAGGTTCCGTTTTAGGACCACTATTGTTTTCACTATATATTCTACTTCTTGGTGATGTCATTCGGAAACACAATGACAACTTTCACTGCTATGCGGACGACACACAGATCTACATTTCGATGAAACATGGTGAAGCCCCAAAAATTGCCTACCTTGGAAGCCTGTGTTTCAGACATAAGGAGATGATGGCGGCCCATTTCTTCCTTTTAAACTCGGAAAAAACAGAGATGCTAGTTCTAGGTCCTAAGAAACTAAGAGATCTGCTGTTTGATCTGACAATTAATTTTGAAGGTTGTACAGTCGTCTCAAATAAAACTGTGAAGGACCTTGGCGTTACTCTGGACCCTGATCTCTCTTTTGACGAACATATCAAGTATATTTCAAGGGCAGCTTTCTTCCATCCTAGAAACATTGCAAAAATCTGAAACTTTCTGTACAAAAATTATCCAGTAAAGCTAATCAATGCTTTTGTCACTTCTAGATTAGACAACTGCAATGCTCTACTCTCCGGCTACCTGAATAAAGCACTAAATAAACTTCAGTTAGTGCTAAATACGGCTGCTAGAATCTTGACTAGAACCCAAAAATGTGATCATTTTACTCCAGTGCTAGTCTCTCTACACCGGCTTTCTGTTAAGGCTAGGGCTGATTTCAAGGTTTTACTGCTAACCCACAAAGCATTACATGGACTTGCTCCTACTTATCTTTCCGATTTGGTCCTGCCGTACATACCTACACGTACGCTACGGTCACAAGCAGGGCTTTCTCCTTTAGAGCTGAATTTTTATGGAATGGTCTGCCTAACCATGTGAGACGCCAACTCAGTCTCGACCTTTAAGTCTTTACTGAAGACTCATCTCTTCAGTAGGTCCTATGATTGAGTGTAGTCTGGCCCAGGGATGCGAAGGTGAACGGCAAGGCACTGGAGTGATGAACTGCCCTTGCGATCTCTACCTGGCCGGCTCACCTCTCTCCACTGGGATTCTCTGCCTCTGACCCTATTACGGGGGCTGAGTCACTGGCTTACTAGTGCTCTCCCATGCTGTCCCTAGGAGGTGTGCATCACTTTGTGCCAGGCTTTTTTTTTTTCCCGCTATACTCGACTTGAGTGGGTTGAGTCACTTACGTGCGGTGGAGAAGATCATCGTGGGCTATACTCAGCCTTGTCTCAGGGTAGTAAGTTGGTGATCTGTTGATATCCCTCTAGTGGTGTGGGGGCTGTGCTTTGCAAAGTGGGTGGGGTTATATCCTGCCTGGTTGGCACTGTCTGTGGGTTTCGTCGGACAGGGCCACAGGGCCACTGGTTTCTCTCTAGGTTTCTTCCTAGGTTCCTGCCTTTCTAGAGAGTTTTTCCTAGCCACCGTACTTCTACATCTGCATTGCTTGCTGTTTAGGGTTTTAGGCTGGGTTTCTGTATAAACACATGGTGACATCTGCTTATGTAAGAATGGCTTTATAAATACATTTGATTGATTCAATTTTATTGATTTGTCATGGTCGTGATAATTGACGGACCAAGGCGCAGCGTGAGTTGGGTTCCACATATTTATATGCACAAAAACAATAAACATACAACGAACGTGAACTACGTGGTGCTGAATGCACTCACACAAAACAATATCCCACAAACGCAGGTGAGAAAAGGACCACATTAAATATGATCCCCAATTCGAGGCAACGATAATCAGTTGCCTCCAATTGGGAACCATACTCACACCAACATAGAAATATAATACTAGAACACCCCCTAGTCACGCTCTGACCTACTGCACCATAGAGAACCCCAAGGGCTCTCTATGGTCAGGGCGTGACATGATTAGGGAAAAAGATTTATTGGAACATCCAGATGTGACTTTCACACCTGTGCAATAGAACGCAGTAAGAATATAACTTTGTCGAATGTGTAACCTCACAATACATAGGGGGATACATCTTGCGAGTCACAATACATCTCTGTCCTGAAAGCATGGACTTTCAAGCCTATTGTTATAAACATAACTCAAATGTTGTAATACCACGTAACAAACAGTTTCTTATCTATTGAAATACACCTAGCTGTCTGAACCTACAACAGTGAAAAAGGATACACCCAGTCCAGTTTGAGCTTTTTGTTTGGCAGGTCCGATTTGGCTTCCAGGCAGTAGGTCTCCACAAGGTCTTTGGGCATGTACATGGTGATGGGTCGTCCCTTCAAATACATTTTCACATAC
This sequence comes from Salvelinus namaycush, assembly GCF_016432855.1. Lineage (NCBI taxonomy): Eukaryota > Metazoa > Chordata > Actinopteri > Salmoniformes > Salmonidae > Salvelinus > Salvelinus namaycush. Next base: position 45,827,593 of record NC_052334.1, on the reverse strand, counting down.
CCTTCCTCTAAAAAAAGCAACAGACATTTTCAGTGGACAATTTGTTATGACTCATTGGTAACGAGGAGGAGTGTTTGTGATGGTGGCGAACAGTGTGTGAGAGGAGTGAAAATGAACGTTTGGTTTGGAGACTCATGCGTGAGAGGAGGATGCAACGAGAAAGGAAGTATCAACAGTTATGTTGATGTGCAACCCATTTTGTTGTTGCAAAGGAGTAAATTAATTTAGTAAGGAAAAGTATAGATTAGCAAACACAGAGATGGATAGGCTTTTGATTCCCTTTTATTAGTAATTTCAAATACATTCAGATAATAACAATGAATGGTGCAAAATGAAAAGCAGGCAGTTTGCATTGTTACGTAGCATCATAGCATTTGTTTAACGTACAGTACAACACGCAAGTAAACACGAGAAGACAAAACAAGCAAAAACATAGGCTTATGGTGCCACAGCAGGGGAATGAGAAACAGAATCTGAACAAACCAACCAGAGGACACACAAATAAGAGTTAAAACCATGTCAATGTGTGACCAAAAACAACAAAAAAGATCCCCAAAACACACAAAAAACCCTGAAACATGACAGTCATGAGAGGAATGTTTTTTGAAATCCATTTTTACATCCACGGTTACCTCTTCCAACCTAATTCCAAAAGCTGGTATAGGTCTAGCTTAGTAACAGATTTGGAAGTACTGGCTGGGGGATTTGACGGGGCTCCTGTAGCTTGGCTTGTCTAAGGGGGAGTAGGGGGTGTAGGACGACTGGCTGACTGACTTTCTCAGGGGGAGAGCAAACGTCGGGGTCTTCCTGACTCCATTGGACTTGACAGACTTGTCAGACGCGCTCCTCGAGTCAGGCGCAGCGGGGGGAGCGGAGGAGCGGCCAGACACGGCTGCTGAGGTGGATTTGGGCGCCTCAGCGGTTCCAGTCCTTTTTGACGGATGGGCCAGATATATCTGCACGGTTACTAGGTAGGTGAGGTGGTAGAATTGGAGAGGGGCCAGAAGGAATGGGTAGGAGGGGTTGGTAGAATATATCCAAGTTAGATGTAATCGACAACTGGCTGCTATGCTACAATGGACGACCACAAAACACGGGACTGGTACGAGACAAGCTTCAGTATCTACTGGGTAACAACCGCAGGTGGGCTAAACTACTGGGGCTCTCACTCTTCAAGTCACGTTTCAGACTTTTACTAAAAGAGTGCATCATCAGCTCAACATATAACTATTGTCTATGATAAATCTGACATAATGAAGTGACTCTTTTTGCTCTACTTTTGCTGGCGTCAAGGTGAACAGCATGAATTATTTAAACATGTTCACTTCACTTGACCCAGCATTTACCATGGACCTGCCATTTCTTTTCTTTTTCTCTTTCTTTTTCCACCGCCTGGCTAAAGGACCATGAGTTTCACAACACTGCTTCCAAACGTGTCTCTTTCTCAATTCATCTTTCTTTAGCCAGGCTTATGGAAATTATCCGCAAGCTATGCATCAAAACCCCATACTGAAGGCCATGCAAGAGATGGCTAAAGATTTCAAAAGCTATAAAGTAAAGACATTGCATCGGCTGGTAATGCAAACAGCCCTTTTGAAGATACATAATACAAGCACAATAAAATCGTCTCTTTGTGCTCTGAAAAGGGCCTCTTAGAAGATTAGTGTGCACTGCAGGAAATATTTGGTGGGGTTTCTATGATGACAAGGACAAAATTCCACAATACGGTTGACAGCTAGTGTAACAGCAGCACTGCAATCAACCACACACAGTTCAAACTATCAGTGTTACTCACTGTCAACCCAACCCCACCCCTACCATGGGGCAGCTCTCTGTGAATTGGGCCTATGAATCACTAAGGCAAAAGGAGTCAGTAGCCTTTACTATACGTTCCTGCATGAGAAAAGAACAATAGCTGGTAGTCTAACTCTAATAGCAGCAGATATGTGCAACGTAATATCTGGCCGACTACGCCACATTGTGGCATGGTGAGATTTTAGCTACCAGACAATATCCTTGGGCGCAATTCCCATGATGGTGGGATAGTCTGTCGGCTAAAACCCCTCCATACCACATATGGCTAATTTATGTGTATATTAACGCTTTCTTCTAAGGCCTTAGGAGAACACAATGTCCAGAGAGCTGCTAAGGTAAGGGGGCTTGAGGACCAAGGCCTACCTTTGCAGTGTGTCACTCGTCGCATCCCTTGTGAGTTCACAGAGAAGGGGACAGAAGGACCAGGTGAGGTTTTGCATTGGTTCCTGACCTGGACTTACTCAGCATTGTGACTTTTTCCATTAAATTTTTCATGTCGCCTCCGTTTTATGCAAGCGCCTTGTCTCAGCCTCTTCTTGGCAATACTTAGGCTATTGTGCTTAAGGTCTTTTCTGTATCTATCTATTTCTGTATCTATCTATCTATCTATCTATCTATCTATCTATCTATCTATCTATCTATCTATCTATCTATCTATCTATCTATCTATCTATCTATCTATCTATCTATCTATCTATCTATCTATCTATCTGATCTACCAGTCTGAACAGGAGCAGCTAATGATTTCCCATAGGCTAAGCATGTACTGTTTGTGTCCCTTGTTTGTTTCTTTAAGGATTATTGGAAGATTAGCTTATGATGGGCTATAGAGAGATTCTAAAAAACAGTCAACAATTTCACGTATTATATGTGAGTACTGTTTAGGTATCATCTCAATAGCTGTTATGTCTAATCAGTTATTTACATTGACTGAATGACTTCTCTTTCGGGTTGAACGTTCATGACACTACCCTGGGACTATGCTGGTTTGATCGGGTTATTATAGGACAATAATGAATTAAAATCTTCAACAAGACTACGTTAATCGTGGTTCCGGTACATCTTCTCTGCTCATCAGCACTCAAGCCAAAGTAACCCCCAGCCAAAGTAAGGTTCAGAGGGGTGATGATCGATCAGGGAGAATTACACCAGGTAAATCAGCCTAATGGGTTACAGCAGTCTAATTTGCTCAGCAATCAATACCATTCCGGAGACGATTCTTTCTCATCACAATTAATCTTATCTCGTGGTGTTTATTGTTGCTACTGCAGTATACAAACTCATACAGTAAAATAAATAAATAGCACATGTGCATGACTCGTAAGGAAATCATAGATGACAACGGAGGTTGAAATACTTCATAAGAACCTATGGGAGGATGGAAGTGATTATGGAGGGATGGATGATTATTGGTTGAAGGATGAACGTTTTTAACACGTTACAAGACAAACGTCACCACTATACATCACAGCACATCACGGAACATCCTTGAGTGGCACTCCGTGAGCTGGGAATTGACCAAGTGGGCAAAAGTGGTTTAAATGATTTCATTTCCGCATCATTATAACCAAAAATGATGTGACTAAGACATCATTGCAACCAGTTTTGCCTGCTGGGACACAGGCCCTGGCTTTAGCCTGGATTTAACCTGTAACATACCTTGCATTTATTTTGCACGTCGGACAAACAATGCTGACAAATTGTACGAATCCAACCATTTAACAGAACAATGGCTCAAATGGTCAGTTGATAGCATCTATCATGTGTCTATAGATCATGCAAAACAAAAGCAAGGACATTTTCAAGGGTTGTGTTACGGTATGTCTCTCAAAAGCTTGAAATCTCAAATTTACAGGGAGCCACTGAGTGCATGGCATCACTGATATAGTCGGCTCTTACCTGCATTGAAAACAGGCTCCTTAAGTTTGCTGTGGAGTGAGTAAAAAAAAAAAATGTCAACACTAAACCAGGCAATGTGCCAGATAGGTTTAATCAAGTGCAGATAAAGTATTTGAAATAAAACAAACACTACTTGATCCCAGGGTCATGTGCATTAGGGTGAATCATTATGGAACTGACTATAACCGGTAGGTTTCCAATAAGAAATGCTTGTTTTCGTTTTCTGTTTTAAAACATTTTGCTACGGTGTGGCCTAGTGAACACTACCCAAGTCTGGGTGTTGAGGATAAGTTATTGTCATTAGGCTGGCTGTACCTTTCGCTGGCTCTCTTGCCGCTGGAGTTGCTCCCGGTAGAGCCGGTGCGGGTGCGGTTGCTCTTGGAGTCGCCGCTGTCTTTACGCGTCAGTGTACCCATCGTTTCGTTGGAGTTGGTTCTCCTCACAGTGCTGGAGGAATAGATGGTAAAATGGATGGTAAATCTACCTAATGGTGTATTTTGAATAAATAAAGGTGCTTAAAAGAAATTGTCTGAGGAATTCTGATTATTTTACTTGTAATCTCATAAAATAAGTACCCAATATGTATCTCTCTGTGGGAGAGATAGTAAAATGGATGATGCAATTACCTAATGGTGAAAGAAAGAAGTATAGCCTTAATTGTCCGGGGAATAGTGTTAAAATAGGCTGTTATTTAGCTGTATCCCCTCAGAGAATTTTCAGTTGCAAATCCTTATAATAAATATCATCTATCATCGGAACTATCAAAGACTTCAAACTTGATTTTGAGTATAGGGGTAAGGTCAAGCAAAGATCAGACCAGCAACCTATAAATAACACTATCTACTACAAGTCCTCATATGACCCTGGAAGTACAGACCATCATAATACACCAAAGAAGGCCCTATACTAGGAAACCAGATTACTGATCCATGACAGAGAGAGATTTTTCCCTCTCTCTTCCCTGTGACTAGTTCATGGCCACATTTATGATGGTATTAGAGGAGATGGTTGAAACATGTTAAAAAGCGGGCCATTAAAATGCCTTCACAAAAGAACGTCCCAATCAGCAGTTCATTGGCTGGAATGGCCTAATGGCCTACCAGGTCTAATCCAGCCTGCGAGACCAAAGTCCATTCAATCCTCCCGTTTGTAGCTGATGTTATCCCCCTGAAACAGGGTTCGGGATGTGTATCTTTGTGTGTGTGTGTGTGTGTGTGTGTGTGTGTGTGTGTGTGTGTGTGTGTGTGTGTGTGCGTGCTTACGTGTGTTTGTGTGTGTGTGCGTGTGTGCTTGCGTGTGTTTGTGAGGGGACCTTTGTTAGTTGATATATGCCAGGCAGCAGGCATACCTAGATCAGGAATGGAGTTAATTAGGCCATGGGGGATTTATTGAAACCTTTGGTCTTTTTGCCAACTTTGGTTGGCATGGGAGCAGCACCTTCTGTATTTGATCTAAATCCCACCACACACACACAGAGAAAGAGAGAGAGAAAAGACAGAGAGAGAGAGAGAGAGAGAGAGAGATATTCATTCATTTCATTTAAGTTTCATGTTTCACGTCTTCCAAGCTCTAAACCCAACAACGCAGTAGTCAATATTTAACCAGGATAGTCCACTCAGTAACAATAACAATTGCCACTGCTTTCCTGGTAGAGAGAGATGTTTTTGTGATGAATGTTGTTATTCATTGTTCATAGAAATGATCTGTTAATTCAATGACTCATGGATCTATGACGGATGGGTAACATTGAGGTAACATTATGAGCTTTGAGGATGGTCACGGTGTCACAGTTTGGCCACACTCTCACCTGTAAGGAGAAGTGATGTAGATAAGTCTGGTGGGTATGCCAGACAGACTGGAGAGACTGGACAGACAGGGGGCATGCATGACCGAGAAGGGAAACAGGGAAGTGGAAAAGGAGACAGTGAACGGTGGTAAGACAAAAAAAAGACTGGTGATTTACAGTATCACGCTCTGTGATTTTTAAGAGAATTGATGTGTAAATAAAGTAGTTGACTATAACATTTGCATCCATTTGAATCAAGTTCAGTATTGTGGCAAGTGGATACCAACTGCCAATACCAGTTTGTTCAAAGAGGATGTCTCATGTCTGGTTTTGGACCAAATTGTCAGTTTGATAGATATTATCTTTACAGAACAGAGCTGTGGTTAAGACTGCAAAAGTGCCATATAAATGAGATAGAGATCAACTGGCATGAATGGAGGTATGGTGAAAACGGTTTTGTGACAAATAGGAAAACATACCGTATGTCTATGATCAAATATGAGTATATGCGTGTGTCTACCTGTATGAAGGGATCTCTTGTGGAAACATCGGGAAACACAGCACAAATACAAATAATAGTCTCCAATGTAAACAATTCTGCTTCCTGCAGACTTCCTTCCTTCTCATCCTAAAATAACACAGAGTTAGGAAGTGTGGGTGGGTGAGCTATCCTTTGTGCAAAGACTTAAAGTTCAGGAGCTGAAGGAGGCCGAATCAACGTGGCCCTCTATGTGCAGGGATTCATTGTTATCTTTCATGCATGGACAAACCATTTACACTTCGAGTCCTATTAATACACAACAGACCTTTGACATTTCCCCTGTGCCTTAGTGCGTTACCGAGTCTAGCCTGGTCGGCTCCATATCACTCTATATCTATTGCTTCAGTCTCGAGAAGGTTCACCTATACTGCATCCATGTTAGGAACTCCATCCCTCCCACCCTCCCTCTCCTCCCCTTCATACCTATTTACTCTATAGTCTCATCTATATACTATCCATTCCTCAGTTCTGGATTATGATAATTCGACTCCAGGCATGAACATCATTGGAGGAGTGCCTATTGTTCCCTTGCCAGTTGTGATTTATTACCTGCACTCCCTTGGCCCCAGTCAGCCCCAATCAGTAAATCAATGGCGTCTCTGAATGCCACCGTGGTGTAAATGGGGATGCCTGTGACAGCACTGTACCTGTGTTTATTATTCATGTGACATGTCAATGGCTCTCCCTTCAGAGGAGGGTACACTTATGCGAGGGGAAAATGAGCACAGGCAGACAGGCCACAGAGGAGATAGTAGTAATACAGTGAAAGACACACAGATTCCTGTTTGCAGGAATCAAATAATGTGTTGATAATGTGTTTGTTCGGACTAAAAAAATAAACACACCAACGGTGCAATGATTTCCTATGTTGTATGAATTTTTATTTGAGGAAGAAATGTGTATTTAAATAGTGTGCACTTATTGAGCTTTAGGGTACAATTTACTCGGACTATATTACAATATTAATACCCAAAATCTAGAAAACACAGTCATTACTGCTCCAGTTATTTAAAGTCCCTAGGTTTAATAAGCCCAAACTAAAACAGAGTTGGTTTTATTCAGAACATAAAAATACTGTTGAGAGATATCTCATAAACTGGCCCTACTGGTCAGGTCACATGGTCAGGAAAACTCCTGGCCTTAGGCCTCTACCATAACCCTTACAAAACTGCAGTTACACTGCAAAATTACTGTCGTAAAAAAACTGTTATTTTGGTCGCACTATTTGCAGCATGCTGTATTTATACTGCACTGTACTGGAGTTATACTGCTCTCTGACTGCAATCTTTTTTCGTAAGGGAAGGTAATGGGGAGCATTTGAGCTGTGTTTACCTTTTGGTTGCTGGTGCAGCAGCATCCTTCCTGGAGCCGGTGGGGGACGGTAGCGTGCCACAGCTTTTCTTGGGCAGGACAGTGCCGTTGCTGACAGTGTGTCTTAGAGGCAGGGCAGCCATCATGGGTCTGGCTGTAAGACAAACACACACAGTACCACAGGGTGAATGGTGCTTTGCATTGAACTAGCTGGAACATGCAGAAAATACACTTTTCACAGTGGTCAGCTATTGGGAATTTTCAAGTTCAGATATAGGGTTGCAAAATGCTAGAAACTTTCCCAAAGTTCCTGGGTTTTTCTGAAATCCTGGGTTCTTCTGAAAAACCTGGGAACTTTGGAAAAGTGTCCAACATTTTGAAACTCTTCAGACGCCCTCTATAATCTTGAAAATATATGTAAATCTGCCCTCCACAAGAGGTGTATGAGTATTAGACTGATGGAACATTCATGGGACTGAGCTGAAGCATTCGACGAACTGTATTGAACATCGCCTTCAGAAATGGTCAATTCATAACTGCACCCACATATACAACTTTTCAGCTGCTATGGTGTTCGTTACCCTTCGAGCTGCATATACCGTGTGAAGGCTTTTGTTTCTTGATTAGAACTTAAGAGACCACATAGGTTTTCCCTGAACCCGTCTGTAATACATACATGTTCCAAACAAACCACCATAGTCCCTGTGTCCAAGAATGCCAAGGTAACATGTCTAAATGACTATCGCCCCGTAGCACTCACATCTGTAGCCATGAAATTCCTTGAAAGGCTGGTCATGGCTCACATCAACACCATCATCCCAAACACCTGGACCTACTCCAATTCGCATACCGCCCCAACAGATCCACAGATGACGCAATCTCTATTGCACTCCACACTGCCCTATTCCATCGGGACAAAAGGAACACCTACGTGATAATTCTGTTTATTGACTACAGCTCAGCGTTCAACACCATAGTGCCCTCCAAGCTAATCACTAAACTAAAGACCTTAGGAATCAACACTTCCCTCTGCAAATGAATCCTGGAGTTCTTGACGGCCGCCACGCTGACCCTCAACACGGGGGCCCCTCAGGGCTGTGTGCTTAGTCCCCTCCTGTACTCCCTGTTCACCCTCGACTGCGTGGACGCGCATGACTCAAACACCATCATTAAGTTTGCCGACGACTGGACGGTGGTAGGCCTGATCACCGACGACGATGAGACAGGGAGGAGGTCAGTGACCTGGGAGTGTGGTGCCAGGACAACAATCTCTCCCTCAATGTCAGCAAGACAAAGGAGCTGACTAAAGGAAATGGAGGGCCAAGCACTCCCCCAACCACATCAACGGGGCTGTAGTGGAGCAGGTCGAGAGCTTCATAGTCCTCGGTGTCCACATCACTGAAGATTTATCATGGTCCACACACACCAACAAAGTCGTGAAGAAGGCATGACAACGTCTCATCCCCCTCAGGAGGCAGAAAAGATTCGGCATGGGCCCTCGGATTGTCAAAAAGTTCTATAGCTGCACCATTGAGACCATCTTGACTGGCTGCATCACCGCTTGGTATGTCAACTGCTTGGCCTCTGACAGCAAGCCGCTACAGATGGTAGTGCGTACAGCCCAGTATGTAACTGGGGCCGAGCTCCCAGCCATCCAGAACCTCTATACCAGGCGGTGTCAGAGGAAGGCCCTAAACATTTTTTTACAACTCCAGCCACCCAGGTCATAGACTGTTCAAGCGGTGCCGATGCACCAAGTCTGGAACCATTTATCCCTTGTGTTATTCTTTTTCTATTATTTATCTTTATTTTCTCTCTGCATTGTTGGGAAGGGCCCCTAAGTAAGCATTTCACTGTCTACACCTGTTGTTTTTATGAAGCATGTGACAAATACAATTGTATTTTATTTGGTATAACTTTTACCGCCTCAGAAACCCGGATCCGGGATCACCCCCCACCCCCCCCACACTGATTAGCATCGCTAGCATAGCGTCACAATTAAATAGTAGCATCTAAATATCATTAAATCACAAGTCCAAGACACCAAATGAAAGATACAGATCTTGTGAATAAAGCCACCATTTCAGATTTTTAAAATGTTTTACAGGGAAGACAAAATATGTAAATCTATTAGCTAACCACGTTAGCAAAAGACACCATTTTTCTTTGTCCACCATTTTTTCTCTCCACCAGTAGCTATCACCAATTCGGCCAAATAAAGATATTGATAGCCACTAACCAAGAAAAAACCTCATCAGATGACAGTCTGATAACATATTTATTGTATAGGATAGGTTTTGTTAGAAAAATGTGCATATTTCAGGTAGAAATCATAGTTTACAATTGCACCCACCATCACAACTCGACTAGAATAAATACAGCGAGCAACGTGTATTACCTAATTACTAATCATAAAACATTTCTTAAAAATACACAGCTCACAGCAATGGAAAGACACAGATCTTGTGAATTCAGACAATATTTCAGATGTTCTAAGTGTTTTACAGCGAAAACACAATAAATCATTATATTAGCATACCACATGTGCAAACGTTACCAGAGCATTGATTCAAGCCAAAGAGAGCGATAACGTAATCATCGCCAAAATATATAAATTTTTTCACTAACCTTCTCAGAATTCTTCCGATGACACTCCTGTAACATCATATTACAACATACATATTGTCACGTTCCTGACCTATTTCTGTTAGTTTGTTGTATGTGTTAGTTGGTCAGGACGTGAGTTTGGGTGGGCATTCTATGTTTTCTGTTTCTATGTTGGTTTAAGGGTTGCCTGGTATGGCTCTCAATTAGAGGCAGGTGTTTGGCGTTTCCTCTAATTGAGAGTCATATTTAGGTAGGTTGTTTCACAGTGTTCGTTGTGGGTGGTTGTCTCCTGTGTCAGTGTTTGTCGCACCATACGGGACTGTTCGGTTTGTTTGTAAGTTCGGTCTTTTGTGTAGTCATTTTCCTGTTCGTGAGTTCTGCGTTTTATGTAAGTTCGCATGTCCAGGTTTGTCTACTCCGTTTTGTTGTTTTGTTAGTTTATAGTGAAGTTCGTGTTTTTTCGTCTTAGTTGTTTTGTCGTGTCTTTATTAAATCATGTCATTCCAAAACGCTGCGCCTTGGTTCAATCACTACTCCTCCTTTTCGGTTGAAAAGGAGGAGAACAACCGTTACAGAACCACCCACCAAATAACCAGAACCAAGCAGCGGTGTAACGGGAGGAACGGACAGCGCACGAAGCAGGATTTATGGTCTTGGGAGGAGATCATGGAAGGAAAAGGACCATGGGCTAAAGTGGAGGTGAATCGCCGCCCATGGGAACAGCTGGAGGCACTGAGGAGAGCAGAGGCAATCGGAGAAGGGAACCGGCGTTATGAGGGGACGCGTCTTGCACGGAAGCCCGAAGAGCCCGTGAGTACTACCCAAAAATTTCTTGGGGGGGGGGCTAAGAGGTAGTGGGCCAAGGGCAGGTAGGAGACCTGCGCCCACTTCCCAGGCTAACCGTGGAGAGCGGGAGTACGGGCAGACACCGTGTTACGCAGTAGAGCGCACGGTGTCTCCTGTACGTGTGCATAGCCCAGTGCGGGTTATTCCACCTCCCCGCACTGGTAGGGCTAGATGGAGCATTGAGCCAAGCGCCATGAAGCCGGCTCTACATATCTGGCCACCAGTACGTCTCCTTGGGCCGGCTTACATGGCACCAGCCTTACGCATGGTGTCCCCGGTTCGCCTACATAGCCCGGTGCGGGTTATTCCACCTCCCCGCACTGGTCGGGCGACGGGGAGCATTCAGCCAGGTAAGGTTGGGCAGGCTCAGTGCTCAAGGGAGCCAATACGCCTGCACGGTCCGGTATTTCCGGCGCTACCTCCCCGCCCCAGCCCAGTACCACCAGTGCCTACACCACGCACCAGGCTTCCAGTGCGTTTCCAGAGCCCTGTTCCTCCTCCACGCACTCTCTCTATGGTGCGTGTCTCCAGCCCGGTGCCTCCAGTTCCGGCACCACGCACTAAGCCACCTGTGCGTCTCCAGAGCCCTGTACACACTGTTCCTTCTCCCCGTACTCGTCCTGAGGTGCGTGCACTCAGCCCGGTGCCACCAGTGCCGGTACCACGCACCAGGCATATAGTACGTTTTGAGAGTCCAGTGTGCCCTGTCCCTGCTCCCCGCACTAGGCTTGAAGTGCGTGTCTCCAGTCCGGTGCCTCCAGTTCCGGCACCACGCACCAGGCCTACAGTGCGTCTCAGCCGGCCAGAGTCTGCCGTCTGCCCAATGGCGCCTGAACTGTCCGTCTGCCAAGCGCTGCATGAACTGCTCGTCTGTATTGAGCCTGCAAAGCCGCCCGTCTGCCATGAGCCTACAGAGCCTTCCGCCAGACAGGAGCCGCTAGAGCCTTCCACCAGACAGGAGCAGCCAAAGCCTTCCGCTAGACAGGATCAGTCTGAGCCATCCGTCTCCGCAGCGCCATCTGAGCCATCCGTCTCCTCTGAGCCATCCGTCTCCTCAGCGCCGTCTGAGCCATCCGTCTCCCCAGCGCCGTCTGAGCCATCCGTCTCCCCAGCGCCGTCTGAGCCATCCGTCTCCCGAGCGCCGTCTGAGCCATCCGTCTCCCCAGCGCCGTCTGAGCCATCCGTCTGTCCCGAGCCATTAGAGCCGCCCATCTGTCCCGAGCCGTCAGAGCCGATAGTCAGTCAGGAGCCGCTAGAGCCAGTCGTCAGTCAGGATCTGCCAGAGCCGCCAACCAGACAGGATCTGCCAGAGCCGCCAACCAGACAGGATCTGCCAGAGCCGCCAACCGGACAGGATCTGCCAGGGCCGCCAACCAGACAGGATCTGCCAGAGCCGTCAGCCAGCCATGAGCGTCCAGAGCCGTCAGCCAGCCATGAGCGTCCAGAGCCGTCAGCCAGCCATGAGCGTCCAGAGCCGTCAGCCAGTCATGAGCTGTCCCTCAGCCCAGAGCGGCTATTTATCCAGAACTGCCCCTCAGTCCAGAGCTGTCTCTCTGTCCGGAGCTGCCTTTCAGTCCGGAGTTGCCCCTCTATCCTGAGCTACCTCTCTATCCTGAGCTACCTCTCTATCCTGAGCTACCTCTCTATCCTGAGCTATCCCTCTGTCCTGAGCTATCCCTCTGTCCTGAGCTATCCCTCTATCCCGGGGCTGCCCCTTGTCTCGATGTTAAGTGGGTGTAATATGAGGGTGGTCATTTGTAGGGGGAGATGTAAGCTGGGATTGACTATGGTGGGGTGGGGACCTCGCCCTGAGCCTGAGCCACCACCGTGGTCAGATGCCCACCCAGACCCTCCCCTAGACTTTGTGCTGGTGCGCCCGGAGTTCGCACCTTAAGGGGGGGGGTTATGTCACGTTCCTGACCTATTTCTGTTAGTTTGTTGTATGTGTTAGTTGGTCAGGACGTGAGTTTGGGTGGGCATTCTATGTTTTCTGTTTCTATGTTGGTTTAAGGGTTGCCTGGTATGGCTCTCAATTAGAGGCAGGTGTTTGGCGTTTCCTCTAATTGAGAGTCATATTTAGGTAGGTTGTTTCACAGTGTTCGTTGTGGGTGGTTGTCTCCTGTGTCAGTGTTTGTCGCACCATACGGGACTGTTCGGTTTGTTTGTAAGTTCGGTCTTTTGTGTAGTCATTTTCCTGTTCGTGAGTTCTGCATTTTATGTAAGTTTGCATGTCCAGGTTTGTCTACTCCGTTTTGTTGTTTTGTTAGTTTATAGTGAAGTTCGTGTTTTTCGTCTTAGTTGTTTTGTCGTGTCTTTATTAAATCATGTCATTCCAAAACGCTGCGCCTTGGTTCAATCACTACTCCTCCTTTTCGGTTGAAAAGGAGGAGAACAACCGTTACACATATAGAGTTTGTTCGAAAATGTGCATATTTAGCCACAAAAAAACGTGGTTATACAATGACAATACTAGCAAAACTAGCCTGAAAATGTCGGGCGCCATCTTTCACAGTGATCTTGTCTCATGGATAACTATTCATAAACTTGACTAAAAAAATACAGGTTGGACATGAAATGAAAGATGCATTAGTTATTAATGCAACCGCTGAGTTAGATTTTTAAAATTAACGTTACTAGACATACAGTGTGCGTTACAGCCAGACTAGTGCCGCAATAATGGCGTCACTAGTCGCCATTATTGAGTTTACATTTTTCCACATAAAAACGGAATAACATCATAAATAGCTCTTACTTTTCGACGAGCTTCCATCAGAATCTTGGCCAAGTGGTCCTTTGTCCAAAAGAATCGTTGCTTGGTTGTAAAACGTTGCATTCAACTTCTGATATAGCAGCTAACAATAGCTAACAATAGCTATTTTGCCCCAACGTGTCCAAATCCTCAAGACGCAATACTGAGGAAATTCCGAAAAATAGCAATATACTCGCATAATCTGATATAACTCGGTTTAAAATAGCTTCGTTATGATGTTTCTAACACCTATATCGAATTAAATTACAGACGGATACATCTAACGTTGATAACTGAGCGTTTGAAAATGGCATCCTGAGGTCCCTCTCTGCGTAATGGTCAGCGTCGAAAAGAAGGCGCACCTCACTCCTTGGCCTTTTATAACCTCTGAGAGCTACGTAAAAAGCCCATTCCACTTCTCATTGGTTACTGACATCCAGGGGAAGGCGGGTGCAGTTCATGTCGTTCGATAGGATACACACAGACCTTTAAAACTGATCTGAGACCAGAGCTTCGCTCTCAGACCTTCGCAGTACCTGTCATGGATTTCGCTGTAGAAAGAGTTCTGGGTCACCCACAGACATAATTCCAACGGTTTATGAAACTAGAGAGTGTTTTCTATCCAATAGAATTAATAATATGCATATTGTACGAGCAAGAATTGAGTACGAGGCAGTTTAATTTGGCAACACCCAGAAAAAAAAAATGCTAACTGCTCCCCCTATTGACAAAAGGATAACATTGATTTGAGATTCATCGAAACAACAGTTCAATAGACACATGCCTCTATATGCGCAGTCACACTGCTACACCATCACTCACACCTCGAGTGACTCCCTGCGCTCCATTCTAATGCCATTAGGGGCCTACTTTACCTCCTCAGCATAATTGCTAACAGCACTGAGAAGGGTAGCAAAGCCTGTATTTGTATGGACTGCAGAACAGTGGCTTTGAAATATATATCACTGCAGAGAAGCTGGTGAGGTTTGTTATGCTTGCTTTGCCAGCTGGCGTGTGGTGTGTATGTGTGTGTGATACAGCAGAATTAGATCAAACAGGGGCACCAGTCAGAGAGTGAGTGGGGACTGTGTATTTCAAACGAACCACTGTGTTGCGTGCCATGGCTCGGCTCTGTGTAGAGCAGAGGAGCGATTACTTACCCTGTATCTCACTGAGATACAGTCAAAATATACATTGTGTGACAAAATTGACCTAAGTAACTGGCATCTCAAAGTTTGTCTGTGAATTGTAGACACATAATGTGATATTTAGTGTGGGTGTCAGGACATGCTAGAATTAAGGAAAAACCATGCAAGTGTTTCCACAGCATACCACCTCTCACCCACTCTGAGTTAAGGGGACTTGAGTGGCATGCAGTCTAGTGCAACAACATCAGAATGTCCTTCATTGACAATGTGCTCAATGTCAGTAGACTCAGTGGACGCTAGTGCTCAGACAGTATACACAGTAGTGCTTAGTAGACACTAGTGCACAGTAGTACAATGTACATTTTAGGACATCCCTACTCCCTTTTGTCATAGAGACTATGGACTTTTGTCATAGGGACTATGGACTTTTGTCATAGAGACTATGGAATTTTGCCATAGGGAGTAGGGATGTCCTAAAATGTAAACCGTACTAAAAAGACACAGTAGACACAGTAGCGCTCAATAGAGTTGCACAAAGCAGGCCATGTTAGAAGGGACAGAGCCTACCTGACAGGCCATGTTAGAAGGGACAGAGCCTACCTGACAGGCCATGTTAGAAGGGACAGAGCCTACCTGACAGGCCATGTTAGAAGGGACAGAGCCTACCTGGCTTTCCATCATTGCTGTCTTTCGATGGGGACCTTTTCATCAAAGCTGGGTCTACAGCCGTACATACACATACCACAACAATATAGTCCAGGAAAGGATGACAGGAAGATGAAAGTAGCGTAAAAAGTGAGATACCATAGGTGGAGAAACACAATAGGAGAAGATGGGACTGGAATGGGAGGGAACCAAAAGGTTACACGTGTGTGTGGCTGTGTGAGATCCATATGTTCTATCCCAGCTAGCACATAACGTTCTGAGAACCACATGTTTCTTAGAGCTTGGTGAGAGTGTGGTTGTACTATGGTTATTTTTGCATACAACCTTCCCACAGCATTCTGGGAATGGTGCAGAATAGTTGCTTAACTTTGGAACATTCTCAGCACATTTAAGGAACTTGACAAAAAAACATATTTTCTTGGTATTTCATTACTTTAAAAGAACGTTTCCTAAAAGTTCAGACATGGTTACGTTTAATAAAATTATTGGTAATATCCTATGAGCATTCTCCAACTGGTTTGACATTGGGAATGTTCTCAAATAGTTCAGAGAATGTTAAGAATGAATGTTCTTCTGTGGGAAGTTCAGTACTGCAGGTTTTCTCTGGGTTGTTTAAACGTCATGTTATCAGAACATTAAGAAAACATTAGTAACGTTTAAAGAACCTTCTAAAAATGTTATTTAAAAACATAGAACACAAAAAAAGCGTCAACTAAACTCTCTCTACTGTCTATCTTGTTAAGTGTGTTCAGGTGTGTTGGCCACACCCACTAATTGAATACACTAAAATGAACAGCTTTGTATGAGTAAAAAAAAATGGCATGCTAGCTCCATCCTGGTGGCCAGTGGAATAATTCCATGGATAGAAGATCATAGGTTTGGATCGCACGGATGCTGTGCCACAAAAAAAAGAAATGTGTTTGCATGATTAATGCCTAAGCAAATTAATTTCCATGTGTCCTATCTGTGCTTGGAGTTTTTCAAAAGTTAACCTAAGCCAGCAGTGTTTTATTGAAACGTTCTCAGAACATGATTTAATTACTTTCAAATAAACGATAATTTCCATTCTCAAAACGTTAATTAAACCTCCCTGGGATGTGTGTATGCGCATACACATGTACATGTGTGTGTGTATCTGTCTGTGCCTGTTTGTGTGACACATCAGTTACCTTTAGTGGGTCCCCTCCTGTTAATCATGGCGTTTTGCTCCTCCGAGATGTTGAGGCGGCGCACCACGTCGGCCAGCGCTGACTTGAGCAGCTGGATCTCGTCCTCCTGCATCTGGACACGCTGCTCCAGGGAGGCAATGCGGTCCATGACCTCCATGCTGCTGGCTGCCGACGCACTGTCATCTGGGGATGGTAGAGAAAGACACAATTAATATGGGTTGGACACAAATGCCGCATGGAATGAGCACACATAGCATGGGTTGAACACACACAAATACACTGGTGGTCTCGCCTGAGCTCTCATGTATCTCACAGGCTCAATGGATGTGGAAAACCTACAGTGTTGCAATATGTACAATTTGCAGTGGTATCTGTAGAAATATTGATTATGGCTTTCTCTCTGTGTCCTTGAATGGTTTTGGTTTTAGCGTCGCTCCTCAAACACAATGGGCAAAGGCTTTTTTTGTACAAGACATTTTTATTCATGAGCTCTCTGTCATGTCTGTCTGTCTTTCTGCCTACAGTACATGTCCGTACCTCTGTAAGTCCATCTATTATCCTCCCGGCCCGTTTGTCTGTCTGTCTGTCCATCTGTCTGTTCAAATGAGCTTAACACCACCATAGTAACCATGTCCAATATATTGGCCTAGTCCAGGGGTCTGCTCTGCTGAGACTTTGAAGTCAGTGAGATGAAATATTAATGGGCATCAGTGTTGTGTTCCCCTGGAGATTGATAACAACCGCCCTATGAATTATGCAGAGGGAGGAAGCAGCTGGTAATAAGGCAATCAAAACAGTGTTTTTATCTGTGTTGAATTAAGTCGAGACAGAGGCATAGATTCTTATAAATAAACAAAATATGGAAACATGTTAAATCTCAGTCTCAATCTAATATGGCTGGTAATGTAATGGTAAATAGAATAGGTGCATGCATCAAGGACAGCATTACCAGTTAAGCATATAGACAGTGTAGAGATATATGTTCGGTCATACGGTTTTGTGCATTTTTAATCTGGACTCAATATACCTAAATGAGCGGGTTGCTAATGACCAAATACTCCAGCACTTTTCCTGCGCACACACACACACAGTCACCCCCCCCTCCACACACAAAGTCACCCCCCCATCCTCCCAACCCCGCACCAATGCCCTCCCGTGGCCTCCAGCCACCCCACTTTAAATTCACTTGGCATCCCTACAGTAATGATTGCAGCCATTACTGTACCCTCTTGATTAATGCTCCATTGGAGAGATAGGCCAGGCTAAACCACTTAATGCAATACCACTTCATACTGGCCCATTCTGACAGATAGCCTTGACTACATGGTTAGATAGATAGATCTGGGAATTAACATCAAGATCAAGATGGTGTGGTCTTCTTTCATGGCTTGTCCATTTCAATTGGATTTGTACTACTGTCATCCACTGAGTAGCTAGGTTAGATTCTGCATGCTGAATCAATCACAATGACAACTATTTACAGAGGAAGAAGCCTATCTTACTTACTGGGCCTTTAAACATACAGTACTCAAACAAATGGTCGCCTAACGCAATGTGAAGGCTTTTTGTTAAGGTTATAAATGATTCATTTGATAGACCTTTTTTAGATTAATCTGTAAAGCCGGAGCTGCTACGACGGCGATGTTCTCTAAGGAGTACAAAGCCCTAGTCTCAGTGCTAGCAGCTGCTTAGGGCTTGGTACGAGCATGGATATAATGACTGCCTGCCCTGATACCACTGCGATTGGTTAGCCGATTGTACCGCTCACTCATGTCACCTGGGCTCTCACTGGAATTGACAATTCCTTATACACACAACAGGCTGCTGAATAACAGAGAGAATAAGTCAGGCAATTGAATCAGAGTAAACACACCTTGGTGATATACCTCATAGTGTTCTCCGTGAAAGATGACAGTACATTCATTGTTTCTCAATATCCAGCCCATGGACCGATACCGTTCCCTGTGATGATGCTGACCAGTTCCTGAGAAGGTTAGCTGACACTGATTTAGGCTGTTCTCAAGTGATATTTGTAATGTAAGCTGTCCCCAAGGAGGAAGGACCATTGCTTGTAAATTCCTGCTACTAGAAAGACTATAGCTTGCCAGTGCTTCTTATGGGCAGGTGGGACGGTAGCGTCCCACCTGGCCAACATCCGGTGAAATATGCAGAGTGCGAAATTCAAACTACAGAATTATAAATATTTAACTTTCAGAAAATCACAAGTGTAATACATCAAAATAAGGCTTAACTTTTTGTTAATCCAGCCGCTGTGTCAGATTTCAAAAAGGCTTTACGGCGAAAGCACACCATGAGATTATCTGAGGACAGTGCCTCGCATACAAAAGCATGAAAAACATATTTCAACCAGGCAGGTGCACCACGAAAGTTAGAAATAGCGATATAATAAATGCCTTACCTTTGATGATCTTCTTCTGTTGGCACTCCAAAAGGTCCCAGATACATCACAAATGGTCCTTTTGTTCGATAATGTCCTTCTTTATATCGATAAAAACTCAGTTTAGCTGGCGCGCTCCAGTCAATAATCCACCCAGTTTCCCTCCATCAAAATGCATACAAAATGAATCCCAAACAAGTCAAACAACGTTTATAATCAAACCTTAGGTACCCTAATACGTAAATAAATTATACAATTTAAGATGGAGAATCGTTATTGTCTTTACCGGAGAAAAATACCAAAGAACGCGCTCTCTTCCACGCGCTTGTAAACACTACAGCCAAAATGTGATCTTGTGAATCCAGCCATCATTTCCGATTTTTAAAATGTTTTACAGGGAAAACACAATATGTATTTCTATTAGCTAACCACGATAGCAAAAGACCCAACCGCATATTTTCACAATTTTTTTACTGCATAGGTAGCTATCACAAATTCGACCAAATAAAGATATAAATAGTCACTAACCAAGAAACAACTTCATCAGATGACAGTCTTATAACAGATTTATTGTATAGCATATGTTTTGTTTGAAAAATGTGCATATTTCAGGTATAAATCATAGTTTAACATTGCAGCCACCATCACAAGTCTCACCAAAGCAGCTAGAATAACTACAGAAACCAACGTGAAATACCTAAATACTCATCATAAAACATTTATGAAAAATACACGGTGTACAGCAAATGAAAGACAAACATCTTGTGAATCCAGCCAGTATTTCAGATTTTTTAAGTGTTTTACAGCGAAAACACAATATAGCATTATATTAGCTTACTACAATAGCCTACCACACAACCGCATTCATTCAAGGCACGTTAGCGATAGCGAATAAACCAGCAAAAGATATACATTTTTTCACTAACCTTCTCAAACTTCATCAGATGACAGTCCTATAACATCATATTACACAATACATATATGGTTTGTTCGAAAATGTGCATATTTAGCGGTACAATTCGTGGTTGAACAATGTGAATACGTAGCCAAACTGCCCAAAATTATCCGGATATATTTCTGACACTCACATCATCTAATCAAATAACTAATCATATACTTTACTAAAAAATACAGGTTGGACAGCAAATGAAAGATACACTAGTTCTTAATGCAACCGCTGTGTTAGATTTTTAAAAATAACCTTAGTACGACATACAGCTTACGTTATAGCGAGACAGCGCCCGAAATCTGGGCGGAATATAGTCTAAACATTTTCGACAGAAATACTAAATAATATCATAAATGGTTCCTACTATTTGATGAGCTTCCATCAGAATCTTGTACAAGGTGTCCTTTTTCCAGAATAATCGTTGTTCGGTTGTAGAATGTCGTCTTCATCTGTCGATTTAGCTAACAAAGCTGGCCATGCGGCACAGAAGTGTCCAACTCACCAGAACGCATAACAAAGAAAATACCGAAAATCGGAATAAACTGATATAAACTGATATAAGTCGGTTTAATATAACTAGTTTATGATGTTTTTAACACATATATCAAATAAAATCAGAGCCGGAGATATCTAACGTCGATAACGAAAGCTTTTCAGAACGCAATCCAGGTGACCCTTTCGCGCCATGCAGAATAAAAGAAAGAGTGGTCACGTCATTCCAACAGGTCTTGTTCGGCCTCAGATAGAGCTGTACACCCCATTCCAACTCTCACTGCCTACTGACATCTAGGGGAAGGTGTACGCAGTGCATGTAGACCCATAGATTCCATGCAAATTAATAGGCTGACCCTGGAACAGAGCCCCCGATTTCAGATTTCTCACTTCCTGACAGGAAGTTTGCTGCAAAATGAGTTCTGTTTTACTCACAGATATAATTCAAACGGTTTTAGAAACTAGAGAGTGTTTTCTATCCAATAGTAATAATAATATGCATATTGTACGAGCAAGAATTGAGTACGAGGCAGTTTAATTTGGGAACGATTTTTTACAAAGTGAAAACAGCGCCCCCCCTATTGAGAAAAGGTATTAAGCAGACAGCCCATGAGAAAAGAATGCACAAAATGTCTAAGTAAACCTATAGATGCTCTACATAAGAATACATGTTTAGTTACAGTAACCTCAATGTGGCCATGGCTGTGTTACTCATTTTAAGGTTGAATGTTACATTATTTTGTAAAATAGCCTTAATTTTAGGCTATTTACTGTCTTACAAAAGTAATATTGAATGGTGTTTGGTTGACAACACAACCAAATATCCACATTTAAAGGAGATGTAGCAACTGGCTTAATACCATTCTTTAATATTTGGTTGGAGATGGAGAGTTGGAGATGTGAATCCAACATATCATTTGTTATGACAAGTTTATAGGCTATTTATTGGGCTATTTCAAAAGTGATATTGAATTGTGTTTGGTTGTCATTACAACCAAATATCAACATTTGAAGGAGATTTATCTTCTGCTTGGAGAGTTCCATCTGTGCCATTGACTAAGTCAGTTCGTCTTCAAATTAATAATTGAGGTGTTGGATTCACGTCTCCATCTCAACACAAAAATCTAAGTTAAAGAAAAGGCTGAAATTAAATAAAAACGAACTTTAAATGCACTTGAAATAAAGTTTTATTTGATTTAGTCCTATTCTTTAACTTACATTTTTTGCTGAGAAGGAGACGTGAATCCAACATCTCCTTCAAATGTTGACATTTGGTTGCGTTGACAACCAACACAATTCAATATCACAAATTATCACCCCCCAAAAATGTTACCCCCTTTTTCTCCCCAATTTCGATCTTGTTTTATCGCTGCAACTCCCCAACGGGCTCGGGAGGCGAAGGTCGAGTCATGCGTCCTCCAAAACATGACCCTCCAAACCGCGCTTCGTAACATCCGTCTGCTTGACCCAGAAGCCAGCCAACCCAATGTGTCAGAGGAAACACCGTTCTCCTGACGACCGAGGTCAGCCTGCAGGCACCCGGCCCGCCACAAGGAGTCGCTCGAGAGGGATGAGCCAAGTAAAGACCCAAGTAAAGATTTTTGTATTATTTGATGAAACATTGAATTTGGCCTTGCTGCTATTAGATCATAGAAATGCATTGAATAACATATTCATTTATGGCAACAGGTAGTCAAAAAATAAATGAAAAGGAAGTATGTTTTTAAGTGTCTGTCCTATGTCTGAGAGATATAAGAAACATCAGGAAATAATTTGTATAATTGTTTACCCGTATTTAACCCTTTTTTGTCACTAAAGTACTTCTATACAGTATATACAGTGGGGCAAAAAAGTATTTAGTCAGCCACCAATTGTGCAAGTTCTCCCACTTAAAAAGATGAGAGAGGCCTGTAATTTTCATCATAGGTACACTTCAACTATGACAGACAAAATGAGAAAAAAAAATCCAGAAATTCACATTGTAGGATTTTTTATGAATTTATTTTCAAAATATGGTGGAAAATAAGTATTTGGTCACCTACAAACAAGCAAGATTTCTGGCTCTCACAGACCTGTAACTTCTTCTTTAAGAGGCTCCTCTGTCCTCCACTCGTTACTTGTATTAATGGCACCTGTTTGAACTTGTTTTTAGTATAAAAGACACCTGTCCACAACCTCAAACAGTCACACTTTAAACTCCACTATGGCCAAGACCAAAGAGCTGTCAAAGGACACCAGAAACAAAATTGTAGCAACTGCACCAAAACTGCACCAGGCTGGGAAGACTGAATCTGCAATAGGTAAGCAGCTTGGTTTGAAGAAGTCAACTGTGGGAGCAATTATTAGGAAATGGAAGACATACAAGACCACAGATAATCTCCCTCGATCTGGGGCTCTACGCAAGATCTCACCCCGTGGGGTCAAAATGATCACAAGAACGGTGAGCAAAAATCCCAGAACCACACGGGGGGACCTAGTGAATGACCTGCAGAGAGCTGGGACCAAAGTAAAAAAGCCTACCATCAGCAAGGGCATTGAAGATGAAACGTGGCTGGGTCTTTCAGCATGACAATGATCCCAAACACACCGCCCGGGCAACGAAGGAGTGGCTTCGTAAGAAGCATTTCAAGGTCCTGGAGTGGCCTAGCCAGTCTCCAGATCTCAACCCCATAGAAAATCTTTGGAGGGAGTTGAAAGTCCGTGTTGCCCAGCAACAGCCCCAAAACATTACTGCTCTAGAGGAGATCTGCGTGGAGGAATGGGCCAAAATACCAGCAACAGTGTGTGAAAACCTTGTGAAGACTTACAGAAAACGTTTGACCTCTGTCATTGCCAACAAAGGGTATATAACAAAGTATTGAGATAAACTTTTGTTATTGACCAAATACTTATTTTCCACCATATTTTGAAAATAAATTCATAAAAAATCCTACAATGTGAATTTCTGGAATTTTTTTTCTCATTTTGTCTGTCATAGTTGAAGTGTACCTATGATAAAAATTACAGGCCTCTCTCATCTTTTTAAGTGGGAGAACTTGCACAATTGGTGGCTGATTAAATACTTTTTTGCCCCACTGTACTTTCATAATTTGTTTTAACTGACACCGGGCTACCTTCAGAGTCTTCAGAGTCTTGTGAAGCTTGTGGGTGTCCTTGAGCAAAACAACCGAGATGTATGTTTTTGTGAGAGTCTCACCTTTCGTTGGCAGGGTCATATTAGTGTGTAGCCGAAACTGTTTGGACACTACAGACAGAAGTTGGCAGATCAGCGGTACCGACTTGCAACAACTCCTGTGGTGCTTGTGTGGGTCGTAGAGCAAAATAACACCATAGTGTTCGTGAGAGTCTCATCTTTCCATAGAGGGGTCATGTTAGTTTGCAGGCCAAACCATTCGGACACTACAGACATTCTCCTGAGAAGACCGATTTTTCGGGATGTCTCCTGGTCTGACAAACACCGCTGTAGCCATAGCTGCAGGAAGTAGGATTTTTTTATTTTTTATATGAATACAAAATATATATACAGTACCAGTCAAAAGTTTGGACACACCTACTCATTCAACGGTTTTTCTTTATTTTGTATATTTTCTACATTGTAGAATAATAGTGAAGACATCAACACTATGAAATAACACATATGGAATTATGTAGTAACCAAAAGTGTTAAACAAATCAAAATATATTTTATATTTCAGATTCTTATCCTTGATGACTGCTTTGCACACTCTTGGCATTCTCTCAACCAGCTTCACCTGGAATGCTTTTACAACAGTCTTGAAGGAGTTCCCACATATACTGAGAACTTGTTAGCTGCTTTTCCTTCACTCTGCAGTCCAACTCATCCCAAACCATCTCAATTGGTTTGAGGTCTGGTGATTGTGGAGGCCAGGTCATCTGACGCAGCATTCCATCACTCTCCTTCTTGGTCAAATAGCCCTTACACAGCCTGGAGGTGTGTTTTGGGTCATTGTCCTGTTGAAAAGCAAATGATATTCCCACTAAGCGCAAACCAGATGGGATGGCGTATTGCTGCAGAATGCTGTGGTAGCCATGCTGGTTAAGTGTGCCTTGAATTCTAAATAAATAAACTGCTTACTACATGATTCCATGTGTGTTATTTCATAGTTTTGATGTCTTCACTATTATTCTAGAAAATAGTAAAAATTAAGAAAAACCCTTGAATTTCCAAACTTTTGACTGGTCAAACGATGTATTGAATCAATCTTTAGGATGTTTTTAACATAAATCTTCAATAATGTTCCAACCGGAGAATTCCTTTGTCTTCAGAAATGCGATAGAACAGAGCTCGCTCTCACATGAACGCGCATGTTCAGGTCATGGTAGACCTTACTCAATCCCCTCTCATTCGGCCCCACTTCACAGTAGAAGCATCAGACAAGGTTCTAAAGACTGTTGACATCTAGTGGAAGCCTTAGGAAGTGCAAAATGACCCATATCCCACTGTGTATTCGATAGGCGATGAGTTGAAAAACTACAAACCTCAGATTTCCCACTTCCTGGTTGGATTTTTTCTCAGGTTTTTGCCTGCCATATGAGTTCTGTTATACTCACAGACATCATTCAACCAGTTTTAGAAACTTCAGAGTGTTTTCTATCCAATACGAATAATAATATGCATATATTAGCAACTGGGACTGAGGAGCAGGCAGTTTACTCTGGGCACCTTTTCATCCAAGCTACTCAATACTGCCCCGCAGCCATAAGAAGTTTTAACCCTCAGTGCCTGTGTCAATATCAATCCATTAAGGATAGATGCAGTCCCAAGAAGTGTCAGAGTCCATTACAGAACACATCCATCACCATCCTCTACATTCCCTCTATATTCCTCACCCTGATTACCTTTCTCCAAAAATAACCAATGTCGTGATGGGTGACAAAGGCCACCGGCCTGCTTCTTTAAATGCCAGACCCCGAGGCCATTAATGATCAACAACATAGCACCTTAACCGCTCCCCCCTGTCCAATTCACAGCTTCTGTCAATGGTATAGCAGAGGAGACAGGAATAAAAAAGGGCTGTGGATGAAAGCAGAAGGGGACTCTCTTTGTATCCCAGTGTAACCTCATTAATAATACACTTACTCTGCCTGCTAGGCTGCATGCTCTCACCATCTCGCTGACTCACTTTGCTTATCATTTTATTCCCCAGCATCTGAGGTGAGGTTGAGATGAGAAATGAACGATAAATGAACGAGAACTGAGAGAGAACTGCAAGGGAAATTAAAGTTAAATTGCCACAGAGGACCCATCTGTGTTGCTTTCTAAGATTATATTTTAACCCTGTCTCCGAATGTTCTTATATTTCTAGGCAGCTGCCTCTCTCGGCGAAAATATTATTATCCTAGTTGTGTGATGGATGTTCATTGCATTTCCCTTTAACAGGCTGGAGAGGCCAAACAATACAGCTCAATTGACCTAAGAAAACCGGACTGTA
Source organism: Salvelinus namaycush (assembly GCF_016432855.1). NCBI lineage: Eukaryota > Metazoa > Chordata > Actinopteri > Salmoniformes > Salmonidae > Salvelinus > Salvelinus namaycush. The sequence goes on along the minus strand of NC_052334.1, from coordinate 45,801,764 downwards.
AACACTGACATCCAGCAGGGGTTTTATACTATCACATCTCTCTGGACCAGTGAGTCACAATATAGACACCATTTCCACACAAAATCCATCTGGAGGCCTGGCTTCACTGAAGCAACACCCAGTAGATTAGCACAAAGTGCGTTCTAAATGTACGTTTAACTTAAGACTCTTGATCTCATATGTAAAATAGTCAAATTGGGCCCTGACACAAGTCTCCTCGTGTTGAGGACTACAATTGGAACTGTTTACACTGGTACCCGTATATGGGTTGAAATGGCAGATGTGGACACTGACATGCGCCTAAATTGGAATGCAGTGGCTGTACAGTAACATGCTATACATGATGTCAGAGCTCAGGGTCTTCGCTTCACAGCCTTGTATTGGTTTTGACTGACGACAACTTGAGCACTGCAAGCGAGAAGAAGTTGACCCCATCTCTCCCAATAAGTGGGCAACTTTAGCAAATGTTTTGTTGTCTCAGTGAGGGAAATGCTGTAAATTACGAGGACTCTATGTATTTTGAAAGATGAGACATTGAGGATTCAAATAAATACCGCTTTGATGACATACAAGCAAGCAAAATGCGCACTTCACATTTCCATATCATAAACTCAAGTAATATACAGAGCCTATGTCTGTTGTATTGTGAAGAAACTTGGCCGCAGACAACGCATCTGAATGGACTTATGACTCCATTCTATGCGCACCAAATGTCGATCCGCTTCTCTGAATTGCCTTGTGAAAGCCTAACACTGTATGATCATATTTTTGAATTTAGCTAGTCATGTTGGCAATAGAACAAGCTTTCAAATTATTGCCACCTGACACAGATTGCGATCTATAGTGGACCGTTTTTGGGTAAAGGAGGGGAAGCAGGGCTGTGTTCCAAACAAAACGACTACAAGTGTGCTTGCTCTAGTTCCTCAACGGCACAGCTAGGAGAGTTCAAAAGAGCATCTTATAGTTGAAGACTCTTCTTTGAGTCATAAAAGTGCATTGAAATTACTTAGGAACTGTGCACACTTTGGAGAGGTGTGTGACCACTTGGAAACATCAAACTCTCACTCAAACCTTTGTCATTATTTTGTCGTATGTTGCACCTACCCCAAATTTTGAAAGAATAGTCTTATGTTACTGAATGTACACAGAGATTTTCCGATTTCGTTATTATTATTATTATACCTTTATTTCAACAAGGAACACAGACTGAGACCAAGGTCTCTTTTACAGCTGGGCCCTGCGTATACATGTTTACACATACAGTTTAGGTACAATGATTAAGAAACTAAACAAGACAAACAAAACAATCACAGATAACACAAAAAAATACAGCAGCAGATTATTACATTTACACATAAGTTATTCCCCTAACAGCACAAGAACTTGCATTACCCGTATCAGTTACAAGCAATACAAAAATAAAAATCCTCTAATAAATATTTAAAATGGGCAAGGGGGACAAGAGTCTCAAGTTTAAGTTTAGTCTGCAGGCTATTCCATAGGCAAGGAGTGTAACAGGAAAAGGCAGCCATAACCAACTCTGTGGAAATCGCATGGGCCTCAAGTGTAATCCATGCTTGAGACCTGGTTTTAGGAATTCTAATTCTAATATTGATGAGTGATGATAAATAAGAAGGTAGCTTATTCAGAAGTGCTTTATAGACAAACACGAGAGCATGTTGTTCTCATCTCACAGACAGCGAAGTCCAACCCACATTTTGATATAAAACACAGTGGTGAGCTCTGTAGCTAGCACCCGTAATAAAGCTAAGTGTGCAATGATAAGTAGCATCCAGCGATTTAAGTGTTGATGCCGTAGTACGCATGTAGATAATATCCCCATAATCTATAACACACATAAAAGTAGCTTGCACAATTTGTCTTCTATTTTTAGAGGACAAACATGTCCTTTTTATATAGAGGAAGCCTAGCTTGATTTTTAGCCGTTTACAAAGTTCGTCAATATGCATTTAAAAAGACAGTTTATCATCCAACCATATCCCTAAGTATTTATATGCAGAGACCTGATTAATTCGAGAACCATCTAAGCTCGTAAGTGCAAGTGTATTTTCAACCAACTTTTTAAACCTATTAAAAATCATAAAATGTGTTTTCTTTGCATTAAAACAAGTTTCAGCTGTATAAAAGACCCTTGTAATATCTTAAAATTTGTCTCCAATAGTGATAATGCTTGGTCAGCCGTTGAAGCGATAGAGTTCATGACAGTGTCATCAGCATATAAATTAATTTGACACTTTCTTATCTCATCACCAATATTGTTTATGTAGAGAGTGAACAGTAATGGACCAAGTATAGAACCTTGTGGGACCCCTTTAACCAACTCCAATGCCTCCGACTGGATGCCGTCGACTCTAACAGCCTGACTTCTATCCTTTAGATAGTCATGAAACCAACTACAGGCATCCAATCCCAGTCCTATTGACGACAGTTTACCCAAAAGTATTGCATGGTCTACAGTGTCAAAAGCTTTAGACAAATCTATGAACAAGGCAGGACAGTACTTTCTATTATCTAGGGCATTAGTAATATCCTTTACAACACTTACAGTGGCCGTAATAGTATTGTGTTTAGGTCTGAAGCCAGATTGATTACTAGAAAGAGTATTGTTAACAGGTAAAAAAGATTGTAGTTGCCTATTCTCCAATGACTCTAGAATTTTAGCCAAACAGGAGAGCTTAGAGATGGGCCGATAATTATCCAATTCACTACCATCACCTCCCTTGAGGTTATCAACAAATGCATCAAAGTACAGTAAATGTAAAATGCGCATAAAATAAACAGTGTAAAATTTTGTTTCAATCTTGCGTCAGATGAATTGTTATGTCCTCACCTTTAGATAGTTTTATCTGTCGGCTCTGTGTTTTAACTCAGGCTCTGTGTGTAGTTAATCCGACCCTCTCTGTCTAGTCGTCGCCATTTTTACCTGCTGATGCTGTGTTAGCTGACTAGCTGCTGTTATCTCACCTGTTGTTTTAGCTAGCTCTCCCAATCAAGACCTGCAATCACTTTATGCCTTACTGTATGTCTCTCTCAAATATCAATATGCCTTGTATACTGTTGTTCAGGCTAGTTATCATTGTTCTGGTTTGCAATGGACCCCGTAGTTCCACTCTCCGTACCTCTGATACCTCCTTTGTCCCACCTCCCACACATGCGGTGACCTCACCCATTGAGACCAGCATGTCCAGAGATACAACCTCTCTTATCATCACCCAGTGCCTGGGCTTGCCTCCGCTGTACCCGTGCCCCACCATACCCCTGTCTGCACATTATGCCCAGAATCTATTCTACCATGCCCATAAATCTGCTCCTTTTATTCCTTGTCCCCAACGCTCTAGGCGACCAGTTTTGATAGCCTTTAGCCGCACCCTCATCCTACTACTCCTCTGTTCCTCGGGTGATGTGGAGGTAAACCCAGGCCCTGCATGTCCCCAGGCACCCTCATTTGTTGACTTCTGTGATCGAAAAAGCCTTGGCCTCATGCATGTCAACATCAGAAGCCTCCTCCCTAAGTTTGTCTTACTCACCGCTTTAGCACACTCTGCCAACCCTGATGTCCTTGCCGTGTCTGAATCCTGGCTTAGGAAGGCCACCAAAAATTCTGAGATTTCCATACCCAACTATAACACTTTCCATCAAGATAGAACTGCCAAAGGGGGAGGAGTTGCAATCTACTGCAGAGATAGCCTGCAAAGTTCTGTCATACTTTCCAGGTCTATGCCCAAACAGTTCGAACTTCTAATTTTAAAAATGAATCTCTCCAGAAATAAGTCTCTCACTGTTGCCGCCTGCTACCGACCCCCTCAGCTCCCAGCTGTGCCCTGGACACCATCTGTGAATTGATCGCTCCCCATCTAGCTTCAGAGTTTGTTCTGTTAGGTGACCTAAACTGGGATATGCTTAAATCCCCGGCAGTCCTACAATCTAAGCTAGATGCCCTCAATCTCACACAAATCATCAAGGAACCCACCAGGTACAACCCTAAATCCGTAAACATGGGCACCCTAATAGACATTATCCTGACCAACTTGCCCTCCAAATACACCTCTGCTGTCTTCAATCAAGATCTCAGCGATCACTGCCTCATTGCCTGTATCCGCTACGGGTCCGCGGTCAAACGACCACCCCTCATCACTGTCAAACGCTCCCTAAAACACTTCTGCGAGCAGGCCTTTCTAATCGACCTGGCCCGGGTACCCTGGAAGGATATTGACCTCATCCCGTCAGTTGAGGATGCCTGGTCATTCTTTGAAGTTACTGCCTCACCATATTAGACAAGCATGCTCCGTTCAAAAAATGCAGAACTAAGAACAGATATAGCCCTTGGTTCACTCCAGACCTGACTGCCCTCGACCAGCACAAAAACATCCTGTGGCGAACTGCAATAGCATCGAAGAGCCCCCGCGATATGCAACTGTTCAGGGAAGTCAGGAACCAATACACGCAGTCAGTCAGGAAAGCAAAGGCCAGCTTTTTCAAGCAGAAATTTGCATCCTGTAGCTCTAACTCCAAAAAGTTCTGGGATACTGTAAAGTCCATGGAGAACAAGAGCACCTCCTCCCAGCTGCCCACTGCACTGAGGCTAGGTAACACGGTCACCACCGATAAATCCGTGATAATCGAAAACTTCAACAAGCATTTCTCAACGGCTGGCCATGCCTTCCTCCTGGCGACTCCAACCTTGGCCAACAGCCCCGCCCCCCCCGCTGCTACTCGCCCAAGCCTCCCCAGCTTCTCCTTTACCCAAATCCAGATAGCAGATGTTCTGAAAGAGCTGCAAAACCTGGACCCATACAAATCAGCTGGGCTTGACAATCTGGACCCCCTATTTCTGAAACTGTCCGCCGCCATTGTCGCACCCCCTATTACCAGCCTGTTCAACTTCTCCTTCGTATCATCTGAGATCCCCAAGGATTGGAAAGCTGCCGCGGTCATCCCCCTCTTCAAAGGGGGAGACACCCTGGACCCAAACTGTTACAGACCTATATCCATCCTGCCCTGCCTATCTAAGGTCTTCGAAAGCCAAGTCAACAAACAGATCACTGACCATCTCGAATCCCACCGTACCTTCTCCGCTGTGCAATCCGGTTTCCGAGACGGTCACGGGTGCACCTCAGCCACGCTCAAGGTACTAAACGATATCATAACCGCCATCGATAAAAGACAGTACTGTGCAGCCGTCTTCATCGACCTGGCCAAGGCTTTCGACTCTGTCAATCACCATATTCTTATCGGCAGACTCAGTAGCCTCGGTTTTTCTAATGACTGCCTTGCCTGGTTCACCAACTACTTTGCAGACAGAGTTCAGTGTGTCAAATCGGAGGGCATGCTGTCCGGTCCTCTGGCAGTCTCTATGGGGGTACCTCAGGGTTCAATTCTCGGGCCGACTCTTTTCTCTGTATATATCAATGATGCTGCTCTTGCTGCGGGCGATTCCCTGATCCACCTCTACGCAGACGACACCATTCTGTATACTTCTGGCCCTTCCTTGGACACTGTGCTATCTAACCTCCAAACGAGCTTCAATGCCATACAACACTCCTTCCGTGGCCTCCAACTGCTCTTAAATGCTAGTAAAACCAAATGCATGCTTTTCAACCGTTCGCTGCCTGCACCCGCACGCCCGACTAGCATCACCACCCTGGACGGTTCCGACCTAGAATATGTGGACATCTATAAGTACCTAGGTGTCTGGCTAGACTGCAAACTCTCCTTCCAGACTCATATCAAACATCTCCAATCCAAAATCAAATCTAGAGTCGGCTTTCTATTTTGCAACAAAGCCTCCTTCACTCACGCCGCCAAACTTACCCTAGTAAAACTGACTATGCTACCGATCCTCGACTTCGGCGATGTCATCTACAAAATAGCTTCCAATACTCTACTCAGCAAACTGGATGCAGTTTATCACAGTGCCATCCGTTTTGTTACTAAAGCACCTTATACGACCCACCACTGCGACCTGTATGCCCTAGTCGGCTGGCCCTCGCTACATGTTCGTCGTCAGACCCACTGGCTCCAGGTCATCTACAAGGCTATGCTAGGTAAAGTGCCGCCTTATCTCAGTTCACTGGTCACGATGGCTACACCCACCCGTAGCACGCGCTCCAGCAGGTGTATCTCACTGATCATCCCTAAAGCCAAAACCTCATTTGGACGCCTTTCCTTCCAGTTCTCTGCTGCCTGCGACTAGAACGAATTGCAAAAATCTCTGAAGTTGGAGACTTTTATCTCCCTCAACAACTTTAAACATCTGCTATCCGAGCAGCTAACCGATCGCTGCAGCTGTACATAGTCCATCGGTATATAGCCCACCCAATTTACCTACCTCACCCCCCATACTGCTTTTATTTATTTACTTTTCTGCTCTTTTGCACACCAGTAGCTCTACTTGCACATGATCATCTGATGATTTATCACTCCAGTGTTAATCTGCTAAATTGTAATTATTCGATTTATTGCCTACCTCCTCATGCCTTTTGCACACATTGTATATAGATTCTCTTTTTTTCTACCATGTTATTGACTTGTTTATTGTTTACTCCATGTGTAACTCTGTGTTGTTGTCTGTTCACACTGCTATGCTTTATCTTGGCCAGGTCGCAGTTGCAAATGAGAACTTGTTCTCAACTAGCCTACCTGGTTAAATAAAGGTGAAATAAAAAAATAAAATAAAAAATAATAATTTTCACATAATCTCCAGACTGTTCTCTTTTAATTGCTACCATGGTTATGCTTTCCATATTTTTTCTTTAAGAAACATTTGAATTTCGCCCTATCCATTTAGGCCAAGTGTAAGGGGTTTTAACTCACTCAACCTATCCTCTAACCTTTTTTCCTCAAGGCCACGGACACAATTAATTGACTGGCTTGTAGGATGACACCTAAAGTTCAGCAACCTCCAGATTCAGTGTCTGAATGGTCACTCCCTGATTGAGAATCTGTGACTTTGTTGAAGCACCTTTGGCAGCAATTACAGCCTCAAGTCTTCTTGGCTATGACACTACAAGCTTGGCAAACCTGTTTTTGGAACGTTTCTCCCATTCTTTTCTGCAGATACTCTCAAGCTTTGTCAGGTTGGTATTTCTGTTTTTAATTTTTATTAAATGTGCAAAAATGTCTAAATATCTGTTTTTGCTTTGTCATTATGAGGTATTATGTGTAGATTGATGAGGGGAAAAAATGATTTAATACATTTTAGAATAAGGCAGTAACATAACAAAATGTGGAAAAAGTCAAGGGGTCTGAATACTTTCTGAATGCACTGTATCTGCCCTGTCCCATTACAAGTTAGGCACAAACACTCTCCGTTTATTGAATATCAACCAAAAAAACCATACCATAATAGGGGTAAAAAAATCCTACCTAAACTAACCAGGCTGTCATTGAGAGGAGGTGGGTCATCTTATAGAGGTGTATTAGCCAATGAGCTGGACAGAATACAGTTTGTCCATTTGGTTAACAAATTCCCTGGCTTAAATAGTGCAGGGTGGATCAGAGATGACCTGTGTAAAAGAGGAAAGCAGGGAAGAAAGGAGGAAAACGGAGAGAGAGGTATAGATTCCAGATTATCGAGGGGCCAGCTACCCTCCTGGGACCCCACTACATGTCCTTGGAGGACTACCCAAGCATCCTCCTGACATCTGCCACATCCTTCCTCAGGTCAAACAGCGGTCAACATGTTAAAGCGTTAGCGAACACCCCCTCTCCCACCCTGCCGGTTTGGGGGTTTAATAAGGAACAGGTCGGTTTTGACCTCCCAAGACCAACGTGAGGAAGCTGGGAACTCAATGCTAGGTTACCTCACAGATGAATATTGGTGCGTCTGGAGAGGTGAAATAGATAAGGGAACCATTATGTGGTGTTTAAAAGGTCTGGCTGAAGGGATACAACAAACTGGTAATCGGTTTGATGATGAAAACCAAGAGAGGCTGACAGGCTGTCCTTGGAGCCACTTAATTTTGGCACCTGTCCCCCATAGAGCGGCTAAAGCCAAAAGGCCAAAAGCCAGGAAACCCTATTAGCATGCAAAGTGCACCTTGCATGAGCACAATGGATTGTCCACCCCCCCCCCCCCATTCTGTCAAAACACTCTGTAGGTCTGTACAAGGAGCCGGTAGAAACCTGAGCCAGTAGCAAGCACAGGGGAGATTGGCAGACTGTTGTTAAAGCTACTGTATATAGGCTATTAAGCTAATCCCCCAATCTCAGCCAGAGGAGTCAAAAGATGTGTGAGGCAGAACCCTCCACAGCAGACTCCTATTCCCCACACTACCACAAACATGATAATATACAGTGGCTTGCGAAAGTATTCACCCCCTTGGCATTTTTCTTATTTTGTTGCCTGACAACCTGGAATTAAAATGGATATGTTGCGGATTTGTATCATTTGATTTACACAACATGCCTACCACTTTGAAGATGCAAAATATTTTTTATTGTGAAACAAACTAGAAATAAGACAAAAAGAACAGAAAACTTGACCGTGCATAACTATTCACCCCCCCAAAGTCAATACTTTGTAGAGCCACCTTTTGCAACAATTACAGCTACACGTCTCTTGGGGTATGTCTCTATAAGCTTGGCACATCTAGCCACTGGGATTTTTGCCCATTCTTCAAGGCTAAACTGCTCCAGCTCCTTCAAGTTGGATGAGTTCTGCTGGTGTACAGCAATCTTTAAGTCATACCACAGATTCTCAATTAGATTGAGGTCTGGACTTTGACCAGGCCATTACAAGACATTTAAATGTTTCCCCTTAATGTCACGTTCCTGACCTGTTTTCTGTTGTTTGGTATGTGTTTATTGGTCAGGGCGTGAGTTTTGGGTGGGCAGTCTATGTTTTCTGTTTCTATGTTGGTTTTGGGGTTGCCTGGTATGGCTCTCAATTAGAGGCAGGTGTTTGACGTTTCCTCTGATTGAGAGTCATATTAAGGTAGGTTGTTCTCACTGTTTGTTTGTGGGTGATTGTCTCCTGTGTCAGTGTCTGTATGTTACACCACACGGGACTGTAGCGTTTGTTCGTTCGTTTGTTATAGTCTGTACCTGTTCCTACGTGCTTCGTGTTAATTGTAAGTTCTCATGGTTTAGGTCAGTCTACACTCCGTTTTGTTATTTTGTTAGTTAGTCAAGTTTAGTTCGTTTTTTGTCTTGTCTTTAATAAATCATTATGTATTCACAACCCGCTGCACTTTGGTCGAATCACTACTCCTGCTCTTCGTATGAAGAGGAGGAGGAATGCCGTTACAGAATCACCCACCAAACCCAGATCAAGCAGCGGGTTAACGGACAGCAACGACAGCGCAAGAAGGAGGAATGGACATGGGAGGATGTTTTGGACGGTAAGGGTTGCTACACATGGGAGGAGATCCTGGCTGGAAAGGATCGCCTCCCATGGGAACAGCTGGAGGCAGCTCGGAGAGCGGAGGAAACCGGAGAGAGGAACCGGCATTATGAGGGGACGCGTCTAGCACAGAAGCCCGAAAAGCCCGTGAGTACTACCCAAAAATTTCTTGGGGGGGGGCTAAGAGGTAGTGGGCCGAGGGCAGGTAGGAGACCTGCGCCCACTTCCCAGGCTAACCGTGGAGAGCGGGAGTACGGGCAGACACCGTGTTACGCAGTAGAGCGCACGGTGTCTCCTGTACGTGTTCATAGCCCGGTGCGGGTTATTCCACCTCCCCGCACTGGTAGGGCTAGATTGGGCATTGAGCCAAATGTCATGAAGCCGGCCCTACATATCTGGCCACCAGTACGTCTCCTCGGGCCGGCTTACATGGCACCAGCCTTACGCATGGTGTCCCCGGTTCGCCTACATAGCCCGGTGCGGGTTATTCCACCTCCCTGCACTGGTCGGGCGACGGGGAGCATTCAACCAGGTAAGGTTGGGCAGGCTCAATGCTCAAGGGAGCCAGTACGCTTGCACGGTCCGGTATTTCCGGCGCTACCTCCCCGCCCCAGCCCAGTACCACCAGTGCCTACACCACGCACCAGGCTTCCAGTGCGTTTTCAGAGCCCTGTTCCTCCTCCACGCACTCTTCCTATGGTGAGTGTCTCCAGCCCAGTGCCTCCAGTTCCGGCACCACGCACTAAGCCACCTGTGCGTCTCCAGAGCCCTGTACACCCTGTTCCTTCTCCCCGTACTCGTCCTGATGTGCGTGCCCTCAGCCCGGTGCCACCAGTGCCGGTACCACGCACCAGGCAAATAGTACGCTTTGAGAGTCCAGTGTGCCCTGTCCCTGCTCCCCGCACTAGCATGAAGGTGCGTGTCCTTAGCCCGGTGCCTCCAGTTCCGGCACCACGCACCAGGCCTACAGTGCGCCTCATCCGGCCAGAGCCATCCGTCTCCCTAGCGTCATCTGAGCCATCCGTCTGCCCAGTGCCGTCTGAGCCATCCGTCTGCCCAGTGCCGTCTGAGCCATCCGTCTGTCCCGAGCCATTAGAGCCGCCCGTCTGTCCCGAGCCGTCAGAGCCGTTAGTCAGTCAGGAGCCGCTAGAGCCATTCGTCAGTCAGGATCTGCCAGAGCCGCCAACCAGACAGGATCTGCCAGAGCCGCCAACCAGACAGGATCTGCCAGAGCCGCCAACCAGACAGGATCTGCCAGAGCCGCCAACCAGACAGGATCTGCCAGAGCCGCCAACCAGCCATGAGCGTCCAGAGCCGTCAGCCAGCCATGAGCGTCCAGAGCCGTCAGCCAGCCATGAGCGTCCAGAGCCGTCAGCCAGCCATGAGCGTCCAGAGCCGTCAGCCAGCCATGAGCGTCCAGAGCCGTCAGCCAGCCATGAGCGTCCAGAGCCGTCAGCCAGCCATGAGCGTCCAGAGCCGTCAGCCAGCCATGAGCGTCCAGAGCCGTCAGCCAGCCATGAGCGTCCAGAGCCGTCAGCTAGTCATGAGCGTCCAGAGCTGCCATGTATCCAGAACTGCCACTCAGTCCAGAGCTGTCTCTCTGTCCGGAGCTGCCCTTCAGTCCGGAGTTGCCCCTCTATCCTGAGCTACCTCTCTATCCTGAGCTACCTCTCTGTCCTGAGCTACCTTGTCCCGGAGCTGTCCCTTATTTTTGTGTTGCCTCTTATATTAGGTGGGTGGAATAGGAGGGTGGTCATTCTGAGGGGGAGAAGTAAGCTGGGATTGACTATGGTGGGGTGGGGACCTCGCCCAGAGCCTGAGCCACCACCGTGGTCAGATGCCCACCCTGACCCTCCCCTAGACTTTGTGCTGGTGCGCCCGGTGTTCGCACCTTGAGGGGGGGGTTCTGTCACGTTCCTGACCTGTTTTCTGTTGTTTGGTATGTGTTTATTGGTCAGGGCGTGAGTTTTGGGTGGGCAGTCTATGTTTTCTGTTTCTATGTTGGTTTTGGGGTTGCCTGGTATGGCTCTCAATTAGAGGCAGGTGTTTGACGTTTCCTCTGATTGAGAGTCATATTAAGGTAGGTTGTTCTCACTGTTTGTTTGTGGGTGATTGTCTCCTGTGTCAGTGTCTGTATGTTACACCACACGGGACTGTAGCGTTTGTTCGTTCGTTTGTTATAGTCTGTACCTGTTCCTACGTGCTTCGTGTTAATTGTAAGTTCTCATGGTTTAGGTCAGTCTACACTCCGTTTTGTTATTTTGTTAGTTAGTCAAGTTTAGTTCGTTTTTTGTCTTGTCTTTAATAAATCATTATGTATTCACAACCCGCTGCACTTTGGTCGAATCACTACTCCTGCTCTTCGTATGAAGAGGAGGAGGAATGCCTTTACAGAATCACCCACCAAACCCAGATCAAGCAGCGGGTTAACGGACAGCAACGACAGCGCAAGAAGGAGGAATGGACATGGGAGGATGTTTTGGACGGTAAGGGTTGCTACACATGGGAGGAGATCCTGGCTGGAAAGGATCGCCTCCCATGGGAACAGCTGGAGGCAGCTCGGAGAGCGGAGGAAACCGGAGAGAGGAACCGGCGTTATGAGGGGACGCGTCTAGCACAGAAGCCCGAAAAGCCCGTGAGTACTACCCAAAAATTTCTTGGGGGGGGGCTAAGAGGTAGTGGGCCGAGGGCAGGTAGGAGACCTGCGCCCACTTCCCAGGCTAACCGTGGAGAGCGGGAGTACGGGCAGACACCGTGTTACGCAGTAGAGCGCACGGTGTCTCCTGTACGTGTTCATAGCCCGGTGCGGGTTATTCCACCTCCCCGCACTGGTAGGGCTAGATTGGGCATTGAGCCAAATGTCATGAAGCCGGCCCTACATATCTGGCCACCAGTACGTCTCCTCGGGCCGGCTTACATGGCACCAGCCTTACGCATGGTGTCCCCGGTTCGCCTACATAGCCCGGTGCGGGTTATTCCACCTCCCTGCACTGGTCGGGCGACGGGGAGCATTCAACCAGGTAAGGTTGGGCAGGCTCAATGCTCAAGGGAGCCAGTACGCTTGCACGGTCCGGTATTTCCGGCGCTACCTCCCCGCCCCAGCCCAGTACCACCAGTGCCTACACCACGCACCAGGCTTCCAGTGCGTTTTCAGAGCCCTGTTCCTCCTCCACGCACTCTTCCTATGGTGAGTGTCTCCAGCCCAGTGCCTCCAGTTCCGGCACCACGCACTAAGCCACCTGTGCGTCTCCAGAGCCCTGTACACCCTGTTCCTTCTCCCCGTACTCGTCCTGATGTGCGTGCCCTCAGCCCGGTGCCACCAGTGCCGGTACCACGCACCAGGCAAATAGTACGCTTTGAGAGTCCAGTGTGCCCTGTCCCTGCTCCCCGCACTAGCATGAAGGTGCGTGTCCTTAGCCCGGTGCCTCCAGTTCCGGCACCACGCACCAGGCCTACAGTGCGCCTCATCCGGCCAGAGCCATCCGTCTCCCTAGCGTCATCTGAGCCATCCGTCTGCCCAGTGCCGTCTGAGCCATCCGTCTGCCCAGTGCCGTCTGAGCCATCCGTCTGTCCCGAGCCATTAGAGCCGCCCGTCTGTCCCGAGCCGTCAGAGCCGTTAGTCAGTCAGGAGCCGCTAGAGCCATTCGTCAGTCAGGATCTGCCAGAGCCGCCAACCAGACAGGATCTGCCAGAGCCGCCAACCAGACAGGATCTGCCAGAGCCGCCAACCAGACAGGATCTGCCAGAGCCGCCAACCAGACAGGATCTGCCAGAGCCGCCAACCAGACATGAGCGTCCAGAGCCGTCAGCCAGCCATGAGCGTCCAGAGCCGTCAGCCAGCCATGAGCGTCCAGAGCCGTCAGCCAGCCATGAGCGTCCAGAGCCGTCAGCCAGCCATGAGCGTCCAGAGCCGTCAGCCAGCCATGAGCGTCCAGAGCCGTCAGCCAGCCATGAGCGTCCAGAGCCGTCAGCCAGCCATGAGCGTCCAGAGCCGTCAGCCAGCCATGAGCGTCCAGAGCCGTCAGCTAGTCATGAGCGTCCAGAGCTGCCATGTATCCAGAACTGCCACTCAGTCCAGAGCTGTCTCTCTGTCCGGAGCTGCCCTTCAGTCCGGAGTTGCCCCTCTATCCTGAGCTACCTCTCTATCCTGAGCTACCTCTCTGTCCTGAGCTACCTTGTCCCGGAGCTGTCCCTTATTTTTGTGTTGCCTCTTATATTAGGTGGGTGGAATAGGAGGGTGGTCATTCTGAGGGGGAGAAGTAAGCTGGGATTGACTATGGTGGGGTGGGGACCTCGCCCAGAGCCTGAGCCACCACCGTGGTCAGATGCCCACCCTGACCCTCCCCTAGACTTTGTGCTGGTGCGCCCGGTGTTCGCACCTTGAGGGGGGGTTCTGTCACGTTCCTGACCTGTTTTCTGTTGTTTGGTATGTGTTTATTGGTCAGGGCGTGAGTTTTGGGTGGGCAGTCTATGTTTTCTGTTTCTATGTTGGTTTTGGGGTTGCCTGGTATGGCTCTCAATTAGAGGCAGGTGTTTGACGTTTCCTCTGATTGAGAGTCATATTAAGGTAGGTTGTTCTCACTGTTTGTTTGTGGGTGATTGTCTCCTGTGTCAGTGTCTGTATGTTACACCACACGGGACTGTAGCGTTTGTTCGTTCGTTTGTTATAGTCTGTACCTGTTCCTACGTGCTTCGTGTTAATTGTAAGTTCTCATGGTTTAGGTCAGTCTACACTCCGTTTTGTTATTTTGTTAGTTAGTCAAGTTTAGTTCGTTTTTTGTCTTGTCTTTAATAAATCATTATGTATTCACAACCCGCTGCACTTTGGTCGAATCACTACTCCTCCTCTTCGTATGAAGAGGAGGAGGAATGCCGTTACACTTAAACCACTCAAGTGTTGCTTTAGCAGTATGCTTAGGGTCATTGTCCTGCTGGAAAGTGAACCTCCGTCCCAGTCTCAAATCTCTGGAAGACTGAAACAGGTTTCCCTCAAGAATTTCCCTGTATTTAGCGCCATCCATCATTCCTTCAATTCTGACCAGTTTCCCAGTCCCTGCCAATGAAAAACATGGTGTTCTCAGGGTGATGAGAGGTTTGTGCCAGACATGGCGTTTTCCTTGATGGCCAAAATGCTCAATTTTAGTCTCATCTGACCAGAGTACCTTCTTCCTTATGTTTGGGGAGTCTCCCAAATGCCTTTTGGCGAACACTAAACGTGTTTGCTTATTCTTTTCTTTAAGCAATGGCTTTTTTCTGGCCACTCTTCCGTAAAAGCCCAGCTCTGTGGAGTGTGCGGCTTAAACTGGTCCTATGGACAGATACTCCAATCTCCGCTGTGGAGCTTTGCAGCTCCTTCAGGGTTATCTTTGGTCTCTTTGTTGCCTCTCTGATTAATGCCCTCCTTGTCTGGCCCGTGTGTTTTGGTGGGCGGCCCTCTCTTGGCAGGCTTTTTGTGATGCCATATTCTTTCCATTTTTTAATAATGGATTTAATGCTGCTCTGTGGGATGTTCAAAGTTTCCAATCATTTTTATAACCCTTTTCCCTAACCTGTTTGGAGAGCTCCTTGGTCTTCATGGTGCCGCTTGCTTGGTGGTGCCCCTTGCTTAGTGGTGTTGCAGACTCTAGGGCCTGTCAGAACAGGTGTATATATACTGAGATCATGTGACAGATCATGTGATACTTAGATTGCACACAATGGACTTTATTTAACTAATTATGTGACTTCTGAAGGTAATTGGTTGTACCAGATCTTATTTAGGGGCTTCATATAAAACGCCAAGGGTTATGAATAATTTTGCAAGGCATTGTATATGTATATATATATATATATATATATATATATATATATATATATATGCACCTCCACACACACATATACGCACACACAATAATTCTCCTCTCACACACACACACACACACACACACACACACACACACACACACACACACACACACACACACACACACACACACACACACACACACACACACACACACACACACACACACACACCCCAACCCTCCTTTTCCCACCAGGCTCAGTGGCACAAGACCAGAGGAGGAACACAGGAGACAATAGCATTCCTCTCCAAAGCTTCTGTCAAAGAGCAAGAGGCCACACTGCAGGAAAAGGATTAAGTAGGGGGATACTGAGCTGATCTTGATCCCTGGTTATCCCTATAAGCTCAAGTCGGGTTGAGGGGCTGGATTTGTGTTCTCATTGATGCAGGTGTTGTTTACTTCAACTGACATTGTAGCTTCTACTTCTCTGGGACAACACGGACAGTTGGGTGATTGTGGGGGATGGCTAGATACAAGGGTTGTAGCCCTTTACACTCGTACCCGTATACAGGTTGAAAATGGCAGATTTGGGCACTGATAAGCTCCTATATTGGACATCAGAAATCAGGCTTTGTGCTTCCCATACGGAAAAAAATACATGGCAATATATTTAACTTCCCGTAAAATGTATTTCAAGTACATGTACAGTACCATTCAAAAGTTTGGACACACCGACTCATTCAAGGGTTTTTCTTTATTTTGTATATTTTCTACATTGTAGAATAATAGTGAAGAAATCAAAAGTATGAAAAAACACATATGGAACCATGTAGTAACCAAAAAAGGGTTAAACAAATCAACATATATTTTATATTTGATATTCTTCTAAGTAGCCACCCTTTGCCTTGATGACAGCTTTGCACACTCTTGGCATTCTCTCAACCAGCTTCACCTGGAATGCTTTCCCAACTGTATTGAAGGTGTTCCCACCAGTGGTGATTGTAGCATTTAAATCTTGGTGGGGCAAACTCCCCCCAATATTTTTTTAGATGCATGCCAGCAAAGCCACGACACGACACAACACAACACTAAACAATGCATTAATTGCACAATAACGGCGACAAGTGGTGCCCACAAATGTTTTGGGCCTACATAAAACTGTCCAAACAGCAGAGCTTTCTTTCCAGCACAATGGAGTGAATCCTTACCACCGCTACACCTGGCTATCAGCGGAGCCTTGTCTGACAGTGAAACAATTAATTCAGCCTCGTTTACTGCCTTAAAAAAAAAACATAGCTATTATGGTTGACCATATCTCCCTGGCATATTGCATCATTTATGCAGCAGCATATAAGACATGTTTGGACTCACCTTCTTGTGCGCGTCGGCCCTTCGTTGGCAGATTTTGTCATCAAAGAAAAATATTTACAATTACGAGTTTGATGACCATTCAGAATGTATTTTCCCAGTCTGACTTCCCAGTTGCAATGCTTGCGGTTAGCCACTGTCACCGATTCCTTCCAAACAACTCATTGTTGAATTTGCGATTTTCAACTTGTTGTGTAATGTTTATGTCCAATGCCCGACGAGCACCGATACGTTTTATCTATATTTTCTCTTCATTATTTCTCTTCATGTGACAAGGATTAAAACAGATTTGCCAGTAGAATTGATTCACGATGATGACTGCTAGCTAAGATTGTGAAAGTAAGATGTTGACATGATCAGTCCAATCAAAGCTACTGTAAATATAACGTGATTTGACATAATTTCTGTGGCCAATGACCTTTAGCCTTCTTGGAAGGGCACTTGTAATATAACTGTATGGTAGGACCCAAAGGGTTACTAAAGGACTGAAGCTAGGCGATTGTGCAAGGACCTCATGAGTGACAGAATACTGAGCCAATCACGGCGCAATGCTCCTATTTTCTGCTGGTTCGCCCCAACACCACAGAAAGCACTGAGCTAGGCTGAAACACCTGCATTTTGGAGCTGCCTTACCCAAGAAAACAAAAAAGAGAACGTGGTTGTATGCGGCTTTATTAAAGAAGTTACTTTTTTTAATGACTACAGAGCCTATCTTTAGCTTAATATGTATATACTGTATATATGGCCAATTCCCATAAGTGTAAAAAAAATATGTAATAATACATAAATATACAGTGCATTCTGAAAGTATTCAGACCCATTGACTTTTTCCACATTTTGTTACGTTAGCTTTATTCTAAAATTGATTAAATTGTTTTTCCCCCTCATCAATCTACTCACAATACCCCATAATGACAAAGCGAAAACAGGTTTATAGAAATTCTTGCAAATGTATTCAAAATTAAAACTGAAATATTACATTTACAAAAGTGTTCAGACCCTTTACTCAGTAATTTGTTGAAGCATCTTTGGCAACGATTACGGCCTCGAGTCTTCTTGGGCATGACGCTACAAGCTTGGCACACCTGTTTCTGGGGAGTTTCTCCCATTTCTTCTCTGCAGATCCTCTCAAGCTCTGCAGATCCTCTCAAGCTCTGCCAAAACATGCATCCTGTTTGTAAAAAGGCAGTAAAGTAATACTGCAAAAAATATGGCAAAGCAATTAACTTCTTGTCCTAAATACAAAGTGTTATGTTTGGAGCAAATCCAATACAATGCATTACTGAATACCAATCTCCATATTTTCAAGCATAGTAGTGGCTGCATCATGTTATGTGTATGCTTGTAATCGTTAAGGACTGGGGAGTTCTTCAGGATACAAAATACATGTAATGGAGCTACGCACAGGCAAAATCCTAGATGAAAACCTGGTTCAGTCTGTTTTCCACCAGACACTGGGAGATGAAATCACCTTTCAGCAGGCCAATAACCTAAATCACAAGGCCAAATACACTGGAGTTCCTGAGCGGCCTAGTTAGAGATTTGACTTAAAAAGCGCTTGAAAATCTATGGTAAGACTTGAAAATGGCTGTCTAGCAATGATCAACAACCACCTTAAAACCTCTTAAGTATAGGGGGCAGTATTTTCGTTTTTGGCTAAAAAACGTACCCATTTGAAACTGCCTTTTTCTCAGCCCCCGAAACTAGAATATGCATATAATTGTCAGATTAGGATAGAAAACACTCTAAAGTTTCCAAAACTGTCAAAAGTTTGTCTGTGAGTTTAACAGAACTGATATTGCAGGCTAAAACCTGAGGAAAATCCAATCAGGAAGTGCCTCTGTTTTTGAAACCTCTCTGTTCTTATGCATCCCTATCAACCATTTAAAGGGATATCAACCAGATTACTTTTTCTATGGCTTCCCTAAGGTGTCAACAGCCTTTAGACATAGTTTCAGGCTTTGATTTTGAAAAATGAACGAGAACGATCACATTGCGTAAGTGGATAGGTGGGGGCTCTCAGAGTGAGTTTTGCGCAACAGAGAAAGGCGGCCATTGTTACTCCCGGTCCTATTGAAAAACCAACACTCCCAGTTGATATATTATCGAATAGATATTTGAAAAACTACCTGAGGATTGATTATAAAAAACGTTTGACATGTTTCTGTGGACATTATGGATATTATCTGGAATTTTTGTCTGCGTTGTCGTGACCGCTTTTTCCTGTGGATTTCTGAGCATAACGCGCCAAACGAACGGAGGTATTTGGATATAAAAATATCTTTATGGAACAAAAGGAACATTTGTTGTCTAACTGGGAGTCTCGTGAGTGAAAACATCCGAAGATCATCAAAGGTAAACGATTCATTTGATTGCTTTTCTGATTTTCGTGACCAAGTTACCTGATGCTAAGTGTACTTAATGTTTTGTCGAGCGATCGATAAACTTACACAAACGCTTGTATTGCTTTCGCTGTAAAGCATAATTTCAAAATCTGAGACGACAAAAGGCTAAGCTGTGTTTTGCAATATTGCACTTGTGATTTCATGAATATGAATATTTTCTAGTAATATTATTTGACTGTGGCGCTATGCTATTCAGCGTTGCTGATGACAATTATCCCGATACCGGGATGGGTGGTTCAGAAAGTTAACAGAGTCTGAAGAATTTAAAAAAGAATCATGTGCAAACATTGTACAATCCAGGTGTGCAAAGCTCTTAGAGACTTACCCAGAAAGACTCACTGTAATGGCTGCCAAAGGTGATTCTAACATGTATTGACTCAGGGGTGTGAATACTTATGTAAATTAGATACTGTATTTCATTCTCAATAAATGTGCTAACATTTCAAAAAACATGTTTTCACTTTGTCATTATGAGGTAATGTGTGTAGATGAGTGAAAAAATATTATTTAATCCATTTGAATTCAGGCTGTAACACAACAAAATCTGGAATAAGTCAAGAGGTATGAATACTTTCTGTTGGCACTGTAGGTAGGGGTAAAGTGACTAGGCAACATGATAGATAATAGACAGTAGCAACAGCGTATGTGGTGAGTGTGAAAGCGTGTATGGGAGTGTGTGTGTGTGTGTGTGTGTGTGTGTGTGTTAGTGTAAGTATGTGTGAGTGAGTGGGTAGAGTCCAGTGTATGTGCATAGAGTCAGTGCAGGAGAGTTAGTGCCCAAAAATGTATGACTCTTTCATACTCTTGCTTGTGTCTGTCATTTATTCCCATTAACGTTAGCACAGCGGAAATGTTTGTAATGACCTGTCAAACACACCCCGGTAATGGCTGAAATGGGCTCAATGGAATACATTGTCTTTCTGTTGCATCTATAACAATGCTGAAGCTTTGTCTGCGATTTAACACATCGTCTCAACACTTACATCACAAGAAAGAGAAGAAAGATAACTTTATTTAATCAGGGTACATTTTTTGTTAATTTAACACAGTTGAAATGTTTACAAATTAGATGCACTGAAATGAATGCAACATCTGAAAATGAACACTCAGATTATAGTGATATATGTCTGATCTTGCAAACAATGTAGAGTATATATACACTAGATAGGTATAATCTAGAGCCAAGCGTCTTGATTTTTTATCTGAGGGTATCCTGCAATTGACACACAACAGAAATTAATGAAGCAGTCTAGACAGCGCAGGTGAGTGCATGTAGGCCTAGACCGCAGGAGGTTGATGTCACCTTAATTGGGGAGAACGGGCTTGTGGTAATGACTGGAGCGGCCTTTTGGTGGTTGCAGCCCTGTTTCACCCCTTTATGTACCTGAATTCCCACCAAAATCCCTGAACACCATTCATTATTTGTTCATGTCAGTAAAATGTTTTATGTGCTATAATTCAGTCAATATCTGATGGATTTTCTAAATTCAAAAAGTTTGGAGTATCTTCATCAACTGTTGCATTTATTAGAATTGTTTTTAACAATTTTGATGACCGTTGCTACTGGGCTGTACTCACCCCCCTCTATAGCGCCTTACCGTCAGGTGTCTTGCAGTTGCTGTAAAAAGTGATGCACCCAGTAAGGGATGCTCTCAATGGTGCAGCTGTAAAACGTTTTGAGGATCTGAGGGCCCATGCCAATTCTTTTCAGCCTCCTGAGGACGAAGAGGCTCTGTCGTGCCCTCTTCACAACTGTGTGGGTGTGGACCATGTTAATTCCATAGTGATGTGGACACAGAGGAACTTGAAGCTCTCGACCTGCTCCACTACAGCCCCATCGATGTAGATGGGGGTGTGCTCACCCCTCCATTTCATGTAGTCCATAATCAGCTCATTTGTTTTGCTGATGTTGAGAGAGAGGTTGTTGTACTGGCACCACATTGCCAGGTCTCTGATCTCCTCCCTATAGGCTGCCTCATCATCATCGTGTCATCAGCAAAGTTGATGATGGTGTTGGAGTCGTGTGCAGCCACGCAGTCGTGGTTGAACAGGGAGTACAGGAGGGTCTAAGCACATACAGCTGACGGCCCCCGTGTTCATGGTCAGCGTGGCAGATGTGTTGTTTACTACCCTCAGCGCCTGGGGGTGGCTCCTCAGGAAGTTCAGGATCCAGTTGCAAAGGGAGGTGTTCAGTCCCAGGGTACTGAGCTTGGTGATTGGCTTGGAGGGACTATGATGTTGAATGCTGAGCTGTAGTAAATGAACAGCACTCTTACATAGGTATTCCTTTTGTCCATGTGGGCGAGGGCAGTGTGGAGTGCAATGGATATTGCGTCATCTGTGGATCTGTTGGGGCGGTATGCAAATTGGAGTGGGTCCAGGGTGTCTGGGATGATGGTGTTGATGTGAGCCATGACCAGCCTTTCAAAACAGTTCATGGCTATATATATCAGTGCTAGGTTACCTTAGCATTCTTGGGCAAGGGGACAATGGTGGTCTGCTTGAAATAAGTTGGTTATCAGGAATGAAGGTAAGACCCAGATGCAGCCAACGTTGAATTAACAATGGTTTAATAATCCAACAGGGGCAGGCAATAGACAGGTCAAGGCAGGCAGGGGTCAGTAAACCAGAGGTGGGGCAACGGTACCGGACGGCAGGCAGGCTCACAGTCAGGGTAGGCAGAGGTCAATAATCCAGAGGTGGGGCAAAGGTACAGGTCGGCAGGCTCATGGTCAGGGGCAGGCAGAGTGGTCAGGCAGGCAGGCTCAGAGTCAGGACAGGCAAGGGTCAAAACCAGGAGTGCAAGAAAAAGAGAGACTGGGAAAAGCAGGAGCTGAGAACAAAAACACTGGTTGACGTGACAAACAAGACAAACTGGCAACAGACAAATAGAGAACACAGGTATAAATACACAGGTGATAATGGGGAAGATGGGCAACACCTGGAGATGGGTGGAGACAATCACAAAGACAGGTGAAACAGATCAGGGTGTGACATTGGTATTACAGACCGGGTCAGTGATAGGTTGAAGATGTCAGTGAAGACACCTGACAGCTGGTCAGCACTTGCCTTGAGTACGCGTCCTGGTATTCCGTGTGGCCCTGCAGCCTTGCAAAAATTAACCTGTATTATAATGTCTTACTCACATCGGCTACAGAGAGTGAGATCACACAGTTGTCCAGAACAGCTGGTGCTCTCATGCATGGTTCAGTGTTGCTTGCCTCAAAGCCGAGCACAGAAGGCATTTAGCTCATCTGGTAGGCTCGCGTCGCTGGGTTTCCCTTTGTAATCCGTGATAGTTTGCAAGCCCTGCCACATCCGTTGAGCATCAGAGCCGGTGTAGTAGGATTCAATTTTAGTCCTGTGTTGATGCTTTGCCTGTTTGATGGCTCGTTGGACGTCGTAGCGGGATTTCATATAGGTGTACGGATTAGTCAAATCAAATTTTCAAATCAAATTGTATTAGTCACATGAATACAAAATGTGTAGAGCTTACAGTGAAATGCTTACTTACGAGCCCCTAACCAGCAATGCAGTTAAAAATAAAATACAAATACGGATAAGAATAAGAAAATAAATTAACAAGTAATTAAAGAGCAGCATTAAAATAACAATAGTGAGACTATATACAGTGGGGTAACGGTACAGACTCAATGCCCTGCGTAAACCCAGGCCCTGCGTGTCCCCAGGCACCCTCATTTGTTGACTTCTGTGATAGAAAAAACCTTGGCTTCATGAATGTCAACATCAGAAGCCTCCTCCCTAAGTTTGCTTTACTCACTGCTTTAGCACACGCCGCCAACCCTGATATCCTTGCCGTGTCTGAATCCTGGCTTAGGAAGGCCACCAACAATTCTGAGATTTCCATACCCAACTATAACACTTTCCGTCAAGATAGAACTGCCAAAGGGGGAGGAGTTGCAATCTACTGCAGAGATAGCCTGCAAAGTTCTGTCATACTTTCCAGGTCTATACCCAAACAGTTTGAACTTCTAATTTTAAAAATGAACCTCTCCAGAAATAAGTCTCTCACTGTTGCCGCCTGCTATCGACCCCCCTCCGCTCCCAGCTGTGCCCTGGACACCATTTGTGAATTGATCGCCCCCCATCTAGCTTCAGAGTTCGTTCTGTTAGGTGACCTAAACTGGGATATGCTTAACACCCAGTAGTGGTAAGCAGTCCTACAATCTAAGCTAGATGCCCTCAATCTCACACAAATCATCAAGGAACCCACCAGGTACAACACTAAATCCGTAAACATGGGCACCCTCATAGACATTATCCTGACCAACTTGCCCTCCAAATACACCTCCGCTCTTTTCAATCAGGATCTCAGCAATCACTGCCTCATTGCCTGTATCCGCTATGGGTCCGCAGTCAAACGACCACCCCTCATCACTGTCAAACGCTCCCTAAAACACTTCTGCGAGCAGGCCTTTCTAATCGACCTGGCCCGGGTATCCTGGAAGGATATCGACCTCATCCCGTTAGTCGAGAATGCCTGGTCATTCTTTAAAAGTAATTTCCTCACCATCTTAGACAAGCATGCCCTGTTCAAAAAATGCAGAACTGAGAACAGATATAGCCCTTGGTTCACTCCAGACCTGACTGCCCTTGACCAGCACAAAAATATCCTGTGGCGGACTGCAATAGCATCGAATAGTCCCCACGATATGCAACTGTTCAGGGAACTCAGGAACCAATACACACAGTCAGTAAGGAAAGCAAAGGCTATCTTTTTCAAGCAGAAATTCGCATCCTGTAGCTCTAACTCCAGAACGTTTTTGGACACTGTAAAGTCCATGGAGAACAAGAGCACCTCCTCCCAGCTGCCCACTGCACTGAGGCTAGGTAACACAGTCACCACTGATAAATCCATGATAATCGAAAATTTCAATAAGCATTTCTCAACGGCTGGCCATGCCTTCCTCCTGGCTACTCCAACCATTCTGTATACTTCTGGCCCTTCCTTGGACACTGTGCTAACTAACCTCCAAACGAGCTTCAATGCCATACAACACTCCTTCCGTGGCCTCCAGCTGCTCTTAAACGCTAGTAAAACCAAATGCATGCTTTTCAACCATTCGCTGCCCGCACCCGCCCGCCCGACTAGCATCACCACCCTGGACGGTTCCGACCTAGAATATGTGGGCATCTATAAATACCTAGGTGTCTGGCTAGACTGTAAACTCTCCTTCCAGACTCATATTAAACATCTCCAATCCAAAATCAAATCTAGAATCGGCTTTCTATTTTGCAACAAAGCCTCCTTCACTCACGCCGCCAAACTTACCCTAGTAAAACTGACTATCCTACCGATCCTCGACTTCGGCGATGTCATCTACAAAATAGCTTCCAACACTCTACTCAGCAAACTGGATGCAGTCTATCACAGTGCCATCCGTTTTGTTACCAAATCACCTTATACCACCCACCACTGCGACCTGTATGCTCTAGTCGGCTGGCCCTCGCTACATACTCGTCGCCAGACCCACTGGCTCCAGGTCATCTATAAGTCTATGCTAGGTAAAGCTCCGCCTTATCTCAGTTCACTGGTCACGATAACAACACCCACCCGTAGCACACGTTCCAGCAGGTATATCTCACTGATTATCCCCAAAGCCAACACCTAATTTGGCCGCCTTTCCTTCCAGTTCTCTGCTGCCAGTGACTGGAACGAATTGCAAAAATCGCTGAAGTTGGACACTTTCATTTCCCTCACCAACCTTAAAGATCAACTATCTGAGCAGCTAACCGATCGCTGCAGCTGTACATAGTCCATCTGTAAATAGCCCACCCAATCTACCTACCTCATCCCCATACTGTTTTTATTTAATTTACTTTTCTGCTCTTTTGCACACCAGTATCTCTACTTGCACATCATCATCTGCTCATTTATCACTCCAGTGTTAATCTGCTAAATTGTAATTATTCGCTCCTATGGCCTATTTCTTGCCTACCTCCTCATGCTTTTTGCACACACTGTATATAGACTTTCTTTTTTCTACTGTGTCATTGGCTTGTTTATTGTTTACTCCATGTGTAACTCTGTGTTGTTGTCTGTGTCACACTGCTTTGCTTTATCTTGGCCAGGTCGCAGTTGCAAATGAGAACTTGTTCTCAACTAGCCTACCTGGTTAAATAAAGATGAAATACAAAAATATAAAAATTGTGCGGGTACTGGTTAGTTGAGGTAATACAGTTGAAGTCGGAAGTTTACATACACCTAAGCCAAATACAGTTAAACTCAGTTTTTCACCATTCCTGACATTTAATCCTAGTAAAAATTCCCTGTTTTAGGTCAGTTAGGATCATCGCTTTATTTTAAGAATGTGAAATGTCAGAAAAATAGTAGAGAGAAGAATTTATTTCAGCTTTTATTTCTTTCATCACATTCCCAGTGGGTCAGAAGTTTACATACACTCAATTAGTATTTGGTAGCATTGCCTTTAAATTGTTTAACTTGGGTCAAACATTTCTGGTAGCCTTCTGCAAGCTTCCCACAATAAGTTGGGTGAATTTTGGCTGATTCCTCCTGACAGAGCTGGTGTAACTGAGTCAGGTTTGTAGGCCTCCTTGCTCGCACACGCTTTTTCAGTTCTGCCCACAAATTTTCTATAGGATTGAGGTCAGGGCTTTGTGATGGCCACTCCAATACCTTGACTTTATTGTCCTTAAGCCATTTTGCCACAACTTTGGAAGTATGCTTGGGGTCATTGTCCATTTGGAAGACCCATAAGACCCACCAAGCTTTAACTTTCTGACTGATGTCTTGAGATGTTGCTTCAATATATCCACATAATTTTCCATCCTCATGATGCCATCTATTTTGTGAAGTGCACCAGTCCCTCCTGCAGCAAAGTACCCCCACAACATGATGCTGCCACCCCCGTGCTTCACGGTTATGATGGTGTTCTTCGGCTTGCAAGCATCCCCCTTTCTCCTCCAAACATAACGATGGTCATTATGTCCAAACAGTTCTATTTTTGTTTCATCAGACCAGAGGACATTTCTCCAAAAAGTACGATCTTTGTCCCCATTTACAGTTACAAACCGTAGTCAAGCTTTTTTGGGGCAGTTTTGGAGCAGTGGCTTCTTCCTTGCTGAGCGGCCTTTCAGGTTATGTTGATATAGGACTCGTTTTACTGTGGATATAGATACTTTTGTACCCGTTTCCTCCAGCATCTTCACAAGGTCCTTTGCTGTTGTTCTTGGATTGACTTGCACTTTCGCACCAAATACGTTCATCTCTAGGCGACAGAACGGGTCTCCTTCCTGAGCAGTATGACGGCTAGGTGGTCTCATTGTGTTTATAGTTGCGTACTATTGTTTGTACAGATGAACGTGGTACCTTCAGGCATTTGGAAATTGCTCCCAAGGATGAACCAGACTTGTGGAGGTCTACAATTTTTTCTGAGGTCTTGTCTGATTTCTTTTGATTTTCCCATGATGTCAAGCAAAGGGGCACTGAGTTTGAAGGTAGCCCTTGAAATACATCCACAGGAACACCTCCAATTGACTCAAAGTATGTCAATTAGCCTATCAGAAGCTTCTAAAGCCATGACATCATTGTCTGGAATTTCCCAAGCTGTTAACAGGCACAGTCGATTTAGTGTATATAATCTTCTGGAATTGCGATACAGTGAATTATAAGTGAAATAATCTGTCTGTAAACAATTGTTGGAAAAATGACTTGTGTCATGCACAAAGTAGATGTCCTATCTGACTTGCCAAAACTATAGTTTGTTAACAAGAAATGTGTGGAGTGGTTGAAAAACGAGTTTTAATGACTCCAACCTAAGTGTATGTAAACTTCCGACTTCAACTCTATTACAGTTGAAGTCGGAAGTTTACATACACTTCGGTTGGAGTCATTATAATTCGCTTTTCAACCACTCCACAGAGTGGCTTCAGGACAAGTCCCTAAATGTCTTTGATTGGCCCAGCCAGACTTAAACCCGATCTAACATCTCTGGAGAGACCTGAAAATAGCTGTGCAGCGACACTCCCCATCCAACCTGACAGAGCTTGAGAGGATCTGCAGAGAAGAATGGGAGAAACTCCACAAATACAGGCGTGCCAAGCTTGTAGCATCATACCTCAGAAGACTCGAGGCTGTAATCACTGCTAAAGGTGCTTCAACAAAGTACTGAGTTAATAAGGATATGAATACTTATGTAAATGTCATTAATAAAAAATTGAACCAGTTTTTGCTTTGTCATTATGGGGTATTGTGTGAAGATTGACGAGGAAAAACAACAATTCAATCAATTTTAGAATAATGCTGTGATAAGAATCACTGACTCAAAGCCACAAGAGGGTAGAACATATTTCAAACCTTGCTTGTAAGGCGCAGGGTAGAGTACTGGTTGGTAGCAAGATAGTAACAGTGACTACGTTCAGGGCAGGGTACTGGGTGTAGGCCCGCTTGTGGTGACTATTTAACAGTCTGATGGCCTGCAGATAGAAGATGTTTTTCAGTCTCTTGGTCCCAGCTTTGATGCACCTGTTCTGTGTCCACCTTCTGGATGGTATTAGGGTGAACAGGCCGTAGCTCAGTTGGCTGAGGTCCATGATGTTATTCTCTGGTCTTCATGTGACACCGGGTGCTGTAGATGTTCTGGAGGGCAGGCAGTGTTCCCCCGGTGATGCGTTGAGCTGACCGCACCACCCTCTGGAGAGCCCTGAGGTTGAGGACGGTGCAATTCCTGTACCAGGAGGTGATACAGCCCAACAGGATGCTCTCGATGGTGCAACTGTTGAAGTTTGTGAGGGTCTAAAGGCCAAGCCAATTTCTTCAGCCTCCTGAATGTTCTGATGTCCAGAAGCTGTGTTCGTCCATGGGACATTATGGCAGAGACATTACGTACAAAAAAGTTCAGATTAGCGTAAAAAAACACACAAAATAGCAGAATTGGTCAGGAGCCATAAATCGGCCACTATCAACTGCAGCACCATCTTTATGAAGGGTTAAGATTCAGTGGCAAGATGCTACAAAATGTTAGCTTTCTCGCTTGATTACTGGTCAAGCTAAATCACATCTGTGCTAGGACATTATAATGCAATTATTTTACTATCCTTGCCTATTAAGAGTAAATACACGTTTTATAGGCATTGTGTGTAAAGCAATATGGACTCATCTGAGAAGAGACATTTATCAGACTGGTGTAAAGCCACCAACAAAAAAACGAATCTGTATGCCAACCATTTAAACAAGGAAAAAATTGTCCCGTTTACTAGTAAAACTGGAGACAAACAAAAATAGGCACAGCTAATACTATGTATTACAATTGCTACTCTGGGATTGGTAACATTGTACAATATTGGGATCCTGTCTCTAACCAGATTAAGAACTCCTTCCCTCCTTTCTACATACTGTACATCATCCTTGCATCCGCTAGGACCTGCTCAAAGCCTTGCCCAGGCCACAGTTTAGGGTAAATTACTCAATCCCTCATGGCTCCCAGACAGAACAGAGAGACCACAGCATAGAAATTAGGCAACATCACTCGTTTCTATGGGAGGAGGGTACAGCACAATCCCGATGGCAACACTGTGAAGGATACACGCACACACACCGCTTTGATTTTTAAGAAGTGGGGCATAGCATCAGTGCTATAACTAATGGTCGGCCCGACTCTCTCCTCTATGGAACGCCGTTTGGGTCTTTTGCGTGTCAAAAATATAACACTATTTGACGTGTCAAATAAGCTTGTTGACCAATCAGGACCTGAATATACCTGCACGTCACATAATAATTTAACGTGTTCATCATTTTTTACGTAGTTATTACACATTGATTACACTATCACTCGTATTTCATATGTCACAACGATTCATCGATACGCATGCTATGATGCTGGTAAAGTTGTCTCGCGCACCTACAGTGCTGGTCATAAAAGAAAGCTAGCTAGCTCATGGATGCAAACAATGTTCTTCCCCAAAAACACAGCAAAATGTCATAATCTGTTTCAGTAGCTATAGTTAGCTAGCTAACTATATAGCTAGGTGTCATCATCTAAAATACCCCTCATTTATAAAACAGTTCTTATTTGATTAATGGTGGTCAGACCCATCTATGTGAAGCTAGCCACTAATAGTGGACTTTGCGGTTAGCCTTCAAAATAAAAGTAATTGACAGTGATGCAAATTAATACAAATAGAATTGTCATAATTGAATTGTTCATGCTAAATGAGGTTGAAATGTTATTATATAAAATCAACAAAAGACAACAATTTGTTCATTTGACAAAAAGCTGTTGAAATCACACTGGAAGTATTAGACTTTCGAATTGCATTGGGGGCATGCTTATTTCACTGTACGGCCTTACAGGCTGACTACACCGCTCGCATCACGTGCAAAATACATTTTGAAATCTATATTATTCAATTATTGCACCCACACTGCTTGCGCGCGCCAACGAGCATCTGCGTTGCCAAGGGCTAAAATAGAAGTCAGTTATATTCTGACGCAGATCACACTGCAAGTCCTGGCTCTCCCATCTCCTCATTGGTTTATAGAAGCAGTGCCATCTCCTCATTGGTTATACCCACGTGAGTGACTGAAAGACGAATGAGGTCAGTGGCGGTAATGCACCTAATTTATGAAAGTTGCCAATCGCAATATGAAGTCAAGAGAAGAAAAAGCCTAGAAGGAGGAGAGATGACTAAAAACGAATCGGTTGACCATTTTATGTGTGGATTAATTGGCGGAGTAGAGGACCTTGTGCATTTCAGGTAAAATAACAACTCAATGTTTATATCCCAGGACAAATTAGGTAGCAACAGCAAGCTAGCTAAATAGGACAAATTAGCTAGCAAGTGCAAGCTAGCTAGCTAAATTGCCATAAATGTTTAATGCTTTTCGACCTGTCCCTAAATTAATATAATTGGTTCAGAGTTTGTTTTGATATGTTAACCTGCGTGTTGTGATCGCGTTTGGTGTCGGGGGACAAAATACATTCATGCACAATGGCGCACGATGGGGCACGATGGCGCACGCGCGCAGCCGGTTTGGGTTCCGTTACCTATGGATTGTGGATCAATGACATAGGGTATCAGTCTACTCAGTGACACCCAGAGAAACATTAGCATCGTAGCTCTTATTGCGGGACTCTGAAACAACTGTGAATTGAGCCACATTTATTATCAACCCATGTGTATTGAACACCATTCCCGAGCAAAAACAATACTGCGTGGATGTTTTGGAGTCTGATAACTCTGAGGAGGACGTTGGGAAAAAATATCTTGGGTATTGAGTAGACTGATATCCCATTTCATTGATCCCCAATCCTTAGGTAAAGCTGTACAGTGCAATATTAATGTCAATACACACAATAGGCTGACTGGGAGGTGATTTCACCCAGTCACAGTCCCGCGATAAGAGCTACAACCCTAATATTTGTGTAAACTCTTCACAGTTGTGTTCTGTGTGTGTCACCGAGTAGACTGGTAACCCATTTCATTGCTTCACATTCCAACCTTGTTAAACATTATCTAGTCTAAACATGGCATAATTCCACCAATTGTAACCTTCTGCATCACTTTTAAAAGGGTACTTTTATTTTGAAGGCAAACCGCAAATTCCACTATTGTGCCTAGTCCTTATTGTGGCTAGCTTCACAACACATAACCCGGTCCGGTCGAGCGTCACTAGCCAGATGAAGCTAGCTGGCTGCTTATAACGTTAGCTTTGGGCAACAAGGTTAAGTAGCTGGCTAGCTATTTATTTTCATAAACTGAAGTTCAATTTCAATAGGCGAACAACAATTGGCTACATAGCAAATACTTACTCACAAGGATTCCTTAATCATTGTTAATGAAAATGACTGCAGTTTCTACTGGTCATTGTTTTCAGGCTGGTTGTATTGGTGCTAGCTAGGTACCAAGCTAAAGCTAGCTACCCCAGAAGTTGCGGTCAAACAAATAATACCTTATTACCATTGCGCTATTGTAAACACATCGTTCGTGGCCAGTGTGTGCTTGTTTGCAGACTTTTTTGTACAGCTTTGACAGTGCTACTGATAGTGGTGGCGCTTGGCTTACACATGCACATTTACCATACACAACATTCTAATAGAATTGTGTTATTTGACGTGTCAAATTAAAAGCTTATTTAACACGTCAAATAGTGTTATTTGACATGTATCTTTTTTTGACACGTAAAGACCCAATCTACTCTCAAGAGTAGTACAATCAAAGGTGTTTTATAACTAAATCTGGAGCTATCAGGATTATTCAAATCTGGTATTTGGGTTTAATATGCAAGTATGCAAATGATTAGACCAGTAGGCCAATTGTGATGTATGTTTCACTGAAAATATTATGACAAGGGGATGAATTAAATGAGTATGACAAGGTGAACGACGAGCGGTGAGGGCAATTATTTAATTCTAGTGTAATTATATGTAATTGCATATTTCCCCACCCCAAAGCCATGGCCCATCACATGGCCTGGCTTAAATGTATAATTCAATGCCATGTTTTCAATGCCCAGTACTAATCACACGAGATATAATTAACCTTATACTGATGAGAGTATCACCCTGAGCTGATTGTTTGAAATCTGTTAATACAAGGGGGAAATGGGGAAAAGCCCAGTTTAGCAGATGGCTAAGAGATATGATTCCTAATTAGATTGTGTGTATATTCACATGATGGAGAAATCTATCAAGATAGAAAACATTCACTATCACAGGTAAGGGAATAAAGAGAATGAGATCAATGAAATTAATTTTCAAAAGCATTTAAGTAGCTCAGTTCAGTCTTTCTTTGACTCAGCTTTTATGCATTCCTTGTGCCCCCATAGGGATAGTTTTTTCAACAAGGTTGCATTTCTTACATGAATAAAATCAAACCCCTCCCGTCAATGAATTTCATTCATCCATTCTTTCATTCATTCATCCCGATTTTTTTACAGTATACACAGTCAATTTTACGGTATTTTACTGTGTGTCATTACACAGTACTTGCTTTGATACCATAACTATATTACAGTAAGTGTACTGTAATATGAAATACAGAATGTGACTTACCACCGAGCTGCCTGTAAAAGACTGCCAAATTCACTGTAAATTCATATGGTCTACCCCATACACCGTATCTGGCTCGGAACATCCCTGATTGTCCAGTGTTACCCTTCTCATTTGGTTTCCACACCATATGTAAATCCTAACTCTTACAACAATGCTGTGACTTGTCTGAACAACTGGCTGTTTGTTATTTGTGCACAAGGCCTTGTTTGTGGAAGAAAAGGTTAGCCAATCATGCACACTGAAAAGAGCATTGTGTCAGA
The DNA here is from genome assembly GCF_016432855.1 of Salvelinus namaycush. Classification (NCBI taxonomy): domain Eukaryota; kingdom Metazoa; phylum Chordata; class Actinopteri; order Salmoniformes; family Salmonidae; genus Salvelinus; species Salvelinus namaycush. The sequence continues at coordinate 45,769,550 of NC_052334.1, read as the reverse complement.
GGAGTATGGGACTTTAAGACCCATCCTCGTACATCCGGATCCATCCCGTCAATTTGTGGTAGAGGTTGATGCTTCTGATGTTGGAGCGGGGGCCATTCTGTCCCAGCGATCTGCACAGGACCAGAAGCTCCATCCTTGTGCCTTCCTGTCTCATCGTCTCAGTCCGGCTGAGAGGAACTATGACGTTGGAAACAGCGAACTCCTGGATGTCAAGTTGTCGCTGGAGGAGTGTAGGGATTGGCTGGAAGGAGCAGAACAGCCCTTCGTGGTCTGGACCGACCATAACAATTTGGAATATCTCCATACAGCCAAGCGCCTTAACTCCAGGCAGGCCCGGTGGGCTTTATTGTTCACCAGATTCAACTTCACCATTTTCTACTGCCCACGCTCCAAAAATGTGAAGCCAGACGCCCTCTCCCACATATACAGTTCCTCTGCCAAACCCTCGGTCTCCGAAACCATTCTCCCTACCTCATGCCTTGCTGCTTCAGTGGATTGGGGTATTGAAAACTTGGTTCGCAAGGCCCAACGTTCCAAGCCTGAACCTGAAGGGGGCCTGGCTAACCGGTTATTTGTTCCTAACTCAGTCCGGTCCTGGAATGGGCTCATTCCTCAAATGAGCCCATTCATCCAGGTTTCCGTCATAGCCTAGCCTTCATCCTAAAACGTTTCTGGTGACCCACAATGGTTCCTGACGTTCTGCCTACGTCACCGCGTGCACAGTGTGTGCTCAGAACAAGACTCCACGGCAAGCTCCTTCTGGCCTCCTTCAGCAACTACCTGTCCCTCATCGTCCCTGGTCCCATATCTCTCTGGACTTTGTCACTGGGCTCCCTCCATCTGATGGCAACACTGTCATTCTGACATGCTGACCAGACCAGACATGTCGCGTGCGCAAGCTTTGCAAAAATAAATGTAGATATTCATGTCATTCAATTATTGCACCCACACTGTCCACGTGCGCCAACGAGCGTCTGCGATGCCAAGGGCTAAAATAGAAGTCCTTTCTATTTCTGACGCAGATGGCGCTGAAAAGTCCTGCCTCTCCCATCTCCTCATTGGTTTATAGAAGCAGGTACCCACGTGGCATCTCCTCATTGGTTATACCCACGTGTGTGATTGAAAGACGAACTGTTTTGCCGGTCGCCGTGGTAATACTATGAAAGTTTAGATGCCAATCACCGTATAAGTTCAAAGATGAAAAAGCCTGGGAGGAGGAGAGATGACTAGAAACGATTTGGTTGACAGTTTTATGTGTGGATTAATTGTCGGAGTTTCAGGTAAAATAACAACTCGATGTTTATATCCCAGGACAAATTAGGTAGCAACAGCAAGCTAGCTAAATAGGACAAATTAGTTAGCAAGTGCAAGCTAACTAGCTAAATTGCCATATATGTTTAACTTCTTATGGCTGCAAGCCCGATGTCGGTACACTTATGACAACAGCCAGCTCAAGTGCAGGGCGCGAAATTCAAAATATATTTTTTTGAAATATTTAACTTTCACACATTAACAAGTCCAATACAGCAAATGAAAGATAAACATCTTGTGAATCCAGCCAACATGTCCGATTTTTAAAATGTTTTACAGCGAAAACACCACGTATATTTATGTTAGCTCACCACCAAATACAAAAAAGGACAGACATTTTTCACAGCACAGGTAGCATGCACAAAACCAATCTAACTAACCAAGAACCAACCAAACTAACCAAGAAACAACTTCATCAGATGACAGTCTTATAACATGTTATACAATAAATCTATGTTTTGTTCGAAAAATGTGCATATTTGAGGTATAAATCAGTTTTACATTGCAACTACCATCACAGCTACCGTCACAAATAGCACCGAAGCAGCCAGAGTAATTACAGACACCAACGTGAAATACCTAAATACTCATCATAAAACATTTCTGAAAAATACATGGTGTACAGCAAATGAAAGACAAGCATCTTGTGAATCCAGCCAATATTTCCGATTTCTTAAGTGTTTTACAGCGAAAACACAATATAGCATTATATTAGCTTACCACAATAGCCAGAAACACAAGCCATTTACCAGCAGCAAAAGTTAGCGATCGTAACAAACCAGCAAAAGATATATAATTTTTGACTAACCTTGATAAGCTTCATCAGATGACAGTCCTATAACATCAGGTTATACATACACTTATGTTTTGTTCGAAAATGTGCATATTTAGAGCTGAAATCAGTGGTTATACATTGTGCTAACGTTTTTCCCAGAATGTCCGGATATTTTTATGACACTCACCTATTCTGACCAAATAACTATTCATAAACGCTACTAAAAAATACATGTTGTATAGGAAATGATAGATACACTAGTTCTTAATGCAATCGCCGTGTTAGAATTCTAAAAATAACTTCATTACAACATCCAGCTTACGTTATAGCGAGAGAGTGCCCAAAATCTGGGCGCAAACTATTAGTAAACATGTTCCGACAGATATATGAAATAGCATCATAAATGGGTCCTACTTTTGATGATCTTCCATCAGAATGTTGTACAAGGGGTCCTTTGTCGGGAACAATCGTTGTTTGGTTTTAGAATGTCCTCTTCTCCAGTCAATTAGCACGGAAAGCTAGCAAAGTGGCGCGAAGCTCTCCTTCGTGAACAAACGCAGACAACGCAACACGCCTAACGTCCCGAAAAAATTTCAATAATCTAATAAAACTATTTTGAAAAAACATACTTTACGATGATATTGTCACATTTATCAAATAAAATCAAAGCCGGAGATAGTACATTTACATCATTTAGCAGACGCTCTTATCCAGAGCGACTTACAAATTGGAAAGTTCATACATATTCATCCTGGTCCCCCCGTGGGAATTGAACCCTGGTCCCCCCGTGGGAATTGAACCCACAACCCTGGCGTTGCAAGCGCCATGCTCTACCAACTGAGCCACACGGGACCTGTGTGGTCCCGTGTAGCCGTCTATAACGTAGCCGTCTAGTAGCCGTCTATAACGACAGCTTTTCAGAAGGCAATCCCCGGGTACTTCTCGCGCCTTCCTGAAAACAAGAAATTGGTGACACGTCATGACAAGAGCTCTTATTCGGCCTCAGATCAAGTTATACACTCCATTTCGTCTCTCACTCCCTATTGACATCTAGTGGAAGGCGTATGAAGTGCATGTATACTAATACATATCAAGCACATTTATAGGCAGGCCCTAGAACAGAGCATCGATTTCAGATTTTCCACTTCCTGTCAGGAAGTTTGCTGCAAAATGAGTTCTGTTTTACTCACAGATATAATTCAAACGGTTTTAGAAACTAGAGAGTGTTTTCTATCCAATAGTAATAATAATATGCATATTGTACGAGCAAGAATTGAGTACGAGGCCGTTTGAAATGGGCACCTTTTATCCAGGCTACTCAATACTGCCCCTGCAGCCCAAAGAAGGACTGCCCCTGCAGCCCAAACTTCTTGCCACTATAGGGGGTGCTGTTTTCGCATTAGCATAATTTCTTCTACAGATTAAACTGCCTCTTATTCAATTATTGCTCTTACATATGCATATAATTAATACCATTGGATAGAAAACAATCTATAGTTTCTAAAACCGTTTCAATTTTGTCTCTGAGTTAAACAGAAGTCATTTGACAGCACTTTCCCTGACCAAGAAGAAGAATGCAAGATGTGTATGCTCGCTTCAACGCTCTGCCTATATATGGTCACGCCACCTATGACCCGAAACACACTTCATTCGTCTTCCTCTGGGTGTCAAGAGGACGTCAGAGGAGAAATTTTTTGTTTACCTTGTACTGACGTGAAATAAGACCTATTTCTTTGGCGTGACCGACAACTTCCGGTTCTCTGACTCGCGCTATTTGGAGGTGCGATTGTCTACTGTTTTGCTGCCGTTACGGATGAAAACTATCTCCGTCTCGAAGTTTGTTTGATACATGTGACCATATCATCTTAATGTATGTTTTTTCAATATAGTTTAATCAGATTATTTGAATTTTTTCGGGAGTTTTGCCGTGTTCCGTTCTGTGACTTTTTTTTACTTTGGCCAGTCGACCAGTACATATGCTAAATGAAGAGGGAAAGTTGCCATTATGAATGGATTGAACGACTCATCAGGACTAAGGACACATTGATCAACATTCTGATGAAAGATCAGCAATAGTAAGACCCAATTTACGATGTTATTTCATATATCTGTCGTGCATGTGAACTGGTCGCGGGCGCCCAGCTGGTTCTGGCTGGCGTGGCTATGCTAATTTAGCGCTACATTTTGTTTTCGCTATAAAACATTTAATAAATCTGAAATATTGTTTGGATTCACCAGATGTTGGGCTTTCAATATCTGTACGCTGTGTATTTTTCTGAAATGTTTTAAGATAAGTAATTAGTTATATGACGTTGGTCTCTGTAATTGTTCTGGCTGCGTCAGCACTATTTCAGATTGCAGCTGCAATGTAGAACTGTGATTTATACCTGAAAAATGCACATTTTTCAAAAAAAACTATGCTATACCATAAATATGTTATCAGACTGTCATCTTATGAAGTTGTTTCTTGGTTAGTGGCTATATATATTTTTATTTAGTCGAATTAGTGATAGCTACTGACGCAGGAAAAAACTGTTGGAGTAAAAAAATTGTGTCTTATGCTAACGTGGTTAGCTAATAGATTTACATATTGTGTCTTCCCTGTAAAACATTTTAAAAATCTGAAATGGTGGCTTTATTCACAAGATCTGTATCTTTCATCTGGTGTCTTGGACTTGTGATTTAATGATATTTAGATGCTACAATTTACTTGTGACGCTATGCTAGCTATGCTACTCAGTGGGGGGGGAGTGGGGGGTGATCCCGGATCCGGGTTGGTGACTCGTTAAAGGTTAATGCTTTTCGACCTGCCTCCAAATTAATGTAATTGGTTCAGAGTTTGTTTTGATATTTTAACCTGCGTGTTGTGATCGCGTTTGGTGTGGGGGGACAAAATCAATTTATGTGTGACGGTAGTGGATCGATTCTCCAAGGCCGCCCATTTCATCCCTCTCCCCACACTAAACTCTGCCAAGGAGACGTCCCAGCTTATGGTGCAGCACGTCTTCCGGATCTATGGACTCCCGGTGGACATGGTCTCCGACCGGGGTCCTCAGTTCTCGTCTCAGTTCTGGAAGGCGTTCTGCAGCCTTATTAGGTCGTCGGCCAGCCTGTCCTCTGGATTTCATCCCCAATCCAACGTCCAGCCAACCTGGACCTAGAAACCACCCTGAGATGCCTGGTCTCAACCAACCCCACTACCTGGAGCCGACAACTGGTCTGGGTGGAGTATGCCCAGAAAACCCTTCCCTGTTCGGCCACAGGACTCTCTCCTTTTGAGTGCTCTTTGGGGTATCAACCTCCACTCTTCCCAGAACAAGAGCAGGAGGTCAGCGTGCCCTCGGCCCAGATGTTTGTCCACTGCTGTCAACGTACCTGGAGAAGAGCCAGGGCGGCATTTCTCAAGACCAACTCCAGGTATCGTCGACAAGTGGACTGTCGTTGGACCCCAGCTTCCCGCTACCGCATTGGGCAGAGGGTATGGCTTTCCACTAGGGACCTGCCCCTTAGGGTGGAGTCCCACAAACTGTCCCCCCGTTTCATTGGTCCTTTTCCCATCTCTAGAGTCCTTTGTTCCACTGCTGTCTGTCTTGTGTTACCCCGTACCCTCCATATCTTCCATTCCAGGATTAAGCCCGTGCCTCAGTCCTTTGTCTTCTGTTTCTAGGCACATCCCTCCCCCTCCGGGTCATCGATGGCCAGCCAGCGTATACGGTGAGATGTCTCCTGATTTTTCACCCCGGTCAGCCAGGTACACCCTGATCTGTTTCACCTGTCCTTGTGATTGTCTCCACCCCCTCCAGGTGTCACTTGTTTTCCCCAGTGTATTTATCCCTGTGTTTCCTGTCTCTCTGTGCCAGTGTGTCTTGTATGTCCAAGTCAACCAGCGTGTTTTTCCCGTGCTCGTGCCTTTTCTCTTCACTTTTTGCTAGTCCTCCCGGTTTGGACCCTTGCCCGTTTCAGGACTCTGTACCTGCCTGCCTTGACCTCGAGCCTGCCTGCCACTCTGTACCTCCTGGACTCTGAACTGGTTTTGACCTTTTGCCTGTCCATGACCATTCTCTTGCCTACTCCTTTTTGGATAAATAAACATCTAAGACTCCAACTATCTGCCTCTGCATCTGGGTCTCGCCTTGTGCCCAGATAAACATGTCAAGTGTTCGTCCCATGTTTCATGAGCTGAAACAAAAAATCCCAGAAATGTTCCATACGCACAAAAAGCTTCTTTCTCTCAAATTGTGTGCACAAATTGGCATGAGTATGCAGAATTGTGTACAGATACTTGCGACATTGGGCCGTGTATTATTATGCTGAAACATGAGGTGATGGCAGCGTCTGAATGGCATGACAATGGGGCTCAGGATCTTTCACGGTATCTGCCATTGATAAAATGCAAATGTGTTCGTTGCCCATACCATAACCACACCGCCACCATGGGGCACTCTGTTCACAACGTTCACATCAGGAAACCGCTCGCCCACACGACGCCATCTGCCATCTGCCGGATACAGTTGAAACCGGGATTCATCTGTGAAGAGTACACTTCTCCAGCATGTCAGTGGCCATCGAAGGTGAACATTTGCCCACTGAAGTCGGTTACAACGCCGAACTGCAGTCAAGTCAATAACCCTGGTGAGGACGACGAGCACGCATATGAGCTTCCCTGAGACATTTTATGACATTTTGTGCAGAAATTCTTTGGCTTTGCAAACCCACAGTTTCATCAGCTGTCCAGGTGGCTGGTCTCAGATGATCCCGCAGGTGAAGAAGCCACATGTGGAGGTCCTGGGCTGGCATGGTTACACCTGGTCTGCGGTTGTGAGGCCAGTTGGACCAACTCCCAAATTCTCTAAAATGACGCTGCAGGCGGCTTATGGTAGAGAAATTAACATCAAATTCTCTGGCAACAGCTCTGGTGGACATTCCTTCAGTCAGCATGCCAGTTGCACGCCACCCTCAACCTGAGACATCTATGGCATTGTGTAACACAACTGTACATTTTAGAGTGGCCTTTTATTGTCCCCAGCACAAGGTGCACCTCTGTTATGATCATGCTGTTTAATCAGCTTCTTGATATGCCACACCTGTCAGGGTGGATGGATTATCTTGGCAAAGGAGAAATGCTCACTAACAGGGATGGCAACAAATTTGTACCCAAAATTTGACAGAAATAGGCTTTTTGTGCATGTGGAAACTTTCTGGATTTTATTTTCACTATATATTAATCATGTATTGAACTGCATCCATCGAATTCAGCCAACAATCCCTTACTTCATGTAATGGAATTTTGAGTCAAATAGAACCTATTTTTAAAACATCTTATAAAGTTGCGTTTGCAGCATAAACTAGGAATTTGATATTTTTGACTGATATGTGTGTCTGTTTGTTTCATATCTGCAAAGTAGTTCAAACTGTCTGTTCCAGTGTTTATGCTTTGTATTCTACAACAGAAACGACAGCATAGAACATTAACGGTGATCTCTTATCTCCGAAGAGGAGGAGAAAGGGGGTTAGATAAGTTGGCAGAGGAGTACAGCATGACGGCGCCACAACAGCCCAAACCGCCTCTGTGAATATCTCTCCATTCAAGAGAGAAAATGACTTTTATCCTTCAGTGTAGTCTGGCTTCAACTAAGCAAACAGAGAGAACAAATCACCAGAAGAGTCAGAAAGAGAGCCCAATGCAACTAAAGGGAATCGATGGCCAACCTTAAAATTGATCAGCAGTGACGAGTTATCTTACCCACAGAACTGAAATACTCGCTCAACAATAAAAAGCTGTCCTTCAGTCTTTTAATGTGGTAAAGGATATTTAGTGTGAAATGTATGCAACGGTTATAAATGAGGCCCCAGGTCTCTGGCAAGGTTACTCATCACAAGAGGGTGGTCACTGAACCACCTCCGTTAGAAGATAGAGTAGGATCAGTGCTGTTGGATTAGTCAACATTACTCCAACATGGAGAGGCCAACAAAACAGGAAATTTTGGAAACCAAAAAACGGTAGAAATCTCAGAGAGCACATTTGGGTACAGGTCAGGATTCCTTGACTGTGGGCAGGCATGGGCTGACCCGACCTGGCCCAATCTTTTGTTTGTCTGTTTTTGTTGGTAACGTGAGCAGGACTTAATCCCTTTGCATGTGCTTCCATTAATGGATTTACAGAAACCAAAGAGGAGAGGGAACCGTGTCACACTGTTTGTGTGCCAACTACCAATCTCGTGGTGACATTGGTGATGTAGCGGGTAGTGCCAGCACTGCAGGCCCTAGAGGAGGGGGTGTAGGGAAGTGATAAGGATGTCTGGTTAAATCTGAAGGGTAAAACAATGAATTCTCTGGATTGACCACCTTGTTTTGATTCATAATCTATTGATCAGTCATAACAACACTAAGTGAATACGACCAGATCATCCACTGTCCACTGTCAGTATTAAGTCAGACACCTAGTGATAGGGACAGCAAAAAAACAAAAAACACCTTTAATCAATTCTTCATTAAAGGCACTCATAAGTTGTGGTGGATACATTCAATACTGTAGATCCTATTCTAAAGATGCAACTCCCTGATAATTGGACTACTAGGCTACTAATGGGGATAATTTCCCTTAGTAGCCGATCTCCTCGGGACAAAAGCATGCTTTTCCAGTTTGCTGAGTCGCTGACCCAGTCTCCCCTGCCATTAGTCTGGTTGGCTGATCACTAACACATGAAGCGTTCAAGAACAAATGACATCACTTTTACGGGCAGAGCTACAGCTGGCCAATACACCATTGGGTGATTTCAGAGCCTCCAGACTACACACAATTAAGTTGTATGTTGGAACAATGAGGTCCTCTCGCTTGATATGAACCAAGCCCCTCAGTCAGTATGACAGTCTTAGTCATTCTAGTGAGAGAACATTTGAAAATCCCTGGCAAGAGTCACAACAGATTGGCATGTTTCTTCTTCTGGTTTGTAGGAGCTAACCGGACTTTCTGAAATAATAACAAACAGTGTAAACAGTTTGAAGCACTCACTGGCCTTTCGCTTGGACAGAAAAGTCATTAACCGCTACATGATTAGAAAATGTCAACCATGTCAGATTAGGGCATGCATGTAGGTGCCATTTGGGGGACTTCAGAACATTCAAAACCCAGAGACTTTAGACAATATTTTTTATGTTTGACAACACAGTGGGAAAAGGGATTTTGTCTTGACCCTTGCACTAATTTGACCCAATAGTCCTGTATGTGTGTGAATCCTTTAATTAACACCCTTGAGGTTTACAGCAATTAAACAATATATGACATGTTGCAGTAGGCTTTTTTCTGTCTTTAAATTACAGTATCATTCGTAACACTCTAAAAGGTCAACTCATCCTTGGAGAATGAAGCTTTATTTATTTTGATCCAACCTGACATTCAGCCTACACCTGTTTTTCAGGTAATCCAACATGACCCAGAGAATATCCGTGACCATCATTGACATTGTTACGGCAGATTTCCTCCTCTTCGTTTGAAGAGGAGGTGTAGGGATCGGACCAAGACGCAGAGTGGAAAGTGTTCATTATTTAATGAAAGTAAACTGAACACTTCAAGATACAAAAACAACAAACGTGACCAAACCGAAAACAGTCCCGTGTGGCACGAACACTGACACGAAATACAATCACCCACAAAACCCAACACCAAACAGGTTACCTTAATATGGTTCTCAATCAGGGACAACGATTGACAGCTGCCTCTGATTGATAACCATATCAGGTCAAACACAGAAATAGACAAACCAGACACAAAACAATGAATGCCCACCCAACTCACGTCCTGACCCACTAAAACAAACAATTAACACAATAACTAGGGTCAGAACGTGACAGACATCATCACCATGTCTGCACACCACACAGCACACTTCAGTATTAGTTCATGTTCAGGGACATGACTTTGTAAACGTCATTGATTTTCTCATTCCCCAACCATGGAAATTAAGTTTTATACTGCCAAACTTCTATAACTCACTAATCAGCCACATCGTTAGACAATTTAAGTATTCTCTTTGTTTTGCTCCAGGGTACAGATCTAGGATCAGCTTCCCTTATCCAAATTCTAACCTTAATCATTAGTTGGGAAAACGCAAAACTGGCCCAAGACCAGCATCTCACCCTACTTCCTTTGGCTCAGCAGAGCTATAAATAAAGTGTCAGACAGTGTTTCCTGTATCCGAGCAGACATCAGGCTTTGTTGATAATAGATTGATTAGTTGTGACAAAGTGATGTGTCACGCTGCACCTTCACTCACTCCACTAATAACCTGCAACCCCAACTCCACTTCCACCCTTAAAACACTTTTCTGCAGTCAAATGTCCAAATTGCCCTCTAGTGGCGTCACAGGTGGAATGTCATGAATATTTTTCATCATATTATAATTTATAAACATTACATAACTTTTCACGCAGAAAATCTGATGTTTCTATTTCAAACGGTTTTGTTATATTTCAGTCTTCTGTGTGACGTACATCAAATATTGTGATGCAACTCAAAATTGAATACATTTCAACTCTATATCTGACATGGTACAGGTGTCTTCTTTTATTTAAGCCCATAACCATGTGTGTGAGGTGTGTACTTTTGTTTCAAAGTAGATTTGTTTAAGACGACCGAGAAACACTCTGTGTGACCCTGATTTAGCTCACTGCAGTAAAAGGTTAAATCACACTTGAACTGTCCACTAGATACTGATGACAATCAGCACACCAGGGAGAAGACTGTGTGGCTCAGTCAGAAGAGCACGATGCTTTCAACACCAAGGGTTGTGGGTTTGATTCCCTCTGGGGCCACCCACATGTACAATGTAAGTGGCTTTGGATAAAAGCATTTTCTAAATGGCATATTATTATTAGGCACAATGCTTCATAAGAACACAACAGCCGCAGAGACCTTCAACTGAGATTCTTGACAGAAACATTTCCTCAGGAGGTTTTGAAAGACAAATCCTTGCATCTCTGCATGGTTAAACTCTACATTTGAATATTGTTCCCTGCTATGTCTAAATTAGGGTCATGTAGCTTATAGCCTACGATCCCATCGGTGTCTGTCACATAAGATTGCATCTTTTCAGCACAAAGGATAAACTTTCACTTTCACCAAGTCCAGCTTGAGCTCCAAAATAGCCTCATGCCTACATGCAACAGCCCTGCCGGCAGGGACTACTTCTTTGGTGATAAGTTTAACCAGGCAGTGGTGATATGTCATGTCAAGCACACATAATGATAACCAGGGATGAGGATGAGTTTACCGTTACAGAACTGCAGCAGCGAAGATGTGTCATAGAGGCTGCTGTAGCTGGAAAACCCGTCCTCCATTCTGGACTTCCACCGCGCTCCTCCACTCACTCCGCTCTTGTTCCCTCTCACCTCCCTCAAATCCCTGTTACTTTCGCTTGCTTGCCACCACCGAGGATCTTCCTCCATTCAACATCGAGTTTTCTCTTGTCAGGCTGCCAGTGTCAGTTACCATGGCAACCCATTCACTCGGATAGTATCATGTGAACTCAGACTCGCTTCTCTTCTTTGAATGGTCCCGAGGAGTAAACTCAAAAAAACCTGGAGTATTTGAAAACACAGGCTTTCTTGCTCTGCTTCTCCTTTTTGCTCCCTATTTCCTCTACTCGCGCTTCTCTCCTTCCCTCAGTCTCGTCGGTGGCAGCTGTGTGGTGTTAAACCGTGTGCTGATCTCCAGAAGAAAAACAGCTTTAAAAGGCTGGAGCTGTAAGTGGAGGGCTGGCAGCAGCGACTGTGTGTGTGTGAGAGAGAGAGAAATAGAGCAAGAGCGCGTGTGTGCGTGTCTGGATAATACCTTGGACAGCTTTCCCCGGCCCCAGACTTTCACTAACTGTGGACAAGTGCAGAGGGGGTTGGGCCTCTTTCAAAAGACAGATCATCCCCTTTGCCTAGAGAGGACAGAGAGCAAGAGAGCGATAAACAGAGAGAGAGAGCAAGCGAGCTAGAGAGAGAGAGACAGGCTCTGATCACCAGGAAGAGAATAAGGGGAATAGAAGGGTCACAAGGAAACAAGGAAGAAAAAAAGATTGCAGCTGGTAGAAGGAATTAAATGAGAAGAATGGGATTATATATTGATATAGTCACCATATTGTTGTTCAGCTCTTCTGGCATGTTGCCAGAAATCTTTTTGTGACAATAATAATCCCAAAGAGCCACTGATATGAGAGAAACCGCACAGAAATTAATAAATATATATAGAATAAAGCTCTTTCTCAGTCTCAAAGAGAGGAGAGGAATCCATCCATTCAGGAGAAAAATAATAGAGAGAGGGAACACAGAGAAGAGATTAGAGGGATGCTGAGGCTAGCAAAGAAAATGGGTTTCTATTGCAGAACAGTGAGCCATCATCCTATATAACTAGAGCTGTACATACCTTTTTCCTACTTATATATTGTCCATACTGTCTATACCAACCACATTTATATCAGGACTCTGACATTGCTCGTTCTGATATTTCTTAATCTCTTGTTTCTTCTTTTTCTTCTTGGGATTATTTGTGTATTATTATTGTACTGTTAGGTATTTACTGCACTGCTAGAGCTAGACACAAAAGTAATTCCCTGCACCTGCCTTAATAACATCTGTGTACACAGCAAATAATCTTTGATTTGATTTGACCCAGTCTACCAGTCAACACTTCAACGATTTCATATGTGATGTAGAACAAACATGCAAATCAAATCAAATGTATATTATATAGCCCTTCTTACATCAGCTGATATCTCAAAGTGCTGTACAGAAACCCAGCCTAAAACTCCAAACAGCAAGCAATGCAGGTGTAGAAGCACGGCCTCTCTAACAAGCTCTCTAACATGCCTCTCTAACAAGCTGAACATTGAATAATGTCAACCCTATTCAAGACATTTTTATCTGCAACATTTGGCCCTGGAGTCAGACTGGGGCAGAGAGGGATTTGGACCACAATGTCACAAAACAATGCGACATCACATCTTCCCGCTCTATCATCCCAAGAAGCTAAACAAGAAGGCAGTTGAACACAATCAGTGTTGAAGCGAAACATTATTATTCTCAGCCTTATCTGTCTTAAAGCAGACAGTGTAATCATCAAAGAAGACGAAGAGGGGGAGGGAGGGAAAAACTGCCTCTTCATTTTGACTGGGGGAATTTCAGCAGCAATCAAATAAGTGATAGAAGAGGATGAGAAGTAGAGAAGTGGAGGGAAAACTGAAAGAGACTGTGGGTCATCTGTCTGGTACTGTCATGGTGGAACACCTCTTTCAAGTATTCATGTATACATTTTACATTTACATTTTAGTCATTTAGCAGACGCTCTTATCCAGAGCGACTTACAGTAGAGTGCATACATTTTATTACATTTTTTTTTTTTACATACTGAGACAAGGATATCCCTACCGGCCAAACCCTCCCTAACCCGGACGACGCTATGCCAATTGTGCGTCGCCCCACGGACCTCCCGGTTGCGGCCGGCTGCGACAGAGCCTGGGCGCGAACCCAGAGACTCTGGTGGCGCAGCTAGCAGTGCGATGCAGTGCCCTAGACCACTGCGCCACCCGGGAGGCCCACATATACATAAATGACTTGTATGTCCCGAGATCAAAATGCAGATGCATGCAGACGACACAGTCTTCTATGTCCATGCCAAGACAAAGTAACTGTCACGCCCTGATCGTAGATTGCTTTGTATGTTTCTATTTTTTGTTTGGTCAGGGTGTGATGTGGGTATTCTATGTTGTAGGTCTAGGTTTTCTATTTCTATGTGTTTGGCCTGGTATGGTTCTCAATCAGAGGCAGCTGTCTATCGTTGTCTCTGATTGAGAGCCATACTTAGGTAGCCTGTTTTCCCACTTTTGTTTGTGGGTGGTTATTTTCTGTTTAGTGTTTTTCGTCACCTTACAGGACTGTTCGTTTGTCGTTTTTGTTGTTTTGTTCAGTCAGTCCGGAGCCTCCAGCATCGCCCTCTAGTCCGGAGCCTCCAGCGTCGCCCTCTAGTCCGGAGCCTTCAGCGACGCCCTCTAGTCCGGAGCCTCCAGCGACGCCCTCTAGTCCGGAGCCTCCAGCGACGGGCTTCAGTCCGGAGCAGCCAGAGTCTCCCTCCTGTCCGGAGCAGCCAGAGTCTCCCTCCTGTCCGGAGCAGCCAGAGTCTCCCTCCTGTCCGGAGCAGCCAGAGTCTCCCTCCTGTCCGGAGCAGCCAGAGTCTCCCTCCTGTCCGGAGCAGCCAGAGTCTCCCTCCTGTCCGGAGCAGCCAGAGTCTCCCTCCTGTCCGGAGCAGCCAGAGTCTCCCTCCTGTCCGGATCAGCCAGAGTTTCCCTCCTGTCCGGATCAGCCAGAGTCTCCCTCCTGTCCGGATCAGCCAGAGTCTCCCTCCTGTCCGGATCAGCCAGAGTCTCCCTCCTGTCCGGATCAGCCAGAGTCTCCCTCCTGTCCGGAGCAGCCAGAGTCTCCCTCCTGTCCGGAGCAGCCAGAGTCTCCCTCCTGTCCGGAGCAGCCAGAGTCTCCCTCCTGCGAGGGTCCCCGGTCCGGGGTCGGCGGTAAGGGTCCCCGCTCCAGAGGCGCCACCGCGGTGAAATGCCCACCCAGACCCTCCCCTACTGGTTCAGGTTTTGCGGTCGGAGGCCGCACCTTTGGGGGGGAGGGGTACTGTCACGCCCTGACCGTAGATTGCTTTGTATGTTTCTATTTTTTGTTTGGTCAGGGTGTGATGTGGGTGGGTATTCTATGTTGTAGGTCTAGGTTTTCTATTTCTATGTGTTTGGCCTGGTATGGTTCTCAATCAGAGGCAGCTGTCTATTGTTGTCTCTGATTGAGAGCCATACTTAGGTAGCCTGTTTTCCCACTTTTGTTTGTGGGTGGTTATTTTCTGTTTAGTGTTTTTCGTCACCTTACAGGACTGTTCGTTTGTCGTTTTTGTTGTTTTGTTCAGTGTTCAGTTGTTTATTAAAATAATGAACACTTACCACGCTCCACCTTGGTCCTCCTCTCTTTCTCCAGACGAAAATCGTTACAGTAACAGGCTGCTCATAAACTTACAGCAGCAATTGACAAAATAGATGACTGGTTGGACCACTCATGTCCAAAATTTAACATAACAAAAACTGTCTACAATTTCTGCATGTATTTCTCCATCAGGAACAATGAGACCCATCAGCCCGAGGGAACTGTAAAGGAACAGAGGATTGAGGTGGTTTCACGTTTTAAATACTTAGGAATAATTATTGACTAACCTTTCCTTCAAAAAAACAATTTAAAAAAGTGCATGGAACAGCAAAACACAACCTGGTGAATTTCTAATTCATCAGAAGCCAAATGTCAGCAGATGCTGTAAACTGTACATGCACTCAATGATTTTGTCCCATCTCTCGTACTGTGTCACAACCGGGTCACATGCTAGTATCACAGCAATGAAACCAGTCGAAAAGCGTTGTAAACAAACTCTGAAAGTGCTGGACAAAAAAAACGAACACTTATCACCACTGCAATATCACAAAGACATAATACCTACTGAGCTTCGACAGCTTCTTATGCCTTGATGACACTTCTCTGCTGTTTAAGATCACTCGTGACCTTGCCCCGCCACCTCTTAAACAGTTTGTTACATATTGCAAGGACAATACCAGGACAACAAGAGCTTCAACCAGAGGGGGCTGCTCAATTCAGTTTAGGTCCACTAAATTTGGCCAGACAGCTATTTCAGTCAGAGCATCTAGATTATGGAACAACCTGCCGACCAGTGTAAGAGAGAGTGCAGTTCCTTTGCTAGCTTCAAGGCAAACCTGAAAAGGTGGCTGAAGGTTAACCAGTCATGTGAACATTAAGACATTCCGACTCCTAAGATGTCAGATACTGTAGGACCAAGGTACATTTAAATTCTGATGTAACATGAGCGTTATATTGTCTATTGTTGTATATTTTATATATACACACACTACCGTTTAAAAGTTTGGGGTCACTTAGAAATGTCCTTGTTTTTGAAAGAAATGCACATTTTTTGTCCATTAAAATAACATAAAATTGGCCAGAAATACAGTGTAGACATCGTTAATGTTGTAAATACTATTGTCAATGACTATTGATGCCTCACAAGTCCTCAACTGGCAGCTTCATTAAATAGTACACGCAAAACACCAGTCTCAACGTCAACAGTGGCCCCGTGTGGCTCAGTTGGTAGAGCATGGCGCTTGCAACGCCAGGGTTGTGGGTTCGATTCCCACGGGGGGCCAGTACAAAAGAAAGTATGAATGTATGTACTTGTAAGTCGCTCTGGATAAGAGCGTCTGCTAAATGACTTAAATGTAACAGTGAAGAGGCGACTCCAGGATGTTGGCCTTCTAGGCAGAGTTGCAGAGAAAGAGCCATATCTCAGACTGGCCAATAAAAGATTAAGATGGGCAAAAGAACACTGGATAGAGGAACTCCGCCAAGAAGGCCAGCATCCCGGAGTTGCCTCTTCACTGTTGACGTTGAGACTGGTGTTTTGAAGGGTACTATTTAATGAGGCTGCCAGGTGAGGACTTGTGAGGCATCTGTTTCTCAAACTAGACATTCTAATGTACTTGTCCTCTTACTCTGTTGTGCACCGGGGCCTCCCACTCCTCTTTCTATTCTGGTTAGAGCCAGTTTGTGCTGTTCTGTGAAGGGAGTAGTACATGGAGTTGTACGAGATCTTCAGTTTCTGGGCAATTTCTCGCATGGAATAGCCTTCATTTCTCAGAACAAGAATAGACTAATGAGTTTCAGAAGAAAGGTCTTTGTTTCTGGCCATTTTGAGCCTGTAATCGAACTCACAAATGCTGATGCTCCAAATACTCAACTAGTCTAAAGAAGGCCAGTTTTATTGCTTATTTAATCAGAACAACAATTTTCAGCTGTGCTAACATAATTGCAAAAGGGTTTTCTAATGATCAAGTAGCCTTTTATAATGATAAACTTGGATTAGCTAACACAACGTGCCATTGGAACACAGGAGTGATGGTTGCTGATAATGGGCCTCTGTACGCCTATGTAGATATTCCATTTAAAAACAATCTGCTGTTTCCAGCTCCAATAGTCATTTACAACATTAACAATGTCTACACTGTATTTCTGATCAACTTGATGTTATTTCAATGGACAAAAAAAGTGCTTTTCTTTCAAAAACAAGAACATTTCTAAGTGACCCCAAACTTTTGAACGGTGGTGTATATATATATATATATATATATATATATATATATACAGTACCAGTCAAAAGTTGACACACTCATTCAATGGTTTTTCTTTATTTTTTACTCTTTTCTACATTGTAGATTATTAGTGAAGACATCAAAACTATGAAATAACACACATGGAGTCAAATTGTAACCAAAAAAGTGTTAGACAAATCAAAATATCAAAGTAGCCACCCTTTGCCTTGATGACAGCTTTGCACACTCTTGGCATTCTCTCAACCAGCTTCACCTGGAATGCTTTTCCAACAGTCTTGAAGGAGTTCCCACATATGCTGAGCACTTGTTGGCTGCTTTTCCTTCATTCTGCGGTCCAACTCATCCCAAACCATGTCAATTGGGTTGAGGTCGGGTGATTGTTGAGGCCAGGTCATCTGATGCAGCGCTGCATCACTCTACTTCTTGGTCAAATAGCCTGGAGGTGTGTTTGGTTATTGTACTTTTGAAAAACAAATGATAGTCGTACTAAGCACAAACCAGATGGGATGGTGTATCGCTGCAGAATGCTGTGGTAGCAATCCTGGTTAAGTGTGCCTTGAACTCTAAATAAATCACAGACAGTGTCACCAGCAAAGCACCCCCACAACATCACACCTCCTCCTCCATGCTTCATGGTGGGAACCACACATGCAGAGATCATCTGTTCACGTACTCTGCATCTCACAAAGAAACAGTGATTGGAACCAAAAAACTAAAATTCGGACTCATCAGACCAAAGGACAGATTTCAGATTTCCACCGGTCTAATGTCCATTGTTCGTGTTTCTTGGCCCAAGCATCTCTCTTATTAGTGTCCTTTAGTAGTGGTTTCTTTGCAGCAATTCGACCATGAAGACCTGATTCACGTAGTCTCCTCCGAATAGTTGATGTTAAGATGTGTCTGTTACTTGAACTCTGTGAAGCATTTATTTGGGCTGCAATCTGAAGAGCAGTTAACTCTGATGAACTTATCCTCTGCAGCAGAGGTAACTCTGGATCTTCCTTTCCTGTGGCAGTCCTCATGAGAGCCAATTTCATCATAGCGCTTGATGGTTTTTGCGACTGCACTTGAAGAAACTTTCAAAGTTATTTTCAGGATTGACTGACCTTCATGTTTTGAAGTAATGATGGACTGTCGTTTCTCTTTGCTTTTTTTTAACTGTTCTTGCCATTATATGGACCAAATAGAGCTATCTTCTATATACCAACCCTACCTTGTCACAGCAGAACTGATTGGCTCAAACGCATTAAGAAGGAAAGGAATTCCACAAATTAACTTTTAACAAGGCACACCTGTTAATTTAAATGCATTCCAGGTGACTACCTCATGAAGCTGGTTGAGAGAATGCCAAGAGTGGGCAAAGCTGTCATCAAGGTAAAGGGTTGCTACTTTGATATATATTTATATATATTAATAGTGTGTTATACTGTAGGATTGTATTGATGTAATAATGTTGATTGTTTTCTGCCCAGGAGTACAGATGACAATTAGCTATCTAGCTAAATCTGGTGAAATGGCATGTTGTACATGGTCCTTGACAAATAAACGTTAAAGAAATTATTAAACCACATCTTCCCGCTCTATCATCCCAAGAAGCTAAACAAGAAGGCGGTTGAACACAATCAGTGTTGATGCTAAACATTATTATTCTCAGCCTTATCTGTCTTAAAGCAGACAGTGTAATCGTCAAAGAAGTCGAAGAGGGGGAGGGAGGGAGGGAGGGAGGGAGGGAGGGAGGGAGGGAGGGAGGGAAAGAGAGAAACTGCCTCTTCATTTTTACTGTGGGTCTTCTGACTGGAGCTGTCATGGTGAAAAACCTCTTTCAAGTTTTCATGCGCCTGGCGCAGGATGGAAAGAAAAAGATATGCATAAAGATGAGTCTGTGGTCTATATTTACTTATTTTCAAACACTCCTCGCACTGTTCTGGCTCATGAAAGGAAACAAGGCCAAAAACACAACAAAGAATGCTCTAATGATTGTTGCAAGAAAGGACAGACCTCAGGTCTGCTTCAACCTGGATTGCTTTGTCTCGGAGCATGGCGGTGATGTGTTAGGGGCTTTCCTTCTGATTCCTACGGAACAGCTGAGGTAGGGTAATCCCAGGTGGGTATTGGAGGTGGAGCGTTCTCCTCTTTTTCCCCTCAGGGGATTGTACTGCACTCAGCGCTGTTCCATCTAGCTAGCCTATTACACAACAGCATGAAGGCCCCCTAAGACTCCTATTTTCTGGTGACCTACAGGAGCAGACAAGGCTCTCCTTTGTAATGCTTCTAAATCAGAGACAGTGAAAACATTACTGGAATATGTCTGTCTGTATCACAATGTTGCAGTTCTGCTTTCACTTGTCCATGAAATTCCTTCTGCATCATAGTGAATATGAATGATGGGGACTCCCTTTAAAAACGTGTTTATCTGTCTGTTCAAATTCAATACAAATTTGCACACACCAAAAAAATGTATATACCCATGATTGATTTATGAAAGGGCTAGTTATGGGGCGGCAGCTAGCCTAGTGGTTCAAGCATTGGACTAGTAACCGAAAGGTTTCAAGATTGAATCCCTGAGCTGACAAGGTAAAAATCTGTCGTTCTGAACAAGGCAGTTAACCGACTGTTCCTAGGCTATCATTGAAAATAAGAATTTGTTCTTAACTGACTTACCTAGTTAAATAAAGGTCAAACAAATAAATTCTATTCCTTTCCTTTAGATGCCCTCAGTTGAAAAACACAAGACTATTATCTGAGAAAAGCCTCACTGTGGCCAAATTGGAATATACTCAGATTGGAATCTGTATGAGGGCAGATTGGAGCTCTAGATTATGCTGGAGAGGGTGCGGCAATACGGGGGTTGGATGAGGGGCATGAGGCAGGGGCTTCCCGCGGGTGGCAGCTGGAGGAGGACTCTTCTCCCTCACCCCGTTCCCCTCCCACTAATCTCATTGTTCTCCACCGCCCCTGGCTGCGGTCCAGCACACACTCACAGTCAGACACATACTCAGGTACTGGTAGACAGCACACTACACACAACAACCCACCAGCAGTGACCGGAGGAAGCGTGCTTCCATCCATTCATGCTGCTCTGTGGAAGATATCCCAGTCATTGTAATATAATTACTAGAACATTCAACGTTGACTTGAATGGGAATGTCTGCTCTAGTCATTCTATTTCTATGATACCATTGCTTTCTCCAGATGTGCATTCCATTGCCCCGCTGGAAACAGAAGCACATCTTAAACCACACAGCAGCTTTGGGGCAGTATTATAGAGGGCATGCCACTCTGCCAGTGGGCCAGGATTAAAGCCACAATCAAAAGAGTTATGGGTATCCTAGAGGATTAATCCCTCTCTAAGATCTACCCACCATCTGCCTGGGGGATGATGACTCCAATGGGACACACAAATAGGTCCCCAAAGCCTTAGTCAAACATTGGCGTAAACCCCAATTTGTCTGTTTTGGAGAGATCTGAGGGCACTCAATGTGTGTTCCAAATGAGTTGGAGAAAAAAAGATGGTGATTGCAGCCAAAATGGTCTGTCTTTGTGTGATGTGTTTTTCCCCCAAGTGTTAGGGTGTTATCGGGGTGTGTCCCGCCAACACACCCCTCTCGCCTTAGTCAAACAGTGTGCTGTTTGCAGATCTTAGGGGACAAATGTGTTAGAGATAGGCAGCCAAAATGATTTTAGTCAGTCTGATGGGTTTTCCCCCAAGTGCTTATTCATGAGCGATAAGAGAGGGCCAAGGTTCACATAGGGCTAATCAGTGGCCTGGGCAGCGCACCAGCACACGAGCCTCAGAATAGAGCTCTGTTCTAACGCTGGCTCATCTGACTGTGAGAGTCGGATAGTGTGAAAATAATAAGGTTGGTGACAGCATAGAAATAGAATCAATTTCTATGGGCGACAGCAGGTCAGCACCTCTTTTCTTCATAATGTTCTGATCTGTGGAGTGGAAATAGTGGTGGAGAGAAGTGTGTGTGTGTGTGTGTGGTTGTGCGTGCATGCGCACGTGCGTACGTACGTGTGTATATTGGAGAAAATAACCTTCTTTCTGTGCCACAATGTGCATACTGCATACTGCACAATATAGGCCAGGTATAATCACAAGACACTATTACAAGACACTGAATACAGAACACTCTACTTATACCAATGACGGATAGAAGAATGAACTACATAAAGGAATATTAAAAAAAAATGAATTAACCCAACACTTACAATGTACTTCACTATTATGACTGAAACATTTAGAATAAGAATCAAATAGTCCAGAACAGACTTGAAAGACAGTGCATTGCATTGTTTTCAATGCCTATGGAATCCAGTGGAGAAGCCTAATGGTACATTCTCCAACGAAGAATGGCACATTTAGAAGGGCTATGAACGTTATTCAGACTACTATATTTAGCCTCTATGTAGCCTCTTATGTAGCCTCTTATGTAGCCTCTTTTAAAAATGAAATCCTGAGCCTGCCTGAATCTCTCCACGACTGGATCCATATTGCCCCAGGCAAGCCCTGTTTGCAGTAAGTCTCACCACCTACCGTCAGCAACAAAATAAATACTAAAACCATCACTCAGAATAATTGTCACTGTGGAATATCGGCAAGCAAAATATCATGCCCTACATAAACACAGAAGTCACAGTATGTGATGATGGACTGTTAATGCTCAGTTGTACAGTCACTCTCATGTTTTCATCCACCCACAAGCTAAATTGAAACGACGTACTCCAACAAAATGAATATGTTGGTTGTAATTTGGTTGTAATCTAAAAATGTATACTTTTTCAAAAATGCCTTAAATTCCATAGATAGAACCTCCCCATCAGATATACACTGCTCAAAAAAATAAAGGGAACACTTAAACAACACAATGTAACTCCAAGTCAATCACACTTCTATGAAATCAAACTGTCCACTTAGGAAGCAACACTGATTGACAATAAATTTCACATGCTGTTGTGCAAATGGAATAGACAAAAGGTGGAAATTATAGGCAATTAGCAAGACACCCCCAAAAAAGGAGTGATTCTGCAGGTGGTGACCACAAACAACTTCTCAGTTCCTATGCTTCCTGGCTGATGTTTTGGTCACTTTTGAATGCTGGCGGTGCTCTCACTCTAGTGGTAGCATGAGACGGAGTCTACAACCCACACAAGTGGCTCAGGTAGTGCAGTTCATCCAGGATGGCATATCAATGCGAGCTGTGGCAAAAAGGTTTGCTGTGTCTGTCAGCGTAGTGTCCAGAGCATGGAGGCGCTACCAGGAGACAGGCCAGTACATCAGGAGACGTGGAGGAGGCCGTAGGAGGGCAACAACCCAGCAGCAGGACCGCTACCTCCGCCTTTGTGCAAGGAGGTGCACTGCCAGAGCCCTGCAAAATGACCTCCAGCAGGCCACAAATGTGCATGTGTCAGCATATGGTCTCACAAAGGGTCTGAGGATCTCATCTCGGTACCTAATGGCAGTCAAGCTACCTCTGGCGAGCACATGGAGGCCTGTGCGGCCCCACAAAGAAATGCCACCCCACACCAGACTGACCCACCGCCAAACCGGTCATGCTGGAGGATGTTGCAGGCAGCAGAACGTTCTCCACGGCGTCTCCAGACTCTGTCACGTCTGTCACATGTGCTCATGTGCTCAGTGTGAACCTGCTTTCATCTGTGAAGAGCACAGGGCGCCAGTGGCGAATTTGCCAATCTTGGTGTTCTCTGGCAAATGCCAAACGTCCTGCACGGTGCTGGGCTGTAAGCACAACCCCCACCTGTGGACGTCGGGCCCTCATACCACCCTCATGGAGTCTGTTTCTGACCGTTTGAGCAGACACATGCACATTTGTGGCCTGCTGGAGGTCATTTTGCAGGGCTCTGGCAGTGCACCTCCTTGCACAAAGGCGGAGGTAGCGGTCCTGCTGCTGGGTTGTTGCCCTCCTACGGCCTCCTCCACGTCTCCTGATGTACTGGCCTGTCTCCTGGTAGCGCCTCCATGCTCTGGACACTACGCTGACAGACACAGCAAACCTTTTTGCCACAGCTCGCATTGATGTGCCATCCTGGATGAACTGCACTACCTGAGCCACTTGTGTGGGTTGTAGACTCCGTCTCATGCTACCACTAGAGTGAGAGCACCGCCAGCATTCAAAAGTGACCAAAACATCAGCCAGGAAGCATAGGAACTGAGAAGTCTGTGGTCACCACCTGCAGAATCACTCCTTTTTTGGGGGTGTCTTGCTAATTGCCTATAATTTCCACCTTTTGTCTATTCCATTTGCACAACAGCATGTGAAATTTATTGTCAATCAGTGTTGCTTCCTAAGTGGACAGTTTGATTTCACAGAAGTGTGATTGACTTGGAGTTACATTGTGTTGTTTAAGTGTTCCCTTTATTTTTTTGAGCAGTGTATAAAGACTCTGAGATATGAGATGAATATTGTGTAAGGCTGATGGATTTAAAGACTAAAGCTGCACCAAAGCTGCCTTCCTTATCTATAATAGGAGTGGCATGTGACTGGTGGAACTATCATACAACATGGCCAGGCAGAATCATAACATGACCATAACATGACTACACTGTCATTTTTTTTTTACAAATATGTTGATTCAATGTAAAATTGTAAGGCAGCCAGCTGCAATAGGATTGTGAGTTTGCTGAAGAAACATTTTGTTGGCCAAACTCACAATCCTATTGCAGCTGGTTGCCTTACAATTGTACATTGAATCAAATCAACATATTTTTGTTACAGTGTAATATCACAATATCACCATCCAGTATCATTCCTGTCACACTATATGACCAGCCATTATCATATCATGACCTGCCAATATCACAACATGACCAGCCAGTATCATAACATGACCAGCCAGTATCATAACATGACCAGCCAGTATCATAACATAAGCAGCCAGTATCATTCCTGTCACATTATATGACCAGCCATTATCATAGCAAGACCTGCCAATATCACATGACCTGCCATTATCACAACATGACTTGCCAATATCATATGACCAGCCAATATCACAAAATGACCAGCCATTGTCACAACATGACCAGCCAATATCACAACATGACCAGCCAATATCACAACATGACTAGCCAGTATCATAACATGACCAGCCAATATCACAACATGACCAGCACATATCACAAAATGACCAGCCATTGTCACAACATGACCAGCCAATATCACAACATGACCAGCCAGTATCACAACATGACCAGCCAGTATCATTCCTGTCACACTATATGACCAGCCATTATCATAGCATGACCTGCCAATATCACAAGACCAACCATTATCACAACATGACTTGCCAATATCAAAAAAGACTTGCCATTATCCCAACATGACCAGCCAATATCAAAAATGACTTGCCATTATCCCAACATGACCAGCCAGTGTCATAACATACCAGCCAGTATCATAACATGACCAGCCAGTATCATAACATGACCAGCCAATATCACAACATGACCAGCAAATATCACAAAATGACCAGCCACTGTCACAACATGACCAGCCAATATCACAACATGACCAGCCAGTATCACAACATGACCAGCCAGTATCATAACATGACCAGCCAGTATCATAACATAACCAGCCAGTATCATTCCTGTCACACTATATGACCAGCCATTATCATAGCATGACCTGCCAATATCACATGACCAACCATTATCACAACATGACTTGCCAATATCACATGACCAGCCAATATCAAAATATTACTTGCCATTGTCCCAACATGACCAGCCAATATCACAACATGACCAGCCAGTATCATAACATGACCAGCCAGTATCATAACATGACCAGCCAGTATCATTCCTGTCACACTATATGACCAGCCATTATCATAGCATGACCTGCCAATATCACAAGACCAACCATTATCACAACATGACTTGCCAATATCAAAAAAGACTTGCCATTATCCCAACATGACCAGCCAATATCACAACATGACCAGCCAGTATCATTCCTGTCACACTATATGACCAGCCATTATCATAGCATGACCTGCCAATATCACATGACCAACCATTATCACAACATGACTTGCCAATATCACATGACCAGCCAATATCAAAATATTACTTGCCATTATCCCAACATGACCAGCCAATATCACAACATGACCAGCCAGTATCATAACATGACCAGCCAGTATCATAACATGACCAGCCAGTATCATAACATGACCAGCCAGTATCATAACATGACCATCCAGTATCACAACATGACCAGCCAGTATTATAACATGACCAGACCATATTACAATATGACCAGCCAGAATCATTACACACCACAGTGCCTCGTGTCACAAACAGAGGGACTGGGAACAGATCTTATTGATTTCATTCTATCAGTTCTATTCTAATGTCACAGCTTCAGCACAGCAACATTGTCCCTGTACTGTGTGTACACATATAGTGCATCATCATAGAAGCTAAGGTTCTTATGATTTATGAATCTGGGTCACAGCCCTTGTTCTGGCTTAGTCTTTTGTCATAGTCTATAATTGCATTATGTGCATATTTAAAATGACTATCATTTACTATCTTACTACTATCTCACTTACTATCATGATGTCTGTCCCTGATTCGGGTGGT
Source organism: Salvelinus namaycush (assembly GCF_016432855.1). Taxonomy (NCBI): domain Eukaryota; kingdom Metazoa; phylum Chordata; class Actinopteri; order Salmoniformes; family Salmonidae; genus Salvelinus; species Salvelinus namaycush. The sequence goes on along the minus strand of NC_052334.1, from coordinate 45,743,653 downwards.
TATTACCAACACCAACAAAATGGCTACTGCTGCCAACAGTTCGACTATGTAGTAAAACATTGTTCTCTCTAATTCAAGGTTAAGCAAATCTGTTTTGGGGGAGCCATTGTTCTCGTCGCGGAGGCTTCAAACAGAGCTTCCCGTCTCCTGCTGGTTCTCTCTCTCTCTCTCTCTCTCTCTCTCTCTCTCTCTCTCTCTCTCTCTCTCTCTCTCTCTCTCTCTCTCTCTCTCTCTCTCTCTCTCTCTCTCTCTCTCTCTCTCTCTCTCTCTCTCTCTCTCTCTCTCTCTCTCTCTCTCTCTCTCTCTCTCTCTCTCTCTCTCTCTCTCTCTCAACAGTCCTCGGCTGTATCTCAATAGCTTATTTTTCTCCTCTACTTTCTTTACTCTCCAATGAAGAACTTGGACAGGAGGATGCCAATTCCCCGTAACAATACAAAAAGTTAATTGTCGGGGATCGACCATATAGCTTTTATCTGCTTTGGATTTTTTAATAAGTGGAGATGAAGGAGAAGGGATGAAGAGACGAGAACAGGAAAATGCTATTAAGACTATTGAGATGCAGCCGAAAAGTGTCCCCACTGAGATGCAGCCACAGGCAGATGGAGAAGGAGGAACCTGGGATGAAAATAGACGGTAATCCTGAAGAGGCTGTGGATAGGTAGGCCTATGACCTGCTCTACCTCTAGCTCCAGCAATAATGAAATGCAGCCATCACCAAACACTTAAAGGGGCAGCTGCTACATCCATTTTTGGACATATAAATCAATGATATATACACATTGATACTTGAAGAATATAAATGATAAATGTCTCATGAGTTTATTTCAACTGCCGTACCCCATCAGAACACAAAATATAAGCTTGTTTTACTCCTTTGTTGGTAAACAATGTAATTGTAAACAAATACTGTATAGCACCATGAATTTGAGAGTGGTTCTCAAGACCCATCTCTCAGCTATTTAGCAAAACAGTGGTGGTGTCCCAGCGTTGTTATTGTTCAAACTACATATTGGCCATGTAATGTACACAGTATGCATCATACTGTTTACTGTAAATGGAGCTACTCAAAGTAAGATTCAGTAAATCACCAATCAAAGCAAGATCTGGGTGTGAAACACAGTTATTAGGCTATTCTGAAAGTCAACTTTGAAGCTGAGTCTTTAAAGAAAAATGGTCAAAAAATTGACAAATTGAAACTGACTTAGGTCTTTGAAGAAAACATAAATAATTGATCTGGCTCCTCTGAAGCATCTTCTAGCTCTAAAGATGAGATTGTTATAGTGTGAGTCGGTCAGGCTGGTACGGACCCACCACAGGAACCAACAAGCCTCATTAGCCCAGCCTGACCCAGCCAAAAGCATAGGATGCGTCCCATATGGCGTCCCAAAAGACAGGCAGCCCAATTCTGACCTTTTTTTCACCCACTAATTGGTCTTTTGACCAATCACATCAGATATTTTCATATCAGGTCTTTTTCAGAGTTTAGCTGATCAGTCAAAAGACTAACTAGTGAATTGAGCTGCCTGTGTAAACGCAGCCTTAGTAGTGTACTTCTTTTGATCAGTAGTGAATAGGGTGTCATTTGGTATGTAGTCAAAGACACAGCACGCCACACTGGCATGTGTCTGGGTCTGACTGTGTATGTGCTAATGGGGTTGATGATCTCTCCAAATCACAAGTGTTAAATAGCAAGAAGTTCAAAGCACTAAATGCTGTTGTGATTTGGCTGTAATCGCAGTACTGAGAAGTCATATTCAATTCAATTAAACTGAATCAACTGTATTCATCTCTCAGGGGCAATTATAGCAACTACTGTATCTCCCTTTGAGTGCCAACATCATAGATACAATGCGCAATTATTTTAACTGGGTAACTTCAATGTGTATCTGCTGTTCACCACATCTCATCGTCTTGACCTTCATAGCTAAGTCCTACTTCCACAGTACCGTCTGGGCTGGGCTTCTGTGGATCAGTGGAGTACGTCTAGTCAGCCAATAACATCATAGAGTTCTCTCCGCCCCTGTGCTCAACATGCGCACAAATGAACTCACACACACACATGTGGGAGTGCATACACACACACACACACACACACACACACACACACACACACACCTTACCCGTCGCTGGCTGAACTCACTCTCCCCATTTAGGCCAACTGAGCTGGATGATGATGTCATTGAGGTGTGGATTAGAGGCCATACACTAAGCCAGGCTTTCAGCAGTGAGGCGGTTGTATGCATAGCTTCAGTGTGCATACAACTGATGGTCAATAGACAGTAGGGAAACTATAGTTTGGATAGCAACGACCACACATATTTTGGAGTATGGAGCACAAGATTAATTGAAAAAGAATAGGGTACAGCAGCACATAGTCCTGGGTATTTTCTGAAGAACTCTAAAGATTGAATCGCTATGATGTAAAATCATGTTTTGGTCACGGTTCTGCCAATTTCACAGAATTTGATGAAGAAATGAGCTGGCAATCATGAACAGTGCACTCTTAGAAAAAAGGGTTCCAAAAGGGTTCCCCATAGAAGAGCCATTTTTGGTTCCATATAGAACCCTCTGCATAAAGGGTTCTACATTGAACTCAAAAGGGTTCTTCTACCTGGAACCAAAAATGGTTTTCAAAGGGTTCTCCTAAGGGGACATCCAAAGAACCCTTTTAGGTTCTAGATAGCACCTTTTTTTCTAAGAGGGGTTGGATTATGAGAGAGATGTCTGACTTCAACCTCACAAAAACTATCATGTGACATATGCATTTCATTTTCACCTTATGACTTAAAACTCACTACAGTGTGTGTATGTTTCCTACAATCCAGTGGACACTATAATTCATTACTGTGTAGAATGGAATCCAATGGGTCCATACCGTTTGTATTTTCTGACGCATGCAATGCTTCATGTTCTGTGAAGCGACTACAACAATAATCACATCTGACTTGGCCGCTCTGAATTCATGTTCATCCCCTCCCCATTTCCTGTGCAGATAGGAACACACAGAGATAGCAGGACACACACATATGCAGTGAACGAGGGTGTAACAGGGTGAAACTGAAGAAGTTGTCAGCACCAGGTGTCTGTAATTGTCAATTAGGGGCGTGACTGCCATGCCCATGTATACAAGCTGTGCTGTTTGTGCCTATTCAGGGATCTCGCTTACTGTGTACAGGCTGGCGTGCCTTGGGCGGATGGCTGTGACCCAGACCAAATTGATGATGAGAATGGATTGTGAGTATGTTTGTGGCAAATGTGCCCGTAGCCACTGGTTGTCCTTCTCCCATGGCGTACCTCGCTAGGTATGTTTAATTCTGATTGAACATCCTATTTATTGAAGCTACCTGATACATTGAGATTGAACACTTGTCTGTGATGACGCTGATCTATGATAATGAGCTGTAAACATTTTTCTGTTGACAGAGTATTAAATGCAAAGCCATGAGAGTTTCTGTCTGAAAACAATCTCATTGAGTTTCTTCAGAATTGTGAATAAAGCCCATATTTTTGTTTATCTGACTGGTTATTCTCATGCTCCACTCCCTGATAGAAAGAAACTTACGTTTAGATCCTCACCTTGAATATAAAAAAATGGTGGCATAGTATTGCCTATAGGAAAAGTTATTTATGGTGCATTCCCCATGTTACAAGGGCATGTGTGCACACCCACTTCCAAGTCTGATAATGCATACTGTATAACTAAGAAATATTTATTCTGCATCTGATGCAGGCTTTGAATCCATCACTTGGCAAGCAATTTAAGTAATCTTTGCTAGAATTAAAATCAATGACAGACTCTGTACTTAATCAATACAGGCTAGAATATACACTGCATGGGAAAACAGTTGAGGACATCCCAATGCACTGTATATATTGTCAAATACTGTACCTTGATCAAATACTACTGTCAGCTTAATTTGAGGATCTCTCATTTAATACCTAAACTAAAAGCAAAATTCAGCCAAAGTTTTGGGAATCCTCACTAGTCAAATGTGGGTAAGGTGAACCTAGGCTACAATTGACATCATACCGCTAGGGGTACTTGTTCACATCTTCAAGACATATAGAGGGATGCCTGGCTGACGTCAGTGGCCCGGAACCTATGTCCATCCCCATGTAATGTCTGCAGCTCGGCGTTGAAGTTGATGGCTATTTGTCACTTATGCAGAACTGTTTCATCACCGGTATAGTTAACCTGCTTCACCTCTATATTGCACTTCTTCTACCTTTTCATCCTTTGTTTCTTGCCCCAGGATGACTGGTGTGGGCTTGCCCTGCAAATAATTGAGAGTAAATGTAATGTATTGCATGAAATAGAGAATGTATCTTGGACATGGCCTAAAGGTAGATATGGTGTGCTGTGGTTTCTCACTCAATGTAGCTGACATGATTATAGCCTACAATGGTTGTCATGTTTTGGTGAGTAGGCCTACTCTTTTAACAAAACACACAGGAATTGTCCTGTGACAAGACATGTCTATAAAAGCAATCTTGAAGGCACACCTTAAACAATCTGTTCATATTGCAGTTCTTGAAAGCCTTAAATTTCACTAAATTCTATTTGTGTCTTCTGATGCTTTTCCAGTCATAGGTACTTGCCTAAGATCTATAACATTTTGAAATCCACTCAGCAAAAAAAGAAATGTCCTCTCACTATCAACTTTTTATTTTCAGCAAACTTAATGTTCAAATATTTGTATGAACATAAGATTCAACAACTGAGACAAACTGAAGAAGATCCACAGACATGTGACTAACAGAAATGGAATAATGTGTCCCTGAACAAAAGGGGGTGGGGGGGGGGGTCAAAAGTAACAGTCAGTATCTGGTGTGGCCACCAGCTGCATTAAGTACTGCAGTGCATCTCCTCCTCATGGACTGCACCAGATTTGCCAGTTCTTGCTGTGAGATGTTCCCTGACATTTCTGGGGGGGAATGGCCCTAGCCCTCACCCTCCGATCCAACAGGTCCCAGACGTGCTCAATGGGATTGAGATCCGGGCACTTCGCTGGCCATGGCAGATCACTGACATTCCTGTCTTGCAGGAAATCACGCACAGAATGAGCAGTATGGCTGGTGGCATTGTAATGCTGGAGGGTCATGTCAGGATGAGCCTGCAGGAAGGGTACCACATGTGGATGTCTTCCCTGTAATGCACAGCGTTGAGCTTGCCTGCAATGACAAGCTCAGTCCGATGTTGCTGTGACACACCGCCCCAGACCATGACGGACCCTCCACCTCCAAATTGATTTCACTCCAGAGTACAGGCCTCGCTGTAACGCTCATTCCTTCGATGATAAACGCGAATCCGACCATCACCCCTGGTGAGACAAAACCGCGACTCGTCAGTGAAGAGCACTTTTTTGCCAGTCCTGTCTGGTCCAGCGACGGTGGGTTTGTGCCCTTAAGCGACGTTGTTGCCGGTGATGTCTGGTGAGGACCTGCCTTACAACAGGCCTACAAGCCCTCAGTCCAACCTCTCTCAGCAATTATCTTTGAAAGACAGGGTCCTGAAAAAGGGACATTTCTTTTTTTGCTGAGTTTAGTATTCGTTCTTATGGATTGTTGTCACTACAAGCATTTCCACTTCCAGCCAGTTTCCAGCCTTTGCTCATACCAGAGAGGGTGAGGGTTTACTCCGGACAAAATTTGTCCATGTTAAGTAGGTCATTAATTATTAGGCGTTTTGTATGGGGGGCAATGAGTGTCGAATTCTGTCAAAATAAAAATGTATTGCTATTTTGATACATGAGGCTTACTTAATCTAATAGAAGTTTTGTAATTCTTAGGTTATGATATGTGATGCACGTGACATCCTGCCAACTTTGAGAAAAAACTATTTATATCTGAGTTGCACAGGAAGTTGGTGGCACCTTAATTGGGGAGAACAGGCTCATGTTAATGACTGCAGCGGAATTAGTGGAATGGTATCAAATACATCAAACACATGGTTTCCATTTGCTCCGTTCCAGACATTATGAGCCTCCTGTGCTGAGTTGTCCCTGTTGAAATTTGAGACGGTCTATGCATATTCATGAGGCTAGCATCTCACTCTCCATTGAATACAGGCGGTTGATGTCAACATCCCTCATCGAATATCCAAATAACGAGATGCATCCACCAATCCAAAGAGAGGAATAGGTGGGCGCTTGACAGCCCGCTGTTCCGCCATGTGGAAAACGAATCCCATTTTTAGGACTGAGACTAAATCATCACGTCATTATATCCTGCCTCTGCTCTTACTGAAGGAGTATAAACATTGTAAATATGTGTGCATACTGGCAGCTAGTGGTAGGAAGTTATAACACATGAGTCTCTCTGGTCATCACTATCTGGCCAAGTTCCGAAAGTCAGAAGCCCCGCCTAGTTCTACAATATATCTTCTGATCTGATTTTAAACCTAACCTTAACGACAATGCTAACCTTATGGCTAACCTTAACCTTAAATTAAGACAAACAGCAACTTTTTGTTTTCATGCATTTTTACAATATAGTCAGTTTGGACTTGTTTGTACCCCCCACTTCCCCCTTGCTTGAGGAACAATAGAGGACCAATACGTTTGTGTAACTCTGTTTTTGTCTCACTTCTTTGCTTTATCTTGGCCAGGTCGCAGTTTCAGATGAGAACTTGTTCTCAACTGGCCTACCTGGTTCAGTAAAGGTGAAATAAAATAGAGAACAAAAGAGAAAGAATGTCATCTTGCCAGCCACAACGAAAGGTAAGGCAAGGATGTGAATTGAAAAGTAGAAAGCCACTTCGCTCCTCAGACTCTCCTTCGTCTCTTATAGGGGTGATAGGGCCTAAGTGCTACACAATTGTATTAATCATAGCTAGGGAGTGAGTGTGCTGGGAGTGGGAGACTATCCCAGACAGCAGGGAGGAGGGGTGCTAGCCTATTTATATCTGATTGTTTCTCCTCCCCTGCCAGAGCTGCTGGAAACCTTCAGCTCTTCTCAGTACTTGACTCTACTTGTAAGAAATTACCCCTCGCTCAATGCCCCGGCGGTCACACAAGTGGGCACACATAAGCGCACAACCCCATCTGGGAACAGCTCATTACCATTTATTGCTGATGCCATGTCGGGAAAACTAGATGCCCTCTGGAATAGGACACTGCTTAGAGTAGATTCAGTGATACATTATGCACATAAATCACTATATGCCACTCGTTGTGAAGCACTGTCGAGCAGAAACGCATTGTTAAGACCCAGCTCCACTCTGTCTCATCCTCCCCCCTCCCTCCCTCTCTAATACAAACATACACACAGTTATGTAAGTCTTGATGTGACAGAAATCCCGACTGATAACATAAATCTCCATATGGCCTCATGTGAAGCTCTCCTCTGGCTGAATATTTGCAGGGTGAGCTGTCCCAGTGGTCTCAGGCCAACACAGGATGGAGCTGGTCAATTCTGCCTCCCCTCCCTCTCTGTCTGTCTTTTTTTGTGTCTGTCTTCCTGCCTGCTTGTCTGTCTGTCCGACACTCACCAATAGGCCGTCCTTCGCATCCGCAGTCCGACATGGTGACGAGGGTCAGTTAGTAACGGCCTTCTCCCGTCTCGCAGTGTCAGGTGGCTCCTGTTGCTTCTCCTCCTCTCCCAGACTGTGTGTGTGTGTGTGTGTGTGTGTGTTACTGCTCTACACTGCTGGCTGTGTGAGACCCTTGAGTGGAGTGGCTACCATCTAACAGGCTGTGGGTCTGACTGTCTGTCCCTCTGAGTGTGTTATGACTACAGGATGCTAAGCATAGCTACCAAACATTAATGTCCAGGCTGCTATTGGATAGTACATCTGTTAGCAGCCCTCCCCATTGGGATGACTGAACTAATTTAATCTCATTATTAATATTGATAGGCCACCTTTCCATTCCTGTTTTTTCAACTTTTTCTGAAGCTCAAAGGTTTCTTTTAGATTTTAAATGTCCATACATTTTCAATTAATTTCTTAGACCAGTGATCAATTCTCTTAAGAAACAAAGATGCAGTTGAAGTCGGAAGTTTACATACACCTTAACCAAATACATTTAAACTCAGTTTTTCACAATTCCTGACAATTAATCCTAGTAAAAATTCCCTGTCTTAGGTCAGTTAGGATCACCACTTTATTTTAAGAATGTGAAATGTCAGAATAATAGTAGAGAGAATGATTTATTTCAGCTTTTATTTCTTTCATCACATTCCCAGTAAATTGTTTAACTTGGATAAAACGTTTTGGGTAGCCTTCCACAAGCTTCCCTCAATAAGTTGGGTGAATTTTGGCCCATTCATCCTGACAGAGCTGGTGTAACTGAGTCAGGTTTATAGGCCTCCTTGCTCGCACACGCTTTTTCAGTTCTGCCCACAAAATTTCTATGTGATTGCGATCAGGGCTTTGTGATGGCCACTCCAATACCTTGACTTTGTTGTCCTTAAGCCATTTTGCCACAACTTTGGAAGTATGCTTGGAGGTCATTGTCCATTTGGAAGACCCATTTGCGACCAAGCTTTAACTTCCTGACTGATGTCTTGAGATGTTGCTTCAATATATCCCACATCATTTTCCATCCTCATGATGCCATCTATTTTGTGAAGTGCACCAGTCCCTCCTGCAGCAAAGCACCCCCACAACATGATGCTGCCACCCCCGTGCTTCACGGTTGGGATGGTGTTTTTCGGCTTGCAAGCCTCCCCCTTTTTCCTCCAAACCTAACGATGGTCATTATGGACAAACAATTCTGTTTCATCAGACCAGAGGACATTTCTCCCAAAAGTACAATATTTGTCCCCATGTGCAGTTGCAAACCAGTCTGGCTATTTTATGGCGGTTTTGGAGCAGTGGCTTCTTCCTTGCTGAGCAGCCTTTCAGGTTATGTCGATATAGGACTCGTTTTTACTGTGGATATAGATACTTTTGTACCGGTTTCCTCCAGCATCTTCACAAGGTCCTTTGCTGTTGTTCTGGGATTGATTTGCACTTTTCGCACCAAAGTACGTTTATCTCTCGGGGACAGAACACGTCTCCTTCCTGAGCGGTATGACGGCCGCTTGGTCCCACGGTGTTTATACTTGCGTACTATTGTTTGTACAGATGAACGTGGTACCTTCAGGCATTTGGAAATTGCTCCCAAGGATGAACCAGACTTGGAGGTCTACCATTTTTTTCTGAGGTCTTGGCTGATTTCTTTTGATTTTCCCATGATGTCAAGCAAACAGGCACTGAGTTTGAAGGTAGGCCTTGAAATAAATCCACAGGTACACCTCCAATTGACTCAAATGATGTCTACTAGCCTATCAGAATCTTCTAAAGCAATGACATTTTCTGGAATTTTCCAAGCTGTTTAAAGGCACAGTCAACTCCAGTAGGTAAACTTCTGATATACTAGAACTGTGATACAGTGAGTTATAAGTGAAATAATCTGTCTGTAAACAATTGTTGGAAAAATGACTTGTGTCAAGCACAAAGTAGATGTCCTAACCGACTTGCCAAAACTATAGTTAATAGTCACAATACATTTGTAGAGTGTTTGAAAAACTAGTTTTAATGACACCTACCTAAGTGTATGTAAACTTCCGACTTCAACTGTACATGAACAAATATATAGATTATATAGATTAGATTACTGTTCTTTCATACTGGAACATCTGTGGAGAAATGTTTTCAAACTGAAAGCAGCAACCCAGAAGAGAGAGGATTTCATCCAGTTACACAGCTGTTCCTTTATGGATTGTTTCCAGAGGTGTCACGCCCATAAAGGACACATGGGAATGTGCCACCTCCGATCTGTCCTGTTTAAAAAAAAATAAAAAAAATAAAACTTGTTTCTTTTATTAACATTTTTTTTCTTTGTAATTCTACTAGCCACTTAGCAATTTTATGAAGTTGGCTTTAGCTAGCCCAGATAGGGAACCTATCTCCCAACCTCAGAACTAGCTACCAATAAACTGTTTCAGGCTCTCAATCAAGTAAGTGTAGCTAGCTTGTCTAACTATCTCAGCTGGCACGCATGATGGCAAGGTTGGTGGACTTTGTTAAAGCAAGCAATTACTAAATGCACTGTATAAGACTCACATTCCTTTCAGTCTTTTACCCAGATTTTATCAGAGATTCAGAGAGGACACAGACAGCTCAAGAGGTATGCTTAGATAAGCAGAAGATTAAACATATATTTTTTTTTTACATAGAATTTTAGCAAAATGATTATGGCTCTAGACATGGTCGTAACCAGGTTCTGAGTTTTAGGGAAGATCCCTCCCATCCAAGAAATGTTAAGAAAGTTGAAGCTCATTTACTGCATTTCTATACCATTTAAAACTCTAAAATACTATTTGGAGAATAGCAAAAATAGGCAAAACAATTACCCCAGCCGTTATCATGTGTCACCCCCTGACCTTAGTTCCTTAGTTCCTATTTTGGTTTGGTCAGGGTGTTAGTTGGGGTGGGCATTCTATGTTTTTGTTCTATGTTTTCTATTTCTATGTGTTTGGCCGGGTGTGGTTCTCAATCAGAGGCAGCTGTCTATCGTTGTCTCTGATTGAGAACCATACTTAGGTAGCCTTTTCCCACCTGTGTTTTGTGGGTAGTTGTTTTCTGTATTGTTAGTTTCCTTTCAGAACTGTTCGTTTTCCTCTTTGATAATTTTTGTTCTAGTGTTCTGATTTTAATAAAATATCATGAACATGTCTCACGCTGCGCTTTGGTCCAGTCATTCACAGGAAGAGGATCGTTACATCATGTGGGTTGCTGTAACTTCATTCACCTCAGTCGATTTACAAACACATAACCTGTTATCTACACAATTAACACATTACCTCACATTTACTCAGTACGGGGATTAAAAACTATATTTTGATACGTACAGTGGGATCTGTTTGTAGAAAAGTATTTTATGAACAAAAAGTCAACAAATGCCATGACTTATGCCATGTTAATATAATACAGTACCTTCAAAGTATTCATACCCCTTAATTTATTATTTATTTTGTTGTTACACCTTAAATTCAAAATGGATTAAATAAAAAAACGTCTCCCCCATCTACACACAATTTTCCATAAAGACAAAGTGAAAATGTTTTTAGATATTTTTGCAAATGTGTTAAATGAAATACAGAAATATCTCATTTACATATGTATTAACACCCCTGATTCAATACATGCTAGAATCACCTTTGGCAGCGATTACAGCTGTGAGCAGTGTAGTACTCGAGACCGTCTCAAATACTACACCGCTCGCAGTGTAATCGCTGTGTTAATACATATGTAAATGAGGTATTTCTTTTTCAAGACGACCACATATTGAGTGTCTCGGTCTAGTCTTGGTGTCGGATACATTTACTCGGTCTTGACTCAGGTCTCGGACAGTGAGGACTCAGAATTTCTTCCAGAGACCAGTCGAGACCAGCGGCGTAAAAAAACGAATAATTATCAGCTTCCATTCAGTCAGCACATAAAACCGCTTCGCCTGGCCAAATATATACACTCATTTCTTGAAACATTTATCTTAACAGTCTTAATATCTATTAGACATGTTTGCGCAGTGGCGAACCTATAGGCCTTCAGTGTGTGACAGGTTGTGACTCTGAAAAGACAGCAATCTTAATACCTGCACACTCATGTAGGAGAATGCACTTTTTGTAAAACACAAAGGGCCAGTGGTGTAGTGGAGGGTATACGCAGGTATAAGCCATTTACCCACTTTTTTTCAGTGGGCATCAGTGGCGACCCGTCATTCATGGCAGGCACCGGGTAGCTAGCGGAAAATACAGTGTAGGGGTTGGTAATCTTCCCAAGTTGCGCCGTGATTGGCTCAGTGTTCTGTCACTCATGGGGACACTAAGTCATCACAAAATCTACAAGGAGAGCTAGAAAGTTCTAGCCCCCTTGGGTGCTGCCATAGATTTACATTAGAAGTGCCCATAAAACGACGTCAAATCACATTAGCTTTGACTGGACTGATGGTGTCAACATCATACTTTCAAAATCTTAGCATAACGCTGGGGTGTAACGCTCATTCCTTCAACGATAAACGCAAACACTGAGTTAATCAGGGAGGCAGGTAGCCAAGTGGTTAGCACGTTGGACTAGTAACCGAAATGTTGCAAGATCAAATCCCAGAGCTGACAATGTAAAAAAAATCTGTTGTTCTGCCCCTGGACAAGGCAGTTAACCCACTGTTCCTAGGCTGTCATTGAAAATAAGAATTTGTTCTTCACTGACTTGCCTAGTTAAAGGTAAAATAAAAAATCTGACCATCAGCCCTCGTGAGACAACTGTGACTCGTCAGTGAGGAGCACTTTTTGCCAGTCCTGTCTGGTCCAGCGATTTATGAGAGGTATTGACATGTTGAATGCACCGAGCTGTCTGCCTAAACTACTGGCACACATCTCAGACACCCACGCATACCCCACAAGACATGCCACAGTCCCCAAGTGCAGAACAGACTATGGGAGGCACACAGTACTACATAGAGCCATGACTACATGGAACTCTATTCCACATCAAGTAGCTGACACAAGCAGTAAAATTAGATTTAAAAAACAGATTAAAAAAAACACCTTATGGAACAGCGGGGACTGTGAAGTAACACAAACATTGGCACAGACACATGCATACACACACACACACACACACACTTTTGAAGAAAAAATAATATATATTTCACCTTTATTTAACCAGGTAGGCTAGTTGAGAACAAGTTCTCATTTACAACTGTGACCTGGCCAAGATAAAGCAAACCAGTGCAACACAAACAACAACACAGAGTTACACATGGAGTAAAGCAAACATACAGTCAATAATACAATAGAAAAAATCTATATACAGTGTGTGCAAATGAGGTAGGATAACAGAGGTAAAGCAATAAATAGGTCATAGTGGCCAAATAATTACAATATTGCAATTAAACACTGGAGTGATAGATGTGCAGATGTGTGTACAAGTAGAGATACTGGGGTGCAAAGGAGCAAAATAAATAAAATAGATAACAGTATGGGGATGAGGTAGTTGAATGGGCTAATTACCGATGGGCTATGTACAGGTGCAGTGATCTATGAGCTGCTCTGACAACTGGTGCTTAAAGCTAGTGAGGGACATATGAGTCTCCAGCTTCAGTGATTTTTGCAGTTCGTTCCAGTCATTGGCAGCAGAGAACTGGAAGGAAAGGCGGCCGAAGGAGGAGTTGGCTTTGGGGATGACCAGTGAGATATACCTGCTGGAGCGGGTGGGTGGGTGGGTGGGTGCTGCTATGGTGACCAGTGAGCTGAGATAAGGCAGGGCTTTACCTAGCAAAGACTTATAGATGACCTGGAGCCAGTGGGTTTGGTGACGAATATGAAGCGAGGGCCAGCCAGCGAGAGCATACAGGTCGCAATGGTGGATAGTATATGGGGCTTTGGTGACAAAACAGATGGCACTGTGATAGACTGCATCCAATTTGATGAGTAGAGTGTTGGGGGCTATTTTGTAAAAGACATCGCCAAAGTCAAGGATCGGTAGGATAGTCAGTTTTACGAGGGTATGTTTGGCAGCATGAGTGAAGGATGCTTTTTTTGCGAAATAGGAAACTGATTCTAGATTTTCATTTAGGATTGGAGATGCTTAATGTGAGTGTGGAAGGAGAGTTTACAGTCTAACCAGACACCTAGGTATTTGTAGTTGTCCACATATTCTAAGTCAGAACCATCCAGAGAGGTAATGCAAGTCGGGCAGGTGCGGGCAGCGATCGGTTGAAGAGCATGCATTTAGTTTTACTTGCATTTTAGAGCAGTTGGAGGCCACAGAAGGAGTGTTGTATGTCATTGAAGCTCGTTTGGAGGTTAGTTAACAGAGTGTCCAAAGAAGGGCCAGAAGTATACAGAATGGTGTCGTCTGCGTAGAGGTGGATCAGATAGTCACCAGCGACATCATTGATGTATACAGAGAAAGAGTCGGCCCGAGAATTGAACCCTGTGGCAACCCCATAGAGACTGCCAGAGGTCCGGACAACAGGCCATCCGATTTGACACACTGAACTCTGTCTGAGAAGTAGTTGGTGAACCAGGCGAGGCAGTCATTTGAGAAACCAAGGCTGTCGAGTCTGCCAATAAGAATGTGGTGATTGACTGAGTCGAAAGCCTTGGCCAGGTTGATGAATACAGCTGCACAGTATTGTCTCTTATCGATGGCGGTTATGATATCGTTTAGGACCTTGAGGGTGGCTGAGGTGCACCCATGACTAGCTCGGAAACCAGATTGCATAGCGGAGAAGGTACGGTAGGATTTGAAATGGTCGGTTATCCGTTTGTTAACTTGGCTTTCGAAGACCTTAGAAAGGCAGGGTAGGATAGATATAGGTCTGTAGCAGTTTGGGTCTAGGGTGTCTCCCCCTTTTGAAGAGGAGGATGACTGCTGCAGCTTTCCAATCTTTAGGGATCTCAGACGATACGAAAGAGAGGTTGAACAGGCTAGTAATAGGGGTTGCAACAATTTCGGGCTGATAATTTTAGAAAGACATACGATAACATACATACACATGGATTCAGTACTGTAGATATGTGGTAGTGGTGGAGTAGGGGCCTGAGGGCACAGTGTCTTGTGAAATCTGTGAATGTATTGTAATATTTTAAAATTGTATAAACTACCTAAATTTTGTTGGACCCCAGGAAGAGTAGCTGCTGCTTTGACAGCACCCTAATGGGGATCCATAATAAATACAAATACACAATTGCAAAGCACGTGAAATATATACCCATGCGCGCTGCACATAACCTGAACAGTGACCTGTTGGCCTTCAAGAAGGCAGAAGTTTCCATGCATTTTTGTAAAAACGGTCCCACCCATTAAGTCAAACTGTGATTGGATGATTCCACTGTCACTCTAAAAAATGTCCCTAGGACAGTTGAATGGTAGAAGCCTTTTATCTAGCTTCTGATGGCTTAGCCAATGGTCGGGTTTGGCTAGCTAGATTTATCTTCACAGAGACCAGCAAAGAAAAATCCTGATTGGATCTTTTTTTCTCTTCAGCGGTAACCCTTTCCTTTCCAACAAAAACGATTAAATCAGAACCTAATTGAAAATAATAATATAATTATTATAATATTATTATAATCCTTAGCCCTTCTCTGGTGGCGTAGAAGGCCCATTGTTCCCCAATGTGTTTGGGTTAGTAATAATTTGTAGTGGCACTATTTTCCCTCAGCATGCATTTTTTTTCACTCTTCTGAATCTTTAAATAATCCATATGTGGTCTGAAATATGAACACAGAAATACTGGACATTTTGAACTCTTATTATTGTGGTGATTTGACAAAATTACAATCATGGTCTTTAATTGGACTTTTTCTGGTCTCGGTCTTGACTCGGTCTAGGACCCCTTGTCCCCCTTCCCCCCCTTCCCGGTCTCGGTCTGGACTCGGTCTCCACCCCCCCCTGGTCTTGAATCAGTCTCGCTTTAGGTGGTCTCGAACACTACACTGGCTGTGAGTCTTTCTGGGTAAGTCGAAGAGCTTTCCACACCTGGATTGTGTCACATTTTCCCATTATTCTTCAAGCTCTGTCAAATTGGTTGTTTATCAATGCCAGACAATCATTTTCAGGTCTTGCCTTAGATTTTCAAGCAGATTTAAGTCAAAACTGTAACTCGGTCACTCAGGAACTGTCTTCTTGTTAAGCAACTCCAGTGTAAATTAGGCCTTGTATTTTAGGTTATTGTCCTGCTGAAAGGTGAAATAATCTCTGTGTCTGATGGAAAACAGACTGAACCAAGTTTTCCTCTAGGATATAGCCTGTGCTTAGCTCTATTCCATTTATTTTTTTATCCTGAAAAACTCCCCAGTTCTTAAATATTACAACCATACCCATAACATGATGCAGCCACCACTATGCTTGAAGATATGGAGCAGTACTTAGTAAATCATTGTGTTGGATTTGCCCCAAACATAACACGTTGTATTCAGGGCATAAAGTGAATTGCTTTGCCACATTTCTTGCAGTATTACTTTAGTGCCTTGTTGCAAACAGGGGGGCAGCAGGTAGCCTAGTGGTTAGAGCGTTGGGCCAGTAACCGAAAGGTTGCTAGATTGAAACCCCGCAAGATAAAAAATCTGTCGTTCTGCCCCTGAACAAGGCAGTTAACCCACTGTTCCTAGGCTGTCATTGTAAATAAGAATTTGTTCTTAACTGACTTGCCTAGTTAAATAAAAAAAACTATAAAAACAGGATGCATATTATGGAATATTTGTATTCTGTTCAAGCTTCCATATTTCCGTTCTATCAATTAGGTTAGTATTGTGGAGTAACTACAATGTTGTTGATCCGTTCTCAGTTTTCTTCTATCACAGCCATTAAACTCTGTAACTGTTTTAAAGTCACAATTGGTCTCATGATGAAATCCCTAAGCGGTTTCCTTCCTCTCTGGCAACTGAGTTAAGAAGGATGCCTGTAGTGACTGGGTGTATTGGTACACCATCCAAAGTGTAATTAATAACTTCAACATGCTCAAAGGGATATTCAATGTCTGTTTTTTTCCCGTGCCTGTTCGGTAATATGGCTAGACTAATTGACCAATCTAAAATGTTTTAACTGACATGGGCTAATTGAGTGACTGTCAGTGAGTAACATAACAAGAGGAACACCTTGTGTATTCTAACTCTCAACAGTAAGTTGAGACACATCATCAAATTACCTCTGCTTAGTCAAATAGAGTGACAACTAAAAGATACCAAATACAATTTAGTCCAATCAGCATAAGCTAAATATGATGTGGCTGTCCATGGTTCTGATTTCTAAGTGCGTGTGTGTGTGTGTGTGTGTGCGCGTTCATGCATGTAGAAAAACATGTTGACTCACCCTACTTGTAGAGAAACGCCAATGCCATCCTCCTCTCTATCATGTGGACAAAACGGTCTATCACTCTGCCATACTGTACACGCTTGTATTTTTTGTGGTCCTAGGCTAGCTGGCTAAAATGCTTGCTCGCTAGCCTAACTTCCATTCATGGGCAACGTTACCTAGTTAACATTAGCCATCTACATCTAGCTACATATTGAACTTCCATCCTCTTAGGCCAGGGTGTAACGGGTGTCTAGTTCTTCCTCCTCCTCGGACGAGGAGAGGAGAGAAGGATCGGAGGACCAAAATGCAGCGGGTTGTGAATACATAATGATTTATTTACAGACGAAGACAAAACACGAAGAACACTTGAAATGATTACAAAATAACAAAACGAAAACGTAGACAGACCTGAACTCTGAGAACTTACATGAAACACGAAGAACGCACGAACAGGTACAGACTACAACAAAACGAACAAACCGAAACAGTCCCGTGTGGTGCGCAGACACAGACACGGAAGACAATCACCCACAAACAAACAGTGTGAACAGCCAACCTATATATGATTCTCAATCAGAGGAAAAGTCAAACACCTGTCTCTGATTGAGAACCATATAAGGCTAATTACCAACCACCTAAACATAGAAACACAAAACATAGAATGCCCACCCCAACTCACGCCCTGACCAACTAAACACATACAAAAATAACATAAAACAGGTCAGGAACATGACAGAACCCCCCCCTCAAGGTGCGAACTCCGGACGCACCACCAAAAGTCTAGGGGAGGGTCTGGGTGGGCATCTGTCCACGGTGGTGGCTCAGGCTCTGGGCGTGGTTCCCATCCCACCATAATAAATCCCCGCTTCTTTATCCCCCTCACAATGACCACCCTCCAAATACCCCCACCTAAATTAAGGGGCATCACCAGGATAAGGAGCAGCACCGGAATGAGGGGCAACACCGGAATGAGGGGCAACACCAGAATGAGGGGCAACACCAGAATGAGGGGCAACACCAGACTGAGGGACAACACCAGACTGAGGGACGGCAGCTCCGGACTGAGGGACGGATCCTGGCTGGCTGGCTCTGGCGGATCCTGGCTGGCTGGCTCTGGCGGATCCTGTCTGGCTGGCTCTGGCGGATCCTGGCTGGATGACGGCTCTGGCTGGTCATGGCTGGATGACGGCTCTGGCTGGTCATGGCTGGATGACGGCTCTGGCTGGTCATGGCTGGATGACGGCTCTGGCTGGTCATGGCTGGATGACGGCTCTGGCTGGTCATGGCTGGATGACGGCTCTGGCTGGTCATGGCTGGATGACGGCTCTGGCTGGTCATGGCTGGATGACGGCTCTGGCTGGTCATGGCTGGATGACGGCTCTGGCTGGTCATGGCTCGCTGACGGCTCTGGCTGGTCATGGCTCGCTGACGGCTCTGGCTGGTCATGGCTCGCTGACGGCTCTGGCTGATCCTGTCTGGCGGAAGGCTCTGGCTGATCCTGTCTGGCGGAAGGCTCTGGCTGATCCTGTCTGGCGGAAAGCTCTGGCTGATCCTGTCTGGCGGAAAGCTCTGGCTGATCCTGTCTGGCGGAAGGCTCTGGCTGATCCTGTCTGGCGGAAGGCTCTGGCTGATCCTGTCTGGCGGAAGGCTTTGGCTGCTCCTGTCTGGCGGAAGGCTCTAGCGGCTCCTGTCTGGCGGAAGGCTCTAGCGGTTCCTGTCTGGCGGACGGCTCTGAAGGCTCATGGCAGACGGGCGGCTTTGCAGGCTCAGTACAGACGGGCGGCTTTGAAGGCTCAGTACAGACGGGCAGTTCATGCGGCGCTTGGCAGACGGACAGTTCAGACGGCGTTGGGCAGACGGACAGTTCAGACGGCGTTGGGCAGACGGACAGTTCAGGTGCCGTTGGGCAGACGGGCAGTTCAGGCGCCGTTGGGCAGACGGGCAGTTCAGGCGCCGTTGGGCAGACGGCAGACTCTGGCCGGCTGAGACGCACTATAGGCCTGGTGCGTGGTGCCGGAACTGGAGGTACCGGGCTAAAGCTACGCACCTTCAGGCTAGTGCGGGGAGCAGCAACAGGGCACACTGGACTCTCAAAGCGTACTGTAGGCCTGGTGCGTGGTACCGGCACTGGTGGTACCGGGCTGAGGGCACGCACATCAGGGCGAGTACGGGGAGAAGGAACAGTGCGTACAGGGCTCTGGAGACACACATAAGGCTTGGTGCGTGGTGCCGGAACTGGAGGCACTGGGCTGGATACACACACCACAGGGAGAGTGCGTGGAGGAGGAACAGGGCTCTGGAGACGCACTGGAAACCTGGTGCGTGGTGTAGGCACTGGTGGTACTGGGTTGGGGCGGGGAGGTGGCGCCGGAAATACCGGACCGTGCAGGGGTACTGGCTCCCTTGAGCACTGAGCCTGCCCAACCTTACCTGGTTGTATGCTCCCCGTCGCCGACCAGTGCGGGGAGGTGGAATAACCCGCACCGGGCTATGTAGGCGAACCGGGGACACCATGCATAAGGCTGGTGCCATGTAAGGCCCGAGGAGACGTACTGGTGGCCAGATATGTAGGGCGGGCTTCATGACATCCGGCTCAATACTCAATCTAGCCCGGCCGATACGAGGAGCTGGTATGTACCGCACCGGGCTATGCACACGTACAGGAGACACCATGCTCTCTACTGCGTAACATGGTGTCTGCCCGTACTCTCGCTCTCCACGGTAAGTACAGGGAGTGGGCGCAGGTCTCCTACCTGACTTCGCCACTCTCCCTTCTAGCCCCCCCCCCCCAAGAAATTTTTGGGGTTTACTCACAGGCTTCCAGCCACGTCTCCTTGCTGCCTCCTCATACCACCGCTCCTGGGCTTTAGCTGCCTCCCTCTCTCCCTGAGAGCGGCGATTCTCTCCTGCCTTAGCCCAGGGTCCTTCTCCATTCAATATCTGCTCCCATGTCCACGAGTCCTGGTTTCTTTGTTGCGCTCTCCCCCGTCGCTTGGTCCTAGGTTGGTGGGTGGTTCTGTAACGAACGTCTAGTTCTTCCTCCTCCTCGGACGAGGAGAGGAGAGAAGGATCGGAGGACCAAAATGCAGCGGGTTGTGAATACATAATGATTTATTTACAGACGAAGACAAAACACGAAGAACACTTGAAATGATTACAAAATAACAAAACGAAAACGTAGACAGACCTGAACTCTGAGAACTTACATGAAACACGAAGAACGCACGAACAGGTACAGACTACAACAAAACGAACAAACCGAAACAGTCCCGTGTGGTGCGCAGACACAGACACGGAAGACAATCACCCACAAACAAACAGTGTGAACAGCCTACCTTTATATGATTCTCAATCAGAGGAAAAGTCAAACACCTGTCTCTGATTGAGAACCATATAAGGCTAATTACCAACCACCTAAACATAGAAACACAAAACATAGAATGCCCACCCCAACTCACGCCCTGACCAACTAAACACATACAAAAATAACATAAAACAGGTCAGGAACGTGACACAGGGGCACAACAATGTATGAACTAATGGTTGGATCAGAATCTCTGTTATAATCATTGGCCAGTACAGAGAATTAAGCAAAAAGTCAAAATCCCTATCTCCATCCACGGAAGATTTAGGAAAGGGACCATTTTAGCTAGCTGGCTAGCTACCCACCGGAGGACAACAACACAACAAGATGCAACAATTAAAGTTTTCCTGTCAATGACGTATGCTCTTAATGGGATCTTACAGGAGTGATGCCAAATCCAAGCTGTCTTCCCTTGACACTTTCTTTCGGTGCGCCAGGACCATTCACAGTTGAGCTCGCTCAGTTTAGCTCAACGCTCGTTGGCACATTATTTTTTAATACTTTTTGTCAAGGGAGACCTGATGCTCGCTGGCTTCCCTTGCCTTCAATGCTACGGGCGGCAACAACATCATACTCGTCGGACCAGACAGCATCAGTTAGCTGGCCGACACTTAGAAAGTCAGAGGGGCGCTGTTTCACTCGCTCGGATACTTTCACCTGTGAGATACATTCAGCCTCTTACGAATTGAAGGAAAACTCGGAAACACAGAGAGACGAAGATAAATTATTTAATGTTTATAAAAAAAAATATTGGTGATTTTTTTTGTGGGACCTTGGCATCCATGAATACACGCCACTGTCTGGACCTCGGTGTTATCATATGTAGTTAGGACCCTGCCTCTAGATTGGAGGAAAAAGCTGTTTCAGGTTTTTGAAAATGTTTAAAATCTCCAAACTAATGAACCACACTCCAGCCAATCTCACTTATTTTATTGTCCCTCAGATTTTTGGGGTGCATTACGACCCTGATTGTTACCATAAACTTAGTTAGATGACATCTTTGTAGCTGTTATTTCCAAGTAGAGATCTCTATGATTATTACCTCCTCAGTCTAAAAGACTCCTGCACAAATCTGCCAACTGGTTGAAGGCTGGAAGGCAGGTGGGCAGCTCCACCAAATACATGCTCCTGTGTCCACATCGGTGGTGGTGGTAGTAGTAGTAGTATCTTTCTGCTGCTAGAGGGCGGTAATGTTTCATTGAACACTGTATTGGTCTCCATGTGCAACACTGCAAAGGCTTTATCTCAATTGCTTAAAGATCTTCTCATCTCCTTGTCTCCCACCCTTTATCTGCACTGAATAGAACATATTTGATAGGTGAATTCAATATGGTGCTCATCATTAGGCCGTCTTTAACCTGGTCAGTTCAACGAAGGAGAGGAGGCTAGGTAAAATAAAATAAGTAGGTGAGGACGGATTCTTAGACAATTGAGAAGAGCCAAAGTGTCTTGAGGAAGGCAATATAAATACCTAAATAATATATACAGATATAATGATGGAGTCTTCACAATTTGCAGGGTACATTCATGACAGAATATGTACGTATAGTGGAAGGTGTGCATTCCAATGAGTCTAAGAGGACAAAGTAAATCTTCTCACTTGATCTGAACAAGTTCTTATTAATGCATTATTAACATATTTGTAAGATGTCATATTCCAAACACATTCATCTCCTCATCTTATCAAATTCGTTTTTCAACTTATCCTATTATCTGATCATGTTTCTTATCAAAAGTAAAATGGTATGAGAGAAGACACACTATGCTGTTTGGAGGGAGACGCAAGACACATTTCCTCAAAGGAATTCAATAAAAGTCAACTAACTGTCAACATTCTTCAAGGCTACATGTTTTCGTTGATGATCTCACACACATACAGAGATCATCTTACATACTTAACTGTCTCCCGTGCCTGTACATAGGTAGGAATACCAACGCTACCAGTCAAACTCTTTCAAGGGTTTTTCTTTATTTTTACTATTTTCTACATTGTAGAATAATAGTGGAGACATCAAAACTATGAAATAACACAAATGGAATAATGTAGTAACCAAAAAAGTGTTAACCTGTTAAACAAATCAAAATATATTTTTGATTCTTCAAAGCAGCCACCCTTTGCCTTGATGACAGCTTTGCACACTGGACATTCTCTCATCCAGCTTCATGAGGAATGCTTTTCCAACAGTCTTGACGGAGTTCCGACATATGCTGAGCACTTGTTGGCTGCTTTTCCTTCACTCTGCATTCCAACTCATCCAAAACCATCTCAACTGGGTTGTCGGGTGATTGTGGAGGCCAGGTCATCTGATGCAGCACTCCATCATTCTTCTTGGTCAAATAGCCCTTACACAGCCTGGAGGTGTGTGTTGGGTCATGGTCCTGTTGAAAAACAAATGATAGTCCCACTATGCGCAAACTAGATGGGATGGCGTATTGCCGCAGAATGCTTTGGTAGCCATGCTGGTTAGTGTGCCTTGAATTCTAAATAAATCACTGACAGTGTCACCAGCAAAGCACCATCACACCAGCACACTTCCTCCATGCTTCACTGTGAGAACCACACATGCGGAGATCATCCATTCACTTACTCTGCGTCTCACAAAGACACAGCGGTTGGAACCAAAAATCTCAAATTTGGACTCATCAGACCAAAGGACAGATTTACACCGGTCTAATGTCCATTGCTTGTGTTTCTTGGCCCAAATAACTGTCTTCTTCTTATTGGTGCTCTTTAGTAGTGGTTTCTTTGCAGAAATTTGACCATGAAGGCCTGATTCACACAGTCTCCTCTGAACTGTTGATGATGAGATGTGTCTGTCACTTGAACTCTGTGAAGAATTTGTGTGGGCTAAAATCTGAGGTGCAGTTAACTCTAATGAACTTATCCTCTGCAGCAGAGGTCACTCTAGGTGTTCCTTTCCTGTTGTGGTCCCCCATGAGAGCCAGCTTCATCATAGCACTTCATGTTTTTTGCGACTGCACTTGAAGACACTTTCAAAGTTCTTGAAATGTTCCTGATTGACTGACCTTTATGTCTTAAAGTAATGATGGACTGTCGTTTCTCTTTGCTTATTCGAGCTGTTCTTGCCATAATATGGACTTGGTCTTTTACCAAATAGAGCTATCTTCTGTATACCACCCCTACCTTGTCACAATACAACTGATTGGCTCAAAAGCATTGAGGAATGAAATTCCACAAATTCACTTATAACAAGGCCCACCTGTTAATTTAAATGCATTCCAGGTTCCTCATGAAGCTGGTTGAGAAAATGTCAAGAGTGTGCAAAGCTGTCATCAAGGCAAAGGGTGGCTACTTTGAAGAATCTCAAATATAAAATATATATCTGCCCCTTTTTTTCAATTTTTGCTGAAAATCACATACCCAAATCTAACTGCCTGTAGCTCAGGCCCTGAAGCAATGATGTGCATATTCTTGGTACCATTTGAAAGGAAACACTTTGAAGTTTGTGGAAATGTGAAAGGAATGTAGGAGAGTATAACACAACAGATCTGGTTAAAGATAATACAAAGAAAAAACGAACCGTTATTTGTTTTGGACCATCTTTGTTTTGCAAGAGAAAGGACATAATGTGTTATTCCAGCACAGGTGCAATTTAGATTCTGGCCACTAGATGGCAGCAGTGCATGTGCAAAGTTATAGACTGATCCAATGAACTATTGCATTTCTGTTCAACATTTTGTATCAAGACTGGCCAAATGTGCCTAATTTGTTTATTAATAACTTTTCATATTCAAAATTGTGCACTCACCTCAAACAATAGCATGGTATTTTTTCACTAATAGCTACTGTAAATTGGACAGTGCCGTTAGATTAACAAGAATTTAAGCTTTCTGCCAACATCAGATATGTCTGTGTCTTGTTACTTACAACCTCATGTTAATTGCATTAGCCTACGTTAGCTCAACCGTGGAGGGGATACCGATCCCGAAGAGGTTTTAACCCCCTAGAGTTAATGTCCGTGCCACCGCGGAAATTTAATTAGCAAAATAAATACAACAAATCTATTAAAATCTGTCAGTATATTCTAGAGATACACAGATGTCTTTCTTCCGGAAAAGCTAAACACCTTCTTTGCCCGCATTGAGGATAACACAGCGCCACCGACGCGGCCACTACCAAGGACTGTTGGCTCTCCTTCGCCATGGCCGACGTGAGTAAGACATTTTAAGAGTGTTAACTCTTGCAAGACTGCCAGCCCAGATGGCATCTCATGCCGCATCCCCAGAGCATGCGCAGACCAGCTGGATGGAGTGTTTACGGACATATTCAATCTCTCCCTATCCCAGTCTGCTGTCCCCACATGCTTCAAGATGTCCACCATTGTTCCTGTACCCAAGAACGCAAAGGTTACTGAACTAAATGACTATCGCCCCATAGCACTCACTTGTCATCATGAAGTGCTTTGAGAGACAAGTCAAGGATCATATCACCTCTACCTTACCTGACACCCTAGACCCACTTCTACTTTGTAGACAAATTGTGAAGACATCAAAACAATGAAATAACACATATGGAATCATGTAGTAACCAAAAAGTGATAACATGCACTTATCTAATCAACATATATTAGTGGTAAAAACTATTTAAAAAATTAAGATAAAAAATTTAATATATACAGTATACAGTATATATATATATATTAGGGTTTTATTTTTATAAATGTTTTAAAAATGTTCATTTTCTTTCGCTTTGACATTAGAGAATTTCTGTAGATCGTTAACAGAAAATGACTATTAAATCCATTTTAATCCCACTATGTGTGTATTGTTATTGTTTTGCTAGATATTGCTGCACTGTTGGAGCTAGAAACATAAGCTTTCGCTCCACCTGCGATAACATCTGCAAATCTGTGTACGCGACCAATAGGCTTTGATTTGATAGGTTACATACCTAGGACTCCTTCAGGCCCCATATCACATTTCATCACCAGTCTACTGCAGCATATTCAAGAGTGCAAGGGAGGAGGTGTTGATATGAGGTTAGGTGAAGCTTTACATATTACCTGACACTTTAAGACCTGGAGCGTGTCTGGACTCTATCCAAGCTGGGCTGCCTAATTTGGACTGAGGTGATCACAGCCCAGTGCTGACAGACAAGCCTAGTAAAAAAAATATATTGTCACATACACCGAATAGGTGCAGTGAAATGGGTTAGTAGAGATTGACACTGCAATATATTTCACAGGTGACTTAATATGATGTACTCACCAAAAATCTTATCAGTCTATTGAGTCAAAATCATATGAAGATTTGTCTAACCCTGATAAGTCCTTATGCACTTAACTACTTCTATTTGAAGCTACAAAAGTATGTTGCTGTGTCACTTGTAGGTCATAGCACCCAAAGATTGTTGGTGCATTCAGCTGCCTTGATGTCTTGTGTTAAATAATGGTCGCCGTGTTTGGTCTGTCACCGTGATGTTTATTTTTGAGGAAGTTCAAACGTGTACTCCGAGGGTCAGAGTTCTCCGTCAGCACTTCGGTGGAGGCCAGGGGAGAGCTGTCGCCAAAGATAACGTTTAGAGAGACAGGGAAGGAATACAGTCTGTCAACCACTTCAAACCAATTCTGTGACCCTAAACGACAGCAGAGAATGAGTAGCCTACTTTCTCTAGGCTGGCTGGAGGTTGAGTTGTGTTTTGAAGGGAAAGGGGCAGTCGGTTGTGACCGCTCTGGGCAGCTCTGTCTCTTCCTAGCTTGGCTCCCTCTCTCCAGGCCCTGCTGAGACCCTGACCAAAATCCCCACCCCACACCAGCCTTCTTCTTTGATCTCCAACCCCTGTTTACAAAAATTCTCCCAAACATAATCCCCACCTCACACCCTCTTTGCTGACAAAGTTATGGATCGGCGCTGACTGTTTTTACTTCTCTAATTGTTTAAGATTACTTTCACTGGAAGTAATGTACTCCACAAGCCAGAATTGCTTCCTCCACTTGCGCAAAATACATTTGATCTTACAAATATCAACGTTATTAGATGATGCTGTGCAAATAAACTTTGGGGCAGAATTTAGTTGGGCACCCAGCAAAATATAATTCTGTGTAATATATGGAATGATTCTTCTCATTTGTTTTTCTCACTATTATGTTGGCTTGCACTTTAAAGGGGAATTACGGTGCAGGTTTGTAAAGGAACTGTAAAACTGTGTTACTGCATCATAGTTACAGCCTACATACTAGTTTACATTTCTAATGGTCTGCCTGAAGTAAGCCAGCTCCATAAGTCATTACCACAGGTAGCCAGCCAAGGATTTGTATTGAATTGACATTACTGGCGGACATTTACAGGCAATATGTTAATGATGCAGCACTGTATGCCCTAATTAACTCCTAATGGTGCTAACTTTTACAGCACCTCAATGATTCCCTTAACTGTTTTATGAGGCAATACGCTAATTAGGGACTTGTGGCTGTTCACAGCGTTTCACAGGTCTCGCCTTGGTTTAACGGTGTCAACAAGGTTGCGTTCCTGAACCCTGCACTTGGCGTGTCAGAGCACCATCACAAACAAAACACGTAAATAACCTAATAACATGCCTACTGTAATGTCAGTCTAGAATATTTGAATGTATTCTTCTGGTTGTGTTTCAACTTTCTTGGCATGTAAAATGGCTTTTAAAACCAGTAACAAATAAGCCAAGCTGATGATTAGGTTCCAGGTATAGAGTAGTAAACTGCACTTGCTAAAGGTCAAAGGGGAGGTCTACATACTGCAAACTCTCGAGCAGACAAGTGAAATCAAGTAGACAATGCCTTTTTAGCCTGTATGTAGGCCTTTTAGTTTGGAATAACAAATTGAATTAACCAAAATAACCTGATCAATTTGAAACGGACTGTGACTGTTTCAATATCTAGACGTGCTTACTACTAAGCTATGTAGCTAGTGGCCATGCATTCTAATTAATACGCTAGTGTGGATATTGGAACATGTTAATTCTGTCCTGGGCTCCTGGAGGTTTGGCTCCACTGAGAAATAGCTGTGAAGATACAAGAGGAGGATGGATATGAGACCCCAGAACAAAAGGCAAAGGCCTTTGATTTTAACTCCAGCAGTGACAAGACCGGGCCACTCCTGTAGACAGAATCCCTTCCCCTCCACTCCCCCTCCCCCAGTCATGCCCTCAGGTCCTCGGCTGCAGTAGAAAGGGCCAGGCAGTCACGGATGACTTACAGAGGTGCTGGACTGGGGAGAGGTGGAGGGTGGGGAGGAGAGGCTGCTGGAGCTCCAGTGTGATGGATGGGCTCAGGGGGGGGGGGGGGGATGGGGGTGAGAGGGAGAGAAGCTTCAAAAGGAAAGCTGATCCAGGCCCAAACTTCTGATCTTGCACGGACTGAAGTGCACATGGGATATGTTAACTGAATGAGATTCAGGGCTGTCCTGACTGAGTCCCAGCCATCTCAGTTTCAAGACATTTTTAAGAGCTAAGTTTTGAACCTTTGGTGGACTGAGTCCATCTATGGTCCACGGGCATAGTCACTGGACGCCATGGTGAAACGCTACCTTGGCTCTATGGTAGCTCCTTGGGTATATGAGGCGGAATAAACCTTTGGCTGGGGGTTAACTTGGGGGCTTTAAAGACATGATCCATTGCCCTTCTCTCTCTCCCTGGGCCTGTGAAGTTCATTATGGCTACCCAACGGAACAGCTCTGTCAGCAGATAGCCCAGGGTCACGTTCAGGAGGGCACAATGTTGCAAAACATTTTACATCTGAAAACAAAAATCGGTGTTCTTATTGGAAAAAGTTCAGCTATGTACATCCCTGTTTCACTCCATTTCAAAGCGTGTACTCCCTACATAACAACACGATCTGTGAACTCAGTACATAGCCCTCAGAGCTACTCACTCAACCCCTCACTAGCAGTTCTCAGAACAGACAAAACCCAAAACGAATGAGGCTCACCGATGCCCTTCACACGTCTCACGACTACTGATGAGTTCTTTTTTCTGAACATATGTCCAGATGGAGGTCATAAATAAAAACAAGTTGAGTGAAACTGGAAATTGAAGCAGCAGCAATGGAGGAAAGTAAGCAATCTCCCTGAAAAATACAAATTTGTCCGTTTCGAACATAGGAACAGAGCCGTTCTGCATGTTATGTGACAGGGGTTTAAATAAATCATTATCTTAGTTTTTTTGGTGGACATGATCCAGCCAAAAAAACTCCTAAAATGAAAAGTCACTTTTCAAGCTCCACACCAAAAGAGCAGAGCTTGACCTTGAAACCATGTATAATTCAAGCTAAACAAACAACAAGCAGAAAAAGGGAGGAAACAGACAATCCCTAGGGAGAATACAAAAAATGCAGCCTTCACCTGGGGCGGTTCATGTAAAAAATAAATATTAATAATTAAATACACACACACACACACACACACACACACACTACCGTTCAAAAGTTTGGGGTCACTTAGAAATGTCATTGTTTCTGAAAGAAAGCAATTTTTTTGGTCCATTAAAATAACAAATTGATCAGAAATACAGTGTAGACATTGTTAATGTTGTAAATAAGTGATGTAGCTGAAAACGGCAGATTTTTTTATGTAATATCTACAGAGGCCCATTATCAGCAACCATCACTCCTGTGTTCCAATGGCACATTGTGTTAGCTAATCCAAGTTTATCATTTTAAAAGGCTAATTGATCATTAGAAAACCCTTTTGAAATTGTGTTAGCACATCTGAAAACTGTTGTCTGATTAAAGAAGCATTACAACTGGCCTTCTTTAGACTAGTTGAGTCTCTGGAGCATCAGCATTTGTGGGTTCGATTACAGGCTCAAAATGGCCAGAAACAAAGACCTTTCTTCTGAAACTCGTCAGTCTATTCTTGTTCTGAGAAATGAAGGTTATTCCATGTGAGAAATTGCCAAGAAACTGAAGATCTCATACAACGCTGTGTACTACCCCCTTCACAGAACAGCGCAAACTGGCTCTAACCAGAATAGAAAAAGGAGTGGGAGGCCCCGGTGCACAACTGGGCAAGAGGACAAGTACATTAGAGTGTCTAGATTGAGAAACAGATGCCTCACAGGTCCTCAACTGGCAGCTTCATTAAATAGTACCCGCAAAACACCAGTCTCAACGTTAACAGTGAAGAGGCAACTCCGGGATGCTGACCTTCTAGGCAGAGTTGCAAATAAAAAGCCATATCTCAGACTGGTCAATAAAAATAAAAGATTAAGATCGGCAAAAGAACACAGACACTGGACAGAGGAACTCTGCCTAGAAGGCCAGCATCCCGGAGTCCAGGCATTCCAGGTGACTACCTCATGAAGCTGGTCGAGAGAATGCCAAGAGTGTGCAAAGCTGTCATCAAGCCAAAGGGTGGCTACTTTATAGAATCTCACACTTTTTGGTTTCTACATGATCCCATATGTGTTATTTCATAGTTTTGATGAATTATTCTACAATGTAGAAAATAGTAAAAATAAAGACAAACCCTTGAATGAGTAAGTGTGTCAACTTTTGACTGGTACTGTATGTAAATAAGGTATTTCTGTTTTTTATTTGTAATACATTTGCAAACATTTCTAAAAACGTTTATATGGGGTAAGGAGTGGCTCTGTAAGAAGCATCTCAAGGTCCTGGAGTGGCCTAGCCAGTCTCCAGACCTGAACCCAATAGAAAATCTTTGGAGGGAGCTGAAAGTTCGTATTGCCCAGCGACAGCCCCGAAACCTGAAGGATCTGGAGAAGGTCTGTATGGAGGAGTGGGCCAAAATCCCTGCTGCAGTGTGTGCAAACCTGGTCAAGAACTACAGGAAATGTATGATCTCTGTAATTGCAAACAAAGGTTTCTGTACCAAATATTAAGTTCTGCTTTTCTGATGTATCAAATACTTATGTCATGCAATAAAATGCAAATTAATTACTTAAAAATCATACAATGTGATTTTCATGATTTTTGCTTTAGATTCCGTCTCTCACAGTTGAAGTGATAAAAAAATTGCAGACCTCTACATGCTTTGTAAGTAGGAAAACCTGCAAAATCAGCAGTGTATCAAATACTTGTTCTCCCCACTGTATATTTTAGGGGTCTGAATATTTTCCAAATGCACTGTATTTTTAAAGGGGTCCTAAAATATAATGGTTTACAGCTTGAGTTTAAAATGCCTTTTTCTTGTCATTTGGTGAAAGTGAAGACATTGAGGCATGATCATCTGCCCAACAACGAACAACACCTGACTATATCAGATTCAGGACTGTCCTTCCAAAAGACCAGGCCCATGTACTGTTGTCACGGCACACAATTGGCTCAGCGTTGTTAGGGTTTGGCCGGGGTAGGCCACAATTGTAAAAAAAGATTTGTTCTTAACTGACTTGCCTTGTCAAATAAAGGTTAAATAAAAATAGGCAAACGTTGTGGAACGTTGCTGATTGATAAGTCATGAATAGAGCTTACATAATTATGTATGTCAGAGGCATATTCGTTCTACATTTTTTATTTTTTTATTTAACATTTATTTAACTAGGCAAGTCAGTAAAGAACAAATTCTTATTTACAATTTGTATTTTTGTATTTTTTTTATTTCACTTTATTTAACCAGGTAGGCTAGTTGAGAACAAGTTCTCATTTACAACTGCGACCTGGCCAAGATGATAAAGCAAAGCAGTGCGACAAAAAACAAAAGTACAGTCAAAAACACAATAGAAAAATCTATATACAGTGTGTGCAAATGGCGTAAGGCAGTAAATAGGCCAGAGTAGCGAAGTAATTACAATTTAGCAAATTAACACTGGAGTGATAGATGTGCAGATGATGATGTGTAAACAGATACTGGTGTGCAAAAGAGCAGAAAAAAGTAAAAAAACAACATGGGGATGAGGTCGGTAGTTGGATGGGCTATTTACAGATGGGCTGTGTACAGCTGCAGCAATCGGTAAGCTGCTCTGACAGCTGATGCTTAAGCTGCTAAGCTGCTCTGACAGCTGATGCCAGTTCTCTCCAGCAGAGAACTGGAAGAAAAGGCGGCCAAAGGAGGTGTTGGCTTTGGAGATGACCAGTGAGATATACCTGCTGGAGAGTGTGCTACAGGTGGGTGTTGTTATGGTGACCAGTGAGCTGAGATTAGGCGGAGCTTTAGCTAGCAAAGACTTATAGATGACCTGGAGCCAGTGGGTCTAGCGACGAATATGTAGCGAGGGCCAGCCAACGAGAGCATACAGGTCGCATTGGTGGGTAGTATATGTGGCTTTGGTGACGAAACGGATGGCACTGTGATAGACTGCATCCAGTTTGCTGAGTAGAGTGTTGGAGGCTATTTTGTAAATGACATCGCCAAAGTCGAGGATCGGTAGGATAGTCAGTTTTACGAGGGTATGTTTGGCAGCGTGAGTGAAGGAGGCTTTGTTGCGAAATAGGAAGCCGATTCTAGATTTCATTTTTGATTGGAGATGCTTAATGTGAGTGTGGAAGGAGTGTTTACAGTCTAACCAGACACCTAGGTATTTGTAGTTGTCCACATATTCTAAGTTAGAACCGTCCAGAGTAGTGATGCTAGTCGGGCAGGTGGGTGCGGGCAGCGATCGGTTGAAAAGTATGCACTTAGTTTAATTAGCGTTTAAGAGCAGTTGGAGGCCACGGAAGGAGTGTTGTATGGCATTGAAGCTTGTTTGGAGGTTTGTTAACACAGACATCAGTGGTCTCAAACCAGCAGACCACAAATAGAACGTTTGTGGGCCTGATGTGGCTTAAATCAAATCAAATTCTATTCGTCACATGTGCCGAATACAACAGGTGTAGACCTGGGGGGGACAATGCAAAAAGTCTGGGTATCCATTTTATTAGCTGTTTTATTAGGAGTCTTATGGGTTGGGGGTAGAAGCTGTTAACTTCTCTAGGATAGGGGGCACCATTTTCACGTTTGGATGAAAAGCGTGCCCAGAGTAAACTGCCTCCTACTGAGTCCTGATGCTAATATATGCATATTATTATTAGTATTGGATAGAAAACACTCTGAAGTTTCTAAAACTGTTTGAATCATGTCTGTGACTATAACATAACTTATTTGGCAGACAAATAAGGTCACTCTTTGAGGTCACTCTCTTTTCAATTAGAAATCTGGATTCCCAATGAAAACTAAGGGACCTTCCTGCAGTTCCTATCGCTTCCACTGGTTGTCAGTCTTTAGAAATTGGTTGAGGTTTTTCCTTTGAGAAATTAAGAAGTAGCCATGTTCAGAATGAGGCTCCAGTGAAGTGTGCTGTTTGTTAGAGGCGCGTGACCAGAAAGCATGCTGTATTGAACACAGATCATCCCATCTTCAATTTTATTGATTATTTACGTTAAAAAATACCTAAAGTTGTATTACAAAAGTAGTTTGAAATGTTTGGACAAAGCTTACAGGTAACTTTTGAGATATTTTGTAGTTACGTTGTGCAAGTTGGAACCGGTGTTTTTCTGGATCAAACGCACCAAATAAATGGACATTTTTGATATATATCGACGGAATTAATTGAACAAAAGGACCATTTGTGATGTTTATGGGACATATTGGAGTGCCAACAGAAGAAGCTCGTCAAAGGTAAGGCATGAATTATATCTTTATTTCTGCGTTTTGTGTCGCGCCGGGAGGGTTGAAATATGATGGTCTGTGATTGTTAGCTGGGGTGCTATCCTCAGATAATAGCATTGTTTGCTTTCACCGTAAAGCATTTTTGAAATCTGACACGTTGGCTGGATTCACAACAAGTGTAGCTTTAATTTGGTATATTGAATGTGTGATTTCATGAAAGTTAAATTTTTATAGTAATTTATTTGAATTTGGCGCTCTACATTTTCACTGGATGTTGGCCAGGTGGGACGCTACCGTCCCACATATCCCAGAGAGGTGTATCGAAGCCTTTTGGACCTAGACTTGGCGCTCCGGTAGCTCTTGGCGTGCGGTAGCAGAGAGAACAGTCAATGACTAGGGTGGCTGGAGTCCTTGATAATCTTTAGGGCCTTCCTCTGACACCGCTTGGTATAGAGGTCCTGGATGGCAGGAAGCTTGGCCCCAGTGATGTACTGAGCCGTACGCACTTCCCTCTGTAGTGCCTTGCGGTCGGATGCTGAGCAGTTGCCATACAAGACATTGATGCAACCAGTCAGGATGCTCTCGATGGTGCAGCTCTAGAACTTTTTGAGGATCTGAAAAACCATGCCAAATCTTTTCAGTCTCCTGAGGAGGAATAGGCTTTGTCGTGCCTTCTTTACAACTGTCTTGGTGTGTTTGGACCATGATCGTTTGTTGGTGATGTGGACACCAAGGAACTTGAAGCTCTCAACCTGCTCCACTACAGCCCCATCGATGAGAATGGGGGCGTGCTCAGTCCACTTTTTCTTGTAGTCCACAATCATCTCCTTTGTCTTGATCACATTGAGGGAGTGGTTGTTGTCCTGTCACCACATGGCCAGGTCTCTGACCTCCTCCCTATAGGCTGTCTCATCGTTGTCGGTGATCAGGCCTACCACTGTTGTGTCGTCTGCAAACGTAATGATGGTGTTGGAGTCGTGCCTGGCCATGCAGTCATGAGTGAACAGGGAGTACAGGAGGGGACTGAGCACGCACCCCTGAGGGACCCCCGTGTTGAGGATCAGTGTGGCAGATGTGTTGTTACCTAACTTTACCACCTGGGGGCGGCACATCAGGAAGTCCTGGATCCAGTTGCAGATGGAGGTGTTTAGTCCCATGGTCTTAGCTTAGTGATGAGCTTTGAGGGCACTATGGTGTTGAACGATGAGCTGTAGTCAATGAATAGCATTCTCACATAGGTGCTCCTTTTGTCCAGGTGGGAAAGGGCAGTGTGGAGTGCAATAGAGATTACATCATCTGTGGATCTGTTGGGGCGGTACGCAAATTAGAGAGGGTCTAGGGTTTCTGGGATAATGGTGTTGATGTGAGCCATGACCAGCTTTTCAACGCACTTCATGGCTACAGACGTAAGTGCTATGGATCGGTAGTCATTTAGGCAGGTAGTCACTTAGTGTTCTTGGGCACAGGGACTATTGTGGTCTGCTTGAAACATGTTAGTATTACAGACTCAGTCAGGGACAGGTTGAAAATGTCAGTGAAGACACTTGGAGTACACATCCTGGTAATTCGACTGGCCCTGCGGCCTTGTGAATGTTGACCATGTGAATGTTGACCCTCAAGTGCACCTATGATAAAAATTACAGACCTCTACATGCTTTGTAAGTAGGAAAACCTGCAAAATCGGCAGTGTATCAAATACTTGTTCTCCCCACTGTACGTCTCTTTCTCATATAAATCACAGGGATTTGGGCCTCGTTGGGTGTCTTTAGTAAATCATTCGCGTCCGACTCGTTAAAGACGAATCTTCGTCCAATACGAGGTGGGTAATCACTGTCCTGATATCTAGAAGCTCTTTTCACTCATAAGAGACAGTGGCAGAAACATTATGTACAAAATAAGTTACAAATAACGCGGAAAAACACACACAATAGCACAGAGATGGTCGCCTCGCTTTAGGTCCTTAGGAAACTATGCAGTAATTTGTTTTTTATGTATTATTTCTTACATTGTTAGCCCAGAAAATCTCAAGTGTTATTACATACAGCCGGGAACAACTACTGGATGAAAAAGCGACGTCAACTTACCAACAGTACGACCAGGAATACGACTTTCCCGAAGCGGATCCTTCGTTCGGACCTCCTCCCTGGACATGGGATCTTATCCCAGAGGCCGACCCAAAACTACGCGGTCGCCGCAGGAGAGGCAGACGGAGTGGCCTACTGGTCAGACTCAGAAGGCGAGCACATCATCCACCGCATATTATTCGCCAATGTCCAATCTCTAGACAACAAGGTGGATGAAATTAGGGCACGAGTTGCCTTCCAGAGAGACATCAGAGATTGTAACATTCTCTTTTTCACGGAAACATGGCTCACTCAGGATATGCTGTTGGAGTCGGCACAGCCACCTGGATTCTTTGTGCGTCGCGCCGACAGAAGTAAACATCTCTCCGGAAAGAAGAAGGGCGGGGGTGTATGCCTTATGATTAACGACTAATGGTATAATCAAAACAACATACAGGAACTTAAGTCCTTTTGTTCACCTGACCTACAATTCCTCACAATCAAATGCCGACTGCATTATCTACCAAGAGAATTCTCTTCGATTATAGTCAATGCCGTGTATATCCCCCCCCCCCCAAGCAGGTACCTCGGCGGCCCTGAAAGAACTTCACTGGACTCTATGTAAACTGGAAATCATATATCCTGAGGTTGCATTTATTGTAGCTGGGGATTTTAACAAAGCTAATCTGAGGACAAGGCTTCCTAAATTCTATCAGCATTCTGCACCATTGCTACTCTAACTTCCGCGATGCATACAAAGACCTCCCCTGCCCTCCCTGTGGCAAATCTGACCATGACTCCATTTTGTCGCTCCCTGCCTATAGACAGAAACTAAAACAGGAAACGCCCATGCTTAGGTCTATCCAATGCTGGTCTGACCAATCAGATTCCACGCTTCAAGATTGCTTCGATCATGTGGACTGGGATATGTTCCAGGTAGCCTCAGACAACAACATTGATGTATACGCTGACTCGGTGAGCGAGTTTATTAGCAAGTGCATGGGTGATGTGGTCTGGCATTCGCGCAAAACTGAAACTGCGAAACACCACTTTTAAATCATGGCAAGGCGACTGGGAACATGACCGAATACAAACAGTGTAGCTATTCCCTCCGCAAGGCAATCAAATAAGCAGTGTCAGTATAGAGACAAAGTAGAGCCTTAATTCAATGGCTCAAACACAAGACATACAGTGGGGCAAAAAAGTATTTAGTCAGCCACTAATTGTGCAAGTTCTCCCACTTAAAAAGATGAGAGAGGCCTGTAATTTTCATCATAGGTACACTTCAACAATGACAGACAAAATGAGAAAAAAAAAATCCAGAAAATCACATTGTAGGATTTTTTATGAATTTATTTGCAAGGATGCGTTCTCAGCCCTCTCCTGTAGTCCCTGTTCACCCATGACTGCGTGGCCATGCACGCCTCCAACTCAATCATCAAGTTTGCTGACGACACTACAGTGGGAGGCTTGATTACCAACAACGACGAGACGTCCTACAGAGAGGTGAGGGCCCTCGGAGTGTGGTGTCAGGAAAATAACCTCACTCAACGTCAACAAAACAAAGGAGATGATCGTGGACTTCAGGAAAAAGCAGAGGGAGCCCCTGCCTGCTATCATCCAGAAGGCGAGGTCAGTACAGGTGCATCAAAGCTGGGACCGAAAGACAGCTTCTATCTCAAGGCCATCAGACTGTTAAACAGCCATCACTAACATAGATTGGCTACTGCCAACATACAGACTCAAATCTCTGGCCACTTTAATACATTTAATAAATGGATTTAATAAAGGTATCACTAGTCACTTTAATAATGTCTACATATGCTACATTACAAATCGCATATGTATATACTGTATTCCATACCATCTACTGCATCTTGCCTATGCCGCACGGCCATCACTCATCCATATATTTATATGTAAATATTCTTATTCATCCCTTTACATTTGTGTGTATAAGGTAGTTGTTGTGATTTTTGTTAGATTTCTTGTTAGATATTACTGCACTGTCGGAACTAGAAACACAAGCATTTCGCTACACTCGCATTAACATCTGCTAACCATGTGTATGTGACCAATAACATTTGAATTGGTTAGGACACTGTAAAATGGCAGCCATCTCCTCCGGGAGTTTGAGACCTCACTTCAACAATGTTGTGCCTTGCTGAACGCAGCCAAGCACTATAGTATATTCAGTACTACTTTACATTCAGGTCAGTCCAGAGAGCAGTGGCCCAGTCAGTCATTCAATTAGGCTTATCTCCCCAAGGCCTTATCAACTCAACCACCTCTGACCTAGACAGCAGGGGGCCAGAGTTGGGTATAATGAGACACTCCCGTCCCCCACCTTAGCCCTCCAGAACCTGAGCTACCAGGCCAACCCCAGGCTGTAGCTATTTTAGCTTATCTCTGGCTCTGCATATCATCAATACCTTACACACCTCAATGGAACTCCCCGAAACAGGGCAGATGGTTGGTCCCATTCGTGTGCTAAAAGGAGATTTACTTTGAATTGTCCTTAGTGCTCCTTTGTATTATGGGCCTGTTCCATGAGAAAGAGCTTGAAAACAAGGAACATTTACATGTATTAATTAAGCCCCATAATGACCCGGCAAGTGATTATTGGCATGCATTCCCTGGGCTTTTGTAAACTTTGCAGAGCACAGTATGGCTTGGGATCTCCCCCCTTTGAAATGGGTAACAGATTGTGGGAAGAGAGGGCTGAAAGGAGTGCATACACATGCCCACACATTGTGTGATTGGTTGGTTGGAGTAGGGTTTAGAGCAGATCAATTCCTATAGTGACACTAACAAGAATAGAATATGCTATTAGTTCAAATGAATCCTAGCATTTGAATTGCATACTGTTTCACAAAGGCAGACCCCGAAACATCAAAATATATTAAAGTATTTATAATATAAAACAGCCATAATAAAAGTACAGAATGTCAAGTACAGAATGAATTGTCATTGAACAGAATCCCTTTCATTGAAAAAGTTAAACAGGTTCACACCCACAAGGTGTACATATTATACACAAACAATGTAATGATAATTACATTTTAACATCACATATGGCATTAACTTAATTTGCCATTAAAATCAAAGACAACTACTGGGGACTGGAATGGTTGTAATCATCTAGGCCGACTGCTGTGATGTAAGCACTTATATGCTTGTTACCATGTGCAGCCCTCGATGCACAAACCCGTATCCCTACGCCAAGCCACAAAGTTTCATGGCGCATTAACATCAAAGTGTAGTTGTTTAAGAGCTTGTTTTTCTTTTTTTTTCTCATCCAGGCATCAAACAGTTAGTGTGGAGCTTCGAGTCCTACCACTGGACCAATGTAGCCTCGCAAACACAACACACAATGCAAATAAAGAGAAGCGGGGGGGAGGGGGGTTGAGACTGAACAGTGAGGGCACTATTTTTTTCATAATTATATCTGATGGGAAATCCCTTTAAATAATTATTGGCAGCATGCAGGATTGGCAGCCAGATCAAACAAGCCACTGAGCAAAAGCCCTATAAATATATCACATTCCTTCATTCGCTTCAAAAACACACTCCCTGCATTCCCCAACTCCCGTTGTCCCACTCCTTACACTGTAGTTCCTGGTGATGCTTTGGTCTTTTTCAAATACACCTCCGAGTTCCCATCTGTAACCAAATGGCTGAAACCACTTTGGAACGAGGCGAGGAGCCGTCCTGCAGACAAGCAAAGGCAGAGAAATAACAAAAATGCCAAAGTAAAGTTCTTCAGTGACTCAGAATTACAGTACATCACACTTGGAGCTTGAAATCAGGTTTAAAGGCCAAATGTTCAATAAAGAGAGCACCCAGAAAAGGTCACCTAGCACTTAAGTATTACGGGGTTTAAATGTGAATGCTTTAGGCATGCTTCCTAATGAGAACTAGGAGTTCTCAAAGATAAATAATTGTCCAATTCCACTCAAGATGACAACCACAATTCGGTCAATGCCTCAAGGCTGACGGTCAGTGACACTAACCTGTCCAAGTCCTCTGGTTGCTCAGGCTGAAGCTAGTGCACTGAGGAAGGGAGTTACAGATGAAGGCCGCCTCCTTGTTGCTGTGCACCGACAGCATGCAGCCTTGGTGGTTGTACGAGGGCCAGCATCTGTATTCCATATTTCCAGAGGTGCTCATGCCTTTCATGACTGTATAATCTAATGGGGGGGGGGGGGGGGGGGAGAAGAAACACCAGAGTCTTTCAGAGGCGCTGTGGGGCCTGGGCCTTACTCATCTGCTAAACATTTTCATGGGCCGCAAATTAGGAGCGCCTGACCCCCTCCGACCCAACATCAGAACAGAAGTCAACTCATTCACAGTGAGGGGAAGATGGCAGGGGTGTCATGTTACTCCATTGGTACTCCTTCACCTAAACCTACAAGGCCGGGGTTAAAAATGTTGGGGGGGGCATATTAATAGGGGAACAAGCGCTCCAGTTGGGGCATTAGTGCGGCAAACAGAGGGTCACTTCAAGGTTCTTTATAAGAACACTCGGTAGAAGAAAATCATCTGGAAAAAGGGAAGACATTGGGATTATCTGTTTAATTTTAAGTCTTGGACAGTGAGTCTCCCATGTATATCCTCTGTCTACGGAGTTCCAGATACTCGGAAAATTCTAAGTCAACATACGCAGACCATTCATGAGATCTATAGGCCCAGGAATCAGTTTTGCCTGTAACTGAAGACACGTACTGGAGAACTAGAGTCCTAAAAAGGAACTGTGAAACTGCTTTGCCATGACCTAGCAGCTTACAGTGTTAATACATCACAACACTGTTGGTCTAAAGCATTCCTTCATATTCCCAGACTGAGTCCAATCAATCCACTTCCCAGGCTTACTATGATTACTATTCATAATGTAGCTGTATAAACCATTGAGCAGCTTGAGCATGGAAAATACAGCTGCAGGATCTGGGCCAGTCTGGAGCACTGTATAAGCCATTTAGACCAAAGAATCAAAGAAAACAGGAGACTGTGGTAAGAAGGGGTTCACTTCTTACCTCTGATTATTGACGGAGGCGTGTTGTCCAGGTGCAGGCCGGATTTGTACAGATGGAGCATGTCTTCAAAGGCTTCCAGCGTGTCATTCACATCCCCTTTCAGCTCTCCTGGAGAAACACAGCGGAACAGGTCAGCACAGAAAAGGTATGAGTGGAAACACCACTGGAATTGGTCACACGCTTGGTCATATGTGAACAATTTGTTTTTCCTGGTCAGGCCAATGTGGTCGGTCAAAATACCTGACTCTAGTTATGTTCATATGTGGGGGAAATGGTATTGTTCACATGGAAGAGTATGACCAACTCCAACTAGGGCCTAAAGTTTTTCCTAGTCAGGCGCACATGGTTAGGGAAAAACTCTAGGCTCTAACATGACATATGAAAGGGCCATATTATGTCTTTCCAAATTACTAATAGTAATGGCGGGTCATGTTCAGTCTACTCCAGTCCTCACCCGTTGAATTCATGATGTGATCCACCAGATGTCTCAGGGCAGGCGGGGCTTGGTGAGGCAGCAGATAGGTGAAAAAATACCTGAGGCAGGGTAAAAGAAACACTTCTCATTTAGACAAGTCCCGTCACATAATTCATGAAATGTTGACTCTTCATCACAGTATTAAACCAAGCGTGCAGTAAACCTGGCAGAATCATGAGTGAATCCACGTAGCCTACAAAATGGCAGCGTCACAGAACAAAGCGAGCTATAACACATCTCACCCACCTTTCCACCTTTCCAAAGCAGGACAAATTTCACTTTCCACAGCTAGAGATGTGTTTCTATCAAACGGACTTATTATGGATAAAAGTATGTGCGTGATGACATGGTGCACATAAAAATAACTTTTGCGGTTAAATTCCATCAAGCATCAAGCTAATCAAGTGCACTTTCACCACCCTTATTTAATCTATAGCCTAATGAACTACATGATTTCCATCACGTGACTCCAAGTTTACCTAGATATGATGGTTATTATATCAATATTTGCACTGCCATTTCTCGCAAAAATCATTTTACCGGTAGAAAAATATCCCACCATGTCGAACAAACAAATTGTCTGTCGGCATTTATAAAATTGTCCCGACATGAAATGGTTGGATGGAAACCTGGTTATTGAAGATACTCCGTTAAGCATGTTTTTTAGTCTAGCAGAAGCTTAGGCTTCATCTGGATCTGGGAAACTATCCCTAGGAGTGCAGCAATGACATCTCACCAACCTGGCAAAACACTTGAAAATGGCTCTGTTTTTTTTACCCAGATTTAGCCTAGCAATTGGAGTGCAGCTATATTACCTGTAGGCGTTGTAGAGATTCCTCATCTCGTTGAGGCCCTCACACACTCCCTGGGCCGAGCAGGGCAGGCTGAAGTTGCGGAGGGGAAACTGTAAGATGCAGTCCTGGTCCATCTGACAGGCAGGCTCCGACACGCTGGCGTCATCCAGGTCTGTGAGCTTCAGCTCCCCAGACACCATGACAAACTGACGGGGCTGGAAGTCCAACAGAGCCACTGAGCCCAGAGGGGAGTGGGAGAGGTAGTGGAGGAGCCTCACCAGGCCCAAACAAACCTGAGGGAAAAAATGTACAGGTTGGATGTTGTTGACATTATGGTTGCCATTGTCTACTCTGTTGTCCATTGACACGTACAGTATATGTCATATGTACTTGGTGACATGAGGATAATGGCATCGTACGTGATAGTATTCTTGTGACTGCCTGCTCTTTCGCCTATGTCCTGTGGTATGTAAAAAACATGTGCAAGAAAATACTAAAGTGTTGTGTGACAACTTGCTAATACATTGTGGTTACAAGTGTAATTAAAAGGTTACAACACAGGTTTATGGGCAACGTCCTGTAAAGTGTTACCCACTCTAAAAAGGAAAGAAGAAAACGGATTATATTGCACAAAGACTCTTCTTGTATCACACTGCTTTTTCGGAACATTTCTGCAGTTGCTGCTTCACATCACATCTATGCTTACTACCACATTCCTGTATAACATGAGCCATAGAAGAATTGTCAAGATGAAACAAAGCGGTGAAACAAGCATCATGCCGGGACAGCCCACAAAGAAATGAAACGAGTAGCATTTGCTACGCGTTGACGCGGCAGAAAATGATTTTGTCACGCTGCAAACATAGTTGGGACATTAGGTAACCCGACGAGTCGGTAGAACGTCTCACAGTGCAGCCACAGCACTATAAAAACAGAGGTGGATGAAACCAAACACCTTTTTGGATGACTCTACAGCAGTGATGCGTTTTGCAGTGAAGCGTTTTGCTCCGAGAGACCAGGCACGTTGAAAGAAGTGTTCCTTTAACACCTCACCCCTACTGTTGCTCACTGTTACTCATTTCTCACTTTCGTGGATGGTTGAAATTACTTGGCCTGAAGGACTCTTCACCATGTGTTATGATACGTACATATTTGGAAACAGGAACACTTATGTACTTCTGGACATATACCCACGCACACTCATGCATGCTCCCTCACACACATGCACACACGGTCAGTGTCACACACACAGTACGCACTACGCACACTAGAAGATAGTAGAGGGCTTAAGGCGCGAGAAGCGGGGACCGACATTCGAGATCCGCCTGAACGCAGACATCTGTCCTTCGGAGTATTTGATCAGGCTCAGTTGGAATGGAGATGGGGCCTGGGTTAATCCACTCCAGGCTAAGAATGTCATCCTCCAACAGCAGCTCCTTCTCCACCCCCCATCCCCACCCCAGGTATGCCCCAGAGGGAGCCAGGGGGTGGGCCACTCCTGATTAACACTCTCTCCAGGGATGTGGAGGAGGAGGGGCGTGGTAGAGAGAGGGAGATTAAGTGTGTGTGTGTGTGTGTGTGAGTGAGAGATCAGAGAGAGACAGAGGGCCTAGTGGTCTTCTTACCCGAAATCGTTCCTCCCAGGGGCTCTGTAGGAGCTGGATCATCTGCAGTGGGAAGCCCTGCTCCAGGATGGCTGTGATGCCTCCTGCCCCCACACTGTCCTCGCAGTGGCCTCGGAGCTGCAGAAAGGAAATATGTTATACTGCATTATTAGTGTCACAGTAAACCTGACACCGGGAATGTAAACTAGTAAAGCATAGGGAGAAAAGTATGTGAGCGCGGAATTATATTATCAAAACACATGTTCTCAGGACAAACCAGTAAAATGTGGTGTTCTACTCTGGCCTATTACAGTGAATAGGTGCAAGTGCGCTCACAAAGGTATTCATTAAACTGTTACACGGTAGCCTGTAAACAGGTTAGGATTGTTTACATTCAAGTTGCAAATTTGACCGTAATGGATTGATCAAATAGACTTTGGTGATTGTTATACCTATTCCAGGTTAACAGACAGAAAGGGACATTGTATCTCCTCCAGCTGCTGATGCAGAACTGCGACCCAAGGGCAGTTCAAGAGGTTTAATTGAATTACATGAGAAGGTCCTACAGATGCAGTGAGGCTTTTCATCAATATTACACATGCAGCAGAGCATATATAGGCACAGGGAAGCAGTTAGCTCCTTAAAAAGACAGCAAAGTCGCATCAATGTGGTTGACGTTTGTAGGTTTCTAGCACTGTAGGCCATGTTGTCTGTAACGCTTATATTGTGTGTTTGTGATGTATGTAAGCTTCTGACACCTTGATTAGCCTATACACCCTGGAGATCAATAAAGTTATATTCTACATTTTTACCTTCGGCTAATTATTTATTTAATGAATAATACTTTATTCGCGTACCTTTATGATGTTTGGATGTTGCAGTCTCTGCAATAAAACGATTTCTTTTTTCAGTTTAAAAGACACGAGCTCGTGACAGCCCAAGGGGTCTTTAAAATCCTCGAGACATCTCCCCATGTCAGTTCCTTGATCGTACACCGTTTTCAATGCCACAGACTGTCCCTCCGATAGCACAACTTTAAGGACTATTTTGGTATAGCCCGAGCCAAGGATATCCACAACTTTCATATCAACAAGCTGATCACAGCCAATATGATCCTTATTCATTCTAATAGATCCACTGGAAACGTAATTCTCATTCTCCAAACTAATATCCACATGGTTACTTTCAAATGATTGGTGCTGCCCAAAGTGTCCCGATTCATCCAATAACCTCTTTACCCCAGAAGAGATGAGGAAAGGAAGAATTTCCTTGCGTCTTTCGTTGAGTTCATGAACTAATCCGTTACGCTCCATAACAAAACCATCCTCAATAGTTCCATTGGTAAAAATTCCTTTATGAACTCTGAAGTGCCAACTGTTCACAAAAAGTCTTAAAGAAAAGACCAGAAAAGCTAAAAGTGCCGCGGCGCACAGAGAGCTGCCCATCGTTGACATTTCGTGCGCGGTTCAAAGGAAAACGCACTGAACTTCAATCGGACGAAGACCTCTTCTGTAGTCATGACAAGAGAGAAAGGTTGAGCTCGTAGTTTTCACCTCTTGTGGCACGCCCACCAGAGGCGTGTCTCCCATTAAAAGTAAAATCCTGCCCCTGATTTAGCTGGTGCAGAGTAATGTGGAACATATGGAATTATTTTAAGATACCTTGGATAATTTAGCTACTTGATTTAGAATGATAGGACCCTTTAGGTATACAGTGCTTTCTGAAAGTATTCCAACCCGCTCCCTTTCTCCACGTTTTGTTACATTACAGCCTTATTCTAAAATGGATGAAA
Source organism: Salvelinus namaycush (assembly GCF_016432855.1). Lineage (NCBI taxonomy): Eukaryota > Metazoa > Chordata > Actinopteri > Salmoniformes > Salmonidae > Salvelinus > Salvelinus namaycush. The sequence goes on along the minus strand of NC_052334.1, from coordinate 45,699,208 downwards.
TTATTTTTTTCACTCATCTATCTATCTACACACAATACCCCATGGTGACAAAGCAAAAAAACGTTTTTAGAAATGTTTGTAAATTTATTACAAATAAAAAACAGAAATAGCTTATACAGTACCAGTCAAAAGTTTTGACACACCTACTCATTAAAGGGTTTTTCTTAATTTTACTATTTTCTACATTGTAGAATAATAGTGAAGACATCAAAACTATGAAATAACACATATGGAATCATGTATATAGACTCTTCAAAGTAGCCCCCCTTTGTCTTAATGACAGCTTTGCACACTCTTGGCAATCTCTCAACCAGCTTCATGAGGTAGTCACCTGGAATGCATTTCAATTAACAGGTGTGCCTTGTTAAAAGTTCATTTGTGGAATTTCTTTCCTTCTTAATGCATTTGAGCCAATCAGTTGTGTTGTGAAGGTAGGGGTGGTATTCAGAAGATAGCCCTATTTGGTAAAAAATCAAGTCCATATTATGGCAAGAACAGCTCAAATAAGCAAAGAGACATGACAGTCCATCATTACTTTAAGACATGAAAGTCAGACAATTCGGAACATTTCAAGTACTTTGAAGGTTTCTTCAAGTGCAGTCGCAAAAACAATCAAGAGCTATTATGAAACTGGCTCTCATGAGGACCGCTACAGGAAAGGAAGACCCTGAGTTACCTCTGCTGCAGAGGATAAGTTCATTAGAGTTACCAGCCTCAGAAATTACAGCCCAAATAAATACTTCACAGAGTTCAAGTAATACATCTCAACATCAACTGTTCAGAGGAGACTGTGTGAATCAGGCCTTCATGGTAGAATTGCTGCAAAGAATCCACTACTAAAGGACACCAATAATAAGAAGAGACTTGCTTGGACCAAGAAACACGAGCAATGGACATTAGACCAGTGGAAATCTGTCCTTTGGTCTGATTAAATTAGACCAAATTAGAGATTTTTGGTTCCAACCGCCGTGTCTTTGTCAGACGCAGAGTAGGTGATCGGACATGATTTGGAAAGGCACACACCTGTCTATATAAGGTCCCATACTTTACAGTGCATGTCAGAGCAAAAACCAAAGGAATTGTCTGTAGATCTCCGAGACCATGTGAGATTGTGTCAAGGCACAGATCTGGGGAAGGGTATTAAAACATCTATGCAGCATTGAAGGTCCCCAAGAACACAGTGGCCTCCATCATTCTTAAATGGAATTAGTCTGCAACCACCAAGACTCTTCGTATCGCTAGCCAGCAGCCAAACTGACCAATCGGGGGAGCAAGCCTACTTGAAGGTAACAGCGCTTACTATTGCCCCTAGTGGCCGGTTTCCACGTCGTCTCTTGACGTCCTCAGACATGGCTAGATGTCGAATACTGACTTGTGTCATGGGTGACCTGGCTGTCTTTTCTGCACATTTTGCTATGAGGTTGAGAGAATTATACATTTTTAAAGCTAATTTCCTGCTTTTCTACACATTTTGCCATGAAGCTGACAGAACATTTTGCAGTTTTACAGCTAATTTCCTATGGTCCCCTTTACCTTGCGGGGGCTGCGGGTGTGTGTGGTACACCAGTGCCTAGGCAAAAAAAGAAGAGTGAGACCATGCACGCGTGCTCGCATGCATACACACATTGAACACAGTGGCTTTTTAGCAGGATATGGGCATCAATAATCAACAGCAAAAAATAAAACTGTTTGCACCTTGCAATAGTATGTTTCCTACTCTACATGCCAAAGAGGCATGTTTGGTCTACATCAGTGGTTCTCAACCAGGGGTAGTACCCATGTGGGTGCTTGGCCTATCCCCATTGAGTACTTAAGAAGACTCTTGAGACCATAGGCTACTGGTAAAATGCATAAGGGGGTACTTGGTGGTACAGTAACCAAAAAAGGTTGAGAACCACGTTTCCATCTGAACATTCAACAACGTTGTGTCCTGCTGAACGCAGCCCAGGACTGACATCAGTCTCTCATACCTCTCAGGCGGTCGATAAGTTCTGAGTGTGTCTTTCCAGTGGACATCCATGCCATGGTTCTTGACAGCAGCACACCCATAGGGACTGCCACTACAGCCAGTCTGAACACTGCTTGCATCTCCTACACTGGTGGAGCTCCCTGACAATGTCAATAAAAACACATACTGTCACACAAAGACCCCATTGCAAGGTATGTTCAGACCGACTGACACGCGCGCACACACAACTGAATAAATACAGACACATGCAAGCATTGTTCAACAGGTGGCAGTAAAGCACCAAAAGCCCAAAGCTGGTGTGGCGAACAGTACACAAAATATGGTGACTAGTAGTCTAACAGTAATATACAGGTAACTGCCAAAATAAAGGAAACAATTGAGTAAATGAGGGATATAAAGTATATTCAAAGCAAGTGCTTCCACACAGGTGTGGTTCCTGAGTTAATGAAACAATTAACATTCCATAGCCTAATGCTGAGGGTCATGTATAAAAATGCCCAGTTGCCCATTATTATGGCTACCATGACTAGAAGAAGAGATCTCTGTGACTTTGAAAGAGGGGTCTCAAAAGGAGCGTAGGGGGTTTAAAGGGTGTGTGTGTGTCTCTCAGTCACCAGATCTCAACCCAGAACACCTTTGGGAGATTCTGGAGGGGCGCCAGAGACAGCGTTTCAACCACCACCCACAAAACACCAAATTATGGAATTTCTTGTGAAAGAATGATGTTGCATCCCTCCAATAGTGTTCCAGACACTATGCCAAGGTGCATTAAAGCTGTCCTGGCCGCTCGTGGTGGCACCACGCCCTATTAAGACACTTTATGTTGGAGTTTTCCTTATTTTGGCAGTTTCCTATATCTTATACAGAGGGGATTAACTTAGCATGTTATTAAATAAATGAATGCTGAAAATAGATGAGAGACTTTAGTCTGAGGATACCTTTGCACACACCAGTGTCACAGACTTTACATTGAAAAGAACAGTTTGAAAATTATCAAATCTAAACTAACAGTAAAATTCGATATCTTAATTAATATAAAATAAACATAATTAATAATTATTTGAGAGATAATGAACGTAAACATATTCATGCAGATGGATGAAATAACCATAGTGGCACACTTTTCAAATTGTGTCTGTTTTAGATGGCCTTTTTGACGGGCATCAGACTGGCACCGCACAGTATTCATCAGCAAAATGGCATAATCTTCTGATGGGTACAGTGGCAGAGCAAAAACAGCTAGCCAATTGCCAGTGCTGGAGAAATGAACTGGAGCTCTACTTAAATGAAAGCCCAGCAGTCCTGTTTGGAAGCACTAACTATAGGTTTAATGGCATTAAACATGTAACATAGCTGAATTATTAACCAATACTCTCCATCCTAGACCGAAGGTCAGATTAGATGATTCATTGTTAAATGTTCACAGTTCACACTTTCCTCACTGAAATATATAATATGGATGGTCATTTGGGAACAATAATTCTGAGAGCATGCCTTTTTGTACTCCTTGCCCCTTTATATTCCTATCTATTGTCATAAGCAACATCTTGCCTTTGAGAACATTTGTATCGTTCTCCCCTATTAGGCAAATCTTTCCACTCAGTCCTGAGCTGTCAATACATTTAAAACATTGCTCACATCACAAGTCACTGGGAAGAGATCTGCCATGGGAAATTACCATGGGTGTCGGTTCAGATCCACTCCTTATCTGGAGCAGACAAAGCTATAGGTGGACTGGGGATATAGCGACTTTAGCGAGCTGGGGGCATTAGCCTCAAGACATGATCAAACCTCACAGCTTATTTACAGACTGGATGTAGCTACAACACAACACTGACTTACAATGTAGATGATAAACCCAGTTTTATATCTGTCACATGAGAATCCAACGGCAATGGGAAGATTGAAGCTCAATCTAAGTACTTTACATCTCTAGGCCTACTTAAGGATAGGGTCTATTTTTCTCAATTTCCGCCTGACTGATGTGCCCAAAGTAAACTGCCTGTTACTCAGGCCCAGAAGCCAGAATATGCATATAATTGGTAGCATTGGATAGAAAACACTTTGAAGTTTGTAGAAATTTTAAAATAATGTATGAGACTATAACACAATTGATATGGCAGGCATAAATCCAAAGAACAATCAACCAGATTTTTTTTTTGAGCTCCCAGGCTATTATAATGGAAAGCTATGGGTTCTATGTAATTCCAGCTCCCAGATTGCAATTCCTGTGGCTTCCACTCGATGTCAACAGTCTTTGTTCATTGTTTCAGGCTTTGTCCTTCAAAAACTAGCAAGAATTTGGAGTTTTTGCACAAAGAGTCCCGGTACAATATCAGTCTGTTGGCGCGCAACGAAGAGGACGCACGCTTACTAATTTTACTTTTCTATTGAACATACTTCCTTCCGTATAAAATATTATAGTTTATTTACATTTGAGGAAACCTGATGATTAAATAGAAACGTAGTTTGTTTTGTTTGAACAAAGTTTAGCAGTAGCTTTTTGGACTCCTTTGTCTGCATGTTGAATGAGTGGATTACTGAAATCGATGGCACCAACTAAACTGACTTTTTGGGATATAAAAAATGATTTTATCTAACAGAACGACCATTCATGTTGTAGCTGGGACCCTTGCGATTGCAAACAGAGGAAGATTTTCAAAAGTAAGTGATTTATTTAATCGCTATTTGTGATTTTATGAAGCCTGTGCTGGTTGAAAAATATGTTAATGTGGGGTGCCGTCCTCAAACAATTGCATGGTATGCTTTCGCTGTAAAGCCTATTGTAAAATCGGACAATGCAGTAAGATTAACAAGAATTTAAGCTTTTAAACGATATAAGATACTTGTATGTTCATAAATGTTTACTATTACGATTATTTATTTGAATTGCGCGCCCTCCAATTTCTCCGGATGTTGTCGACAGGTGTCGTGCTAGCGGGACGCCTAGCCGTAGCCTAGTATCACTTAAACGTATATAAATGTATCTTAAGAACTAAAAGTCATATTTAAAATGTTATTAAAAGTTAAGCCTATAATATGAAAGCTAATATGAAATCTACGGTTTCTCCCAAAAAAAGGGACCGCTTGGAACATGTATATCTAAATTTGAAATACATCAACAAGTTCTTGACATAATACGCTAGTCTGTAGGCATATTTCAAATGTTATAGTCAGTAATCTAAGAATCTCAGCACTAAGGCATACATCAAAAAGTAATGGTTCCTCTAGGAAATGGACTGCTTTGCTTGGACCGTTGAAATCACATTTTTTGGACACTTTGACAAGTCGTTGATAAAGTTTGATTTCCAGACTGTGTTTCTATGGCAGACAGTGCAAAAGGTGTTAAAAAACGAGATTTTTAACCAATTTTGCTCACTGGGTGCCTCAGTGTCAAAAAGACCATTGATCTTTCCTCCAGCCTACACTAATGGGTTCAGTGTTGAGGTGTCTGCATTATGATTAATCTGTAGACACAGACCAGCTGGCGTGCCACTGATCATTCACCAGAGCAGCCTGCATTATGTCTTTATGAAGATGGAGTAACCCAAGGAAGAGCACACTTGCTCTTCCTCTCTGGTCCCAGAGAGGACAGAAGAGTGTATCAGCAGAAAAGCATCATCACCCGATGGCTACGGTGAGGGTAGAACTACAGGTTACCACCTAGGAATATGATCTGGAGATATACTTGAATTAATGGAGTACTGCAATTCCATTTGGAAGCAAAACTAAGATGGAATGTATAGACACAAACTCACTTTCTTGACAATTTCCTTCACAACAGCTCTGCGCTGCTCTGCGAAGGGCAAGAAGTATGAATGACCTGACTTCTGCAGAGGCCGTATCACGGTAAATGCTGGACGGCCAATGAAGACGTCGGATTGACCATACAGCGCCTTTTACAGTGCTGCAGGTAGCCTAGCGGTTCAGAGCATTGGGCCAGTAACCAAAAGGTTGCTGGTTCAAATTCCTCAGTCAACTAGATGAAAAATATGCCGATGTGCCCTTGAACAAGGCACTTAATCCTAATTGCTCCTGGAAGTCGCTCTGGATAGGAGCGTCTGCTAAATGGCTAAAATGTAAATGTAGTTCAGTAAATAGGGATTGATTTAGGAATTGGACATCAACATTGTACATGCTGAAACTCTGCTGACCACCAGAGATGACGACGTCAAGCACCATTAGTAATTGCATTAGGCCCAAAGACAACACGAGGAAGAAAAAATGATATCTTCACCCACTTCTTCCATAAACATCAGTTATTGTTCATTTCATCCACTGCAGTCCCTATCCACGGGACTCTCTTATGAATGTGGACAGGCGGAGCATCTCTTTGCCTAATTGGGCCTTCAAGCAACGCAACAATACTTTAGAAATGTCATTCCTTACCCAATTAAATTTGGTTTGCCTACTCAAGGCAAACATTGATTACTGAAAATTCCAGTGTACATTTGACAAATGGCAAGCACTGCTACTGTAGGGGTTATACAGAAATACACTTTTCCCTCGGTCTGTCTTCTGACAGTGAGATACCGGTGGTGTCACTGTGTCCTCCCAACACTGTGTGCCCAGAGGCCCGGGCGACTTTGATCCAAACCAAAGGGGACCAGTCTGACAGCTGCAGCCTCTCCAGGCCCTCCTCCTCCCAGCTCTACCACCAAGTCTTACAGGGCGACGCCTACGATTCGCCACGGACCCAACGATGTCACTGTTGTGGCCATCACAAGCCAATCAAAGGCAATGCGTGTCTGGAGTCACACCCAATTACTGTGTGCCGTCCTCACGTCGACTGGTCTCGGCGCTTTCAAGACCAGTTGCACCTGCAGCCCATCCTTTTCCTGTCACAACGCTGTCCGCTGCCACTGGCTGCACGGATCCCATGACAGCGGTGGCCCCCACAAGTCCAAGCAGCATCAAGTGGTCACAGTCAGGTCTGTCGTCTATATATACACTGTACATACATTAGCATATTATCATGGAAAAATATAATCTCCAAACAAGGTCAATGACACAGAATTATGTTTCTATTTTAGGGATGACCGACTCTACTGGATCCCTAGAAAGTCAGTTTCCACAACAACAAGATCATTGTGTGAATAAAAATGACCGACAATTTACCTTGCGACCAATTGTACTCAGTGCATGGCAGTAATTAGGACAACAATCTTTAGCTCTTAATTTAGCTATACAACATGGTCATAAGATCAAGATAGTACTGTGTGACTCAAAATATGAGTACTGGTGACCAATGTTTCAAGATGTAATGTTCAATGTTGTACTTAGATTTTCCTAGAGATATATAGTACTCTCATTATGTAAAGAGAGACTCTTTTCCTGTGGCATTTCCTTGACAGTTACTCCCAGGTGGTAGTGAAGTATCCTCTGGCGGTGCTCGTCGGGTGTGCAGTGGTCCTCCTAAGATGCTCCCTAGCCGGCCTGTTAATTGGTCCCCTACCAGACTTCTCTGACCCGCTGATGGTGAATGTCTCCCTCGGCAGCACTGTGGCTTTCTCTGCCAAATTCCTATCAAACCAGATGCTACTGTAAACCCTTTTTCTGCTCGCTCCCTGCCTCTTTTAAAAAGCTGCAGCAGATAAAGTAGTAGACACGGCACATCTCTCAAAAAAATGCTATGTCTTGTCAGCTCAGAAATACAAGTGAAAGCATATCAGTGCAAATGCAGGTCTAATGAACAGTTGAAGTTGAAAGTTTACATACACATAGGTTGGAGTTATTAAAACTAATTTTTCAACCACTCCACAAGTTTTGGCAAGTCTGTTCGGACATCTACTTTGTGCATGACACAAGTCATCTTTCCAACAAATGTTACAGATTATTTCACTTATAATTCACTGTATCACAATTCCAGTGGATCAGAAGTTTACATACACTAAGTTGACTGTGTCTTTAAACAGCTTGGAAAATTCCATAAAATTATGTCATGGCTTTAGAAGGTTTTGATAGGCTAATTGACATAATTTGAGTCAATTGGAAGTGTACCTGTGGATGTATTTCAAGGCCTACCTTCAAACTCAGTGCCTCTTTGCTTGACATCATGGGAAAATCTAACGAAATCATCAAAAACCTCAATAAAAAAATTGTAGACCTCCACAAGTCTGGTTCATCCTTGGGAGCAATTTCCAAATGCCTGAAGGTACCACGTTCATCTCTACCAACAATAGTACGCAAGTATAAACACCATGGGACCACGCAGCCATCATACCGCTCAGGAAGGAGATGTGTTCTGTCTCCTAGAGATGAACGTACTTTGGTGCGAAAAGTGCAAATCAATCCCAGAACAACAGCAAAGGAGGACTACAAACCTAACTCAGTTACACCAGCTCTGTCAGGAGGAATGGGCCAAAATTCACCCAACTTATTGTGGGAAGCTTGTGGAAGGCTACCCGAAATGTTTGACCCAAATTAAACAATTTAAAGGAAATACTAATTGAGTGTATGTAAACTTCTGACCCACTGGGAATGTGATGAAAGAAATAAAAGCTGAAATAAATCATTCTCTTTACTATTATTCTGACATTTCACATTCTTAAAATAAAGTGATGATCCTAACTGACCTAAAACAGGGAATCTTTACTAGGATTAAATGTCAGGAATTGTGAAAAACTGAGTTTAAATGTATTTGGCTAAGGTGTATGTAAACGTCCGACTTCAACTGTAGGTATTGACCCGCTAATTCATCATTCCAGTGTTCACTTTCAGTTATGTAAGAATATAAGCAGTCACTCTAGCTCCATTTTTGTAAGTGAAGACTGAGGACAGTCTTTGATGAGGGGTGCCATGTTCTTTCCGCCATCTGTGTTATCACAGGAGACTGCTACACCCAACTGGTCTTCTGCTCGGGAAACTCTGCCAGTCTTTGGAGCCTGAAGGCGATCTACTCCATGTGTGAGGTGGAGTAGTCCAGGGTAGGTGACTAGGTCTTTACTCATCTTAAATCAGTTAACCATCTGCCCTTTTCCATCATTACTAACCATACCATGAAATCAGGGAGCCAACTCAAACAAATTAAAGACCATTCTGGGATACAGAACTTGGCAGACACCGATATAATACAAAAAAATGGTGTGCTATTCTTTATTTGAAAGAAAATAAAGTTGTTATGGATCCCCATTGGGTGACAATTTATTTATTTTACCTTTATTTTACTAGGCAAGTCAGTTAAGAATACATTCTTATTTTCAATGACAGCCTAGGAACAGTGGGTTAACTGCCTTGTTCAGGGGCAGAACGACAGATTTTTACCTTGTCAGCTCGGGGATTCGATTTTGCAACATTTCGGTTAGAAGTCCAATGCTCTAACCACTAGGCTACCTGCCGCCGACAATAAGTTATGTGATGATAAGTTGCAAAAAAATCGGCACCTTTCATTTTGCTCTTGTAATAAAAGGTAGATGGAACATAATTATATAGTTTTTGCCATGGGTAGAGTGAGAATAAATTATCATAGAAGTCCATAGATGTGTTAAAATGACAAACTTCTCTTCTCCATGTTTCAGATTCGTTCACAACCCCACTTCCAAGATCTCTGCAAGCAACATATCTGTTTGGAAGTGGACGGTGCCATGATCAGGGGCGGTTACTGTCCAAGTTGGTCATTGGGAAACTACCTTGGCATTTCTCAGCAATGCCTCATCCTGTCTCAGCCTGACATCTTTGCAGGTGACGGAGAGTCTTCACCTACTCCGCTTTTGCACCCCATACTACCACGATGGAAGCGTGGTGGTGTATTGTGCAGAGAGGGGCAAGCAAGGTCACTGTGCATCTGTGCCGACTCGGTGGAAACACTCGTGCAGTATTCCAGATATTGCATTACCTGGTTGATTAGGACTTCCTAGGGCGATAGACAATAGAATATCAGGTCCCCACATTGAAATATAGCCTCCTGTTTCTACCGGTGGAAAAAGGAGATCGCTTGATGGAGATATACATGAACAGCCTTGAAGATCGTGAGCTTATATACAAGAACACTACTATTACAGGAATGGACCTAGGCATCAAGCAAAAGCTATTCAAGTATTTTTTGGCTAGGGATGCCATCTACCCTGTTCTGGCTGTAGTTTCGCTGTTCCTCAACATGGCCCTTTATTTGCGGTCACTTTTCCTATCAGCACTGTCTTTACTCGCAATTGTGAGTTCGCTCTTGGCTTCCTATTTCTTCTACAAAGTGGTTTTCCAGCTGACATTCCTCAACTTAGCTTCAGCTCTCGTCCTGTTCGGCAGTTGCTCTAATCCGACTTTTACTGATTTCTGGAACCCACAACTTTCCCAGAATCCACCCGCTTCTCTAGAGAAGAGAGTCAATCGAGTTCTCCAAGAGGTTGAATATTTGATACTTGCATCCGGACTGACTTCTAGTGCCACGTTTTTCTCAGGGTTCCTGAGCAGCATCACAGCAGTGTGATGCTTTACTGTGTACCTGGGAACTGCATCCTTAATATGTACTCTCTCCGCCCTTGCGTGGTTGCCCAGCTCTCTCACTTTGTGTGAGCGCTGCACTGCGGCTGCCTTAGTTACTGTTCAGACCTGGAAGCCTTACGGCACGAAAAGCCCTGGCGGGTTCTGGGACACGAGTTCACGAAAGCAATGCCTCTTCACCTTTGGTCAGAAGCTACAAGGGTTGAAGCGGGGACTGTCCGACACCGCCAATGTACTTTTCCTGAAAAATCCTCCCTTGTGGAGTGGTCAAGTTCAGATACATTTGACACTCTGACTTGCAACAATGTCTAAGTTCAGAGACCCTTGTGGTTACTGGGTTCTCCATAGCCCTAACCTTTGCCTTGCTTCTTCTGACCACATGGAATATTCCACTGAGTATTTATGGCACTGCTGCTGTTGGAGAAAGTGTTTTTGTCACCATCGGTCTGCTTGTCCTTCTAGAATGGCAGCTTAGTGGTGTGGAGGCACTCTGCATATCAGCTGCTGCTGGGCTGTCTTGACTTTTTAGCCAACTACTGCATATCATATAATTCAGCTCTACACGCTGATAGAACTGGAAGAGTTGCGCATTCTCTGAGAATAATGGTTTGTCCTGTAGCAATAGGATCCGTGGCCTTTTGCTGTGCGGGCATCATTATGCTCCCTACTACTGCCTCGTTGTTCAGAAAGCTGGGGATATTCCTACTTCTGGTGAAATGTGTAGCATGTGGATTTGCCACCTTTTTCCAATCCCTATGTTGCTTTTTCAGTCCCCAAAAAAACTGTGGTAAAATAATGTTGCCATGTTCATCTAAACAGGGAACTGAAGGTCTGCCATCCTGCTCAGCATCAGAACATAGGTCCTCGACCTCTGCAGTCAACGGGGCTTTTGGGAGATCAAGAGTTCGAAGGAATTTCAATAAAGACCAGGGTAATTACCTTTACCCAAACCAACAGCGCCAAAGACAGCGACAGGTAGGGGGCGGAAGGGAGCCAGAGCAGTATGCGCTTCAGCCATTGGCTTATCAGCTAAGTGAAAGCTTTGAGAACAGCACGTGCACTAGTAAGCTATCCAACAGACCCTCAGTTCTCTCGGATGACATTCAGTTTGGTGGGCTGAGTCCCAGGAGAGATGTGGAGAGGAGCAACATTGAGGCAGATAGTGAAGAGATCTGTAGTAGGCACCACAAAGGCTGTCACTCACCCCCGGCTTTGTAAACCTCTTCCCCATACAAAGAGAACACCCTACGGCCAGTAGTTGCTCCTCTAGGTGACCTGGCTAATGAAAGGCTCTTGTGCAAGATGTACAGAGGACAGTCTGCTGGCATCAAGCACTGGAACGTATCGCTGTCCTCTTCCTCAAGTATTGAGGAGACCATAATTAATCAAACAATAGAAACAGTTTACCAGCCATCCCTCTCAAAGGATGAGGCCCCCAATAGTCCATTTGAGCATCACCCCCCCAAACGCCTACTGTCAACTCAGAGTTCATTTGACGCGCTAGAAGATTCCAATGAGACGTGGCTGAGTGATACTGAACCTGGACCCTCAAACCAACAGATATCTATTGAGGCAGAGGGAGAACTTGAACCACAACCAGGGCACCTTAACGGACAGAGAGACACCCTACGACTCTCCCTGAGAGAGACCACCTATGAGAGCCTCTCCCGGATGTGGGAGGGGTCATACAAGCCAGAGCGAAGGACCAGTTATGTTGCTAAAAAGTAAACCAGATTCGCCTGATGTATGGATCGAACGAGATGGGCCAAGGGAAGATACAAACTGAACGTGATTTCAAAATAATCTAAGCATGTGTTCAGTTCATCATCAGTCAGCTTCATTCGCTCAATCAGAAACTATCCTTTGATAAAGTATTATCATAAACAGGTCTAGTTAATGCAGATACTGCTTCATGCGGAATGTTGTGTTGTGACAAAGATACTTCATAATGGATTGAAAATTCACAGCTAGACAGACACTGGAACTTGGATAATCACTGGTCTTTTTGTCTTTTTGTCTTGAACCACAAATTGAATAATTTCCCAATACATTTTAGATGTGAGAGAAGGTGTTCTTTTGTTTGAACGCAATGCTTGTGCCTATGCTATTAACTTGTGCCATGCGATTAGAGGCAAAAACCACTAAAACAAAAGGCACACCTCACTTTATCTTAACGTGGAAAAGTGATGTAATTCACATCAAATCACTAAAAGTAGTTCAGAGATGGTGTTATATCATATAAATTGTGTAACCATTTTAATGTCAGAATGTACCACTCATTGCAGTTGCAGTCAATGCCAAGAAATGTAACATTAATTTGGTAACTGTGAAGACAATTCTGTGTGTATTAATTATTTAGGGGACCTGAACAGCACTGTTGCAGACCTGTAGGTACAGAGCTATATTTGAGCCTTGTTTTTTTAAATTTATTTCACCTTTATTTAACCAGGTAGGCCAGTTGAGAACAAGCTCTCATTTACAACTGCGATCTGGCTAAGATAAAGCAAATCAGTGCGACACAAACAACACCACAGAGTTACACATGGAATAAACAAACGTACACTCAATAACACAATAGAAAGTCTATATACAGTGTGTGCAAATGAAGTAAGATTAGGCCATAGTGGCGAAATAATTACAATTTAGCAATTAAACACTGGAGTGATAGATGTGCAGAAGATGAATGTGCAAGTAGAGATACTGGGGTGCAAAGGAGCAAAAAAACAAAAACAATATGGGGACAAGGTAGTTGGGTGGGCTATTTACAGATAGGCAATGATCTGTAAGCTGCTCTGACAGCTGATGCTTAAAGTAGGTGAGGGAGATATGAGTCTCCAGCTTCAGTGATTTTTGCAGTTCGTTCCAGTCATTGGCAGCAGAGAACTGTTAGGGACGTTTTCCTTTATGACGTAATTTGTAATCAAGGTATGATTCATTCTGTGTATATGTAATTCTGTGTGATTAGTTAGGTATTTAGTAAATAAATAATTAAACCCAATTTTGTATTGCTGATTCAACTTGTTTGCCAGGGTTCGTGAAGATAACCAAGAATTTACAACTTTCAGATGAGACTGAAATAAGGTGACGATTAATATTGACTGCTATTGATGTAAAATATTACTAGGTCTTTAAGAGTTTATTCGGAAGATAACAGCTCTATAAATATTCTTTCGTGGTGCCCCTCCTCTCTAGTTAATTACATTTACATGATTAGCTCAATCAGCCAGCAGCATACCACCCTGCATACCACTGCTGGCTTGCTTCTGAAGCTAAGCAGGGTTGGTCCTGGTCAGTCCCTGGATGGGAGACCAGATGCTGCTGGAAGTGGTGTTGGAGGGCCAGTAGGAGGCACTCTTTCCTCTGGTCTAAAAAAAAATATCCCAATGCCCCAGGACAGTGATTGGGGACACTGCCCTGTGTAGGGTGCCGTCTTTCGGATGGGATGTTAAACGGGTGTCCTGACTCTCTGAGGTCATTAAAGATCCCATGGCACTTATCGTAAGAGTAGGGGTGTTAACCCCAGTGTCCTGGCTAAATTCCCAATCTGGCCCTCAAACCATCATGGTCACCTAATAATCCCCAGTTTACAATTGGCTCATTCATCCCCCTGTAACTATTCCCCAGGTTGTTGCTGCAAATGAGAATGTGTTCTCAGTCAACTTACCTGGAAAAATAAAATCAGGTAATATTAATTACGGAGAAAGTATTTTATAGAATAGCATGTCATAACACTTAATCCGGCATAGCCAAAGACAATGGCTTTGCACACTCTTGGTATTCCCTCAACCAGCTTCATGAGGTAGTCACCTGGAATGCATTTCAATTAACAGGTGGGCCTTGTTAAAAGTTAATTTTGGAAATTTCGTTCCTCCTTAATGCGTTTGAGCCAATCAGTTGTGTTGTGACAAGGTAGGGGTGGTATACAGTAGATAGGGCTATTTGCTAAAAGACGAAGTACATATTATGGCAAGAACATCTCAAAAAAGCAAAGAGAAACAACAGTCCATCATTACTTTAAGACATGAAGGTCAGTCAATCCAGAAAATGTGAACTTTGAAAGTTTCTTCATGTACAGTTGCAAAAACCATCAAGCACTATGATGCAATTGGCTCTCATGAGGACCGCCACAGGAAAGGAAGATCCAGAGTTACCTCTGTTGCAGAGGATAAGTTCATTAGAGTTAATTGCACCTCAGACTGCAGCCCAAATAAAAGCTTCACAGAGTTCAAGTAACAGACCCATCAACATCAACTGTTTAGAGGAGACTGCATGAATTAGGCCTTCATGGTCAAATTGCTGCAAAGAAACCACTACTAAAGGACACCAATAATAAGAAGAGACTTGTAGGTACATGAAGGTCCATGAAGCATGGAGGAGGTGGTGTGATGGTGCTTTGCTGGTGACACTGTCAGTGACTTATTTTGAATTCAAGGCACAGCATTCTGCAGCGATACGCCATCCCATCTAGTTTGCGCTTAGTGTGACTATCATTTGTTTTTGAACAGGACAATGACCCAAACCACACCTCCAGACTGTGTAAGGTCTATTTGTCCAATAAGGAGAGTGATGGAGTGCTGCATCAGATGACCTGGCCTCCACAATCACCAGACCTCACCCAGTTGAGATGGTTTGGGATGAATTAGACCGCAGAGTGAAGGAAAATCAGCCAACAAGTGCTCAGCATATGTGGGAACATCTTCAAGGCTGTTGGAAAAGCATTCCTTATGAAGGTGGTTGAGAGAATGCCAAGAGTATGCAAAGCTGTCATCAAGGCAAAGGGTGGCTACTTTGAAGAATCTAAAATATATGTTGATTTGCTTAACACTTCTTTGCTTACTACATGATTCCATATGTGTTATTTCATAGTTTTTTCCATGAAGAAAATGTAAATGTGTTTTGTGTGAAAGGGATAACATTTACATTAGTGGCAAAAATGGTTTCAGAGATGTGTTTTTGGTCCAAAATGTGGTGTATCGAATACAACCCAGAATCATTTATTTATGTATTAATTAAGAAGTGTTGATTGTGGTTAGATGCAATGACCTGAACCAGAATTGTCAAATGTGCCTACAAGCAGGGTTATTTTGAAGTTGTCTCATCCAAAAGGATTTCCTTTTGACAACTGATTCTGTGATCGCAAATCTTGGATGAGCTTTTGAAATAACCTGCCTTAGAGAAAGGAATGAAATAACTTCATAACTTTAGGCTTTTTAAGAGCAGAGAAAACTGAAAGCCCCAATGCAGTCTTTTTAAATCATCACTGTATGTCTCAAATCAGAGTTTATGTAACGAAAATAACAAATATATATATATTTTATTTTTAATGATTTACTTCCTGAGCCTCCTTTTGCCATTGAAATGCTCAGTCTGATCGTGTGGGCGTTGATACAAATTTTTATACAGTGCATTCGGAAAGTATTCAGACCCCTTGACTTGTTCCACATTTTGTTACATTACAGCATTACTCTAAAATAGACATTTTTACAAATATAAAACAAAATAAAATGTACATAAGTATTCAAACCCTTTACTCAGTACTTTGTTGAAGCAAATTTGGCAGCGATTACAGCCTCGAGTTTAGGGTATGACGGTACAAGCTTGGCACACCTGTATTTGGGGAGTTTCTCACATTCTTCTCTGCAGATCCTTTCAAGCTCTGTCAGGTTGGATGGGGAGTGTCGCTTGTTTGATCGGGTTCAAGTCCGGGCTCTTGCTGGACCAATCAAGGACATTCCGAGACTTGTCCCGAAGCCACTCCTGCATTGTCTTGGCTGTGTGCTTAGGATTGTTGTCCTGTTGGAAGGTGATCCCTGAGGCCCTGAGCGCTCTGGAGCAGGTTTTCATCAAGGACCTCTGTACTTTGCTCCGTTCATCTTTCCCTTGATTCTGACTAGTCTCCAAGTCCTGCCGCGGAAAAACCTTTGTTTAACTAAGCAAGTCAGTTCAGAACAGTGGGTTAACTGCCTTGTTCAGGGGCAGAACGACAGATTTATACCTCGTCAGCTTAAGGATTCAATCTAGCAACCTTTCGGTTAATGGCTCAATGCTCTAACTACTAGGCTACCTGCCGCCCCACTACATGATCCTGCCAACACCATGCTTCACTGTAGGGATGGTGCCAGGTTTCCTCCAGATGTGACGATTGGCATTCAGGCCAAAGAGTTCAATCTTGGTTTCATCAGACCAGAGAATATTGTTTCTCATTGTCTAAGAGTCTTTTAGGTGCCTTTTGGCAAACTCCAAGCGGGCAGTCATGTGCCTTTTACTTAGAAGTGGCTTCCATCTGGCCAGTCTACGATAAAGGCCTGATTGGTGGAGTGCTGCAGAGATGGTTGTCCTTCTGGAAGGTTCTCCAATCTCCACAGAGGAACTCTGGAGCTCTGTCAGAGTGACCATTTGGTTCTTGGTCACCTCCCTGACCAGGGCCCTTCTCCTCCAATTGCTCAGTTTGGCCTGAGCGGCCAGCTCCAGGAAGAGTCTTGGTGGTTCCAAACTTCTTCCATTTAAGAATGATGGAGGCCACTGTGTTCTTGCGGACCTTCAATGCTGCAGACATTTTTTTGATACCCTTCCCCAGATCTATGCCTTAACTCAATTCTGTCTCTGAGCTCTCCGGACAACTCCTTTAACCTCATGGCTTGTTTTTGCTCTGACATGCACTGCCAACTGTAGGACCTTATATAGACAGGTGTGTGCCTTTCCAAATCATGTCCAATAAATTGAATTTACCACAGGTGGACTCCAATCAAGTTACAGAAACCTCTCAAGGATGATCGATGGAAACAGGATGCACGTGAGCTCAATTGAGTCTCATAGCATAGGGTCTGAATACTTACGAAAATAAGGTATTTGTTTATTTCTTTACATTTCTAAAAACTTGTTTTCACTTTGTCATTATGAGGTATTGTGTGTAGATTGATGAAGGAAAACAAATATTTAATCAATTTTAGAATAAGGCTCTTTCACTGCAGATGAGATCACTGCACTGCCTGATACACCAGAGCGTGCTTTGCACTTAACTCAGTGGTGAGTTCGACTCAGTTATGGACATCAAACTTTATCCGATCAACAGTCTAGCCTGCAACATTGCTTGTTTTGTAGTCTGCTGAGCATCGTGATCCAGTTTTACATAATGATTTTCGGTGGCTAAACAAGGGCAATAATGCTCTCAAGAGAGCTGCCTATGTGATCTTAGGGTGGAGATAGTTGCTTTTCTCTGTGATTGCCACCACAAGAATGCCAACAGATAGATGTTTTTGTTGTTGTTGTGATATCTACAAATCAATTGAATGGACTTAATTTGGGGCCACATGGGAGGGATAAAACAATTAACATGATTAACACTTACAAAATAAAAAAAGTATTTTCTCCTCTGATTTGAGGCCAAACAAAAAAACTCTCCATTTCAAATCAAAGTTTATTTGTCACCTGCGCGGAATACAACAGGTGTAGACCTTACCGTGAAATGCTTACTTACAGGCTCTAACCAATAGTGCAAAAAAGGTATTAGGTGAAAAATAGGTAAAGAAATAAAACAGTAAAAAGACAGGCTATATACAGTAGCGAGGCTATAAAAGTAGCGAGGCTACATACAGACACCGGTTAGTCAGGCTGATTGAGGTAGTATGTACATGTAGATATGGTTAAAGTGACTATGCATATATGATGAACAGAGTAGCAGTAGCGTAAAAGAGGGGTTGGCGGGTGGTGGGTGGGACACAACGCAGATAGCCCGGTTAGCCAATGTGCGGGAGCACTGGTTGGTCGGCCCAATTGAGGTAGTATGTACATGAATGTATAGTTAAAGTGACTATGCATATATGATAAACAGAGAGTAGCAGCAGCGTAAAAAGAGAGGTTGGGGGGGCACACAATGCAAATAGTCCAGGTAGCCATTTGATTCGTAAAAATCCAAATACCTTCACAGATCGTCATTGTAAAGGGTTTAAACACCGTTTCCCATGCTTGTTCAATGTGCCATAAACAATTAATGAACGTGCAACGATCGTTAAGACACTAAAAGCTTACAGACGGTAGGCAATTAAGGTCACAGTTATGAAAACTTAGGACATTAGAGGCCTTTCTACAGACTCTGAAAAACACCAAAAGAATGATGCCCAGGGTCCCAGCTCATCTGCGTGAACATGCCTTAGGCATGCTGCAAGGAGGCATGAGGACTGCAATGTGGACAGGGCAAAAAATTGCAATGTCCGTACTGTGAGACGCCTAAGACAGTACTACATGGAGACAGGACGGATAGCCGATCGTCCTCGTAGTGGCAGACCACGTGTAACAACACCTGCACAGGATCGGTACATCCGAACATCACACCTGCGGGACAGGATGGAAGCAACAACTGCCCGAGTTACACAAGGAACGCACAATCCCTCCATCAGTGCTCAGACTGTCCGCAATAGGCTGAGAGAGGCTGGACTGAGGGCTTGTAGGCCTGTTTTAAGGCAGGTCCTCACCAGACATCACCAGCAACAACATCGCCTTTGGGCACAAACCCACAATCGCTGGACCAGACAGGACTGGCAAAAAGTGCTCTTCACTGACGAGTCGCGGTTTTGTCTCACCAGGGGTGATGGTCGGATTCGTGTTTATCGTCGAAGGAATGAGCATTACACCGAGGCCTGTACTCTGGAGCGGAATCGATTTGGAGGTGGAGGGTCCGTCATGGTCTGGGGCAGTGTGTCACAGCATCATCGGACTGAGCTTGTTGTCATTGCAGGCAATCTCATCCTGACATGACCCTCCAGCATGACAATGCCACCAGCCATACTGCTCGTTCTGTGCGTGATTTCCTGCAAGACAGGAATGTCAGTGTTCTGCCATGGCCATCGAAGAGCCCAGATCTCAATCCCGCAGCCACGTCTGGGACCTGTTGGATCGGAGGGTGAAGGCTAGGGCCATTCCCCCCAGAAATGTCCGGGAACTTGCAGGTGCCTTGGTGGAAGAGTGGGGTAACATCTCACAGCAAGAACTAGCAAATCTGGTGCAGTCCATGAGGAGGAGATGCACTGCAGTACTTCATTCAGCTGGTGGCCACACCAGATACTGACTGTTACTTCTGATTTTGACCCCCCCTTTGTTCAGGGACACATTATTCAATTTCTGTTAGTCACATGTCTGTGGAACTTGTTCAGTTTATGTCTCAGTTGAATCTTGTTATGTTCATACAAATATTTACACTTGTTAAGTTTGCTGAAAATTAACGCAGTTGACGTTTCTTTTTTTGCTGAGTTTATATTCAGTGATCACCAGTACAGATTACTCCCGTGATGTCGGAGATTTTAGATAAACTGAAAGCTAACTTTGCAACAACATTTGATGAGGTGAAGCCCCACAGAGGTGGTACAGTTTGTTATAGGGACATATTCTCTATTGATGCAGGGGAGAGAGACTTCTCCACAAAAGCTATTCAACTGATATATACCATGCATAAAATGTGTGTATTTTGTTTTATTTTTACACATAGGAAACCTTATATGCATATCTGTAACCAGCATCACATTCTGTTCTATTTTCTATTTCTTTATTATTTCCTGTCTTGTTTTATTTTTACACATAGGAAACAGAGAAAATAATGAAATAGAAAATAGAACAGAATGTGATGCTGGTTAACTGAGATGTGCTATGCATAAAAGGTTTCCTATGTGTAACTAAAAACAAAAGATGTATGTAAAAAACGGACAGAAAATGTGATATTAATTTATGTGATGCAGGTCAACTGTGTGTTATAAGTACAAATGTGTTCTATTATTTGAACAATTAGATGCATTGAATTAAGCTGATCTTAAATTAACCTTTAGCAACATTTAATTTTAATAAAAGTGCTTTGTAAAGTTGTGTTTGTGCAGTTTAATTTTTTTAAATTAAATACTGGTTTTAGGAAGAGTAATCCCATTTAGAATACGTCTGGCCCCCCAGTAAATAACCTCTCTCAAATCTGGCCCCGTAAGAATATAATTGAATAGCCTTGCTCTAGAGCAGAGTTTCCCAAACGCACATTTCAGAGTGTTATTTCGACCACAGCATGGAAATATCAATAATAATAAAAATAGGAAAATTGTCTGAATGCACTGCCCCTTTAAAACGTGAGACGAAGTGCATATTAAATTTTAACATGGTGGAAAGGGAAAAACATTTGTATATTATTCCTGAGTGGTTTGTTTTAGTCAAGGTCATAAAGATACAATTTAATTATATTTTACATGCTTACAGTGTTAGTTTCATCAGCTGTTGTACAATACGTTATAAAACAGAGGAAAAAATACATTTTCACTGCCATGGGCCTTTAACAACAGAGCTTGGTTCACCAAGAGTCCGATGTCCAAAACTGTCAGTTCAACTAAACTACTGTGAAGCTTTGCATCCTATTGGTCACATGTTCTAGACTCTTTGTATAGTACACTATCTGCACAGTTTCATTGTAGTGCCTTCTTCCAGTCATCCTTGGCCCAGTCAGGTAGGCGAGTTGAATATTCAAAGTCTGGTCCTGTATAGCGCAATGCATGGAGGTACATGATGAGCTCCTTCTCAGTGGGGTCTGGACGTACAATCACTGCATAGAGGGTACCTCGTGTTTGTAGAAGCTGAGTGAGAAGATTCTGTGGACTTTGTTTGATCCCCATTTTCTTCAGATGGTCTGGGTAACGCAACAGGTGTGGCTGGACTGCTGTGGAACTGATTTGCACTCTGTTTAGTCACTTAAAACAGAATTGCAAACCTGTGGCTCTGGCTGAGGTGTCTGAGCATCTTTGCCATAGACGTCAGACTGCGCATTGCTCACCTGTCCGATTCGGTCATCTGGGATGTCTAGGAGATGAAGACTCGTCTTCAAGTGATGTTCTTTCAAAATCGCTTTGAGAAGGTTGTCGTCGCTCATGCCCACCCTTCGCCCTGTCGGGACCCCAAGCAGAAGAGCCGTAGATGGGGTCGTTGAGGATGGGGTAGCCCAGGAACTGGAGACTGCGTCCAGTGAGAGGGTGGCAGCGCACTACACTGGAGTGGCCGTTCCAGTTGAGTCTTTGGAAGACTGTGCGGCATTCCTTGCCTTTAGGATGCACCCTGTACAGTTCCACCTTGAAGGAAACCACCAGGACAGGATCCTCACAGATGATCTCGCCCTCTGGGAACTCCCCCTCCACTCGACAGACGTACTCCTCCAGATGTAGAAGATTACATACTGTATCAGTGACTAATATCAAACTTTGACAAAGTGTATTTTATGTTCAGTCAGAGAGAGATTATACTTGAGGGCCCATTCAATCCACACTGGTAACCAGATTTCCAGGATAAGGGAATAAAAAAAAAGTCTTAGCAGTTTATATGATTCCGAATGTCCCTTTTCGATTGAAAGTGGAAACTGCACTAACATAAGGTAGACTGAGGATGTCCGACCTGTCTTTCACGCACCAACACGTCCAGTTTTTGGGACACTTCCAAAGTGCGGGCGAAGAGCAGCACCCCAGACGTGAGGCGATCCAGCCGGTTCACAGTATGAAGGCCACATATGCCCCGTTCCTTTCCCAGGATGAAGACGACCGTGTTGTGACGGAAGCGCCCGCAAGGATGGACTGGCATCGAGGCTGGCTTGTCAACTACCAACGTCTCCCCATTATCTTCCAAAATCTCCAAGGGCCATCCGACTACAGGTGGCTCATGGCGATGCACTGTCTTCCTTAGGAAGTCATTGTCTGAGTGGAGACTTTCTGCAGACTCAAAGAACATAGGATCGGGGGCCTCCCGGGCGGCGCAGTGGTCTAGGGCACTGCATCGCAGTGCTAGCTGCGCCACCAGAGTCCCTGGGTTCGCGCCCAGGCTCTGTCACAGCCGGCCGCGACCGGGAGGTCCGTGGGGCGACGCACAATTGGCATAGCGTCGTCCGGGTTAGGGAGGGTTTGGCCGGTAGGGATATCCTTGTCTCATCGCCTACCAGCGACTCCTGTGGCGGGCCGGGCGCAGTGCGCGCTAACCAAGGGGGCCAGGTACACGGTGTTTCCTCCGACACATTGGTGTGGCTGGCTTCCGGGTTGGAGGTGCGCTGTGTTAAGAAGCAGTGCGGCTTGGTTGGGTTGTGCTTCGGAGGACGCATGGCTTTCGACCTTCGTCTCTCCCGAGCCCGTACGGGAGTTGTAGCGATGAGACAAGATAGTAATTACAAGCGATTGGATACCACGAAAAAATTGGGGAGAAAATGGAATAAAAAAAAAATTATAATAATAAAAAAAAAACATAGGATCAAAGGTTTGGCTGCTGTATCTGATTCAAGCCAACATATTCATTGACAGGGAGGAGACAGATTAATCATACTTGGTAAGTTCAATCAGGCTGTACTACACAATTAATGGGTATATACAGCATGAAACTAATGCCTGCAAAATTCGACAACACATTTTCAGTCTAATAAAAAAAAAAAAAAAAGATACATCTACACTAAAAAGTGTTGATTGTTCTCCATCCTCCCGATTCAGAATAAACCATTTTCATTGTCATGGCAACTAACTTTACCTTGGTGCCGAACCGAACCATTGCTACTTGAAAAAGTCGGGTAAACAATAGTTTCCTGTGGATATTGCCTCAAATTTCTAGCAACTAAATGACAAACTGGTACAGTAAGTTTAAATGTTATTTTTTTCAACATTCTGGCTTGTTAGGAACATTTACATGATTTTGCAGGCATTAGTTTCAGGCTGTATATACCACATTTTATATTACAGCATGATTCATCTGACTATAACTTACCCTGAGTGTTATGGAGAGGTCATCCACTGGTGGCTCGTTGAGTCGGATGCCCTAATGTAGTACTCCAAAGGCTCCGCTTGGAAATTCACTGCTGAAAATCTCAAGACTTTTCCCAATCCAGCGTCCCTTGCAATACGTTTTGAAGTCGAAGTAGTGAGTGCACTTTGCGTAGACCTCCTTCAAAATAGTAAACTAGACACTCTAATGTACTTGTCCTCTTGCTCAGTTGTGCACCGGGGCCTCCACGCCTCTTTCTATTCTGGGTAGCCAATTTGCGCTGTTCTGTGAAGGGAGTAGTACACAGCGTTGTACGAGGTCTTCAGTTTCTGGGTAATTTCTCGCATGGAATAACCATTTCTCAGAACAAGAATAGACTGACGAGTTTCAGAAGAAAGGTCTTTACATTTTGAGCCTGTAATCGAACCCACAAATGCTGATGCTCCAGATACTCAACTAGTCTAAAGAAGGCCAGTTTTATTGCTTCTTTAATTAGCACAACAGTTTTCAGCTGTGCTAACATAATTGCAAAAGGGTTTTCTAATGATCCATTACCCTTTTAAAATGATAAACTTGGATTAGCTAACACAACGTGCCATTGAAACACAGGAGTGATGGTTGCTGATAATGGGCCTCTGTACGCCTATGTAGATTTTCCATTATAAAAAATATCTGCCGTTTCCAGCTACAATAGTCATTTACAACATTAACAATGTCTACACTGTATTTCTGATCAATTTGATGTTATTTTAATGGACAATTTTTTTAGCTTTCCTTTCAAAAACAAGGAGCTTCCCCGAGCTGACAAGGTAAAAGGCAGCAGGGTAGCCTAGTGGTTAAAGCGTTGGTCTAGTAACTGAAAGGTTGCAAGTTCAAATCCCCGAGCTGACAAGGTACAAATCTGTCGTTCTGCCCCTGAACAAGGCAGTTAACCCACTGTTCCTAGGCCGTCATTGTAAATAAGAATTTGTTCTTAACTGACTTGTCCAATTTGTAAGTCGCTCTGGATAAGAGCGTCTGCTAAATGACTTAAATGTAAAAGTCTGTCGTTCTGCCCCTGAACAAGGCAGTTAGCCTACCAGGGAACAGTGGGTTATCATTGTAAATAAGAATTTGTTCTTAACTGACTTGCCTAGTTAAATAAAAGGTTCAAATAAATATATATTATATAAAAAATTATCCACTTTAAATTCTGTCTGCAACCCAACAAAATGTGGAAAA
The DNA here is from genome assembly GCF_016432855.1 of Salvelinus namaycush. Taxonomy (NCBI): domain Eukaryota; kingdom Metazoa; phylum Chordata; class Actinopteri; order Salmoniformes; family Salmonidae; genus Salvelinus; species Salvelinus namaycush. The sequence continues at coordinate 45,674,835 of NC_052334.1, read as the reverse complement.
AGTCAAGGGGTGTGAATACTGTAGATGGTTAAACAAATTCAAAAACCAAACAATCCACAATGTCTTAAAAAAAGCAACATTATTTCCCATACATTTACAAGCAAGCATTTTCATTACAATGTTTTTATTGACAGGTTATGGCATTTGCGTATAATCATTTCAATAATTTTTTCTAAATAAAGTGCATGTATTCCCATCGCTACGTAAAAAGGGTTGTTTTTCTGTTACTAAGACAGAGTAATTGTGGTCATTTAGGTCACTATGTTTACTTGGATTCACGTCAGACATTATAATTTTTTTTAATGAATTTGTTCCGTTTATCAAGACATCTTCATGTTGGTTGGTGAAGCCCAATCACTTAATTTGTATGAGTGTTGCATCTTCGTAAAATTACATCATACGTATATTTGATGTAACCTTATAATAAATAAGCCAACCTTTCAGCCAGACATCTGTGAGGAACATAAACATTGTGTTTTGATGTTCTGAATGCAACTCCAATTGCAACCATTAATCCAACAGCCCTTGGCAACCCTCTGGGACAACGGTCATCTGCAACCCAGTTTTAGTCAATAAGCACATAGGACGTGTTGCTAGGCTGCAGACAGATGGCGATCTAGGGAACACAAGAGCTGCAGCACCAGCGCCACCTCCTGCAGGGGCAGCCACACGACACGGCAGTCAGAGCTCACCTCTGGAAAGAGAAACACAGAATAACATCTCTCAGGAGAAATAATTCTAGATGTGAGATGATGAACTAAGGTAAGGTCCTGATGGCAGGTGATGGTGACAAACTGACTTCAACAAGTTGGCTGGACGTCCTTTGGGTGGTGGACCATTCTTGATAGACATGGGAAACTGTTGAGCGTGAAAAACCCAGCATCGTTGCTGTTCTTGACACAAACCGGTATGTCTGGCACCTACTACCATACCCGTTCACAGGCACTTAAATATGTTGTCTTGTCCGTTCACCCTCTGAATGGCACACACACACACAATCCATGTCTCAATTGTCTCAAAGGCCTTAAAAATCCTTTAAAACAGTCTCCTCCCCTTCATCACTGATTGTAGTGGATTTAACAAGTGACATCAATAAGGGATCATAGCTTTCACCTGGTCTGTCTGTATACGTACCCAGGCCATTGGCGTCGCTTGTCAGTCAAAGGAACATAGATCACCCCCATAAGGGCTTTCCTGATGAAGGTGCCATCACTCTGGCGATCGTACTGTTCTAGGACCTGGCTTCCCCCATCAGGACCAACAGGCAAAACCAGCCTTCCACCAGGCTTCAACTGATCCAATAGCTGTGTAATGAAGGCATAAATGATGAGAAAAATGCACACATTTACTTTCCCTCCCTTGTGAAAAGACAATGTTGTAAAATTTGTGTTAATGACATTATAATGCTCTGATATAATTCCCATAATGATTTAAAATGCTCTGAAATACTAATGCCATTTATATAGTAATGCTTTGACATCATAATGCCTATAATGTTGTAATAATGCTCTGACATAATGGCCGTCACGATGTAGTGATGCTCCGATATACAGTACCAGTCAAAAGTTTGGACACACCTACTCATTCAAGGGTTTTTCTTTATTTTTTTACAATTTTCTACATTGTAGAATAATAGTGAAGACATCAAAACTATGAAATGACATATGGAATCGTGTAGTAACCAAAAAAGTGTTAAACAAATCAAAACACATTTTATATTTGAGATTCTTCAAAGTAGTCACCCTTTGCCTTTGACAGCTTTGCACACTCTTGAGAATGCCAAACTTTGACTGGTACTGTAGATGCGGTAAAGGAGTCAATGGAACACAGACGTCCCACTGACCAGATTGGCGCATATTCAACAAATCTGACATACAAAGTGGATATTCGTCAAATCTGTCATGCTATATGTATTGTAAAGTATTCACAACCCTTGACTTTTTCCACATTTTGTGGTGTTACAGCTGGCATTTAAAATGTATTACATTTAGATTTTTGGGCTTACACACAATGTCAAAGTGGAATGTTTTTTTTGTTACATTTTTCACAAATTAATTGTCTTGAGTCAATAAATATTCAACCTCTTTGTTATGGCAAGCCTACATAAGTTCATGGGCTTACTTTGCGTGCAACAATAGTGTTTAACATGAGCAGGGAATTTCAAACACAGATTCAACCACAAAGACCAGGGATGTTTTCCAATGCCTCGAAAAGAAGGGCACCTATTGGTAGATATTTTTTTTTTTTTAAAGCAGACACTGAATATCCCTTTGAGCATGGTGAAATTATTAATTAGGCTTTGGATGGTGTATCAATACACCCAGCCCCTACAAAGATACAGGCGTCCTTCCAAACTCAGTTGCCGGAGAGGAAGGAAACCGCTCTGGGATTTCACCATGATGCCAATGGTGACTTTAAAACAGTTACAGAGTTTAATGGCTGTGATAGGAGAAAACTGAGGATGGATGAACAACATTGTAGTTACTCCACAATACTAACCAAATTGACAGAGTGAAAAGAAGGAAGCCTGTACAGAATAAAAAATATTCCAAAACATGCATCCTGTTTGCAACAAGGCACTAAAATAATACTGCAAAAAATGTGGCAAAGCAATTAACTTTTTGTCCTGAATACAAAGTGTTATGTTTGAGGCAAATCCAATACAACATTAATGAGTACCTCTCCATAATTTCAAGCATAGTGGTGGCTGCATCATGTTATGGGTATGCTAAGGACTGGGGAGTATTTCAGGATAAAAAGAAACGGAATGGAGCTAAGCACAGGCAAAATCCTAGAGGAAAACATGGTTCAGTCTGCTTTTCACCAGACACTGGGAGATTAATTCACCTTTCAGCAGGATAATAACCTAAAACACAAGGCCAAATCTACACTTGCTTACCAAGAAGACAGTGAATGTTCCTGAGTTTTGACTTAAATCTGCTTTAAAATCTATGGCAAGACCTGAAAATGGTTGTTTAGCAATGATCAACAACCAATTTGACAGAGCTTGAAGAATTTAGAAAAAAATAAAATCAGCAAATGTTACACAATCCAGGTGTGGAAAGCTCTTAGAGACATATCCAGAACGACTCACAGCTATAATCACTGCCAAAGGTGCTTCTACAAAGTATTGACTCAGGGGTGTGAATACTTATGTAAATTTTATATTTCTGTATTTAATTTTCAATAAATCTGCAAAAATTTCAATTTTTTTCTCTCACTTCGTCATTGTGTGTAGATGGGTGACAAAAAATGACCATTAAATCCATTTTGATCCCACTTTGTAACACAACAAAATGTGGAAAAAGTCAAGGCATGTGAATACTTTCTGAAGGCAATGTAAGTCCGATTTGGATATATTTGGCAGTTTTCTCTGCATACAATGGCTAAATGCTAACTCCTGTTCGTATAAGCTGGTTAGTATAGCTAGCATACAGAAATCGGTGGTGGTAGACAAAGTATTTTTAACCCCTTTTTCTCCCCAATTTCGTGATTACGATCTTGTCTCATCTCTGTAACTACCCAACGGGCTCGGGAGAGGAGAAGATCGAGTCATGTGCTCTCCGAAACATGACCTGCCAAACAGCGCTTCTTAACACCCGCCCGCTTAACCCGGAAGACAGCTGCACCAATGTGTCGGAGGAAACACCGTTCAACTGACGACCGAGTCAGCCTGCAGGCGCCCGGCCCACCACAAGAACGCGATGAGCCAAGTAAAGCACCCCGGCTAAACCCTCCCCTAACCCGGACGACGATGGGCCAATTGTGCGCTGCCCTATAGGAATTCCGGTCATGGCAGGTAATGACACAGCCTGGGATCGAACCCCAGGCTGTAGTGGCGTCGCAACACTGCGATGCAGCGCCTTAGACCGCTGCGCCACTCGGGAGGCCCTACATACTGAGATTTTTACCTCAACATAGTGTGAAATACACATAAACAATAGCCTAAATGTAGGCTAATTTTACTCAGGGGCAATGAAGAGACCCCACACGTTTCCATGGCAATTCCATTGTTTCGCTCATGTTCAATTCACCTCTTTACCGCATCTATTACTGATGATAAATTCAAGTCGTCAGTAAAATAAAAACACTGGCTTGAAAGTTATTGATCGGCCAAGTCCTTACAGCTTTAGGGAGTGTAGGCGCGGCTGCCCCTACGTGAATGGCATCATATGGGGCTCCATCAGGGTAGCCTAACCGTCCATCTCCGACTGAGAAAAACACAAATATTATCAAACATTGTTATGGTGTGTGGAGAGAGAGAGAGAGAATTGATTTGACAATTTAAAACAATACAATCACACGTGGATCATGCATTTACAATCATAACACAAGAAAGTCTAAAAACGTATTTTCATTGTGGTCCTCTTACTAGGCATACATTGGTTACACATAAAACAAAAAGACAGGATGACATTGTCATCGCCTGGGGCATTACATACAGATGTTGATTTTTAATTGCTCGATCATTAGTCAGCTTTTGACATTCTTCTTAAATGAAGTTATGGTCGGTTTGGCTTTGAGTTGCTGTGGTAGGTAGGTTGTTCCACTCAACAGTGCCGGTATATAAAAACAGAGTCTTTGGCTCTGGTGTTGTATTAGTGGACATCCCTAATATAAGTACAATTATTTCGATAGGTACATGGGGGCTGAGTAAGTAATAATTCTATGGAACAGACCAAGTTGATTTAATATGACCCTTTTCTCTACAGATAGCCAGCCTAGCTGATTAAAATGCTCAACCTCCAGATGAGTACGAGGGGGGAGTTTAAGTACAACTCGTACCAGCTTGTTTTGGCTGGTCTGTCGCTTAGATGATCATTAGATGTTTAGGGATGCTGGTGAACCATGATGTCCATGCATAATCAAAGTGACACTGAACTTGCGCACCTGCCAGAGTCTTTAGGGTGTCACTATCAAGATATTTTGAGGTCCGAGCTAGGAATGTTATTTTTTGGTTTATCTTTGTTAAAACCTTCAGGGACATAGTCTCTCAACAGTCAGGTACATATCCAATTCACACCCAAAGTAGCTGACTGAGGTTTTTGGTGTAACCACTGAGTTGCCCACTTGCAAGCTTTACTCTGGAACCAAATAATGTTTTTCCAAGATGCAGAGAAAGTTTGTTACCTGAAAGCCATTTAGTGATATTGGATAACTCTGCACTAAGGTTCTCTTCTACTGAGGCTTTGTCCTTATGGGACGCCAGTAGAGCATTGTCATACGCATACAACTAATTACAAGAGCAGGCTGATTTCATATCGTTAATGTACAGTAGGAAGAGAAATGTGCCAAGGTCCTCCCCTGCGGCACCCCACAGCTAATCCCCTTTGTAATAGAATGTTTTCCATTAACATCCATCATTTGGTCTTTACCCGTTAAATAGGATTCAACCCAGTCAATGGCCATTCTCTTAAAACCAAGGGCTTTTAACTTATAGAGCATGATACTATGGTCAAACATGTTAAACGCCTTCTGCAGATCCAGCATTACCATTCCACAGAAATTTCCCTGGTCAACTTCTTTCCTGATAAAGTCAGTTAAAAACAATAGACGTGTCAGTGGAGAGGGACTTTTTAAAACCAGACTGTAGTTCGTATTACATTTTATTCTTACTAGTATTTTCCTCTATCTTTAGACATCACACTCAAAATAGATACAGGTTGCCCTTGTCTGTTTTGCTGCCCTTTTTGTGGATAGGGATCACTCTAGCAAGTGTCGTATTCGTGGGAACGCTGTATCACCACTTCCTTCCTTGGTGACACAGGGGGCAATAAGTTCAGCAACATCTCTTAAAAACCTGGTAGGGATATTGTTGAGGCCTGTAGCTTTAGAGTAGTTTAATTCAGACACTCTTAACAACTTCAACCTGAGACACTGCTATAAAGGAAAAGGCATCAGCTTGTACATCCATCTTGGAGTAATAGCCTAGGACCTGACCCTAGCATACACTCCAGTACAACCAGGTAGCTTCTCAACCAAATTTGAGGAAACTGTTGTGAAAAAAGTATTGCGATTGTCAGCTGCCACTTCCTTGGCAAACGTGACTTCTCCATTGACCTCAATACCCAAGCTTTTGCAATTCATTTTCTGTTATCTATATCCCAACTGTTTTAAGGACTGCCACAACATCCTAGGATTATGCCTATTCTCACAAATTCTGTTTTAAAATATGCTTTTTTTGGCATCTTCAATCACCTGACTAGCTTTGTTCCTTAGGGTTCTGTGTCTAGTGAAAACATCTTCCTCTTTGGTTCTGTTATATTCTAGAAATGCAGTATTCCTTGATTTAATGGCCTCAAGGATTTCCTGATTCATCCAAGGTTCAGTTCTTTGTTTAATTCTTATGGCTTTCCATGGAGCCACTATAAACAGTCCCATGCTTTATCCATATCTAGACATTTAAGTACCGGGTCCCAATGAACTTTATTCAAGTGATCAATAAATGCATCTTTGCTATAATGTTTCAGACACCTAACAGTTATTGTGTTGTGACAGTTTCTGAGCATTTTTTTGTGCAATAAATCATTGAAAGGTCACTAATCCCATAGGGAATGACACCACTTTAAGAAATCTTAGATTTATCAGACACCAATACAAACGTATAGTGTATCATGACTAGATACAGTTTGCCAACTCAACATTTCCATCTTTCATTATTTGTTTCACAAAAAACATGACATATCATTTGCATTGTATGTTGTCTGAACATACAGCTGAATACATAGCCTTTCAGTCACCAGACTTACCGACAAGTCTGATACGCCCTGAAGAGAGCAGCTCGGGGTCGTCAGCCCGGACGTTCCTCACAGAGGTTTGGACCAGCTCATCTATGTGTTCAATCCCTACTACTTTCCCTGAGGGCCCTACCTACAAAGGGAAAGAGAAGCAAATTACTATAAGGAAATATCACACATATGATTATTGTGAAGTACTCATACTGATCGATTCTGGAACTTACCATCCTTGCAAAGCACGCTGTGAGATAGCCACTTCCTGATCCCACATCCAATGCAGATGCCCCGTCCATTAGCTTGTCACTTAGCACCTCCAGGGCATGTGCATGCTGAATAAACACCGGACAGCATCCTGTCATTAGCTTTCCTACTTAGAAAACTACAAGTTCTATACTGAGAAACTTACCATGTGTGGAGCACTGATTGTTGCCTTGAATCCTATGAAAACAAAGGAGATCATTATGTACTGTATGTAGTGATAACATCTATTCAACTGTCAATTATGCTACTTTGTACAGGTTTGTATGCTAATCAGAACTGAAGTAAGTCTACACTGAAGTAAGTCTACACACCCCTTGCACAGTCTTCACATTTTTCTGCCTTAAAATTAAATCTAAAAAGGGAATACATTACATTTTTCCCTACAGATCTACACAACCTACTTCACATTTTCAAAGTGAAAGAGAAATTATGAAAAATATAATTATACGAAGACGTCTTGATTGTGTACGTCTTTACACCCCGGAGTTAATACTTGGTGGAAGCACCTTTGGCATCCATTACAGCTGTAAATCATTTTGAATAAGATTCTACCAACTTTGCAGAACACTTAGGGTAACATAAACTGAGTGTACAAAACATTAAGAACACCTGCTCTGTACCTGACAGACTGACCGGGTGAAAGCTATGATCCCTTATTGATGTCACTTGTTAAATCCACTTCAATCAGTGTAGATGAAAGGGAGTTGACAGGTTAAAGAAGGATTTTTAAGCCTTGAGACAATTATTTTGTATGTGTGCCATTCAGAGGGTGAATGGGCAAGACAAAAGATTGAAGTGCCTTTGAACAGGGTATGATAGTAGGTGCCTGGCACACCGGTTTGTGTCAAGAACTGCAATGCTGCTGGATTTTTCACGCTCAACTGTTTCCCATGTGTATCAAGAATGATCCACCACCCAAAGGATATCCAGCCAACTAGACACAACTGTGGGAAGCAACATGGGCCAGCATCCCTGTAGAATACTTTCTACACCTTGTAGAGTTGATACCCCAACGAATTGGTGCTATTCTGAGAGCAAAAGAGGGGGGGGGGGGGGGGGGGCAACTAAAATGAGCAAAAGGGGGGGGTGCAACTCAATATTAGGAAAGTGTTCCTAAGGTTTGGTGTACTCAGTGTATATAATGCAGATCAATGAGCAGAAATACAACAAAAATATTTCTGAAGTCCTAAAACCTATACTTTGTATGTAAATTACACTGAAGTAATTCCTAATGTTGAAGCAACTCAATATAAGGAAGGTGATCTTAATGTTTTGTACACTCAGTGTATATACATTGTTTTTGTAAAAATTGTTCAAGCTCCGTACATTTGGTTAGGAATCATTGATCGACAGCAATATTAGAAACCTCGTCTCTGATTTTCAAGCTAAATTAAGTCAAGACTGAGACTGGACCACCCAGGAACACTCAACACCTCTTGGAAAGCCATTCGGGTGTGTCTTTGGCATTACATCTTTTGTATTTGTCCCGCTAAAAAAAATAAAACTACCCTAGGGTTAGGTTTTCAGAAGACTGAGGCGGGTTTTCCTCGTACTTTTCACTTGATTTGCTCCTTTCATATTTATCTTGAACATGACAAACCTTCCAGCATACCCATAACATGATGCCAACGCCACAATACTTCAAATTAGGCCAAACATAATAATAATTGCAGTGTTGTGTCTTTTTTTTGTTTTATTAACAAAGGCTTCCGTCTTTTAACTTTGTCATACAGCCCAGTAATGTGGAGTGAACACAATGTTGTTGATCCTCTGTATTTTCAAGTATTGTGGTGGCAGCATCATGTTATTGGTAGGGTTGAAATATGAATGGATCAAAGCCCAGATAAAAAAAGTTAGAGGAAACCCTGCCTCAGTCCTCTTAATACCTAACCCTGGAATAGCATTTGAATTTTGTGTTCCTGAATAGTCCAGTCTCAGTCCTGATTTAAATCTGCTTGAAAATCAGAGACAATGTTTAAAAATACTGCTTCCCATCAATGACTCTCATCCAAATTTACTGAGCTTCAGCAATTTTTACAAAAACAATGGACATAGAGTATCTTGCCCTAAGATGGTAGAATCTTATTCAAAATGATTCACAGCTGTAATGGCTGTCAGAGGTGCTTTCACCAAGTACTGTATTAACTCTTGGGTGCAAAGACAAACGCAATCAAGACACCATTTTTTATTAATTTGGAAAACAAATTAGATGTGTAGAATTTCACTAGGCACTGTACCTATGGACTGAGGGGAGTCAGCATAGGGGTAGTCTCTGGAGTAGATCCCTCGGTCGGTGGCAAGCATGGCGTCAAACACCCGATCACTGCGGATAACCCCATGTTCTTTGGAGTAAAGGAGGACATTTTCAAAGACAATTATTGAACACAGTGGCTTTTTAGCAGGATATGGGCATCAATAATCAACAGCAAAAAATAAAACTGTTTGCACCTTGCAATAGTATGTTTCCTACTCTACATGCCAAAGAGGCATGTTTGGTCTACATCAGTGGTTCTCAACCAGGGGTAGTACCCATATGGGTGCTTGGCCTATCCCCATTGAGTACTTGAGAAGACTGTTGAGACCATAGGCTACTGGTGAAATGCATAAGGGGGTACTTGGTGGTACAGTAACCAAAAAAGGTTGCGAACCACAGGTCAACGTAACATGTTTCCATCTGAACATTCAACAACGTTGTGTCCTGCTGAACGCAGCCCAGGACTGACATCAGTCTCTCATACCTCTCAGGCGGTCGATAAGTTCTGAGTGTGTCTTTCCAGTGGACATCCATGCCATGGTTCTTGACAGCAGCACACCCATAGGGACTGCCACTACAGCCAGTCTGAACACTGCTTGCATCTCCTACACTGGTGGAGCTCCCTGACAATGTCAATAAAAACACACAATGTCACACAAAGACCCCATTGCAAGGTATGCTTAGACCGACCGACCGACCGACCGACACACACACACCCACCCACCCACCCACACACACACACATGTTTATAAAAACAATCGACAATATCAAGTTTGTTAGCTTGCCATCGAACTCAGCAAAAACGGATGGTTTATTGTTTGCATAACTCATAAAATACTACATGTAACACTAACGTGAGTAGCAAAGCTTTTCCAAATTATGAAAACGTACCTTGATAGTAGCTACTACCACCATCGATCTTCAACATTTGGACTGTTGTAGGACACTTCCTGGTCCCCACACATGACTACCATAGCTGACCAATAACTTTGGGTTTACTTAACTGAAAACCAATGAGCACCAATAGAACCTATGAATGACTTGACAGGCAGTGACCTCATCTAATCAGATCACTTAAAACACGCCAAAGGAGGAGTGTTTGTATTTTGTTTAGGATTCCTGCTACACTAGTAGGCTAGCTAGCTAACGTTATCAAGTTTATGTCCTACTGCCTGGAAAATACGGTTTAGTTGCTTTACATTTTATTCACAGGTAAGACACCAAGATAACATGTTTAGCAGAGTGAACGTTTAGCTACCATTTAGCTATACTTTTGAAATTCCAATGACAATGTGATTAATTTAACGCTAACGCGCCAACTTGGTAGCTAAGGTTAGCAAGCTAACAAATAACGTCGAAACACTCATTCAATGCTGTAAACAGCAGCTCATTTCTAATTTGGTGAAAAGTTTACCAAGACCTTGCAGTTGGTATACAGTTTAACTTAATTGCATTGCTCAAGCTAGCTATCACTGGATTGATTTTGGCGCTAGCTATCCGTTCATAGAGTTGTTGACATGTTTTTCTCAACAGACCACAGACAGACTGCATCTGCATGAAGATGATTGAAGATTTCGAGAGTCACGAGACTCGGTCCAGCGGGGAGCTGTGGTCAGAGATCTGCTCGAGCCTGCCTGACGTACAGGAGGAAGCTCAAGGCCAAGAGGGGGATAATGCCACACTGTTCACAGATTCATTCCAACCCTCACATGCTGGCAATGGCCTGCAATCTCATGGCATGTCTACGAGTGCATCCTCTCACAGCGTCTGGGAACCTATGGAAGACTCAGATGTCTATATTGCTAGTTTAGGTAAAGTCAATCTAATATCAAATTTCTGTCATGTGTGGCCCTCCACCCTTATCTATGGCCCTTTTGATGGCATCAACCCTGGTCCTTGACTTTAACTCCAACACCTGTGTAAGTGCTAGGCTGGAACAAAAGCCTGCACACCCAACAGCTGTCTGCTTTACTGTCGTTTTAGAGGCTCAGCCTTCTTTCCAGTTTCGATGTTGAGTACATGTAAACAGTAGTGTAAAACTCTCATGCATCAATGTTATGTCCAGAAATAGAGCTAGAATGAATTTGAAAGTATCCAAATGCATATCCCACTGGGCACACACACTGGTTGAATCAATGTTGTTTTCATGGCATTTCAATGAAATTACGTTGAACCAACGTGGAATAGACGTTGAATTGACATCTGTGCCCAGTGGGATTTTACGGTTGATCCTATTCTCCCCTTGCAACACACTTCTGTCTCATTTTCACACGGCTATTTGGAATGATTGTGAGAGAGCTGAAAATCAAGGTTCTATTAATCCTAATCCCATAGTTCTTAGCATTAATATTGAAGTTCATTATGAATCCTGTCTTTCAGAGAACCGTCTGAAGAGAATAAAGGGCCAGTGCACTGAGGTGACTTCCAGGGAGATGCTGCGCTCCCTATCTCAGGCCAAACAAGAATGCTGGGATAGATTCTTGCATGACGCTCAGAGCTCAGAACTCTTTCAGGAGGGTGAACTAGATCAGAGGTGAGCTGAAGAGCATCATTTGTTGTTCTGTTTGAAGTAGGCCTATTAACTTTCTCCACTATCTCTGGACAGCTTTGGAGGCTGAGCTTGTAAAGAGTCTTACAGGTCTATGGATTGTTCTGTTATAAACATTTTTTTTTTTTTACATTGAAGTAATTTAGCAGACGCTCTTATCCAAGTGCATTCATCTTAAGATGGCTAGGTGAGACAACCACATTTCACAGTCATACTAAGTATATTTTTCCTCAAAGAAGTTATCAGCAAAGTTACCGCTAGTAGGACTGAGTGGGGACAGTAAGACTGATGAGACCAGAGGTGTCAGAACGGAGTGCTCGGATTGGGATGTAGGGTTTGAGCATAGCCTGAAGGTAGGGAGGTGCAGTTCCCCTTGCTGCTCCGTGGGCAAGCACCATGGTCTTGTAGTGGATCCAAGCTTTGACTGGGAGCCAGTGGAGTGTACAGAGGAGCAAGGTGACATGGGAGAACTTGCAAAGGTTGAACACCAGAACACCAGATGGGCTGCAACATTCTGGATAAGTTACAGGTGTTTGATGGCACAAGCGGGGAGGCCCAGCACCGCTTCCTGTGTGAGGAAAGGTTGTACTTTACGGATGTTGTAGACCATGAACCTGCATCAGCGAGTCACTGCTTTGATGTTTGCAGAGAACGTCAGGATGTTGTCCAGGGTCACGCCAAGGTTATTTGCTCTCTGCGAGGGAAACACCGTGGCGTTGTCGACCATGATGGTGAGGTCTTGGAGCCGCTCCTTCTTGTCAAGGTTGAGCTTGAGGTGGTGGGCTGACATCCAAGCTTAGATATCTGCAGGGTATGCAGAGATGTGTGTTGCTACATGGGTATCAGGGGGGGAATGAGAAAAGTAGTTGAGTGTTAAATCAAATTTTATTTGTCACATACACATGGTTTGCAGATGTTAATGCGAGCGTAGCGAAATGCTTGTGCTTCTAGTTCCGACCATGCAGTAATATCTAACAAGTAATCTAACCTAACAATTTCACAACTACCTTATACACACAAGTGTAAAGGAATGAATATGTATATAAAAATATATGAATGAGCGATGGCCGAACGGCATAGGCAAGATACAGGAGATGGTATAGAGTACAGTATATACATATGAGATGCGTAATGTAAGGTATGTAAACAGTATATAAAGTGGCATTGTTTAAAGTGGCTAGTGATAAATTTATTACATCAATTCTTCATTATAAAAGTGGCTAGAGTGTCATCCACATAGCAGTGATAGAGACCATGAGAGGATATGACGAAGCTGAGTGACATGGTGTATAGAGAAAAGAGGAGAGGGCCTAGAACCGAGCCCTAAGGGACACCAGCAGTGAGAACACGTGGTGCAGATACAGATCCTCTCCACACCACTTGCTAGGCGTGACCTGCCAGGTAGGATGCAATCCAGGAGTTGCAGAGCCTGAGAGGAGGATCTGATGGTTCCGTGTCTAAGGTAACGGATAGATCTCGGAGGATAACGAGAGGAGAGAGTCAGCTTTGGCAGAGCGGAGAGCCTCCGTGACACAGAGAGCAGTGACAGAGAGGTTGAGTGTTGGTTTCTTGAAGAGGGGAGCAACTCTGGCCATCTTCAAGTCAGAGGAGACACAGCCAGTGGTCAGGTATGAGATGATGAGGGAATGGGAGAAGGTCTTTGGAGAGGGGATGGAGTGGGTAGGTTGTCGGGCGACTGGACATCACTACTCGCATGATTTCATCTGGAGAGAGAGGGGAGAAAGAGGTCAAGGCGTAGGGTAGTTATGTGTGATTGGGATCAGGGAACTCAGGCTGAGTGTATGAGGAGTGGATGTCGTCAAACTTTTTTTCAAGGTGGTTGACAATCTCATCCGCAGGGAGGGGGAGTAAGTGTAGGATTAAGAGGTGGGAAAATTGTTTGGAGGCAGAGGCTTGGAATATAATGATAGAAAGTGGCTTTAGCATCGGAGACAGAAGAGAAGGTAGAGGAAGGATGATAGGTCCTTCAGGAGTTTATTTTTCCTCCATTGTCACTCAGCTGCCCGCAGCCCTGTTCTTAGAGCACACAGTCACTCAGGTAATGCCCTGTTCTGTGAGCACGCAGTCACTCCGACACGGAGCAGGAGGGGAGGCGACAGTTTGAGTCAAATGAGGCGGTAAGGGAGGAGAGTAGGTTCGAAGCGGCAGAGTCAGGAGACAGGCAGGAGAAGGATTTAGCAGAAGGGAGAGATGAGAGAGAGTGAAGATTGCGAAAGTCCATGGTCATCTGGGTAGGGGTTGAGTGGGTAGGATTTCAGGAGAGAGTGAGATAACTACTTTATTTTTATCTGAGACCTGGAGGGGGGTTGCAGTGAGATTGGTAGGCAAACAGCCTCTAGTATAGTAGAGGTCAAGCGTATTACCGGACTTGTGAGAGGAAGCTGTCTGGGTGAGGCGAGGAGGTGGAAAGAAATTTGTCGAAGTCAGGCATTGGGAGGTTGAAGTCACCCAGTACTTTGCCTCTTTTTGTAATGAAAGGATGTGTGATAACTTCTATCTGTTCTTCACAGTGCCCTGGAGCATCTAAAGCGTTGGCTGGTACCTGAGAAAGTGGCCATCAGTGCTGAGGAGCTGGAATATCTCCTCCTGCCGTCACTGAGCCGAGAGCATATCTCCACGGACCAATCACAGAGTGGACCAGAGGCAGCCACTCAGAACCCTGAAGAGGACGAGAGTCACACACCGGAGAAATAACTACCTGTTCACTTCAGACATTTTACCAACGACCCTTATGTTATGTGTTATTACTGGACAGGAACATGATGTGATTTCTTATACTTTTGTTATTAGATCACGTGTGTTTGGCTGTTTATTAATGTCTTGTCAAAACGGGAAAGAATTCAATGACATATCATTGGAAAAACTGCAACGGTCCATTGTTGGTTATGTTACTTTTTTTTTTAAATATTGTCATGTTGATTTTATGATATGGTTCAATAACAAAATGCAGTTCATTGTTAGGGAATATCCCGAAACCACAGTAGTTGCATTTTGTTAGGCTACTACACTATGTTGCACCAGAGATGATCTCTAATGTTGTAATGAGCTATGAGTCCTATCCAGAGTATTAATAGTTAAGATGAAATCATTATAAATGTAGCTACTATATGTCCATTTCCATATGTATGAAAAATGTACTAGGTTCATTACCATGTGTATGATGTACTGCATATTTGAGATTCTGTAAGTATGATGAGAGATTCATTTGTATGAAGGAATCTTTTGAAACAAAGCTAATAAACTTGAAAAAAAGTATTTCTTTACCCCTGTCTTATTCTTTCACGTTCAGAAAATATCACAAATAATTGGACATGTATACGCTGTACTGTATAGCTACCCCTAGATGGTAGCATTGTAGTCAACAAAATAATTTAGACTGGTAAATAAATCAGCACGGCCAAATATGGTGACTGAGAACTAGTAACGTGAGCGACATTCAACATTCAATCCATTTCCTACTGTGTACTTCAGTTAATAGCAGTGGCGTGCTGTGAGCCTGGGGCCTGGGCCTTCAGTGAGGTCCTACACAGTCCCACCCGAATTAATCCACCTCTTATTACCATCATTATGAAGCAATGGTGCTTTTGAAAACTTTTGGGGACACCCGAGTGGCTCTACAGCTCAACGAACAAGCGCGCAGGGCAACGGAGCTGCACAATGAAAAGGTGAAGAAAAATAGGGAAATATTGAAAAGACTCATTGATTGTGTCATGTTTTTGGGTAAACACTGTTTTGGGTAAACACTTAGTAGTACGCAAATTAATTCATTTATCAAATTCAGTTTCCTAGTTCTGAGGTTCTGCATAGACCTGCCCATAGGACCTGCCTCTCAATATTGGTAATCCAATCAAAAGACGTGCACGCACTACGCCTGCTAGCTGGCTCCTGTGTAACACTGGAGCCAGCCAGCAGGCGTACAATAGCCAACTCTAAAGCTGATTGGTTGACACTAAATTTTCATTTCCATTCACTTTAAGCTACAAGCGCCCACACTGTTGATTCTGAAGGCCTGAGGGCAGATTTTAGACCCCTGGCAACACATGATGGCTGAATATGATTGGATAAAAGATCTAACATAAAGACCAGCCCTCCAAATCTCAACCTGGGGCTGGAAGCAGTGCAACCAAGAGGAAAGCTATGAAATGAAGAGTATAACTCTTACTCTGGGGAATAATTTAATACATATTTGTGGGAAAATATATTTAAAAAAAAAATTATATTCTGATGATGTTTAGGCCAGCAGAGAAGGCCTTGCTGGCCCTGACGGCCCACCACTGGTTAATCGTCAGCAGTGGAACTGTTCATGCCATGGAACTGGACCTCAGTGGTAGAGGTCCCCCCCCACCAGCCAGATTGTTCCTGATTTGAATACAGCAGTGAAAAGGTTGACTACTTGAAAGGAGACAGATTGACAGAGAGGACTGATGACAGCACTGGGCAGATAGCCTTCTCACAAGACTTGCTTTGAAGAGTCTCTCTTGGATCGCTGTTAAAGTTGTTCAAATACAGGCCTCCTGAGTGGCACAGTGGTCTAAGGCACTGCATCGCAGTGTTAGCTGTGCCACTAGAGATTCTGGGTTTGAGTCCAGGCTCTGTTGCGACCGGGAGACGCATGGGGCTGTTGCACAATTGGCCCAGCGTCGTTAAGGGAGGGTTTGGCCGGCAGGGATGTCCTTGTCCCATCGCGCACAAGTGACTCCTGTGGCGTGTCGGGCGCAGTGCATGCTGACACAGTTGCCAGGTGCACAGTGTTTCCTCTGACACATTGGTGTGGCTGGCTCCCGGGTTAAGTGGGCATTGTGTCAAGAAGCAGTGGTTGGGTTGTGTTTCGGCGGATGCACGGCTCTCGACCTTTGCCTGTCCTGAGTCCGTCTGGGAGTTGCAGACAAGACTGTAATTACCAATTGGATACCATGAAAACGGGGTAAAAAATTATAAATAAACATAAAAAAAGTTGTTCAAATACAAAAAAGGTACATGTTCAATGTATTTTTGTAACAAATGTATATAAATGTTGCTTGTGTATTTCCAAAGGGAAATTAGAGAATATAGGCTGTCTAAAACATGTGGATTGCAAAATAAGTTCAATTATTATTTGTCTACATTACAGTTATTTCAAGCTAAAACTACAGACTGTGTAGTTGATTTAATACAAGATCACTATACAGTATGATATTGAAAACATCTTATTTGCATTTAATCTGATTAAAATGTGTGACATTTAAGCCAATTTATTAGTCAGCTGAATGGGCACTAAAGTTTATCCACAATGGAACAGTTGCCAAAGGCATTGACTTTATGATTTATACAGTCTTCCTAGAAGTGGCTATGTTAGCAGACAAGTATGCATGCACAGTAACTCTGGTGGTGAAAGAGCTACTGGTGTAAAACTTTTCATTCACTTACATAAAATCATTTGATGGGGCCAATTATTTTTTATGATTACGTCATTGGCAAAGGGGGCAAACCTAGGCAGGAAATGCCAACAAATAACAGTTAGCCATCGTACTCATGCATAAAAAACTAATAATGAAAGAAAAGTTTGCAAGTTTGAATTTTGTAAAGTTAGTGTGGGAGAGGTGGAAAATTATTGCTATCGATCAATAATGACAAACCTCCTGGCATTGACAACTTAGATGGAAAGCTACTGAGGATGGTAGCTGACTCTATAGCCACTCCTATCTGTCATATCTATAATCTGAGCCTAGAGGAAAGTCTTTGTCCTCAGGCTTGGAGGGAAGCCAAAGTTATTCCTCTATCCAAGAGTGGTAAAGCAGTCTTTACTGGTTCTAACAGCAGACCTTTCAGCTTGCTGCCAGCTCTTAGCAAACTGTTGGAAAAAATGTTGTTTGACCAAATACAATGCTATTTCTCTGTAAACAAATTAACAACAGACTTTCAGCATGCTTATAGAGAAGGGCATTCAACATATACTGCACTGACACAAATGACACAAAAATTATAATAAGAAGATTGTGGGAGCTGTACTGTTAGATTTCAGTGCAGCCTGACATTATTGACCATAACCTGTTGTTGAGAAAACATATGTGTTTTGGCTTTTCAATCTCTGCCATATAGTGGATTCAGAGCTATCTATCTAATAGAACTCTGAGGGCTTTCTTTAATGGGAGCTTCTCTAATGTCAAACATGTAAAGTGTGGTATACCACAGGGAAGCTCTCTAGGCCCTCTACTCTTTTCTATTTTTACCAATGACCTGCCACAGACATTAAACAAAGCATGTGTGTTCATGTATGCTGATGATTCAACCATATACGCATCAGCAACCACAGCTAATGAAGGCACTGAAACCCTTAACAAAGAGTTGCAGTCTTTTTTGGAAATGGTGGCCAGTAATAAACTGGTTATGAACATCCCTAAAACTAAGAGCATTGTATTTGATACAAATCATTCCCTAAGTTCTAGACCTCAGCTGAATCTGGTAATGAATGTTTTGGCTGTTGAACAAGTTGAGGAGACTAAATTACTTAGTGTTACCTTAGATTGTAAACCGTCATGGTCAAAACATATAGCTTCAATGGTTGTAAAGATGGGGAGAGGTCTGTCTGTAATTAAAAATATGCTCAGCTTTTTTGACACCACACTCCAAAAAGCAAGTTATGCAGGCTCTAGTTTTGTCTTGACTTGATTATTGTCCAGTCGTGTGGTCGAGTGCTGCAAGGACAGACCCAGTTAAGTTGCAGCTGGCCCAGAACAGAGAGGCACAACTTGCTCTTCATTTTAATCAGAGGGCTATACATACTATGCAAGCCAGTCTCTCTTGGCTAAGAGTTGAGGAGAGACTAACTGCATCCCTTCTTCTTTTTATAAGAAACATTCATGAGTTGAAAATTCCAAATGTTTTATCATAGTCAACTTACACACAGGTCTGACTCACACACACTTACCCCACCAGACATGCCACCAGGGGTCTTTTTACAGTCGCCAAATCCAGAACAAATTCAAGAAAGCGTACAGTATTATATAGACCTATTATTGCATGGAACTCCCTTCCATCTCATATTGCTCAAATGAACAGCAAACCTGGTTAAAAAAAAACAGAGAAAGCAACACCTTAGGGCTCAACACCTCTCCCCTTTTTGACCTAGATAGTTTGTGTGTATGTATTGATATGTAGGCTATGTGTGCTTTAAAATGTTTGATTTAGTTGTGTCCATGAGCTGTTCTTGTCTATTAATGTTCTGTCTTATGTCATGTTTCATGTTTTGTGTAGACCCCTGTAAGAGTAGCTGCTGCTTTAGCAACAGCTAATGGGGAAATACCAAATACCATTCAGTCATCCATCCACCCATCCATCCCTTTATTCCTTCATTCATATATTAATTCATTCTGAGATATCATACTCTGAGTCCTGTACAATCCTGATATTCATGAAATCAGGAATGATTCGGTTCTCCTCACAGTTCCATTCATTATTTATTGGACCTATCTGATGCTGTATATTGCGCTGTCTTTTTGAGAATAGATGAGGCTAACGTGATGAATATCCTGGAAGTTTTGCACACCAAGGTCTACCCGTGGTCCACTTAAGACTCATGTTTAGTCAACACCAAGCTCAGGAATACAGTTTAATTGACTCATATCTATGAGCACCGTGAGCTGTCCTACTTGTATTATTGACCCTTATTGTCATTTGGAGAATCTGTTTAACAATGACCTAAATACACGCACATTGTGGGCTATCCGTGTCAAATCTGAACATGATTTAATCGTAATAATTAATAGCCCAGATAAGATTCAGAACTATTGCTTATACCGTTTGTTGTGCTTTCCCCTTAACTCAGAACTTGCCCTCTCTCCATCCCCTCACTTCTTCTTTCAACATGATTGAATGTACCTGTTGAGTTTTGAATGGAACATTTCCATATTTTTTTATGGAAAGCATGTTCTCTCTAACCACGATAGCAAAGGATAGAGGGGGGAATGTACAATTAAATGTATCACCACCATTCCACGTGATGCATTAGACTGATGTCCAGGACAAAGTGCACTTCATTGTCAGCTCAGGTCAATCCCATCCAAATAGACTTCAGAAAGGTCTTGGAGTAAGATGCAGTCGAAGCCAATCATTCCAACAATAGCCAGATGCATCACTTAGCTTACACATGAGTAGTCGGGCTCGGACCTACAGTAACTGGAAGTCCTTTTGATATTGTCGGCATGATTTGTCGATAATGAAGGGGATGTGCCCTCAGACTTCAAGACGGCTTCCTACGCCGGTTGGATATTCCTTTTTCTAATTGAGTGAAGATGATAATTAGCCTATTTAATATGATTCCAAACCTTTCCACGCTATAGTCTCATCAATGAGAGTCTATAATGAGGTGATGAGATACACAATGAATGAGATATCACAATTACAATATTGTTAATACGTGGTTTGACAGGCAAAGTATCCCTTGACATTAATTAAAGTGTAAAATGCAACATCACCTTTTTGATTCTCATTTTGCTGACCTACATTGCTTTAGTATAGCTCGTTTAGCTCGTATGTTGTTTTCTCTTATGTATTCCCTGTTATTTTTTGTGTTACAGTAATGATTGACAGGGAGTATTCTCTGAACTATTCTTGGGTGGAGAACACATCTCTCCTGGCCTACTCCTTGTTCTCTTCCTCCTCCTTCACTGGGCTGGACCTCCTTTTTGACCTGAAGTCCCTATTCATCCTAGCCTTGTACGAACTATCCTGATCTCGCAAGCTTACATTCTGTTTCGCTACACGGAAAGTCTGGCCACATCCAGATTGAAACCGTTTGAGCCCCTCCCTCTCCCTCCACCGTATGGCCGGACCAATCAACATCCTCTGATAATCTGTGGGGTTGATTTAGTTGATGATGACAACGAGAAGCGCTTGTACTAGTCTTGGTTGCTGAGGTGGGGGAATATGATCATAACTCAAGGCGAGACCCAGATGCAGACACAGGAGGCAGATGGTTGGAGTCTTAGATGTTTAATAATCCAAAAAGGAGTAGGCAAGAGAATGGTCGTGGACAGGCTAAAGTTCAAAACCAGAGCAGAGTCCAGGAGGTACAGAGTGGCAGGCAGGCTTGAGGTCAAGGCAGGCAGAATGGTAAGGTAGGCAGGTACAGAGTCCAGAAACAGGCAAGGGTCAAAACCGGGAAGACTAGAAAAAGGAGAAATAGCAAAAGCAGGAGAATGGGAAAAAATGCTGGTTGACTTGGACATACAAGACAAACTGGCACAGAGAGACAGGAAACACAGGGATAAATACACTGTGGAAAACAAGCAACACCTGGAGGGGGCGGAGACAATAACAAGGACAGGTGAATCAGATGTGTGACAAATATACTGGTATCAACAGTGTATCAGGAAAACCTCATGGGGATGGTTGTGGATGAGGTTCACATCACATACAAATGGTAAATATAATTTGGAAGAGCTTTCTCTGAAGTCTGGTTCCCCTTTTGCGCCGTCTCCCCAGGTTGAAGAAAATAAGATCCAGCATAAGAGTCTAGATCAGAAAGTATAATAATAACATATGTTTTTATGGACTTGCAAACAGAAGTCATCATATTGTCCATTACTGTAGCGTTGTAATGTTAGGTTAGAGCAAGGCATATAGCTAGCTAGATTATTGTCTTTGAGAAGGTCTGTTACTTATGGACTACTAGCTATCACTTTAGAGAGTTAACTAGCTAGGAGGCCAGTTAATGTTCAACATAGCGCAAACTTGTTTCATATCAAATGATGTAGTTATATTCACCATTTGTATGTGATGTGAACCTCATCCACAACAATTCAGCATCAACATCAACCTCCTCAAGAGCAGCCATTGTTGTCATGATTTTCAACTTTAGCGCCCAGTTGTCGTCATCAACTAATTGTTGCTTCTCGTTGTCGTCATCAACTAATCCACCCAAACAATTTATCAGAGGATGCTGATTTGTCCATCCATATGGTGGAGGGAGAGGGAGGGGCTCAAATGGTTTGAATCTGGTCGTGTAGCGAAACAGAATGTAAGCTCGTGAGATCAGGATGGTTCGTGTGAGGTTACAGTATATTCATCCTTCTCTATTCCATGATGTTCCTGGTCACCTGCTCTGGCAACCTCCTACTGCTTTTCCTCATTGGCCTCAACAAAAAGAGACACAACACCACCAACTTCCTGATCGACAACTTGGCACTGGTCGATTTGGTCATGTGCATCTTCTGCGTGCCCCTGATGGCCTCCTATGCCTACGACAAGCGAGGGTGTGTCTTTGGACGCTTCATGTACCACTTTGTTACCTTAATGCATTCGCGATGAAAAGTCCTGTCCCTCACGGCCATCATGGTGGACCAGTATGTTGTTGTAGCAAATCCCATTTACAGGCGGGTGGGTTGCCAGTTCTGCAGGGGGTTTGGTGTCATCTGGTTGTGTAGCCTAGCACTCACCACTTCCACGGCACTCCTTACTGGCTAGCATATATTAAATAGTAGAGTAGGCTAATGACTAGCATGTTTGCTAACAAGGAATACATTTAAATGACGGTAAGTTACCATAAACAGAGCTACAAGTAAGGGAGACAGCATACATACATAACATAGTGTGGGGTGCATGGGGAGAGTCTGATTGGCTGAAGCCACGAGCTGGGGGTGATTGATATCTCTCACGTAAGGGGGAGCTAGACAACACGGCGCCAGCCAGATATAAATCAAATCAAATTGTATTTGTCACATTTGCCGAATATAACAGGTACCTTACAGTGAAATGCTTACTTACAAAACCAACAATGCATTTTTAAGAAAATGCCAAAAAAAGTAAGAGATAAAAATAACAAATAATTAAAGTGCAGCAGTAAAATATCAATAGCGAGGCTACATACCGGGGGTACCGGTACAGAGTCAATGTGGAGGCTATAGACAGGGGGTACTGGTACAGAGTCAATGTGGAGGCTATATACAGGGGGTACCGGTACAGAGTCAATTGAGGTAATACAGTGAGGGAAAAAAGTATTTGATCCCCTGCTGATTTTGTACGTTTGCCCACTGACAAAGAAATGATCAAACTATAATTTTAATGGTAGGTTTATTTGAACAGTGAGAGACAGAATAACAACAAAAAAAATCCAGAAATGTCAAAAATTGATTTGCATTTTAATGAGGGAAATAAGTATTTGACCCCCTCTCAATCAGAAAGATTTCTGGCTCCCAGGTGTCTTTTATACAGGTAACGAGCTGAGATTAGGAGCACACTCTTAAAGGGAGTGCTCCTAATCTCAGTTTGTTACCTGTATAAAAGACACCTGTCCACAGAAGCAATCAATCAATCAGATTCCAAACTCTCCACCATGGCCAAGACCTACACAAGGCTGGAATGGGCTACAAGACCATCGCCAAGCAGCTTGGTGAGAAGGTGACAACAGTTGGTGCAATTATTCGCAAATGGAAGAAACACAAAAGAACTGTCAATCTCCCTCGGCCTGGGGCTCCATGCAAGATCTCACCTCGTGGAGTTGCAATGATCATGAGAACGATGAGTGATGTACTGGACTGTACGTACTAACCTCTGTAGTGCCTTGCGGTCGGAGGCCGAGCAGTTGCCATACCAGGCAGTGATGCAACCCGTCAGGATGCTCTCGAGGGTGCAGCTGTAAAACCTTTTGTGGATCTGAGAACCCATGCCAAATCTTTTCAGTCTCCTGAGAGGGAATAGGTTTTGTCATGCTCTCTTCACAACCTTCTTGGTGTGCTTGGACCATGTTAGTTTGTTGGTGATGTGGACGCCAAGGAACTTGAAGGGATCAACCTGATCAACCTGCTCCACTACAGGCCCGTCGATGAGAATGGGGGCGTGCTCGGTCCTCCTTTTCCTGTAGTCCACAATCACCTCCTTTGTCTTGATCACGTTGAGGGAGATGTTGTTGTCCTTGCACCACATGGGCAGGTCTCTGACCTCCCTATAGGCTGTCTCATCATTGTCAGTGATCAGGCCTACCACTTTTGTGTCATCTGCAAACTCAATGATGGTGTTGGAGTCGTGCCTGGCCGTGCAGTCATGCGTGAACTGGGAGTACAGGAGGGGACTGAGCACGCACCCCTGAGGGGGCCCCGAGTTGAGGATCAGCGTGGCGGATGTGTTGTTACCTACCCTTACCACTTGGGGTGGCCCGTCAGGAAGTCCAGGATCCAGTTGCAGAGGAAGGTGTTGAGTCCCAGGGTTCTTAGCCTATTAATGAGCTTTGAGGGCACTATGGTGTTGAACGCTGAGCTGTAGTCAATGAATAGCATTCTCACATAGGTGTTCCTTTTGTCCAGGTGTGAAAGGGCAGTGTGGAGTGCAATATAGATTGCATCATTAGTGGATCTGTTGGGGCGGTATACAAATTGGAGTGCGTCTAGGATTTCTGGGATAATGGTGTTGATGTGAGCCATGACCAGCCTTTCAAAGCACTTCATGGCTACAGACATGAGTGCTATGAGTCGGTAGTCATTTAGGCAGGTTACCTTAGTGTTCTTGGGCACAAGGACTATGGTGGTCTGCATGAAACATGTTGGTATTACAGATTCAGGCAGGGGGAGGTTGAAAATGTCAGTGAAGACACTTACCAGTTGGTCAGCGCATGCTCGGAGAACACGTCCTTGTAATCCGTCTGGCCCTGCGGCCTTGTGAATGTTGACCTGGTTAAAGGTCTTATTCACATCGGCTGCGGAAAGCTTGATCACACAGTCGTCCGGAACAGCTGATGCTCTCATGCATGTTTCAGTGTTACTTGCCTCGAAAAGAGCATAGAAGTTATTTAGCACTTCTGGTAGGCTCGTGTCACTGGGCAGCTCTCGGCTGTGCTTCCCTTAGTAGTCTGTCATAGTTTGCAAGCCCTGCCACATCCGACGAGCATCGGAGCCGGTGTAGTATGATTCGATCTTAGTCGTGTATTGGCGCTTTGCCTGTTTGATGGTTCGTTGGAGGGCATAGCGGGATTTCTTATAAGCTTCCGGGTTAGAGTCCTGCTCCTTGAAAGCGGAAGCTCTACCCTTTAGCTCAGTGCGAATGTTGCCTGTAATCCATGGTTTCTGGTTGGGGTTTGTGCGTACAGTCACTGTGGGGATGACATCATCGATGCAATTATTGATGAAGCCAGTGACTGATGTGATGTACTCCTGAATGCTATCGGAAGAATCCCGGAACATATTCCAGTCTGTGCTAGCAAAACAGTCCTGTAGCTTAGCATCTGAGTCATCTTACCACTTTTTTATAGACCAATCATTGAAATGATTCAACCAGTTTGTGCCCAGTGGGAACATTCCACACAAGTTCCCATGTGGTTCTCTATAAATGGTTTGACTTCAGTGATGTTCTCAGAACGTTCAGAGAATGTATGGTTCTCTGTTCTGTCAGTTCATGGCAATATTTTGGGATGTTCAAAAATGTTTTATTGTACACATTAACATGAATTAGCTTAATTCCATTCTCAGGAAATGAAGACATCTTCACATAAAAACCACAAGAAAACATTCTTAGAACATTCTCTGAATATTACTAAAGTGATTTTAAAACATATGCATTCCGTTCTCAGCATCAACAAAACTCTCTCTATCCTCTGTCTTGTTAATGTGTTCAGGTGTGTTTGCTGCGCCTACTAATTGGCCACACCTGATATTAATGAGTAATTGTTTCTTTTGGAATTAGGTCTGTTTGAATAGACTAAACTGAACAGCTTTGTATGCGTAAAAAACATTGTACGCTAGCTCCATCCTGGTGGCGCAGTAGACTAATTCCATGGATAGATCATAGGTGCTGTGTCAAAAAAAATTGTGTCCTATCTGTGCTTGGAGTTCAAAAAAGTTTGTCACATTTTTATGTGTCCTATCTGTGCTTGGAGTTCAAAAAAGTTTACCCAAAATTTGCTAGCAGTGTTATTAAAAGTCTTATTGAAACATTCAGTGAGAGTTTTAAAGAAGTTATTCAATAACCTCCAAATAACCTATAATTTCCATTCTCAGAGCTTTAATATAATCTCCCAGGAAAACTTAAGGAATCAGCATAAAACGTTCTCAAAACTTCCATGTAACCTAAAAATAAACGTTCCCAGAATAAGCAAAATTTTCTGGTCAGGAAACCAATTTCAAACCAAAAACATACGTTCCCACAACTTCCAAGGAACCAAATGGGCTAGCTGGGATGTTCCCTGGCATGCGAAGGTGATCAAGACCATAATTTCAACAAATTTCACCTGGCAAAACAGCATGGGACTTCAAGCTCATATTTATGTTTTTATGTAAAAAGCCTGATTATAAAAAAGCCACTAACTTTCACCCACTCTCAGAAGTTGTTAGTGGGCATACAGTGCATTCAGAAAGTATTTAGACCCATTACCCTTTTCCACATTTTGTTACGTTACAGCCTTATTCTAAAATTGATTAATGTAATGTTTTTCCTCATCAATCTACACACAATACCCCACAATGGCAAAGTGAAAACAGGTTTTTAGGCATGTTAGCAAATGTATTATTTTCATAAGTATACAGACCCTTTGAGCTCAGTATCACGTTTCAGGTAAGACCCTGATGCAGACAGTATCGAATGAACAAAAGTTTATTACTAGTACAGGGCAGGCAAAACGACAGGTCAAGAGGAGGCAGAGGTCAGCAATCCAGATAGGGTGCAAAAGGTCCAGAACGGCAGGCAGTCTCAGTGTCAGAGCAGGCAGGGGTCTATAATCCAGTGTGGTGTGGCAAGGTACAGAACGGCAGGCAGGGTCAGGGTAGGCAGAATGGTCAAAACCGGGAAAAACTAGAAAACAGGAACTAGAACAAACAGGAGCAAGGGGAAAACCACTGGTAGGTTTCACAAAAAGAACTGGCAACAGACACACAAACAGTAGCATAAATACACTGGGGATAATGTGGAAAATTGTCGACACCTGGAGGGGGGTGGAGACAAGCACAAAGACAGGTGAAACAAATCAGGGTGTGACACTCAGGTGCATCATGTTCCCATTGATCAACCTTGAGAGGTTTTTACAACTTGATTGAAGCCCATCTGTGGTAAATTCAATTGTTTGGACAGGATTTGGAGAGGCACACACCTGTCTATATAAGGTCCCACAGCTGACAGTGCATGTCATAGCAAAAATCAGGCCATGAGGTCGAAAGAATTGTCCATAGCGCTCTGTGACAGGATTGTGTCAAGGTACAGATCTGGGGAAGGGTACCAAAACATTTCTTCAGCATTGAAGGTCCCCAAGAACACAGTGACCTCCATAATTCTTAAATGGAAAAAGTTTGGAACCACCAAGACTCTTCCTAGAGCTGGCCGCCCGGCCAAACTGAGCAATTGGAGGAGAAGGGCCTTGGTCAGAGAGGTGACCAAAAACCTGTTGGTCACTTTGACAGAGCTCCAGAGCTCCTCTGTGGAGATGGGAGGGAAACTTCCAGAAGCACCACCATCTCTGCAGCACTCCACCAATCAGGCTTTTCTGGTAGAACGGCCAGATGGAAGTCACTCTTCAGTAAAAGGCATATGACAGCCCAATTGGAGTTTGCCAAAAGGGACATAAAAGACTGTCAGACTAAGAGAAACAATATTCCCTGGTCTGATGAAACCAAGATTGAACTTATGGCCTTAATGCCAAGCGTCACGTCTGGAAGAAACCTGTCACCATCTCTACGGTGAAGCATGGTGGTGGCAGTATCATACTGTGGGGATGATCGAGGGAAAGATGAACAGAGCAAGGTACAGAGAGATCATTGATGAAAACCTGCTCCAGAGCGCTCAGGACCTCAGACTGGGGCAAAAGTTCACCTTCCAACAGGACAACAACCCTAAGCACACAGCCAAGACAATGCAGGAGTGGCTTCGGAGCAAGTCTCTGAATGTCCTTGAGTGGCCCAGCCAGAGCCCGGACTTGAACCCGATCGAACATCTCTGGAGAGACCTGAAAATAGCAATCCGCTGCTGAAAGTGACGAATATTCAGATTACCTGTTTTTGTCAAATCCAATCCAAAAGTCGAACGAGCAGTAGATGGCGGGCGCGAGCAAGATGAAACATTATTGCGCTTGCAAATACTGAGTCGAGAGAGAAGAAAATGGTTGAGCTAGCAGAGGACCGGTCCCCCGAATGCACAGGTCAGTCAAGAGCGCAAATTAAACTTCAGAGCTTGCAATTGTGACTTTGAGCGAGCAGAAGAACATCGTCACATTCCCCCCAATAAAAAAAAAAAAAACAGTACATATAGAACTGTAAGCAAAGAAATGTGATTCAAATGTGTAAAAACGCATTCAATTATCTCTCAATTTCTCAAATTGCTCTCTCTCAAGTCTTGGCACCTTTGGGTTTGGATTTCAGGCTGATGGGTTTACAGGCGGGTGCGTGTCTAGAAACCTTAGATTGGTCACTTTCACTGGAGTGATGAACGAACTAACAACATTATGACCCCATCCTCAGTAGCCTATTCCAGCAGGCTATTGGGAAACGCAAGCACTTATTGTGAAATCGCCTCGCTATTCATTCATAAATTAGTCTGTTAATTTGAACTAAGCTAGCTGCTAAATCGTTCAGTTTAAATATTGTAGAGTAGACTATCTGAAATGAGATTTAGGCCTACCAGGGGCTATAGGCTACCTGCCTAACGGCTGTATCCAGGCACTCCGCTTTGCGTCGTGGTTAAGAACAGCCCTTAGCCGTAGTATATTGGCCATATGACATACCTCTTGTGCCTTATAGCGTAATAAAGGAATTTGAATATGTGGCAAGAGAAAGGATAATTCGCCCCTATTAAACTCGCCAGATCATTTTCCATCAATGGATGTTGATTTAACTTGTTTGATTGCTATGATTAAGCAATGTCATAGCTTGCGATAATTATTATTTTGAGGAAACCCGAATTTAGCTTCTAACGTCATTACAAGTTACTAAGATATTCCTTCTTAATTGGCTCGATAACGTTTTGGAAGAAGGGTTGATAGAAAGGGCAACTCCTCTCTTGATGTGAAAAAAAATTGGGGTTGGTTTCCAGGCCTTTTGGTTAGGTTTTGAGTGATCATTGGGCTAGAAATGTTAGCTTCACCTGGCAACCCTGGCTAGCCGGGTTGAGCAGTAAGCGCCAAAAAACTTGGGAAACCCAGCAGATGTATTGGGAAATACATTCCAATAGGTATACTATACCTTGAGTGAAATCTACTTGCTAAACTTAGCTAGCGTATTACTTGTTTGACCAGCAAAACGAATGCAGACAGTCAGCTCAAGCAAACACCATTAAACTAGAGTCCACTAATTGCAGGCAGGAGCCAATATTTAGGGTATTAAGCCAAAGGAAGGACACACACACAGCACAAGGGGATAATCTGTTACCTGCTACTGTTCATCCAGTACATAACCAGTCCCAAATAATAAAATGTAAACTGACAAACCAGCTAAACTCAGGTTAACATGTCAGAATCTGCTTTATTCGCCAAATGCATTTGCATGTACAGGAATTTGAATGTGAAATGGTGCTGCCACAATAAACAGAATATACAGACGATAAACAGAATATGTAGACAAAAAATATATAGATGCAGAATTTCCACAGATCCACAGTACACTATGAAGACTAAGTGACAGGCAGCCTAGTGGTTAAGAGCGTTGGGCCAGTAACTGAAAGGTAGCTGGATTGAATCCCGAGCCAACTATGTAAAAAAATGAGGCACTTTTATCTAGTTGTTCTGGATAAGAGAGTGTGCTAAATGACTAAAATGTAAACAAATAAGTGAAATTGTGTATCACAAAGAGCAATGTGCAGTTTAGGGATGAATGTGCAGAGTGGATAGTCTGGATGAATAGTGCAAAGTCCATGGACTAGGTGGATGGTTCAGGTGGCAGGAGGTTCTGGTCGCAATTGACCTGCACCATTTGCCAGAGGGGAATCGTTGGAACTGGGGGTGGAAGGGGTCGGCGATGATCTTTCCTGCACGCTTCCTTGCCCTGGAGTCATGCAGGACCTCGATGGAGAGCAGGTGGCAGCCAACGACGCTATCAGCAGACCGGACAATCCGTTGCAGTGATGGAGGAGGTGAGGATGGACTCGATGATTGTCATTTAGTACTGAATCCGTACACACAGCATTCAAAGGAGGACTGAAGTCAAAACAACACCATGCATTCATGGGTTTGATGTTGTTGATACCACGTGCCACGTGCAATTACCACGTGCCAGTCCCTCCCAATTAAGGTGGCACCAACCTCCTGTAGTGCAAACAGAATAAATGTATCATTCAACACAAGAGTCCACCTAAAATAATGACATGAGCCCTGTCCCAATTAATCTCAACTCCTTACTTCCTTGTGCATCCTTCTCAAAACCCATTGGAAGAGGTCTTAGATGAGGAACCTTGGGTCGTCTCCTCCAATGGGGTTTTAGAAGGAGGCGCATTGTTCAGTCCTTGCATCCATAGCTCTTTCTATGAATTTGAGAGTG
Source organism: Salvelinus namaycush (assembly GCF_016432855.1). Taxonomy (NCBI): domain Eukaryota; kingdom Metazoa; phylum Chordata; class Actinopteri; order Salmoniformes; family Salmonidae; genus Salvelinus; species Salvelinus namaycush. Next base: position 45,644,595 of record NC_052334.1, on the reverse strand, counting down.
GTTACATTTCTCCAGCCCCGTCACTCAGCTTTTACGAAACCGGGGCCAGGAGAACGCTTTGTTATTGTTTCAGCTGCTGATTGACGCTTTAAGAACCACATACATGACTGTTGGGAGTGCCGTGCCATACCATTAGCTCCCAGGTGCAGCAGAGTTGACTCACTAAAGATGAAGTTGCGGCAGATGTCTTGACCACCCTCTGGCTGTTCTCTAGACAGCGGTAGCGCTGGGAGGTGTCCCAGGCACCGTTTGTGGCCACGTCACTTCCCTCAGAACCAGTAAAGATCTCCAGGTTTTTACTGTCGGGCATCAGCATAATCTATAGAGAGGGCAGAACATTACAGGAGATGGAATTAGATTTAAAATCCTTGTACAATCCATAGACACTTGTAAAGAGGTAAACAAAAGTATGGCACTGGAGTTTGAGAAAGGTGGAGCGATACATATATGCCGAGTGTAAGGCATAAGATGAGTTGGTGGCCAAACTTGAGGTCCTCTGCCTCATTAGTGTTGTGGCCCAGGGCGTTTAAGTAGAAGCCTGACTCCACCTGGTCAAATGTGTTCTCTCTACACACACTGACCTGTCTCACAAGAACTGGATTGAGAGAGAGAGGGAAATAAGATGTCAGGAAATGTCTCAGACAGAGTTCAATTGGAGTTGAAATGTTTTAACATCTCAAGGTAGCAGTCTATTTTAAGATTGCAGCATCAAAAGAGGAAACTGTGGTTAATCATTTAGCCAAATAAGTGATAACAAAATGTGGGACCGAACTACAGGGCAATTCCTCGATAACAGAGTGATGCTGACACAGATTTTTTACTTTAAAATGTATGTCAAACAAAAAACAATGATTTCAAAGTGAAACAAACCATACAACTCTATGCACAAGGACTACTTTTAACAATTTGCAATCATTGGTTTGTTTGAGATACATTTCAAAGAGTCTCAGCATCACTTCTACGCCATTTGTCAGTCAGCATGGCTCAGTATTGAACAGCATGCCGTGAGTTCATGCCCAACCCGCCTCGTGGAGAACTCTCCCTCCTATAGGTTCACTTCATTCCCTACCTACACTACTCATATTGTTTAGCAATGACTAGCACATACATTCAGTATAGAACCATCATTCTAACCAATAATATGATTGGTGAAAGGGGGATACCTAGTCAGTTGTACAGTTGAACACATTCAACTGAAATGTGTCTTCTGCATGTAACCCAACGCCTCTGAATCAGAGAGGTGCAAGGGGCTGCCATGATCAACATCCACAGCACCTGAGGAACAGTGGGTTAACTTGGGGGAAGAACAACAGATTTTTACCTTGTCTGCTCGGGATTCGATCCAGCAACCTTTCAGTTTCTGTCTCAACACTCTAACATGCCGCCCTACTAGTAGTGGTTTCTTTGCAGCAATCTTACCACGAAGGCCTGATTCACTCAGTCTCCTATGACCAGTTGATGTCGAGATGTGTCTGTTACTTGAACTCTGAAGCATTTACTTGGTCTGCAATTTCAAAGATTTTACTGACTTACAGTTCATATGAAGGAAATCAGTCAATTGGAACACATTCATGAGGCCCTAATGTATGGATTTCACATGACTGGAAATACATGTATGCATCTGTTGGTCACAGATACCTTTAAAAAAAGGAAGGGGCGTGGGTCAGAAACAAGTCAGTATCTGGTGTGACCATCATTTGCTTCATGTAGCGCAACACATCTCCTTCACACAGAGTTGATCAAGCTGTTGATTGTGGCCTGTGTAATGTTGTCCCTGTGCAAAGTTGCTGGATATTGGCGGGAACTGGAACATGCTGTCATACATGTCGATCAAGAGGATACCAAACATGCTCAATGGGTGACATGTCTGGTTAGTATGCAGGCCATGGAACCACTGGGACATTTTCAGCTTCCAGGAATTGTGTACAGATCCTTGTGACATGGGGCCATGCATTATCATGCTGAAACATGAGGTGATGGCAGCGGATGAATGGCACGACAATGGACCTCAGGATCTCGTCATGGTATCGCTGTGCATTCAAATTGCCATTGATAAAATGCAATTGTGTTCATTGTCCATAGCTTATGCCTGCCCATACAATAACCCCACTGCCACCATGGAGCTCTCTGTTCACAACATTCACATCAACAAACTGCTTGCCCACAGTCAGCCATCTGCCCGGTGCAGTTGAAACCAGGATTCATCCGTGAAGAGCACACTTCTCCAGCGTGCCACTGGCCATCGAAGATGAGCATTTGCCCAGTGAAGTCGGTTAAGACGCCAAACTTTAATCAGGTCAAGACCCTGCTGAGGAGGACGAGCTCGCAGATGAGCTTCCCTGAGACGGTTTCTGACAGTGTGCAGAAATTCGTCAGTTGTGCAAACCCACAGTTTCATCAGCTGTCCGGGTGGCTGGACTCAGACAATCCCACTGGTGAAGAAGCCGAATGTGGAGGTTCGGGGCTGGCGTGGTCACACGTGGTCTGCGGTTGTGAGGGCGGTTTGACGTACTGCCAAATTATCTAAAATTACATTGGTTGAGTGCATCATTTTGGTTGAATGCATTCAGTTGTGCAAGTGACTAGGTATCGCCTTTCACTTTCCATATTTCTCAGGGAGATACTGGTGGAGACTGATTTTGAGGAAACCTGAGGCTGTACAAGTTGTCGCTGTGCAAACCCCAACACTGAGAGGTAAGGAATGCTGTATGCATTTTCTGTAATGCTTTGTGATTCAATAATTACTAGTTATCTATGTTTGCCTATTAAGCATATTGCCTGCCTATATATAGCATTGATTCCTGTCACGCCCTGACCTTAGAGAGCCTTTTTATTCTCTATGTTGGTTAGGTCAGAGTGTGACTAGGGTGGGTAGTCTAGTTTTGTCTTTTCTATGTTGGCCTGATATGGTTCCCAATCAGAGGCAGCTGTCTATCGTTGTCTCTGTTTGGGGATCATATTTAGGCAGCCTTTTGCCACCTGTTGTGTGTGGGATCTTGATTTTGTATTGTAGCTTTAGCCCTACAAAGCTGTACGTTTCGTTTGTTACTCTTTCTTGTTTTGTGCTGGTTATCATTAATATAACATGATTAACCTACCCCACGCTGCATCTTGGTCCGACCATCGTTCCGACAACGATCGTTACAGAAGATCCCACCACCCACGGACCAAGCAGCGTGCCCAGGAGGAGCAGGGATCCTGGGCCTGGGAGGAAAGCCAGGAGTGGAGGACATCCTGGACGTGGGACGAAATCATGGCAGGAGACAGAATATCCAATATTCCAATATGTCCCATAAACATCACAAATGGTCCTTTTGTTCGATTAATTCCGTCGATATATATCCTAAATGTCCATTTATTTGGTGCGTTTGATCCAGAAAAACACCGGTTCCAACTTGCACAACGTGACTACAAAATATCTCAAAAGTTACCTGTAAGCTTTGTCCAAACATTTCAAACTACTTTTGTAATACAACTTTAGGCAGTTTTTAACGTAAATAATCGATAAAATTGAAGACGAATGATCTGTGTTCAATACCGGAGGAAAACAATGTGTAGCATGCTTTCTGGTCACGCCCCTCTAACAAACAGTACACTTCACTGGAGCCTCATTCTGAACGGCTACTTCTTCATTTCTCAAAGGAAAAACCTCAACAAATTTCTAAAGACTGTTGACATCCAGTGGAAGCGATAGGAACTGCAGTAAAGTCCCTTAGAAATCTGGATTACCAATGAAAATCATTGAAAAGAGAGTGACCTAAAAAAAAAAAAAATCTGAATGGCTTGTCCTCGGGGTTTTGCCTGCCAAATAAGTTCTGTTATAGTCACAGACATGATTCAAACAGTTTTAGAAACTTCAGAGTGTTTTCTATCCAATACTAATAATAATAATATGCATATATTAGCATCTGGGACTGAGTAAGAGGCAGTTTACGCTGGGCACGCTTTTCATCCAAACGTGAAAATACTGCCCCCTACCCAAGAGAGGTTAAAAGGGTGTGAACAGTGCTGAATGGGTGTAAACAAAGGAGAGCTCTTTAGTAGGTACTTAAACCTTCTAAGGCCATTTCCTCAACGGTGAGTTTACAAGTTTGTCAACTTTCAAAGCAGAATTACTTTCCCATTGTTCCTCAAATGCAGTGTGTGATATACCATTTTGTAGCTCTGAATCTCTACTTTAATCCAATGTTAAATAATTTCAAATGTTGCTACATAAGACCGATTTGAGCCGGTCAGTCACAAATGTCTTGTATGCTGCTGCATAAATTATGTAATATGCCAGGGAGATATGTATACTGTAGCTATGAAAGTAATAAGTGTATGTTGTGTAGTAAGCTCTTAGTAGTCCATGTGCCTCACCCTAATAATGTGGTCCCTTTCCCCCTCATAACATGTAGCCTGTGGCCTGTTTTAGAGAAATGACATTGAATACTGTGCTTGGTTCTGATTTCTTGACTTATGAAATCATGAAATATACTTATTCCTTTCAACTGAGGGAGAGAGGGTAATTTATAAAATGTACATTATGTCAAAACATGTTATTGTTAGCCATCAGGGATACTATGGGAGGAGAAGAGACACTGTCTGGTACGAGTCAACATGACAGCCATGAGTTGGGGAGGAGTGTGCACTTTGGGGCAGAGGTCAGGTCAGATGAAGTGAGGAAGAACACGGTTCTGTCTAGCAACAGAGATGCATTGGCTGTTCAGATGTGTAGGAGTAGACTCAGCATAGGAGAAAGGGTTAAATATCAGTGCTTGTGTGAATGTCTTTTGTGTGAATGTCTCTTGCTGTTCGATCCTTTGGGAAGAATAAACTTTGATAGAAAATCGTGGTGAATCCTGCCGACAATGCCAACTGTTAGGTTCTAATTATCAGAGGAAGAACTCGACGGACACCATGACAGCTTAAACCAACCAAAGAGGCCAGATCAGTGGAACAGGAGCCGGCACAAGAAATAAGGTAGGCACAGTGCCTACACTCATTTTGACATCTTGGGGAGATGAGAATCGTGGGCTGAACAGCCAGGAGGTTATCTTTGTAATAAGCTGCTCTCTAAAGATGAGAAAACCACCTTGAGTCAAGAACTACAGCTTGGGAGTAACTTCAATGTAGCTGAAGATATATTGCTGTGATGCCAGAAAGCAAAACCATTTTTTTATGTTCCCTACTAGGGCATCAAAGTTGTATACACTGATGGCCAAATAGTGTTGCTTGTTTTCATGTACTATACCAAATAAAAACCGAAAGTTCAATGTGTTTCCATCGCATTCTCAACTCTACCTATAGTTTTGTCACAAAAAAAATGGTTGCATTAAATAGCAAATGTGCCTACTCTGGTCATGGAACATGCACTTCTGTGGTGCTGGAGATAATGAATATGATATTGAAAACTGGCGGAATTGCCCTTTAACATCCACTGAAAAGCACCGAGCACATTGCATAAAGTGTCCTTAAAGTGACAGATGCTTTAAAAGCATCACTGAAATTGGGCACCTCCCTGCTTCGGAAAGTAAGGACCTACTAGTTCCACTTCATCAGAGAGCCATTGTTCCTGATGTTTTTTGAGAGGCATGTCAACCTTTTTACTAGCGTATAAAAGCTGTCAACGAAGGGCCAGGTTGCGAGTAAAAAATTGCCATATGAGTTTATGATTTACTGTGCAACTGGATGAGATCTAAAGTGCTCACAGCGGGAAGACTCCCCGTCTCTCTCTCTCTCTTTCTCGCTGTCTACTCTCTCTCTCTCACACACATTGGTTAGTTTTAAACCCCCTCATTTTCTCTCTCTCTCAGCTTTCTCTGTCACTCTCCTTGGCATCTTGCCCTGTATTCCCCTGCTCTTTGAAGATGAGCTGTAGCAGCAGCTAACTACACTTCCTGTGTCATCTCCTCTGATCAGAGGTTGTGAACTGTCATCTACAAAATCTGTGTCCACGAAGGTGTACAAATGAGCATTTCTCTACACACGCAATAACATCTGCTATAAATGTGACCAATAACATTTGATTTGATTTGAATTTGATTTGAGTGCAAGCATTTGTTGTCTGTTAGGTAAGGCAAGCATCAAACGGTTTGAAGTTTGTGTACTTCAACTGTACATTCAAGCGTTCACCACATGACATGCTCTGTCAATATTAATGTTATAGAACTGTGGATGTAGTAACTACTGTACTTTAGTGACTGATTTTGAAGCTTTTGTAAACTTATTGAATTGTTATCTATATATCCTGTTTGACAGTGATTATGAATGTACTTGTCACTTTGTTTTAGAAGGGATGGTAAATTACCATTTGTTTCTCATGGCACCTGGGTCGGGTTCAATAAGGCCCGTAACGGAAAAGGTTTTTCAATGGAAAACTAAAATGTATGTTTCTTATTGGAAAGATCCAGGTAGTCCCTTGCTGTTTCAGTCCATTTTCTTTTGTTTGGTGCTTAATGAACACACCCTCATGTGTTGGTTTTTGACTAATTTGAAAATGTGAAGGTTGTTTATTTGCTTGTTCATATTCACTCATTCAGAATAGAGGAATTTCTGCATGATTTTGTCTTGTTAAAACTGGAGACGGAATGAATCTCAGCTGCAACTCAAAACCATTGCATGAAGAGATCATTGTCAAGTTGGTTCCAGAAAGTATAAGCTCGGTGTTAAATGACTTCCTAAATGAGGAGCAAGTGCAGCTCGGAATGCAATTTAGGTGCTGATATAGTGTAGGAGGTCATGCTCTCTGCAGTCTGCCTACTTAGCAGCTTCCCACCATTTTCATGCTCCATTAAATCATACATGAGGCCGTTTACAGCAGTTAATTACACACTCCAAAGTTAATATTGACGAGGCCAATGATTTACCCCAATAAGTGGGATTTTGACATGATGCCAACATGATAATAAAATTACCATAAAATTGTCTCTGTTAGCCTAATTATTAGGCCATCGTCAAACCATTTACTTGATTTACATTATACACTGCTCAAAAAAATAAAGGGAACACTTAAACAACACAATGTAACTCCAAGTCAATCACACTTCTGTGAAATCAAACTGTCCACTTAGGAAGCAACACTGATTGACAATAAATTTCACATGCTGTTGTGCAAATGGAATAGACAAAAGGTGGAAATTATAGGCAATTAGCAAGAAACCCCCAATAAAGGAGTGGTTCTGCAGGTGGTGACCACAGACCACTTCTCAGTTCCTATGCTTCCTGGCTGATGTTTTGGTCACTTTTGAATGCTGGCGGTGCTTTCACTCTAGTGGTAGCATGAGACGGAGTCTACAACCCACACAAGTGGCTCAGGTAATGCAGCTCATCCAGGATGGCACATCAATGCGAGCTGTGGCAAGAAGGTTTGCTGTGTCTGTCAGCGTAGTGTCCAGAGCATGGAGGCGCTACCAGGAGACAGGCCAGTACATCAGGAGACGTGGAGGAGGCCGTAGGAGGGCAACAACCCAGCAGCAGGGCCGCTACCTCCGCCTTTGTGCAAGGAGGAGCACTGCCAGAGCCCTGCAAAATGACCTCCAGCAGGCCACAAATGTGCATGTGTCTGCTCAAACGGTCAGAAACAGACTCCATGAGGGTGGTATGAGGGCCCGACGTCCACAGGTGGGGGTTGTGCTTACAGCCCAACACCATGCAGGACGTTTGGCATTTGCCAGAGAACACCAAGATTGGCAAATTCGCCACTGGCACCCTGTGCTCTTCACAGATGAAAGCAGGTTCACACTGAGCACATGAGCACGTGACAGACGTGACAGAGTCTGGAGACGCCGTGGAGAATGTTCTGCTGCCTGCAACATCCTCCAGCATAACCGGTTTGGCGGTGGGTCAGTCATGGTGTGGGGTGGCATTTCTTTGTGGGGCCGCACAGCCCTCCATGTGCTCGCCAGAGGTAGCCTGACAGTCATTAGGTACCGAGATGAGATCCTCAGACCCCTTGTGAGACCATATGCTGACACATGCACATTTGTGGCCTGCTGTAGGTCATTTTGCAGGGCTCTGGCAGTGCTCCTCCTTGCACAAAGGCGGAGGTAGCGGTCCTGCTGCTGGGTTGTTGCCCTCCTACGGCCTCCTCCACGTCTCCTGATGTACTGGCCTGTCTCCTGGTAGCGCCTCCATGCTCTGGACACTACGCTGACAGACACAGCAAACCTTCTTGCCACAGCTCGCATTGATGTGCCATCCTGGATGAGCTGCACTACCTGAGCCACTTGTGTGGGTTGTAGACTCCGTCTCATGCTACCACTAGAGTGAAAGCACCGCCAGCATTCAAAAGTGACCAAAACATCAGCCAGGAAGCATAGGAACTGAGAAGTGGTCTGTGGTCACCACCTGCAGAACCACTCCTTTATTGGGGGTGTCTTGCTAATTGCCTATAATTTCCACCTTTTGTCTATTCCATTTGCACAACAGCATGTGACATTTATTGTCAATCAGTGTTGCTTCCTAAGTGGACAGTTTGATTTCACAGAAGTGTGATTGACTTGGAGTTAAATTGTGTTGTTTAAGTGTTCCCTTTATTTTTTTGAGCAGTGTATATACAAAAGTATGTGGACAACCCTTGAAATTAGTGGGTTCGTCTATTTCAGCCACACTCGTGAAATCGAGCACACAGCCATGTAATCTCTAGAGACAAACATTGGCAGTAGAATGGCCTTACTGAAGAGCTCAGTGACTTTCACCGTGGCACTGTCATAGGATGCCACCTTTCCAACAAGTCAGTTTGTCAAATTTCTGCCCTGTTATAGGTGCCACAGTCAACTGTAAGTGCTTTTATTGTGAAGTGGAAAAGTCTAGGAGCAACAACGGCTCAGCCGTGAAGTGGTAGGCCACAAACTCACAGAATGGCACCGCCTTGTGTTCTTTTATTTTTGTTTTTTTATTCTACCTTTATTTAATTAGGCAAGTCAGCTAAGAACAAATTCTTATTTACAATGATGGTCTATCAGAAGGCAAAAGGCCTCCTGCGGGGACGGGGTTGGGATTAAAAATGTAAAATAAAATCTAAACATAGGACAAAGAGAGACACCACAACACGACAAGAGAGACACCACAACACTACACACAGAGAGACCTAAGACAACAACATAGCATGGCAGCAACACATTAAAACACAGCATGGTAGTAACACAACATGACAACAACATGGTAGCAACACATGGCAGCAGCACACCATGGTAGAAGCACAAAACATGATGCAAACATTATTGGACACAGACAACAGCACAAAAGGCAAGAAGGTAGAGACAACAATACATCACGCGAAGCAGCCACAACTGTCAGTAAGTGTCCATTGAGTCTTTGAATGAAGAGATGGAGATAAAACTGTCCAGCTTGAGTGTTTTTTGCAGCTCGTTCCAGTCGCTAGCTGCAGCGAACTGAAAAGAGGAGCGACCCAGGGATGTGTGTGCTTTGGGGACCTTTACCAGAATGTGACTGGCAGAACGGGTTTTATATGTGGAGGATGAGGGCTGCAGTAGATATCTCAGATAGGGGGGAGTGAGGCCTAAGAGGGATTCATAAATAAGCATCAATCAGTGGGTCTTGCGATGGGTATACAGGGCTGACCAGTTTACAGAAGAGTATAGAGTGCAGTGATGTATCCTATAAGGAGCATTGGTGGCAAATCTGATGGTCGAATGGTAAAGAACATCTAGCTGCTCGAGAGCACCCTTACCTGTCGATCTATAAATGACGTCTCCGTAATCTAGCATGGGTAGGATGGTCATCTGAATCAGGGTTAGTTTGGCAGCTGTGGTGAAAGAGGACCGATTACGATAGAGGAAACCAGGTCTAGATTTAACTTTAGCCTGCAGCTTTGATATGTGCTGAGAGACGGAGAGTGTACCGTCTAGCCATACTTCCAAGTACTTGTATGAGGTGACTACCTCAAGTTCCAAACCCTCAGAGGTAGTAATCACACCGGTGGGGAGAGGGGCATTCTTCTTACCAAACCCCATGACCTTTGTTTTGGAGGTGTTCAGAACAAGGTTAATTAAGGGCAGAGAAAGTTTGTTGGACACTAAGAAAGCTTTGTTGTGGAGTGTTTAACACAAAATCCGGGGAGGGGCCATCTGAGTGTAAGACTGTATCATCTGCATATAAATGGTTGAGAGAACTTCCTACTGCTTGAGCTATGTTGTTGATGTAAATTGGGGGGGGGGGTACTCCCTTGGTGACAGGCAGTGGCTGAGACAGCAGGATGTTTTGACTTTATACACTGCACTCTTTGAGAGAGGTAGTTAGCAAACCAAGCCAAAGACCCCTCAGAGAAACCAATACCAGCCCACAAGAACAGAATGGTCTACCCTATCACAAGCTTTGGCCAAGTCATTAAAAATAGCAGCAGAACATTGCCTAGAATCAAGGGCAATGGTGACATAATTTAGGACCTTTAAGGTTGCAGTGACACATCCATAACCAGAGCGGAAACCAGATTGCATACCCGATAGAATACTATAGACATCAAGAAAGCCAGTCAGTTGATTATTGACACGTTTTTCCAACTCTTTTGATAAATAGGGCAAAATAGAAATTGGCCTATAAATGGGGAGATCAAGCTGAGCTCAGCCATGTGCTCCTTGTCAGTAACACCCACATTTATTCTCCAGGTCTTTAACCGTTTTCCAGAACTTCTTGGGGTTAGACCCACAGAGAGAAAACTGCTCCATAAGGTAACTAACTTTGGGCATGTGCTATATTACTATACATTTAGATAACTGGCTAGACTAACTTAACAATCAAAACACTGTTAGCTGACATGGCTAATTAAGTTACTGTCAGTGACTGATTAAACAAGGGCTCTAAGCGACAGTTTATGTCACTTATGCTTGGAGCCGGCCCTGCATGGATTTAATTTAGGTTTAAGTAGGCTTATACTTTCATTGTAGGCTGTTGATGGGTGGACATTGGATAGCCTAAAACAATTAACTGAATTTGTTCCATCCCAGGGAGGACTTCGATTGGAAAATCTAGATTTCAAGGTAACACAAATACCGTCCATGTCATTGGTTAACATTTAGTAAGGAGTTGTTCCTGATCGGGGTTGATTTAGGAAGAATCTTAATTATACACTTTGCAACAAAGTTTTGCCTTGATATTGATTTCTTCATAGTCTGGGGCGGCTGCGTCTCGTGAAGCATGTTTGATTCATGCAGCAAGTTTGTGCAGAAAAGAATCTCCGTCGCAGTTAGAGCAGATTGATATTGCCACTGGTGTAGTTAATTCTGACGTCCGTATACTTCGATAATAAGCTATCATTGTGAAACTCGTGGCTCTTGGAACGATATTGTTCGTTGTCCCAGCGCAACAGCAGTCTCGCGAATGCAGCGCATGAATATCATCTCTAGCATGCCACTTCGGAAGTAGGTCACCGTTTTACCATGTCTCAGCTCTATTGGGTGCTCGTTATATTTCTCAATTACACGTCGACACTGTTCGTCATTTATAAAAAGGTGTAATTTGAAGTAAAGAGTGGACTCAAATCGACCATCTATCGTGTCCTAAGGTAAAATTATATAGCTCATAATGCATCATATTTAATGTATAGCCTATGTGAGATACGTTGTAATAACATGTAACTGCTTTATTATGCTTGCAGTCAGATATCATGGTTATTCCTTGCCTGCATCCACCTGAACCGTTACTTCTGATATTATAGTATAGCCTTAGAATAGCCCGTGTCGGGAGTCGAACTCAAGAATTTAGAACAGATTTTTAATAGTGCATTATCAATTTCATGATTTGGTTTTAACCGGATTATAAAGACTGACTATAATGTTAGGCTAAATGTTCGATTAGTAGGCTAATCGCTCATCTAAATACTGAACACGCATTGAGTCATGTGTGAGTTGGCGGTCTAAACTCATAGCCTCGTTGCTCATGGTGGTAAATTAATCTGGTAAATCCAGAACCGTGATAGATATGAGAGTAATTCAGGTTTATGTGATACGCCCTATGAGAACGGCACTGTAACGGAAGGTCGGTTTAAAAAATATATATGTTTTATTGTCACATACACCGGATAGGTGCAGTGAAATGTGTTGTTTTACAGGGTCAGTCATAGTAGAACGGAGCCCCTGGAGCAACTGAGGGTTAAGTGCCTTGCTCAAGGGAACATCGACAGATTGTTCACCTTCTCGGGCTCAGGTATTCGAACCAGTGACATTTTGGTTACCGAACGCTGGCCAAACGCTCTGCTAGCCTACCTGGTACCCTCATCTCTCCAATTATTATTTTAATGTAGGCTTTGTGGGTTACACTAAATATTGTACCAAGTCCAACTTTAGGTGTTAATGAAAGTTAAAAAGAATATGACATATCATAGACCATATAATATTAATATTATGATTGTTTTCTTTATCCAAGTTATCCATAGCTTTTTCTTTTTTCAATAAAACATTTCTGTAGAAAACAACGTGCTTCATTTACACTTCATTCGTGCCATAGCCTGCATTCTTATCCCAAGGAAGCAACTTGATTTGATATACATAGACATAAACTCAAAGTGTCCCCTTCTGTTCCCTCATTATCTCTAAATAAAAATGGTCTTTCTGATGTATTGCATTTCATGGTCCTCTGAGTCCACTGGAAATAATGTCCCTTTAAATTGTGGGATGTTTGGAAATGGAAGGCTAGAAATGCAGTCCAGAATCAAGTCAACTGAGCATTATTCTGGTTGTCATTTAAAACATGTACGTCTGCTATAGAATAGAAACATGCAGAAGAAGGAATAACATCGTGCTTGGCTTGTTGGCTTGTTGGCTTGTTTTTAGAAGGAAAATTACATTGCATTTTTGGGATTATATTCTTGATACACATCTTAGTATTGATTTGTAAATGAAATGATTATAACATATGAAAACAAGATTACCAGAACCACAGGCATCTGTTCAATTTTTTTTTTTTTTGTCATATCTTATTCATATCTTGACTCAGTAGTGGGTGTTTGCAAAGGTTGCTCTTTGGTTGTAAAAGATTGGAGGAAACCAGTGCAATGACATTGTGAAGAAAAAAAGGACCAGACCCGAGTTCAGTTATTTTATTTTTTATTTTTTTCAAATACTGCACTTGATTAAGCTTGCTTGGCACAATGGACTCAATGGAATAGTCCCAAATGTGCAAACCCCACCTATCCGGCACTCAAGGCAGGCTCAGTAAAAGGCATGTATTTGAGTGAACCCACATCTGTAAGAGGTTTGCATTTGGTAGCAATCATGCATATGCATATAGACAAGGGGTATTCTGCACTCCAAAAGGTAATTAATGTAGCCTACATCAAACCTCTGTTCTAACTGATGTGTGAGGAATTTGTGTGAATAACAGAAAACTATATCCATAGAATGGCAGGCTGGGGTCCCATAAAGTGCCATACCGTTGGTGTGTATAGAGCCTACTGTTACAAAGTGGTATTTCATACAGAATCCAGCTCCTGTAGTCCTGTTATTGTTTTTAAGACCAGTTATTCATTTGTGCGTAAAAAAAACCCATCTCCATTCATGTCATAAGAATTTCCCACTACCTGTACTGGGGGTGACTAGTTAGTTTAGAGTTATGTGTGTTATTCTGCATTGATTTCAGTGGGTAGGCTAATTGTTAGGAAATTGTTTGCTTAGTAGTCACACCAACATATGAATGGTTGCTGATTGATGATAGTCATCTATCTGTATGATAGAAAACAGGACTTGTCATAAGAGAAAGCAGTTAAATAATGTCAATTTAGACAGTAACTATTAGAGTTTTTCAAGCAGACTATGGATCATATCAGCTTTTAGGTTTTATCTCCATTCAGCCAGTATTGGAAAAAATACTTAATTCCGGATTGTATGGCATGGATGATCACTTCAGTGAGTCTAAGATATGAATGGCCTCTGTGGAAAGTTGTGCTTCTCTGGAGTGTGAAGGAAAATTTACTCAAGTGTTCTGTGCCAGAGAGGACATACAGTGCATTCGAAAGTATTCAGACCCCTTGACTTTTACCACAATTTGTTACGTTACAACCTTATTCTAAAATGGATTAAACAGTTTTCCCCCCCTCATCAATCTACACACAATACCCCATAATGACAAAGCAAAAACAGTTTTTTTTTTAATTTTAGCAAATTTATTAACAATTAAAAAAACGAAAAACCTTATTTACATACAGTTGAAGTTGGACGTTTACATACACTTAGGTTGGAGTCATTAAAACTCATTTTTCAACCACTCCACAAATGTATTGTTGACAAACTATAGTTTGGGCAAATCGGTTAGGACATCTACTTAGTGCATGACACAAGTCATTTTTCCAACAATTGTTTACAGACAGATTAGTTCACTTATAATTCACTGTATCACAATTCCAGTGGGTCAGAAGTTTACATACACTAAGTTGACTGTGCCTTTAAACAGCTTGGAAAATTTCAGAAAAGGATGTCATGGCTTTAGAAGCTTCTAATTGGCTAATTAACATAATTTGAGTCAATTGGAGGTGTACCTGTGGATGTATTTCAAGGCCTACCTTCAAACTCAGTGCCTCTTTGCTTGACATCATGGGAAAATCAAAAGAAATCAGCCAAGACCTCAGAAAAAAATTGAAGACCTCCACAAGTCTGGTTCATCCTTGGGAGAAATTTCTAAATGCCTGAAGGTACCACGTTCATCTGTACAAACAATAGTACGCAAGTATAAACACCGTGGGACCACGCAGCTGTCATACTGCTCAGGAAGGAGACGCGTTCTGTCTCCTAGAGATGAACGTGCTTTGGTGTGAAAAGTGCAAATCAATCCCAGAACAACAGCAAAGGACCTTGTGAAGATGCTGGAGGAAACAGGTACAAAAGTATCTATATCCACAGTTAAACAAGTCTTATATCGACATAACCTGAAAGGCAACTCAGCAAGGAAGAAGCCACTGCTCCAAAACCGTCATAAAAAAGCCAGACTACAGTTTGCAACTGCACATGGGGACAAAGATCGTACTTTTTGGAGAAATGTCCTCTGGTCTGATGAAACAAAAATAGAACTGTTTGGCCATAATGACCATCGTTATGTTTGGAGGAAAAAGAGGGATGCTTGCAAGCTGAAGAACACCATCCCAACCGTGAAGCACTGGGGTGGCAGCATCATGTTGTGGAGTGCTTTGCTGCAGGAGGGACTGGTGCACTTCACAAAATAGATGGCATCATGAGGTAGAAAAATTATGTGGATATATTGAAGCAACATCTCAAGGCATCAGTCAGGAAGTTCAAGCTTGGTCGCAAATGGATCTTCGAAATGGACAATGACCCCAAGCATACTTCCAAAGTTGTGGCAAAATGGCTTAATTAAGGACAACAAAGTCAAGGTATTGGAGTGGTCATCACAAAGCCCTGACCTAGATCCTGTAGAAAATTTGTGGTCAGAACTGAAAAAGCGTGTGCGAGCAAGGAGGCCGACAAACCTGACTCAGTTACACCAGCTCTGTCAGGAAGAATGGGCCAAAATTCACCCAACTTATTGTGGGAAGGTTGTGGAAGGCTACCCGAAACGTTTGACCCAAGTTACATATTTTAAAGGCAATGCTACCAAATACTAATTGAGTGTATGTAAACTTCTGACCCACTGGGAATGTGATGAAAGAAATAAAAGCTGAAAGAAATAGTTCTCTCTACTATTATTCTGACTTGTCACATTCTTAAAATAAAGTGGGGATCCTAACTGACCTAAAACAGGGAATTTTTAAATCTCAGGAATTGTGAAACACTGAGTTTAAATGTATTTGGCTAAGGTGTATGTAAAGTTTAGACTTCAACTGTAGGCATTCAGACCATTTGCTATGAGACTCGAAATTGACATCAGTTGCATCTTGTTTGCATTGATCATCCTTGAGATGTTTCTACTTGATTGTAGTCCACCTGTGGTAAATTCAATTGATTGGAGATTATTTGGAAGGTGCTCACCTGTCTATATAAGGTTGACAGTGCATGTCAGAGCAAAACCAAGCCATGAGGTCAAAGGAATTGTCCGTAGAGCTCCAAGACAGGATTGTGTCAAGGCACAGATATGGGGAAGGGTACCAACACATTTCTACAGCAATGAAGGTCCCCAAGAACACAGTGGTCCCTATCATTCTTAAAAAAAGGAACGTTTGTAACCACCAAGGCTCTTCCTAGAGCTGGCTTCCCAGCCAAACTGAGCAATCGGGGGAGAAGGGCCTTTGTCAGGGAGGTGACCAAGAACCCGATGGCCACTCTGACAGAGCGCCAGAGTTCCTCTGTGGAGGTGGGAGAACCTTCCAGAAGGACAATCATCTCTGCAGCACAACACCAATAAGGCCTTTATGTTAGATTGGCCAGACAGAAGCCACTCCTCAGTAAAAGGCCCATTACAGCCCGCTTGGAGTTTACCAAAAGGCACCTAAAGGACTCTAAGACCATGTGAAACAATATTCTCTATTCTGATGTAACCAAGATTGAACTCTTTGGCCTGAATGCCAAGCGTCACGTCTGGAGGAAACCTGGCACCATCCCTATGGTGAAGCATGGTGGTGGCAACATCATGCTGTGTTGCAAATGCAGGTGTGCCCAAGAATATTCAAGGCGGTAATCGCTGCCAAAGGTGCTTCAACAAATTACTGAGTAAAGGGTCTGAATACCTGTAACGGATTTCCTCCTCCTCTTCATCCGAAGAGGAGGAGCAAGGATTCGACCAAAATGCAGCGTTGGAATAGGACATAATGATTTATTTACAGACGAAGACAAAACACGAAGAACACTTGAAATGATTACAAAATAACAAAACGAAAACGTAGACAGACCTGAACTCTGAGAACTTACATGAAACACGAAGAACGCACGAACAGGTACAGACTACAACAAAACGAACAAACCGAAACAGTCCCGTGTGGTGCGCAGACACAGACACGGAAGACAACCACCCACAACAATCAATGTGAAAACACCTACCTTAATATGGCTCTCAATCAGAGGAAATGAAAACCACCTGCCTCTAATTGAGAACCATATCAGGTCACCCTTTAACAAACATAGAAACACATAACATAGACTACCCACCCAAACTCACGCCCTGACCGTCAAACACATACAAAATAACAGAAAACCGGTCAGGAACGTGACAATACCAATGCTACCAGTCAAAAGTTTGGACACACCGACACATTCAACTGTTTTTCTTTATTTTTACTATTTTCTATGTTGTAGAATAATTGTGAAGATAGCCATTAAATAGCCATTGCACAGCCTGGATGTTTGTTTTGGGTCATTGTCCTGTTGAAAAACAAATGATAGTCCCACTAAGCGCAAATCAGATGGGATGGCATATTGCTGCAGAATACTTTGGTAGCCATGCTGGTTAAGTGTGCCTTGAATTAAAAATCAATCACCAACAGTGTCACCAGCAAAGCACCCCCACACCATCACACCTCCTCCTCCATGCTTCACGGTGGGAACCACACAGGTAGAGATCATCCGTTCACCTACTCTCACAAAGAAACGGAGGTTGGAACCAAAAATCTCAAATTTGGACTCATCAGACCAAATGACAGATTTCCACCGGTCCAATGTCCATTGCTAGTGTTTCTTGGCCCATGCAAGTCTCTTCTTCTTATTGGTGTCCTTTAGTAGTGGTTTCTTTGCAACAATTTGACCATGAAGGCCTGACTCACACAGTCTCCTCTGAACAGTTGATATTGAAATGTGGCTGTTACTTGAACTCTGTGAAGCATTTATTTGGGCTGCAATTTCTGAGGCTGGTATATCTAATTAACTTATCCTCTGCAGCAGAGGTAACTCTGAGTCTTCCTTTCCTCAAATCAAATCACATTTTATTGGTCACATACAGTACACATGGTTAGCAGATGTTATGCGAGTGTAGTGAAATGCTTGTGACTCTAGTTCCGACAGTGCTGCAATATCTAACAATTCCAAAGTAACTACCTAATAGAAACAAATCTAAGTAAAGGAATGGAATAAGAATATATACATATAAATATATGGATGAGCAATGACAGAGCGGCATAGGCAAGATGCAGTAGATGGTATATAAGACAGTATCTGCATATGAGATGAGTAATGCTAGATATGTAAACATTATTAAAGTGGCATTATTAGTGACTAGTGATCCATTTATTAAAGTGGCCAATGATGTCAAGTCTGTATGTAGGCAGCAGCCTCTCTGTGTTAGTGATGGCTGTTTAATGGTCTGATGGCCTTGAGATAGAAGCTGTTTTTCAGTCTCTCGGTCCCAGCTTTGATGCACCTGTACTGACCTCACCTTCTGGATGGTAGCGGGGTGAACAGTCAGTGCCTCGGGTGCTGTAGGTGTCCTGGAGGGCAAGTAGTTTGCCCCGGTAATGCGTTGTGCAGACCGCACCACCCTCTGGAGAGCCTTGCTGTTGTGGGCGGTGCAGTTGTCGTACCAGGCGGTGATGCAGCCCGACAGGATCATCTCAATTGTGCATCTGTAAAAGTTTGTCAGGGTTTTAGGTGACAAGCCAAATTTCTTCAGCCTCCTAAAGTTGAAAAGGCGCCTTCTTCAGTGGACCATTTCAGTTTGTCCGTGATGTGTACGCCAAGGAACTTAAAACCTTCCACCTTCTCCACTACTGTCCCGTCGATGTGGATAGGGGGGTGCTCCTTCTGCTCTTACTTGAAGTCCAAGATCATATTCTTTGTTTTTTGGATGTTGAGTGAGAGGATGTTTTGATGGCACCACACTCTGAGTGCCCTCACCTCCTCCCTGTAGGCTGTCTCTTCATTGTTGGTAATCAATCCTACTACTGTTGTGTCGTCTGCAAACTTGATGATTGAGTTGGAGGCGTGCATGGCCATGCAGTCATGGGTGAACAGGGAGTACAGGAGGGAGCTGAGCACACACCCTTGTGGGGCCCCAGTGTTGAGGATCAGTGAAGTGGAGATGTTGTTTCCTACCTTCACCACCTTGGGGCGGCCCGTCAGGAAGTCTAGAACCCAGTTGCACAGGGCGGGGTTGAGAACCAGGGCCTCTAGCTTAATAATGAGCTTGTGGCGGTCCTCATGAGAGCAAGTTAGCGATTGATGGTTTTTACGACTGAAGACACTTGAAAAGTTCTTGAAATGTTCTGCATTGACTGACCTTCATGTCTTAACTTCTCTAGGATAGGGGGCAGCATTTCCACGTTTGGATGAAAAGCGTGCCCAGAGTAAACTGCCTCGTACTCAGTCCCAGATGCTAATATATGCATATTATTATTAGTATTGGATAGAAAACACTCTGAAGTTACTAAAACTGTTTGAATCCTGTCTGTGACTATAACATAACTTATTTGGCAGGCAAAACCCCGATGACAAACCATTCAGCTAAAAAATAAATTGAGGTCACTCTCTTTTCAATGGGCTTTCATTGGGAATCCAGATTTCGAAGGGACCTTCCTGCAGTTCCTATCGCTTCCACTGGATGTCAACAGTCTTTAGAAATTGGTTGAGGTTTTTCCTTTGAGAAATGAAGAAGTAGCCATGTTCAGAATGAGGCTCCAGTGAAGTGTACTGTTTGTTAGAGGCGCGTGACCAGAAAGCATGCTACACATTGTTTTCCTCCGGTATTGAACACAGATCATCCCGTCTTCAATTTTATCGATTATTTACATTAAAAAATACCTAAAGTTGTATTACAAAAGTAGTTTGAAATGTTTGGACAAAGCTTACAGGTAACTTTTGAGATATTTTGTAGTCACGTTGTGCAAGTTGGAACCGGTGTTTTTCTGGATCAAACGCACCAAATAAATGGACATCTAGGATATATATCGACGGAATTAATCGAACAAAAGGACCATTTGTGATATTTATGGGACATATTGGAGTGCCAACAGAAGAAGCTCGTCAAAGGTAAGGCATGAATTATATCTTTATTTCTGCGTTTTGTGTCGCGCCGGGAGGGTTGAAATATGATGGTCTGTGATTGTTAGCTGGGGTGCTATCCTCAGATAATAGCATTGTTTGCTTTCGCCGTAAAGCATTTTTGAAATCTGACACGTTGGCTGGATTCACAACAAGTGTAGCTTTAGTTTGGTATATTGAATGTGTGATTTCATGAAAGTTAAATTTTTATAGTAATTTATTTGAATTTGGCGCTCTGCATTTTCACTGGATGTTGGCCAGGTGGGACGCTACCATCCCACATATCCCAGAGAGGTTAAAGTAATGATGGACTGTCGCTGCTCTTTGCATATTTGAACTGTTCTTGCCATAATATGGACTTGGTCTTTTACCAAATAGGGCTATCTTCTGTATACTACCCCTACTACCCCCTTGTCACAACACAACTGATTGGCTCAAACGAATTAAGAAGGAAATTAATTCTCCAACTTAACTTTTATTTAAGGCACACCTGTGAATTGAAATGCATTCCAGGTGACTACCTCATGAAGCTAGTTGAGAGAATACCAAGAGTGTGCAAAGCTGTCATCAAGGCAAAAGGTGGCTACTTTGAAGAATCTCAAATATAAAATATATTTTGATTTGTTTAACACTTTTTTGGTTACTACATGATTCCATACGTGTTATTTCATAGTTGTTATGTCTTCACTATTATTCTACAATATAGAAAATTGTACAAATAAAGAAAAACCCTTGAGTAAGTGTGTCCACACTTTTGACTGGTACTGTATGTAAAAGTGACATTTCAGTCTTTTATTTGTAATAAATTTGCAATTATTTCTAAACCTGTTATTGCTTTGTTATTATGGGGTATTGTGTGTAGATTGATGAGGGGGAAAAAAAAGTTTAAGCAATTTTAGAATAAGGGTGTAATATAACAAAATGTGGAAAAAGTCAAGGGGTCTGAATAATTTCCGAATGCACTGTAGATGTTAAAGTAGTATCTTTGCCCTTCTAAGAGGTTGTAATAAGCATATGATTTGAATATTTTTCCATTGAATACACAGTCCCAGTCTGTTCAGTGTTAAGCTTGATGATTGATGAATTTGACATTTTAGTCATTTAGCAGACACTCTTATCCAGAGCTACTTACATGAGCAGTTAGGGTTAAGTGCCTTGCTCATGGGCACATTCACCTAGTCAGCTCGGGGATTCAAACCAGTGACCTTTCAGTTACTGGCCCAACACTCTTTAAAAAATATATATTTTCTACCCCAATTTCGTGGTAGCCATTGGTTATTACAGTCTTGTCCCATCGCTGCAACTCCCGTACGGACTCGGGAGAGGCGAAGGTCGAGAGCCGTGCGTCCTCCGAAACACAACCCAGCCACTGCTTCTTGACACAATGCCCGCTTAACCCAGAAACCAGCCGCACCAATGTTTCGGAGGAAACACACAGTACACCTTGCGACAGTGTCAGCGTGCATTGCACCCGGCCTGCCACAGGAGTCACTAGTGCGCGATGGGACAAGAACATCCCAAAGATTAGTTTATACCTCCCTTGCCTTGGATGTTCCTCTGTCAGTAACTAAAATGGTTGATACTAAATTATTTATACTAAATTATTTAACTTCATATGGAGGAATAAACCTCATTATTTAAGAAAAGCAGTAATATGTAGCATCCAAGGTGAGGGAGGGTTGAATGCTCTGGATTTTAAAACCTCTAATATAATATTTAAGATTAAATGGATACAAAACTATTTAAGAAATAAAGATTGCATTTGGAATATCATCCCTAATTTAATATTCCAACAGATTGGTGGTCTAGAATTCTTACTCAAATGCAACTTTGATATGGGTAAAATCCCTATTAAGCTTGCAAACTTTCATAAACAAGTACTTCTAACTTGGAACCTCATGTACAAACACAATTTTTCCCCACATAGGTATACAATCTGGAATAATAAATACATAAAATACAAAAACAAGTCTTTGTTTCTCCAGAACTGGTTTGACCACAACATTATTTGGGTTAAACAATTATTGAATAATGATGGTCAACTTATCCAGAATTTATTAGAACACACACATGCTGAGGCCATTCACTCCTGAGGAGTATCAAATTGTTGTTAGAGCTGTACCTAAAGGTCCCAAAATATAACAATATTCCAAGTGCAACTATTGAGGATTTTGTAGCCTCAATACAATTAGAAGGAATTTACATTTTAAACTATAAATGTAATAACATGTATATAAGGAAACTTTGTCAATATGTTACGATTCCCTCTGCAAAAATGTACTGGAATGCAGCCCTAGGACAAGTGAACTGGAACAAAGTTTCGTTGTTATCTGGTAAATATTGTATATCTAATAAGGTGAAAGAAGTATCATACAAACTCATTCATAGAATCTACCCTGTAAAGACCTTTATTATACACAGATTTAAAATAGCTATTGATAACAAATGTGTATTTTGTGGCTGTGACCCAGAGACTCTTGACCATTTATTTTGGGACTGTTCTTATGTCAGAAGATTTTGGTGTAAGTTAGAAGATTTTATTTTAAAAGAAACAACTGTTAATGTTAATTTGAAAGACTGTTATTATGTTTTATTTTGATCCAAATAATATGGACCCTGATTTAACTTTCATTGTTAATTTGTTTATTTTTCATGGAAGTTTCTTTGTCTATAACAAACCCCTCTTCACATTATTTAAGATATAATTTAAATATTATTTTGAAATTATCAGTAAATGTAAAAACAAAAAAGCAATACGCACCATAAAAGTATTTAACAAATTCAAAATGAATCTTGATATGTAATACCCCTGTCTGTTAGGTTTATGTACTCTTGTTTGTATATTTCTGTTTTTTTGTATTAGTTGTGTTCATAATAAATAATTATAAATATATATTTTTTTAAAGAACATCCCAAACCCTCCCCTAACCCGGACGACACTGGACTCAAACCAGGATGTCTACTGGCACAGCTAGCACTGCGATGCAGTGCCTTAGACTACTGCGCCACTCAGGAGGCCTGGCCCAACACTCTTAACCGCTAAGCTACCTGCCGAATCACTTAAGCATGATTGGAACTACACAATAGCATAGGGCAAGTTTTTGCTTTCCATGACTCAATATTGTGTGTGTTGTGAGTGTGTGTGTGGTTTTCCCGGTTACTGTGAGTGTGTGTGTGGTTTTCCCGGGTTACTGTGTGTGTGTGTGTGTCCACCTGAGGGGAAATTCATCGATTGAGATGAGCCTATGGAAGTCAGCAGCAGTACCCTTCTGACCTTGTGGCTTATTTAAAACCCATATCCCCTCTGTGTTGAAAGCGTCGTAATGGTTTGGGCTAGAAACTAATATGACCTCACTATGGAAAGCTGAGACTCTCACGAACATGTACCATAATAAAAACTGTATTGAGCCCTTACTTTCTTAATGGGCGTGCATTCACTGTCATGTCGGCTAAGTTTCTGCAAAAAAACTCCCCATTCATTGATATTTCTATGTTTCCTCCCCCAGGGTCTGTATGAAGGGATGTGATGACCCATGCACGACAGAAGGACTCTCTGAGCAGATACCATCCCGGTAACTCCTGGGAGCAGGTAGGGGGGGTGCCTCATGCTGAGGCCATGGTGGGGGGAGCCCGGCCCGATCGCCCAAAACTAAAAAGAGGGAGGCCCAAGAAGATCAAGAGGGGCAGAGCGAAAGAGTGCAAGGATCTGCGAGTGGTGGAGAAGAAGGAGGAGGAGAAGGACAGGAAGCTGTACCCTCTCAGGGCCAGGACACTGGATCAATGTGAGGGGGACACCCTCGACTGTCGCGTCCTTCTCACCCGTCTGGAGGAGAGTGGTGATGAGGACAAGGCGAGCTGCTTGAAGTGTCGAATAGAGACCAAAGAGGAAGGGAGCCATAACCTGGTGTGTGGAAGGACCAAGCCCTGCAAGTCTAGACAAAAGACCTTCAAAGCTTATCGGAAATTGCCGGAATTAAACAAACAATCAAAAGTGTTATGCACATTACCTGTCGTGGAGCCTCGCAAACGGAGACTGGCCTCTCTGAATGCGGAGGCTGTGAATAGTCTGCTCTTATATAGAGAATATCCTCAAGCGACCAGACTCACAAAGAAGCTACAGTCCAATGGGAATCTGGCAAAAGATGCAGTAATTTTGGGACACAACACCCCAAGGGGTCCTAAAGTGGCAAAATCAGACATTTATGTAACTGGAAGTTCTAAACAAAACAAAAAGTCTATGAAGATGGAGTCCATGGATCTGCTAAGTCTGTACGGTCCCACCCCCCGGCGTCAGGCCAGCCTCAACGCTGCTGCTTTGCTCAAGATCACCAGCACCTCCTTCAAAGCCAAACACCGGGTGGCCAAGACCAACTGCAAGCAACTGAGTGCAGTACTGCGGACCAAACAGTCGCTGCACCCCAAGCTAAAGAAACAACAGTATCATAAACTCCAACACGGGAAATCCCAGACCCATCCACAGCTGGTTCAGAGATGCTGTAATCTCTATAAGAGGGAGTCATTCCACCTCGAACCCCAGTGCGAGGGTATTACAGGGGGGAACGGCTCCATCAGATCTGGCTTCCAGTGTCGAGCCTTGCTGGGCTACCCGATGAAGTCTGTGAAGGAGGAACAGGTCAAGGAACAGGTCGAGACGCAGTTGACTCCTTCTTTCTACTGCTGCTCCCAAGAAAGGTCAGTGGAGTATTGTCACCAACTGGCCCTGTTCCTCAACCAGAAGAGCTTCGGTGAAGACAAACTTGAGGAGCGTTCGCTCTCCAATAGCTACCTCCCCTCTCCCTGTTCCCTGTCCCACCCACATGCCCTAACCATAAGCCCCCACCCTTACCCGTGTTTCTCGGGCTACTACGTCCACTTTTCTCACCATGAAACCTCCTCTACCCTCATGACCTCCGTGAGCTCCATCCCCATGCCCTACCCTCCCTCCTCTGTGGCCCCCATCACGTTGTGCTCTGGTGAGGTTCAGAGCCCCAAGCTGCTGTCCCCGACAGGCTCTCAACCCTCAGGAATCGTCCACCCGGTCTACTGCTATGGAGAATCCTGCCAAATCAGTGGATACGCATATAGAGCAGTACCGACCCTAGCCATCAGGAGGTGCTGTTATAACGCAGGCTGCTCCAGCTGCAGCCACAAGATTAAGATGGGTAAGGGGAGGCAGAAATGCCTATAGATACAGTCACCTCCAAAATTATTAGCACCCTTGATAAATATGAGCAAAAATACTGTATAAAATAAATGATACAAATACTGAGCTATATTATATGCTTTTTTTTATATTATTTTATACAAAGACAATTGCTAGCAGAAAGAGATTTTGCTAAACAAGTAAGTAAAACCAATAAGTTATTGGCACCTCTAAAGAATATTATAAATAAGATGTAACAAAATAAAATCTGCATTAACATTCTACTTTTAAAAATTAAATCTCAGTTTAATAAGGAACTGTATTGTGGCCTTCCATGGCTTCCTATTTCACTGGGGTATAAAAATGAGGTAATACACACATATTTGTCATTCATCATGTGAAAAGGCAAAGAATCCACAAACAAAAAGAGATTAATGGTTGTTGACCTTCAAAAATCAGGCAATGGGAGAAAGAAAAAAAGCAAAAATATCGAATATACCACTTACCACTCTTTCCGCAACAATTGAGAAGTTGAAAACCAGTGGAACAGTGCTAAACTTGTCTGGTATTGGACGCAAGTGTATCTTGTCCCCACGCACAGTGAGGAAGATGCTTCTGGAGGCAAAGAAAAAACCAAGGGCCAAAGTTGGAGAATTACATTCACCACCTCCATACCAATATGCTCTTTGGAAGGGTTGCCTTTATTATTAAGAGCAACCAACAATTGTAAATGCCAGGAGTTCGCTAAATGCATTGGCACTTGGTTTGGAACCAGTCCTATGGTCAGATGACGTGAAAATAGAGCTCTTTGGCCACGCACACCAGTGGTGAGTTTGGAGACAAAAGCATGATGTGTATTCAGAAAAGAAACTCATTCCCAGCTAGCAAATAACATTCTGAGAACCATATGTTTCTTAGAGCTTGGTGAGAGTGTGGTTAATTATTTTCTTGGTATTTTATTACTTTAACAGAAGTTTCCTAAAAGTTCAAACATGGTTGGATTTAATAAAAATGTTGATAATGTTTTGGGAATGCTTTACAACTGGTTTGACATTGGGAATGTTCTCACATTGTTCCGAGAACATTAGAAACAATGTTCTTCTGTGGAAATGTCAGTAACTCAGCATAACATTTCCTACAGGTTTCCTCGTGGTTATATTTAAAGTCTTGTTGTCAAATTGTTCTGAGAAAGTTAAGAAAACTTTCCATAAGAAAACGTTAGTAACGTTCAGAGAACGTTCAAAAAATATTATTTAAAAACATATACATTCTGTTCTCAGCATCAACAATACTACATGTATCTCGATCCTCTATCTTGTTAAGTGTTTTCAGCTGTGGCCACTAATTGGCCACAGCCACTAATTGGCCACACCTGATCTTAATGAGTGCTTGTTTCCTTTGAAATGGGTTCTGTTTGAATACACAAAAATGAACAGCTTTGTATAAGTAAAAAAAAAAAAACATGACATGCTATCTCCATCCTGGTGGTGCAGTGAACTAATTCCATAGATAGAGAACAGAAGAACATAGGTTCAAATCACACTGACATAGTACCACAATAAAAAATAAATGTGTTTCCATGATTAATGCCTAAGCAAATGAATTTCCATGTGTGCTTGGAGTTCAAAACAGTTAGCCTAAGCTAGCTGTGTTATTAAAAGTCTTATTGAAACATATTCTCAGAACGTAATTTAATAATTAACTTCAAATAACCTATACTTTCTGTTCTCAGATCGTTAATAAAGCCTCCCAGGGAACCATAGTAAAACACTATCAGAATCTACCTGCAACCTAAGAATTAACGTTGACAGGACAGGCAAAATGTTCTCGTCAGTTCTCAGAACGTTTAAAAGAAAAATCAGTTTTACCAGTCAGGACACTTATGGCTTCGTTCCCAGAACTAGTGAGAAACCAAAAACGGATGTTCCCACAGCTTCCAAGGAACCAAATGTGCTAGCTGGGTACCTACTTTAAAATATGGTGGTGGATCTTTGATGTTATGGTGCTGTTTTGCTTCCACTGGTCCTGGGAACCATGTTAAGGTCAACGACATCAAGGACTCTACTATGTACCAGGACATTTTAGCCAAAACACCTGGTTGCCTTTGCCAGGAGGTTCAACTTGGCCACGAGTGGCTCTTCCAGCACGACAACAACCCCAAGCACACATCAATATCTACAAAGAAAGGATTAATTGACCACAAAATCAACATTTTGGCAATGGTCATCTCTGTCTTCGGACTACAACCCCATTGAAAACCTTTGGTTTGAATGAATTGAAGAGGGCAGTCCATAAGCGCAGACCAAAGGATATCAAGGATCTGGAAATATTCTGTATGGAGGATCCCTCCCAATGTGTCTCCAATCTCCAAAAACACTTTAGAAAATGGCTCAGTGCTGTTATCCTCGCAAGGGAAGGCTGCCGGAGTATTGAAAACAGGGGTGCCAATAATTTTTAGATTTATTTTTATCACTTGTTAAACAAAATCTCTATCTCTGAGCAATTGTATTAGTCTAAAATAATGTATTTTTTTTTGTTTACAATATAGCTCAGTATTTGTCAAATTTATTTTATACAGTCTTTTTTGCTCATCTTTATCAAGGATGCTACTCATTTTGGAGGTGACTGTATACAGTGATAATGATGTGAACGGGCCATGATAGTTGCAGGGTGTTAACCACATGTTTGAGATGGCTCAGTGTCCTTTAAGTCGAGCAGTCAAACCAGCAACAATCTGTGGAGAATACTCATGTTTTGACCTTCAGAATACTCCTCACAGGAATGGCAGTTATAGGAAAATGTTACAGAGAATCAGAAATGTCACATAGGAGGCAAGAATCAACATTGTACAAGAAATTTGTTCATTCATGTTCTCCGGATTCATTCAGTGGGGTCTAAAAGCCTAGTAGGGTTTAATATCCACAGTCCTGAGCTGAACTTTGCTTCTTTATCCCAGCCCCCCACTCAACGTACATGGTCAGTGGAGTGCCTTAACTACTGTACCTAGCCACTAGTTGTATGAGTAATCACCACAGATGGTTTAGATAGAATGTACTGTATTTACTACTGAAGCTGAGTAGTATTCATGCGGAGATGCCAAGCTGTGGTCTTTGATCAACTGAAGTACAGTTACTCCGAAATCCCAATTGCTCCCAGTGGTCCTCTATATAGGCTCTGTTCATCTTTGTAGCAGAGCTTGGTACTGTACACATAAGATGAAGGAAAAAGGAAACCGCACACTGCTCTTGATAGTATCACTGATCTTTAATAAGCTTTACGTATCGGCCTCACGGACTTCGTCAGAGCTTTTGTGAGTTTTTTAAAAATTAGCACCCTTATGTAGACCTAGCCCCACCCACATCCGTTCCACGCATCGAAAGGGGTTGGAGGCCAAGGAAAAACAAATAAGTGTTACCAAATATAACAATATTCATTTCACAAATATTCGAATAAAGTGTGTAAATAAGACGTATTAAACACGTCTGTAAAACCACAATGAGGACATAGACCTACCGAGCAAGTTTTCATTAATCATTAGGTACATCATACGAAAAACATCAGAGTAATCTTAAATAGGGGAATAATTCATGTTCAAATTCACAACAAATTCACAACTCTTTTACTCAGAGTATTATTAATGTCACCTCCGCTGTCTGATATCTTAACTTTCTCTATGCCACAAAATCTAAAGGTAGAAATGGCATGCTTTAGGTCATTAAAATTGTCACGTTCCTGACCTGTTTTCTGTTAGTTTTTGTATGTGTTAGTTGGTCAGGACGTGAGTTTGGGTGGGCAGTCTATGTTTTGTGTTTCTATGTTGGTTTAATGGGTACCTGATATGGTTCTCAATTAGAGGCAGGTGGTTTTCATCTCCTCTGATTGAGAATCATATTAAGGTAGGTGGTGTCACATTCTTTGTTTGTGGGTGGTTGTCTCCTGTGTCAGTGTCTGTGTATGTTACGCCACACGGGACTGTTTTCGGTTTTGTTTGTTCGTTCGTTTTATGTAGTCATTTTTCCTGTTCATGCGTTCTTCGTGTTTCATGTAAGTTCGTCGTCCAGGTCTGTCTACATCGTTTATTATTTTGTAAATTGTTCAAGTATATTTTCGTGTTCGTTTTCGTCCTTGTGAAATAAATATAATGTCAAGTTACAACGCTGCGTCTTGGTTCAATCCATGCTCCTCCTCTTCGGATGAAGAGGAAGAGGAAAGCCGTTACAAAAATGTACTGCGACTGGATAATCCCTTGTGACCTGTTTTATAAATGGTGGATTTTTAAATTCAGCCGGCAAAACTGGGTCCGATGATAAAATATTCCAGTGTTTCTTGACCGCATCTCCCACTTTTCGCGAGTTCAAAGTATATGTGGTTGTGAACATTACGGAGTGTTCTTTAGCTTTAGCTGGTCTTTTTTGTAGCAGTTCATCTCGTGTTTTTCCAAATGCCAAATTAAGAGCTTCATCCACAGAGGATGCACACAGTGCAACGATATGATGAAGTGTGAATATTTCTGCCATCCACACACAGGAAAACGGTTCCAAATAAATTACATTATTATGTGTTCCACCACCGATGTTATTTACATTATTAAATGTCCATGTGGGCTGTGCTATGTAGGTAAAACCTCTTGTTCTCTCAAACAGAGAATCAGTGAACATAAAAGTTCAATCATGAGAAACGACAGGGATTATCCAGTCGCAGTACATTTTAATGACCTAAAGCATGCCATTTCTACCTTTAGATTTTGTGGCATAGAGAAAGTTAAGATATCAGACAGCGGAGGTGACATGAATAATACTCATAATACTAATAATAAGAGTTGTGAATTTGAACATGAATTATTCCCCTATTTAAGATTACTCTGATGTTTTTCGTACGATGTACCCAATGATGAATGAAAACTTGCTCGGTAGGTCTATGTCCTCATTGTGGTTTTACAGACGTGTTTAATACGTCTTATTTACACACTTTATTCGAATATTTGTGAAATGCATATTGTTATATTTGGTAACACTTATTTGTTTTTCCTTGGCCTCCAACCCCTTTCAATGCGTGGAACGGATGTGGGTGGGGCTAGGTCTACATAAGGGTGCTAATTAAAAAAAACTCACAAAAGCTCTGATGAAGGCCGTGAGGCCGATACGTAAAGCTTATTAAAGATCAGTAATACTATCAAGAGCAGTGTGCGGTTTCCTTTTTCCTTCATCTTGTTCAACTGTTACCATGCACCTGCAAAAAAAGATTGCTCAGATGTGCGAGTGCCTTTTGCATTTTGAATTACTGTACACACAAGACAGGCCGACGTAATTCCACATGTTGTTACTATCAACCAGGAGTCCCAAAGTATCATAGCCCCTTTACTGTTCTTTAGTCACTGCGTCAGGAGGACAGCAGAACCACTGTTACTGAGGGAATTTGTTCTCAGCTGGTCTGTGTTCAGGTCTTAATTGTCAGGGACCACAGCAGCATTCACAACCTCATTAAGTAGGCTGATTACAGATCAAGATGGTATATAATTGGCATTGCACAGTCAGAGGCGCTATTAGCTGAAGTAAATTGGTATTTGGTCGTGTCCTGTTGACTCTGTTGAACCGCCTGCTTTGAAGTGACACAGAAATTGACCCTTTTCCCCAAAGAAGTGATCAAGACATCTTGATCAGCTACAACAAGATTGAGATAATTTATTATAATGTGACATTTATTGTATCCTGTCTCATCCTAGCTGGCCTTAATAGTCAGGTGAAGCTGCCCCACAGCTTGGTTGATTCCTATGTTTTTTTTAAAGACTCTACATTACATTACAGTACAATACAGCATCTCCACGACCTTTGTGCACAGATCCAATCATGCATCAGATTATGTAATAATATACTTCCAGGAATTAACAGAAGTGGTAAATGAGTGCCGATTGAGATGAGAGTCAAGTAGCATAAATGCTATAATACAACAACAAAAACACATTTAGCGTAATAGGTGACTAAACGCTATTCACAAAAAAAAGGTGCATTAAATGCTTTGACCTCAACTGACTGCATCACTTTGTATATTACAGTATCATATCAACTTTAACCAGTTCTCTGATTCCACACTGCCGGTCTGTGGTCCATCAGACCACAATAAATGGACATCTCTGTTATTCTGATGTGCATTTGTGGCCCGCTGTTTCAGCCTTGTGCCTCACAGCTACAATTAATACAGGGGATACAGATAGGCAGTGTTCTAATCTCTACTGCATGCAGCATCGCTGTTTCTATGTCAGTGGTGCTGAAACAGAGTGGGCTCACCATGACAGGAAAGGAGAGGATGAGTCTGGAGTTTTTGTGAGGGTCTATGTGAGGGTTTGTGTGGGTGCATGTGTGTGTGTTTAAGAGACTGATCACTCCAGTGTTTGACAGCTCCAATTTTCCCCACAGAAGACTACTCCTCGTCTCTGGAGGACCACAGCTCCTCCTCTGTCCCAGCCTCCCCCGCACCCCGGCCCCTCTCCGGCTTCCCCGCCAGCCCCAGCACTCCCCCAGCTGCCCAATCAGTGGCCTGCTTTCAGACCTCTCTGTCAGACCCCAGCCAACTGCAGGTCCCGGTGCAGGTGGTCCGGGAGTACCCTCAGAGTGCCAAGCCACCCAGCGGCTCTCTGTCTGGGGTGAGCAGCGGCTCGTGGTCCGTCTGCCCCCACATTCAAGACAAGCAGCAGCTGGGGCCCGTCGGCCTCGGAGCCTGCAGAGCTGCCAAGCAGCAGCTGGGGCCCGCCGGCCTCGGAGCCTGCAGAGCTGCCGAGCAGCAGCTGGGGCCCGCCGGCCTCGCACCCTGCAGAGCTGCCAAGCAGCAGAGGATCACCCGTCGCCGGGCAACCAATGGTTGGCTGCCCGTGGGCGTGCCTTTCGAGAGAGAGGTTTTCACTGTGGTATGTGTTGCTGTGTTAAAGGGATAATCCACCCCCAGAAATAAATCATGAAACTCCTGTCAATTTGGTGAAAGCCTATGTTTAATCAGAAGGTAAAGTAATAATATTCCTGTGATTTAACTTCTAATATGTCCGTCTGTGAAATCAGGAAATCGTGTAGGAACGCATCATAGGTACTGTACATGGTTCTCGTCAGTGGAGATAGGGGATTACACTCAATAACGCTTTTAAAACAATTACCTGCACTCCAGATTGCCAAATCAGCCAATAGATGGTATGGGCATACTTGTCTAGAACAGCGATTCTCAACTGGTGGGAGGATTTGAATGGGTTGCGGTGGTCATTTTTTTAAATAAATAATAATATTTATGAAAACATACTCCAGTCTGAACTTGAGTGACTTAAACCAGGTAGAAAGTTTGAAGAAATTATAATGAATTTACATTTTAAAATAATTTTATCTCTGAACAATCTTTCTTTAATAACAGTATTTTTAAATGTAGAGCTATTAGCAGTGCCATTTTGGTTGATTTTGTGGTCTCAAACTATGAGTTTATTAACATTCTTCATCAATAATATGGGCAAAATTTAATTATTGACAATAAAAGTGGTGGGAATGTTGTTCCCTTGTCATGTAATTGCTACATTTAATATCAATATAGCATTTAAAATATACTGAAATAATTGATAAATGCAACATGTAAAGTTTTGTTCCCATGTTTCATGTGCTGAGATAAAAGATCCCAGAAATATTCCATATTCACTAAAAGCTTATTTCTCTCAAATGTTGTGCACAAATTTGTTTACATTCCTGTTAGTGAGCATTTCTCAATTTGCCAAGATAATCCATCTAGCTGACAGGTGTGGCATATCAAGAATCTGATTAAACAGTATGATTATTACACAGGTGCACCTTGTGCTGGGAATAATAAAAGGCCACTCTAAAATGTGCAGTTTTGAGGGAGTGTGCAATTGGCATGCTGACTGCAGGAATGTCCACCAAAGTTGTTGACAGATAATTGAATGTTAATTTCTCTACCATAAGCTTCCAACTTCGTTTTACAGAATTTGGCAGGATGTCCAACCAGCCTCAAAACCGTAGACAACGTGTAATCACGCCAGCCCAGGACCTCCACATTCTTTTTCTTCACCTGTGGGATCGTCTGAGGGGGTGCTGAGGAGTATTTATGTCTATAATAATGCCCTTTTGTAGAGAAAAACTCATTCTGATTGGCTGGACCTGGCTCCCCAGTGGGTGGGCCTATGCCCTCCCAGGCTGACTCATTTCTGCGTCCTTGCCCAGTCCTGTGAAATCAATAGATTATGGCCTAATTTATTTATTTTAATTTAAATGAACTGTCAAATCTTTGAAATTGTTGCGTCTATATTTTTGATCAGTATAGGTTTCCAGATTGTGTTTTGGCGATCATTTTTTTGCGAATATTGGGTCACGACAGACAACCGGGTTCAATGTGGGTCCCGAGGCAAAACCAGTTGAGAACCACTGGTCTAGAACACATTCAACCGTTTATATCGTCACAACAAAGTATATTTCGATTAGATGTGCTCAATCTAAACAGTGCACCAATTTTCAATTCAGTTTCTCCTTTATGTACCATCTCGCAATGCGCCCTGTTTGCCTGTGGGAAAAGTGGGAAAGGGCCGTTGTTCCCATAGCAAAGTACTCTGCACTCGCTCTGGGCAGAGAGGAACTGCAAGTTGAACTCAGTGAGATAGACTTCTAAATGGATAGAGCAGTTTGTTTAGGTCATTTTCCAGCTAGCTAGCTACTGTATGATATTATTACACATGTGCTTAGCATGTACTAATACCATTGCTAATAGTATGTGGCAACAATGGTGATATATTGACTATGTTTCCAGGGGGAAGAGACAACAGTGTTGCGCAAATGTTTTGAAGGGGTCAAGCGGGATGGGGAGGTCATTTGGGTTCGAGACACAGTCCTGCTGCGCTCTGGCCCCAGGAAGAAGTCTCTGCCCTACATAGCCAAAATCTCAGCCCTATGGGAGGACTCAGAATCCGGTGAGGCACCGCCTTTTTTACACAAATTTAAACTGACACAGATGGATGAAAACTATAGCCATGTTTAAAACCATAGACCCACAGGTTCAAATAGTATTGATTTTGTTTGAAATACTTCAGATTGAGCTTGCCTTGCACAATGAAACTAATGGAATAGCCCCAAAAGTACAAAACCTGCCCATCTTTTGTTCCAGGCAGGAATCAAATGCTCAAAACATTAGAATGAAAACAAATACCATTTGAACCAAGGTCTGTTAAACAGACCATTGTTTGCTGCATAATCATTTAGAGAATGTGACAAAACGTGAAATATTATGAATAGGATCCCTACCCATCACCGGATGGAATCCCTACCCATCATAATTCGATACAACTTCAGTTATCCTCTAATCACTCTGAAAATTGCACTGTCTGTGTGTATCCTCAGGAGAGATGATGATGAGTCTGTTTTGGTACTACCGCCCAGAACACACACAGGGAGGGCGCAATCCCAGCACACACTGTGAGGTGGGTTCACAGAAAGCTGAGTTCACACTGTGTGGCTGCAATCCACAATGTTTGTCCAGCCCCAGCCTGGTTCTCCATAGGGAATGAGATGGCAAACACATTGCTTCCGTTGAATTATGTATTTCCTGGAGAAATAGGCGACAGGCTTCCCGTTGTCAATATCCCTCAGGAACAAACAGACTTTGTTCACCCAGGCTAGAAATAATAAACAGCAGCCTTATTCACAACCCACTGGGCACAGATGTCAATTCAACGTTTATTCCACGTTAGTTCAACGTAATTTAATTGAAGTGACGTGGAAACAACGTTGATTCAATCAATGTGTGCCCAGTGGAAATTATCTGCGAGAGAGCTAGGTTGTGTGAGAGAGCTAGTAAGGAGAAAAACGTTTTGAAACAGGGAGGCACTAACTGAACTTGTCCAATGAAAACACAGATTTTCATGACCTGCTGTAAAACATTTTGCTGCAGTGTGCCCTACTTTGCTCTACTAAAACCTCTGTAAGGATAACTAGCTAGGATTAAAACAAGACACACTTTTTTGATCTCCCATGACTGTGTGATTTTCCTGATGGTAAGTGGGTCTTGGTGATGATGTCAGATACACATAGTTATGAGATTCCTCTTCATATTAAAGGGATAGTTCAGTGATAACATATTTTGATACATGTACATATGTAAAATTGCTGAAATATCCCTTTAAGCAAGGTATTTGTTTTGGTTCATAAGTGAAGATTCATGCATCATTTTCTTCCGCCTTGTCACCTGACTTTGTTTCCAGAATGAGATTTTTGCATCTCGGCATCAGGACCAGAACAGTGTGGCCTGCATTGAAGACAAGTGCTACGTTTTGACGTTAGCACAGTACTGTAGGTAAGGTGTCTGTTTTTCGCTGATGGGAGCTGGGGCGTGAGAATCAATAGGATGTGGGAGCCACATGATGTTGAGTGGATTGTATTACATTATATCTGTTGCATTGTATTTGTTCACTTATTTTTCTCTGTGAGCTATTCTAAGATGTTAAAGGGCAATTCCGCCACTTTTCAACATTATATCTGTTGCATTGTATTTGTTCACTTATTTTTCTCTGTGAGCTATTCTAAGATGTTAAAGGACAATTCCGCCACTTTTCAACCTCATATTCATTATCTTCAGGACCATACCAGTGTCTAGATATGTAAAAACTATGTGTTTCTATGATCTGCGGTTAAAAAGACAAAAAAAATTATTCTCTGTGTCATCACAAGGTAGTATTAAAAGTACGAAAAACAGTGATTTTCAAAACCATCAACGAGTTCATAGCCAGAGGGAGGGTATTTTCTTGCTCTCCACGTCACTGCGAAACTCAGTTTTTGAAAATCACTGTTTTCACAAATGTTTAACTTCTAATGAGGCCATCGGGAGGAACATTTTAAATGTTATATATTTTTCTACAAAACATAGAAATGTGCCGTTTTCACATTTGTAGACACTGGTATTTTGCTGGAAATAATGAAAATGAGGTTGAAAAACGGTGGAATTTCCATTTAAGCATTTGGGTGGTCTTCTTGACATGGTATTTCAGATTTTGTGCCTTCGTGAAATGTCGCGGGGAGGGTCTCCCTGAAAGTGCCACCAGAATGGTACCGCCTTGTGTTGAATACGGCACCTCTGCCCACCGCTGTGTGCCCACGGACATCGACCCCAACCTGGTGTTCGTCTGTCGCCACGTCTACGACTTCCGCTACGGGCGCATCCTGAGGAACCGGCAGTAGCGCTTGTGAGGACAGTGGTAGAAGGAAGGATTTTAAACAGTGAAAGAAGAGGTTAAAAAGACACTATTTTGTTCATTCCTCAGAATACATCGAGTAAGTCTCGATGTCTGGAAGTGTTTTTGCTCAATGTCTCTATCTCTCTCTCTCTTGCAAATCCTGTGGGTCACACTTGGTCAATGAGGAAATGTTTTTTATCATCCCAAGCACAAATCCCCTTTTTTGTTTTTACTACTTTGCCAAATTATGATTTTATTTTTGCATCATCCCATTCCTTGGCCTATATATATCTATATATATGTGGGTTATATGTATATATGTGATCTTAACACTTTTATCTGTCATGATTTAGTCTTGAATTTAAAGTTTAATTGGCTTAAGTGCATAGAGAAATATGTATTTATATATGGAGAACATCTATTTTATTTTTTAAGTAATTTAAGAGTGAATTATTTGGACTTTTCAAAGCGAGAAATTATCCAGGCGTTTGCCAACACTGACTCACTCTCTGCACTGTCTTAGAGGTAAAGTACCTGTGAATCCCAAACCAGCCCCTCGCACCTAACAACTCACTCAGAGGTGCCCTCCGTTGTCACGTGCTGCTGAAGAAATTCCTAGGGGGACTTCTAGAGTGGAGAGGTGATCAAATAAACCCATTAACTTTGGTACACACCTGTGACTTGAATCGTGCAATTCATGTTTACCATTTAAATAATAATTTAAATAGTTATATGAGCAGGAAATTCGAATAAAAAAATTCCCCTTGTCGTCTCAGAAGATATAAACCCCAGTAACAGTTAACAGATTACATTTAATTTGTGAGGTCATTTATTTGGTATTTGCTCAAAATCAGACACAAATGAATGCATATTGCGCAAACTCCAAACATTTTGTGCTGTGTGTTGGGATAGCACTTCGCTCTGGAGCCGGCCGCCTTGCTGGCTATCACTTTGATCATTTTATCCCCCTCAGTTTTTGGGCATTTGTGCATATGGCGGAGGCGTGCATGAATGTGCAAATGGAGGGCAGAAAGGAAGGGACTGGTTTTTTAGATTCAGCACATGTGACTCTTAACTGGAAGGGCCACCCCCAAGATAATGTTTTTTTTTCCTACTACCCTGCCTTGAATTGACCAATGAACAAGTGTTTGAACCCAACACCCACCCTGCCATTACCCAGAACTTGCCTTACAACCCGCAGGTTCACATTTGGGATGCAAGCCCCAATACATTCACAGTTCACACTGCACCAAATGCCCTGCCTTCTGTCTAAACCAAAGGTTGTCAGTCAGTGGAGCTACAGTTCAGTACAAGCCACTCCTAAATTCACTCAGGCCCTTCCCATGTTACTTTGCACTAATCCATGTTCCATTTTGAGAATGACTGTGTCTTTAGGCTGAAACTGCAACTAATTCGTCATCATGGAAGTCACACTGTGTATTAATCTACATGTGTGTTTGCTTAGATCAGAGGGAATCAAAGTTTGGTATCACAATTCCTGGGAAAGCTTCCTGTCTGATCAACATATATGCACACACACACAAGCCTGCTTCTGAGATGTATCTTGATGTAGAGTTCACCGGCCATAGAAAAATCTCTTACACTCTCGATTCCTTTATGTCCAATCAAGATGTGACAGATTTGTCTTACATGGCCTGTTGTGCCTGCCTGTCTCAGGGGACTCAGTGTCCAATGGGCTGCAGGTAGCCAAGCAGTTGAAGAGCGTTGGGCTACTAACCGAAAGATTGTTGGTTCAAATCCCCTAGCTGGCAAAAACTCTGCCGTTCTGCCCTTGAGCAAGGTAGTTAACCCCTAACAATATCTGCTTCCCGGGCGCCGATGACGTCGATTAAGGCATCCCCTGTGGAAGACACATTTTGGTTGAATGCATTCACTTGTGCAACTGATTAGGTATCCCCTTTCCAAGAAAAGTAGAACAACATTGTTATTTTATGTATTTTTTAAATGCCATTTTTTTCTGGTAAATTCTGTTAATTGATAACAAATGGATTTACAAAAAGGGAATAGAAGGAGTGTAAAATGTCACATTCAACTCATTCCCCGATGTAGAAAACTCTGAATTCCAAATTTCTTATGTGCATATGTTACAAGTTTTAGCATGGAGTTTCTGGGAATTCTTGGAAAGTATATTCATAGCACAGAGTGATTGTATCATTTAACATGGACCTGTGTAATATAAAACAATATTTAAATGGAATAAATAATATATGATTTGGAATCCAAGAGTTTAATTTGATGAGATTGCAAAGTCAGTCTGACTCATCTTTGCATGTGCATGACATTGTGTCAAGTTCTTACAAATAAACATCAGTAACTGACTCTTATCTAGGTCCTGAACGGAATTGACTTTCTTAAAAAAATCTTTCTGCATTTAAAGGGCAACTCCACCACTTTTCAACCTCATTTTCATTATCTCCAGCACCATACCAGTGTCAACGTATGTAAAAAAAAAAAAAAAAAAGAAGAAGAAAAGTTTTACAGAAAAAATTACATAAAGTTCTACCCAATGACATCATCAAAAGTTAAAACATTTTAAAACCGTGATTTTCAAACACTATGAAATTCAATGATGTGGTTGAGCAAGAAAATACCCTCTCTTACGGTATGACTTCATTCGCATTTAAAAACTGGATGAAAGGTGGTTATAGAGAAGCATTTGTTAGGACCTTTCTTATTATCTTTTTAACCACAGATCATAGATACTGGTTTGGTGCTGGAGATGATGAATATGAGGTTGGAAAGTGGTGGAATTGCTCTTTAACTTTCTCCTGGTTCAGTGAGATGAGCTGTTGCTAGGAACAACCTGAGAAGCGTACTAAGACCAACCCACCACATGGTGTCCTGCTAGTTCTGCTTTCAGTGTTTCATTCAACATAATTTTGGCTTCTGACAAATAAAATAATGGATGTCTCCATAGGCCATATGTATCAAGCGTCTCAGAGTAGGAGTAGTTTAAGGATCAGTTTTGGCTCTTCAGATTACAGTGAATAAGGTTACATGGACGGGGAAAGCTGATCCAAGATCAGCACTTCTTCTTTGAGACAACTGATATATACGGACACAGAAGTTTACATTAAATTAATTAATATTGATCCTCAAATCAGAAAAAATATTAGAACGATAAAAGGTACTCTTTTATCATATGTTGACTTTTCACAGTTTCCTCATGACACCTTTTTGAGTGTCACAAAAATGTAATGCCCCGTGCTTACAACAGCCCTTTGATGTCTTATGCCACTTTAATGTGTAATCCACCTTTCCTTGTGAATTAATGGTGGCCATTCATATATTCTCATTGAGTGGATCAGGATATGGGGGGTTCAAGGAGTCTTGGAGATCTAATGTAGTAATTAAAAACCCAGTATCACAGATTATTGTGAAATAGACACAAGTTGCTTATTGGAACTTCGTGACAGGCACACAAAGATGTGATTTTTTTGTGTGCATTACACAATTTTGTATACAGTTAATTTCAATCACAGATAAAGACAGTAGGTTACTTAAGACAGAAACAATAGGAGGAAGGTTGGTTGGGCTTATAACGCGAATGTCTCTAATTACGGACAACTTTAGCTTATTAGCAACTTTGCAGCTACTTAGCATGCTAGCTAACCCTTCCCCTAACCTTAACCTAACTCCATTTGCATGTCTAACAGCCTGCATGTTTGATAAAAGCTTATTAAGGGTAACCTTCTTACAGTTTATTCCCCTTGTACTGTATTGATCTATTACCTTGGGGTTGTTTGTGTGTGTGTCTGTGTGCATGTTCCCTCACTTGTGTATGTGTCCATGTGTGTTCATTCCCCTCATACCTCGCAAGCTACTACAGTGAAATACTTTTACAAGTTCCCCAGTGAAAATTGACTTCAGTCGGTCTGTTTCCGTGCACAGATGTTGTACACAGTTTAAGTCAATGACAGTAGAACTCTATCTACACTTGAGATAGAGTACACCTGCAAGAAAAAAGGTCACTCATCCCATTTTCAGCTGTCCCTAAGATCTTCAATTTGGAGTGGCTGTCTTCGCTTTCTTTAGAAAAAACATTGGTCCATCGATTCAATCGTTTGCGACTTAGAGTGCATTTTATTTCCGGATGCTCTTGAGGCTAATTCAAGGTCTCGGTGTAATATTGTTTTCCCGTATTTCGAGAAATGTAATTTGCTACCACTTCACTTGTTATGTCAATTTGATCAGTAAACAAAGGCTGGTGGCCTGGTTTCCTTCTGAACCCATCAAAAAAAAGTACCATAGAGCAGATTGCTCAGTTCTTAAGGCTTGCACACATAGCACCGATTGTGGATCTAGCATTTGTGTCTGACTGCCACATTTTTTCACGCGATTGTACATGTAAAATTGGTGTGCACTCGGTTCAGACTTGGGGGGAGTGAAGGAGGGTACAGACATAATTAGGCATTTAAGATATTTAAATATTGTCTTTCTCGATGTGGCCGATTAATTTGTCATAGTCACCGGAAAGTAAGTAAATTATGTGATCTGTAGAAATTGATTTCTCCATCCTAGGGCATGTGGTATAGGCTACCAGACATTAAATGTGTCTGATAATGATAGCTTTCTGAACTAAAATGGAAGGGTTGGCGTAGGATAGAAATACGTATCAATACCTTTTTGTTGTCACTTCTGTTGGCTCCCACTGAGGGTTGGGTAGGTTACTTTTTAAATGTAATCTGTTACTAATTACCTGTCTAAAATTGTAATCGGTAATGTAACTTTCGGATTACCTAAACTCAGTAACGTAATCTGATCCTTTTACTCAGATTACACCTGCTCACTTTTGGTTGTTTGAAAAGGAAATAATCTCCAAAATGTCATTATTTTTTAAACAAGCCTTAGAAAGTTGTTTGCAATTTCAGTTTAATCCACCTGAAAAGACAGAACAAATAATACAACAAATATTGTGGTTAAACTCAAATATACTAATTGATAAAAAAAAACATTTCTCAAAGAAATGTTTAGAAAAGGTGTAATTTTAGTGAATGATATCATAAATAGGACTGGTGGAGTTGTCACACATGCAGCTAACACAGACATATGGAAATGTCTGCTCTACCCAAAATTACAACCAACTAATTGCATCATTACCACAAAAATGGAAGAGGCAAGTAGAGATATGGGGGGATACAATCTTCCCAGCTCTGCAGATTTTTCTGCGAGGAGGCAGTCATTAGATAATTTATTTTGGTATTGTCCATATGTAGCTCGTTTTTGGTCACAGGTCCAGGAATGGCTGAAGAATTGCAGCATGTGCCTAAAACTAACGCTGAAGATAGCAATACTGGGTGATTTGAAAAGCCATAGTCAATCAATCAATAATATAATAATTATTTTAGCAACAATGTTTATTTTTAATTTGCAGTCTGTAGAAGCTATGAGAATAGAAAGGTTCAGTACTTTTGTGAAGCACCACAGCACAGTTGAAAAATATATGGCAAATAGAAATCTAAAATGGATGGTGTTGAGAGATAGATGGGAGGGGTTGAATGGAGCTGAAGGGTGGGACTAATAACAAGATAACCAGTGTAAAACATACGGGGTCTGCAAAATGTATATAGGTTCATAAATTCTGTGAAATAGCACATTTACAAATAGAAATCAAACTGGATGGACATCAGAAATAGAGGAAGGACTAAGAACAAACCAAATATAACTATTGTAAAATAGATTGTGTCTGTAAAATGTGTATAAGATGTATAAACTGAAGGTAGAAGCCTAAGTGTTATTGTTTATTAGTTTACTCCAATTGGGGGAAGGGTGGCAGGGTTTGCGGGGAATAATAAAGGTATATTCTAAAAAAAAGTATGTATATCTATATAGGTATGTGTATGTATATATGTGCATATGTATATGGATATATATATTTACAACAAAAAAAGATATGGGGGATTGGAAATGATGCAGACAATTACATTGATGGAAGACACAATCTTTTCACAATATTAAGTTGATCCACCCTTTAAAAAAAAAACGTAATCTGATTACTTTCCGTTACTTTTGGATACACATAATAAAGAAAATATTATTACCAATGTAACAACATTTATTGCAGAATGTTTGAGCCACACATTGAATAATAGAGGCATTTAT
Source organism: Salvelinus namaycush (assembly GCF_016432855.1). Classification (NCBI taxonomy): domain Eukaryota; kingdom Metazoa; phylum Chordata; class Actinopteri; order Salmoniformes; family Salmonidae; genus Salvelinus; species Salvelinus namaycush. The sequence goes on along the minus strand of NC_052334.1, from coordinate 45,602,282 downwards.
TTGGGTTGAAAAACAATTGAACAGCAGGAAAATTGCAGTGTGGCTTTATTGAGTTGGGAAGCATGTTACTCTGAAACCATAGCAGCCCTGACAGTGAGCATATTGTTATGTTGGTTTACAGAGTGCAACTAGCTTTCAAAATGTTTTTATTTGTACTTTTGATGTAGCTAGCTAGCTATACTATGTAGCCAAGTGAATGTCACCCAATTGTCTACAACTGATTTATCTTACTTAAAATAGATTTAATTAGCGAAATTGTGAACAAATTAGCATAATAGCATAATATCAATAATATCTTGCTGACTACAGTATCTAGCAACCAACAGAGCAACCTTATGTGAGCAGCATACCACAGTGTAGTAAAGTTGGCAAGCAAATTAAATAGGTTAGCTAGCTAGAAATATGACTAACTAGCTAGCTAGAACTCTCTGAAATCAGTCAAAAGTTTGGACACACCTACTCATTCAAGGTTTTTCTTTATTTTTGCTATGTTCTACATTGTAGAAGAATAGTTAAGACATCAAAACTCTGAAATAACAAATACAAGTGTTAAACAAATCAAAATATATTTTATATTTGAGGTTCTTCAAAGTAGCCACCCTTTGCCTTGATAACAGCTTTGCACACTCTTGGCATTCTCTCAACCAGCTTCATGAGGTAGTCACCTGGAATGCATTTCAATTAAAAAGCGTGCCTCATTAAAAGTTAATTTGTGGAATTTATTTTCTTCTTAATGCATTTGAGCCAATCAGTTGGGTTGTGACAAGGTAGAGGTGGTATACAGAAGATAGCCCCCTTTGGTAAAAGACCAAGTTCATATTATAGCAAGAACAGCCCAAATAAGTAAAGAGAAATGACAGCCCATCATTACATTAATGGAGTGATAACATATGTCGTGGAGTAACAATATATCTCTGCAAAAGCCTACTTTTACCTGGGGGCATGCTTTGTAGACCATTCAAATGCGTTCTGATACCTGGTCCCCCTGAAAAAACCCACATGCTATGATAGCTTAGAAACAGTAGTCGGCAAATGAAGGGAAAAATGTACAATAATATGATGATGGTGTAACATTTCTAGCGTCTATTTGCTGGTTATTGGAAACATGTAACTTTCGAATTGCGTCCCCCATTCCTAAACACATCCATCCTATAGTGTAGGTTTTGAAGATTCATAATCTATGCTTGTAGTCATCAGAAGAAGATTGAGGAATGGTTGATGGATCCAAGAAGTACAAGCCTCCACACCCTTCTCCAACCTCTGAAATCGTGTCTTTGGTGTGTGCATTTTTAGTACCCCTTAACATTTTGACTCTGTCTGACCGGTAGAGTAGTGGTTATGGTGTTTGATCTTCAAAGAAGGGTTTGAGAGTTCAAATCCCAGAGGAGTAATTAATAGAGCAACATTTTTCTTGTTGCCTTTGCGGGCCTGAAAGAGCAAACTTGAGGTGTGTAGGGGGACAGGGGCTAGTTCCCATCAAATAGCACGAATGAAGTGACACCTTGTATATAATTTTAAGACATGAAGGTCAGTCAATGTGGAAAATTACAAGAACTTTGAAAGTTTCTTCAAGTGCAGTCACAAAAACCATCGAGCGCTATGATGAAACTGGCTCTCATGAGGACCACCACAGGAAAGGAAGACCCAGAGTTACCTCTGCCGCAGAGGACAAGTTAGAGTTACCAGCCTCAGGAATTGAAGCCAAAATAAATGCTTCAGAGTTCAAGTAACAACCACATCTCAACATCAACTGTTCAGAGGAGACTGCGTGAGTCAGGCCTTCATGGTTGAATTGCTGCAAAGAAACCACTACTAAAGGACACCAATAAGAAGAAGAGACTTGCATGGGCCAAGAAACACTAGCAATGGACATTGGACCGGTGGAAATCTGTCCTTTGGTCTGATGAGTCTAAATTTGAGATTTTTGGTTCCAACCGCCGTTTCTTTGTGAGAGTAGGTGAACGGATGATCTCTTGCATGTGTGGTTCCCACCGTGAAGCATGGAGGAAGAGGTATGATGGTGTGGGGGTGCTTTGCTGGTGATGCTGTTGGTGATTGATTTTTAATTCAAGGCACACTTAACCAGCATGGCTACCAAAGCATTCTGCAGCGATTCGCCATCCCATCTGGTTTGCTCTTAGTGGGACTGTAATTTGTTTTTCAACAAGACAATGACCCAAAACACACATCCAGGCTATGTAAGGGCTATTTAACCAAGAAGGAGAGTGATGGAGGTCTGCATCAGATGACCTGGCCTCCACAATCACCCGACCTAAACCCAATTGAGATGGTTATGGTTGAGTTAGATCGCAGAGTCAAGGAAAAGCAGCCAACAAGTGCTCAGCATATGTGGGAACTCCTTCAAGATTGTTGGAAAAGCATTCCAGGAGAAACTGCTTAAGAGAATGCCAAGAGTGTGCAAAGATGTTGTGTGTCCCAAATAGCACCCTTCCCCCGTATGGGCTCTGTAAAAAAGAAGTGCACTATATATATTGTGAATATTGTGCCATTTGGGATGCTGCTGTCTTTATGCAGAGCCTAATTGGCTACTTTGAAGAATCTAAAATCTAAAATACATTTTGATTTGTTGAACACTTTTTTGGTTACTATATGATTCCATATGTGTTATGTCATAGTTTTGATTTATTTTTTTTCTTCCGCTGATCGTAACTTTTTTTGCGCATAATGTTTCCCCCATCGTATCCTATGACCGAACAGAGGTTCTGGACATCAGAACAGCGATCACTAACCTTGATTTGGATGAAGATTTCTACTTCAACGAGTTGGAGGTGCAGGACATACTGCTCACCCTGGACCATGCCCTAATTGCCAAAACTCGGAAAAGAAAAAGGCGAAGTAAGAGAGGTTGACGTGTGGGCACCCTGACAAAACTGCCCTTACCCACCGTACTATTGGCGAACGTAGAATCAATGGAGACAAAATGGACTAGCTCTGTTCGGGAGTGTGTGTCTTAGGGCTAGGCGTCCCGTCAACGGGACACCTGTCGACAATTTCCAGTGAAATTGGAGGGCACGCAATTCAAATAAATAATTGTAAAAATGATGGATATTAAACATCTAGGTACATACAAGTGTCTTATATTGGTTAAAAGCTTAAATTCTTGTTAATCTAACTGCATTGTCCGATTTACAATAGGCTTTACAGCGAAAGCATGCCATGCGATTGTTTGAGGACGGCGGACCATATCAACATATTTTTCAACCAACACAGGCTTCATAAAAACACAAATAGCGATTAAATAATCACTTGCTCTTTGAAAATCTTCCTCTGATTTGCAATCCAAAGGGTCCCAGCTACAATATGCATGGTCGTTTTGTTAGATAAAATCCTTCTTTATATCCCAAAAAGTCTGTTTAGTTGGCGCCATCGATTTGAGTTCAACATGCAGACAAAGGAACCCAACAAGTCAAACTACGTTTCTATTAAATCCTCAGGTACCCTAAAATGTAATTAAACTATAATATTTCATACGGAAAGAAGTATGTTCAATTGAAAATTAGCAAGTGCGCCTCCTCTTCGTCGCGCGCCCACAACTATTTTCCAACTGACTCCCTGTACCAAAACTCAAAATTCTTCCTCATTTTGGAAGAAACAAGCCTGAAACCTTGACCAAAGACTGATGACATCTAGTGGAAGCCATAGGAATTGCAATCTGGGGGCTGGAATTGCATAGGACCCATAGCTTTCTATTGTAAGAGCAATAGATCTCCAAAAAATATTCTGGTTGGTTTTTCTTTGGATTTTCTCCTACCATATCAATTGTGTTATAGTCTCATACATTATTTTAACATTTCTACAAACTTCAAAGTGTTTTCTATCCAATGGTACCAATTATATGCATATCCTGGCTTCTGGGCCTGAGTAACAGGCAGTTTACTTTGGGCACGTCAGTCAGGTGGAAATTCTGAAAAAAAGGACCCTAGCCCTAACAAGTTTTAACAACAGCTGGTGCGCAATCTGTAATATTAAGGAAGTCTCGAGGTTCTGCTCGCTTGAGTTAGAATACTATTTACCATCACAAACTGATACTGGCACTAGGACCGCACTCAATGAGCTGTATAGGGCCATAAGCAAACAAGAAAATGCTCATCCAGAGGTGGCACGCCTAGTGGACAGTGATTTTATTGAATGAATCCGTTTTATGTCATTTCTACCAGCATGTCACCTGTGCAACTCGAGGAGAAAAAACTCTAGATCACCTTGACGCATCGAACACACCGACAGCGTCATTGCATTTTGGTAAACCAGAATTACATTAATTTCCAATGAAACGCTGCGTTTGCCTTGCAGCATTACGTTGCAGAGGCAGTTGCAGTGTGTTCGGTGTGGTGCATACGTTGAATTTATCGAACATATGCGTCAAACTGTATGCATAGACGGCTTGACAGAAATGGTAGCAGAAGTTGAATGTTGAACTTCTGTTGCATACATATCCAGATGATGCTGCATACTATTTTGCGCAATGACGCTATCCGTGTGTTCGAAGCGTTACTCCACACACAGAAATGCATACAAAGCTCTCCCTCGCCCTCCATTTGGCAAATCTGACCATAACTCTATCCTCCTAATAAGCAAAAACTCAAACAGGAAGTACCAGTGATGCACTCAATACGGAAGGGGTTCAATGAAGCTGATGCTAAGGTACAGGACTGTTTCATTAGCACAGACTGGAATATGTTCCAGGAATCATCCAATGGCATTGTAGAGTTTACCACAGTCACCAGCTTCATTAATAAGTGTATCGACGACGTCGTCCTCACAGTGACCGTACGTACATATCCCAACCCGAAGCCATGGATTACAGGCAACATCCACACTGAGCTAAAGTCTAGAGCTGCTGCTTTCAAGGAGCAGGAAATTAATCCAGACCCTTATAAGAAATCCTGCTATGGGTCATGTTTCAGAGGACGCTTGACTCGACCTTCGCTTCTCCCGAACCTGTTGGGGAGTTGCAGCGATGAGACAAGATCGTAATTGGATATCACAAAAGTGGGGAGAGAAAAAAATGGGGTAAAATACACAATAAATAAATCCTGCTATGACCTCCGACAAACCATCAAATAGACAAATCGTCAATACAGGATTAAGATCAAATCCTACTCCACCGGCTCTGACACTTATCGGATATGGCAGGGCTCACAAACTATCACAGATTACAAAAGGAAACCCAGCCGCAAACTGCCAAGTGACCCGAGTCTACCAGACAAGCTAAATTCTTTCTATGCTCGTTTCGAGGCAAGCAACACTGAACCATACAGGAGAGCACCAGCTGTTCTAGACGACTGTGTGATCACGCTCTCCGTAGCCAATGTGAGTAAGACCTTTAAAACAGGTTAACATTCACAAGGCCGCCGGGCCAGACGGAATACCAGGACCCATACTCAGAGCATGTGCTGACCTGCTGGCAAGTGTCTTCACTGACATTTTCAACTTCTTCCTGAGACAGTCTGTAATACCTACACCATAGTCCCTGTGTTCAAGAACGCCAAGGTAACCTGTCTAGATGACTATTGCCCCGTAGCACTCACATTGGTTGCCATTAAATGCTTTGAAAGGCTGGTCATGGCTCACATCAACACCATCATCCCAGACACCATGGACCCACTCCAATTCACATACCGCCCCAATAGATTCACAGATGATGCAATCTCTATTAAACTCCACATTGCCCTTTCCAACCTGGACAAGAGGAACACCTATGTGAGAATGCTGTTCATTGACTACGGCTCAGCGTTCAACACCATAGTGCCCTCCAAGCTCATTACTAAGCTAAGGGACTGAACACCTCCCTCTGCAACTGGATCCTGGACTTCCTGATGGGCAGGCAACAACATATCCGCCACACTGACCCTCAACACAGGGGCCCCTCAGGGGTGCATACTTAGTCCCCTCCTGTACTCCCTGTTCACCCACGACTGCATGGCTGCGCACGACTCCAACACTATCATTTAGCTTGCTGACGACAGGACTGTGGTAGGCATGACCACCGATGACGTTGAGATGGCCTATAAGGAGGAGGTCAGAGACCTGGCATTGTGGTGACAGGACAACAACCTATTCCTCAACGTCAGCAAGACAAAGGAGCTGATCATGGACTATAGGAAACAGAGGGCACACCCCCATTCGGCTGTAGTGGAGCTTGTCCAGAGCTTTAAGTTCCTCGGTGTCTACATCCCTAAGGATCTATCAGGGACCACACACACCAACACAGTCATGAAAAGGGCACAACAACGAACGCCTGATCCTGTCAGGAGGCTGAAAAGATTTGGCATGGGCCCTCAGATCCTCAAAAACTTCTACAGCTATACCATTGAGAGCATCTTGACTGGCTTCTTGGTATGGAAAGTGCTTGACATCCAATCGGAAGACGTTACAGAGGGTAGTGCATACGGCCCAGTATATCACTGAGTCCGAGCTCCCTGCCATCCAGGACCTCTGTACCAGGTGGTGTCAGAGGAAAGCCCAAAAAATTGTCAAAGACTACAGCCACCCAAGTCATAGACTGTTCTCTCTGCTACTGCGCTGCAAGCGGTACTGATGCACCAAGTCTGGAACCAACAGAACCCTGTACTGCTTCTCCTCCTGAGCCACAAGACTGCTAAATAGTTATTAACTAAATAGCTACTTGAACTTTCTGCATTAACCTTTTTTCACTAACTTTGACTCATCACATACGCTGCTGCTACTGTTTATTTTTCTGTCCTGTTTACTAGTCACTTTATTCCTAGTTATATGTACATATCTACTTCAATTACCTCGTACCCCTGCACATCGACTCGGTTCTGGTACCCCCGTGTTAGTCTACACCTGTTGTTTACGAAGCGTGTGACAAATACAATTTGATTTGATTTGTGCCCCCTTGTGAAAGCCAGACAAAAGCTGTCAATATCATCATATTCTGTCAGGTATATTGCCTCTGTGTGTCCAACACAGTTCAAATGGAATGACTGAAAATGTATTCCCTGTGACCTCTTTGTGTAACAGGAGGCTGCTGAGGGGAGGACGGCTCATAATAATGGCTGGAACGGCGCAAATGGAATGGCATCAAACACATGGAAACCATGCATTTAACGTATTTGATACCATGCCACTCATTCCGCTCGAACCATTACCATGAGCCCATCCTCCCAAGTGAAGGTGTCACCAACCTCCTGTGTTTGTGTGACTATTACAAATGGGTATGGATTTATTTTCCATGTGCTCTGTGTCCAAGTCCCTTCTACCCCAGTCAGCTTTCACTAGTTCTCTCATTATAACAGACTCCTGCTTCCATGGAAAGAGAAGGATCAGGTATTAGTCATGGCCACTCAACGGCAACCGACAGGGCTGCATTTCCATTCTCATGTGTAATTCTAAAGCCCTAAAATGGAGTCCCAGACACTGGCAGCCAGCAGGGCCATAACTACATATGAGGACACAGAGGTCCGGACCTCAATTTTGTTGAAAAATTGAATAATAAATATTTATATATGTTGTATACAGAAAATCAATTATGGGTCAAAATCTACAGTAAAAATTGATCCCAGCTACTGCAGTAACATTAAAGGGCTCTGGCTAGTATTACTTAGCCAGCTAGAAGGATGAAGTAAGATGCTAAAGTTAAATGGAGGCTACACCAGCAGGATCAAACAATATGATACTAAGTTATCATAATAACTTTGCTTTTAACAGAGAGTAGGCTACTGAGACAGACAGTGATGTGGTACTCAGTGGAGATGCTGAGGCAGGTTGCAATGCATGCAGGAGGAAGCAGAGGAGACAGCGAGAGAGAGGACGCAAGCAGAGAGAGACGTTAGCATAGTGGTTCCCAAACTTGGGGCCCCATGTGGGGTCTCTGGGAAAATCTATATTTATCTTATCAAACTTTCAAAAATGAAGATATTTACATTTACATTTACATTTACAAGATATGATTCAATATGAACATCTCCACATGGCCTATCTTCCCTATAGGCCTACATTAAAATGCAATCAAAATGTAAACAATACAGTTCTAAAAATGTCATATGTTTTCGTTTATATCGGTGGTTGTTGATCTTATCTCGATCGCCTACTGGAGATATAGTTTGGCCATTACCCACCTTTTTCACCACTACATCACTGATATGAATAAAGAATCATAAGTAATATTCCAATAATTCATGTGAAAGAGGTTGGTGGCACCTTAATTGGGGAGGACGGGGTGGTGGTAATGGCTGGAGCGGAATTGGTGGAATGGTATCAAATACAACAAACACATAGTTTCCATGTGTTTGATGCCATTCCATTCGCTCTGTTCCAGCCATTATTGTGAACCGTCATCCCATCAGCAGCCTCCACCTATGTGAATGTGATAATATGATCATCTGTGTGCTCCAATGATGTCTGTTTGTGCGGAGCTTGATTACTAATGCCTAGGAATACAAATGTGAACGGCAGTTGATGAGTTGACGATTTTATGCAATTCATCATTACAACCGACTGGACAGTCGCTGACGCTACATGTCAGTATTAATCATTTTTCCCGCCTTTCAGGGGTATAACATTACAATTGTATAGCTAATAGGCTATGTGTTTGTAGATCGACCGAGGTGAATAATGGCTGTGGTCATTTTTATAGTTTTTTCTCTTCTCCAAATAGCATTTTAAGTTTATTTTAATTAATAGAAATGCTTTAAATGAACTTCAACTTTCAAAAATAATCCTGGGGGGAGACTGTGCTCTGCGGCACAACCCCAATACACAACAAATCTTCCCCTTCTACATGAACTGTTGGGAGAGCTTGTTCTACAAGTCCAAGCATCTTGGTGCCTGCCTATCTCTCGTAGGGTAACGGCGGTCAACCTGACTCTCAACAACAACGTCTTTAGACTGTGGCGTTGACACAAGCGTAGTAGGCATGTGAGTAGCCTGTGTCACAGTCTCGCCACACACTGAGTCAGTGTCCTGAGAACGTGACTTGTGAGCCTCAGGTGACGACTGCTGGGTTAGGATGTCACCCAGCTTTTTCCAAATGACATCTTCTGCAGTCTGGACAGTGTAGGACATAGGACCAGTCAGGGCCTCGTTTACCAGTTGCGATCAAACTTAAGCATTCCGATGATCGTACAAGATGCATTCTTATTTACAGGCCGACTTTTTAAGTGTTTCCCAAAAAAAGCCTGTCGGGAAAAAAAAATCTTAGTTCGTTGTTAGACCATTTGTCAATACTGATAGGATTGAAAGAAAAGCAGCGCTGCTCTCGGATCAGCTTTTACATTCAAATCTTACCTTAACATTATAATTATTCCACAATACAGACGACGGATCAGCTCCTAGAGAGATATTACGACCTACGGCTGCAAATAGGATATTGAGGCAGCTTATTATGCTTACCCAATAATAATGCACTAAATCACATTGGGCACATCATTGCGCACGTTGCCACACATCATGAAACACATTGAGGCAAAAACTACAGACAGTAGCCTAGTCACAAAATATAACTAAATTGAATATGATTTTGATTACAATATTTTGAAATAGGCTACATGGGCCTATATTGGCTATGTACCTTTTAATGAAGTCATCTCAGTTTTTATTTGAAGCATCATTGTATCCTTCAATTGTTTGTAACACTTGCAAATACTTTGGCAACTTTGTATTCGTAGTCAACTTCATTATCAGCAGTCACAGTCAGACAGATAGAATGAAGTAGTTTAGGCTATGTTTAGTGGAGATCTTCTGTAACTAAAGTGACACGGAAGGGCAAAAAAAACATCTTACGATGCTCTACAAGTGGTCTGGATCATTCGTAGATGTGTGAAGGTTTTTAAAGAGCCACTTTACCAATGAAGGCTTGGGAAAACACTTAGACTACTTATGATACATTGTAAGGTTTTAACTATGATCTTAATGGAAAACTCCACCCAATAGCTTTATCGAACAAGGACAACCATATGTACATGCACAAAAACGTATAGGGCGATCAGTATAGCACAGAGCCTTCGCAAAATTACACAAAACAGGACTAAATTTATTTTCAGATCTCAATCAAATCAAATGTATTTATATAGCCCTTCTTACATCAGCTGATATCTCAAAGTGTAGTACAGAAACCCAGCCTAAAACCCCAAACAGCAAGCAATGCAGGTGTAGAAGCACGGTGGCTAGGAAAAACTCCCTAGAAAGGACAAAAGGTCATTTGCTGTTGTTCTGGGATTGATTTGCACTTTTCGCACCAAAGTACATTCATCTCCAGGAGACAGAACGCATCTCCTTCCTGAGCGTTATGATGGCTGCATGGTCCCATGGTGTTTATACTTGCGTACTATTGTTTGTACAGATGAACGTAGTACCTTCAGGCGTTTGGAAATTGCTCCCAAGGATGAACCAGACTTGTAGAGGTCTACAATTTTCTTTCTGAGGTCTTGGCTGATTTCTTTTGATTTTCCCATGATATCAAGCAAAGAGGCACTGAGTTTGAAGGTAAGCCTTGAAATACATCCACAGGTACACCGCCAATTGACTCAAATGATGTCAATTAGCCTATCAGAAGCTTCTAAAACCTTGACATAATTTTCTGGAATTTTCCAAGCTGTTTAAATGCACAGTCAATTTAGTGTATGTACACTTCTGACCCACTGGAATTGTGATACAGTGAATTATAAGTGAAATAATCTGTCTATAAACACTTGTTGGAAAAATGACTTGTGTCATGCACAAAGTAGATGTCCTAACCGACTTGCCAAAACGATAGTTTTTTAGCAAGAAATGTGTGGAGTGGTTGAACAACGAGTTTGAATACTTTCGCAAGCCACTGTACATACTATATACTTTTTGTTGACGAAATTTGAGTTGACGAATTTACGAATGCTCTAAACCCTTTGAATACAACCGGTGTCAGTTAAAGGCAAAAAAAGCGTAATATTTTTTTTTACAGTCACCAACTGGATAACATGAAAACAGCTTTACCAGCTCTGCCAGGCCGAGTAAAACGGTCAGAGTGAGGTGTTCTCTCATTTGTATCTGGAAGTAGTTAGCAAGCCAGCCAACGTTAGCCAGTTAGCTTGGGTGCTTGACTGCCATTGTGAGGTTAGAACTCTCGGATCAACCAGAGCGTCCAGTGTGCGCTCTGAACGTTCCAAGAGCGAAACGCAATTTACGAACACACAGTTGGGTAGTTAGTTAGACAGCATATAGTTAATATACTGGCAAGTTCGATGCACTAGTAGTCAACTAACGTTAGGTAGTGTTAGGATTTATGGTTATGCACTATAGCCTGCTAGCATATTGTTTGAAGATGAATATTGTTTTGTTACACACACAAACAATACAGATGTAGGTGTGTAATGACTGACCAACACAGGCCATAAAAGCTGTGGTCAATCTGGAGAGGGGAGGGGTGCATCTCTCTAGGCCAACCAGGGAGGTTAGGGCACTGATAAGTACCATATTAGGAATTGTTTGAGTAAAGAATCAAGGGGGAGACACAAGACGGAGCTAATCTACCCAGCAACCAGATGTGGACAAAGGAAAGCACTAAGGGACTTGGACAAGTCCGGGTGCCACCAAAGGCGGGGCAAAGTCTAAACCGCGCTCAGCCTCTACTGTGATAGGCCAACAGACGCGTTGGAACTACGTCATCACGGTATAAGAACAGCTGTTTACGTACTTCCTGCCAGTTCCCTGCTTTACCCTGCGTGGTGATACAGCGAACCCGTATATACGAAAATTGCATTTGCCATTCATTGCTTGCGGTAATTAAACATAATTAAAGAAAGTTAGCAGACCTTGCTTTTTATTTATCCTGATACCGGATGTGTTACATGCAGTGTTCACAGTAGCTAGCTAACATACTGGTACATAATGCTGCAATGATATGCTATGCGGTTCATAAGGATAGCGTTGCAAACAAATTGTCAGCCAACATAACGTATAACTTATTTGAAAAGTCATTACTTTATTACATTGCTCAACATTTTCTTAACATTTGTCATAATTAGTTAAAGCAATTAATTTGTATCTGGTCTCGTCGGAATACGGCTGCATATTTTCCGCTATTTTCTTCAAATCTGAAAACGTTGCGAAGCCACGCCCATTTTCTGAAGAATTGCATGACAGGCCCTAAAAGCACGGAAATAGTGTCCACTGCTTGTATACTTCCTATTTTGCTGAATGTAGTACGAGATCCGGGAACTTTTGACATGCTAACTATATACATACTATGACCAATAAGCATACTACATACTCAAATTACGTCACAAATAGTATGTTGTGCGGTTAGTATGAGTATTCGGACACAGGTATGGAGTTTCTTAAAGGGCCATGCGCATACAGTACATGTCACTCACATCAAACCTATCTGGGGGGCTGTGCCTGACAAAAATATGGATGCATGCATGCATGGGAAATGTACATTTTCATATGGATATAAAACGTAGGTCTACTATAGTTCATGACATTTATATAAGCCTACACACTTTCCCGCGATTTATAGATGGGATTAATTGCATTTTGGTTCTGAAAATGTGTTGAATTTGCTTTGTATCACATATACACTTAAAAATATATATGTTTATGCTATAGGCATGGCAATCGTATATGCAGCAGCTGTTCTAAGGGTTTGAGTAGTTTTCCCATTTTGTGAGCATACAAAATAGCTCAGTATTTGTATTATTTATTTTGTCATTTTTTCCCTATCTTTATCAAAGGTGCCAATAATTTTGGACCCGACTGTATATTGTAAAGAAATAACAAGAATTTAAAGATTTGTTAGTGGTGTTAAAATTCCATGTTTAAAACTATTATTTTAGAATGACTACATTTCCCATATTGCTCAATGACTAAACATTCCAAATTACCATCAATTATGCATCACAATAGCAAACCATGGCGTTTTTTCACCACAATAGTAATTCGATTCCAGAGATGTATGGCCACACAAGGTGCCACCTGTGGATTCAAAATAGCCTAATTCAGTGGTCACCCACCTTTTCTGAGTCAAGATCACTTTGAGTCAAAATGCAAGTCGAGATCTACCACTAAGATTTTTTTTTTTTAAATACTTAAAAAACTTAAACCTATGCAACATTAACCAATTAAAAACAGTTCTGTAGCAATAAGGTTTGTGCAGTAGGCTATAGGCCCAATATATCATCACTGCATACAGTATTGGCTGTGCTTGAATTGCCCTGCCAATGTTGTTCTTCTCAGACCATTTTTTTGTAAAAAAATAAACATTTTTAGGTATATGATCACACTGGTAATACTGTAGATAACTTGTTGTATTACTTGTGAGGCATTGCTGAGTGAGCATGATAAATCTTTTTTTTTTTACTGGACTGATGGCCTGCATTTGACGGTCAATCTGAGGGGAGGGAGGGAGGGAGCAGCGGTGAGGCTGTCTCTCACTGTTCCTCTGATCTCCCTCCCTCCGCTAAGAAAAAGGGACACATCAGTCCCCCAACTGATGGCGAAACTGCATTTTTTCTGCCTCATGCACCAATGAATGTTGTTACTCCTATGAACAGAGAATGTGAAATATTCCTCAATATAAAAAGACACAAGCCGCTAATCAAAACAACGCAAACTTATTGGAACACTTTGCTATACTCATTCACTGGTTGTAGCGTGAGTTGAAGTAGGAGGAACGGGCATTTTATGGCTTATAAAAAAGTGTTGAAAGTGCTGAATAACAACAAACATGAACTTACTCGTTGAGTCTCTAGCCATGATTTTTAAAAGTTTTGCTGTGTGTTCAAGGTTTCTTTTTACAGTCTATGGTTCGAGGAAACTGTGCAGACACTGTGATCTGAGCTATCTGATTGGCCAGCGGTAGGCCAATAGGTGCACTTGATTTGCTCTCTGGGCCTTCCGGGTAGGTGGAGTGCTACCTTCAGACACATGAAATGGTTCAAAATGGGAACACTGCCTTCCCGGCACTAAATCTGCTGAATCAGATTATAAGTAACAGGGGATACAGAGGTTGCAAGGGGATAATGTTGGAACGGTTGGTCTGTGTGTGTGATATAGTAAAGCTTAACTTTCCCTACATTTTTCCTATTCATTCTCTAAGGTGTCTTATCACTATGGGTGTAATATATTTCTGGCCACTGGTTGGTTTTGTGACAATGTTCCACACCCCATAGGCCACTGTAGAAAGGACACTTTCAGTCTGTCTATACTAAAACATTTGGTAACTCACGGAGCAAGGAGCGGAGTCTGTGAGAGTAGGAGTAAAACTTTTGGCAAAAGTAGACCCTTGCCTTTTGGCTGATCCATTTGTGGTTTCAGGGTGGGTGTAAACATAGCTGGGTGCTGTAGAATCGGTGAGGGTATCCAGAAGTGGTCTTGCGATAATTGTTTGTGTTTCTGCTGGTCAGAAGATGCAGGCGCTCCGTGTTAATCGAATGGGGTCAAGAGATGTGAATTGTTTTGCTCTCAAGAAAAGGGTGCCATTGAAAGGAGTGTTTACTGAGGTAGCGGTAAATGTGAAAGCTGACCAAATGAAGGGGAAGATTTCCAGTGTTTGTGATGCTTGTTGTTTAGGTGACGACAGGGTGGCGTATGTGGAGAAACAGAAGAGTCATTGTCTGTTCTTTTGAGTTTTGATGTTGAGTCTTTGACCGGCAAAGAGATGTTAGGATATATAAGCTATCCTGTATGAGCTTTTGTGCTAAATACATTACGTTGTTACAGGTGTCAAGCTTATGGGCATGTGCCAGCAGTGTGTAGGAGGGAAGTTCCTAGGTGTGAGAAGTGTGCAGAAGGGCATGAGACAAAGGAATTGGGGAAAGTAATGGTATGCGTTAATTGTAGGGGTGCCTATGGGGCTGGGGATCAGAAATGTGCTGTGTGAGAGAGGCAGGTTGAGGTTTCCAGGGTTAGAGTAGTGCAGAAGTTGTCATATGCTGAGGCAGTGAAGAAAGAAGAGGAAGATGGGTCAAGGGGGAGGGATCCTGAGAGGAGTGGAGTGAGTAGTAGATCTGTACCAGTACAGAGGGATAAACCAACAAGTGATATATGTTTCAGTAAGATTGGATTTTTGGCATTTATAGCAATGGTTATCAACTGTACTGCAGGGTTGGAACGTAAGTCACAGAAAATAGAGGTTGTGGTGGCAGCTGCAGAGAGGTATTTGGGTGTGCGAGACTTGACATCAGAAGAGTTACAGGGTGTATTAAGTGGTGGTGTTCCATCCTTTCAGGCTGTTGGCCTGAAGTAGGACTAAATAGATTCAAATAGTGGAGTATGTTTATTTAAATTTTATTTTGGGATTTTTGTGAGTGTAGTGTTAGATGGTAGGGTATTAGTTTTTTTATTTTATTTATTGTTTAAAGCAAAGTATAAGTGAGTTATACTCCAGTCTAGTAGGTGGCAGTAATGCAACATATATTTGATGCCAAAACCTCATCGAAAAAGAAGAGGAAGAAGGACGTGGCAAGTAGCCTAGTGGTTAGAGCGTTGGGCCAGTAACTGAAAGGTTGCTAGATCGAATCCCTGAGCTGACAAGGTAAAAATCTGTCATTCTGCCCCTGAAAAAGGCAGTTAACCTGTTGAGGACAGAGGGCGCTGTTTTCACTTTGGGGGAAAATCGTGCCCAATTTAAACGGCCTCGTACTCAATTCTTGCTCGTACAATATGCATATTATTATTACTATTGGATAGAAAACACTCTCTAGTTTCTAAAACCGTTTGAATTATATCTGTGAGTAAAACAGAACTCATTTTGCAGCAAACTTCCTGACAGGAAGTTCTGAAATCGATGCTCTGTTCTAGGACCTGCCTATAAATGGGCTTCATATATATCAGTATACATGCACTTCATACGTCTTCCACTAGATGTCGACAGGCAGTGAGAGAAGAAATGGAGTGTATAACTTGATTTGGGGTCGAATAAAAGCTCTCGGCATGACGTGTCACCAGTTTCCTGTTTTCTGGAGAACGCGTGAAGGGACCTGGTTTTGCCTTCTGTAAAGCTGTCGTTATGGACGACTAATATCTCCGGCTTTGATTTTATTTGATACATGTGACAATATCATCGTAAAGTATGTTTTTTCAATATAGTTTTATTAGATTATTGAAATTTATTCGGGACGTTAGGCGTGTTGCGTTGTGTGCCTTTGTTCAGGAAGGAGAGCTTCGCGCTACTTTGCTAGCTTTCTGTGCTAATTGACTGGAGAAGAGGACATTCTAAATCCAAACAACGATTGTTCCCGACAAAGGACCCCTTGTACAACATTCTGATGGAAGATCGTCAAAAGTAGGACCCATTTTATGATGCTATTTCATATATCTGTCGAACATGTGAAATAGTCGTTTGCGCCCAGATTTTGGGTACTCTCTCGCTATAACTAAGCTGGATGTCGTAATGAAGTTATTTTTAGAATTCTAACACGGCGATTGCGTTAAGAACTAGTGTATCTATCATTTCTTATACAACATGTATTTTCTAGTAACGTTTATGAATAGTTATTTGGTCAGAATAGTTGAGTGTCATAAAAATATCCGCACATTCTGGGAAAAAGATGCTACGTTAGCACAATGTATAACCACTGATATCAGCTCTAAATATGCACATTTTCGAACAAAACATAAGTGTATGTATAACCTGATGTTATAGGACTGTCATCTGATGAAGGTTTATGAAGGTTAGTGAAATTAATATCTTTTGCTGGTTTATTCGCTATCGCTAACGTGCCTATTTCTATCGCTAACGTGCCTTGATGAATGAATGCGGTAGTGTGGTAGGCTATTGTAGTAAGCTAATATAATGCTATATTGTGTTTTCGCTGTAAAACACTTAAAAAATCGGAAATATTGGCTGGATTCACAAGATGTTTGTCTTTAATTTGCTGTACACCATCGATTTTTCAGAAATGTTTTATGATGAGTATTTAGGTATTTGACGTTGGTGTCTGTAATTACTCTGGCTGCTTCAGTGCTATTTCTGACGGTAGCTGTGATGGTAGCTGCAATGTAAAACTGATTTATACCTCAAATATGCAAATTTTTCGAACAAAACATAGATTTATTGTATAACATGTTATAAGACTGTCATCTGATGAAGTTGTTTCTTGGTTAGTTTGGTTGGTTCTTGGTTAGTTAGGTTGGCTTTGTGCATGCTGCCTGTGCTGTGAAAAATGTCTGTCCTTTTTTGTATTTGGTGGTGAGCTAACATAAATATATGTGGTGTTTTCGCTGTAAAACATTTTAAAAATCGGACATGTTGACTGGATTCACAAGATGTGTATCTTTCATTTGCTGTATTGGACTTGTTAATGTGTGAAAGTTAAATATTTCTAAAAAAATCTTTTGAATTTCGCGCTCTGCCTTTTCAGTGGAATGTGGGAGGAGTTCCGCTAGCGGAACCCCGGTGCCAGACAGGTTAACCGACTGTTCCTAGGCCGTCATTGCGAATAAGAATTTGTTCTTAACTGGCTTGCCTAGTTAAATAAAGGTTCAATTAAAAAAACATTTTTTTGTTAGTTATTACATACCGGTCTGGCATTTCTCCATCTGGAAATGACTTCTTACAACATAACTGCAATTATTTTCTCTGTTTTATGTCCAAGATGGCTAACTTACTAGCTAGTTAGCTAACTTTAGCTGACTCTAGATCCAGTTTGCCTGCAGATCAGCACTCGCCAAAAAGACAGGTAAGTCTCTTTTGCTTTAAGAACTTTCTAGTCATCAAATAGGTATGTAATGACACATTATATAAACTCTTTATAGTGTTTTATTTACATTTCAGAGGTGATAAGTTGGACAGATCGGGTGAAAAAAGCAGTTTCCCCTTTCTCTATCACGCAGCAGGGTTCACCCACCCACCATTTAAAAAAAAGACCCAACAGAGCTCATTGCCTTCTTCAATCATGCAGAGACGGGCAGCATGAAGTTGTGCTTTACAATGGTATTCATATTACAGTTGACCTGGAAGTATTACATTTTTTGGGCGCTAAAATAAGGTCAATTCTACATTACAGCGCGATGTACAAAAGTGTGTTAATTAACTAACTATAACGTTATTTAGCTTGGTTGTAGGCTACAGTAGGCTAGTACAGTAAAAGTTACAGTAGCTAGCTACACCTTTACTGAATGACAACAATGTAGCAGGAACACTGTCTGTCTATCTAGTTGGACTTAGAAATTGATAAATGAACATATGGAAATATCACAAATTCATGCATCTGTGGCGGTGTCACTTGTTTAGCTATTCACTTGCTTTAAAGAGTGAAAATACTCAAGCCTTTATCCATACCAGCAGGTCTCCAATGAAAAACTAGTTTTTTGGTTGTTTTTTTTTACACAAGGAAGGGTTAACATTAAAGTATTAGAACATGAAGGACAAACAATACAGCATCAAGCCACTATTCAACATGTATCAGTCTTTCCGCAACAGAGCCATCCTTATGTGTGAGGGTGATAGTGATATAAAATATATGTCATAGTTTCCTTTTTCATTATCACAATCTTGTGAAACCCGAACCCTCCAAGATCCCCACACAGTTCCCCAATAGCTGTCCCTCAACCATTCGAGACCCCTCCCACAGTCCCCCCTCCAGAAAAAAACAAAAAAAACAATGAATTCCATTCCCCACCCCCAAATGCACCAACAACCAAGAGAATGAACTAAAGAGAAAAAAGGAAAAGACAGAAGAACACAGCAAACAACAAATGCAATTTAAAAATATATATTTTTATAAATTTATAACAAAGGACATCAAAGACAACTGAAATCATAACAGCAATGCCAACTGTATATGTTTGTGTGCATGTCTGGCACTATTGTCACGTCCTGACCATAGTGCTTATGTGTTTTGCTTGTTTTAGTGTTGGTCAGGCCGTGAGCTGGGTGGGCATTCTATGTTGTGTGTCTAGTTTGTCTGTTTCTGTGTTCGGCCTAATATGGTTCTCAATCAGAGGCAGCTGTCAATCGTTGTCCCTGATTGAGAATCATATATAGGTGGCTTGTTTTGTGTTGGGATTTTGTGGGTGGTTGTTTCCTGTCTCTGTGTTTTGTCTGCACCAGAAAGGACTGTATTGGTAAGCCACGTTTGTTATTTTGTAGTTTTGTAAGTGTTCACGTTTTCGTCTGTCATTAAATATGTTGAACACGGAATACGCTGCGTCTTGGTCCGATCCCTGCTACACCTCCTCTTCAGACGAAGAGGGGGAAGGCTGCCGTTACAACTATTACATGTATGTGTGTGTTCTTGTATGTGTTTATTTGAATGAGAGTGTGTGTATATGCATGTGTACAAACACCTGCACGGCATCAGCCTCAGGCAAATCGGCATTAGTTGTAAAAACACTGCCACTTAGTGTCATTCAAATGTACTTTTATTATGTTTTATTTTGACCATCATTCTCTCTCTCATACCTTCCCTCAGCCCATCCCATCTATCTCTGCTGGCCAACCACTTCTTGTTTCTACGCAACACATATCTTTCAACTATGCTATGATGTTTAACGTACAATTCCAATCTATCTAATCGAATATAATCTACAGATTGTGTGTTGAAGATAAATAATTTTACTCAGAATATTAGTAATTGCCTGACCCGGTCTCTCCAGATCTCCTAACTGTATTATTTCTAGGGTCAATTTTAGATCAATGCTATGCATGTTCAGCCATTCCTGAACCTGAGACAGGCTACCTGAGGGCAATACCAAAATAAATGGTCTATTGATTCTGTATCCTCACAACAAAATCTGCAGAGTTTCGATGATTTTATCCCCCAAACATTCAACATTTTGTTGGTGGCAAGAATTCTATGTAATAATCTTAGCTGAAAAGCACGAAGTCTTGGATCTTGCGTTGTTTTATATATCAACTCATACACCCTGTACCATGGAATCGGTATATCAAAAATCTCTTCCCAACTATTTTGCAATCTGAATGGCACAGTTGTCAACATCCTGGTCCTCAAATGAAACTGGTATACTTTCCGTTTTATGCTATTTTTATTCCTCCACCAGTTTTGATCCTTTATATTGGGCAGACAGACCAGTTCCCTACCTCCTCCCGCTGCCACCCGCCTCCTCCATTTTTGGGGAAATGCTGTAATCAATTGGTTGTACTCTTGGATTGAGCAGACCTTACCGTACAATTCTGATAACTCCATGAAGGACATAACTCTACCATTACATTTTACAATACTCTTTAAGAACAAAATACCCCTTTCAAACATCTTTCCCATAAATACAGGTATTTTATCAACCAGCACATTTGAGTTCAGCCATAATATTTGTTGTATCTTACTAATATATCTAACAAGTAAAGGAATGAATAAGAATATGTACATATAAATATGGATGAGTGATGGCCGAACGGCATAGGCAAGAGGCAGTAGATGGTATAGAGTACAGTATATACATATGAGATGAGTAATGCAGGGTATGTAAACATTATATAAAGTGGCATTGTTTAAAGTGACTAGTGATACATTTATTACATCCACTTTTTTATTATTAAAGTGGCTAGAGATTTGAGTCAGTATGTTGGCAGCAGCCACTCAATGTTAGTGATGGCTGTTTAACAGTCTGATGGCCTTGAGATAGAAGCTGTTTTTCAGTCTCTCGGTCCCAGCTTTGATGCACCTGTACTGACCTCAACTTCTGGATGATAGCAGGCAGTGGCTCGGGTGGTTGTTGTCCTTGATCTTTTTTGGCCTTCCTGTGACATTGGGTGGTGTAGGTGTCCTGGAGGGCAGGTAATTTGCCACCGTTGTGCAGAACTCACTACCCTCTGGAGAGCCTTGCGGTTGTGGGCGGACCAGTTGCCGTACCAGGCGGTGATACAGCCCGACAGGATGCTCTTGATTGTGCATCTGTAAAAGTTTGGGAGTGTTTTTGGTGATAAGCCAAATTTCTTCAGCCTTCTTCAACCTGCGTAGAAGGCCAGCATCCCGGAGTCGCCTCTTCACTGTTGACGTTGAGACTGGTGTTTTGCGGGTACTATTTAATGAAGCTGCCAGTTGAGTACTTGTGAGCCGTCTGTTTCTCAAACTAGACACTCTAATGTACTTGTCCTCTTGCTCAGTTGTGAACCGGGGCCTCCCACGCCTATTTAAATGGAGATATCAGAGAGGACAGTTATTACACCTTGAGGAGATACAGACAAGACATCCTCTACAGTTTTGGAGCAAAATAAACAAGTTAGGACCAAAACGACATAAGAAAATTCCAATGGAAGTCAGGGAAGAGCAAGGGGGGGCTGAACTCTGATATTACACAGGGGTAGTTTGTTCTCAGGGAACAAAAATGTGGCATATTTTGAGGAAGGATTTTATAAAGACATGTGCTCCCTGAGAGCTAAAATGGAAAATACAAATGTTTGAACCTTCTTATATATGTAACCAATATTTAAATGAGAAGTTAAGATGATTGACACTGCAAAAAATGGGAAAGCATTTGGCATCGATGAACTGCCTAATGAGGTTTAAAAATCCCCTAAATTAATTTGAGGTCCTATATGATTTGCTACAAATTTGTTTTGAGTACAGTATACTGCCATCCATTTGGTATAAGTCTATATAGTGAATCCCATTCTCAAATCTTAAAAAAATGACCCGAGAGGGCCACTGAACAATAGAGACATAGGTTTATTAACTTCTTATGGCTGCAGGGGCAGTATTGAGTAGCTTGGATGAAAAGTGCACAGAGGTGCCCATAGTAAACTGCCTGCTCCTCAGTCCCAGTTGCTAATATATGCATATTATTATTCGTATTGGATAGAAAACACTCTGAAGTTTCTAAAACTGTTTGAATGATGTCTGTGAGTATAACAGAACTCATATGGCAGGCAAAAACCTGAGAAAAACCCAACCAAGGAAGTGGGAAATCTGAGCTTGGTCGATTTCAACTCAGCTCCTATTGAAGATACAGTGGGATATTGGTAATGTTGCAATTCCTAAGGCTTCCACTAGATGTCAACAGTCTTTAGAACCTTGTCTGATGCTTCTACTGTGAAGTGGGGCCGAATGAGAGGGGATTGAGTAAGGTCTACCATGACCTGAACATGCGCTGACCATGCGCGTTCATGTGAGAGCCAGCTCTGTTCCATCGCACTTCTGAAGACAAAGGAATTCTCCGGTTGGAACATTATTGAAGAATTATGTTAAAAACATCCTAAAGATTGATTCAATATTTCGTTTGTCATGTTTTTACGGACTGTAATATAACTTTAACTTTTCGCCCGTACTTTCCGCTAGACTTGCCCGCGCGTCGTGAGTTTGGAAAGAGTACTGAACGCTAGAACAACAAGGATGAATTTGTACATAAAGGATGGACATTATCGAACAAAACAAAAATTTGTGGAACTGGGATTCCTGGGAGTGCATTCTGATGAAGATCATCAAAGGTAAGTGAATGTTTATAATGTTATTTCTGACTTCTGTTGACTGCACAATATGGCAGATATATATTTGTCTTGATTGGGCTCTGAGCGCCGACCTCAGATTATTGCATGGTTTGCTTTTTCCGTAAAGCTTTTTTGAAATCTGACACAGCGGTTGCATTAAGGAGAAGTGCATCTAAAATCCATGCATAACACTTGTATTTTCATCAACATTTATAATGAGTATTTCTGTAAATTGATGTGGCTCTCTGCAAATTCACCGGATGTTTTGGAACTTCTGAACGTAACGCGCCAATGTAAACTCAGATTTTTGGATATAAATATGAACTTTACCGAACAAAACATACATGTATTGTGTAACATGAAGTCCTATGAGTGTCATCTGATGAAGGTTAGTGATTCATTTTATCTATATTTCTGCTTTTTGTGAATCCTTTCTTTGGCTGGAAAAATGGCTGTGTTATTCTGTGAATAGGGACTTACCTAACATAATCGCTTGGTTTGCTTTCGTCGTAAAGCCTTTTTGAAATCGGACACTGTGGCTGGATTTACAAAGTGTATCTTTAAAATGGTGTAAAATACATGTATGTTTGAGGAATTTTAATTATGGGATTTCTGTTGTTTTGAATTTGGCGCCCTGCAGTTTCACTGGCTGTTGAAGAGGTGGGACGCTACCGTCACACGTACCCTAGAGATGTTAACACGCTTAAATGTCTTACTCACGTCACTGTGGCACTGTGTCAAATCCTCAAAGCCATGAAGAAGGTGTTTAGCTTGTCCGGAAGCAAGTCGTCGGTGTCTGTGACGTGGCTGGTTTTCCCTTTGATTGTCTGTAGACCCTGCCACATACATCTCGTGTCTGAGCCGTTGAATTGCGACTCCACTTTGTCTCTATACTGACGTTTTCCTGTTTGATTGCCTTACGGAGGGAATAACTACACTGTATTCTGTCATATTCCCAGTCACCTTTCCATGGTTAAATGCGATGGTTCGCGCTTTCAGTTTTGCGGGAATACTGCCATCTATCCACGGTTTCTTGTTAGGGTAGGTTTTAATAGTTACAGTGGGTACAACATCTCCTATACACTTCCTGACAAACTTAGTCACTGTATCAGTGCATACGTCAATATTATTCTCGGAGGCTATAATATCCCAGTTGGCGTGATCAAGATCTTGCCTATAGGAAGGGAGGAGCAAAATTGTGATCAGATTTGCCCAAAGGGGGGCGGGGGATAGCCTTGTAGGGATCCCGGAAGTTGGAGTAGCAGTGGTCGAGTGTTTTAGCAGCATGAGTACTACAGTCAATATGTTGGCTACTTCGGTACCCTTTTCCTCAAATTTGCTTTGTTAAAATCCCCAGCTACAATAAATGCGGCCTCAGGATATGTGGTTTCCAGTTTGCATACAGTCCAGTGAAGTTCTTCGAGGTCCGTCGTGTTATCGGCTTGAGGGGGGATATACAGGGCTGTGACTATAACCGAAGAGAATTCTCTTGGGAGATAATCCGGTCGACATTTGATTGTGAGGTATTCTAGGTTGGATGAACAAAAGGACTTGAGTTCCTGTATGTTATCACAATCAACACCATGAGTTGTTAATCATGAAATATACACCCCCGCCCTTCATCTTCCCGGAGAGATATTTATTCCTGCCTGCGCGATGAACTGAGAACCCAACTGGCTGGACGGACTCAGAGTATATCCTGAGAGAACCATGTTTTCGTGAAACAGAGTATGTTACAATCCCTGATGTCTCGCTGGAAAGAAATCCTTTCCCTGAGCTCGTCAACTTTATTATCCAGAGGCTGAACATTAGCGAGTAATATACTCGGAAGCTGTGGGTGGTGTGAGCGCCTCCTAAATCGGACTAGAAGACCATGCCGAGTACCTTTCCTCTGTCGGCGGTGTTTTGGGTCGGCCTCTGGAATCAGTTCAATCCTAACTCCATCAATTTTAGACAACTGGCTGCGTACATTTAAATGAAAAACAAGAGCAGATCTGGATTTGAAATCAGACGGTGTTTGGAGATATTGCATATCAGGGCCAGGGTTAGGTTGCACGTTAGCTGATATCAACAAAAGAAGAATAACTAGGCACCTCTGTTTAACAACCTTTGACGGCTTCTCTTTTTTAAGAGACCTACTGCAAGCAAATTCTACAAGTGAGTTTCCAGACAATACGAAACAGTAATTTTAAACCATTAGACTTTAGTAATGACACAAGTTCGTACTGTTCACATCATGACCCAAATGCATCGGCACAAAAAGAGCGAGTTCCTACAGACACAATGTCTAATGAAGGGGAGAGCACATTGTCAGATGTACTCACCCAGCGACAATGTTAGTTTTCTCAGGAAAGTCAGTGCGCAAAGCAATACCAAGAAAATTGTAATTTTCTCTGAGAGATGTAATAAATAGAGGCCAAGGAAAGGTAAGGGGAGAGAGGGACTGTGTGTATGTATGAGTCTGTGTGTGAGTAGATTGGGGGTGGGGGTTGATTGAGAGAACGGGTTGGGGATTGATGAGCTGCCACTGACAGCCAGGTGGAGAGCGAAGAGGAGCAGCTTGTAAGAGACTCCGTAGACGGAAAAGAGGATAGAACCCAGGCCAGCCAGAGAGCGGGTTACTTTGGTAAACTTCGAGTAGGGAAGTGAAAATAGCGCTAAAGAAATTTCCGAGTTGAGGGAGACCTGCGATCTTTACACAAACAACTTGACATGCTGCCATCTTAGCCCTGTATCTACAAATATTTTTTAAACTATTTTCTAGGTGTCTGTGTGTAATTTGATTCAAAAACATAGCTGCCCCACTACATGGATTTCTATGGCTTAGCTTCCAACATTCTAAGGTCAATTGCACAATATGGGCTATTTTTAAACAATAGTTGTCGGTGGTGCATTCAAAGTTGGTTATATTATATATTATTTGAAAAGGTAATTTCATGTCCTTTCAGAACCACGTTTCAAATGTATAAGATAAGGGTTTCCTTAAGCAATTTATACAGGCATTTCTGATATGTACCCTAGAGGTCAAAGTTCTGTTGACCTGAACATTCCTGAAAATGTGTCTGATGGATAGCTGTGAATCTTAGCTTTCCAATGATATATGATTAAAAGGTATACGTGAGCAACATGTTGTACACTTGTTGTATACTGACATTGTTTGTCATAGGGTAAAATCCCTATGGGGAAATGACTGGGATGAAAGAAAGGGTGATAACAGAGAAAGCTGCCATTGCTGCATTGCTATCACACATTTTCCATCTCTTGGGACATAGACCTTCAAGAAAATCACTCAGACATCGTCACCCTGATATCCCAAATGTGGGGGTCTGACCCATGGACTAATTCAAGAACTACAGCAGACAGAGTGTGACCCAGACCCTGACCTGGATGTCCAAGGCTGTTCATACACTCTGAGCGTTCCATAGCAGAGGCCCTTAGCACTAGAGTTGCACATCCCCATCATAATAAACAGTATTTTGCAAAAAGCATTGATACTCCCTGGAGTACGTCAAAGGTTAAATTCAAAATGATTCTTGATGTTTATAAAGCTGACTGTTCCTCAAATTTTTGGACCTCATTTGGACCAGAAACCATCAAATTGATATTTGAAAATCATGCCGTTAAATATAACGAATATAATGAAAACATATGCAAAGCTATTTGATACGGAGCTGGGGTATATTTTTTTCCAGCTAATCCCTACTAGAAATACCATATGTTGGCTTGATCAAATGCTTTTGAAAAGCAGTGCAACGCTTGTGATTAAAATGACCAATAATATCTCTAGGGCTGATTCCTAAATACTCCAAAGCTTAGAACCATATGATTTGGTGCCAGCATCTGTGTGTAATATGTCACTGTAGGAAAACGGAACACAACATGTTTTCTCTCGAACACAACCCTGGTAAGAGGGGTGAAGGTCAACCTTCTCTCCCCCTCAACCTACTTTGTTGTGCAATGATGTTGAACCTTCAGACCACCATCTGTAGTCCATCTTCATATATCAGCAACCATGTTCATTTCAAAGCATACACATAAGATGCATCCTTATTTGCTATAAAAGACACATGTTTATCATCATACCATACTTTATTTGAATGATGTGATCCATTCTCACGACATTTACTGAGTACCTTGAACTCATTATATTACAACATGTCTTATAGCATGTAGCTATATAAAAAAAAGGTAATCAATGTATTACAGTGTGTAGGTAGGCTACCAGGTTAGAAGACTTTGTTGAGAATCAATGCTAATTTGGTGCAGCTGGGTAGCATGTGTTGGAAACCGTTACCATCCAAGTAATTAAGACATGGAATAAGAAACAACCTGGCAAGAAAATAACATGTTTATGGGGCACTTGTTAAATTGCTCACGTCCATATCAAAAGTCGTAATTGAGAGCAGTGTGTGTTTGCAGTTTCCCTTTGAGAAATCAGGTCCAGCTCCCCTGGCAGGTGGTCATGTAAAAATGAGGGAGTGTGTGTGCACATGTGTGGTGTGTTGCTGTAAGATCTCCATAGTCCTCGTTGACATATGGGGTTAGACTAGAATCTGATTTATTCAAATGTTATTTAACCTTTATTTAGACAGGGAGACCTTGTGTAGTTAGGACCTGAATTCGGACTGGTCTGAATTGCTAGTTGGGTCAAGAGGTGAGGGCATTCCGATCAGTTGGGTCTGAGGGGTGTTGTAACTGAATCTGATAGACATCAAATCAAATCAAATGTGTTTATATTGCCCTTCTTACATCAGCTGATATCTCAAAGTGCTGTACAGAAACCCAGCCTAAAACCCCAAACAGCAAGCAATGCTGGTGTAGAAGCACGGTGGCTAGGAAAAACTCCCTAGAAAGGCCAAAACCTAGGAAGAAACCTAGAGAGGAACCAGGCTATGAGGGGTGGCCAGTCCTCTTCTGGCTGTGCCGGGTGGAGATTATAACAGAACATGGCCAAGATGTTAAAATGTTCATAAATGAACAGCATGGTCAAATAATAATAATCACAGTAGTTGTCGAGGGTGCAGCAAGTCAGCACCTCAGGAGTAATATATAGATATAAGGCAAGCTTAAGCTCCAATCTGATAATTGTTATGATACGGTAGTAGTGATAGATCCAATTGTTCTATAATATTATTATAGTCAGAGGTGCACAGCTAATAAGTTAACAGTCTATTTCAGCACTGCACTGTGTACCTTTAACCATGCAGTATACTCCATGCAACCATTGTTATGCTGAAGATTAAATAAAGAACAAGAAGGCCCTCACGCTGTTAAAGCTCCCAATTCACCGCTTTATTGACGTTTCGATCCGAAACGGATCTTCGCCAGGTCAAACAAACTGAGTGATCACGTCCCAAAATATACACATTTCACCATACATGACATATGGTGGGTGCAAAAACAATTTGTGTATCTCTAATAATTTGATATCAATGAGCAATGGGCACATCTAGTACTTACAGAAAATAATATATACTTACAAAATGACCAAGTAAGTGACCTGGAAGGCAAGATAAATCATAAGTGACATATTCATGTAAGAAATGGTCTGATATCAAACTCTTGGTTAAGACCTCTAGGAGACATGGTACAAAAACGGTGACTCCAATACTATTATTTTCACAACAATAGATTATCAGTATCTACCCTCCTTTCCACTATACTGGTGTAACAGAGCGTACTATAGGTAGTCGTACTACGCCACCTTTTCAACAAGGTAAGGTCATCTTGTAACAACTGGCAAAGAATATAAAACATAGGTGGTTATATCAAGAGTAGAGCAGGGGAGGAAATACAGCAAATAAGTGCAAATAGTTTTTATTTATTTTCAACCATAAACATATGGATGGGCATACAGTGGCTTGCGAAAGTATTCACCCCCTTGCCATTTCTCCTATTTTGTTGCCTACAACCTGGAATTGAAATAGATTTTTGGGGGGTTTGTATCATTTGATTTACACAACATGCCTACCACTTTGAAGATGCAACATATTTTTTATTGTGAAACAAACAAGTAATTAAACAAAAAAACAGAACTTGAGCGTGCATAACTATTCACCCCAGGCAAAAGTCAATACTTTGTAGAGCCACCTTTTGCAGTAATTACAGCTGCAAGTCTCTTGGGGTTTGTCTCTTTAAGCTTGGCACATCTAGCCACTGGGATTTTTGCCCATTCTTCAAGGCAAAACTGCTCCAGCTCCTTCAAGTTGGTTGGGTTCCGCTGGTGTACAGCAATCTTTAAGTCATACCACAGATTCTCAATTGGATTGAGGTCTGGGCTCTGACTAGGCCATTCCAAGACGTTTAAATGTTTCCCCATAAACCACTCGAGTGTTGCTTTAGCAGTATCCTTAGGGTGATTGTCCTGCTGGAAGGTGAACCTCCGTCCCAGTCTCAAATCATTGGAAGACTGAAACAGGTTTCCCTTAATAATTTCCCCGTATTTAGCACCATCCATAATTTCTTCAATTCTGACCAGTTTCCCCAGTCCCTGCTGATGGAAAAACATCCCCACAGCTTGAAGCTGCCAACACCATGCTTCACTGTGAGGATGGTATTCTCGAGGTGATGAGACATATCATTTTCCTTGATGGCCAAAAAGCTAAAGCTTTTAGTCTCATCTGACCAGAGTACCTTCTTCCATATGTTTGGGAAGTCTCCCACATTCCTTTTGGCGAACACCAAACGTGCTTATTTTTTTCTTTAAGCAATGACATTTTCTGGCCACTTTTCCGTAAAGCACAGATCTATGGAATGTACGGCTTAGAGTGGTCCTATGGACAGTTATCTTTGGTCTCTTTGTTGCCTCTCTGATTAAAAACTTCTTGACGCACGGATCCCTTTAGCGGGATCATTTTTGTAAACAACCGCTGAATTGCAGAGCGCCAAATAAAATAAAAAACACTAAAAATATTTATTTTCATGAAATCACAAGTGAAATATACCAAAACACAGCTTAGCTTGTTAATCCACCTATCGTGATAGATTTTGAAAATATGCTTTACAGCGAAAGCAATCCAAGCGTTTGTGAGTTTATCGATCACTAGACAAAACAGTAAGAACACCTAGCAGCCATGTAGATTGGTCACGAAAGCCAGAAAAGCAATAAAATGAATCGCTTACCTTTGATGATCTTCGGATGTTTGCACTCACGAGACTCCCAGTTACACAACAAATGTTCCTTTTGTTCGATAAAGATTTTTTTTATATCAAAATACCTCCATTTGTTTGGCGCGTTATGTTCAGTATTCCATAGCCTTAGGCAAGTCATCAAGGCTTGACGAAAATTCCATATAGTATCTGTAATGATCAATCCTCCGGTTGTTTTTAACATCAATAATCGATCATATTTCAACCGGACTGTAAACTATTCAATACTGGAGAGAAAGAAAATGTCGAGCAACGAGTGTCGCGCGCAACAACTAATGGAGGGACATTCGTGTATCCACTGACGCGTTTTGATAAATCGCGCTCATTTTTCAAAATAAAAGCTTGAAACTATGTTTAAAGACTGTTCACACTCTGAGGAAGCCACAGGAAAAGGAATCTGGTTGACCTTTAAATGGACGAAAGGCAGGCAATGGAACAGTGATTTTTCAAAATAGAAGTCACGTCCGGGTTGGATTTCCTCAGGTTTTCACCTGCAAAATCAGTTCTATTATACTCACAGACAATATTTTGACAGTTTTGGAAACTTTAGAGTGTTTTCTATCCTACTCTATCAATTATATGCATATTCTAGCATCTGGACCTGAGAAATAGGCAGCTTACAATGGGAACGTTATTTTTCCAAACATAAAAATTCTGCCCCCTACCTTCAAGAGGTTATTAATGCCCTCCTTGCCTGGTCTGTGAGTTTTGGTGGGTGGCCCTCTCGTGGCAGGTTTGTTGTGGTGCCATATTCTTTCAATTTTTTAATAATGAATGTAACGGTGCTCCGTGGGATGTTCAAAGTTTCTGATATTTTTAATAACCCAACCCTGATCTGTACTTCTCCACAACTTTGTCTCTGATTTGTTTGGAGAACTCCTTGGTCTTCATGGTGCCGCTTGCTTGGTGGTGTTGCCGACTCTGGGGCCTTTCAGAACAGGTGTATATATACTGAGATCATGTGACAAATTATGTGACACTTAGATTGCACACAGGTGGACTTTATTTAACTAATTATGTGACTTCTGAAGGTAATTGGTTGCACCAGATCTTTAATTTAGGGGCTTCATAGCAAGGGAGTGAATACATATGCACGCTCCACTTTTCAGTTCGCTTTTCTTTTTTTTCTTTTTTGAAAGAAGTAATTTTTTTCATTTCACTTCACCAATTTGGACTATTTTGTGTATGTCCATTACATGAAATCCAAATAAATTACAGGTTGTAATGTAACAAAATAGGAAAAACGCCAAGGGGGATGAAAAGTTTTGCAAGGCACTGTAGTTCAAAAGATGTTTTGAAAAGTTTGAGTCACAAAATCAATCATAAAATCTTTAGATTTTGCAATCGTACAGCTTTCACTGCAATAGGATATAATTTGTCAAATGTAATACAACATTGTCAATAGCAGTTAATAGGTAAATAAATGTACTCCATATATACAAACAGAAAAACAAAAACATCTATTTTACAGGCACAATGAAACCAGTATTCAGGGGGGTGTGCCAGGGGAGAAGGGAAACGGAGAAGGGGAGTTTGGGCTACAAATAAATCAAAACTGTCACGCCCTGACCATAGAGAGCCCTTGGTTCTCTATGGTGTTTAGGTCAGAGCGTGACTAGGGGGGTGTTCTAGTCATTTTATTTCTATGTTGGTGAGTTGTATGGTTCCCAATTAGAGGCAGCTGGTAATCATTGCCTCTAACTGGGGGATCATATTTAGGAAGCCCTTTCTCCCACCTGCTTTGTGGGATATTGTTTTGTCTCTGTGCATGTAGCACCACTGAGGTCACATTTTCGTTGTTGGTTATTTGTTTTTCGGTAGTTTCACTTTGAATAAAGATGTGGAACTCAAATCACGCTGCGCCTTGGTCCGTCCTTGTTAACGACTGTGACAAAATCTAACTTTATTTGTTACATGCTTCGAATACAACAAGTGTAGACCTTACCTTGAAATGCTTACTTACAAGCACCAACAGTGCAGTTCAAGAAGAGTTAAGAAAATATTTACCAAATAAACTAAAGTAAAAAATTATAAAAAGTAACACAATAAAATAATAACGAGGCTATATACAGGGTGTATCGGTACCGAGTCAGTGTACGGGTGTACAGGTTAGTTGAGGTAATTTGTACATGTAGGTAGGGGTGAAGTGACTATGCATAGACAATAAACAGCGAGTGGCAGCAGTGTACAAAACAAATGGAGGGGGGGTGGGGGGTTGTCAATGTAAATAGTCCGGTGGCCATTTGATTAATTGTTCAGCAGTCTTATGGCTTGGGAGTAGAAGCTGTTAACCTCTAATTCCTCCCAAACCCGGATCCGGGAGCACCCCCATCAGTAAAAAAGCTGACTAGCATAGCCTAGCATAGTGTCACAAGTAAATACTAGCATCTAAATATCATTAAATCACAAGTCCAAGACACCAGATGAAAGATACACATCTTGTGAATCCAGCCATCATTTCTGATTTTTAAAATGTTTTACAGGGAAGACACAATATGTAAATCTATTAGCTAACCACGTTAGCAAAAGACACCACTTTTTTTACTCCACCATTTTTTTACTCCATCAGTAGCTATCACAAATTCGACCAAATAAAGATATAAATAGCCACTAACCAAGAAACAACTTCATCAGATGACAGTCTGATAACATATTTATTGTATAGCATATGTTTTGTTAGAAAAATTTGCATATTTCAGGTATAAATCATAGTTTACCATTGCAGCCACCATCACAACTCTCACCAAAGCGACTAGAATAACTACAGAGAGCAACGTGAATTACCTAAATACTCATCATAAAACATTTCTGAAAAATACACAGCGTACAGCAAATGAAAGACAAACATCTTGTGAATCCAGCCAATATTTCAGATTTTTTAAGTGTTTTACAGCGAAAACACAATATAGCATTATATTAGCTTACCACAATAGCCAGAAACACAACACCATTTACCAGCAGCAAAGGTTAGCGATCGTAACAAACAGGCAAAAGATATATAATTTTTGACTAACCTTGA
Source organism: Salvelinus namaycush (assembly GCF_016432855.1). Lineage (NCBI taxonomy): Eukaryota > Metazoa > Chordata > Actinopteri > Salmoniformes > Salmonidae > Salvelinus > Salvelinus namaycush. The sequence continues at coordinate 45,569,769 of NC_052334.1, read as the reverse complement.
TATTCTTCATCAGATGACAGTCCTGTAACATCATATTACACAATGCATATAGGGTTTGTTCGAAAATGTGCATATTTAGCGGCACAAATCGTGGTTATACAATGTGATTAGTGGCCAAAACTTCAAGCAATCTGTCCGGCGCCATCTTGGAGAGGCACCTATTCTAATCGATAAGTAATCATAAACTTGACAAAAAAAATACAGGTTGGACAGCAAATGAAAGATACATTAGTTCTTAATGCAACCGCTGTGTTAGATTTGTAAAATTAACGTTACTGCGCAATACAGCGTGCGCTAAAGCGAGACCGCACCGAAATTCATGGCGGAATTATTATTTGACATTTGTCAACATAAATACGAATTAACAGCATAAAGACTGCTTACTATTTGCTGAGCTTCCATCAGAATCTTGGGCAAGGTGTCCTTTCTCCAGAACAATCGTCTTTTGGTTGAAAGATGTCCCCTTCTCCTGTAGAAATAGCAGCTAACGCTAGCTATGTGCCGGAAAGGTGTCCAACTCCTGATAGCGCGTCACAAAGAAATCCCAGAAAATCGCAATAAACTGATATAAACTGCTATAAGTCGGTTTAAATTAACTACCTTATGATGTCTTTAACACCTATAACGAATAAAAACATGACCGGAGATATAGAACTGCTAAAACGAAAGCTTTTCAGGACGCCATTGTGATGTCCCTCTTGCGCCAGGCGCCCCGTTGAAAAGAACGGTACTTCCGTTCCATGAACTTTTATAGCGCCCCAGATGGTGCAATCCACTCCATTCAAATTCTCACCGCTTACTGACATCTAGAGGAAGGCGTATGCAGTGCATGCAGCCCCATAGCTTACATGGGGACTTATAAACTGTCCCTAGAACAGGGACCTCGATTTCAGAAATCTCACTTCCTGACAGGAAATGTGCTGCAGAATGAGTTCTGTTTCACTCAGAGAAATAATTCAAACGGTTTTAGAAACTAGAGTGTTTTCTATCCAATAGTAATAATAATATGCATATTGTACGAGCAAGAATTGAGTACGAGGCAGTTTAATTTGGGAACGAAATTATTACAAAGTGCAAATAGCACCCCCTATTGCCAAGAGGTTTAAGGAGCCTTTTGGTCCTAGACTTGGCGCTCCGGAACCGATGCCGAGCAGTTGCCATACCAGGCGGTGATGCAACCGTTCAGGATGCTCTCAATGGTGCTGTTGTAGAACTTTTTGAGGATCTGAGGACACCTGCCAAATCTTTTCAGTCTCCTGAGGTGGAATAGGTTTTGTCATGCCCTCTTCAGGACTGTCATGGTGTGTTTGGTCCATGATAGTTCGTTGGTGATGTGGACACCAAAGAACTTGAAACTCTCAACCCGCTCCACTACAGCCCTGTCGATGTTTCCTGTAGTCCACGATCAGCTCCTTTGTCTTGCTCACATTGAGGGAGAGGTTGTTGTCCTGGCACCACACTGCCAGTTCTCTGACCTCCCTATAGGCTGTCTCATCGTTGTCGGTGATCAGGCCTTCCACCGTTGTGTCGTCAGCAAACTTAATGATGGTGTTGGAGTCGTGCGCGGCCACGCAGTCGTGGGTAAATAGGGAGTACAGGAGGGGAATAAGTACACACTCCTGAGGGGCCCCAGTGTTGAGGATCAGCGTGGCAGACATGTTGTGGCCTACCCTTACCATCTGGGGGCGGCCCGTCAAGAAGTCCAGGATCAAGTTGCAGAGGGAGGTGTTTTGTCCCAGGGTCCTTAGCTTAGTGATGAGCTTCGTGGGCACTATGGTGTTGAACGCTGAGCTATAGTCAATGAACAGCATTCTCACATAGGTGTTCCTTTTGTCCAGGTGGGAAAGGGCAGTGTGGAGTGCAATAGGGATTGCGTTTTCTGTGGATCTGTTCGAGCGGTATACAAATTGGAGTGGGTCTAGGGTTTCTGGGATAATGGTGTTGATATGAGCCATGACCAGCCTTTCAAAGCACTTCATGGCTACTGACGTGGGTGCTACGGGGCGGTAATCACTTAGGCAGGTTACCGTCGCTTCCTTGGGCACAGGGACTATGGTGGTCTTCTTGAAACATGTAGGTGTTACAGACTCGGTCAAGGAGAGGTTGAAAATGTCAGTGAAGACACTTGTCAGTTGGTCCGCGCATGGTTTGAGTACATGTCATGGTAATCTGTCCAGCCCCGCGGCTTTGTGAATGTTGACCTGTTTAAAGGTTGCTCTCGGCTACCGAGAGCGTTATCACACGATCATCCAGAACAGCTGGTGCTCTCATGCATGCTTCAGTGTTGCTTGCCTCGAAGCGAGCATAAAAGGCATTTAGCTCGTCTGGTAGGGTCGCGTCACTGGGTAGCACATGTCTGGGTTTCCCTATGTAGAGCGTAATAGTATTCAAGCCCTGCCACATCCGACGAGCGTCAGAGCTGGTGTAGTAGGATTAAATCTTAATCCTGTATTGACTGTTTCGTTGTTTGATGGTTCGTCTGAGGGCATAGCTGGATTTCTTATAAGCGTCCGGATTAGTGTCCTGCTCCTTGAAAGCGGCAACTCTAGCCTTTAGCTCGATGCGGATGTTGCCTGTAATCCATGGCTTCTGGTTGGGATATGTACGTACAGTCGTTGTGGGGATGACGTCGTCGATGCACTTATTGATGAAACTGGTGACTGAGGTGGTATACTCCTCAATGCCATTGGATGAATCCCGGAACATATTCCAGTCTGTGCTAGCAAAACAGTCCTGTAGCATCCGCGTCATCTGACCACTTCCGTATTCAGCGAGTCACTGGTACTTCCTGCTTTAGTTTTTGCTTGTAAGCAGGAATCAGGAGGATAGAATTATGGTCAGATTTGCCAAATGGAGGGCGGTGAGAGCTTTGTATGCATTTCTGTGTGTGGAGTAAAGGTGGTCTAGAGTTTTTTTCCCTCTGGTTGCACATGTGACATGCTGGTAAAAATTTGGTAAAACAGATTTAAGTTTGCCTGCATTAAAGTCCCCGGCCACTAGGACCGTCACTTCTGGATGAGCATGTTCTTGTTTGCTTATGGCCTTATAGACTTGGTTGTGTTGTGCAGTCTTAGTGCCAGGATCGGTCTGTGGTGGTAAATAGACGGCTACAAATAATAATCTCTTGGTAGATAGTGTGGTCTACAGCTTATCATAAGGTACTCTACCTCAGACTTCAATACCTCGAGACTTCTTTAATATTAGACATCGCGCACCAGATGTTATTGACAGATAGACACACACCCTGTTCTGCTGGTGCATGGAAAATCCTGCCAGCTCTATTATCCTATTATTAGCCACGACTCTGTGAAACATAAGATATTACAGTTTTTAATGTCCCATTGGTAGGATAATCTTAATCGTAGGTCATCAATTTTATTTTCCAATGATTGCACATTAGCCAGTAGAATGGTTGGCAGTGGGAGTTTACTCGCTCGCCTACAGATTCTCAGAAGGCAACCTGCGCCCCCTTTTCCTCCGTATTTTCTAAATGCAAATGACGGGGATTTGGGCCTGTTCCCGGGAAAGCTTTATATAGTTCTCGTCAGACTCGTTGAAGGAAAAAGCTTCTTCCACTTCAAGGTGAGTAATCGCTGCTCTGATATCAAGAAGTTATTTTCAGTCATAAGAGGCGGTAGCAGCAACATTATGTACAAAATAAGTAAAAAAATGAGTTACAAAAAAACGGTTGGTTGGGAGCATGTAAAACGTCAGTCATCCTCTTTGGCGCTATCTTATATGTTAGGGACAGGGACAGTACTTCTATGAAAAATCTTTGCACAATCATCTAATGGTAAATTTATGGACATATAGCATCTTGGTATTTGGGCAGCGGACAGACCCACAGATCACTTCATGGCCTTGCTAGGTGGACAGGGCTCTTATCTCACACGCCTGCAAAATAACACTTGCTCCAAAAGTTTTCTACATTTAACACATGTCAAATTGACAGTTACACTGCACAAAAATTCCTAATTCACTTGAAATCAGTCATTTATGTGAATTTTTATCAAATATCAAAATGTTTGCAATTGGTTCTGTCACTGGTGTAGAGAGGAGTAGGCAGGAGGCGGTCGCAGGTTTAGAACTACTGAATTTATTTAAGCACCATAGATCAAAGCGAGACGAATCTCAAACGTTGTTGTGTTCAAAATATATCTTTATAAACAGAAAGGCACAGGGCGAACCCAAAATGCTAAATATAAAGTACTCAGGAAATAGTAGGAGTGATTCCTCTCAGGAAAACAAGCAACATTTACAATGAACGACAAAGACAAATGACAGAGGGAGTATATATACAGTGATAGTGGGGATTGGAACCAGGTGTGTGTAATGATGACGAGACAAGTCCGGGGTTGATGAGTGAAGGGCGTTTGCCAGCAGCAGGTTCGGCTGCAGCAAGAAGGCCGGCGACGCCGAACACCTGAGCTGGACAGGAGGGGGAACCAAAGCGAAGGCTGGTGTTACAAGAACGCATTGATACCACCTCCTGTCACGCCCTGACCTTAGTTCCTTTTTTATGTCTCTATTTTGGTTTGGTCAGGGCGTGAGTTGGGGTGGGCATTCTATGTTTTTGTATTTCTATGTGTCTGGCCTGGTATGGTTCCCAATCAGAGGCGGCTGTCTATCGTTGTCTCTGATTGAGAAGCATACTTAGGTAGCCTTTTCCCACCTGGTGTTTGTGGGTAGTTGTTTTCTGTTTTGTGTGTTGTCACCTTACAGAACTGTTTCTTCGTTTCGTTCACTCTCTTTGTTGTTTTTGTTGTCATTCAGTGTTCAGGTTATTTAATTAAATTACAATGAGCACTTACCACGCTGCGTGTTGGTCCGATGATTCCTATTCCTCATCATCGGACGAGGAGAGTCGTTACAGAACTACCCACCAGCAAAGGACCAAGCAGCGTGGTGGAATGGACTCCTGGACAAGGGAGGAAATCTTGGACGGCAAGGGACCCTGGGCACAACCGGGAGAGTATCGCCGTCCTAAAGAGGAGCTGGAGGCAGCTAAAGCGGAGCGGCGACGCTACGAGGAGTTGGCTAGAGGAAACGTGCACGAGAGGCAGCCCCAGAATTTTTTTTGGGGGGGAGACACGGGGAAATTGGCGGAGTCAGGTAGGAGACCTGAGCCAACTCCCCGTGCTTACCGTGGCGAGAGTGTGACCGGGCAGGCACCGTGTTATGCGGTGAAGCGCATGGTGTCCCCAGTGTGCACGCATAGCCCGGTGCGCTACATCGCAGCTCCATGCATTGGCCGGGCTAGAGTGGGCATCGAGCCAGGAGGGCTGATGCTGGCTCAGCATATCTGGCCTCCAGTGCGTCTCCTCGGCCCGGGTTATACTGCACCAACCCTACGCACGGTGTCTCCGGTTCGCCAGCACAGCCCAGTGCGGCCTGTTCCAACTCCCCGCACTTGCCGGGCTACAGGGGCTATCCAGCCAGGACGAGTTGTGCTAGCTCTGCGTTCGAGACCGCCAGTGCGCCTCCACGGCCCAGTGTATCCGGTGCCTCGGCTAAGGAAGAGGCCTCCTGCATGTCTCCCCAGCCTGGTGAGTCCTGTGCCTGTGCTAAGCCCTAACCCTCTTGCATGTCTCCCCAGCCTGGTGAGTCCTGTGCCTTCTCCCAGAGCCAGGCCTCCTGTGTGTCTCTCCACTCCAGTGATGATCCATGGCAAGAAGCCTCCAGTGATGATCCATGGCACGAAGCCTCCAGTGATGATCCATGGCACGAAGCCTCCAGTGATGATCCATGGCACGAAGCCTCCTGTGATGATCCATGGCAAGAAGCCTCCAGTGATGATCCATGGCACGAAGCCTCCAGTGATGATCCATGGCAAGAAGCCTCCAGTGATGATCCGTGGCACGAAGCCTCCAGTGATGATCCGTGGCACGAAGCCTCCAGTGATGATCCGTGGCACGAAGCCTCCAGTGATGATCCGTGGCACGATGCCTCCAGTGAGGATCCGTGGCACGAAGCCTCCAGTGAGGATCCGTGGCACGAAACCTCCAGTGAGGAGTTATGGCACGAGGCCTCCGACGAAGGCCGTCAGTCCGGATCCTCCAGCAACGCCCTCTAGTCCGGAGCCTCCAGCATCGCCCTCCAGTCCGGAGCCTCCAGCGTCGCCCTCCAGTCCGGAGCCTCCAGCGTCGCCCTCCAGTCCGGAGCCGCCAGAGTCGCCCTCCAGTAGTCCGGAGCCGCCAGAGTCGCCCTCCAGTAGTCCGGAGCCGCCAGAGTCGCCCTCCAGTAGTCCGGAGCCGCCAGAGTCGCCCTCCAGTAGTCCGGAGCGCGCCAGAGTCGCCCTCCAGTAGTCCGGAGCGCGCCAGAGTCGCCCTCCTCCAGTCCGGAGCGCGCCAGAGTCGCCCTCCTCCAGTCCGGAGCGCGCCAGAGTCGCCCTCCTCCAGTCCGGAGCGCGCCAGAGTCGCCCTCCTCCAGTCCGGAGCGCGCCAGAGTCGCCCTCCTCCAGTCCGGAGCGCGCCAGAGTCGCCCTCCTCCAGTCCGGAGCGCGCCAGAGTCGCCCTCCTCCAGTCCGGAGCGCGCCAGAGTCGCCCTCCTCCAGTCCGGAGCGCGCCAGAGTCGCCCTCCTCCAGTCCGGAGCGCGCCAGAGTCGCCCTCCTCCAGTCCGGAGCGCGCCAGAGTCGCCCTCCTCCAGTCCGGAGCGCGCCAGAGTCGCCCTCCTCCAGTCCGGAGCGCGCCAGAGTCGCCCTCCTCCAGTCCGGAGCGCGCCAGAGTCGCCCTCCTCCAGTCCGGAGCGCGCCAGAGTCGCCCTCCTCCAGTCCGGGGTCGGCGGCGAGGGTCCCCGCTCTAGAGGTGCCACCTAAGTGGGCCAAGCCAGAGGTCTACGTCCCGCACCAGAGCCGTCACCGTGGTGAAATGCCCACCCAGACCCTCCCCTATAGGTTCAGGTTTTTGCGGCCGGAGTCCGCACCTTTGGGGGGGGGGGGGTACTGTCACGCCCTGACCTTAGTTCCTTTTTTATGTCTCTATTTTGGTTTGGTCAGGGCGTGAGTTGGGGTGGGCATTCTATGTGTTTGTTCTATGTTTTGTATTTCTGGCTCCCAATCAGAGGCAGCTGTCTGTCGTCTCTGATTGAGAACCATACTTAGGTAGCCTTTTCCCACCTGGTGTTTGTGGGTAGTTTTCTGTTTTGTGTGTTGTCACCTTACAGAACTGTTTCGTTCACTCTCTTTGTTGTTTTTGTTGTCATTCAGTGTTCAGGTTATTTAATTAAATTACAATGAGCACTTACCATGCTGCATGTTGGTCCGATGATTCCTATTCCTCATCGGACGAGGAGAGTTGTTACACCTCCACTCCCAAGGCATGCTAGTCTTTACCAGTGTTACAAAAGTAATGCCTTACGTAATCAGATGAGTTACCTTTTAACACTTGGTTATATAATTATAGTTTATTTTGTCAACTAACGCATGCCTTACTTTCAGAATTATATCTCTACCGGGAGCATGCTTCCATGATCCGATCTCGACTTGTTTCCTCATTTAGTTCTCGAGCGAGTGGAGAAAGGCTGTTTGAAGAAATGTCATGACAGCTGCTGTCCATAAAAATGTATAGAGGGCGCACCTCTGATCTTTGCCATTGATTGCTTTTGTGACAGCAAAGCCCATAGAGGGCTTCACTGTTAATGACAAGTGTGCTCTCCATAGATTTATATGGGTCCATGTATGGTCTAACTAGAAATGGCAGCTTGAGAGAGATTTTTTTATGAAAAACTAGGAAATCTGCATGCCAGCAAAGCCACTACACAACACTAAACAATACATGAATTGTACTATAACGATGACAAGCGGTGCCCACAAACTGTTAGGGCCCACAAAAAGCTGTCTCATCAGCAGAGTCTCAAAAGCAGTCCCAACACCTTACCACTGCTACACGACAGCAGAGCCTTGTCTGGCAGCGAAAACCGTTCATTCAGCCTCATTTACTGCCTATTAAAAAACATAGCTGATACGGCTGACTTGCTAAAACAAATGTGATTTCTACTGACAAATGAGATGTACAAACTATGGCATAAGGGGATGACGAGCGGATAAGAGGCAATCCATAATTTTGACTGAAACATTAATGAGCAAGCTACGGCGGACGTAGTCAATATAAATATTTGTTCAGCACTTTTGAAATATACAGTGAAAGAATTCAGAACATCAGCCGTTCTTACAGTATTCTTCCCTGTACACCAAGTCAGAACCGAAGTAGAAATAAAGGGGGCATATAAGCAGACAATGAAAGCTCTTACAGTATTCAATGATGATATTTCTCCAAAACAGGCTACATATGCAGAACCAAGTCAGAACAGTAGGCTAAGTTATGAGGGGACCATATTTATTAGGGTGAAGCACATGGGCTACTAACAGCTTACTACACAACATACACTTAGTATTACTTTCTAAGCTACAGTATGCATATCTCCCTGGCATATTACCTAATTTATGCAGCAACAAACAAGACATTTTTGGACTCACCTTGTTGTGCTGTGCTCACTTGAACAGGAAGGTGGCGCAGCGGTCCTTCGTGGGCAAATTTTGTCATCAAACTTTGTCATCAAAGTTTGGCATTCTCTGGATTTATGGTGCTTTACAGCCAACTGGGAACTCTGGAAAAAAACAAGGTCGAATCATGACGTCAGTGATCTTCAGGTCAGAGCTCTAGAAAGAGGCCCGAGTTCCCGACCTAGAATTTCTAGTTGGATGACAGTTCAAAATGGATTTTCTCAGTCGGAGCTTGTTTTTTTTCAGAGTTCCCAGTTGTCTTGAACTCACTAAAGTCTGAGATTTCCTAGTTTCGAGTTTCCAATTGTTTTGAACACAGCAGAAGTCATGCTGAATTGACAGCATGTTGAATGTTTAATATTTTAAGATTGGAGAAAAGACCCTTAAACCCAAAGTTGGACCACACACCCACTCCACTGAATAGAAGGCTTGTGGTTACTTTGAAATGCTTGCAGGTAGACACTGATTGCTTCCAAACCCCTCATTGTTGAATTTGCGATTTCCAACTTGTGTCAAGTTTATGGCCGATGAGCACCGATACGTTTTTTTCTCTTCTTAATTTCTCTTCATATGACATGGATTGAAAAGGATTTGCCAGTAGATTGTCAACTTGATTCATAATGATGACTGCTAGCCTGCTAGCTAAGATTTTGAAAGTATGATGTTGACAGTCCAATCAAAGCTACGGTAGATATGTGATTTGACTTAATTTTATCTCTGGACAATGACCTTGAGCCTTCTGCGATGGGCACTTCTAACGTAACTCTATGGCAGCACCCAAGGGGCTTGAATTTTTGAGCTCTCCCCGTAGATTTTACGGTGGCGTAGTGTCCCCATGAGTGACAAAACACTGAGCCAATCACGGCACACCTAGATAACATTACCAACCCCTACGCTCCGTATTTTCCGCTGGCTGCCCCACCACCACAGAAAGCACTGAGCTAGGCTGAAACACCTGCATGTTGGAGCTGCCCTTACTCAAGAAAGCTTGTTTTTAAACTGATATTTGACACGTATTAATGCCAAAATAACATGCAAAACAATCATGTTAGCTACCCCACCTGCCCTGAATGACGGGCCACCACTGATCTGTACAGATGTTTGGCTTACAGTATACAAAACGTGAAGAATACCTGCTCTTTCCATGACATAGACAGACCAGGTGAAAGCTATGATTCCTTATTGATGTCACTTGTTAAATCCATTTCAATCAGTGTAGATGAAGGGGAGGAGACAGGCAAAATAATGATTTTTAAGCCTTGAGACAATTGAGACATGGATTGTGTATGTGTGCCATTTAGAGGGTGAATGGGCAAGACAAAATATTTAAGTGCCTTTGAACGGGGTATGGTAGTAGGTAGTAGGTGGCCTCATGATGCCATCTATTTTGTGAAGTGCACCAGTCCCTCCTGCAGCAAAGCACCCCCACAACATGATGCTGCCACCCCTGTGCTTCACGGTTGGGATGGTGTTCTTCGGCTTGCAAGCATCCCCCTTTTTCCTCCAAACATTACGCTGGTCATTATGGCCAAAAAGTTCTATTTTTGTTTCATCAGACCAGAGGACATTTCTCCGAAAAGTACAATCTTTATCCCCATGTGCAGTTGCAAACCGTAGTCTGGCTTTTTTATGGCGGATTTTGAGCAGTTGCTTCTTCCTTGCTGAGCATCCTTTCAGGTTATGTCGATATAGGACTCGTTTTACTGTGGATATAGATACTTTTGTACCGGTTTCCTCCAGCATCTTCACAAGGTCCTTTGCTGTTGTTCTGGGATTGATTTGCACTTTTTACACCAAAGTACGTTCATCTCTAGGAGACAGACCGCGTCTCCTTCCTGAGCGGTATGACAGCTGCATGGTCCCATGGTGTTTAAACTTACGTACTATTGTTTGTACAGATGAACGTGGTACCTTCAGGCGTTTGGAAATTGCTCCCAAGGATGAACCAGATTTGTGGAGGTCTACAATTTTTTTTCTGAGTTCATGGCTGATTAAAACAAAAAAATCCCATGATGTCAAGCAAAGAGGCACTGAGTTTGAAGGTAGGCCTTGAAATAAATCCACAGGTACACCTCCAATTGACTCAAATGTCAATTAGCCTATCAGAAGCTTCTGAAGCCATGACATCATTTTCTGGAATATTCCAAGCTGTTTAAAGGCACAGTCAACTTAGTGTATCTAAACTTCTGACCCTCTGGAATTGTGATACAGTGAATTATAAGTGAAATAATCTGTCTGTAAACAATTGTTGGAAAAATGCCCAAAAAAGATGTCCTAACCGACTTGCCAAAACTATAGTTAACAATAACTATAGTTATCAAGTGTAGCCTGGTGTCGTTTTTTTATCCAAAATAATTCTTGATTGTGGGACAGGTTTAAACAAAAATATATATTTGCATCACAAAGTGACTAAAATCCATCAGAAAGGTATTGTAGAAGTGCAGGAAATCACAGGGAAGCTCGTCAGGTAATAATTGTGTGTGCAGAAAAGTAGATCTACATTGCTTTCAATATTGCGGTTTTGTCACAGTCCCTTCTAACGTGTCTTGCGTGGCTTGTGAGCGTCGTAGAGGCAAACAGAAGCTTTCAGGAATGGGGTCGTAATAGCTAATACCTCCAACCGTTCAAAAGCTAGAGTCAAATTGGTAGGAAGAAAACAGAAACCTCTCTGTTCGTACCAACTGCACATAGCAAACATCAGAAGTTATTTATGTAACGGAGGCTCTATGAACTAAACGGCACATTCAGTAACTTGTTGACAGATGACCTCCATTAAATTGTTTTATAACATCTACCGCGGGCCGCATTTAATTAACTGGCGGTCTGGATCCAGCCTGCTGTATTTTCCTCAGGCTTGAATTACAACAACAGCAAAAAGAAAACACAATTAGAGCAAAGACGTAACAGTAAGCTATACCCCTAAAAAGACAACTGCAGGTATCTTTCATTAAGGCCTAGATTCAATCCGGACCACGGAAGGCTATCATTATTGCGCGCTTGACATTGAAAGGTAATTTCCAATTGAGGGGATATATGCAGTGTTTATTGTGAATGTAGTCTCTGCGAATGCGGGAACATTGCCTTTAAAAGGGGTGATTGAATTGAATCTCGGCCCTGTATTAATTTGACTAGAGAATGGGCCTCTGTGCTACCAGTGTCCCACTTACTGTACCTGTGACATGCCCCCACACACAGAGTAGCATTCCAGATGTACATTTTCTTGTCAAATATGCGCAGGTTACATAACTTTATTTGGTCTTTAGACGCCCACACACTTCTTCTCTTAGATCTGATACTTTGTGCATCAGACCTGCGCAGCTGACCAGCAAAGTCAATGTACACAGTGTATCTGTATCTGGCACGCATCCACTGTTTGGTAGTTCAACCACCACTGTTTACTTAGAAGCTGTGAGAAACCACCAGATTGGTATACGCACTGCGTAACAACCCAGTTTAGATGAGCATGAACACACACACATCCCCCGGGGCAACATAGTGAATACACAAACGGCTGATGACATTTACAGCTACGTTATCGAAAACAAATCCTCATCCTTTGTGTCTGCATGTTTTACGGCATTCATATGAATGTTTGGGGCGGTCCCATTAACATTAACGGAATGACAGGTAGAGCTGTGGTTTGTCTATTGCGTCAATTGTTTTCTGAATTTAAATCCAATACACAAACCAATACAAACCTGTAAATTCACACCTACTTTATTTTATTAGTCGGAGTCAATGAAAAGCGACATCAGTTACTCGTCAGAAACAAGACAACAGTTTAACCCGAGAGATGTCTTCTTCTTTGAATCGAGAGGGGGATTTTTTTTGTCAAGCAGGAACAGGCTGCAGCTGCGAAAGCCCAAATTCTCTCAGTTCCCCGTGTCGTAACACCAGCACCTGAAGAGAGGTGTGTAAAGAACTTCTGGCTGGGCCTTGGGCAGGTTAGAAGCCCAGCCTAGACCTGTAGGAACACACACAGTGGGAGGGCAGTGTCATACCTGAGGATGAATGAAGCATTGTCTCCATGTGCTTGTTTTCCACTGACATCAGAATGAAACCTGTCTCTTCTCGATTCCACGGAGGGTGCTTCCCATTGGACAACTCAGATTTCCCCCTGTGTTTCGTGGAATGATGCTTAGTGTCTGGTTCATGGCCAACCAAAACGCCTGTCTTTGAACACTGGCTTGTAAAGAACTGCTACACTTTCAGTAATGGTGGATTGTAGCTAGCTGTGCAATAGTCAATCAAAACAGTCCTGACCATTAAGTAAGTACTTTTTTAAAATTTGAGTGCATTGCATGGAGAGGTGAGAGCAATGATATGCCCATCACATGTGACCCCCCCCAGAAACTGGATGCTCAGCGCCATCAAAACATACCATTCAGTATATTGCAGTATATCGCACTCAATCCACACACACAACCCCCCTGAAACACTATTAGTGGTGTTATAACAATAATACATGTGATTGTACAAGTTATATTAAATACCCACGAAGGTCAAACATACTAAGTGGTGTAGTTCCCAAATTTCCAATCATTGCGGCATCGGGAGATGTTCTGTTATTCGCCCTCTCTTTCATCCCTCCATCCTTTTTGGTGAACGTTCAAGAAACAAAAACATGGCGGCACTGCTCGGTTGTTCATTACTCCCTTCTGTGGGGAAGGCGGTCGTTCGATCTCCACTCCGCTTGCTTTTAGCTCCAAAATCCAACTCCCTGTCCTCTTCAGGGGTTCCATTTTTCTGCTCTCGTGTAGCCTGCTTAAACCAGAATGAACACTGCGCTCAGTGAAACAATGGTGAGTGCAATGTTCAGTCAGGTTTAACCAGGCTAGCTCTGCTGCTGCCCCTCGTCCCAATCCTGCTCTGGTGTGTCTGTTGCTTTGCCTACGGCCAAGAAGCGGTGAAAAGTGAGCAGTGGGCTGCACGGGTGTTTTGGTTTTATAGGCCTCACAGGACAACCTCAGGTTTTCTTTACTTGAACTGCAGAGAGTTGTAATTTCGGGGAAGGGCGGTATGAATTTGACAAGAGGGTTGTGGATGTTATATGAACATGGCAGCATTCACAGATTGACACACACACACATACACTCACTCACTCACAAATACACACAAACAATCACGGTTTTATATTCTAAGTAGGGACCAAAACATTTATATCAAAATCCTATTTACCCTAACCTTAACTCCAACCCTAAAACTAAACCTAATTGTAACCCTAAGCTTAAAATAGAATTTTTCCTTTTTTGGGACCAGCTAAATGTCCATACTTGTCAGAATTGTCCTTGTTTTTCTTTGTGAGGATAGTAAAGTTAGATCACTCACTCACTCACTCACTCACTCACTCACTCACTCACTCACTCACTCACTCACTCACTCACTCACTCACTCACTCACTCACTCACTCACACACACCTACATACTGACAAACACAAGCACCATGCTGGTCACCTGTTTAAATCGTTTATGTATTTGTATTTTATTAGGGATCCCCATTAGCTGCTGCTTTTCTTCCTGGGTTCCAAACTCTTTAAGACACTTATATTACACACAAAACCAAAGATAAAACACTACATCATATAACACTGTCACACCACCACAACACAAACTATGTGATACCACTGTACAACAATATTACAATGTACGTGTAAAGTGCGTGTGCTAGCGCCCGTGTGTGTATGAGTGTGTCTGTACCTGTGTCTCTTCACAGTCCCCACTGTTCCTGAAGGTATCCGTTTTTTTTCTTCTACTGATTGTACTGAATAGAGTTCCATGTAGCGATGGCGCTATGTAGTACTGTGCGCCTCCCATATTCTGCTCTGGACTTGGGGATTGTGAAGAGACCTCTGGTTGCATGACTTGTGGAGTTTGCATGGGTGTCCGAGCTGTGTGCTAGTAGTTTAAACCGACAGTACGGTGCATTCAGCTTGTCAACACCTCTTAAAGAAACGAGTAGTGATAAAGTCAATCTCTCCTCCACTTTGAGCCATGACAGATTGGCATGCATATCATTAATGTGAAGTTTCCATGTACATTTAAGGGCAACTCCTCATTACCCACCACAGACCAACAAATGGTCTTTACATCAACAACATAGGAATCACTAAAAAACGTATTGTATGACCTCTTATATAGTATGTTAGGCCCAGCATTTGGAACTTTGGTTTTCCTAGTTATGGCTACTATATTGTGATCACTACATCCTACGGATTTGGATACTGCTTTAAAGCAAAGTTCTGCAGCATTAGTAAAGACGTGATTAATACATGTTCAGGGTTTCATTTATGTGCTGTTTGTAACTACCCTGGTAGGTTGACTGATAACCTGAACCAGGTTGCAGGCACTAGTTACAGTTTAAAGCATTCTCTTTAGCGGGCAGCCTGATGAAAGCCAGTCAATATTTAAATATTTGATTGTTTTCATTGCTTTCAAGCTTATTAGAAGTAGCCATGCTCATGTTATTTATGTTAGTGCAGGGTGAGCTGCACACAGTGTACTTCCTACTAGGGCACACCGTCAACAGCTTACAGTATAACTCTGGTTCATAGGTACATGATTACTGTATACAATAGCTGTGGGATCAGCAGAGGCATTCAGGGCAGTAAGAGGGCCATAAATTATGTTACTTACATTGTGTCTTCCAACGCCCCTGGGATAATGTACATTTTCTGAAGCATTATGACAACTCAGCGACACAATGGTAGGTATTAACAGGGTTTGGGTCATTGATAAGTCATTGTCTCAACACAGCCTTATAATGCTGTGAAAGGATCCAGGAACCCAAATGATTTGGGTGGATCCCATCCTCCTTTATAAAACGAGCTTTGCTTCCAGAACGTGTCAACATTTTCAATAAATGTTACATCCACAGAGCCGCAATGGTCTTGTAGCCAGTTATGGAGGGCTACAATTCTGCTGAAACGTTAAATTCCACGATTTAGGGAGGGCAGAGGGCCATCTTCAGCTGTTCTGAGCTGCCCTTCATAATGTCATTGAATCCCACGTGAACTATGATAGACTCAATTTACCGATGCTGATTTAAAATGTTTGGGAGCAGCTTACTGATGTCCTGTACCCGTGCTTCTGGATAGCACGACGTTTTTGCTCCAGGGACTGACACATTTCTCACCATTCAACTGCCCAATACAACGGCCGGAGAAGGGAATGGAGAAATCCGCCCATTCCAACCCCTCACACAATTTGTTGAACCTTTCACAGGCCCACAAGAAGCAGGAAAGCGTACGCCTGCCAGGTCCAGATCTCCCACAGCAGGCAGCGCCCGTCAGATCCAGAGAGAGGGAAAGGAGCCAAACTTGACGACGAAGCCGCCGCTGGAGTCAGCATAGTTGGAGGCAGAATCGCCGTCGCTGACACAGGCAATCCCAGCGATGAAGGCGCAGGTAGATCAGGCACCAGTGCAGCGAAGCTATTCCTTAGTCAATTGTGACATGGGACCAGCGCTGATTGGAACAATCTTCTTGCTATTCTCCGTCTACTTCACTACAGGATGGAGGAGGGGAAGCAGATATAGACGACTTCCTTGGCAGGCAAGTTCCAAGTAGCACAGGCCATTCAGATAGGGACAGATGACAAGGCGGCGAAACATCTATCAGACCCAGCGGCGTCCAGCCATAGGAGTTTAAGCATAGCCACCTCATTACTTAATTGGAACTCCTCATTGGAACTCCAGATTATTACGCTCTTGTCCAGGACAATATTAACAAACACAGCTTCTACAGCACTGGAAACGTTTGTTAGCTAATCCAGGCGAAGTGGGCTCCATTGCAACCTAGCTAGCTAACTGGCTAGTTGGTAGCAGGTGTTGACACAAACACTTATGAACAAAACAAAATACCGAAGCAACAGGTCGAGGCGCAGGAGGTATCCGAGTTCGTGACAGGAACTACTCCAGGAAGTGACGTCAGATGGCATGAAACTTACCCCCTGCATAGATGCCACTGCAGCTCTCAGAGTATGGCAATACATTCAACATGTGAATAGAAACCAACTCTGGGTGAAAGAGTTTGAAATAGAACATAAACAATACATAAAGAACACATTTATGATTAATCATAAGTCAGATATATAAAAAAAGAGCAATCTATTTCCAGATATTTCCACAGTCCCCTACCAAGCTGAGACCTTTTCATATGTTTTCAATAGCGTGTGTACATGATTAAGGGCCTGACATATTGCTGCCCATTCTGGATCCAATTCCCACCTATTTACCAAATATCAGGACCTGTAACCTGGTATCCATGACGTGGCGCTGTTAAACGTCGTCAAGATCTGCATCTGTCAAGCTGTTCACGGTTCATTAATATTCAAACCATAGATTGCTGGGCTGTAGAAACCAACCGTGACTGATTAGAGCCGAAAGCGTTTGCCAAGCGCCCAACCTGACTCCATGCAACTCTCTCTGAGGGATAGGAGGAGAAAGGGAGCAAGGAGGAGAGTAGCTATCAGTTGCTCTCATAGGTTTTTGGTGGTTAATTCTTGCATTGATTTATTGTATCATGGTGCACAGGTGTATGAGTCCTGAATGTCATGATTGTAAATCATGCTCAATTTGCATAATTAGCAAGGTCGTTAATGTGACCGCTTCTCTGGCAGCTTGATATATTAGCTTGATGATGTGAGATTGTGTGATATTATACAACGAGTGGGTCTAAATCCTGAATACTGATTGGTTAAAAGCGTATTCCAGCCTGTGTCTATTCCACAAGTTACCACCGGCTAAATCTATGACGTTAAAATGCCTATTTACGCTGTTCCATCTCACTGCGCAATCCACTGTCTCATCAGCCCAGGCAGGGAAGTTATAAACTTGATCTCTACTATAAAAAGCATCTAGACATTATCTCACATTTCTTTTAGACTAACATTTAGTTTTCAACAGCGGAGATTTGTATAAACCTAACTGTCTGTCTCTCCGACATTTGCAACATTGTTTCAATATTCAAATACATTCAATCTTCAACTGTCCCATAGTAATGAACGTGTAGGGGTCGGGAATTGGGATGAGAGAGAGAGGCATGCAGCGTTTCACAGCCAGTCGAAATCATGAATCAGCTGGCATAATTTTTATGGATATATACAAAGAAATGTCAATTGAAAAAGGTAAAACGAAACGAAGTGCAGCTAGTTTGCAGTCTTTCCAGCTTCAGTTTGAAGTTATTGTGTTAGCTGTGTTGTTGGCTAGCTCCTCTGAACAACAACAGTGTCCTAACGAGAGAGCACATTTTCTATGTCAGGCGAAATTGTGCCTCATTAGCTCATTGTTATGGATGTATCCAAATAAATGTCACTAGAAAACAGCTTAAACAATTGCTGCTACTGTTGTTATTCTTCCTGCACTGTTTGACGTGACTGTAAGTTAGACGTAAATGGCTATCTAGCAAGCAAGGGATAAGAATGTTGCCAGCCAGATGGCAATTGAACATTTAGAATGAACGACTGGGTCGCGTCCATAGATACAGAACAAAGAGACTGAACGACAGGGTCACGTCTCTGGCAACCGAACCAATAGAATGAACGAACAGTCGGCTAGGGTAGCAACCCTAGAATTGTTTCAGGACTATATCTTATGGAAGGATGAAATAGTATGAATAAATTCATCAAAATAATGTTTTTAATGAAAATATGTCAATCATTATTTGAATATGTTGGTTACCCATGGTATAAAAGTGATAATGTCCTCGAAGACTGTGTTTATCCTCCAAACACCGGCTTCTTGGGCATTATCACTTAAATAAAAGACAGTGTGTGTTTGTCAGAGCAGTGTTTACTTTAGATACAACCTGATATGAGATTGACAGTTGGGAAAAGAAAGGGAAAACACTGAACAGGTTCCAGAGCTGTTACAGTAGGCTTTTTGTTGAGTCAGTTGTTTAGTCTTTTGACGTGTGCTTGGGAAATTGTTAGTCGTTTTAATAGCTAGAACACTCTTAATTGTTAAAAGCTACCACACTCATAAAGATACAGTATCTCTCTTTCCTTAGAATGAGACAATTTTACAAACAAGCAGGGAGCATACAAGTTGAAAAAGGTGTATACTTTCAACACTTTAGTAAAACAATTTGGTTACCTCTAGACTACTGACTTTCCTGACTGTAGGCCTACCTCGTTGGAACTAACTGGTTGGACCAGTCGAGAACGGATCCTCATTCCCTCTTTTTTCCACTAGGTGGCCTCATACTACAGCCGATTCAGTGGTCCTATCCTACTCGCGTTTAGGGACATGCTGTCCACTATATCAATCAAAAGCTATTAAGCAAACGGGTAGAGTTGCAACCCATTTGATGCATTGCAAAGCAATTGGGGTGTGTTTGTTTTGCTGTAATGTTGGTTGCCACAATAGGCCTAACACAAAACAATACAATACTGTCATCCAAATTAAGTTGTGTTTCATTAGAAGCCAAGAAATATACAGTATATGTATGTTTTCCATAATCTCAACTATATCCATCTGGCGCTCACGATAAGAGAAAGAAGCATGTTTCACCAAAGAAGGAAAGCTAAACCAAGAGGAGATTGTTTAAAATATGTCTGGGGCATTTTCCAGTCCCTCCAGGATTGCCGCAGCAAAATCAAGCATTTTTGCCAGCAAATATCACAAACAATTCCCACAAAATCCTGGAAAGACTGATTTTGCTTTATCACCTTCTGTTAGATGTTTATATATTTGTACAGTTTGATTGATTAAATCCCATTTGGAGGTGTCATTCTCTCTCAGCCTGGCCTCCTGTGACTCCACACATGATGAAATTACTCAAGAGTCTCAGAAGGACTACTTGACATTCAGGAGAAGGACATTGTTACCATGTTATTACAAAACAACATACTTGTACACTAAGCAATCATATTTTTCCTCTCAAAGGAAATCTATGTGGAGATACCATTGCGGCTATATTCATTGAAATGTATTTTCACCTTCTGTCATCAATGCATGTAAACTATGTTTTTTTACAGTAGAACAGTGTTTTCCAAACATCCCATCAGGGACACCCAGACATTCCACTCCCTAAATATGTGATGGTTGAAAACTGACACTCTCGGGTTTACAACTGATGTCCGAAAATTGTACAGTTTGGCCAGTGTATCGGTGAGGAGTACGTCCTATCGACCAAAATCATACTTTATCTTCCCTTCCTAGATGTGTTATTTATTTAACCACAAGTGACACAGTTAGTATAGTTTTGTGACATGACTGTGGCAAGACCATCTAACAACTTTTGGTTCAGTGAATTATACAGGAATACCAGTGTTCTCTAAAACCCTTCCCAGAATGGTAATGGACACTGCTGGGAATGTTCTTAGACTTTAAATGGTTTGCAGTGTTAACTTCTTTCGGGATTGGTGTCCCTTCCACGGGACGGTTGAGCTAACGTAGGCTAATGCGATTAGCATGAGGTTGTAAGTAATACGAAAATTACCCAGGACATGGACATATCTGATATTGGCAGAAAGCTTAAATTCTTGTTAATCTAACTGCACTGTCCAATTTACAGGAGCTATTACAGTGAAAGAATACCATG
Source organism: Salvelinus namaycush (assembly GCF_016432855.1). Classification (NCBI taxonomy): domain Eukaryota; kingdom Metazoa; phylum Chordata; class Actinopteri; order Salmoniformes; family Salmonidae; genus Salvelinus; species Salvelinus namaycush. The sequence continues at coordinate 45,549,728 of NC_052334.1, read as the reverse complement.
CTATTGTTTGAGGAGAGTGCACAGTTTTGAACATGAAAAGTTATTAATAAACAAATTAGGCACATTTGGGCAGTCCAGATACAACATTTTGAACAGAAATGCAATAGTTCATTGGATCAGTCTAAAACTTGGTGCATACACTGCTGCAATCTAGTGGCCAAATCTAAATTGCACCTAGTCTGGAATAATACATTATGGCCTTTCTATTGCATTTCAAAGATGATGGTACAAAAGAGCGGTTAGTTTTTTCTAGTTTTTGTATTATCTTTTACCAGATCTATTGTGTTATATTCTCCTACATTCCTTTCACATTTCCCCAAACTTCAAAGTGTTTCCTTTCAAATGGTACCAATAAATTGCATATCCTTGCTTCAAGGCCTGAGCTACGGGCATTTAGATTTGGGTATGTAACTTTTAGGCGAAAACTGAAAAAAAGGGACTGATCCTTAAGAGCAAATCAACTTATATTTGAGATTCTTCAAAGTAGCCACCCTTTGCCTTGATGACAGCTTTGCACACTATTGGCATTCTCTCAACCACCTTCATGAGGAATGCTTTTCCAACAGTCTTGGAGGAGTTCCCACATATGCTGAGCACTTGTTGGCTGCTTTTCCTTCACTCTGCTGTCCAACTCATCCCAAACCATCTCAATTGGGATGAGGTTAGGTGATTGTGGAGGCTAGGTTATCTGATGCAGCACTCCATCACTTCCCTCCTTGGTCAAATAGCCCTTACACAGCCTGGAGGTGTGTTTTGGGTCATTGTCCTGTTGAAAAACACATGATAGTCCCACTAAGCGTAAACCAGATCGGATGGCGTATCACTGCAGAATGCTGTGGTAGCCATGCTGATTAAGTGTGCTTTGAATTCTAAATAAATCACAGACAGTGTCACCTGCAAAGCACCCCCACACAATCACACCACCTCCTCCATGCTTCACGGTGGGAACCACACATACGGATATCATCCGTTCACCTACTCTAAGTCTCACAAAGACACAGTGGTTGGAAATCTCAAATCAGACCAAAGGACAGATTTCCACCGGTCTAATGTCCATTGCTCATGTTTCTTGGCCCAAGCAAGTCTCTTCTTTTTATTGGTATCCTTTTTTTTCTTGAACTGCACTGTTGGTTAAGGGCTTGTAAGCATTTCACGGTAAAGTCTACACTTGTTGTATTCGGCGCATGTGATTTCATTTGATTATAGTAGTGGTTTCTTTGCAGCAATTCGACCATCAAGGCCTGATTCCCGCAGTCTCATCTGAACAGTTAATGTTGAGATGTGTCTGTTACTTCAACTCTGTGAAGCATTTATTTGGGCTGCAATCTGAGGTGCAGTTAACTCTAATGAACTTGTCCTCTGCAGCAGAGGTAACTCTGGGTCTTCCTTTCCTGTGGTGGTCCTCATGAGAGCCAGTTTCATCATAGCGCTTGATGGTTTTTGCGACTGCACTTGAAGAAACTCTCAAAGTTCTTGAAATGTTCCATATTGACTGACCTTCATGTCTTAAAGTAATGATGAATTGCTGTTTCTCTTTGCTTATTTGAGATGTTCTTGCCATAATATGGACTTGGTCTTTTACCAAATAGGGGTATTTTTTGAATATCACCCCTACCTTGTCACAACACAACTGATTGGCTCAAACACATTTTAGAAGGAAAGAAATTCCACACTGAACATTTAACAAGCTACACCTGTTAATTGAAATGCATTCCAGGTGACTACCTCATGAAGCTGGTTGAGAGAATACCAAGAGTGCAAAGCTGTCATCAAGGCAAAGGGTGGCAATTTGAAGAATCTCAAATAAAAAAATACATTTTGATTTGTTTAACATTTTTTGGTTACAACATGATTCCATATGTGTTATTTCATAGTTTTGATGTCTTCACTATTATTCTACAATGTAGAAAATAGTACAAATAAATAAAAACCCTTGAATTAGGTGTGTCCAAAATTCGACTGGTATTGTATGTACACGATCACACTCGGGTAGACAGGGAAATCAGTGGCAGATTCTACTGAGATTCGTCCAATTAAGATGCTCAAATTGTTCCCACATTGGAAATTACATGCAAATAGAATGCCTATCGGGGACAATGCTAATAACCATTACCCAGTATACTAAACCCAGCATTTTTTGAAGAGAAGGCTATTATTTAAATTCTGTTCTCTTCTAATCTGCACAATTACAGCTGTGTACACTAGGACTAGTTCCCCTAATGAGCTGGGGTGATTGTGTTTGTTGGCCCACGCATTGATCTGTGCCTGGTTTTGGATGGCAGTGCAAGCAGCTGTTTCCCCACCGCACTACATCAGTGACACACTAAAGTGGGAGTAAAACAATACTTTTTTAAAGGTGCGCTGTGCAGAAATCGCTCTTCCATTTCCTGCTTGCAAAAATTCGAATAGTTCGTCTAATTTCAGTTTGTGACAAAACAAGCAAGTATAGTGTAGAGAATCATTGTACCATGTTAAATATTGTTTCAAATGATGTCCTTTTATGTTATGAATGCATTGAGCAATGTGTGATTAAATTAAGCATTTTGAAAGACACATTTCATACATTCTCTGCTCCCAAAAAAACAGCAGAGACCTCCATAAATTTCAAGCCGGTCCATGCTGGTCTATACTGGTCGGATGTTGACATGGTCTAGCTGATTCTGCTGGCCGACCAGCATGGTCTAGCTGGTCAAGCTAGCCTGATCAGCATGGTCTAGCTCAGGGGTGTCGAACTCATTATTGTGTAGCAATAAATTAATTGATGAATTAATCAATCTATGTAGTGTACATGCAAAAACACAGATATTGAAACAAACAATTCTAAAAATCTAACTGCAGTAGAGCATGCTGGGAAATATGATAATGTCTCTCACGAACACGACAGTCATATTTGTCACTGATGACAAGAATATGATATCAATCTCAGGCAATCGGGAATTATGACTTCATATCTGCCCACTCAGAATCAATTACAGTGGAATTGTGTTTGTTTTTATGAATGGCCTGCTGTGTCAGCCACGCAACTCAACAGACATTTTTCTCAGGCCAGGAGAGAGGAAATAAGAATTTCTAATCAAATGCTAATTGAGCCATAGGGTCCGATACTCATCGGCAATTGACACATACTGCCTTATCCTGATTGATCTGCTTCCTTGGAAAATGGAAGCCGTGTATGTTACCTGATGGTTTTCCCTTTTCCCTCTCCTCAACCAGATTGGTTGTTTTTGGTCATTACCCAAGAAACAGGCTGCGACTGATAAGGCCTCCCCCAACGACATCTTGTTTATTTCCTCACAACACTTCTCCTTAGGGGTTGGAGGTTTGTGCGTGTGTGCGTATTTGTAAATTGGAGGGGAACCAGACCAAGCTCACACCAGAAAAGCAAATATTGGGCAACGTGGCCATAGACATACTTTAGGGTGAGCGGCTATTATTCTTCCCCTTTAACCAAGCAGCAAATCGCTCTGGAGCTACTGCTGCTAACGACAGCCATTGGGGGCTTATCTAGCCAGATAATCAGTGTGTCTGGAAGCCGAGGGTATTTCTGTTTCACGACCGATTTGGATGGGGGTGATTTGGGTGACTTGCAGCAGTGATTATGGAGAATGGGAGAATGCTGTATCTCTATAGCAAGCTGCCCTTTTGGCTATGGTGCCAGACATGTAATAGCTGTTGGATTTGATCCAGAAAACCTGTGATGGATGAAATATGATTGGGATTCCAAATACGTGCACATAACAAGTAGCTAACGTAATGAATATATGTGTTTTTGCGCCACACACACGCCTTGTAGAAGCGAACTACTCTTTACATTGTGCGTCTCCAAGAAATCACTCCCAGACTGGAGCTACCCCACTTGGCAAAACTGGTTGAATTAATGTTTTCTCCACGTTATTTGAACTTCAAAAGTGTATGTAATGAGGTTGAATCAACGTGGTAAACAAATTAGGTTTGCAAAAAGTAATCAACGTAAGGGCATTTATAATTTTTTTCTCCCAACTTTTAACCTATATCCAATGGGATGGTGAAGTGTTTTGTTTAAATCACGTTTATTGACTATTCAACCAAATGTAAATCAAAACTAAACATTGAACTGAAGTCTGTGCCCAGTGGGACCTTACTTTACAGTAGGTCAAGTCATAACTGCGTAACAGTGCTGCTATAAATAATCCTAAGGGCTCTATTCAATCTGTATCGCAGAAATTCAGCGTTACAGCATGATTGAAATTTAACTTCTCTGCGCTACGGATCCCTTTAGCGGGATCATTTTCCTAAACAACCGATGAATTGCAGGGCGCAAAATATTACAAAAAATATTTCTAATCATGCACTCACAAGTGAAATACACCAAAACACAGTTTAGCTTGTTGTTAATCCACCTATCGTGTCAGATTTTGAAAATATGCTTTGCAGCGAAAGCAATCCAAGCTTTTGTGAGTGTATCAATCAATGCTACAACAGCTAGCCCCAAATTAGCATGGTCACGAAAGTCAGAAAAGCAATACAATTAATCGCTTACCTTTGATAATCTTCAGATGTTTGCACTCACGAGACTCCCAGTTACACAACAAATGTTCTTTTTGTTCAATAAATATTACTTTTATAACAAAAAAACGTCATTTGGGTTGTGCGTTATGTTCAGAAAACCAAAGCCTCGTTCCGTTCGACGAAAATTCCAAAAAGTATCCGTAATGTTCGTAGAAACATGTCAAATGTTTTTTATAATCAATCCTCAGGTTGTTTTTAACAAATATAATCGATAATATTTCAACCGGACCGTAACCTATTCAATAAAAGACAGAAAGAAAATGGAGAGCTACCCCTCTCGCGCGCAGGAACTAATCGCTCATTTTTCAAAATAAAAGCTTGAAACTATGTCTAAAGCCTGGTCACAGCCTGAGGAAGCCATTGGAAAAGGAATCTGGTTGATACCCCTTTAAATGGAGGAAGGGCAAGCAATGGAACAGGGATAAAAAATAAAATAAAAATTTGAGTGCACTGCATTTTTTCTTTTTTTATCCCTGTTCCATTGAAATGCTTTCGCTGTAAAGCATTTTCCAATGGCTGAGTTCCTCAGGTTTTCCCCTGAAAAATCAGTTCTGTTATACTCACAGACAATATTTTGACAGTTTTGGAAACTTTAGAGTGTTTTCTATCCTAATCTGTCAATTATATGCATATTCTAATATCTGAGCCTGAGAAATAGTCAGTTTACCTTGGGAACGTTATTTTTCCAAATAAAAAAATTCTGCCCCCTAGCTGAAAGAGGTTAAGGAGAAGTTTATCTTTAATCGTATGTTAAACACATGTATCTTAGATCAATGTTTATGATGAGTATTTCTGTAATTTAACCTGTTTGGGGTGCAGCCCGACACCGGTACACTTATGACAACATCCAGCTCAAGTGCTGGGCGCGAAATTCAAAAGATATTTTTTAAAAATATTTAACTTTCACACATTAACAAGTCCAAGACACCAGATGAAAGGTACACATCTTGTGAATCAAGCCAACATGTCCGATTTTTAAAATGTTTTACAGGGAAGACACAATATGTAAATCTATTAGCTAACCACGTTAGCAAAAGACACCACTATTCTTACTCCATCAGTTTTTTACTCCATCAGTAGCTATCACAAATTCGACCAAATAAAGATATAAATAGCCACTAACCAAGAAACAACTTCATCAGATGACAGTCTGATAACATATTTATTGTATAGCATATGTTTTGTTCGAAAAATTTGCATATTTCAGGTATAAATCATAGTTTACATTTCAGCTACAATCAGAAATTGCACCGAAAGCAGCCATAATATTTACAGACACCAACGTCAAATACCTAATTACTCATCATAAAACATTTCTGAAAAATACATAGTGTACAGCAATTGAAAGACAGGCATCTTGTGATTCCAGACAATATTTCCGATTTATTAAATGTTTTACAGCGAAAACAAAATGTAGCGTTATATTAGCGTAGCCACAATAGCCAGAAACACTTGGGCGCCCACGACCAGTTCACATGCACGACAGATATTAGAAATAGCATCATAAAATGTTTCTTACTTTTGGTGATCTTCCGTCAGAATGTTGGACAAGGTGTCCTTTGTCCAGAACAGTCGTTGTTTTGATCTGGAACGGCAAATATCCCTCTTCATTTAGCATGGGCACTTGCCAACTGGCACGGATCACTCCAACCTCAACAAAGTCAGAGAACGGAACACGGCAAAACTCCCGAAAAAATTTCAATAATCTGATTAAACTATATTGAAAAAACATACGTTACGATGATATGGTCACATGTATCAAATAAAATCTAAGACGGAGATGTTAGTCATCCATAACGAGAGCAAAACAGAAGGCACATTCATGTCCTCTTTCGCGTGCTCCAGAAACAGGAAATGGACGGTCACGTCAAACAAAGAGCTTTAATTCCACCTCAGACCAAGATAAACACGAAATTTTCTCTCTCACCGCCTCTTGACAACCAGGGGAAGGTGTATGAAGTGTATGTAGACTCTTACGTATCACGCCCATGTATAGGCATGAAGTTGAACAGAGCATCGATTTCTGACATTCCACTTCCTGGTCAGGAAGTGTGCTGCAGAATGACTTCTGTTTCACTCAGAGAAATAATTCAAACGGTTTTAGAAACTAGAGAGTGTTTTCTATCCAATAGTAATAATAATATGCATATTGTACGAGCAAGAATTGAGTACGAGGCCGTTTGAAATGGGCACGATTTAACTGGCTACTCAATACTGCCCCTTGCAGCCATAACAGGTTAATGTGGCTCTCTGCACTTTCACTGAATGTTTGTTTGAGACAATGCATTTCTTAACTTAACGCGGCAATTTCAAAGGAGGTTTTTAGACATAAAGATGAACTTTATCGAACAAAACACACATTTATTGTCTAACATGGAGTCCTGGGAGTGCCATCTGATGAAGATCATCAAAGGTTAGTGATTAATTTAATCGCTATTTCTGACTTTTGTGAGCCCTCTCCTTGGCTGGAAAATGGCTGTATGGTTTTCTGTGACGAGGCGCTGACCTAACATAATCGCATGGTGTGCTTTCACAGTAATGCCTTTTTGAAATCGGACACTGTGGTTGGATTTACAAGAAGTTTATCTTTAAAATGGTGTATAATATCTGTATGTTTGAGGAATTTTAATTATGGGATTTCTGTTGTTTTGAATTTGGCACCCTGCAATATCACTGGCTGTTGTCGAGGTGGGACGCTACCATCCCACTTGTTCCATAGAGGTTAACTTCTCTAGGATAGGGGGCAGCCTTTTCACTTTGGATGAATAGCGTGCCCAGAGTGAACTGCCTCCTACTCTGTCCCAGATGCTAATATATGCATATTATTATTATTACTATTGAATATAAAACACTCTGAAGTTTCTACAACTGTTTGAATGATGTTTGTGAGTATAACAGAACTCATATGGCAGGCAAAAACCTGAGAAAAAATCCAAACAGGAAGTGAGAATTCTGAGGCTGGTCGATTTTCAACTCATTGCCTATTGAAATCCCAGTGAGATATGGATCTGTTTGCACTTCCTACGCCTTCCACTAGATGTCAACAGTCTGTAGAACGTTGAATGAAGCTTCTACTGTGATGTGGGGCCGGATGGGAGGTGTTTGAGTCAGTGGTCTGGCAGAGTGCCAGTTCCTGGTCACGCGCATTCCACATGATATCGACTTGCGTTCCATTACTTCTATAGACACAAAGGAATTCTCCGGTTGGAACGTTATTGAATATTTATGATAACAACATCCTAAAGACTGATTCTCTACTTAGTTTGACGAGTTTATTCGACCTGTAATATAACTTTTAGAAGTTTTCGTCTGACGTTCGCCTGGATCTGCGCAAGCGTTTGGATATGTGTACTATACGTGCTAACAGAAGTCGCTACTTGGACATGAATAATGGACATTATCGAACAAAACAACAATTTATTGTGGAACTAGGATTCCTGGGAGTGCATTCTGATGAAGATCATCAAAGGTAAGGGAATATTTATGATGTAATTTCGTATTTCTGTTGACTCATACATGGCGGAGAATGTTGTTTATATCTGAGTGCCGTCTCAGATTATTGCATGGTTTGCTTTTTCCGTAAAGTTTTTTTGAAATCTGACACAGCGGTTGCATTAAGAACAAGTGTATCTTTAATTCTATGTAAAACATGTATCTTTCATTAAAGGTTATGATGAGTATTTCTGTTATTTGATGTGGCTCTCTGCAATTTCTCCGGATATTTTTGGAGGCATGTCTGAACATGGCGCCAATGTAAACTGAGATGTGTGGATATAAATATGCACATTATCGAACAAAACATACATGTATTGTGTAACATGATGTCCTATGAGTATCATCTGATGAAGATCATCAAAGGTTAGTGATTCATTTTATCTCTATTTCTGCTTTTTGTGACTCCTATCTTTGGCAGGGAAAATGGCTGTGTTTTTCTGTGGCTATGTACTGACCTAACATAATCGTTTGGTGTGCTTTCGCCGTAAATCCTTTTTGAAATCAGACATGTTGGCTGGATTCACAACATGTGTAGCTTTAATTTGGTGACTTTCATGTGTGATTTCATGAAAGATTGATTTTTATAGTAATTTATTTGAATTTGGCGCGCTGCATTTTTACTGGCTTTTGGCCAAGTGGGACGTTAGCGTCCCACATATCCCAGAGAAGTTTTAAGAGCCAATTTCTTGTCTCTACGCAGGTTATCGTAAGATTTGTGTTTCTGTTTGTCTTTCAGTAGGTCACCTACATCACTTTCAACAAGCCTGCAGAAAGTTTCTATGGAAGCATTGCATTTGAGGGAGGTATGAATTAACTTTTTGCTCTGAATATGGTTCTCAGGTAGCTCAGCCTGGCTAATACCTCCATCTATTGGTTAACTCACGGCATGGCAGGTAAGGCTATTGACTGATGTGGTAGACCTATGTACATTTCTCACTGAGGATGACATTTCGAGTGGAGTCGTGATTTTCACTTTTATCAAAGACCTCTCATAATCTCAGACTACGGAAGAACTTAAATAGGTCTATCTGGACGCTAATGTCATTGATGTCTGTGGTGGGTACAAAGGATAATTCCTTATTTAGAACACCGAGGTGGGTTTTAATGTCAGGGTCTTATTTGATAAGTTACAAACCTTCAGCTCCTGTTGTTTGGCTGGGGGTCCGTCATGGGTCTCAGTTGGTAGGTGTTACAGGGTGGTGGTGGATTTCTTCTTCCCCCCCCGGTGTGTGCGTCGAAGCCTCGTCCGTGATGGGTGTAGAGTCCTCGACGTTGTCCCCGGTGTTCCCGCCCTCCTTTGTTAAAGAAAAAATCCTCACTGCTGGTAGAGGATAGTTGATCTGACAGAGGTTCTTTACGTCTGACATCAGCTTGTCTTTTCCTGGTGTGGTTCTTGTAATCAGGATCTCACCAGAAGTATGTTAGTCCGTTGTTCTTTTCTTCCACATCGCGTTTGTACCTCTCACTTAAAGTGACGATGTGAAGATGTGTTCAGGTTTTATTAGATGTGTAGTCTTGGAATTCTTGTTGGTTGTATAAAAAAGCATCCAATGGGTATCGTTTCGTAATGTTGAGTTTCATTCAGTTCCCATGTTGGCTGGGGAGTTGGTTTGTTGGCATGCTGTCAACAGGAGAAAATAGTTTAGTAAAAGGCATAAACTGACGCACTATGACACACCATTCACTATGTTCATTGGCTGCACTAATTTCACTGTTTGCTTTAGGTAGTCTCTTGTGTTGTAGTAAACACTTGAATTTTAACAATAACACATTCACTTGGTGATGGTCACAGGACTGAAAGTGAACGAATGTTCAGTAATATCCTCATAAAATAAGGTGTTGAGTGTGTGTGGATCTTCAAAGAACCATCCCATTTATGTTTCTTCAGAAAACCTAAAATGGTTCCCCTATTGCATTGCTCTGAAGAACCATGTTTAGTTCCAACTAGATCCTATATTTTTAAGGGTGTACCATAAACTAATCTCATGCATGTCATGTTTGTTAATCTGCTAGTGTAACAGGGTTATATTGGTGATTCCCCTTGCCACTTGATTGTTAAACCAATGGGTTTTTGGTTGTATGTTTGTCTTGCCTTCACCTACTCAACATGGCATCTTATTGGCTGGTTTGCGTAGCTTGCTTACGAGGGAGGATGTTTCAGTTAGAATCGTCCCAGTGAACAAGCACCAAACCAGCGGTAAGTTGTTGGTTGCAAAGCACTGTACGTCAAAAGTGATTTTTATACTCCCAAGTGATGATTTAAATGTACAATATATGTCAGTTTGTTTGCAAATGTTATTAGACCACCAAACAGAAGATGTAGTGTTTTTTGGTGCATATTTGTTGTGCATTTTGTTGTAGAGAATTCCAGCTAATACTAGCTAGCAACTTACTGTGTCTGGTGGGGGGGGGTTCGTATATTTTGTACAGTGCGTGAGTGCAGAGTTGAATGGTGAGCTGTGCATTGCATGATGTGCAATTTTGTGCTGTATATCAGGTAAATTTTTAAAAATATTATATTGTATATTGCAATTATATTATTTCAGTTAGAATCGTCCCAGTGAACAAGCACCAAACCAGCGTGCGTAAGTGCAGAGTTGGATGGTGAGCTGTGCATTGCATGACGTGCAATTTTGTGCTGTATCTATCAGAATAAATCTCCATGACTGGTGCTACAAATTGGAGTTTGTGTCGATGATTGATTGTACACAACGCAAGAAGAGTACTGTTACAGTGGTGCCGTGACCGTTCTTCTGGATCGGATCATCCTTCGCTGGATTTCCATCTCAGAACTTCGCCGTGGTTACCGTTGGAGAATCAGATAAGACGTTGCTGGTGCAGTTTATGGCAATATCGCATTTCGCCACAAGCGGGCGCTACTGCAACGTTTTATTATCGAAATGGATGATTTCTCTGGATGAGACTTTCTCTTCACGGATAAATTATATAACTTTTGTGTTACTTGTTTATTTGCAATTCTATATATCTGATATAAGTAGGGTGTGTTTTACCAGTGTACTAGATATAGGTTAGATTTTGACGTGAGGTTAAAAAAATATATATATTTTGCTATTTAAATTTTTATTTTAGTGTGTTGATTTCCCATTGTTAAGATGGAAGGTGTTGGGAGGGGAAGGGGTTTCCTGACATTTAATCTGTCACCATCTGTTGGTAGGGGTTCAGCCAAAATCCAGTTGCTTCTACACCTATGCCTAAACTGGAGGGTTTTGGGAGATTTGATGATAGTTTACCCATGGAAACGCCCAAGGATGTGTATGAAAGAGGTTTGCCAAATACAGGGAGTGGAAAGGTCTCCATGGATTTCATAGCAGACATAGTACAGCAGATTGGTCATTCCATTGGGGAGAACATTGCCTCCTGTTTGGAGTCAAAGGCAATTGTTGGACATGTCAGGCAATGTTATGGGGAATGCATGCAGCTCTAGGGGTATGGATGTGTCAGGCCTGAGCCTGGTATTGAAGTCTATCAGGGAGCCGGTGTACTTTCGGGGGGATGGCTCTGAAAAATGCACAGTGCATGAGTGGGAGGATATGGTCATGGTTTACATGTGTAAGAGGGGCGTATCTGTGATGGACCAAGCAGTTGAGGGTATGGGTAGGTTTATGGGAAGGGCCCACGATGTTGTTAAAGTGGGCATATGCAGCAATCCCTCCAATGATTTATCTAAAGGCCCAAGTCCCATCTTTAACATACTGAAACAACATTTTAGTGACACTGCTTTTTCAAGCATGCCCCTCGCTGATTTTTATGCCACATTACCTCTGACTGATGAACAACCATTTGAATATTGGCTCAGACTGAACAGGGCTATGGAGGTTGCTGAAGATTGCCTAAAGAGACAGAAAAAAAGTGTTGAAGACCCGTCTCCTGAGCTCACAGTCATGTTCATCAGAGATTGCCCTAACGCTGAACTGTCGCTTATCTTTAAGTGCAAGCCATTACAGCAGTGGACCGCTGCAGATGTTCATGAGAGGTTGGATGAATACAGGAGGGAGCAGAGGTACTCTCACTTATCTAAGGTGACCCCAGCCATCGCAACAATGAAGCAGGAAGTTGGTGCTGTCATGCCACTCACCATGCCTGCTGTGAGGCCCCACATGGAAGTACCTAATGCGTTGCCTTCCCCAGCCCAGACTATTCAGGGCTCAGCTGAGCCGATGGAACGTATCCTTGCAATGCTGGAGCGTGTGCTGGAGCAGAGGCCACAACAGTCTAACCGTCAGTTCCATAAAAGGAATAGGAGCAAATTGAAGTCTAATGGGCCATGTGAAGTGTGCAGGGAGGCTGGACATGATACTTACTTTCACTGCAGGGCCAATCACCTCTGCTTTCTTTGTCATGTTTCTGGCCACGCACGCTCTCAGTGCCCCAAGGCCGCAGCTCTGAGGGAGTCCCTACAGTAATCAATGCTCAGCTCCCGGAAAACTAGTAGGCCTGCATGTAGAAGGGGAGAGTGTTGGGCCTTTTATAGAGTCCTCATCAGTGAGAGCTGTTGATTTGGAGTCTGTATATAAAAGTGTTTGTGACAAAATGGAGACTGAGAAGAGTATCATAATGCAGAACACAGAGACTTTCCCCGTATGATGATTTATTCTATGTCAAGGTGTTAATAGGAGGAGAAGTGGAAGTGAGAGCTATGCTTGACAGTGTGTCCATGGCGTGTACCTTGAGCTCTAGGGTCATACCGGAACTGTTGCATGCAGGAGTGTTGAAAAGTCCATCATTGAATCCTACAGAGGTCATCTTGGTTGGTTGTGGTGGGTTGAAGACGAGGCCTTTGGGAGTATGTGAGCTGGAGATGGAGCTGTACGGCCGTAGAGTTGCCGTGCCTACACTGGTGGTTGAAGGCCAGAGTGATAACCTCATCTTGCGCAGCAATCTCCTAAAGCACTTGATTCGCCACCTGAAGACTAAATGGAGATCTCTGGAAGAGGGTTTATACTCCTGTGTGTGACGGGGGTGAGGAGAGCAAGCTAATCAACATGATGGCTAATGTGGAGAGATGGAGAGACAGTGAAGTACCTGACCAAGTTGGAACTGTGAGACTTAAAGGGGCTGTGACTCTAGAGCCTATGCAGGAGCACTTAGTCTGGGGCAGACTACGAAACACTCAGAATCTATCAGCGGGCAATGCTGTTCTCATTGAGCCCAGCAGTTCAAGGTCAACACCAAGGTCAATCCTGGTAGGGAGGACAGTAAGCTCTATTGCAGGGGGATGGGTGGCTCCCTGTTAGAGTGATAAACCCTTCTCAGAAGACAGTGACATTGAGACGAAACGCCACTCTAGCCGATGTCTTTCCTTGCATGGCTCTAGAGGACTTTGACTGTTCGTGTGTGAATGATGATTCATCAGCAGCTATACAGCAGCAAGTGCAGAGAACGGCTGATATACTCACTGACTGCCAAGATGACCTGACACTGACTGATGACGGTTCCAGCCAACTTCACGATACTGACGGACCTGACAGTTGAAGCAGTCCTGAGGTCTTACGTGACTTAGGTTTGACTGATATTGACGTCGGATCTTGTCAAATGTCTCCTGCTGGCAAGAAGAAACTCATCCAGCTCATAGCTGAGTACCAGTCCATTTTTTCCAGGCACAAGTTGGATTGTGGAAAAGCCTCCGGATGTCTTCACCGCATTCAACTGAGTGATGAGAAACCCTTTCGGATGCCCTACCGACGCCTTTCACCAAATCATTATGAGAAGCTCAAGCAAGCATTGAATGAGATGGAAGAACGTGAAATCATAAGGAAGTCTAGTAGTGAGTTTGCCTCTCCCCTTGTCCTTGTATGGAAGAAGTCTGGAGACCTGAGACTCTGTACTGATTTTCGTTTGCTCATGTGCTCGCACCATCAAATATGCCCACCGACTCCCTCACCAGGCTGACACGCTGGCTGCTTTAGGTGGAAATGGCTTATTCTCGACAATGGACCTTACCTCTGGCTACTAAAATGTGGACGTGCATAAGGATGACCGGAGATTCACAGCTTTTACATCGCGATTTGGATTAAACGAATACAATCAAATGCCACAGGGGTTATGTAATAGTCCTGCAACCTTTATGAGGATGATGCTAAACATCTTTGGGGATCAGAACTTTCTTAGCCTGCTGAAGATCTGGCTATACAGCGCCTGGAAATATTTTTTGAGTGTATCAAGGCTCACAACCTGAAGTTGGCTCCAAAAAAGTGTAACATTTTGCAGAGGTCTGTGAAGTTTCTGGGCATATCATTAGTGTGGATGGTGTAGCTACAGACCCTGAGAAGGTGAGGGCCATCACAGGAGTAACAGAAGCTGATCTGATGAAAGATGGCACTGACATTCCATCTCAGAAGAAATTGAGGTCATTCCTTGGGATGGTGGTATATTACCAACAGTTCATTGAAGGTTCCTCGACCATCGCAAAGCCTCTCTTTGGATTGACTACTGGACACAAGGCTCCATACTGGAAAAAGAAGCGACGCTCACCTGTCAGAAAATTGACGGCTGCCGACTGGACAACAGAATGCAGACAGGCCTTATTCCAGCTAAAGCAAGCCTTACTGGACCAGGTTTTGTTGGCCCACCCCAACTTCGACAAACCCTCTTGGTGGATGCGTCCAGCAACGGCTTAGGTGCTGTGCTGTCCCAGGTGCAGGAACAGGGAGCTACAGCGAGACCTATAGCCTTCGCGAGCAAGTCCCTCAGTTATGCTCAGTCGAGGTATCCTGCGCACAGGCTCGAGGTCTTTGCCATGAAATAGGCTATCTGTGACAAGTTCCACCACTGGCTACGGGGACAGCAGTTCAAGGTATGGACGGATAATAATCCCTTGACATACATTCTGACCAAAGCAAAGCTTGATGCTTGTGAACAGAGATGGGTCGCCAAGCTGGCACCGTATGAGTTTGACATCAAGTACATCCCTGGAAAAATAAATGTTGTTGCAGATGCTCTGAGCAGAGAGCCCTTCGTACGACCCAGTGCACTCCATCACCTGACAAGGGTCCCAGTACAAGACCTTACTAGCTGAAGCTAACGCTGTGCGCACAGACAGAGTGCAAGATGTGTTTCGCTGGTCCAACCACCCCTTTGACAAAGCCTCTGACTCCAACGAAGTGGTCATTAGCTGTCAGGCTACTGTTGACCCCCCCATCTGGTGATTTATCAAGACATGAAGTTGCAGCTGTTCTTCATTCACACAGGTGCTGGGGGGTGGGGGGGGGGGGGGTGACGTGGGCTCACATGCACTGCTGTTGCCACAGCTTCCACAGGCTGTTATGCCATCAGAGCAGACCGATGTCGATGTTCTGCCACACGACCTACTGATGAGTAAGCAGCGTGATGACAACGTGATCAGCAGAGTGATCTTCTTTGTGGAGAGGGGGAGAAGACCATCCCGGAGAGAGTGTGCCCATGAGAGTGTTGAGGTTTTGTGTCTTCTCAGAAGTTGGGACAAGTTGACCATGAAGATGGGTGTACTGTAACGTGTTTCGAAGAATGTGGTTACAAAGAGGAAAACATATCTGAATGTGGTTCCAGCCTCCATGAAAGCAATGGTGTTGAAGGGTGTCCATGATGAAGCTGGCCACCAGGGCCAACAGAGAACAGTCTACCTGACAAGACAGAGCACTCTTCCTTGGCTAAATGGAGAGATCTGGAAATTGATGAAAGAACAAGATTATGCTCTAAAAATAGCCCTAAGATCCAAATTAGAGCATGACAGTCGTAGGTTTACCATGTTGAGAAATAAGGTGATAAAAGAAATCAGACAGGCCAAGGCAAACTCTTTAATTAACATAATTGGTGAAGCAAAGGGAAATTCTAAATTGATCTGGGAGAATCTAAAAAAAGTGAACAGGGAAAGACCATAGTAACACTGCAAAAAGACTAGAAATCATGGTGAATAACAATCAAACACAGGATGCAGTTGAAATAGCAATAGCCTTCAATTCCTACTTTTTTGACTCTGTCAGGGTACTGACACAGAACCCGTCCACTGGTTTCTTGGGCTCCGTGCTAGTAAATGACACTCAACCTGTCTTCATCATAAGGGAGGTTTCTGAGTCAAATGTGAATAAGGTGATTAGCTCACGAAAGAACTCTAAAGCCAAAGATGTGTTTGGGCTGGACTCTACCTTTCTTAAAAACTACAAAGAGTCACTCATTGGCCCCATTACTAAGGTCACCAACACATCTATTGGTCTTGGGGTGTTTCCAAGGGCATGGAAGTCGGCCATAATAACGGCCATCTTTAAATCGGGCAACCCTGCTGACGTGAGTAACTACAGGCCCATTAGTATACTACCTGTGGTGTCAAAGGTTGTTGAGAAGTGTGTAGCAGAACAACTGATTGCCCACCTCAACAACAGCCCCTTCACATTACACTCCATGCAGTTTGGCTTCAGAGCGAAACACTCCACAGAAACGGCCAACTGCTTTCTTCTTGAAAATGTGATGTCCAAGATGGACAGAGGGGGCGTTGTTGGGGCTGTGTTTCTGGACCTAAGGAAGGCTTTTGATACTGTTAAGCCCCGCACTGTGTCACTCCATCCTTGCTGTATGTGGGTGTGTGAGTTTTTTCTTTGACATCTGTTGGGAGAAATTAATGATTTACAGTTCCTGAGGGTTGCCTAATCAGACATATGAAGTTTTGGAAAGATGAGACCTTTTTAACCCTTCGAAACAGCCACTGTGACCCCAATTTAAGGCACTTCCGGTTGACACAGGAAGCTGAAAGTGAACACATATCCTCCTTGGGGTAGGCTCTTACAGAATTTTGAGTTTTAACTTCTCTAGGATAGGGGGCAGCATTTTCACGTTTGGATGAAAAGCATACCCAAATTCAACTGCCAGCTACTCATCCCCAGAAGATAATATATGCATATTGTTAGTAGATTTGGATAGAAAACACTCTGAAGTTTCTAAAACTGTTTGAATCATGTCTGTGAGTATAACAGAACTTATTTAGCAAGCGAAACCCCGAGGACAAACCATTCAGATTTTTTGTTGTTTTTGAGGTCACTCGCTTTTTCAATGTGTTTTCATTGGGAAACCAGATTTCTAAGGGACCTGCTTGCAGTTCCTACCGCTTCCACTGGATGTCAACAGTCTTGAGAAATTGGTTGAGGTTATTCCTTTGTGTAATGAAGAAGTACGGCCATCTTGAACGAGAGTCACATTAAGTGTCCTGTTAGACAGAAGCGCGTGAGCAGAAAGCTGGCTATAGTTGGTTTTAATCCTGTATTGAACACAGATCATCCCGTCTTCAATTTTATCAATTATTAACGTTAAAAAATACCTAAAGTTGTAATACAAAAGTAGTTTGACATTTTTTGGCAAAGTTTACAGGTAACCTTTGAGATATTTTGTAGTCACGTTTGAGCAATTTGGAAGCGGTGTTTTTCTGGATCAAACGCGCCAAATAAATGGACAATTTGGATATACATCGACGGAATTAATCGAACAAAAGGACCATTTGTGATGTTTATGGGACATATTGGAGTGCCAACAACAGAAGCTCGTCAAAGGTAAGGCATGAATTATATTTTTATTTCTGAGTTTTGTGTCGCGCCTGCAGGGTTGAAATATGCTTCTCTGTCTTTGTTTACTATTGTGGTATCCTCAGATAATAGCATTGTTTGCTTTCGCCGAAAAGCCTATTTGAATTTTGACATGTTGTCTGGATTCACAACCAGTGTAGCTTTAATTTGGTAACTTTCATGTGTGATTAATGAAAGTTAGATTTTTATAGTAGTTAGTAATAGTAATTAATTAATTTGAATTTGGCGCTCTGCATTTTCTCTGGCTTTTTGCCAAGTGACACAGTAGCGTCCCGCCTTAACTCAGATTTTTGGATATAAATATGAACTTTACCGAACAAAACATACATGTATTGTGTAACATGAAGTCCTATGAGTGTCATCTGATGAAGATCATCAAAGGTTAGTGATTCATTTTATCTCTATTTCTGCTGTTTGTTACTCCTCTCTTTGGCTGGAAAAATGGCTGTGTTTTTCTGTGGCTATCTACTGACCTACCATAATCGTTTGGTGTGCTTTCAACGTAAATTCTTTTTGAAATCAGACATGTTGGCTGGATTCACAACAAGTGTAGCTTTAATGTGGTGTCTTTCATGTGTGATTTCATGAAAGTTAGATTTTTATAGTAATATATTTGAATTTGGCGCTCTGCATTTTTACTGGCTTTTGGCCATATCCTAGAGAAGTTAAGTCTTGACGTTAAGAACTGACTTATTTACAGAGGGTTGAATGATTGAGTGTTATTTCAGAAAATCACAGAAATCACATAGAGTTCCCGAAACCCACCTTAACGGATACGTCTGAACATGCCACAGCTGGATCTGTAACTTTTCTGGGGGAAAAAAACATTTCTTTGAGCATCACCAATTGTACATTGTACGATTTCTCTTAAATTACCATAGATACAGTGGGGCAAAAAAAGTATTTAGTCAGCCACCAATTGTGCAAGTTCTCCCACTTAAAAAGATGAGAGAGGCCTGTAATTTTCATCATAGGTACACTTCAACTATGACAGACAAAATGAGAAAAAAAATCCTGAAAATCACATTGTAAGATTTTTAATGAATTTATTTGCAAATTATGGTGGAAAATAAGTATTTGGTCACCTACAAACAAGCAAGATTTCTGGCTCTCACAGACCTGTAACTTCTTCTTTAAGAGGCTCCTCTGTCCTCCACTCGTTACCTGTATTAATGGCACCTGTTTGAACTTGTTATCAGTATAAAAGACACCTGTCCACAACCTCAAACAGTCACACTCCAAACTCCACTATGGCCAAGACCAAAGAACTGTCAAAGGACACCAGAAACAAAATTGTAGACCTGCACCAGGCTGGGAAGACAGAATCTGCAATAGGTAAGCAGCTTGGTTTGAAGAAATCAACTGTGGGAGCAATTATTAGGAAATGGGAGACATACAAGACCACTGATCATCTCCCTCGATCTGGGGCTCCACGCAAGATCTCACCCCGTTGGGTCAAAATGATCACAAGAACGGTGAGCATAAATCCCAGAACCACAGGGGATGACCTAGTGAATGACCTGCAGAGAGCTGGGACCAAAGTAACAAAGCCTACCATCAGTAACACACTACGCTGCCAGGGACTCAAATCCTGCAGTGCCAGACGTGTCCCCCTGCTTAAGCCAGTACATGTCCAGGCCCGTCTGAAGTTTGCTAGAGAGCATTTGGATGATCCAGAAGAAGATTGGGAGAATGTCATATGGTCAGATGAAACCAAAATATAACTTTTTGGTAAAAACTCAACTCGTCGTGTTTGGAGGACAAAGAATGCTGAGTTGCATCCAAAGAACACCATACCTACTGTGAAGCATGGGGGTGGAAACATCATGCTTTGGGGCTGTTTTTCTGCAAAGGGACCAGGACGACTGATCCGTGTAAAGGAAAGAATGAATGGGGCCATGTATAGTGAGATTTTGAGTGAAAACCTCCTTCCATCAGCAAGGGCATTGAAGATGAAACGTGGCTGGGTCTTTCAGCATGCAAATGATCCCAAACACACCGCCCGGGCAACGAAGGAGTGGCTTCGTAAGAAGCATTTCAAGGTCCTGGAGTGGCCTAGCCAGTCTCCAGATCTCAACCCCATAGAAAATCTTTGGAGGGAGTTGAAAGTCTGTGTTGCCCAGCAACAGCCCCAAAACATCACTTCTCTAGAGGAGATCTGCATGGAGGAATGGGCCAAAATACCAGCAACAGTGTGTGAAAACCTTGTGAAGACTTACAGAAAACGTTTGACCTCTGTCATTGCCAACAAAGGGTAAATAACAAAGTATTGAGAAACTTTTGTTATTGACCAAATACTTATTTTCCACCATAATTTGCAAATAAATTAATTAAAAATCTTACAATGTTATTTTCAGGATTTTTTTTCTCATTTTGTCTGTCATAGTTGAAGTGTACCTATGATGAAAATTACAGGCCTCTCTCATCTTTTGAAGTGGGAGAACTTGCACAATTGGTGGCTGACTAAATACTTTTTTGCCCCACTGTATATACTGTTCTACACCATCTACTGCATGTTGCCAATGCCTATTTTCAATGACTAGTAATGTTTTGAGATAGTCTGTATTAATATACATTTTCGCTCCCGTGCACCACTGTTTTGGTTCAGCGCAGTTAGAAAGCACTAGTTAAACCACTGGTGTTTAATTAAAATGAAAAGCCATCTGCAAAAGAAAATGTTTAATCTATTTTGATGTGCTGTTGTTACAGTTGTATTGCTGTTTCATGTTGATGCACTCAGGGTGTTGTGACAGTTTATTTGAGTGGCGTGCACCACAAGCAAATTCATTTCACTTTGCCTGTAAGAACCATGATGAGCACAGGCACGTCAGATTAGGCTTCGCTGTACCGCAGCCTCTGAGTAACACAGAAAACTCCATGTTCGGTAGCTTTCGGGCTGTCAATGAGTTGCTCCCATGTAGATACTGAGAAATAATCAGTAGGCCTTATATTACATAATTAAATATTTTTTCTCCCCAAACTGTTTACAGGATTTTTTGCCATATATTTTTCCAATATCAATCGGTTATATCACATAGTTGAAATGTTTTCATTCAGTTACAAAAGTAACAGTCCTGGCTCAGCCCCATATGTGCGCGCACCCGTGGCCGCTTCTCAGATACAATGGCCATCCAAGCTGTGTCTGTATGCATCTAAGCGCAAAATTAAACAGCACAGGATATATGTACCTCGATAAAACAGCTCTGCTTGGCTTGGTAAGTAATATCGACCAAATAAGCAATTTCTACCATCGTTGCATATAATATATCAGACAAGTTCATTTTAAACATTTTCATGGTGACACTGAGAGCGCTTCAACCAACAGCGCCAACAAAAAGTCAATTTTGGAGGAAACGCGCAATGGTCAAGTAATATGCTTTCTGAGACTGAACTTTTGTTATTCCTCATACTTTTCATGATTATTCTGTTTCAAACCAGCAGAAGCTGGAAGGCTCTTTCTATCAGGCAGGTCACCCGCGTTACAAGTCCGTACTTAACGTCCATCCATGTCTGAGGACATCAAGAGGTGACATGAAAACTGGCCACTAGGGGAAACAGTGAGCGATGTTACCTTCAAGTAGGCTTTAGTTTTGCATTGTGGACAGGGATGGTGGATGGGTGTAAGCAACTGCATCTGGTTCCAAAGGTTGCATGTTTGAATCCAGCGATATAAAGTTGTTTTGGATATTTTTCTGTTAAGCCTATCCAACCCTTGACCCTTACCTTAACCATTCTTAGTTAATTAAGATTCCGAGTTAATGCACAAACGTATCCTTGTAACGATATAGAGAAGTAACCAAATAATTCTAAATTTGAAGTTTCCAACAACTTCAAAATTAGACATTCGAGAAACATGGATGAACGTCTAATTCTGACGTGAGACTGTGAGAGCTTGTTGCTTTCTATTGGCTCACAGAGACCCCACTGCCAAGACTTTGAGTGCATCGGTACAAGAAGCACGCTAAATTACACTCATGATTAGGCCTTTACCTCATCTTATTCATTCAGGGCTGGCACTAACAAAAAGAGAGAAACCCAATTCCCTACCTCAACCTTTGTACTGAAAATGGCTACTCAATGGTAATGTTGGCACACTTCACAAAAGGAGCTGAGCCTGAAATCAGTCTCTCCTCATTTCATTCCCAGTATTAAATAAGCACTGGCTTTAAGTGCTTTTACAGGGCAGAATTAACAAATGCGTACTCTGCCTAACGATATTAAGGCAGGTCACCCCACATATGATGTGACAAGGTGAAGGGGGGGGGGGGGGGGGGGGGGGGTTCAAACTGTCTTACCATGGGATGGTCTCAGATTTCCCTTTGTCCTCTTCACCACTACAGTAGCTAGGGATTTGGTCTGTACGTGCATGCGTGTACGTGTCCATGCGTGAATGTGTGAATCTGTGTGTGTGTGCGTACGTGTGTTTACGTGCGCATGTGTGTCAGTGTTGCATGCCAGGAGTCCTAGTGTTTTCAATCCTGGGCCATACCTCCACGCAAATACAAAAGGTATTTCCGCGTGCGACCACAAAACCTTGGTGTACATACTTCAGGTTGTTCACTTAACAGAGGAGAACAGACTAAAGTCCTCCACTGGAGACTATAATTATAGCTTTCATCTAGGCCATGTACCACAAGTGGAATGAACGAAGCTAGACCCGATCTTAATCTGGTGACGACAGTTGGCCACATTACGAATTGTGACATAAACATGAGAAGGGGCTTAAAACATTACCCCGATGGGGTTGTTGTTTATTTTGTTTCTTCTGCTGTTGTCTAGGCCTCACCACCGCATTCTGTTTAGAGTTCGGAATTAGGACCGTCAGTACAGTTAATTGCAGCTGACACAATGCATGAATCAGTAGCTTTCTTCAGCAGAAAAAACAGAAGCACTATAGTTTGCAGTGTTGAAATAAGAGGGTAACAACCTGGAAAGTATCTGGAAACAACTTGGAAACAAGACAGAAATGACCAGGTAAGTACATGGTAATAACCAGTTAACAGTTAGTATTTAGCTGCTTATTAGTGATATAAAGGGAGATTAATTTTCCTGCTTGTTATGCAGAAACAGTTATGTGTTACTGAAGAACTATCAATAACAGAGGCTAATAAGCAGAAGTCATGTAGTTAGTATTTAAGGCCATTTGACCTCGACATCTATACTTATTAAAACTTCTCTGGGATATGTGGGACGCTAGCGTCCCACCTCGACAACAGCCAGTGAAATTGCAGTGCGCCAAATTCAAAACAACAGAAATCCCTTAATTAATGTACAGGCTGAACAGGAGGGGCCCCAGTATTGACCCTTGGGGCACGCCCACATCATAGCTAAGAGTGGGCGACAGCTCATTGCTCACTCTGACACACTGAGTTCTGCCTTCAAGGTATGATTTCATCCATCTCAAGGCATCGGGGGAAAAGTTGAACTTGGACAATTTTGAAATGAGAATCTCATGGTTAAAATTTCTTTGGGATAGGGGGCGCTATTTTCACTTTGGGAAAAAATCGTGCCCAATTTAAACGGCCTCGTACTCTATTCTAGATCGTACAATATGCATATTATTATTACTATTGGATAGAAAACACTCAAGTTTCTAAAACCGTTTGAATTATATCTGTGAGTAAAACAGAACTCATTTTGCAGCAAACTTCCTGTCAGGAAGTGAAAAATCTGAAATCGAGGCTCTGTTCCAGGGCCTTCCTATTCATTTGCTTGAAATCTATGGATATACATGCACTTCATACGCCTTCCACTAGATGTCAACAGGCAGTGGGAGGTGGAATGGGGTGTCTAGCTTGATCTGAGGTCGAACAAGAGCTCTTGGAATGACGTGACCCCAAATTTCCTTTGTTCAGCAAGGCGCGTGAAGGAACCCTGGATTGCCTTCTGAAAAGCTTTCTGTATAGACGGCTAATATCTCCGGCTTTGATTTTATTTGATACATGTGATAATATCATCGTAAAGTATGTTTTTTCAACATAGTTTTATCAGATTATTGAACGTTTATCGGGAGTTTTGGCGTTTTCCGTTCTCTGCGTTTGGTGAAGATGGACAACTTCGCGCCACTTGGCTAGCTTTGGTTGCTAATTCGACAGGAGAAGAGGACATTCTAACACCAAACAACGATTATTCTGGACAAAGGACTCCTTGTACAAGATTCTGATGGAAGCTCAGCAAAAGTAGGAACCATTTATGATGTTATTTCGTATTTCTGTGGAAAATGTTTAGTACTATTTTCCGCCCTCATTGCAGGCGCTGTCTCGCTATAATGTAAGCTGTATGTCGTACTAAAGTTATTTTTAGAATTCTAACACGGCGATTGCATTAAGAACTAGTGTATCTTTCATTTGCTGTACAACATGTATTTTTTAGTAAAGTTTATGATGAGTTCTTTGATTAGATTAGGTGAGTGTCAGAAATATATCCGGATAATTTTGTGCAGTTTGGCTACGTATTCACATTGTAAAACCACGATTTGTACTGCTAAATATGCACATTTTCGAACAAAACATATATGTATTGTGTAACATGATGTTATAGGACTGTCATCTGATGAAGATTGTCACGGTTAGTGAATCATTTTATATCTTTTGCTGTTTTTTTGCGATCGCTACCTTTGCGGTGAATGAATGCGGTTGTGTGGTTGGCTATTGTGGTACGCTAATATAATGCTATATTGTGTTTTTGCTGTAAAACACTTAAAAAATCTGAAATATTGGCTGGATTCACAAGATGTTTATCTTTCATTTGCTGTACACCATGTATTTTTCATAAATGTGTTATGATGAGTATTTAGGTATTTCACGTTGCTCTCTGTAGTTATTCTTGCTGCTTCGGTGCTATTTGTGATTGTAGCTGCAATGTAAAACTATGATTTATACCTGAAATATGCAAATTTTTCGAACAAAACATAGATTTATTGTATAACATGTTATAAGACTGTCATCTGATGAAGTTGTTTCTTGGTTAGTGACTAATTCTATCTCTATTTGGGGGTTTTGTGCAAGCTACCTGTGCTGTGAAAGAACTGTCTGTGCTTTTTTGTATTTGGTGGTGAGCTAACATAAATATACATGGTGTTTTCGCTGTAAAACATTTAAAAAATTGGACATGTTGGCTGGATTCACAAGATGTTTATCTTTCATTTGCTGTATTGGACTTGTTAATGTGTGAAAGTTAAATATTTTGGATTTTTTTTTTTTGAATTTCGCGCGCTGCCTTTTCAGTGGAATGTGGGGGGGGTTCCGCTAGCGGAACCCCGGGGCTAGACAGGTTAACTTCTTGAGGGCAGGGGGCAGCTTTTTCACATTCGGGAAAAATAGCATGCCAAAATTCAACTGCTTGCTACTCATCCCCAGAATATAAGATATGCATATTATTAGTAGATTTGGATAGAAAACACTCTGAAGTTTCTAAAACTGTTTGAATCAGGTCTGTGAGAATAACAGAACTTACAGTCGTATGAACAAGTTTGGGCACCCCTCTGAGGCTGCATAATCATTTACTCTGTCGTCACAGAAAATGATCACAGTGGCATGCCATTCATTTTCTAATAAAAGCTGAGTACTGGGGTATTGTCCAGACAAAGATTTTTAGTGTAGCAATATTAAGTTGTATGAAATTAAATCAGATGTGAAAAATAGGCTATGCAAAAATGTGGGCACCCTTGTCATTCTGTTGATTTGAATACCTGTAACTACTTAGCACTGATTAATTGGAACACACAATTGGTTTGGTGAGCTCATTAAGCCTTGAACTTCATAGACAAGTGCATCCAATCATGAGAAAAGGTATTTAAGGTGGCCAATTGCAAGTTGTTGTTCTCTTTGACTCTCCTCTGAAGAGTGGCAACATGGGGGACTCAAAACAACTATCAAATGACCTGAAAACAAAGATTGTTCAACATTATGGTTTAGAGGAAGGCTACAAAAAGCTATCGCAGAGATTTAAGCTGTCAGTGTCCACTGTGAGGAACATAGTGAGGAAATGGAAGACCACAGGCACAGTTCTTGTTAAGGCCAGAAGTGGCAGGCCAAGTAAAATATCGGAGAGGCAAAGGCGAAGGATGGTGAGAACGGTCAAAAACAGCCCACAGACCACCTCCAAAGACCTACAACATCATCTTGCTGCAGATGGTGTCACTGTGCATCGTTCAACAATTCAGCGCACTTTGCACAAGGAGAAGCTGTATGGGAGAGTGATGCGGAAGAAGCCTTTTCTGCACACACGCCACAAACAGAGTCGCTTGAGGTATGCAAACGCACATTTGGACAAGCCAGCTTCATTTTGGAATAAGGTGCTGTGGACTGATGAAACAAAGATTGAGTTATTTGGTCATAACAAGGGACGTTATGCATGGCGGCAAAAGAACACAGCGTTCCAAGAAAATCACTTGCTACCCACAGTAAAATTTGGTGGGGGTTCCATCATGCTGTGGGGCTGTGTGGCCAGTGCCGGTACTGGGAAGTTGAGGGTCGCATGGATTCCACTCAATATCAGCAGATTCTTGGGAATAATGTTGAAGAATCAGTCACAAAGTTGAAGTTACGCCGGCGCTGGATATTTCAACAAGACAACGACCCAAAACACTGCTCAAAATCTACCCGGGCATTTATGCAGAGGAACAAGTACAATGTTCTGGAATGGCCATCCCAGTCCCCAGACCTGAATATCATTGAGAATCTGTGGGATGATTTGAAGCGGGCTGTCCATGCTCGGCAACCATCAAACCTAACTGAACTGGAGATGTTTTGTAAGGAGGAATGGTCCAAAATACCTTCATCCAGAATCCAGACACTCATTAGAGGCTATGGGAAGCGTCTAGAGGCTGTTATTTTAGCAAAAGGAGGCTCTACTAAATATTGATGTGATTTTTCTATTGGGGTGCCCAAATTTATGCACCTGTCTAATTTTGTTTTGATGCATATTGCACATTTTCTGTTAATCCAATAAACCTCATTTCACTACTGAAATATTACTGTGTCCATCAGTTATTTGATAGATCAAAATGAAATTGCTGATCCAAACACCCAATTATTTATAAATGGAAATCATGGAAATTGTCAGGGGTGCCCAAACTTTTTCATACGACTGTATGTAGCAGGCAAAACCCTGAGGACAAACCATTCAGAATTGTATTTTTTTGATGTCACTGTCTTTTCAATAAATTTTTTAGAGACACCAGATTTCTAATGGACTTGCTTGCAGTTCCTACCGCTTCCACTGGATGTCACCAGTCCTTGGAAATCGGTTGAGGTTATTCCTTTGTGTACTGAAGAAGTAGGGCTATCGTAAATGAGGGTCACATGAAGTACATTTTTGGAGAGAGTCACGTTATGAAAAAAGTTGCGTCAGTTTGGTTTCGTTTTGTATTGAACACAGATCATCCCGTCTTCAAATTGATCGATTATTAACGTTTAAAAATAACTAACGTTGTATGACAAAAGTAGTTTGAAATGTTTTGGTAAATTTACATGTAACTTTTGATATATTTTGTAGTGACTTGGCGAAAGTTGGAAGCTGAGTTTTTCTGGATGAAACGGTCCAAATAAATTGACATTTTGGATATATATCGACGGAATTAATCGAACAAAAGGACCATTTGTGATGTTTATGGGACATATTGGAGTGCCAACAAAAGAATTTCGTCAAAGGTAAGGCATGATTTATGTTTTATTTCTGCGTTTTGTGTCGTGCTTGCCGTGTTGAAATATGCTACTCTGTTGTTTACTGATGTGCTATCATCAGATAATAGCATCTTATGCTTTCGCCGAAAAGCTTTTTTGAAATCTGACATGTTGGCTGGATTTGGTATCTTACATGTGTGATTTAATGAAAGTTTGATTTTTATATCATGTTATTTGAATATGGCTCGCTGTATTTTCCCTGGCTATTGGCCGGTGGGACGTTTGCGTCCCACCGGCCCCAGAGAAGTTAAAGACACACAGAGCCTGCAATGGCATTACCATAACCTCTAGGCAGTGCCTAGTTCAACGAGATGCCCCGCTTGACTGTAGCTGGCTCGGTCTGAGCGCAGCGAACTTGAAAAAAAGTAGGCCCATAATGAAGACTGGCCCTAAATTTCAGGTGCTTTTGGGGGACAGCGGCAGAACCGTTAGGGTTAGAAGGACAAT
The DNA here is from genome assembly GCF_016432855.1 of Salvelinus namaycush. Lineage (NCBI taxonomy): Eukaryota > Metazoa > Chordata > Actinopteri > Salmoniformes > Salmonidae > Salvelinus > Salvelinus namaycush. The sequence continues at coordinate 45,521,986 of NC_052334.1, read as the reverse complement.
TCAACCACAGGAATATTCCTAAGGTCCTCCCGATCTGGACCGTGTGGCATTAACCCTTAACAGTGAAAAAATGTTTTTTTCATCACAGTTTACAATGACATCTCTCCCCATAGGAATACATTGCCTGCTCCCCTAAATTCAACCTGAAGCCTATGTGGGTTATGAATGCCTTATGAACCTGTCTTCGATGACAATTCATCAGGCCACTATGAGGTCTACCTGTGTTTATTCTAAGCTTCCTTCGAGCAACCGGAAGTGATTAAATTCACCCTAAAGGTGTTTTTATATACCAAACCTGTAGCTTGTGAAACTCACTGCATTCAACCCTGTGTAGATAGGTCAATTCTGAAGGTAGGGAGTTTAAACTCAGGATTCTGTAAGAACATACCCCAATCAGGATATGTGTTTACTTTTAGCTTCCTGTGCCAACTGGAAGTGCCTTAAAATGGTGTCATAGGGGCTGTTACGAAGGGTTAAAAAGGTCAGATATTTTAAAAACGTCATATGTGTGATTAGGCAACCCTCATGAACTGTAAATCAGTTATTTGTCCCAACAGATGTCAAAGAAAAGCTCTTACACACAGCAAGGATGGAGTGACACAGTGCGGGGCTTAAAGACACACAGAGCCTGCAATGGCATTACCATAATCTCTAGGCTGTGCCGAGTTCAACAAGATGCCCCGCTAGACCATAGCTCGCTCGGTCTGAGCGCAGCGACCGTGAAAAAAATAAGGCCCAAAATGAAGCCTGGCCCTAAATTTCAGGTGCTTTTGGGTGACAGTGGGAGAACCGTTAGGGTTAGAAGCACAATTCAATCTCAGGAACGTTCCTGAGGTCCTCCCGATCTGTGCAAGCGTAACCTTGATCATGTGGCATTAACCCTTAACAGTGAAAAGAAGGTGTTTACATCAAACAGTTTGCAATGACTTCTCTCCCCATAGGAATACATCGACTGCTCCCCTAAATTCAACCTGAAGCCTATGTGGGTTATGAATGCCTTATGAACCTGTCTTCGATGACAATTCATCAGGCCACTATGAGGTCTACCTGTGTTGATTCTAAGCTTCCTGGAGCAACCGGAAGTGGTTAAATTCACATTAAAGGTGTTTTGATGTACCAAACCTGCAGTTTGTGAAAATCACTGCATTCAACCCTGTGTAAATCAGTCAATTCTTAACGTAAAGACTTTAAACTCAGGATTCTGTAAAAGCCTACCACAATGAGGATATGTGTTTACTTTTAGCTTCCTGTGCTAACCGGAAGTGCCTTAAATCGTACAATGATTCTCTATACTATACTTGCTTGTTTTGTCACAGAAACTTAAATTAGGCAAACTATTTGAATTTTAGCAACCAGGAAATGATTCTAAATCACAATGGATTCGTTTTTGAATGAAGCAGCTACCTGTACGCTGCCAATAGTTAGTGGAGAAGATAGCTAGCTATGTTTTGCTACTGGCAAATGGTGATGCTCATCGTTAAGCTAACGTTAGCTAGCAAGCGAACTTGTATTGGCGGTATGGTAAAGCATTTACCTAGTAATAAATAAATAATAGGCACAAAAGGCTTATTTCTCTCATTGTGTGCACAAATTTGTTGACATCCCTGTTAGTGAGCATTTCTCCTTTGCCAAGATAATCCTTCCACCTGACAGGTGTGCCATATCATATAGCTGATTAAACAGCATGATCGTTACACATGTGCACATTGTGCTGGGGACAACAAAAGGCCACTCTAAAATGTGCAGTTTTGTCACACAACACAATGCCACAGATGTCTCAAGTTTTGAGGGAGCATGCAATTGGCTTGCGGGCTGCAGGAATGTCCACCATAGCTGTTGCAAGAGAATGTAATGTTAATTTCTCTACCATAAACTGCCTCCAACTTCATTTTAGAGAATTTGGCAGTACGTCCAACCGGCCTCATGACCGCAGACCACATGTAACCATGCCAGCCCAGGACCTCCACATCCAGCCTCTTCACCGTCCAGCCACCCAGACAGCTGATGAAACTGGGTTTGCACAACCAAAGTAGTTCTGCACAAACTGTCAGAACACAATTGCATTGTATCGATGGCAATTTGAATGCACAGAGATACCGTGACGAGATCCTGAGGCCCATTGTAGTGCCATTCATCCGCCACCATCACCTCATGTTTCAGCATGATAATGCATGGCCCCATGTCGCAAGGATCTGTACACAATTCCTGGAAGCTGAAAATGTCCCAGTTCTTCCATGGCCTGCATATTCACCAGACATGTCACCCATTGAGCATGTTTTGGATGCTCTGGATTGACGCATACGACAGCATGTTCCAGTTCCCGCTAAAATCCAGCAACTTTACACAGCCATTGAAGAGGAGTGGGACAACATTCCACAGGCCAAAATCAATAGCATGATCAACTCTATGTGAAGGAGATGTGTTGCGCTGCATGAGGCAAATGGTGGTCATAAGCAGATACTGACTGGTTTTCCGATCCACTCCCCTTGCTTTTTTAAAGATATCTGTGACCAACAGATGCATATCTGTATTCCCAGTCATGTGAAATCCATAGATTAGGGCCTCATTTATTTATTTTAACTGACTGATTTCCTTATATGAACTGTAACTCAGTAAAATTGTTGCATGTTGCGTTTATATTTTTGTTCAGTGTAACTAGAACACCCTCACACACACACACCAGTGTCCAGACCTACGTCACTGCCTAGAACAGGCTGTGAGCAACACATCTGTCATTGGGGCAACAACAGAGCTCAGCACCAAACTCATTAGGCCAACTAGCACCACCCACCTCCCTCTACCTCCTCCCTACAAAAAGGGCCTCGTAAACCAAGTGCTAAAATCTCCCAAGGGCCAAATGGATTTACGAACACATCATCATCACAAATGTGCAGCGATGTACAATATCAAAGCAAGCTTTAAATACCTGTGCACGCACATTTATTGCCAATAACTTAACACAGTCTTTGGTGCTAGGGAAGGCCAATATGTTAGATCTACATCATCTCTGTGGTAGCAGCCAGGTCTTGTTTGGTTTCAGGGGTGGATTTGTGTCTCACCCATGTCACGAGGTCAAGTACATAGTATGATGCATTAGTATGGTTTCCATATTATCAAGAGTCACTTTGAGTTAGTGTTAGAGACACTTGGAGCTGTTAGTTGTACACATGCTGGCCAGGTTCATATTCACTCTCCACAGAGGAGCAAGTAAACACAGATTAAGATCTGGGAAGTAGATTAGACAGTTCTAGTCTATTGAGAAAAGCTGTGCGAGTTGGGGTTACTGATATTACTTCAATAGAGAAGCGGGTAATAAAAGGAACTGTTTGCATAACCCCCAACGTTTTAAGATAAAGTAAACAACTACTTTCTGAATAACGTTTGAATTTCAACATTTTCTTTGGCCCGACTTCACACTTTGAAATTGCCTTGAAGTCGTCTCTGACAAGGTTTCATGGTACATGCAGTCATCCATTGTTTCAACTCTTGGAACTTAAAGCGAACCACCATTTAAGCAAGGTCAGCGTCACACCATCTTATTGTTTGTTTATTGTTGCATTTGGACCCCAGATGTTGACGAATCAGTTCTAAAAATCCACCCAGCGATGAGAAAAAAAACAATCACCCAGAAAACAGGTCAGTGTTGCTCAACTAACAAAATTATGTGGACATTAAAATGAGGAATGTTGATGTTTTTCAAGGAAAAAACAACAATCTAACAATACCCTAATTATCTCAGGCATTATAGGTGTTTCATGCCAACATTTGATAAGTGTTGGTGACCTTTTCATTCCACAGCTGTTGCTTCAGCTCCATGTTAGTGAAAATGGCACGTGCAGGTACATGAGTTGAACAAAATTACAATTGTATATTCCATAGGTACTGTGACATTGAAGCTGTCCTACTATGGATACCGTATATACACCATACACAGGGTTTCTGGTTTTGCAATGAACATAGGGCCGAATCCTAAACAGAGATATGTGTAAACCCACATCTCACGTCAGGTTTCAGCCCACAGTCTAGAGATTCATTTAAATGTTACTTGTGTAGTTCATACTCTGAGTGCATAATTGAAACTATCACAAATCATTACTAACATTTTATAACGAAATGTACTTGTAAATTTAATTTGGATATTTGAAGTTACATACAGGTTGGAGCTGAAATTTATTCTAAGGACAAAAAGGAGGATATTTTCCTGGTGTATTCTCCCCTTTGGTAATCTTAATGATGGAAGTTGCAGGAAGTGGACATTGATTGTGGTACAGACCAAGGCTTATTTTTTTTCTGGATTCATTAGCAAGTATGCCAAGTTAGAGAAAACATCAAATACATTTGTTGGTTACCCACACACATGGCGTCCTTATGCTGGATTTAGTTTTTCCAATTTTTTTTTTATAGTGGACTAAATAGAACATCTGTACAATTGACATCTTGTTTTGTAAGTCTGGAAAAATCTGTATGGTAAAGGGAGCACAGTAACACATACATAAGAGATGGAAATTTAAAAAAAAAATAACTTGGGAACCCACTGATACGAAATCCTTGAAATCACTGTAAAAAGCCATGTCAAAGATTTAATCAATTTGTAATCGGGTCCCCCCCCATTTCCATCCCTTGAGGTGAAAGAATATGTAACAAGTTCAAACAAAATGTATCTAGCTCTAGGTCAGTTAAGAAGGTGATGGGCCTGATCTACAGTGCATTCGGAAAGTATTCAGACCCCTTAACTTTTCCCACATTTTGTTACTTTCTAAAATTGATTAAATCATTTTTCCCCTTATCAATCTACACCCAATACCCCATAATGACACAGCAAAAGTATAAAAAACTGAAATATCACATTTACATAAGTATTCGGACCCTTTACATAGTACTTTGTTGAAGCAACTTTGGCAGCGATTAAAGCCTTGAGTCTTCTTGGGTATGACGCTACAAGCTTGGCACACCTGTATTGGGGCAGTTTCTCCCATTCTTCTCTATAGATCCTCTCAAGCTCTGTCAGGTTGGATGGGGAGCGTCACTTCTTCCAGGATTGTGCCTTGACACAATCCTGTCTCAGAGCTCTACGGACAATTCCTTCAACCTCATGGCTTGGTTTTTGCTTTGACATGCACTGTAAACTGTGACCTTTATATAGACAGGTGTGTGCCTTTCCAAATCATGTCCAATCAATTGAATTTACCACAGTTGGACTCCAATCAAGTTGTTGAAATATCTCAAGGATGACCAATGGAAATAGGATGCACCTGAGCTCAATTTCGAGTCGCATAGCAAAGGGTCTGAAATCTTATGTAAATAAGGCATTTCTGTTATTTTTATTTTTAGGAAATGTAGGATTTTTTTTTTTTAAATTTTTTGCATCGTCATTATGGTGTTTTGTGTGTAGATTGATAAGGGGGAAAATGTATTTTATCCATTTTAGAATAAGGCTGAAGACGGAATACTTTCCGAATGCACTGTAAAAGCAGATTCAATCAGATTCAAGTGTACATTTTAGGACACCCTCAGCCTCAAGTCTATAGACACGAGTCAAATTGATGACGAGTCTTCCAAGTAAGAAAATACGTTTCAAGCCCCAATATGACCTACAACTACCTGTACTTCATCACCTTTGTCCACGATCTCTATTGCAAATGACTCCTCATACGGGGGGGAGCCTATGGAGGGAGCCTGTAATCACTTTTCCATGTAAACCCACTTTTCCTTCACATTATCCCAGCTGGTGGCTAGTAAATGCTTGAGGTATGAAGGTATTTTACCGCCGAGGGGTTGGAAGTACGGAATGAGTCAGACTATTTAATAGAAGAAGAAAAAAAAACAGAATGGAAAATGCATTGTTTACTTTTCAGAAAACAGGTGCAAGGGGACAAAAAAAATGCCTCTTAAAGAACAGCAGTGAGGGCGTATTTTCCACAGTAACAGGTTATTATTAGGAACTGATCTATCCACCATGCCTCCACCAACCTCCCTCCAGCCACATCAGTATTAATTGACTACAGTGTCATGCATAGCGCATTTGATGTGCACAAGAACTGACTCCAGATCTAATAAGTGTCCAATGTTTAGCCTGTGCCATGCGGTAAACGTAAGCTACATAAGCTACACGCCTCACTCATATTTCTGTGTGCTGCCCAGTTGGCACGGGATCCATCCAACCAACCCAGCTCCTCTTCTTTTATGCCCCCCACGGTAATTGGCACGGGCCACTGGCAGCAGCCTCGGCCACTCGCTGGGTTGCTGGAAGACATGTGTCAGAAGGCCCAGTGCACCTGGACCGGCTCTGGGACTCACAGAAGGTGTTAAAACACCAGGAGCACTTGTCTATTCCAGCAAGCGAGAGGGAGGAAAGAAGAGGAGAATGGGAGAATGAGGGAGAAAAGAAGACAGCGCAAGGGAACAGGTGCAAACTTCAAATTAAAGTGAAGACTAATGCCCCCGTCGTAAACGTTTCAACAGCATGCAACTGTTTTTGAGGCTGCAGTGACGTAGCAGCTTGTGAAAAACACAGATTTTTTTTAGGTTGCACTCGTGGTAGGTTATGTGCGAAGTGTCAATCTGGAGGTTTATTTTGCTGTAGGGTAGACTAGAATGTATGTAATCTACTGCTAATTGATGATGAAACAATGTAACCTACAAACAAATTATAATAATTCATATCTAAAAGTAAGGACAAGTAGTAACATACAAGTGATTGAAATGATCAGAAATCATACCATTTTGGTGGAACATAGGCCTTTAGTTCTCTCTCTCTCTTACTCTCTCTCGCTTTTTTCTCTGTCTCTCACTCCATCACTTTTGTGAATATTCTATTTACAATGTGTTCAGACAAGAGGACGTGTTTTGAATCTCATATAGGTCTTGTTTAAGTTTGTCTCTAAAATGCATTCGGAACTATAATAACCCATAACCGAAAGTCACAGCAAGTGTCCAACCAAACACCCTTTTGCCAAAACAATAACATTATTTGACGCCTGTCATGGACTCAAAATGAGTCTGAGTTGTTTTTGTTTCGGCAACAATGCTACCTACAGTATGTACATGTGTAGCTTGAACTCCCAACAGATGTGGTTCTAGATTTTGACCTCTTGCTGAGATGGGACATCCGTGGTAATGGTGTAACTTATTTGAAACTCCACCCTGACACAAAGCAAGTGTGGTATAGTATTCCTCTTGAGCTTTTCGCCGCCTTTGGGAATTATTCAAACGTCACACCACCAATACACTTCGTCGTCACATTTGTACAAATGGTACTTTCTCTTGCTACTGACGAAATAGATATTTGAAACCCTCTAACCTCCTCTGTCAAAAGCACATGCATTTTTTATATGCCCCCAGCATTACAAGGAGGAACTCTGGGAGAGGAGAGGGAAAATTAGGTCGTGTGGGAACCAACAGGCATTTAGAGAGCACTTGTTAAGAGTAGTTTTGTGGTTTTTACAGTATCTGACCAAGGGAAGCACAAAAACAATGCATGATTACCCATTAGTTAGTAACACGTTAAACCATTAATCATGAGTATGATATGATATTGCATTATAAGACATGTCTATTTCTCATAAAGTGATTATCAGCCATTTGAGTCCACTGCCATCAAAAGACTGATTGCATTATGAGTTGCTAAGGGCTTATGCATGCTTATAAATGCTAAGGCATTATATTGTTGCGATAAAGTGAATGCTTAATACAGAGAACTGAGAAAGCATTAAGTCATAGTATAGTCTGTTTTTTAAGTTATTGAGGACTAGAAGAGAAGTGCACCCAAAAGCATTGTGTCACAGGGAGAACAACCACAATATGTGCTGGGTTCATAATAGGACAGTCATACACCGGTCCTGATATAGACACCGTAAATATGTTTGTTTCCACTGCTTAAATAGGTTTGCCACTCTGTACACTGTTTCACTTGCACTCAATACCCTCACACAGTTGCTCACTTCACATACAGTACGCTGTCTCTCTTCACTGATGGGCCATGCCTACCCACACAAAAGTGCTCACACACAAATAATGATAATTTTGGCAGCTCTTAAAAATGGAGGACATTCGATCCATCGCATTAGGGATTCCCAATGCAATACCCCAATGAAATGTTTTGGAAAAGGGAAATCCAACTCACAATATCAAATGAGTCAATCATTGATTGAATCATTTGAGTAGCCCGACTCATATGCCTTCTATTACCGATCACGAATGAGTGAGAGGCTGAACCAACATGCACAATTTCATTAAAGGCACCTCTTTGATACCGATGCAGGGATAAATGTAATATGGGGAGTATGCATGCAGATTGCCATCAGTTATAGTGCTTGGATTAACCACAGAGGGGTAGAGGAAATTTGGCCTACAATTATTTCCTATTATGTTTGTGTGGAAAAGCAATTTGGCACTTGGACCATAAAGCCAGTCTCCTCTGTGTGGGAAGACAGAGGTCAAAGGTTATGATCATGGCTGTTGAACTTGTTGTCATTTTCATCCATATCGGGCGGCAGGGTAGCCTAGTGGTTAGAGCGTTGGGCTAGTAACCGAAAGGTTGCAAGTTCAAATCCCCGAGCTGACAAGGTACAAATCTGTCGTTCTGCCCCTGAACACTGTTCCTAGGCTGTCATTGAAAATAAGAGTTTGTTCTTAACTGACTTGCCTAGTTAAATAAAGGTTAAAAATGTAAGTCGCTCTGGATAAGAGCGTCTGCTAAATGACTTAAATGTAAATGATATCTAAAGGACTACTGCTATTCCTTTTGTACAATGGACTGTTTCTTTACTACACGTTGGCTTCTCAGTTGCCTTCCATGCAGCATATGTTTAGAGCATGTTAGGATAGGGGTCAACTATTCTATTCAACCATAGGATGGAATTTACATTCATGAATGGGAAAATTATTTGAGTTGATTGAGAGAGTTGAAACTTCCCAACTGTGATGTACATTCTGACAGCAATGGTCATGCTGACACTAGTGCATTTCCACAGATGTCCCATCTCAGCAAGTGTAGAAAAATGCTTAATGTCCAATGCAGCCCAGCTTGAACAAACCCACGGGGATAAAATAAGTGTGTCTTACTGTCTCATTTCACTGTAGTTGGGGGAAATCGATGATAGATTGAGAAACTCCACATGGGGGTGCTATGACATTATATGGACTTCTAGGATAGTCCTCAATACAAGCTAGATGGACGTCTTTACCCTTCTGCCAAAAAAACCTGGGTAATCCGCAAACCCCCTGTTGTAACAAACTCAGTCACACCTGCGAGAATTATGTCCAATAGAAGTTACCCTTTAACTGTTATTCATACCAGTAACACTAAATGTGCTCGCTGTGAGATGGAGAAGACTGGCAAATGCCTCATGGTTTTACGACATGTCTTAGAATGCTCAACCCCCAGAAAAAGAATCTTGCAGCAGGGCAAGATTAGTCCTATGTCTGCCGTGATGATGTCATGAACCAGTACTGTAATGTTTTTCTTTTTTTCTCCAACTTTTTGGGGTTACCACCACATCTGCCTGTCTGGAAATGTTTAAAATGTAAAAAAAATTATCTGACAGAACAACAAAATAATAATAAAAAAGGGGAACCCGATAAAACACAGACTTCTGCTTTATGAATCTTCAAGATGCCGGGGGAGTGATTTAGTGACCCACCTCTGTCACTTGTGGATGAGCTTCCTTTCCTAATTGACTGTTCGGTTGCTGCCCTCCTTTTCCTCATATCCCCCCAAAATTCTGAGGGGCCAAACAAGGTCGTCATTTATGGAAAGATGACTCTAGCATGTGTTTCCTTCCCTCCGTCTTTCTGTCCTTGTTCAGCAGATCCAGCAACAGCTAGACAGATTGAGAGTGCAATGGGGATGAATGGAGCCTCCTCCTTCGCAATGTTAGGTCCCGATTATCATTCAATGGTCTTGTGTTACCACTGATAAATGAAAAGACTGGATACCATATTGCTCTCATCAAGAAGACCTTTAGTTTCAAGAAAGGGGAGTACATTTTCCACAAAACTGCACAAAACAAAAAAATATTGATGCAAGAATTGTCTTTTTACTGTCAGGGAAAAGGCAGGGATTGTAAAAAAGGTCACTCCATGTGGAAGTATGCTACTGTTGTCGAGAACTTCTCTGCAGTGCAGTGGCAACAACACTAGTCTTTTCTCACTCTCCTATTTTCCAACAAGTGGCCATCCTAATCCTAGTTGCTGTCTCCCGCTGGAGGTCAGCAGAGGAGAGGGCAGACAAGCCACCTGCTCAGCCACCGCTGCAGTCTCAGATTAGGGCAGGGTGAGGGCTGTGGGCAGGGTGTGCATGACGGATGATTCATCCGGCTGCGACCCACTGTTAACACTGCTGTCTCGCGTCTGATTGAGTGTGTGTGTGTTATGATCAGCTGACCCCACCTACCACAGGCCCCCCTCTTTCAGGAATCTCACAGCTGTGATTGCTACTGACCCGTTGAGTGTGTGGGTGAATGTGTGAATGTGAGTGCAAGAGATTGTTTACATGTGTGTGTATTTGCCATGTGTGTATGGGGGTGTGAGGAAGGGTCTGTGAGTGACTGTGGGTGTGTGTAGTGTATAGGTATGTGTGTATGTATGTACTGTATGAGAGCGAAAGAGAGAGAGCACAGGTCAGAGGGCAGAGAGTCCAAACTACTGCCACAATCAAATGGCCCAAAGTGCAGTTTCAACCTGACAAGAACTGCATGTGGGTTCGCTGCCTGTCAGTAAGGAAAACACAATGCTGACCTTCATTCTTTACCCCTCTGCATGCATGACATGATGTTAACCAATTTGTTTTACTTTGCCTGAAGGATAACTGACAAGGGGATTCACACACGGTATACTAAGTGTTCCAAGATGTCCAGGACGCTCTATAAATGCACAAAGTTTTTCTTTCTTTGTTACACTCCAATGGCCAAAATAGTGTGAGAGGAACCGACACAGATATTAGAAAATGGATTGGCTGAATTAACTAGTTACATACTGCTTAGCATACGTAAGATGATGGTTATTAAATGTATGGATAGTGGAGAGAAGGGAAGGATTTGGTAACAACTGGGAAAGGGACAAGGGAGGCGCTTAGTAGTCTGCTCCACACAGTGACCGCAGTGACTTTTACCGCATCCATATTAGGAAAACGAAGACTTCCTAATATGGATGCCGTAATTAGGTATTGTATTGGGGGGTATCAAGAGGTGATCTCTCCTTCTTCCACCCCAGCTGCCATTCACCCCCCCATCGTTTAAAAAAAAAAGATTGCCAATTGGTCATGGTCAAAACCTTGGTATTTTTATTATTTACCATCTCTTGGGCTGGCGTAATACATAATAACAAGGAGCGATACCTTTTTATGCGCACATAAAAAAATAACGGGGGTGTTTGAATGACATCATGGCCAGCTCCTTTTCTTTCCCCCTCGAAAAAGTTCCCCTGCCTTGGTTTGGTTAATGAGATAATGGCTATGCATGAGGACTGTCCACCGAATAAGGTAATCCAAACCACCTTTGTTATTTTGTTTATGACGATGAGGGTGCTGGTTCGGTAGACTGACCCAGTAACTAGGTCTCTCTCCCCATGAGGTCATGCCAGGTTTACAGAGCACGCTGTGCGCTTCTAAAGGGCCAGGGCGATTGCTTGCCGTATTGCTGCTGCTGCGGGTTTTACGAGCGGATCTGTGTATCACACCTGTTTGTTTCTTTTAGCCACGACTCTCATTAGCCTTTGCTTTGGAAATGCAGGCTTACTTACTTTTAATTGTACACTGCATGTAATAATACCCCATGGAAACAACAATGCAGTCATTGTTGAAGCAGTCATTGTTGAAGCATTTCGCTGCACAAGCTTGCCGGTTTATTCAATCAAATGCCTAGAAAGGCAGGAACCTGGGAAGAAACCTAGAGAGGAACCAGGCTCTGAAGGGTGGCCAATCCTCTTCTGGCTGTGCCGGGTGGAGGTTATAACAGTACATGGCCAAGATGTTCAAATGTTCATAGATGACCAGCAGGGTCAAATAATAATAATCACAGTGGTTGTAGAGGGTTTTGATTGGGTAAGGTTTAAAGGGGCAAGTCTGGCAGGAGAATCAAAAGGTGAGGAAAATGGTCAATGGACAGGCAGCCTTGACAAATTGATTTGGAAAACTTTTTGTATGGCAATAAAAAAGATGACAGAATATCATATAGTCTTTTGCATTTTGTTTGTTCCTGCCATGAGGAGAGACATTTTTTATACGTTTTTGAAAGAGGAAAATCGGGACTCTCCTCTTCCCTCTCCACCTCCCCTGTCGGAAGACACAAGAGGGGAGAGCACTAAGGCAGAAACATGCCGGAAGGGTTTTTCTTAGCTTTCAACTGTCCAGCAGATTCTGACAGGAGACACGGAGGAAGGGAAGCCATCTTTGTACTCAGCGGGGTACCGCTTACTATCTGCTGCGGTCATAAAGTGGTCATAAAGAGTTTAAAAGAGGTCACTAAAGAAGTTCCAAGAGGTCAGCAATGTTCAAGGAGATCACACTGATCTATTTTAAGGTCACACAGGGCTCGTCTGAAACTCATAGAGGCGGCTCTTTGATTCGGATCCATGTTCACACACATGTTGAGAAAGTTTGGTTAAGGCTTGTGAAACAACTAACAGGCAGCCAGAGCAGTTTCTGTCCAGTTTAATGGCTCGATATGGTGAGGCACGGCTCGATTGCCAGAAACACTTGTTTTAATCCCCACAATGAACCCAAGTGTTTTTCAGGCTGCATTAAAGGATAAAAAGTAATCCTTCGGCATCATTACCTTCTATTTTTGTGGTCCAGTTATTATTTCTTGGGAAATAAACATTGCGTTCATGATTACACAGTAATTGCTTTTTTATCAGGTGATTAAGACTATCTTCAGTTTCTGAGGTACATGATGTAGGAATTCTGAGTGTTGGCCCATTTTGAAGTCCTCACTGGGATTCTGTTTGAACCCAAAACGGACCTTTAATTAAGCCAAAATACAGTATGGCAAGCCTTACAGTAACACACTTAGTGTATTTGTGATATCACTTACAGTATGCACTGCTGTTGTGTTGGACCCTACATTCACAAACCATCGTGAAGTACTGTAAGTAGTGCCATCAGAAAGTATTCACACCCCTTGACTTTTTCCACATTTTTTTATGTTACAGTATGAATTTGAAATGTTTTGTCACTGGCCTACACAATAATTATGTTTTTTGACATTGTTACAAATTAATATTATTTTTTTAACTGAAATGTCTTGAGTAAATAAGTATTCAACCCCTTTTGTTATGGCAAGCCTAAATAAGTTCAGGAGTAAAAATGTGCTTAACAAGTCACATAATAATTTGCATGGCTTCACTCTGTGCGCAATAATAGTGCATTATTTTTGAATGACTACCTCATCTCTGTACCCCACACATAAAGACAATCGTAAGGTCATTCAGCCGAGCTGTGAATTTTAAACACAGATTCAACCACAAAGACCAGGGAGGTTTTCCAATGCCTCGCAAAGAAGGGCACCTATTGGTAGATGGGTAAAAATACAAAAAAAGCAGACAATCAATATCCCAAAACTGAGGATGCTAGTACAGAATCAAAATATTGCAAAACATGCATGCTGAAGTAATACTGCAAAAAAATGTGGCAAAGCAATTCACTTTTGTCCTGAATACAAAGTGTTATGTTTGGGGCAAATCCAATACAACACATTACTGAGTACCACTCTTGTATGCTTGTAATCGTTAAGGACAGTATAAAAAATAAACGGAATGGAGTTACGCACAGGCAAAAATGATAGAGGAAAACCTGTTTCAGTCTTCTTTCCACTAGAGATATATATTAGTGCTTTATTTGAATTTTTCTTCCACTTTGACATGACAGTGTATTTTGTGTTGATCGTAGACAAAAACTTACAATGAAATCAATTTTAAACCCACTTAGTAACACAAAAGAATATTGAAAAAGTTGATGGGTGTGAATACTTTCTGAATGCACTGTATGTGCCAGGATTATAGCTCAAGCTACCGCTTTCAAGGAACGGGACACGGACATTGACGATTACAAGAAAGCCCGCTACGACCTCCGACGAGCCATCAAACATAGTCATAGTCAATACAAGACACTTGTCGGATGTGTCAGGGTGTGCAGACTATTAGTAAACTGAAATAAAATAATTAACAAACCCGTTTGGAAAATTAAAACTATTCGGGAACTATTATCTTTGACTCCAAAACGAACTAAAATAAAATAAAAAAACATCATGAATTATTTTTTTTTTCTTCTTTGGTCAAAAATCTAATGGGGTTTTCAAGCTACTGAATCTGGCGGGTAAATGCGGCCAGAAGATGGCGATGTTTCAAATAGGCCTAGCTTGTGTATCACTATCAGTAGCTAACAGAAATTTTAAAGGAGTGGCTGCGGAGCCGAATTTTCTGCACTCCTCGTTCCGAAGCTTCTGAACATGTGCGGGATTCTCTTCTTTATGCACAATCTCTACTCGTAGAAAACAGGCTAGTCTGGCAAATGGTGCTCATTTAATAATGTTAGATCAAAACTGAATCAATGTCTACAATATCACGTAATGATAGTATTCTACATAACAGAACCAAATATAATAGCATAGCATAATGTTACTGTAAGACAAAAAACACGACCTCATTTTTTATGAGATTTCAGGATGATTGTGCAAATCATTACATTTTTATGTCATAGGTCAGAAAAAATTGCCAGGACTCCAACCAGCCTAGTCATAGACTGTTCTCTCTGCTACCGCACGGCAAGCGGTACCGAAGCGCCAAGTCTAGGTCAAAAAGGCTTCTTAACAGCTTCTACCCCCAAGCCATAAGACTCTTGAACAGTTAATCAAATGGCTACCCGGACTATTTGCATTGTCCCCGCCCCACCCCCCATTTTTACGCTGCTGCTACTCTCGCTACTGTTATTTTATTGTTGCACCTTAATTATTTGCTCTATTTTTATTTTTTATTAAAACTGCATTGTTGGTTTAAGGCTTGTAAGTAAGCATTTCACTGTAAGGTCTACTACACCTGTTGTATTCGGCGTATGTGACAAATAACATTTGATTTGATGTGACCAAAACTCAACAGCGCGTGCCACTAGGCAAAATATACGCTTTGGTTGAAACCAAACACGGATAGGCTATGCTACAGTTTGTTAATGGCGATCTGCTCTAAAATTAATTTACTGTACAGTGCATTCGGAAAGCATTCAGACTCCTTGACTTTTTCCCCCAAAAATTGACATTACAGCCTTATTCTAAAATTCATTTTCCCTCAATAATCGAAACACAATGACAAAGCAAAACATGTTTTCAGATATTTTTGCAAATGTATAAAAAACTGAAATATCACATTTAAATAAGTATTCAGACCCTTTACTCAGTACTTTGTTGAAGCACCTTTGGCAGTGATTACAGCCTTGAGTCTTCTTGGGTATGACAATACAAGCTTGACACACCTGTATTTGGGGAGTTTCTCCCAGTCTTCTCTGCAGATCCTCTCAAGCTCTGTCAGGTTGGATGGGGATCGTCACTGCACTGCTATTTTCAGATCTCTCCAGAGATGTTCGATCGGGTTCAAGTCCGGGCTCAGGCGGGGCCACTCAAGGACATTCAGAGACTTTTCCTGAAGCCACTCCTGCATTGTCTTGGCTGTGTGTTTAGGGTCGTTGTCCTGTTGGAAGGTGAACCTTCACCCCAGTCTAAAGCCCTGAGTGCTCTGGAGCAGGTTTTCATCACGGAACTCTCTGTACTTTGCTCCATTCATCTTTCCCTTGATCCTGACTAGTCTCCCAGTCCCTGCCGCTGAAAAACTTTGCTACAGCATGATGCTGCCACTACCATGCTTCACCGTAGGGATGGTGCCAGATTTCCTCCTGACGTGACGCTTGACATTCAGGCCAAAGAGTTCAATCTTGGTTTCATCCAACCAGAGAATATTATTTCTCATTGTCTGAGAGTCCTTTAGGTGCCTTTGCCCAAACTCCAAGCGGGCTGTCATGTGCCTTTTACTGAGGAGTGGCTTCCGTCTGGCCACGCTAACATAAAGGCCTGATTTGTGGAGTGCTGCAGAGATGGTTGTTCTTCTGGAAGGTTCTCCCATCTCCACAGAGGAACTCTGGAGCGCTGTCAGAGTGACTATTGGGTTCTTGGTAACCTCCCTGACAAAGGCCCTTCTCCCCCAATTGCTCAGTTTGGCAGGGGGGCCATCTCTAGGAAGAGTCTTGGTGGTTCCAAACTTCTTCCATTTAATAATGATGGAGGCCACTGTGTTCTAGGGGACCTTCAATGCTGCAGAAATGATTTGGTACCCTTCCCCAGATCAGTGCCTCGACACAATCCTGTCTCGGAGCTCTACGGACAATTCCTTCGACCTCATGGCTTGGCTTTTGTTCTGATATGCAACTGTGTGTGCCTTTCCAACTCATATCCAATCAATTGAATTTACCACAGGTGGACTCCAATCAAGTTGTAGAAACATCTCAAGGATGATCAATGGAAACAGGATGCACTTGAGCTCAATTTTGAGTCTCACAGTAAAGGGTCTAAATACTTATGTAAATAAGGTATGTCTGTGTTTTATTTTTAATAAAGTAGAAAACATTTGTTAAAACCTGTTGTCTTTTTGTCATTATGGGGTATTGTGTGTAGATTGACATGGAAACATTTAAATGTAATCCGATTTAGAATAAGGCTGTAAGGTAACAAAATGTGTAAAAAGCAACGGGGTCTGAATGCACTGTAAATACTGTCATTCAAAACAACACTGCAGGCTTCTTCGAAACAACAATGCATAACTCAAGAAGGTCTAAATGTATATCCCTAATGAAGCTGATTAAGATCAAACGGTTGTCATGCAGATGCTTCACGGACGTTTCAACTGTAAAAATTGGAATAATCATCATTCACGATTGACATTGAGAAATGGGAAGGGAGAGTGACCACAAAAAAATGTGTGCTTAGAGTTAAAGAAACACATGCATAGAATGTTGCTCGGATCTTCAGCGAAAAGGGATCCAAGGGTGCGGGACGAGGCGGTCACCTATGGATCCGCAGCCTCGGCCAAGTTAAAAAAAACATTCGATTGAAGAAGTGACATCCCAAAAACAAAACAAAAAATTATACAACACAAATGGCTCCTTGCCGCCTACGCATGCTTTCTGTCACAAACACAAAAACTTAAATTGAAACTAAATAATATAAATATACATCAACAAAAAAGTATACAACTAAAACTAAATAAAAACTAGCAAATCTGTTTTGAAAACTAAACAGATAATTTAAAAAAAACGAATTTTAAAAACACAAAACTATAATAACCTTGCTATGCACACTCACTAGACCCTACCCACATACTTACACTGACAATCCAACACATAAACACACAATTCATATGCTCACACACACACACGTCAATATTGATGCAACACACACACTTTTGCCCTTCCACATACGCCGCTGCTACTCTGTTTATTATCTATCCTGATTGCCAAGTCACTTTTACCCCCACCTACATGTACATATTACCTCAACTACCTCGTACCCCTGCACGTTGACTTGGTACTGGGCCTCCTTGTATATAGCCTTGTTATTGTTATTTATGTTAATATTTTATATTTTTATTAGCAAATTTTCTTACTTTTTAAGTACATTGTTGTGAAAGGGCTCCTAAGTAAGCATTTCACGCTAAAGTCTACACTTGTTGTATTTGGCGCATGTGCCAAATAACCTTTGATTTGATTTGTATGTAGAAGTAGAATTCACACAGGTCAAGACCAGGTCAATATGTTTTTATTTACGATACAAGAAAGACCCATATAAGGTTTGATTGAATAGGCCCCACACTGTCAGTGGGAGGGGTCAAAGAAGGACATGATGTCACTCTCATCCATCATTACGGTTACACAACATCTGTCTCCATAAAAGTAATATCCTCATCATCGTTGTTGTCTCGTCTGTCATCCTACAACTTTACAAGTTTATTTCACCTCGTCAAACCAATACGCTCGCAGAGCACATGGGCATCCACTCTGACCTACCTCACAGTAGTCCCCAAATCTCAAACATTTTTTTGACTTTACCACACACACTAAAAACCAACACTTAAAAATGTATTCACCTTAACCAAATGGTGAATCACAATATTATTTGAGCAGCACCACAGTGACTTGGAGAGCCTAACAATGCATAGCCATGTTGTCTATTTTATATTTTTACCTTATCCTGTTACTAATCACTGTTTGTTGGTCTACCAACATCGACAGATCATTCAGTCAGATTACTAGAAATTGTAAACATATAGTAATGTAACCCTTTGCCTTTAGTATGTGCCCCATCACCCAAATTCCAATTTGAATGTACTACTCAGAAAGGCCTGGGAGTGAAAATGCATGACTGCATCCACTGTTGAACACAGTTGTCTGGGAAGGCCTTTAGGTTATCAAGGGGCACTCCAACACACAATACCCCTATCTAGGGCAGGGCCATTTTCAGTCGGCAAACGTTGTGGAATGTTGCCGATAGAAATGCTGTGAGTAGATCAGACACGATTCCTTTTATTCTACACGTCAGAGAGGACTGTTTGTTCTCTTTCTGAACTTTTACGACATTGTGCCATGCAGAACACAGCACTGTTTTCAGCTTGAGCAACCCCTGTTTGTGTTGATGCTACGAGAACCTAATTTATGATGATGCTTGCTGAAAAAAAATAAAACAACCGCATCAGCCCTTTCTACTCTCTACCCTTTTATGATTTTGTGGATTGCGCCATATTATTCCTGCCATGCCACTACGCGATCCAAAAATGCTAACAAGGCCTTTGCTGGCCGCATGTGAAGAGGGGCACAACATTGCATTGATCCGAGGTATTGGGGGAGACTTTAGTGTGGTTTTAATCTCCCACTGCTATATATTCTCCCCTCCAAAACAGGCTTGACGTTTTAATGTGTGGATCTTTCATTGTGGACTAGATTTTGTTCCACACTTTATACATTCTTGGCAAACAGTGCCCTCCCCCTCGGGTTGCCGTTGGCAACAGAGGCCACTCTCAATTTAGGCGGCAATATTCTAAAGCTTCTTACTTTACCGTATTTATAATTCAAAATGAAAACACTTAAAAACTGGTTACGCTGAAACTAGGCCCCTGTGGTGTCACATGAAAACTATTGGAGTTTTCTCGTGCGGAATTCACTGAGGGGCCTCGGCTGGATTTTTCTGCTATACTTTTGGAAAATAACATCAAAACAAAGGCATAAAAGTGATGGCAACGATTGAAAGAATAGAGTATAAAAGTTTCCATAGATCATAGCTGCCACACCAGTATTAATAGCAGTGCCTTGAGTGAGTGTTAGAATCCTGCTGCTGCCTTGGGCACTTGCCACACACACACACACACACAAACAAAGAAACACACACACACTGTCTCTCACTCGCACACACACAGTTACGCTGCTTCAAAACCACCACACATCATTTGTTAACTCATTCTCTCTCTTATGTTAAAGGGGAAGTTCACCCCAAAACCCTTCTGGGGCCTTTATAACACTTGCCTGGACTTCAGTCAGTACCCCAGACAGTGTTTAGGTCCATTGCTTGAGTATTTCAAAAAAATATATATATATCAAAATGCTTAATTTCCGATTACCTCAGTCTGTGTCTCAACTTACTGTTGAGAGTTAGAATAGTAGGATACACAAGGTGCTAATTTCGAAATCTTGTTATGCCAGTCACTGACAGTCACTAACACAGTCACTTAGCACGTCAGCCCAAAAAATTCAATTGAAAAATTAGTCTAGCCAGCTATCTAAACTTGTAGTAATCATGGTTGAATTACAGACCGGGGGGGAGCCACATTGACTTTGTTAGTCACACCCAATCAGATATTAAATTAAAAACTGCAAACATTTCTCTCTACCCTTTGACAAAATTTGTAGAATTGCTGGAAATTAGCTGTAAAACCAACTAAATTTAACTTAGGTCCCCCAAAAGTCTAGGGCTGGATGTGGGTATGCAGACTTGCGAGCCATTGTGGCCCCTCATGATGAGTTCTGATTTTTTTTGTGGCCCCCACGCCCATCAAAGTTGCCCATCCCTGTTCAAGAAGATTTTAATACATCAGGTTGTGTCAAAGTTCAGTATGAAGGCTTTGGAAAAACAATTGTTATTATCCTTGAATAACAATGTTAGTCTGATCTATAATAATGTGCTATTTTGATAGTTTATTTTAGCATTGTTTGTAACTTATTTTGAACATAATGTCGCTACTACTGTCTCTTTTGACCGAAAAGAGCTTCTGGACATCAGAACAGCGATTACTCACCTCGAACTGGACAAATACTTTTTCTTTAATGAGTCCGACGCGAAGGATATACTGCTTCCCCGAGACCAGGCCCAAATCCCAGTCATTCGCATGAAGAAAAGACAGAAATACAGTGGGCGGAGGTTGGGGTGCGGGTAAACCGTTGGCGAGTGGGTAAACCGCCTCTACCATCCGTTCTATTGGCCAACGTGCAATCACTAGAAAATAAACCGGAAAATAAACTACGATCAAGACTATCCTACCAACGGGACATAAAAACTGTGGTATCTTAAGTTTCACAGAGTTGTGGCTAAACGACGACACGGATAATATAGAGCTGGCTGGGTTTTCCTTGCTTCGGCCAGACAGAGCAGCTACGTCTGGTAAGACGAGGGGTGGGGGTTTGTCTATTTGTCAATAACAGCTGGTGCTCGATGTCTAATATTAAAGAAGTCTCGAGGTATTGCTCGCCTGAGGTAGAGTAGCTCATGAGAAGCTGCAGACCACACTACCTATCAAGAGAATTTTCATCTATATTATTCGTAGCCATCTATTTACCACCACAAACCGATTCTGGCACTAAGACCAAACTCAATGAGCTGTATAAGACCATAAGCAAACATGAAAATGCTAATCCAGAAGTGGCGCTCCTAGTGGACTTTAATGCAGGTGAACTTAAATCAATTTTTCCTCATTTCTACCAGCATGTCACATGTGCAACCCGAGAAAAAAAAAAACTCTAGACCACCTTTACTCTACAGACAGAGACGCATACAATTTTTTAATTTTATTTAACCTTTATTTAATTATGGCTGCAAGCCCGACGTCGGTACACTTATGACAACAGCCAGCTCAAGTGCAGGGCGCGAAATTCAAAATATATTTTTTTTTAATATTTAACTTTCACACATTAACAAGTCCAATACAGCATATGAAAGGTACACATCTTGTGAATCCAGCCAACATGTCCGATTTTTAAAATGTTTTACAGCGAAAACACCACGTATATTTATGTTAGCTCACCACCAAATACAAAAAAGGACAGACATTTTTCACAGCACAGGTAGCATGCACAAAGCCAACCTAACTAACCAAGAACCAACCAAACTAACCAACAAAAAACTTCATCAGATGACAGTCTTATAACATGTTATTCAATAAATCTATGTTTTGTTCGAAAAATGTGCATATTTCAGGTATAAATCATAGTTTACATTGCAGCTACAATCAGAAATTGCACCGAAAGCAGACAGAATAATTACAGACACCAACGCCAAATAACTAAATACTCATCATAAAACATTTCTAAAAAATACATAGTGTACAGCAATTGAAAGACAGGCATCTTGTGATTCCAGACAATATTTCCGATTTATCAAGTGTTTTACAGCGAAAACACAATATAGCGTTATATTAGCTTACCACAATAGCCAAAAACACAAGCAATTTCCCAGTAGCAAAAGTAAGCGATCGTAACAAACAAGCAAAAGATATATAATTTTTGACTAACCTTGATTTTCTTCCTCTGACAGTCCTATAACATCAGGTTATACATACACTTATGTTTTGTTCGAAAATGTGCATATTTAGAGCTGAAATCAATGGTTACACATTGTGCTAACTTAGCTACTTTTTCCCACTACGTCCGGATTTTTCCTGACACTTTTTCTGACACACATATTCTGACCAAATAGCTATTCATAAACATAACTAAAAAATACATGTTGTATAGGAAATGATAGATCCATTAGTTCTTAATGAAATCGCAGTGTTAGAATTCTAAAAATAACTTCATTACGATATGCAGCTTCGGTATAGCTAGAGTACCCAAACGTTGGGCGCCCACGACTAGTTCACATCTACGACAGATATATGAAATAGCATCATAAAATGTTTCTTACTTTTGCTGATCTTCCATCAGAATGTTGGACAAGGTGTCCTTTGTCCAGAACAATCGTTGTTTGGATTTAGAATGGCAACTTTCCCTCTTGATTTAGCACGCGCACTAGCCAAGTGGCACGGATCTCTCCATCGTCAACAAAGTCAGAGAACGGAACACGGCAAAACTCCCGAAAAAATTTCAATAATCTGATTAAACTATATTGAAAAAACATACTTTACGATGATATGGTCACATGTATCAAATAAAATCAAAGCCGGAGATAGTAGTCGTCCATAACGGCAGCTAAACAGAAGGCAATCCCACTGTCCACCTCGCGCTCCCCAGAGTACCGGAAATGAGGGACACATCATACAAAGAGCTTGTATTCCAATTCAGACCAAGATAAACACTAAATTTCTTCTCTCACAGCCTCTTGACATCCAGGGGAAGGTCTATGAAGTGCACGTAGACTCTTACGTATCATGCCCATGTATAGGCAGGAAGAAGAACAGAGCCTCGATTTCAGACTTTCCACTTCCTGGTCAGGAAGTTTGTGCCAAATGAGTTCTGTTTGACTCACAGATATAATTCAAACGGTTTTAGAAACTAGAGAGTGTTTTCTATCCAATAGTAATAATAATATGCATATTGTACGAGCAAGAATTGAGTACGAGGCCGTTTGAAATGGGCACCTTTAATCAGAGCTACTCAATACTGCCCCTGCAGCCATAAAAAGTTAACTAGGAAAGTCAGTTAAGAACAAATTCTTATTTACAATGACGGCCTACACCGGCCACACCCGGACGACGCTGGGCCAATTTGGGACTCCTAATCATGGTCGTTTGTGATACAGCCTGGAATCGAACCAGGGTGTCTGTAGTGACGCCTCTAGCACAGATGCAGTGCCTTAGACCGCTGCGCCACTCAGGAGTAAGTGGCGCAGCGTCGTCCGGGTTTGGCCGGTGTAGGCTGTCATTGAAAATAAGAATTTGTTCTTAACTGACCGAGTCAGACCGAGTCTGTAATACCTACATTTTCAATCAGACCACCATAGTCCCTGTGCCCAAGAAAGCGAAGGTAACCTGCCTAAATGACTATTGCCCATAGCACTCACGTTGGTAGCTATAAAATGCTTTGAAAGGCCGGTCATACAAAGCTCTCCCTCGCCCTCCATTTGGCAATATGACCATAATTATATCCTCCTGATTGCTGCTTACAAGCAAAAACTAAAGCAGGAAGAACCAGTGACTCACTCAATATGGAAGTGGTCAGATGACACGGATGCTACGCTACAGGACTGTTTTGCTAGAACAGACTGGAATATGTCCTCGGATTCATCCAACTGCATTGAGAAGTCTACCACCTCAGTCCCCGGCTTCATCAATTAGTGCATTGACGACATCATCCCTACAGTGAACGTATGTACATATCCGAACCAGAAGCCATAGATTACAGGCTAAAGGCTTGAGCTGCAGCTTTCAAGGAGTGAGACACTAATCTGGACGCTTACAAGAAATCCCACTATGCCCTCAGATGAACCATCAAACAGGCAAAGTGTCAATACAGGACTAAGATTGAATCCTACTGCACCGGCTCTGATGCTCGTTGGATGTGGCAGGGCTTGCAAATTATTGCGGACTGCAGAGACAATCTCAATCGCTCTCCACACTGCCCTTGGAGAAAATGTGAGAATGCTGTTCATTGACTACAGCTCAGCGTTTAACACCAGGGTGCCCACAAAACTCATCACTAAGTTAAGGACCCTGGGACTAAACACCTCCCTCTGCAATTAGATTCTGGACTTCCTGACGGGCCGCCCCCAGATGGTAAGGGTAGGCAGCAACACATCTGCCATGCTGATCCTCAACACTGGGGCCCCTCAGAGGTGGGTGCTTAGTCCCCTCCAACACCATCTTTAAGTTTGCTGACGACACAACAGTGGTAGGCCTGATCACCGACAACAATGAGAAAGCCTATAGGGAGGAGGTCAGATACCTGGCAGTGTGGTGCTCGTGGACAACAGGAAAAAGAGGGCCGAACACGCCCCCATTCACATCGACGGGGTTGTAGTGGAGCAGGTCGAAAAGTTCCTTGGTGTCCACATTACCAACAAACTATCATGGTCCAAACACAACGAGACAGGTTCTGCCAGAATCTCAAAAAGTTCTACAGCTGCACCATCGAGAGCCTGGCATGGCAACTGCTCAGCATCTGACCGTAAGGCGCTACAGAGGGTGATGCATACGGCCCAGTACATCACTGGGGCCAAGCTTCCTGCCAACCAGGACCTATATACTAGGCGTGTCACAGGAAGGCCCAAAAAATTGTCAGACTCCAGTTACCCAAGTCATAGACTGTTCCCTCTGTTACCGCACGGCAAGTGGTACCAGAGCTCCACGTCTAGGTCCAAAAGGCTGCTAAACATCTTCTACCCCCAAGACTGCTGAACAATTAATCCATAGGCCAGCCGGACTATTTATATTGACCCACCACCCATTTGTTTTTACACTGCTGCTACTCTCTGTGTATTATACAGTTGAAGTCGGAAGTTTACATACACCTTAGCCAAATACATTTAAACTCAGTTTTTCACAATCCCTGACATTTAATCCTTGTAAAAATTCCATCTTAGGTCAGTTAGGATCACCACTTTATTTTAAGAATGTGAAATGTCAGAATAATAGTAGAGAGAATGATTTATTTAAGCTTTTATTTATTTCATCACATTCCCAGTGGGTCAGAAGTTTACATACACTCAATTAGTATTTGGTAGCATTGCCTGTAATTGTTTAACTTGGGTCAAACGTTTTGGGTAGCCTTCCACAAGCTTTCCACAATAAGTTGGGTGAATTTTGGCCCATTCCTCCTGTCAGGGCTGGTGTAACTGAGTCAGGTTTGTAGGCTCCTTGCTCGCACACGTATTTTCAGTTCTGCCAACAAATTTTCTATAGGGTTGAGGTCAGGGCTTTGTGATGGCCACTCCAATACCTTGACTCTAAATTCCTGACTGATGTCTTGAGATGTTGCTTCAATATATCCACAATTTTCCTACCTCATGATGCCATCTATATTGTGAAGTGCACCAGTCCCTCCTGCATCAAAGCACCCCACAACATGATGCTGCCACCCCCGTGCTTTAAAGTTGGGATGGTTTTCTTCGGCTTGCAAGCCTCCCCCTTTATCCTCCAAACATAACGATGGTCATTATGGCCAAACAGTTCTATTTTTGTTTCATCACACAAGAGGACATTTCTCCAAAAACTACGATCTTTGTCCCCATGTGCAGTTGCAAACCGTAGTCTGTCTGTCTTTTTTATGGCGGTTTTGGAGCAGTGGCTTCTTCCTTGCTGAGCGGCCTTTCAGGTTATGTCTATATTGGACTCATTTACTGTGGATATAGATACTCTTGTATCTGTTTCCTCCAGCATCTTCACAAGGTCCTTGTTCTGGGAATGATTCGCAATTTTCGCACCAAAGTACGTTAATCTCAAGGAAACAGAGCGCGTCTCCTTCCTGAGCGGTATAACGGCTGCGTGGTCCCATTGTCACGTTCGTCGTAACATTGAAGAGAGGAGGACCAAGGCGCAGCGTGAAATTAATACATATTTAATAAACGAAGACGAAGAACACTTGACAAACTATACAAAACAACAAACGAACGTGAAGCTATATAACAAATAGTGCTGACACTAAACACTACACATAGACAATCACCCACGAACTACCTAATGAATATGGCTGCCTAAATATGGTTCCCAATCAGAGACAACGATAGACAGCTGTCTCTAATTGAGAACCAATCTAGGCAACCATAGACATACATACACCTAGACTGAACACTGCCCCATAAACATACAAAACCCCCTAGACAATACAAAACACATACATCCCCCATGTCACACCCTGACCTAACTAAAATAATAAAGAAAACAAAGATAACTAAGGCCAGGGTGTGACACCCATGGTGTTTATACTTGCGTACTATTGTTTGTACAGATGAACGTGGTACCTTCAGGCATTTGGAAATTGCTCCCAGGGATGAACCAGACTTCTGGAGGTCTACATTTTTTTTTCTGAGGTCTTGGCTGATTTCTTTTGATTTCCCCATGATGTCAAACAAAAAGGCACTGCGTTTGAAGGTAGGCCTTGAAATACATCCACATGTACACCTCCAATTGACTCAAATGATGTCAATTAGCCAATCAGAAGCTTCTAAAGCCATTTTCTGGAATTTTCCAAGCTGTTTAAAGGCACAGTCAACTTACTGTATGTAAACTTCTGACCCACTGGAATTGTGATACAGTGAATTATAGGTGAAATAATCTATCTGTAGGGCCCCCCGAGCGGGCAATGGTCTACGACACTGCATCGCAGTGCTAGCTGTGCCACTAGAGATTCTGGGTTCGAGGCCAGGTTCTGTTGCAGCTGGCCGCGACCGGGAGGCCCATGGGGCGGCGCACATTTGGCCCAGCGTCGTCCGGGTTAGGGAGGGTTTTGCCGGCAGGGATATCCTTGTTTCATGGCGCACTAGCGACTCCTGCGACTCCGGGCGCAGTGCATGCTGACACTGTCGCCAGGTGTACAGTGTTTCCTCTGACACATTGGTGCAGCTGGCTTCCGGGTTGGATGGGCATTGTGTCAAGAAGCAATGTGCCTTGGTTGGGTTGTGTTTCGAAGGACGCATGGCTCTTGACCTTCGCCTCTCCCGAGTCCGTACGAGAGTTGCAGCGATGAGACAAGACTGTAACTACCACCAATTGGATACCACGAAATTGGGGAGAAAAATGGGTGAAAAAAAAGAAAATATAAATAATCTGTCTGTAAACAATTGTTGGGAAAATTACTTGTGTCATGCACAAAGTAGATGTCTTAACCGACTTGCCAAAACTATAGTTTGTTAACAAGACATTTGTGGAGTAGTTGAAAAATTAGTTTTAATGACTCCAACCTAAGTGTATGTAAACTTCTGACTTCAACTGTATATGCATACAGTAGTCACTTTACTCCTACCTACATGTACAAATTACCTCAATTTACATGTACCCCTGCACATTGACTCAGTTCCGGTACCCCCTGTATATAGCCTCGTTATTGTTATTTTGTGTTACTTTTTATTTAATTTTTTACTTTAGTTTATTTACTAAATATTTTCTTGAACTGCATTTTTTGTTAAGGGCTTGTAAGCACGCATTTCACGGAAAAGTCTACACCTGTTGTATTCGGAGCATGTTACAAATAAAATGATCTATATATATATGATCTATCTTTCTGTTAGTTAGTGATTGGCAATGCAAAAATAAAAAGTGAATCCATTCATTCAAACCATTCAATTAGATGAATTGAATGCGATACTTTCAGGTTTTTGAGTTCTGAAGCTTTCCGGTTGGTTTTGTGATACTCAAATGTGTCCGATTACTGTCTTACTTTATCATTTGTGTGTAGATTCGCAGAAGTGATTTTCTTAGCATATTTATGCAACAGGAGACTGCCAAGGTTAAGCTTAAAGTAACAAACCAATGCTTTCCCAGAAATATAGAAAAATTACACCTTTGATCTTTCCCTCATGTTCTTTCCTCAGTCTACTCCCGGTGGAGGCCTCACGGTCATGCCAAAAGGCGTCGGCCATTACATATTTCTCTCGAGAAGACAGTTACCAAGAAAAGAGAAGCATCAATGCATCTGGCACTGGATAGAGATGAGATAAGAGTGAGAGACCTTCCACCAAAATCATTTCAAACCAATGAGACAATCCATTCGCTCCAAGCCAAAATGGTGGTCTGCTCTTGCTGAAGCTAATGTTATCCCAACGTTTTGTTTGGGCGGATGTGGAAATGCTCGAAAGCAATAATCGCAAAGATCTCAAACATAACTCAATTATTTGCAACGCAATATTTTTGCAGTTTTGCATGTGAATATCACATTTATATCTGTTTTCACATATTGAGGTTAAATTTCACACATGAAACCATATTTTCACATGTATTAAATTGACATGTTAACATCACATTTTCATGTCAGGAGAATGACATGTTTTCACCTTGCAGTTTCACATGTGAAATTTGTAGATTCACATGTTAAAAGCTTTCATATGTGAAAATCAGATATGCAGTTTCACAGGAAAAACATTCACATGTTAAAATGTCACTTTCATATATGGAATTGTAAGTTTACATGTGAAAATCAATAACGTGAAAATGTGATTCGACATAGAATTGCATTTTCACTTTTATATGTCAAAAACCTCCACGTGATTGTTTTTCATATGTGAACTTGAACTTGAACTTGCAATTCCATATGTGAAAGTGTAAATGTAAATTGCAGTTTCACATGTAAGAACACTCCAACTGTGAAAATGTAACTTGCACATGTGGAATTGCAGATTCACATGTGGGGTTGAAAAAATGTTATTCTCCTCACATGTGAAAAGATGGTGTTAACATGTTGCAATAGCAATGTTTCCACTGCGGGTCAAGGGAACCATTTTGCTGGACATTCGGAACACTGGACAGAATACATTTTTGGGGGACAGGTAAATGAATTTGAAATTGAATCACGTTCAACTTTACCAACAAATTAATAATGGATTTATATTTGATTGTGTATATTCTCAATGGGATTTTTTTAAATAGACCCACCCACATCTGGACACCACTACTACCACTCGGCATGTCGACATGCGCAAGGGAGGTATAAAAGGTGTACAGTGGTTCCTCCTTTAAAAGTTGCGAGCTTACACCGTGGGACTTAGAGGTATCCAGCGTCACGGCTTCATTGCTCCAGACCACCGCAAGGGGGAGTTAGAGCACTCATTATGCATTTGGGTCCCAAGGTTTTCATATGACCAATCATATCGAGTGGTTCCAATGACAAAGTTGACGTGAGCCATCTGTCGCTGGTGACTTTCTTCAGCAAAGATGGCTGACAAAACACGACGGTGGAAGCAAATGTAAGTAATTATAACAAGTCAAGCAAAAAATGTACAATTGAGAGGAATATGTTAGTTAATGTAAAGAAAAATGATTGTGCATATTTTATTGTCATTATTGTCAAGTTCATTTACGAAAATTGCTATTTAGCAAGTTAGCTGACTAGCTAACATTAGCCAGCTAACTAGCTAATGTCATGACATGAGTATGAAATTGTAAATTCGTGTTGTTTAATGTTTTAGGGACTCCTGAGAAAACCAGCGAACCAGGATGTCGTCTTGTGGATGTAAAGAATCTAGCTAGCTGAAGCATTTACTGCAAATTGAATGTACAATTGTGTTAGCTTGCCTTGCTTATATTTCCCATGCAATGCAGCTGAAGTAACATAGCTAGCTAACTATTTATTTGCTTATTGTGTAGTGGAGGATAAAAATAACTGTATGCCCATGGATGTGTAGCTAGCTAGAGTATGTAGCCGATTTGTGTATGGACCCTAAAACATTTGGTATGAATATTAGTTCAGAACCTATGAACCTCAGCTATGCTAGTTGTTGTATCGACTTAAAGTCTGAATTGCATTAATAAAGCCTATGGATAGAGTAGAATATAATAACTTTATTGTGCCAAGGATACACTACCATTCAAAAGTTTGGGGCCACTTAGAAATGTCCATGTTTTTGAAAGAAAAGCAAATTTTTTGGTCCATTAAAATAACATCAAATTCATCAGAAATACAGTGTAGATGTTGTAAATGACTATTGTAGCTGGAAACGGGATATTTTTTATGAAATATTTAACTACAGGCATACAGAGGCCCATTTTCAGCAACCATTACTCCTGTGTTCCAGTGGGACGTTGTGTTAGCTAATCCAAGTTCATCATTTTAAAATGCTAATTGATCATTAGAAAACCCTTTTGTAATTATGTTAGCACAGATGAAAACTGTTATGCTGATTAAAGAAGCAAAAAACTGTCTTTCTTTAGACTAGTTGAGTATCTGGAGCGTCAGCATTTGTGGGTTCGATTACAGGCTCAAAATGGCCAGAAACAAAGCACTTTCTTCTGAAACTCGTCAGTCTATTCTTGTTCTGAGAAATGAAGGCTATTCCATGCGTGAAATTGCCAAGAATTTGAAGATCTCGTACAGCGCTGTGTACTACTCCCTTCACAGAACAGAGCAAACTGTCTCTAACCAGAATAGAAATAGGAGTGGGAGGCCCCGGTGCACAACTGGGCAAGAGGACAAGTACATTAGAGTGTCTAGTTTGAGAAACAGACACCTCACAAGTCCTCAACTGGCAGCTTCATTAAATAGTACCCGCAAAACACCAGTAATGCATCAACAGTGAAGAGGCGACTCCGGGATGCTGGCCTTCTAGGCAGAGTTCCTCTGTCCAGTGCCTGTGTTCTTTTGCCCATCTTAAACTTTTTTTTTTATTGGCCAGTCTGAGAGATGGCTTTTTCTTTTGAAACTCTGCCTAAAAGGCCAGCATCCCGGAGTCACCTCTTCACTGTTGACGTTGAGACTGGTGTTTTTTCCGTTTACAGCTACAATAGTCATTTACAACATTAACTATGTCTACACTGTATTTCTGATCAATTTGATGTTATTTTAATGGACAAAAAATTAGATTTTCTTTCAAAAACAAGGACATTTCTAAGTGACCCCAAACTTTTGAATGGTAGTGTACATGTACTGTAGTTATTACCACGCATGAGATCCCCACATTGTAGCCTGTACATTGAATATATTCACTGATCATGTACTCTTCCTTAGCAACTAAAGGTGCGGTTCAGGTATGAATCTCTGTCAGACATTCTTTTTCAGTCATATCCAATAGCAGGTGTATCAAACTCCATTCTTTGAATGATGTTGTGCCTGCATGTAAACTCAGCAAAAAAAGAAACGTCCCTTTTTCAGGACCCTGTCTTCCAAAGATAATTCGTAAAAATCCAAATAACTTCACAAATCTTCATTGTAAAGGGTTTAAACACTGTTTCCCATGCTTGTTCAATGAAACATAAACAATTAAAGAACATGCACCTGTGGAACGATCGTTAAAGGTAGAGTGGCCAGACGGAAGCCACTCCTCAGTAAAAGGCATATGACAGCCGGCTTGGAGTTTGCCAAAAGGCACATAAAGACTCTCAGACCATGAGAAACAATATTTTCTGTTCTGATGACACCAAGATTGAACACTTTGGCCTGAATGCCAAGCATCACGTCTGGAGGAAACCTGGCACCATCCGTATGGTGAAGCATGGTGGTGGCATCATCATGCTGTGGGGACGTTTTTCAGTGGCAGGGAGACTAGTCAGGATCGAGGCAAAGATGAATGGAGCAAAGTACATAGAGATCCTTGATGAAAACCTGCTCCAGAGCGCTCAGGGCTTTAGACTGGGGAGAAGGTTCACCTTCCAATAGCACAGCGACCCTAAGCACACAGCCAAGACAACACAGGAGTGACTTCGGGACAAGTCTCTGAATGCCTTTGAGTTTCCCAGCCAGAGCTCAGACTTGAACCCGATTGGACATCTCTGGAGAGACCAGAGATCCAATCTGGCAGAACTTGAGAGGGTCTGCCGAGATATTTCCGTTTTCAATTTTGTATAAATTATCAAACATTTTTTTTTAAACTTGTGGGGGTTTTCATTATGGGGTATTGTGTGTAGATTGATGAGGAAAAAAACTATTTAATACATTTTAGAATAAGGCTGTAACAAAATCTGAAAAAAGTCAAGGGGTCTGAATATTTTCCGACGGCACTGTATGTAATGTATACAATAACTATGCATTTATATTATGACTCTCTCATTCCATGGAATGTCCACCGCCCTCATATGACAAGTCTGTTAAAATGTTATATCTGTCTCTTCAATGATAGATGTAACAGACAAGGTTAACTTTGATTCTAAACAAGTAAAAACCAACAAAATCCAACTCATTACATGGAATGTGCACAGGCTCTATGATGGGGAAAAAGCATATGGTTCTTCAAAACTTAAAGATATTGTCAGCTAACATGGTTTCCTGCAAGTGTTAAATATTATAAATAAATATTTAAAGAGGAACAGGGTTGGGGAGGCCTATGCTGCCACCTACTGTAGTAACAGCAGAGGTGTAGGCATCCTGATAAATACAAATACACACTTTCCCTTATATCCCAGCACTTAGACCAAGAAGGCTGTTTTCTAATGTTGAATTCTACCTTACACGGGGAAAAATACACATTGATTTCATTGTATATCCCACCAGGGGCAAATCTGGTGGTTTTAGTTGGAATTCAAGCTATATTAAATCAAATCCACACAATAACAATTTTTTTAGCAGGCGACCTGAATAATACATTACACAAGACTGGTAGATGTAGCAATAAAAAAAATGCAATTCAAGGATCCTCCGAAGAGGCTGAAAAAGGTCATCTATACAAATCATTTACAGGACATCTGGAGATGACTATTCCCAACTACAAAAAACTACTCCTTGTGTTCTCAAAAAAAGAAAAGATATTCAAGAATAAAAAATGAAAAAATCTGAACATAAGCAGGAATATGATCTTTACTTTTGAAGAGAGCCAACAACTACAGGTTAACCTCAAACAAAGCATCTTAGGTAATGGTCTTGTGTGGCTCAGTTGGTAGAGCATGGCACTTGCAATGCCAGTGTTGTGGGTTTGACTCCCACGGGGGACTAGTACAAATGAAAATGCATCTTCTAAGTCGCTCTGGATAAGAGTGTATGATTAAATGTAAACCTGGAAACATCTTGCAGCCCTCATCAAAATGAATTGAATCCAAACCACTTTTAAAAGATATAAATGCGTTAATTATAAACAACAACGTGATTAATGACCATTTTAAAAGCTTCTGAGAAAATCTATATAAATCAGAATTAAACAACAGTTGGACTGATCCTACAGCCTTCTTAAAAAAGCACCAGGAATGGATAGCTTTCCCATGGAATTGTATTTAACATTTTGGGACAAAGAAGCGTCCCTATTTACACAAATGACAACAGACATGTCACTCTATTCAGTGCTTCCTAGTTCCGTGTATGAAACAGTTATTTCAGTTATATTAAAACTGAAGTACCCTGCGGATTTCAGACCCATAAATTGAATAAATTGTGACAATAAAATAAAAACAAAAGCAATAGAATGGCAAGTCTTACCAGACTTGATACATATTCATGAAACAAGGTTTATTAAAAATAGACACTTAAAAAACAAATGCAAGAACATGTTTATTTTTGATACAATATGCTAAAAAACTAAATTCCTCAATAATGGCTGTTGATGCCGAAAAGGCTTTAGACCGTTTTGAATGGCCTTTTCTATTCAACATTTTGTAAGCTTTTAACTTGTCAGGTGAAATAATATGTTTATTATTCGTGGAATTATGAAGGAATTAAGTCAAACTCAGAAAACGGCATATCTGTAGACACACGTCCGCCACACCTTAATTTCGTTGCTCTCCACCCGAAACGAATAGCATGCTATTCTCATGCTTGATTTCAAGGTCAGAATACACAGAGCGAAAAATGCATAAAAAGGGAATTACATTCCATTTACAAGTTTAACTCAGGTCGGAATTCTCCCCTAATTCCCGGAGATATTTAGAAGACCAAAAAGATCCACTTTGTTGTGGAACTTTGCAATCATGATCATGTCACCTACCTCACTACGGTGTATATACCTCACATGAGGGATATACATCTTTAGGTGAGCTTATTTCTATAATTTAAGAATGAAGATATATAATAGAGCATATCACTGGCTCTTAGTATTTTGAAAATACTCTATCTGAAACAGCACAGGGCATCGCTCTCTACAAGGCATTGCTCTCAGTGATTGGGAACTCCTGAGAGGGATGCGAAAACATGCTTAAAGCATCAGATTTGTGCACAAATTGTACAAGGGTCTTGAGAAGAAACTGATGTGTTGTCTGTACAGTTGCCTGATGGGCTATCCAAATAATGCACTGTAATCTGTATGTCCAACATAGTTCATCCATCCTCACTAACATCTGCTTTGGCAGCCTAAGTGCAATATATTCAAATGCATGGACACAAGCCTCCAGTTTGGATAACTTCGTAATTCTACAACTGTCACGCCCTGACCATAGAGAGCCCTTGGTTCTCTATGGTGTAGTAGGTCAGGGCGTGACTAGGGTGTGTTCTAGTTCAATATTTCTATGTTGGTGTTTTGTATGGTTCCCAATTAGAAGCAGCTGGTAATCGTTGCCTCTAATTGGGGATCATATTTAGGTAGCCATTTCTCCCACTTGTGTTTGTGGGATATTGTTTGGTTTTGTGCTTGTTGCACCACGTAGGCACGTTTTGTTGTTTGTTATTTGTTTTGTTGAAGAAGTTTGACTTTAAATAAATATGTGATATGTGGAACTCAACCCAGGCTGTGCCTTGGTCCGTCTCTTACACTAATAAAGGTTTATGCTGTTGTTGTGTTTGTCTAGGTGCTTCCCCGAAATAGCATTTTACCTCCCATCAGACCCTCCCGAACACCCCCTAAAGAAAGTAAAAAATCAACACACATGCTGTGACAATTTATCTGTTCAGTCTTTTAAGATATTTGGGCACGCTCCAAAGCTGTTCAGCTGACCTCACCAAGACCAAATTACTCTAAAACAAGTCGGCGAAAGAAAGCAAAAAAAAGTACAACTGTTGCTCGTTTACGTTTTTCCCTGAGGAGTAATTATTGAACATTGGTGGTATTACTGACATGATTCGTTTGTGATTTGTTCAGAACAGCCAGTGGAGAGGGAGCTGGGTCGTAGGGGTTCAGCCAGCAAGGAATGTATTTGATTAACTACGTCCAAGAATTGTTGGGTGAGGAACAAACAAGAGGTCAGGAGTTCACAGCATTTTCCTAATCCTTGATGGGAATCAATGTCACGTTAGTGAACTTGTTCTCAGAAGAACATATCAAATACAAGAGTGTGTGCATGGCAAAAGTTACACAATTCCACAACAGTGTTGTTTGTCCCAGTAAAGATAACTTATAGAAGGCAGTGTGTCTAGTAGGTGTGGCTAGAGCAAAATGGTGCTAGTATATGGTGCTAGTTCAATTTGGCCACATCCGCAGAATTGACAAAGTAAAGCCTTTAATGTAGTTCATGTTTGATAAATTATGCATTTTGGTAAGATGAAAGATTGGACACATGTTTGAATTCAACTGAGGCATTTCTTGCAGTATAACAAAGATATGAAATCTATCTTAAATGTAGGGCAAAACAAGTATTTTTATAGCATTAATTTACTGTCAGATATTCCCTTATCAAACCATTGACATCCTGTACAGTAGAACCTCAGAAATAGGAATACGTAATGGAGGTTGTTCCGGACAGATGTTTTGTGGAAAACCTTATTTCAAAATATTTAATTCCTATTTACTGTATTTTCTACCCAGATATTGTAAATGTCTGATGTGTTTATAGCACATGAAAGCAACATTAACATTTGCCTGTAGCTAACAGAAGTTATTTGCATTAAATACATGTCCTGGTTCAATATTGCCCGTTCGGTTGACCCGTCAGTTTATAGCTATGAGGTTCATATCTTTAAAGGTTCTTACTGTATTTAACCAATAACAGATGTTATTAATGCATTGCAACAGGTACAACATTCTACCCGTGTATGGCAAATATTACAGTGTGCACCTCCGCTAGGTATTTGTCAGACAGTATATGTTAATATTATAATTCAGGTGGACAGCTGACCACTTTATTGAGTGATTGGTTTGGGCGTGTTGCATCTGCAATGCATTTACTGGCAGGGAGAGGCCCATACAAGGTAATGTGGAAACAAATGTTGAATTTCAAGTGTGATTATGAACATTTGCGAGGTACTAAGCAAACCATGGGATCTCATGCTTTAACAGAAACATCCACTGTCCACTGTATACTTTGCCCAGCTGTTTGTAGTCAAAGAGCGGTGAATAGGGGGTCGAAAGGTAGCACAGACTATAAATTATTATGAAAAAGCTAAAAATCGTGGAGATCCTAGCTTTTGAACCTGCTTCTGAATAACAGCATGCTTGAACTCAAGGACTTTTGGTCATAATATGGTAATGAGGACATTTTGAAAGTACTACAGACTGTCCATGGGTGCTTGAACACCCTCACAAACACACACCCAACGCAAGGGATCTGAGAGACTGCCAAGAGCCACCTGATTATTATTCCCTGCTCTTGCTTCGAACACCAGCCAAACCCTTTCAGGTTTCCATACAGATCCTTGGGTCTCAAAGTAGTCCAGGTGGCTTCGATACGCACATGACCTTCCCATATGGTGATGCACCTTTGAGAAATCAGTTCCAGTTGCAATATGTAAATAGGGGTCAGTGTCCAACAGTATAGCATAACGCTGATTGATGGATGCTGCTCGACAGTTCTAACCTCAATGTCTTTATCTGGCAAAGATAATGTTAATTCAACAAATTTAAATTGTGTGAAGTTGAGTATTGGGGCATTTAATCAAAATCGATAATGGGCAACGACAACAAAAAACGTCAGTACATTAAATGAAATGGGCATTCTTATAGTGAAAATGATGTTTTAGACTTTTCCTGGTTACCTGGTTTGATTGAATGTGCCCCTTCTTCTAAGGTCTGAAAGCAACACTTAGGCAGGAACAAAATAACTGCCTATTGACACAGTATTGCAGTTAAATTAGTGACAGGTTCATTATTTTGGCTACCATGGCTATCCCCTCATAGAATGACAACGCCCCCATCCACAGGGCACGAGTGGTCCCTGAATGGTTTGAGCATGAAATTAATGTGAACCAGATGCCATAGTGGTCTCAACCCAATTGAACACTTACGGAAGATTCTTGAGCGGGGTGGGGGGGACAACAAAGTGCAGTTTGGGTCAGCACAATAGTATAGGCTTAATATTCAGTGATAACTGAACCGAGATTATGAAATTAGCAGGATGACCCAAAAATAAGTCAACATATCAGCAGTAATTGACAGAAATGTTGTCACAAGATTAGACGGCCGTGTCGCATTCTACTTAATGTACTTCACAAACTCAACCTTCGGATGATCTCCTGCTCCTGTTTATGGCACTCAGTACATAATTGCATCTCCGTTTTTTTATACTTCATTCTTAGAGGATTTCACATACATGACACATTTCTTGTGAAGTAGGCCACTGAATTTGCACAATGTCTGTCTGTCTGACATGGATGAAATCACTGTATTTTTTTATGGATATATTTCTGAAAGCATATATGCAACTGGGAGGTCATTGTTTATTACAGTGAAGAGCAGCATTGATGCATTAAAGCAGTAGATTGTATGAGCACTAAACACTTACCGATAGGACTAATGTTGGCTAGTATGAAATGGTTTGCTTCTGTTTGCTACTATATACGTGTGTCAATGACCATATCTCTGCTAGCATTTTCTATCCTCATGGTATTGACTCTTACCAGTTCCTTGTGACTTTGAGGCTGTCCTAATATGGACACCGTACACATAGTTCAACTTCAGGTGTTCATGTTTCAGCAGAATAAGGTCAAGTGTCAAGTCCCTCCATTCAGGGTGTGCTGCTGTGCAAATCAAACCCTCTTCTGAGATCTTGAAATCTGTTTCAGTTGATTGAACACTAGTCTATGGTATCATTCTGCATTGTTTTAAAATTGGAGCCAGACATGGTCTAATTGAAAAATAACATGGCCTACCCAAGGTACATAAAAAATCTTTATCATGGATAAAAAATTGCTATTTTAAGGATTGGGTTTTTATTAGTAATGAAGGGTGGTTAATGTTTTGATATGGTGAGGTCTTCAACCTTAAATTCATTTATGTTAAATTGCTCGTAATGTTCCCATGCGTTCCAGATCTGTGGAAGCCTGCAATCAATTTCAGAACTTCTCTGATTGGCACTATGGTGAAAATGTTGGAAAATGTTGGATTCAGGCCATGCTCTAAATGATTAATGTTTTTCCAGGTTGTCATCCCTTGTCGAGGAAGTGTATGAAAACAGATGCACTACCTATCCCCAGACATAAAGGCACTTTCTAACCCATATAATGAGTTAGGTCCACTGGGATGTTCATCATGAAGCCTACTAGAGTATCCCTTGTCAGGGGGGGTCGGGGACATTTCAAGGGCCAGCCACACTTTATTTGGATAGTCCTGATTGTCCATCTGTAGATGCTCTACAAATGGTCATACTGTCTGTTGATAAGCAACTGCTTACTAAGGTAAAGGTTAGGGCTAGGGTTAGTGCAGCGTTACCCAAACTTGGTCCTGGGGACCCCAGGATGCGAGTGCACGTTTGGATTTTTTCCCCTAGCACTACACAGCTGATTGATGATTAGTATCAGCTGTGTAGTGCTAGGGCAAAAACCAAAATGTGCACCCCTTTGGGGTCCCCAAGACAGAGTTTGGGAAATTCTGGGTTAGGGTAAGGGTTACGTTCATGATTAGAATGAGGGTTAAATCTAGGGTTAGGAAGGGTTAGTAGATAGTGGAAATGTTACTGTTAGTCTGTAGAGTATCTACAGATGGACTCTCCAGATAAACTGTTACTCCAGAGCCATACAGATGTACTGTATTGAGAACATAATATCAGACTCAAATGTGTCATCACTTGGCTTTCTGGAGCTAGACAAGTGCATCTTTCAAATTGTTCAGCTTTTCATTGCTGGTCATTAAACAAGTTTGAAAAGTGGCACTATTTTCAACAATCCACAGTGCTGTAGCTGTGTCAAGTAATTCGTCCCATTAATCATGTCCACCAATTCACTAACGCTGTTCCATCTCGCAGTATAATTTCATTTAGCTTAAACCTTTCTTCACGTATAAAGCAGCCCTTTGAGATAGGCACCCTAATTATCTAGTACAGCAGGAAATCACAAAAAAGAAGTTGCACACTTATTTGATTTTGGAAACCCTTGTCCGTTTCACTGTTTTGATGGTCTGATTTGACAAAGCAATTTTCTTTAATGGTTGCCTTTCATAATATATCGTCCCAGATCCTACCTAAATTTTAGGCGGCGCCGTTCATACTTTAAAAATAAACATAATAACAATTTGACAAAAAGGGTCAAAGGTCAGTCAAAGTTATTTATGGACTTCATTTGTTGACTGCGTTGAGTGTTCAAAATGGTGTTAGACTTAGCCCCTTCAGCAGCCCAGCATTCTTTTAATGATGGAGAATGATTATAACACATTCAAACCCTCTGGAATTCAATGCAAACCCTATTGCTGTAAAAAAAAAAAAAAAACAGTTTTATGTAATATTTTACCCAAATGTACAAATGACACAATTATATTATTCTAAGTATTTTAATGTTGGAATGTGAAATGTGCATGTGAAAATAATAAAAAACAAAACATGTTAGATATGTGATATTTGCAGATTGTGGATTTGCTTGAATCTGGCTTCAAATGGTCCTTGCTGAATAGGACACAGAGCAGTTGTTCTATTTCATTTTAATTTCTACATTTTAAAGCTTCAACTTTCTCAAGATATAATAACTTTATATACCTGAAAATGTGCAAGTCATCACTATTATATTGAAAAAGAATTATGTCAGACAACTTTAACATTTTCAGCTGGTTGTTTCTTGAATACAAATTGGGTTATATTGAGACTTTTCAGCCCTGATTAGCTCAACCATCATTGGAGGGTTACGCTTCGTTTGTAAGGTTGTTTGTCGTCCAAAAAAGCCCGATTAGCCAAATATTGCGGATGTGTAATAATTATATCTCAGCTCGTACTGTCAACAATATATGTCTCCTCCGAGATCGGTG
This sequence comes from Salvelinus namaycush, assembly GCF_016432855.1. Taxonomy (NCBI): domain Eukaryota; kingdom Metazoa; phylum Chordata; class Actinopteri; order Salmoniformes; family Salmonidae; genus Salvelinus; species Salvelinus namaycush. Next base: position 45,482,096 of record NC_052334.1, on the reverse strand, counting down.
GTCTTCTCCCTGAACCAAATAATTAACCCACACAGATGAGAGTACAGTATGGTAGAATACAGAATATTCATGTTTATTGATGATTGTAAACCAGAAAATGCCAGAAAAATGTGTTATGTATGTTTTATGCTAAAATATTATCATGGAGGTATGATTCATTACTGTTTTTTTTCAAGCATGATACATTACACCCGAGATATGGAGTGATTATAAACTGTATAAGGTTCATTTCTGTTGACCTTTTCCCAAGCAGCTTCTCAGTTGATCTCCCTTCTTTTTGAATAAAGGTTTCTAGGTAATAGTTCATTGAAGGGCAATTTAACCACCCCATAATCAACATCGTTTTTTCACTCTTGACATGGACATTAGGCATAATCATGTCTGTATCAACTATCAAGCAGATTTATAACATGACGCAAATGGCTTTGACTCTAGCCTATATCCCTGACAGCAGAGGTATGTGCCCCAAACAAGTTCCTGTAGTTGCTTGGTAAATTTTGGTCTGAATGTGAGCCACATCCACCTTGCCGGGCAAGGTCAGTCCTTTTTGTATGATCTGCGGTATGGCAAACTGGCCAACTTCTAGAACTTGATACTAAGTGGTAACTGAGCCAAGTGGAAAGTGATAACATTGTAATATGGACCAGATTTGGGCCATACTAATTTTGCTGTCAAGGTAGAGCTCTTTGTTTAATCAAGATAAAGTGCTGTGGCACTGTTATCTCTTCTACTACAGCACAGTAAGGTGGTGTTCTGTAGGCATATAACGCAGGGGCATAGGCACAGATGACGCCTGGGTGGGCCAGAACCTCTTAATCAGATTGAGCAAAAAAACAACATACCATTACTATTTCTTGCTTATTTTGTCAGTGTTCCAAACGGGACATTATTCGTCTTTTTACCTAAGCACCTTACTTGACTTGGAAAGGAGCTCACCGGAACTGACCTCAAATTTGCATCTGCTTGAGTTCCTGCACCTCCTATAGAATATTAGCTCAAAAGAATTGAGGAGTTCCTGCACCTAAATATAAACGGTACTGGCACCTATTTCAGTCCTAGTCAAGCACTGGCCTAAACATGTATACACCATCAGATGGAATTCATAGCAAGCACTAGGGAGGGGATGTGAAAACGAAAGGGATATACTGTACAGTGAGCTCCGAAGGTACTGGGACAGTGACAAAAGATTTGTTGTTTTGCCTCTGTACTCAATCAGTTTGGATTTTAAAAGATACAATGATGTTAAAGTGCAGACTGTAAGCTTTAATTGGAGGGTATTTTCATCCATATCAGATGAAACGTTTAGAAATTACGAGTACTTTTTGAACATAGTCCCCCCATTTTATGGTGACCAAAAGTATTGGGACAATTTCACTTATGTGTGTCTTAAAGTGAGAAAGTTACAGACTCACAAATATCATACCGCCCAAAAATGCTAACCTCCCCTGTTATTGTAATGGAGAGGTTAGCGTGTCTTTTGAGGTTAGCATGTTTTATGATATTTGTTAGTCTCTATATTTCTCAGTCATCATTCAAGATTAATTGGGGATTATCCGTAATCGTGGTAGCATCCATGTTAATGTAGAAGTGTTTAGAAACATATTCTATTCTTATTTTCAATAAAAGTCACCCCAAAATGATGCAATACGTTATTTACCATTCATTTCTATTGGGAATAAAATAATCTGAAACCCAACCAAAACAAACAGAAAATGCATCCAACAAATGTGTTGTGTGCTATGAATATGGGACCAAATACGGACCAAATACTTAACAATTTACTACTTTAATACACATATAGAGTACCAGTTAAACGTTTGGACACACCTACTAATTCCAGGGTTTTTCTTTTTTTGTACTATTTTCTACATTGTAGAATAATAGTGAAGACATCAAAACTATGAAAAAACACATATGGAATCATTTAGTAACCAAAAAAGTGTGAAACAAGTACAAAATATATTTGAGATTCTTCAAAGTAGCCACCCTTTGCCTTGATTACAGCTTTGCACACTCTTGGCAATCTATCAACCAGCTTCATGAGGTAGTCACCTGGAATGCATTTCAATTAACAGGTGCGGCTTGTTAAAAGTTAATTTGGTGAATTTCTTTCCTTAATGCGTTTGACACAATCAGTTGTGTTGTGACAGGATAGGGCGTGTATACAGCAGATAGATCTATTTGGTAAAATATAAAGTCCATATTATGGCAAGAACAGCACAAATAAGCAAAGAGAAATGACAGTCCATCATAACTTTAAGTCAATGTGGAAAATATCAAGAACTTTGAAAGTTTCTTCAAGTACAGTCGCAAAAACCGTCAATCGCTATGATGAAACTAGCTCTCATGAGGACCACCACAGGAAAAGAAGACCCAGAGTTACCTCTGCTGCAGAGGATAAGTTCATTAGAGTTACCAGCCTCAGAAATTGCAGCCAAAATAAATGCTTCACAGAGTTCAAGTAACAGACACATCTCACCATCATTTGTTCAGAGGAGACTGGCGTGTCTTTGCGAGACGCACGCAGAGTAGTTGAACGGATGATCCCCGCATGTGTGGTTCCCACCTTTACGCATGGATTTAACTTTTTTAAAATTATTTTACCTTTATTTATCATTATCTAGGATAGGTGGGACGGTAGCGTCCCACTTGGCCAAAATCCAGAAAAAATGTAGCGCGCCAGATTCAAATATATTACTATAAAAATCAATATTTCATGAAATCACACATCAAAGACACCAAATTAAAGCTACACATGTTGTGAATCCAGCCAACATGTCTGATTTCAAAAAGGATTTACGGGGAATGCACACCAAACAATTATGTTAGCTCAGTACATATCCACAGAAAACACAGCCATTTTTCAAGCAAAAGATAGTAACAAAAACCAGAAATAGAGATAAAATGAATCACTAACCTTTGAACATCTTCATCAGATGACACTCATATGACAATACATTTATGTTTTGTTCGATAATGTGCATATTTATATCCACAAATCTCGGTTTACATTGGCTCCATGTTCAGAAATGCCTCCAAAATATCCGGAGTAATTACAGAGAGCCACGTCAAATAACAGAAATACTCATCATAAACTTTGATGAAAGATACATGTTTACATATAATTAAAGATACACTTGTTCCTAATGCAACTGCTGTGTCAGATTTAAAAAAAACTTTACGTAAAAAGCACACCATGCAATAATCTGAGACGGCGCTCAGATGTAACAACATTTCTCCACCATGCTGGAGTCAACAGAAATATGAAATTACATCATAAATATTCACTTACCTTTGATTATCCTCATCAGAATGCAGTGCCAGGAATCCTAGTTCAACAATAAATTGATGTTTTGTTCGATAATGTCCATTACTTATGTTCAATTAGCTACTTTTGCTAGCATGTGTAGTACACGTGTCCAAACGCTCGCGCAGATGCAGGCAAACGTCGGACGAAAACTTCAAAAAGTTATATTCCAGGTCGAATAAACTGGTCAAACTTAGTAGAGAATCAATCCCCACGATGTTGTTATCATTTATATCCAATAAGGTTCCAACCGGAGAATTCTTTTCAGTCTCTATAAGTAATGGAACGCAAGACGATATAATGAGGAAAGCGCGTGACCAAGAACTGGCAATCTGCCAGACCACTGACTCATTCCCCTCCCGTTCGGTCCCACAACACAGCATAAGCTTCATTCCACGTTCTACTGACTGTTGGCATCTAGTGGAAGGCGTATGAAGTGCAAACAGATCCATATATTACAGGGAATTGAATAGGCGATGACTTTAACAATGACCACTCTCAGAATTTTCACTTCCTGTTTGGATTTTTTCTCAGGTTTTTGCCTGCCATATGAGTTCTGTTATACTCACAGACATCATTCAAACAGTTTTAGAAACTTCATAGTGTTTTCTATCCAATAGTAATAATAATATGCATATATTAGCATGTGGGACAGAGTAGGAGGCAGTTCACTATGGGCATGAAATTCATCCAAAAGTGAAAATGCTGCTCCCTATACCAAAGAAGTTAACTAGGCAAGTCAAATTGAGAACAAATTCATATTTTCAATGACAGCCTAGGAACAGTGGGTTAACTGCCTTGTTCAGAGGCAGAATGACAGATTTTGACCTTGTCAGGTCGAGGATTCAATCTTGCAACCTTTTTTTGAGGTGCTTTAATGGTGACACTGTCTGTGATTTATTTTGAATTCAAGGCACACTTAACCAGCATGGTTAGCACAGCATTCTGCAGCGATACGCCATCCCATCTGGTTTGCGCTTAGTAGGATTATCATTTGTTTTTCAACAGGACAATGACCCAACACACTTCCAGGCATTGTAAGGGCTATTTGACCAAGGAGAGTGATGGAGTGCTGCATCAGATGACCTGGCCTCCACAATCACCTGACCTCAACCCAAATAAGATGGTTTGGAATGAGTTGGACCGCAGAAAGAAAGAAAAGCAGCTAAAAAGTGCTCAGCATATGTGGGAACTCATTCAAGACTGTTGGAAAAGCATTCCAGGTGAAGCTGGTTGAGAGAATATCAAGAGTGTGCAAAGCTGTCATCAAGGCAAAGGGTGGCTACTTTGAAGAATCTAAAATATATTTGGAGTTAACACTTTTTTGGTTACTACATGATTCCATATGTGTTATTTTATCGTTTTGATGTCTTCACTATTATTCTACAATGTAGAAAATAGTCAAAATACAGACAAACTTTTGACTGGTACTGTAATTGAATTTGTTCCAATACTTTTGGTCCCCTAAAAATGGGGGACTATGTACACAATGTGTCGTAATTTGTAAACGGTTCAACTGATATGGATGAAAATACTCTCAAATTAAAGCTGACATTATACACCTGTATAATTTTAAGTTCACAGCCAAAACAAAACAATTGTAACTGTCTCAATACTTTTGGAGCTCACAATTGACAATAATAATAATACATTTTATTTGGCAGATGACTTTCAGGACATCTTACATAAAATCTAGTGCTGTACATGAAATCAATGTAATTTAGGCCTATGTAATACATTTTTTTTTAATAATTTTTTTTATTTCACCTTTATCTAACCAGGTAGGCTAGTTGAGAACAAGTTCTCATTTGCAACTGCGACCTGGCCAAGATAAAGCATAGCAATTTGACAGATACAACAACACAGAGTTACACATGGAATAAACAAAACATACAGTAAATAATACAGTAGAACAAAAGAAAACAACATTTCAATATACAGTGAGTGTATATGAGGTAAGATAAGGGAGTTAAGGCAATAAATAGGCCATGGTGGCGAAGTAATTACAATATAGCAATTAAACACTGGAATGGTAAATGTGCAGAAGATGAATGTGCAAGTAGAGATACTGGGGTGCAAAGGAGCAAGATAAATAAATAAATACAATATGGGGATGAGGTAGGTAGATAGATGGGCTGTTTACAGGTGGGCTATGTACAGGTCCAGTGATCTGTGAGCTGCTCTGAAAGCTGGTGCTTAAAGCTAGTGAGGGAGATGTGAGTCTCCAGCTTCAGAGATTTTTGCAGGTTGTTCCAGTCATTGGCAGCAGAGAACTGGAAGGAAAGACGACCAAAGGAGGAATTGGCTTTGGGGGTGACCAGTGAGATATACCTGCTGGAGCGCGTGCTACGAGTGGGTGCTGCTATGGTGACCAGTGAGCTGAGATAAGGCGGGGCTTTACCTAGCAGAGATTTGTAGATAACCTGTAGCCAGTGGGTTTGGCGACGAGTATGAAGCGAGGGCCAACCAACGAGAGCGTACAGGTCGCAGTGGTGGGTAGTGTATGGGGCTTTGGTGACAAAACGGATGGCACTGTGATAGACTGCATCCAATTTGTTGAGTAGAGTGTTGGAGGCTATTTTATAGATGACATCACCGAAGTCGAGGATCGATAGGATGGTCAGTTTTACGAGGGGATGCCTTGTTGCGATATAGGAAGCCGATTCTAGATTTAACTTTCAATTGGAGATGCTTAATGTGAGTCTGGAAGGAGAGTTTACAGTCTAACCAGACACCTAGGTATTTGTAGTTGTCCACGTATTCTAAGTCAGAGCCATCCAGAGTAGTGATGCTGGACAGGCGAGCAGGTGCGGGTAGTGATCGATTGAATTGCATGCATTTAGTTTTACTTGCGTTTAAGAGCAGTTGGAGGCCACGGAAGGAGAGTTGTATGGCATTGAAGCTCGTCTGGAGATTAGTTAACAGAGTGTCCAAAGAAGGGCCAGAAGTGTACCGAATGGTGTCGTCTGCGTAGAGGTGGATCAGAGAATCATCAGCAGCAAGAGCGACATCATCTATGTATACAGAGAAGAGATACAAGAATTGAACCCTGTGGCACCCCCATAGAGACTGCCAGAGGTCTGGACAACAGGCCCTCCGATTTGACACACTGAACTCTATCAGAGAAGTAGTTGGTAAACTAAGCAAGGCAGCCATTTGAGAAACCAAGGCTGTTGAGTCTGCCAATAAGAATGTGGTGATTGACAGAGTCGAAAGCCTTTGCCAGGTCGATGAATACGGCTGCACAGTAATGTCTATTATCGATGGCGGTTATGATGTCGTTTAGGACCTTGAGCGTGGCTGAGGTGCACCCATGACCAGCTCTGAAACCAGATTGCATAGCGGAGAAGGTACGGTGGGATTCGAAATGGTCGGTAATATGTTTGTTAACTTGGGTTTCGAAGACCTTAGAAAGACAGGGTAGGATAGATATAGGTCTGTAGCAGTTTGGGTCTCGAGTGTCACCCCCTTTGAAGAAGGGGATGACCGCTGCTGCTTTCCAATCTTTGGGAATCTCAGACGATACGAAAGAGAGGTTGAACAGGCTAGTAATAGGGGTTGCAACAATTTCGTCAGATCATTTTAGAAAGAGAGGGTCCAGATTGTCTAGCCCGGCTGATTTGTAGGGGTCCAAATTTTGCAGCTCTTTCAGAACATCAGCTATCTGGATTTGGGTGAAGGAGAAATGGTGGGGGCTTTGGCGGGTTGCTGTGGAGGGTGCCGGGCAGTTGACTGGGGTAGGGGTAGCCAGGTGGAAAGCATGGCCAGCCGTAGAGAAATGCTTATTGAAATTCTCAATTATAGTGGATTTATCGGTGGTAACAGTGTTTCCTAGTCTCATAGCAGTGGGTAGCTGGGAGGAGGTGCTCTAATTCTCCATGGACTTTACAGTGTCCTAGAACTTTTTTGAGTTAGTACTACAGGATGCAAATTTCAGTTTGAAAAATCTAGCCTTAGCTTTCCTAACTGCCTGTGTATATTTGTTCCTAACTTCACTGGCAAGTTGCATATCACGGGGGCTATTCGATGCTAATGCAGAACGCCACAGGATGTTTTTGTGCTGGTCAAGGGCAGACAGGTCTGGAGTGAACCAAGGACTATATCTATTCCTAGATCTAATTTTTTTAAATTGTGCATGCTTATTTAAGATGGTGAGGAAGGCACTTTTAAAGAATAGCCAGGCATCATCTACTGACGGGATGAGGTTAATGTCATTCCAGGATACCCCGGCCAGGTCGATTAGAAAGGCCTGCTCGCAGAAGTGTTTTAGGGAGCGTTTGACAGTGATGAGGGGTGGTCGTTTGGTCGCAGACGCATTTCGGATGCAGGCAATGAGGCAGTGATCGCTGAGATCTTGATTGAGAACAGCAGAGGTGTATTTGGAGGGCGAGTTAGTTAGGATGATATCTATGAGGGTGGCCGTGTTCACGGATTTGGAGTTGTACCTGGTAGGTTCATTGATAATTTGTGTGAGATTGAGGGCATCAAGCTTAGATTGTAGGATGGCCGGGGTGTTAAGCATGTCCCAGTTTAAGTCACCTAGTGGCACGAGCTCAGAAGATAGATGGGGGGCAATCAATTCACATATGGTATTGAGGGCACAGCTGGGGGTAGTTATTTGAGTTATGTTTGATTATTTAACCCCCAAAAAATTATAAAACAAATTGGAGAAGAAAAAAAATCCACTTATCAATTTTTAAATAATGAGCGGGTTCTGGTGGGTGTCAATTCTCACCTATACCATGTGCAGTAAACAGTAGCTGTCTCCGTATAGGCTACTCACTGTTAACCTGGCTAGCAAAAACAAGTAAAATGTCCAAACAAAGCTCACTGTAAAAAATAAATTAAGGGAAGAGGATGTTGGAGCATTTACCAAGTTATTTTATATCAGTAATTTCACCATGAAGGGCCTCCAGTCCCCTTCTATATAAATCACTGCTTGTATTGATCTAATTGAGGGCCTTAAAGACAGTTCAGTACATTCAGAGACAATCATCAGCACTACAACACAGTTTTTATTAAACACTTTTAGAAATCATGAAACACGCTTCTCCACTTTGTCTCACACTCTCTCCCTCTATACGCTGAGACATGACCATCAGTCCAGTGAAAGAAATAAACAAGTTATTTCAATTATAGGCTATTGATCATTTAATTGATATCACACAATAAATAGTATGCGCACTTTATCTCCCGCGCCCAGCAGAGAATTACACTCGGCTTGCATTTTGGCTCATAAAGTGATCTTGACTATGAAAAAGTTGGTGATCACTGTTGTAGTCTATATAGGCTGTATCTGCCTATTGTGATTATTACTGTTATATCAGGTCTTGTTCTAGTCTCATTAATTATAGTTCTATGGTTTATTATGTGTAGGTCTATGTGAGTCTAAGATTTACATAGGGATACAAGAATATTTGGTCTGTAATGCAAAATGAGATGTGAGATGTTTTTTTGGTGGGAGATTGATTACAGAAGGTTATAGGGTATGCTTTTATGATAATATGAGTGCCCAAATGTTGTCCTACCTACATCTTTGCTGACCCCGCCATCAACGGATTTCTGCCTACGCCACTGATGTAACAGGAGAAAACATTTGGAAAGGGAGGACGTACAACTTGAACTTAAGAATGTAGCACACACGTTGTATTGCGACGCATCCCCGACAGCCAGTTGCATAAAATACACAACAGCCATTTTGCGCTAGACCCTTCAGCATGTATTAGCTGTGACAGTGAGCTCATGGACGCACCCTCCCTCCATGGGGTGAGGCAGTAGGCCTATGCTCTCTTCCCCTCTCTGTGCACTCACACAGAAGCAAAGGACTTCACAGCAGGACCTTTACAAGCACTATAAACTTTTATATGCATTTGCTGACAAAAAAGCAGCACAGTAAATTGCCTGTGCACCTATACTCCAGCTACGAGAGTCAACGTACACAAGTACAAACTCTTAAAGCAAAGAACATGGTCCCAAAGAGGTTGACTCATTATTGAACAGTGTATTATGTTATATATTCGAGCAAAAGCAAGCTGAATTTTGCATCATTTATTTGATATATACATTAACTGCAATAATGTAAAAAAATCTGTGTAACAAATGTCTGAGACCAGGCAGTTTCATGAATGTTGTTTCCAAAACTATGTTTTTATATTACCAGTGGTACATCTAAGTTCACTGCATGATTGTGTTGCACTTATAGGATCCAAGCCCATTTTGTAACCCAACAGGCTAATAAATGGGTTTATGCTGTAGGGAAGGGCCTACAATATCTCACCAATTTGTGTGGGTAATTTACAAATGAGTTGGAATAGGCCTATACTTATGCAACCTCTCCTTCCACGGGCAACATTTTATTATCTCAGGGGAAAGTACACGTATATTTTAAATTCTCAAAATAATATATAGTTCTCGTGCAGAGACCAAGGACTCTTATTTGGCACTCGACAAACAGTGACCTTTGGAGCAAATAGGGAAATGTGAGATTTATTTTTAATCAGCTCAGGCCTTCAGGGTGAGTAAGGTGAGTAGGGTCAGCACCTGAAGTTGATTCTCTTGGCCTCTACTGGTCATGGGTTTGGATGTGGTAATAATTGGTGATTAGTTGTGGTATTGCTCTAGCAAGGCTGTAGCTATGAATGCCAACGATGTACGTTTGCATTGTAAGTGTAGTTTGCAGCTCAGTCAGATAAACTGATGACATCTTTAACAAAATAATGTACATTTTACTGTAGCAACATGCCTGCGAGTTGCACTCAGACAATTGTCAAACAAAATTAGGACCCAATTCTTAAAATGATGAGTCATAAAAACATCCTGGCTAAAAATAAGATCCTAAACTGAGATAGGTTACACATTATTTCTGGTAAAGTTATTTCATTCTCAAAGCCTTCATCGCTGACTCCTAAATCTTAATTCGGAAGATATTTGAGAACTCGTCACTGACAGTGTATTAATCAAACACACCGTGACCTGTGTCAGAGGATACAGTATATGTGAGCTGTCTTTTTGTTTGCAAAGAAGTAGGCTACTATTATGTTTGGCCTCAAGCTGATGGCTGTGGACTTCAGACGATTGGCAAGAATGGAAAACCAACCCTTGCTTATAAAAAACGTGAAAAACAACATGGCTTTCAGACATGTGAACAAATCATTTGATAAATGTCACATAATATTTATCTATTTTAATTAATTTGAAATTTTCACGATTATGACACTTGGTTTTCGGACATGTGCGAGGTTTCACAAGACTCAGACATGTGGTTTCCCAAAATTCTACATGTGCTTTTGTAACTGGCAAGATTAGAACCCAGGTCTCCCAAAGGAGAAGGCAATGTCTTGACCATTAAACCAAGAGGGCCAACAATAATTTTGAAGTTGCATGCGGGGCTCCTTCATCACGTGACCATGAGCAACCATGACCGACTCATGTCCGCTTCACTTTCACGTAGGCATTTTCACATTTTAATGTTCACTAGGGCTGTCAAACGATGAAAAAATGTAATCCGTTTTATCACAGGATTTGCTGTGATTAATCACGATTAATGGCAAATTCAGAGTTTTTATACAAAAAGCATTACAAGAATATTAACATCTTGATTTTGTCGAAAGTAATGGTTAGCAAAATCAGGTAAATTGATGAACACACTTTCTTTAACATCAAAGTCAACTTGTTTTGACGTTGCATTGTTGTTTTTACCTGTATAAGTGATGTATTCTGCATGTTTTCTGTGTATTTTGAATGCTTTCAGACAATGCAATTCTTATATTTTATTACAAAAAGTTTAATTAAGTTAACTGATTAACTCTGACAGTGCACATTTTAACATGTTAAACAGGATAAAGGAGACACGGAGTGCTAGCTTTGCTGTTCTTTTCACTGGGCTGCTTCCAACGGTCACTGACCAACTTACGAAGAAGAAAGGCGTGTGCCTGCAGCAGTAACACTCAATGGATGGCTCAGAAGTAAGAAATTATTATTTTTAACACACTTTAATTATTATAGTCTGGTAGGCTATTACCTTTTTACAGAAAGCATTACAGAAGTTGCAGTAAAATATGTGGAAACATTGATACTGCAACATGTTAACAGCACCTTTTCACATGTGAGGAGAATAACACTATCTCACCACCACAGATTTTCACATGGACTTTTCTTACATGTGAAACTGCAAATTAGATTTTCACATTTGAACTTTTTTTAAAACCACAAATTTCAAATGTTTTTTTCTCACATTTGAAAAGGTGCTGTTAACATGTGAACTCTAAATGTAATACATGTGAAAATATGGTTTCACATGTGAAATGTAAACTCAACATGAGCAAACAGCTATTTGACATGTGAAACTGCAAATTTGACATGTGTTTATTTTTTTGTAAGGGCAGTCCCATATGGAATCAATAGTGACACAACATCGAAGTGCCGTTATTTTCACAGGTAAAAGTGAGACCCATGTTCCACCTCATAAAACGTTATGGTATTTTAAACAAAAACTGCCGCTTGGGTCATAAAACACCAGTTATAAAGCAGCAGGGTCTCCCAAGGACATCTCTTCCTGCCCCACACGTTTTTTTATCCTCCCTTCCTACTTCCCTCGAATCGCAAGATGTAAGTCCAGCTAACTTTTCCCGAGAGGAAGACCCTTGCAAGAAAGGACCAGAAAATAGCTATCAATCAGGGACATTTCAAATCAGGAAATAAGAATGACAGTTATTTTTCTTTCAAACGCAAACCACATGTCCGAAAAACCCACCAATGTCAGTTTTCTGGGATTGATGCTGCTCAGTGAAAATGAGATCAAGTCACTGCGTGCTTCTGGTTTACTGCAGAATGCAACCAAGGTTACAAATTCAAATGGCCCCATTCCTATACAAGAAAAAACATGCTAAGGCCAAGTCAATATTCTGCTTGTGTAATGATGGTGGTTCAGTGACCAATCACACGTGATGAGTAACCTTGTCTGAGACCTGAAGAGTTGCATTGGCGCTCTAAGAAAAGGCCTTAGCTTTGGCTTAGCGGGCTAATATGCACTTTTGATGTGCAGGAGACCTGCGTTTGAACCGCACACACAACTAGAATTTAGCTTTTCATTGTGTCATAGTATTGCTTGCATGCTTGCACCACACCCCAGTTAATAATAAAAACAGGATAGCGCTGGAAATCAATTTCTGTGGGCGTTATCAATGGGGAGTGAGTGTTCTGTTCGCATGCTTCAGTTCCCCCTCCACCCTGACTTCACTAACCTAGGCCAGACTACTGTCTTGTGAAATGTGTAACATATTTGGAGATCTTACATAAACCAACAGAGGTTTATTCCCTTTTGAGAATAAACCGCAAGATCAGAGGTGCGCTAGAAATTATACCAGAAATATAAGAATTCCAGATTTGATCAGCCAGCATCCAGGGATTGCTCCGTTGCTGGACTGGCCAAATCAATGTGCATCCCTAGAATTCTCAGACTGGCCAAGGAATCAGATGTAACTAGACAGCCTAAATATACCGCCAACATGTATTCAGCAGCCAACCATGCAGTTATGAATTTTTCATTGTGCGATATGCCCCACCATCGGCGTTACCGCTTTATGACTGAATGGAAATAACAACATTCATTGGTTTATGTGCTCCAGTATTTGTGTTGCGTTTTGATGATAATTGCGGGTTTAAGGGAACATTGTTGGATTTATTTTCTGGACAATTTGCTGGAGTTTCCTAATTCAGTGTCACGCCCTGGCCTTAGTATTCTTTGTTTCCTTTATTATTTTAGTTAGGTCAGGGTGTGACATGGGGAAGGTATGTGTTTTTGTATTGTCTAGGGTGGTTGTATGGTTTAGGGGGTTAAGTAGAGTAGATGGGTTTGTGTTTAGTGTAGGTGTCTAGCTGTGTCTATGGTTGCCTGAATGGTTCTCAATCAGAGACAGATGTCATTAATTGTCTCTGATTGGGAGCCATATTGAAGACAGCCATAGGCACTAGGTTAATGTGGGTAATTGTCTATGTTGTACGTTTGTAGCTTGTGTGTGCACTTACGTTTATAGCTTCACTTACGTTTGTTGTTTTGCTTCAGTTTGTTAAAGTGTTCGTTGCGTGTTTTTTCCTTTCTCTAAAATAAAAGAGAATGTATTTTGCACACGCTGCGCCTTGGTCCACTCTCTCTCAGCAAGACGATCGTGACATTCAGCCTTGTTAGGTTTTTCCTCTTCTTGTCAGTGGAGAAGGCGAAAACAAGGGCTGCCAAATGATTTATTTGTTCCTTGTCACGGAAAACATGTCAAACTATGACTACACACATTCTGAAGAAGAGGGCTTTGAAATACAATAGCAGATAGTTGTTCTCCATCTTCTTGTATTAGCTCCCTGAGCTATTGCCTGACCTTTAGCTCAGAGGGCTAACACAGCATAGATAATACAACAATATACAGTACCAGTCAAAAGTTTGGACACACCTACTCATTCAAGAGTTTTGCTTTATTTTAAAAATTTTCTACATTGTAGAATAATAGTGAAGACATCAAAACTATTAAATAACACATATGGAATCATGTAGTAACCAAAAAAGTGTTAAACAAATCAAAATATATTTGAGATTCTTCAAAGTAGCCACCCTTTGCCTTGATGACAGCTTTGCACACTTTTGGCATTCTCTCAACCAGCTTCATGAGGAAGTCACCTGGAATGCATTTCAATTAATAGGTGTGCCTTGTTAAAAGTTCATAGGTGGAATTTATTTCCTTCTTAATGTGTTTGAGTCAATCAGTTGTGTTGTGACAAGGTAGGGGTGGTATACAGAAGATAGACCTATTTGATAAAAGACCAAGTCCATATTATGGCAAGACCAGCTCAAATAAGCAAAGAGAAACGACAGTCCATCATCAATTTAAGACATGAAGGTCAGTCAATCTGGAAAATGTCAAGAACTTTGAGAGTTTCTTCAAGTGCAGTCGCAACAACCATCAAGCCCAATGATGAAACTGGCTCTCATTAGGACCGCCACAGGAAAGGAAGACCCAGAGTTACCTCTGCTGCAGAGGATAAGTTCATTCGAGTTAACTGCACCTCAGATTGCAGCCCAAACACATGTAAATGCTTCACAGAGTTCAAGTAACACACATCTCAACATCAACTGTTCAGAGGAGACTGCGTGAATCAGGCCTTCATGGTCGAATTGCTGCAAAGAAACCACTACTAAAGGACAAAAATAATAAGAAGAGACTTGCTTGGACAAGAAATACGAGCAATGGACATTAGACCGGTGGGAATCTGTCCTTTGGTCTGATGAGTCCAAATTTGAGATTTTTGGTTCCAACCTCCATGTCTTTGTGAGATGCAGAGTAGCTGAACGGATGATCTCCGTATTTGTGGTTCCCACTGTGAAGCATGGAGAAGGAGGTGTGATGGTGTGGGGGTGCTTTACTGGTGACACTGTCAGTTATTTATTTAGAATTCAAGGCCCACTTAACCAGCATGGCTACCACAGCATTCTGCAGCATTACGCCATCCCATCTAGTTTGCGCTTAGTGGGACTATCATTTGTTTTTCAACAGAACAATGACCCAAAAAACACCGCCAGGCGTCTATTTGACTAAGGAAAGTGCTGCATCAGATGACCTAGCCTCCACAATCACCCGACCTCAACCAAATTAATATGGTTTGGGATGAGTTGGACCGCAGAGTGAAGGAAAAGCAGCCAACAAGTGCTCAGCATATGTGGGAACTCCTTCAAGACTGTTGGAAAAGCATTTCTTTCTCATGAAGCTGTTTGAGAGAATCCCAATAGTGTGCAAAGCTGTCATCAAGGCAAAGGGTGGCTACTTTGAAGATTTTTTTTTCTAAAATCTATTTTTTATTCGTTTAACACTTTTTTTTGTTACTACATGATTCCTTATTTGTTATTTCATAGTTTTGATGTCTTCACTATTATTCTACAATGTAGACATTAGGTGTGTCCAAACTTGTGACTGGTACTTTATTTATTTTAACAGTCTCATGGCATGCAGAGACCTGGGTTCGAACCCCATTCAGTCACACAGACCTCCAATGGAAAACCACACAGCTTAAATCCAGCAACATTCCAACAGTTCCAAGTCACAACTCTGAAAAGAAAAAGTGATGAAAATGTGTATCAACAATTGGGGAGCCAGATTGAGAAATGCTATCCTTTATGTTTGGATATTGTGGCATATGGTTTGCTTTAATAGTTGAAGGTGGTCTTGGAGATTTTAGGCCACTCTAATTCTCTATAAGTAATTGTAAAAAGTATTGCTCTGCGTCTATTCACTCCAGGTGGCTGCAGGAGCTCCTTATAACCAAGGATATAATACGTTTTCAATACCTATTATCGCGCAAATATATTGGGAGAAAATATTGACATTTTTATATTTTATAGGACAAGTTCTAATGCCCAACGCAATAAACTCATGCCAGAAATTGACAGATTACTTATATTTTGAACCACCTGCAGATCACAAATTGACGTTTGGATAGACCTGGAAGCCATTGTATAAAACAACAGCTATTTGTAACTACTCAGATAAGAGGCAGTGTTATCCCACACTATTTGTGAATATGAATGGAGATTTATGGAGTGTGTTTGTCACGATCGTCTATGGGTGAGAGAGAGGACCAAGGCGCAGCGTGTGCAAAATACATTCTCTTTTTATTTAGAGAAGGGGAAAACACGCAACGAACACTATAACAAAACGAAACAAAACAACAAACGATCGTGAAGCTATAAACGTAAGTGCACACACAAGCTACAAACGTACAACATAGACAATTACCCACATTAACCTAGTGCCTATGGCTGTCTTAAATATGGCTCCCAATCAGAGACAATTAATGACATCTGTCTCTGATTGAGAACCATTCAGGCAACCATAGACACAGCTAGACACCTACACTAAACACAAACCCATCTACTCTACTAAACCCCCTAAACAATACAAAAACACATACCTTCCCCATGTCACACCCTGACCTAACTAAAAATAATAAAGAATACTAAGGCCAGGGCGTGACAGTACCCCCTCCCCAAAGGTGCGGACTCCGGCCGCACAACCTGACATTGAAGGGGAGGGTCCGGGGTGGGCCTTATTATGGCGGCGGCTCGGGTGCGGGACGTGGCCCCCACTCCACCATTGTCAATACCCGCTTTGGTGGCGCCTCTGGAGCGGCGACTATTGTAGCAAGTCCCGGACTGAAGACCATCCCAGAGGGCGCCACCGGACGGATGGGTAGCTCCGGACTGAGGGGTAGCTCCGGACTGAGGGGTAGCAGCTCCGGACTGAGGGACGGCAGCTTCGGACTGAGGGACGGCAGCTCCGGACTGAGGGACGGCAGCTCCGGACTGAGGGACGGCAGCTCCGGACTGAGGGACTGCAGCTCCGGACTGAGGGACTGCAGCTCATGGCTGGCTGACGGATCTGGCTGTTCATGGCTGGCTGACGGATCTGGCTGCTCATGGCTGGCTGACGGATCTGGCTGCTCATGGCTGGCTGACGGATCTGGCTGCTCATGGCTGGCTGACGGATCTGGCTGCTCATGGCTGGCTGACGGATCTGGCTGCTCATGGCTGGCTGACGGATCTGGCTGCTCATGGCTGGCTGGCGGATCTGGCTGCTCATGGCTGGCTGGCGGATCTGGCTGCTCATGGCTGGCTGGCGGATCTGGCTGCTCATGGCTGGCTGGCGGATCTGGCTGCTCATGGCTGGCTGGCGGATCTGGCTGCTCATGGCTGGCTGGCGGATCTGGCTGCTCATGGCTGACTGGCGGATCTGGCTGCTCATGGCTGACTGGCGGCTCTGGCAGATCCTGGCTGACTGGCGGCTCTGGCAGATCCTGGCTGACTGGCGGCTCTGGCAAATCCTGGCTGACTGGCGGCTCTGGCAGATCCTGGCTGGTTGGCGGCTCTGGCAGATCCTGGCTGGTTGGCGGCTCTGGCAGATCCTGGCTGGTTGGCGGCTCTGGCAGATCCTGGCTGACTGGCGGCTCTGACGGCTCGGGACAGACGGGCGGCTCTAATGGCTCGGGACAGACGGATGGCTCTAATGGCGCTGGGCAGACGGATGGCTCAGACTGCGCTGGGCAGACGGATGGCTCAGATGGTGCTGGGCAGACGGATGGCTCAGATGGCGCTGGGCAGACGGATGGCTCAGATGGCGCTGGGCAGACGGATGGCTCAGATGGCGCAGGGCAGATGGATGGCTCAGACGGGGCTGGGCAGACGGCAGACTCTGGCCGGCTGAGGCGCACTGTAGGCCTGGTGCGTGGTGCCGGAACAGGTGGTACCGGGCTGGGGACACGCACCTGAAGGCTAGTGCGTGGAGAAGGAACAGGGCATACTGGACCCTGGAGACGCACATTTGGCCTAGTGCGTGGTGCCGGCACTGGTGGTACCGGGCTGGAGACACGCATCTCAGGGCTAGTGCGGGGAGCAGCAACAGGAATCACAGGAGGCTTAGTGCGTGGTGCCGGAACTGGTGGTACCGGGCTGGAGACACGCACCATAGGGCTAGTGCGTGGAGGAGGAACAGGGCTCTGGAGACGCACAGGAAGCCTGGTGCGTGGTGTAGGCACTGGTGGTACTGGGCTGGGGCGGGGAGGTGGCGCCGGAAATACCGGACCGTGCAGGCGTACTGGCTCCCTTGAGCACTGAGCCTGCCCAACCTTACCTGGTTGTATGCTCCCCGTCGCCCGACCAGTGCGGGGAGGTGGAATAACCCGCACCGGGCTATGTAGGCGAACCGGGGACACCATGCGTAAGGCTGGTGCCATGTAAGCCGGCCCGAGGAGACGCACTGGTGGCCAGATGCGTTGGGCCGGCTTCATGACATCCGGCTCAATCCTCAATCTAGCCCTGCCAGTGCGGGGAGGTGGAATAACCCGCACCGGGCTATGAACACATACAGGAGACACCATGCGCTCTACTGCGTAACACGGTGTCTGCCCGTACTCTCGCTCTCCACGGTAAGTACAGGGAGTATGTGCAGGTCTCCTACCTGACTTCGCCACACTCCCTTTTAGCCCCCCCCCCCCCCAAGAAATTTTTGGGTTGTACTCGCGGGCTTCCAGCCTTGCTTCCGTGCTGCCTCCTCATATCGCCTCCTCTCGGCTTTAGCTGCCTCCAGCTCTTCACGAGGGAGGCGATATTCTCCCGGTTGTGCCCAAGGACCCTTTCCATCCAGTATCTCCTCCCATGTCCATGAATCCTTTGTGTATTGCTCCTGTTGCTGCTTGACACGCCGCTTGGTCCGATTCTGGTGGGTAATTCTGTCACGATCGTCTATGGGTGAGAGAGAGGACCAAGGCGCAGCGTGTGCAAAATACATTCTCTTTTTATTTAGAGAAGGGGAAAACACGCAACGAACACTATAACAAAACGAAACAAAACAACAAACGATCGTGAAGCTATAAACATAAGTGCACACACAAGCTACAAACGTACAACATAGACAATTACCCACATTAACCTAGTGCCTATGGCTGTCTTAAATATGGCTCCCAATCAGAGACAATTAATGACATCTGTCTCTGATTGAGAACCATTCAGGCAACCATAGACACAGCTAGACACCTACACTAAACACAAACCCATCTACTCTACTAAACCCCCTAAACCATACAACCACCCTAGACAATACAAAAACACATACCTTCCCCATGTCACACCCTGACCTAACTAAAAATAATAAAGAAAACAAAGAATACTAAGGCCAGGGCGTGACAGTGTTTTACTGTATAATATGTTTTGAGTGAAATTTCACCAAAGAGTGAAATGTAACATTTAAAGGGTAACTTCTTAATAAATACTGACTCCACACTTACAACATTGAACGCTGTACCTCACTGTGGCACAGTGCTCTAGTAGAAAATATATATTTTTTTAAATGTTACTGAGTTACAATGAGCCATTTTCTTGACTGATTGATGCATATAAAGTAACATGCACATATCTGCTTTAGGCCTACTTTAAGTCTATATAGCATAAAGAGAGTTCTTAAAAACACTACCTCACTTAATCAGGAGACTTGTTGAGGAAGCATCCATGCTTCCTTTAATCAAAAGGTTTCAAATATCAAACCGTTAGAATTGGCCAGTTCCTAATGCTATCAAAAACAATTTGGTTTGTGTAGGCTACTGTTCAGAGACTGAACCAAAAGAATACTTCAAAGGTTCAAACACAACTTTTTCTTATTAGTTTTGAAATAAGGCCTCCGTCTATTCTTTAAAAATCACTTCATCAAACCGTCTTTGATCTTCATGTACTTCAAAAATGTGATTCATGACTATTTGACTCACCGTTTTTCTCAAAAACATTATGGAAGGTTTTTGATCAAATTTTGGTTATCCATCCAATACATGTTTGTTGAATGAACATTTTAAGTATGATGTCATTGCCACCTGTGATAGACAGCTTGAACATTTACATTGCCTCTGCTCCACAAGGGGCCGTACCTCTGATATGGCAGGGATAAAAATGTTGGCTTCCCTCTCACCGTCAACCTTTGCTTGTTTCAGAATTGCATGTCTTTCTTTCAGTGGCTCTGTTTTTCAAGGTCAGTGACATAAATCTTGGAAGTGATAGCTTGGAAATAAAGCAACCGAACAAAAAAGAAAAGCAGATCTTTATTAAGAAGGTTTTCCATTGTACTTTTAGGTACACATCTAAATTGCTCAGTTATGCGTTTTTTGACAGAGAAGGCTTTCCACAATGTTGGATTTGCACAAAAGAATTATCTTGGGTGGTTAAGATTGGGGTGTGGGTTAGGTTCAGGCATCTACAGTGTGGTTAAGGTAAGGGTTAGAGTAAGGTTAAAAAACAAAAACACGACTGGATTCCAACTGCTGCCACTAGCAAATGACCAGTCATTCAGTAATGTAGTCCAGTCGAGTCCCAAATCCCTTGTGTTCGAGATTAAATCAGTGTCTTTTATACTTAAGTCACGAGTCAAGACACTAGTCCCTTAGTAGTGCTCAAAGCTGCGATCCAAAATGTTTTTGATCTACAGTATCAGTCAAGTTTGGACACACCTAGTCTTTCAAGGGTTTTTCTTTATTTTCACTGTTTTCTACATTGCAGAATAATAGTAAAGACATCAAAAATATGAAATAACACATGGAATCATGTAGTAACCAAAAAAGGGTTAAACAAATCCAATATATTTTAGATTCTTCAAAGTAGCCACCCTTTGCCTTGATGACAGCTTTGCATTCTCTCAACCAGCTTCATGAGGAATGTTTTTCCAACAGTTATGAAGGAGTTCCCCATATATGCTGAGCACTTGTTAGCTGCTTTTCCTTCACTCTGCAGTCCAACTCATCCCAAACCATCTCAAATGGGTTGAGGTCGGGTGATTGTGGAGGCCAGGTCATCTGATGCAGCACTCCATCACTCTCCTAGGTCAAATAGCCCTTACAACGCCTGGAGGTGTGTTTTGGGTCATTGTCCTGTTGAAAAACAAATGATAGTCCCACTAAGCGCAAACCAGATGGGATGGCGTATTGCTGCAGAATGCTGTGGTAGCCATGCTGGTTAAGTGTGCCTTGAATTCTAAATAAATCACAGACAGTGTCACCAGCAATGCAGCCCCACACCATCACACCTCCTCCTCCATGCTTCACAGTGGGAACCACACATGTGGAGATCGTCCATTCACCTACTATGCGTCTCACAAAGACATGGCGGTTGGAACCAAAAATCTCACATTTGGAGTCATCAGACCAAAGGACAGATCTCCACTGGTCATGTCCATTGCTTGTGTTTCTAGGCTCAAGCACGTCTCTTCTTCTTATTGGTGTCCTTTAGTAGTGGTTTCTTTGCAGAAATTTGACCAAGACGGCCTGATTCACACAGTGTCCTCTGAACAGTTGATTTTGAGATGTGTCTGTTACTTGAACTCTTTGAAGCATTTATTTAGGTTGCATTTTCTGAGGCTGGTAACTCAAATGAACTTATCTTCTGCAGGTTACTCTGGGTCTTCCTTTCCTGTGGCGGTCCTCATGAGAACCAGTTTCATCATTGCGCTTGATGGTTTTTGCGACTGCACCTGAAGAAACTTAGATATTTGACTGATTGACTGACCTGTCTTAAAGTCATGATGGACTGTGGTTTCTCTTTGCTTATTTGAGTTGTTCTTATCATAATATGGACTTGGTCTTTTACGAAATTGTGCTTTGTCTGTTTATCACCCCTACCATGTCACACCACAACTGATTGGCTCAAACGCATTAAGAAGGAAAGAAATTTCACAATTAACTTTGAACAAGGCACACCTATTAATTGAAATGCATTCCAGGTGACTATCTCATGAAGCTGTTTGAGAGAATGCCAAGAGTGTGCAAAGCTGTCATCAAGGCAAAGGGTTACTTTGAAGAATCTCAAATATTAAATATATTTTGATTTGTTTAACACTTTTTTGGTTACTACATGATTCCATATGTGCTATTTCATAGTTTTGATGTCTTCACTATTATTTTACAATGTATAAAATTATAAAAATAAAGATAATCCCTTGAATGAGTAGGTGTGTCCAAACTTTTATCTGATACTGTCCATTTTTATTCATCTAACATTTGTTGTACCTAGTATGATAAATTAGGCAAATAATAATAATTCTGACAAAAAAGTCACTACTGGTCGAGTCCAAGTCCGAGTCACCACTGGTCGAGTCTATGTCAAGTCATGAAAATCATGCCCAACCAAAGAACCTAGCATGGCAACACATGGTTTGACACTTTCCCTTGCCCTCACTCCACTCTGGTAACTTCCCCCAAAACCACTCACTTAAATAAACTGGCTGTTACATTTGCCAAATCTGTTTAGAAATAGAAATATTACAGTCATAGTGGGTGGAAAGGGAGAATAAGTGTTGCATATTTAATAAAACATACATCTAGATACAGCCAACTTTGTTGAGGACAACCCAAGAATCATTCAGTCATTTAAATCCTGAATTTTATGCCTCCTGAGATCTGTATAACCATCCTCTTCTAAGTGGAGCATCAGTCATTTTGAATGAACCAATAGGAGTAATACAGAGAAAAGTGCGTGAATTGTCATGTTTATTCATGTCTAGATGTATTCTAGATGTAATCTCATATACAGGAGCTACACTGCTCAAAAAAATAAAGGGAACACTTTATGCACATTTGTGGCCTGCTGGAGGTCATTTTGCAGGGCTCTGGCAGTGCTCCTCCTTGCACAAAGGCGGAGGTAGCGGTCCTGCTGCTGGGTTGTTGCCCCCCTACGGCCTCCTCCACGTCTCCTGATGTACTGGCCTGTCTCCTGGTAGCGCCTCCATGCTCTGCTACGCTGACAGACACAGCAAACCTTCTTGCCACAGCTCGCATTGATGTGCCATCCTGGATGAGCTGCACTACCTGAGCCACTTGTGTGGGTTGTAGACTCCGTCTCATGCTACCACTAGAGTGAAAGCACCGCCAGCATTCAAAAGTGACCAAAACATCAGTCAGGAAGCATAGGAACTGAGAAGTGGTCTGTGGTCACCACCTGCAGAACCACTCCTTTATTGGGGGTGTCTTGCTAATTGCCTATAATTTCCACCTTTTGTCTATTCCATTTGCACAACAGCATGTGAAATGTATTGTCAATCAGTGTTGCTTCCTAAGTGGACAATTTGATTTCACAGAAGTGTGATTGACTTGGAGTCACATTGTGTTGTTTAAGTGTTCCCTTTATTTTTTTGAGCAGTGTAGAAGGCCAGCATCGCGGAGTCGCCTCTTCACTGTTGATGTTGAGACTGTTTTTTTGCGGGTACTATTTAATGAAGCTGCCATATGCGGACTTGTGAGGTGTCTGTTTCTCAAACTAGACAATCTAATGTACTTGTCCTCTTGCTCAGTTTTGCACCGGGGCCTCCCACTCCTCTTTCTATTCTGGTTAGAGCCAGTTTGCGCTGTTCTGTGAAGGGAGTAGTACACAGTGTTGTACGAGATCTACAGTTTCTTGGCAATTTCTCACATGGAATAGGCTTCATTTCTCAGAACAAGAATAGACTGATGCGTTTCAGAAGAAAGTGCTTTGTTTCTTGCCATTTTGAGCCTGTAATCGAACCCACAAATGCTGATGCTCCAGATACTCAACTAGTCTAAAGAAGGCCAGTTTATTGCTTCTTTAATCAGCACAACAGTTTCAGCTGTGCTAACATAATTACAAAAGGGTTTTCTAATGAATTAGCCTTTTAAAATGATAAACTTGGATTAACTAACACAACGTGCCATTGGAACACAGGAATGAGGGTTGCTGATAATGGGCCTCTGTACACCTATGTAGATATTCCAAGCTACAATAGTTATTTACAACATTAACAATGTCTACACTGTATTTGTAAACAATTTGATGTTATTTTAACGGACAAAAAATGTGCTTTTCCTTTAAAAACAAGAACATTTCTAAGTGACCCCAAACTTTTGAACGATAGTGTATGTTCCAACACATACATTCCATTTAAATAATAAAAAATAAAAAAAATTAAACAAAAATAGAAATGTATTTACGAGAAAGAGAGCTGTGTAAATATCCCTTATAAATACATAATTAGGAAAATATTGTCATCGTGCCAATGTTATTAAGGCTACGTGTACAGTACCTGCAAAAAGTATTACATGTACAAGTAAAACACTTTTAAACAACCATTTAACCATACTTTATTTAACAAATGTTAATATTTTCATTAGTCCACTTTTGATACAGTCCATACATTTGTTTGCAGGTCAGCATTTACTTTTTCAAGATATATCGCTTTCAGTCTCCCAGTGCCCAAAACCAAGCAAGAGTAAAAGCCATGATGTTGAGTTTTGCATAATCATAAGACTTTTCATGAAGTAGACACAGGCTTTCTATCAGGCTAGCTCTGCCGCTCTAATGTGCAAAATACTTATTCATATATTAATGGTGCACTAATAAAAATATATGAAAAAATTGTTTTCAAAAATGGTTTTCCCTTTTAGATAATGGAAGAGACAATTCCTTGCATGATTAAATTGCAGGAAAAGTAGAAATACTGCACCTGTAAATCTGTGGTATTTGAGAGGTTTATGAGAATATGCTATTGTAGTTTAGAGGGTTGAGGCAGGCATGGTTACCTCTACAATAATACTCGGTGTGTTATAAGTATTACTGGGGAACATTCAGTAGAATGAGAAAAAAGATTTAGTCAAATCTCCATGGACATGGAGCTACTGTACTGTAGCATTCCACGTATCCCCCCAACCAATAGCGAACCTGCTGGAAGTGAATCCACCCTCTCTGACGGATATGCCTGATGTTTCTTAGATTTAGACCAGGGGTCGCACTGTCAGGGAAACTGTGATCTACATTAAATGCAATAATTCACCATGATAGGCCTGTAGTGCCTTAAACAATTTGATGATGGTTAACAGTGGCGACATAACATTGTTTATGACACGATTTCCTTCACCCCCACCTCCCACCTCCTTTCCCATGTCTTCCACGCCTTTGCCGTGCAACATGGAAACGATTATGTACCAAGAAAAAAAATATACATATGGAGATTCCATCGCTCTCCTCGGAATAGATAAATCGATTTTGAAATAATTAACAAATGATGTGCAAAATGTGCTGGCCATCTGCATGCATGCTCTCGCCATTGTTGAGAAAACGGCCGGCGCTCCCATCCAGTAGCGTCTGTTGTTAGCCCATCGATGCTAGAGTTCCAGGCGAGAGCGCTAGAGCGGCCACTGAGAAATGCTATGGAGCACAGTGTGACACAAGCACGAGAAATACAAGGAATTTATGGAACGGGAATAAAAAGGTAAAAGAAGAACCACAAAAATATAAGTGGAATGGGATAGCCCCAAAAACAATATAAGGCAAAAATCTGGACATTTATTAAACAAATCCGCAAACATTTTTTATGAAATAAATAAAATGGTTCTGCGTTAAATGCATCACATAGGACAAAACACACATCCGGAATGCATTGGGGATAAAAATAGCAGTGAGATAATTGTTTCTGCAGATGGAAGCAGGGCTGCAAGTGGGTGGTTTTCTGTAAGGTTCTATTGAGTGGTACTCTGGCCCAGAAGCGGAGTCTGAAGGATCAACACAAGAACCAGGTGTACAGTGTGCGTAACACGTACAGTATGTCCTAATATGTACACCGTACAGGTGGTTAACATGGGACCATGATGTGACATGACACCTCCCATAGGTGACCACCTGATGGTAGATTTATGGCTGATTTACACTAAAGGGCCAAAGCTGAGCTGTACTGTCCTTGTTATGCAGTTGTTGGAAACGGAGGACAATCTGAGCCAGCACAGTAGGTTCAGGTCAGCACAGGCATTAGAGTTCCACATGGGGTATCTGGGGGCGATTCCAACCTAATGAATCTCTCCCATATTTCCACTCTTGTTGATTGAAAAGACTGGTAATTGTACTTGTGATTACGTTTAGTCATATATTATTAGACGTGAATACTTAGGGTTCTTTTCAGTTTGTAACCGCTAACAACTTGGCATGAGAACACTTGATGTGTCTGTCTAATAGTGTATCAAGCCACCGAGTGACCAGATAGAATGGATGACTAATGCATAGTTTTATAGTAACACCACCATATTAACATGCTCACAAAGTCTCCTTTGGATGCCTTTAGCAAACCGATGTTTTTACTCTACCAAAACATTTTATATCTGTAGTATAGGTTATGTATTTCATACCGTGTGTGGAAGGCCCAGTAAATGGATTTGAAACGGAACAAGGTAACATGCATTTTCCACTTTTTTAAGTGAAACAAAAACCCCTATGTAGAAAAAGGCCAGGACATTTTAATATGCACAGCTTAATACTGCACAACCAATATATGTAATTCATTAGTCCATATCATATGTTTAAAGCTCAATAAAGTTATGTAGTACTATAAATGCAATAAGTTTCAGTTTTTGGGAGTGAGTAGATTGGTCCCATAGAAGGTTGGGTTTCATGCCATGACAAAACTTCCTCCTCAAGCAGTTTTGACACACCTCCATGCAAATACACTACATGACTCAAAGTATGCTCGTCAAACATCTCATTCCAAAATCATGTGCATTAATATGGAGTTGGTCCCCCCTTTGCTGCTATAAGAGCCTCCACTCTTCTGGGAAGGCTTTCCACTAGATGTTGGAACTTTGGACTTGAATGGACTTCCTTCCATTCAGCCACAAGACCACTAGTGAGGTCCGGCACTGATGTTGGGTGATTGAGCCTGGCTCGCAGTCGGCGTTCCAATTCATTCCAAAAGTGTTCGATGGGGTTGAGGTCAGGGCTCTGTGCAGGACAGTCAAGTTCTTCTACATCGATCTCGACAAAACATTTCAGTATGGACCTCACTTTTGCACTGGGGCATTGTCATGCTGAAAGAGGAAAGGGCTTTCCCCAAACTGTTGCCACAAAGTTGGAAGCACAGAATCGTCTAGAATGTCATTGTATGGTGTAGTGTTAAGATTTTCCTTCAGTGGAACTAAGGAGCCTGAACCATGAAAAACAGCCCCAGACCATTAGTTATCCTCCACCAAACTTTACAGTTGGCACTATGCATGGTAGCGTTCTCCTGGCATCCGCCATACCCAGATTCTTCCGTCGGACTGCCAGATGGTATAGCGTGAATCTTCACTCCAGAGAACGTGTTTCCACTGCTCCAGAGTCGATTAGCGGCGAGCTTTACACCATTCCAGCCAACGCTTGGCATTGCACACAGTGATCTTAGGCTTGTGTGCGGATGCTCGGCCATGGAAACTCATTTCATGAAGCTCCAGACGAACAGTTCGATGTTGATTCCAGAGGGCAGTTTGGAACTCAGTAGTAAATGTTGCAACCGAGGACAGACGATTCTTACGCGTTACGCACTTCGGCAGTCCCGTTCTGTGAGCTGCTGTGGCTTACCACTTCGTGGTTGAGACGTTGTTGCACCTAGACATTTCCACTTCCCAATAACAGCACTTATCATCCTCATATTCATTATCTCCAGCATCTGTGGTTCAAAAGAAGGCCTTAGCAAATGCCTAAGGGAGGGTATTGTCTTGCTCCCCATGCCACTGCAAATCACATAGTGTTTGAAAATCACTGTTTTTAAAATGTAGCATTTAGATAATGAAATTGAGATTGAAATGTGTTGGAATTGCCCGTTCAGCAATACTAACTCTAGAGTATTGGGACAGTGTCTCTGTACTCCAGCACTTTCGATTGGAAATCATGCAATGACTGAGGTTAAAGTGCAGCAATAAATAAAGTGTAACGGCTGTCCTCCTCCTCATCTGAGGAGTAGTAACAAGGATCGGAGGACCAATGCGCAGCGTGGTACGTGTTCATGCTTTTTATTAACGAACGAACACAGAAACAAAAACAATAAACGACACGTGAAATACAAACCGAAACAGTTCCGTGTGGAACAAACACTGACACAGAAAATAACCACCCACGAAACCCAGGTGGAAAAAGGCTACCTAAGTATGATTCTCAATCAGAGACAACTAATGACACCTGCCTCTGATTGAGAATCATACCAGGCCAAACGAAAAAAAACAACATAGAAAAACGAACATAGATAACCCACCCAACTCACGCCCTGACCACACTAAAACAAAGAAATAACAAAAGAACTAGGGTCAGAACGTGACATAAAGGGTATTTTGTCATCCTTATCGGGTGAACCGTTTAAAAATTACAGCACTTTTTGTACATTTTATGGGACCAAAAGTATTGGGAGAAATTCACTTACACAGTGCATTTGGAAATTATTCAGACCCCTTGACTTTTTCCACATTTTGTTACAGTATGTTACAGAAATATTCTAAAATTGATTACATTTTTTCCCCTCATCAAGCTACACTCAACACCCCATAATGACAAAGCAAAAACAGGTCTTCAGAAATTGTAGCAAATTTATTAAAAATGAAAAACTGAAATATCACATTGACTTAAGTATTCAGACCCTTTACTCAGTACTTTCTTGAAGAGCCTTTGGCAGCTAATACAGCCTCAAGTCTTTTTGGGTATGACGCTACAAGCTTGGCAGACCTGTATTGGGGGAGTTTCTCTCATTCTTCTCTGCAGATCCTCTCAAGGTCTGTCAGGTTGGATGGGGAGTGTCGCTGCACAGCTATTTCCAGGCCTCTCCAGAGATGTTCGATCTGGTTCAAGTCTGAGCTCTGGCTGGGCCACTCAAGGACATTCAGAAACTTGTCCCGAAGACACTCCTGCGTTGTCTTGGCTGTGTGCTTAGCGTCATTGTCCTGTTGGAAGGTGAACCTTCTCCCCAGTCTGAGGTCCTGAACGCTCTGGAGCAGGTTTTCATCAAGGATCTTTCTGAACTTTGCTCCATTCATCTTTCCCTCGATCCTGACTAGTCTCCCAGTCCCTGCCGCTGAAAAACATCCCCACAGTATGATGAGGCCTCCACCATGCCTCACCGCAGGGATGGTGCCAGGTTTCCTCCAGGCGTAACGTTTGGCATTCAGGCCAAAGAGCTCAATCTTGGTTTCATCAGATCAGATAATCTTATTTCTCATGATCTGACAGTCCTTTAGGTGCCTTTTGGCAAACACCAAGCAGGCTGTCATGTGCCTTTTACTGATGAGTGGCTTCCGTCTGGCCACTCTACCATAAAGGCCTGATTTGTCGAGTGTTATAGAGATGGTTGTCCTTCTGAAAGAATCTCCCATATAAACAAAGGAACTCTGGAGCTCTTTCAGAGTGACCATCGGGTTCTTGGTCACCTCCCTGACCAAGGCCCTTCTCTCCCATTTGCTCAGTTTGGCAGGGTGGCCAGCTGTAGGAAGAGTCTTGGTGGTTCCAAACTTCTTCCCTTTATAGAATGATGGAGGCCACTGTGTTCTTGGGGACCTTCAAGGCTACAGACATTTTTTGGTACCTTTCCCCAGATCTGTGCCTTGACACAATCCTGTCTCAGAGCTCTACGGACAATTCCTTCAACCTAATGGCTTGGTTTTTGCTCTGACATGCACTGTACACTGTGACCTTATATAGACAGGTGTGTCCCTTTCCAAATCATGTCCAATCAATTGAATTGATGAGGAACATTTTTTATTTAATACATTTTAGAATAAGGATGTAACGTAAAAAAATGTGGAAAAAGGGAAGGGGTCTGAATACTTTCCAAATGCACTGTATGTGTATTAAAGTAGTCAAAAGCATTTGGTCCCATATTCCTAGCATGCAATGATTACATCAACCTTGTGACTCTAAAAACATGTTGGATGCATTGGTTGTGTTTCAGATTACGGATAGTCCTGAATGAGTCGTGAACAACAATGAGTGAGAAAGTTACAGACGCACAAATATCATACCCCCAAGACATGCTAGCCTCTAACCATTTCAATAACAGGCGAGGTTAGCATGTTTGGGGGGGTATTATATTTGTGCGTCTGTAACTTTCTCACTCATCATTATTCACGATTCATTCAGGATAATCCATAATCATGGTAGCATCCACATTAATGTAGAAGTGTTCTTATTTAAAATGATTCTAAAATGGCACAATACATTATCTACTATTCATTTCAATTGGGCACAAAATAATCTGAAACACAACCAAAACAAACAGCAAATCCTTCCATCAAGTAGAGTCACAAACTTGATCTAATCATTTCTTGCTATAAATATGGGACCAAATACTTAACTTTTGACTACTTTAATAAGTGCTTTGGTCCCTATACTTTTGGTCCCCTAACATGGGGGGGACTATGTACAAAAAGTGGTGTAATTTTGAATCGTTTCACCTGATATGGATGAAAATACCCTTCAATTAAAGCTCACAATCTGCACTTTAAGATCATAAGCATTGTATAATTTAAAATCCAATGTGCTGGAGTACAGAGCCAAAACAACAAAAAATGTGTCACTGTAGTATAGGGACACTATGGAACCTGGAGCCTGATGGATGTACAGTCGTGGCCAAAAGTTTTGAGAATGATACAAATATAAATTTTCACAAAGTCTGCTGCCTCAGTTTGTATGATGGCAATGTACATATACTCCAGGATGTTATGAAGAGTGATCAGATGAATTGCAAAATCCTCTTTGCCATGCAAATGATTTGAATCCCCCAAAAACATTTCCACTGCATTTCAGCCCTGCCACAAAAAGACCAGCTAACATCATGTCAGTGATTCTCTCTTTAACACAGGTGTGAGTGTTGACGAGGACAAGGCTGGAGATCACTCTGTCATGCTGATTGAGTTTGAATAACAGACTGGAAGCTTCAAAAGGAGAGTGGTGCTTGAAATCATTGTTCTTCCTCTGTCAACCATGGTTACCTGGCAGGAAACGTGTGCCGTCATTATTGCTTTGCACAAAAAGGGCTTCACAACCATTTATCGGACCATCAAGAACGTCAAGGAGAGTGGTTCAAATGTTTTGAAGAAGGCTTCAGGGCGCCCAAGCAAGTCCAGCAAGCGCCAGGACCGTCTCCTAAAGTTGATTCAGCTGCGGGATCAGGGCACCACCAGTACAAAGCTTGCTCAGGAATGGCAGCAGGCAGGTGTGAGTGCATCTGCATGCACAGTGAGGCGAAGACTTTTGGAAGATGGCCTGGTGTCAAGAAGGGCAGCAAAGAAGCCACTTCTCTCCAGGAAAAACATCAGGGACAGACTGATATTCTGCAAAAGGTACAGGGATTGGACTGCTGAGGACTGGGGTAAAGTCCTTTTCTCTGATGAATCCCCTTTCCGATTGTTTGGGGCATCCAGAAAAAAGCTTGTCCGGAGAAGACAAGGTGAGCGCTACCATCAGTCCTGTGTCATGCCAATAGTAAAGCATCCTGAGACCATTCATGTATGGGGTTGCTTCTCAGCCTAGGGAGTGGGCTCACTCACAATTTTGCCTAAGAACACAGCCATGAATAAAGAATGGTACCAATACATCCTCTGAGAGCAACTTCTCCCAACCATCCAGGAACAGTTTTGTGACGAACAATGCCTTTTCCAGCATGATGGAGCACCTTGGCACAAGTGATAACTAAGTGGCTCGGGGAACAAAACATCGATATTTTGGGTCCATGGCCAGGAAACTCCCCAGACCTTAATCCCGTTGAGAACTTGCGGTCAATCCTCAAGAGGCGGGTGGACAAACAAAAACCCACAAATTCTGACAAACTCCAAGCATTGATTATGCAGCCATCAGTCAGGATGTGGCCCATAAATTAATTGACAGCATGCCAGGGCAGATTGCAGAGGTCTTGAAAAACAAGGGTCAACACTGCAAATATTGACACTTTGCATCAACTTCATGTAATTGTCAATAAAAGCCTTTGACTCTTATGAAATGCTTGTAATTATACTTCAGTATTCCATAGTAACATCTGACAAAAATATCTAAAGACACTGAAGTAGCAAACTTTGTGAAAATTAATATTTGTGTCATTCTCCAAACTTTTGGCCACGACTGTAGGAAGAGCGGACAAAGGCCTGGTTCAGTTTTTCAGTTCAGTTTTTCTTCACAACACTGGAGCACTCTCTCTCAATTTCCCTCTCAAATATCCACTATGTAAATTGATTGTACTGCCATTCGGGGGCAATAGGACAGACAGTCTGTCATTTCTGCCATGCCACTATGGGAACCTTTAACATCCTAATGAAAAGACCAATCTACCTGTCTTGTGCCAGGGACATCTTGCTTGCTGGTGTTGGGCAACAGTAGTTTCTCCGTTCCTTTATTTGTGTGATTGACATCTTCAACCTTAAAAATAACAGATGACTGTAACTTGAAAAATGGCAATTACTGAAAATGTAAAGCAGATGTGGGGGGCTTCTCTCTCTCTCTCTCTCTCTCTCTCTCTCTCTCTCTCTCTCTCTCTCTCTCTCTCTCTCTCTCTCTCTCTCTCTCTCTCTCTCTCTCTCTCTCTCTCTCTCTCTCTCTCTCTCTCTCTCTCTCTCTCTCTCTCTCTCTCTCTCTCTCTCTCTCTCTCTCTCTCTCTCTCTCTCTCTCTCTCTCTCTCTCTCTCTCTCTCTCTCTCTCTCTCTCTCTCTCTCTCTCTCTCTCTCTCTCTCTCTCTCTCTCTCTCTCTCTCTCTCTCTCTCTCTCTGTGTGTGTGTGTGTTGTTAAATATAGCTCCAGAGATAAGTGTGTAGGACACATAGTCGCCAATTACCCCATGCTGGCTATTGTTTTAGAGAAAATGACTTAATATCTCAATCACGCTGCAGCAAGCCACGACGGCAGTCTATTCCAAATATGGTGAAAGATTGTGTCCAGACCTGTGGAGGAAGGAAGGGCAAGGCTCTCAGACACTGTCGACACTTTGCCAATGGCTTTTCGCAAGAGCAGGTTGAATCATCATATTAGAAGTTATAATTGTTATTTCCTCAATGTAAATGTCTTATCTATCGCACCAGTCGAAGAAGCCACTTTTATAGGATATGGAGTTTTGAGAACAGGGCCATTTGGATTACACTATCACAATAGTCCAACTGATTTTTATTATTCCAAATCGTTGGCTGGATTTAAAAACAAGAATGATATCTGATTCCATGATAAATCATATCGGACGCCATTTAAATGGTCTCATTGCTTCAGCACTAGTTTACTGTCTAATAAAGGAAACAAGCCCCACCATATCACTGAATCTGCCTCCCATCGAAATTTAACAGCTTGTCACACTCCCTCCCTGGACAAGCAAGTGCCAGTTAATATGGATCAGATGCTCAGGCTCTGTGAGAGAACACAGCTATTGCTCCAACGCACACACACACACACACACACAAAGGTTACTTGCTTTTAATTACAATAATATCAGTAAATATAGAGGGGTTATGTTTGGGTAGAGATAATAGAAGCCAGAGACGTACTGTAGCATAAGCTACATGAGTGCATCATTATGACAGGAGTCAAGCCAGTCTCATAACAGAAATTTAACAGCATCAAGCCACCATGTTGCCACTGTTTTGGGGTCTTTTATCTGGACATTTGATCTACACTGTGTCCATATAAGTAGAGTGTCAGAGTCATAAGGAGCTATCTGGGCAGTAACAGGCAGGTGTAAGGCTGCTGTAGTAACAAAGTCAACCATGACAAATAACTACAAAGCTTCATGGCATATTAGCAGAAGCCATCACACACACTTTAGTTAAAATGAACATTACTTCTGACATTATCTTCAGTCATTGAAGTTGACCTAAATTTGACCCTTCTACCACTTTAGTGAATGGGCTTGTTTTTGAAGTTTTTTGGGCTTCAGTCAAACGCTAATAAATAATTCCCCCAGATTTCCCATCCAAACCACATGTCCAACAGTGGCCCTCCTGACCAGTGTGGCAAGCAGATGTAGAGTATTCTTGTTTTACTGGGAGAGATGGTGCCGAAATGTGTGTCCTCTTGTTTGTTTTAGATGTGAGTGTGTTTGAATTTCAGAGGGAATATACACGGTGTGTGTGCGTGTCCACAAGAATAGTAACAGAACAACATTTTGACCAACCAGGGACATTTTGTTAGTTCCCACAAGGTCAAATGCTATTTCTAGGGGGTTTAGGTTTAAGGTTAGAATAAGTTTTAGGGTTTGAATTAGGTATATGGTTAGAGTTAGGAGCTGGGTTAAAGTTAGGGTTGGGGTTAGGTTAGGTTAGGTTAGTCCCCACAAGATTAGGGTTAGGGTTAGGTGTGTAGTGTGTAGCGTGTGTGTGTGCATGCATTGGCTCCTTTGATATTGCCTGACGATTCATACTGAGTTCTTCCACTGCTATATGTTCGCTACATACTTCAGTCTGAGACTGCCGTCATTGAAGTCGTTTGTGGTGACGTCACAATGAGGACTGTTGTACAAAACAAAGTCATCAGCGATTGGATAATCTCTCACCAATCAGAGTGTCAAAGCCAATGACTCATTTTTTGTTAGCCAAAAGGAGTTTGGTTTGCTAGGAATCCTCTGATATGCTTTAACTTTGATTTGTGTTGAAAGCAGCTCTGGTTCTGTGCAGTCAGTAGTGGAGGCTGCAAGACTGTTCCATTTGGAGGGTGACTCAGAAACGCTAGCCTGCCCGCTTGCTGGTTTTGTTAATATGTAAATATAATCTCTCGGCAGTTTAAATTCAGCACCATGACAGACATTTAAATAGGGGAAAAGTACTTTTTGGCTGATCAAAGTTGATGGCTAACTAGAACCGATCCACAGGTAGGCGAAAATGTATTTTGCGCTGGATTTTTGTTGGCACAATTTCACTCGTCCTTCTTTAGTGTTTTTTTTTACCCTCCCTCTCTTCTCGTATGAAAAAGCCACTACTAGCGCTGGCACATTGCGGGGAGAATTTTCATCTAGTTAGGTGAAATTACATGAAAGGTGCACTGTGCCATCTAGGAAATGAGAGCATGGACATGCAAGTAAAACCACAATTTATTGACTCATTATGTTTACTAAGTATCCCCCTTTGACCACACATTTTTTTTTTCTTCTATTAAGCATAACTGATCTGAATAAAGATATATTTTTTTTTTAACCTCAATTGATGTAACGCAACCTATGTCCCTCCAGGATGGAGGGAGAAAAAACACCTGGTGACTTTATTTCCCGTGGAGGCAAAGCTGTTTCTCATTAAGTCTTGATTTGCACAAGAAAAACAGGCAATCATCAACGGTCAAGAAAAAGTGACACCAGAGTTGTCTCCGGGTGGGTGGGGAATCGCACGGGCCCCCGATCAAAGTGTCCTCGCGGTCATTGTCATTACCCAGCAGGGACCATCTCAGGCAAGGTGGTTTGTGTGCGTGTGTGTTTTGGGAGGTGGGAGGTGTGGACCAGGAGGGGCCAAAGGTGATGCCAGTATTTTGATGACAAACCAGCGAGTCCAGAACAGGACCACTCAGTGGATGGAATTTGTAAGCCATACTGCTGAACTAAAAAACATCCCTTTTTCAATTTTGTTCAGCATTCGGACAGCATCCTCAAAAAGATCTTGTGATACTTTATTTCATTTTTTAAATTTTTATTTCACCTTTATTTAACCAGGTAGGCCAGTTGAGAACAAGTTGTCATTTACAACTGCGACCTGGCCAAGATAAAGCAAAGCAGTGCGACACAAACAAACAACACAGAGTTACACATGGGATAAACAAACGTACAGTCAATAACGCAATAGAAAAAGTCTATATGGTGTGTGCAAATGGCGTGAGGAGATAAGGCAATAAATAGGCCATAGTAGCGAAGTAATTACAATTTAGCAAATTAACACTAGAGTAATAGATGTGCAGATGATGATGATTTTAGAGGTTAATGTATAGGAATTTACAATCCTTTAGATTGTGGTATTTTCACATTCATATGGTTCATAAAGAACTCACTCACCAATTACTGTATACCATCTATTATGTTTGGCAAAATGTGTCAAAGTAGTTGATAACCAACGGAATGTTCTATGGTCACATTCAAGGGACAGAACATATTACTCTACATTTGTTCCAATGCTGGACAGAGTTGGAGGTCAAAATGATTATTTGCTGTCTTGTTGACATTTTCTCACCTGAGACCAAAAGAGAGTAGGAGTTACAACTTCCAAAGCTGAAAGTTACGTTTTTTAGCGTAGCAAGGAGCTCCCTCATCTTTGGTGAGTGCAGTGTTATGACAACCCAGGTTTGATTCCCACTCACAATCACAACACAGATAACTCTACTGGCCAAAATCTACAGTGAGACCATGATCATTTAAATCTTTGACCTCCGCTTCTTTTTAGAAAGAGAGTATATCGGTCTAGTGTAGTATGACAAACAACAATACAAGTTATCTCATAAGTAATCACATTACACAATATAAGTTATGGAATCCCGTTAGTTGCTATGCTAGTCTAATATGGACACCGTAATTATGGGCTGGTGTTACACGTGTCATAGGTCACGTGTATTATGACACAAGTCCATTGATAACCCTCCCTGCTGGATGTTATCTACCATACTTTATACTCCTACTCTTTGGATTCTTAAAAAAGACAGAAAAGATGTCTCCTCAGTGTTATTTCCCTATTCTTAAAAAATTATAATATCACTCACAGGGAAGAGTTAAATTGAGAGTTCACCTAATAAGGAAGACACAATTTACCGCAAGTAAGTAACTTTCCAGAAAAATTATAATCACCAACTTCAATTTTTTCTCCTCCCTGAACAAAAACATTGGTAATGTCTTCCCCGGAGAGTTGGAAGGACTGAGAACGGCATGCTGTAATACAGCCGCAAAGCTCAGCCTCTCTTGAAAGCACGAGGAGAGACGAAGAAGAAGAAGAAAAAGAAAAAAGAAAAAAAGAAAGAAAAGAAACTTGGCACTTCAGCTCCACACTGTCATGTATTCTCACTGACATCATCATTGTAAAATTAGGAACCTGGTTTCTTCTTTCCTGCAGATGTGGAAGCTTGAAATTGCATTCCGTGGGCCTGTGCCACATTTCATCAGTCTTTTTCCCCCTCGCTCGCTTCCAAAAAGTGGGATTGGCCGCATGTGGTCCTGACCCCCTCCTTCAACCCCCTTAACCCTATTCCTCACTCCTCTGCACCCCCAGCACCCCTTCTTCCACCCCTCTCTCACTCTCTCCCTCTCCTGCCCGGCCTGCTATCCGGTATCCAGAGTAGGGGCTACCTAATCCCAGGCAGTTCCCCGGCAGGGCCCACACCTGTGGCTGATTGAATCCTTCTGGAGTACAAAGGGCCTAATTTATGGCCCTAGAGGAGCTCAGGGCCCAGGCCACAGCTGCGCACGGCCAGGACAGGGAAGTTGTTCATCAAGCTGCGTCTATTTAAAAAACAATGGTCACCGCGTAGATATGTTTCTGCATGGCCCAGCCCCTATCATTTCACTTTGACTGACAGGTGGGTGGCAAGATGGCCTCTATTTGTGTCATTGGGTGAGAGAATGCAGGCGAGTGAAAGGTAGTGAGGATGTAGTGTAGGGATGGGAGTTTGGGAGTAGTGGGTGAAATCTGACCTCATAGTTTTCCACTTGTGGTTGAAAGTTGTGAGCGGGCTCATCATCAGGTTAGGGATTGGAGGGGGGATGATGTGGATTCGGGTCTGGTCTCTCCCTGTCCATGACCTATCACACACATACACACATTGATACACACACTCTCAATATCTATCTCTCACTCTCTCTTCCACAGCGATAAACATAAATCCACAAACGTTATTAGTATATGTTGTGTCTGTTGGCACGTCGTGTGAAACGGGCACAACTTTATTTTACAGCTATTCAGTTATTCACATTATTTACATAGGTTACAACTAAATCATGAATTGCACGCTTTACATTACCTAACACTTTATAACAGACCAACTACAGTGGAATAAATTATTTCTCTCTATTCTGGAAATAAAGGTTGACATTTTGAGCTCTTCTGCATATGTAGGCTTGGAGCAGAAGCTTGGGACACAAGTCTACCCGGAACCAATCCATTTGTTCAGGCCCTTTAAAATCCATTTCCTATCGGCATGTCGTGAAGACAAAACACATCTCCTGTGCAGACTTGGGAGTGAGGCTACACTTGTGTAAGACTTGTATAGGTCAATGAATACTTCCAATATATTCAAAGCATTTGCTTATGAAAAGCTGTGTTGATACAGTTGAAGTTTACATACACCTTAGCCAAGTACATGTAAACTCAGTTTTTCACAATTACTGACATTTAATCCTTGTAAAAAATCCCCGTCTTAGGTCAGTTAGGATCACCGCTTTATTTTAAGAATGTGAAATGTCAGAATAATAGTAGAGAGAATTATTTATTTCAGCTTTTATTTCTTTCATCACATTCCCAGTGGGTCAGAAGTTTACATACACTCAATTAGTATTTGATAGCATTGCCTTTAAATTGTTTAACTTGGGTCAAACATTTTGGGTAGCCTTCTACAAGCTTCCCACAATAAGTTGGGTGAATTTTGGCCCATTCCTCCTGAGAGAGCTGGTGTAACTGAATCAGGTTTGTAGGCCTCCTTGCTCGCACACACTTTTTCAGTTCTGCCCACAAATTTTCTATGGGATTGAGGTCAGGGCTTTGTGATGGCCACTCCAATACCTTGACCTTGTTGTCCTTAAGTCATTTTGCCACAACTTTGGAAGTATGCTTGGGGTCATTGTCCATTTGGAAGACCCATTTGCGACCAAGCTTTAACTTCCTGACTGATGTCTTGAGATGTTACTTGAATATATCCACATATTTTCCTGCCTCATGATGCCATCTATTTTGTGAAGTGCACCAGTCCCTCCTGCAGCAAAGCACCCCCTCAACATGATGCTGTCACCACCGTGCTTCACGTTTGGGATGGTGTTTTTCGGCTTGCAAGCCTCCCCCTTTTTCCTCCAAACATAACGATGGCCAAACAGTTCTATTTTTGTTTCATCAGACCAGAGGACATTTCTCCAAAAAGTACAATCATTGTCCCCAACCGTAGTCTGGCTTTTTTATGGCGGTTTTGGAGCAGTGGCTTCTTCCTTGCTGAGCGGCCTTTCAGCTTATGTCGATTTAGGACTCATTTTACTGTGGAAATAGATACTTTTGCACCTGTTTCCTCCAGAATCTTCACAAGGTCCTTTGCTGTTGTTCTGGGATTGATTTGCACTTTTAACACCAAAGTACATTCATCTCTAGGAGACAGAATGCGTCTCATTCCTGAGCGGTATGACGGCTATGACGACTTCAACTGTATTCAGATACTATTCAATAAAGTTGTTCAATTCATGTAAATACTCACCAGATGTATTTAGCGGATGTGGGTCGTTTTGTTTCTCTTCCTGCTATAAAAATCAGTTTGTTATAGCTCATAAATCTCTATCTAATTCATCCTTCTGAGATAACTGTCAAGGTAAGGCAACATCATTGCACCTTTTGGAATATCAGCCTCTTCCTCTAAAGGGAATATTGTCACACTGTTGACACTATTAAACCATTGACCTGGAATGAATGGTAGTATAATTCACAACATTGCAAAAGGGACCTTTCCGAGTGTCCGTGTGTGGAATAACGGTTTAGAGACTATAAAGAGACTGATGTCTGTAGGTGATTCATACTTGGTATCATACATGGAATGCTCATACTGTACTTTCGTGTACGGGTTCTCTGTGAGAAGACAGCTATTACAACTGTATTTGAAGAAAATGTCGGAAAAATGATCTGCACTAATGCAATCGGCAGTGGTAGTTTAAAAAAAAACTTCTTTCGGATTAAGTGAAGTCCAACGTTTAGACATCCTGTTCTATTTAAAATGTTATGGTTATTTTGGGAAACTTCTGCATGGTGTGATGGCTGTTTTGCAGACAACATGATGCCCGACAATTGGGACTTATGAATGAAGTCAAAATCAATTTTTGCCTGTGTTTTGTATCATATTGTACAACAGTTGATGAAATGAACACTGTAAACGTGTGAAAAAATGTGATAAGTGCTTTTCCCTTATAGTTGCTGGTTAAAAATACAATCTACACAGGACATCTAATCAGCAGGTTTTGCATGGGTGGAGTTTCGGCTTGCCTTGTTAAATCACCAGGTGGTAAATGAGTTAATAGACCAATAACAAAGAGAGTTCCAAACCTCTCTGCCAATAAGGGCTACTTTTTCAGTTTCCCCCTACCCACTCAGACCTATTTTTGTTTATTTTTAACCATTTTAATGGAAAACTATTACAGGAAGGTACTTGATTGTTTAAGGTACTTGATTGTTACGCAGAAATTATTTGATATTGATATAAAAATGGCTGCATTGGGCCTTTAAAAATGTGGGATACGGAAGACCTGTGAGTTTTCCCTACAATTACCTAGATGAAGTGTCCTGCTTATTTCGCCCCTATCTAAAACAATTTGTAGCAGATGGTCTTGGCAGTCTTGAATGCTGTTTGGAGAGGCTATGTGGTCTGCCTACAAACAAAGTTCAGGGGAAACACTGCGGTGGGATACTACTGCCTCTGTTAAAGGGACGCCTGTTTCAGTCCATAAACTGACCAAAGCCAGTTAGCCACTGTAACTGTTGCCACTCTCAGCCATCTGCAGCGAACCTTCAATGTAGCCGGCTCCGTATGGGCGATAACAGATGGGTGATAGCTTTTCCCCCTTCTCCTGTGTTGCTCCGTTCGTTGAGGTATGCTGTGGTCTCTAGCCGGCGAACGTTTGAGGCGCCGTGCTCTTCCTCTCTTTTTCTGTGCATGTGCAACTCAGCAGACACAGCTGTCTTGGAGGCGTCCGCGTTGTTTGCATACCCATTTTCACCAGTTTTATTTGCAGATCCCTGAGCATCACAACTATGCTCCCCAAGCCAGACCACCTGCATCAATTAAAATCCCTACGGAACCTGGTGGGTCAGCGTGATCCAGAGCAACAGTGAATCCACAGCCATGTGAAAAACATATTTCCCATGGGGTGTTGGAACCAACACATCAAAATGAGTGTTGGTTCCAACACCCCATGGGAAGTAAACACTCAAGCCTCATAACCTACCAAGACAGTAAACTGTCTTTAATCAAATAAAATCAAATAAATGTTTATTGGTCACATACACATGGTTAGCAGATGTTATTGCGAGTGTAGCGAAATGCTTGTGCTTATAGTTCCGACATTGCAGCAATATCTAACAAGTAATCTAACAATTCCACAACAACTACCTAATAAACCAAAATCTAAGTAAAGGTATGGAATAAATGTATGGATGAGGAATGACAGAGCGGCATAGGCAAGATGCAATAGATGGTATAAAATACAGTATATACATATGAGATGAGTAATGCAAGACATGTAAACATTATTAAAGTGGCATTATTAAAGTGACTTGTGATCCGTTTATTAATAGCGTTTAGGTCAGTGTCCTCAATGCCTTGGAATTTCTCGAACGAAGCAGCTCCCTTTGTACTGATGATTCTCTTCTACTGGTGATTTATTGTAATTAAATGTCTGTTTCAAGGTCGTCGTCATTCATAAGTAAAGGATGACACCCAACAGACGTTGCCGACCAGTAGGAGTCTACAGTTACAAAGCCAGCTGCAGGTTCCCCATTCTTTTCTCATTCCTTTTTTGCCCTTAACCTTCATTGAACTATAGGTGAGAAGACAAAGGTCAAAGGAGCTGAGGTCAGGTTGGGTTGCAGAATGTGCTACCAGAAAAAAAATCTCAGGGCAGCCACACCAAATGTAAGGAAGCCAATTATCTTCAATATTTCCCATTGACATTCTACATACAGTACGAGTCAAAAGTTTGGACACCTACTCACAACACAACTGATTGGCTCAAATGCATTAAGAAGAAAATAAATTCCACAAATTAACTTTGAACAAGGCACACCTGTTAAACCTCTACCGCTTCTCTCTCCCGGATCCGGGATCCTCCTCATCAAAAAAGCTGACTAGCATAGCCTAGCCTAACGGGGGAGGGATATCATATAATATAATTTTCATGAAATCACAAGTCCAATACAGCAAATGAAAGATAAACAGCTTGTGAATCCAGCCATCATTTCCGATTTTTAAAATGTTTTACAGCGAAAACACTATGTATTTCTATTAGCTAACCACAATAGCCAAACACACAACCACATATTTTCACCATGTTTCCACCGCATAGGTAGCTTTCACAAAACCGACAAAATAGAGATAAAATTAGTCACTAACCAAGAAACAACTTCATCAGATGACAGTCTTATAACATGTTATACAATACATTTATGTTTTGTTCGAAAATGTGCATATTTGAGGTATAAATCATAGTTTTACATTGCAGCCACCATCAAAAATAGCACCAAAGCAGCCAGAATAATTACAGAGAGCAACGTGAAATACATAAATACTCATCATAAAACATTTATGAAAAATACATGGTGTACAGCAAATGAAAGATAAACATCTTGTGAATCCAGCCAATATTTCCGATTTTTTAAGTGTTTTACAGCGAAAACACTATGTATTTCTATTAGCTTACCACAATAGAAAAACACACAAACGCATTTATTCACCGCAAAAGGTAGCTTTCGCAAAAACCAGCAAAAGATATAAAATTAATCACTAACCTTTGGACAACTTCATCAGATGACAGTCTTATAACATCATGTTATACAATACATTTATGTTTTGTTCGAAAATGTGCATATTTAGAGCTACAAATCCTGGTTATACATTGTGAATACGTAGCAACGATTCACCAGAATCTCCAGAGATATTTTGGACACTCACCTAATCTGACCAAAAATCTCATCATAAACTTTACATAAAAATACTTGTTGTATGGCAAATGAAAGATACACTGGTTCTTAATGCAACCGCTGTGTTAGATTTTAAAAAATAACTTTATTATAACATACAGCTTGCGTTATTGTGAGACAGCACTCACCAACACGGCGGAGAATAGGAGTCAACATTTTACACAGAAATACGAAATAACATTATAAATGTTTTCTTACTTTTGCTGAGCTTCCATCAGAATGTTGTACAAGGAGTCCTTGGTCCAGAATAAATCGTTGTTTGGTTTTAGAATATCCATTTCTTCTGTCGAATTCACACCACAATGCTAGCCAAGGTTGCTAACATTCCCATCCTCTCTTGGCGCAAAGAACGGAAAGCTCCAAAAGTCCCAATAAACGTTGAATAAACTGATAAAACTCGGTTGAAAAAACCTACTTTATGATGTTATTATCATATGTATCAAATAAAATCAGAGCCGGAGCTATTCGCCATGTATACCGAACGCTTTTCAGAAGACAATGTCGAGCTCCCCCGCAAAGAAAATACCGGACCTGTCACTCCAAAAGCTCTTATTCGACCTCAGATCAAGCTAGACACCCCATTCCACCTTCCACTGCCTGTTGACATCTAGTGGAAGGCGTATGAAGTGCATACATATCGATAAATAAAAGCCAGTTGAATAGGCAGGCCCTGAAACAGAGCCTCGTTTTCAGATTTTTCACTTCCTGTATGGAAGTTTGCTGCCAAATGAGTTCTGTTTTACTCACAGATATAATTCAAACAGTTTTAGAAACTTCACAGTGTTTTCTATCCAATAGTAATAATAATATGCATATTGTATGATCTAGAATAGAGTACGAGGCAGTTTAATTTGGGCACGATTTTTTCCAAAGTGAAAACAGCGCCCCCCTATTGACAATAAGTTTTTAACTGAAATGCATTCCAAGTGACAACCTCATGAAGCTGGTTGAGAGAATGCCAAGAGTATGCAAAGCTGTCATCAAGGCAAAGGGTGGCTACTTTGAAGAATCTTAAATATATGTTTAACACTTTTTTTGGTTACTACATAATTCCATATGTGTTACTTCATAGTTTTGATGTCTTCACTATTATTCTACAATGTAGGAAATTGAAAACAAATTAAGAAAAACCCTTGAATGAGTAGGTGTATCCAAACCTTTGACTTGTACTGTACGCTTAGTGTTAGGAGTGTGTATTGGAGGCGAAGTCAGGTGCAGGAGAGCAAAGTGTAGTGAACAGGCACACTTTTTTATTCCGGTCCAAAATGACAGCACAAAGTAACATCTAATGTGCCAAAACACGGAACATAGACAAAAAGTAATGCGCGTAACAATATCCACAATTCCAAAATACACGTAACACAAACAATCTTACACAAAGACATGGGGAACAGAGGAATAAATACATATGGATTGATTGGGGAATGCAAA
The DNA here is from genome assembly GCF_016432855.1 of Salvelinus namaycush. Lineage (NCBI taxonomy): Eukaryota > Metazoa > Chordata > Actinopteri > Salmoniformes > Salmonidae > Salvelinus > Salvelinus namaycush. Next base: position 45,438,187 of record NC_052334.1, on the reverse strand, counting down.
CCAGGTGTGAAGGGAACAAGACAAAACAAATGGATACATGAAAAATGGTGCGGCGATGGCTAGAATGCTGGGAATGTGATGAAAGAAATAAAAGCTGAAATAAATCATTCTCTCTACTATTATTCTGACATTTCACATTCTTAAAATAAAGTGGTGATCCTAACTGACCTAAGACAGGACATTTTCACTTGGATTAAATGTCAGGAATTGTGAAAAACTGAGTTTAAATGTATTTGGCTAAGGTGTATGTAAACCTCCGACTCCAACTGTATCTGGTATTCTCTTAATCATTTTAGATATACAGTACTAACATAGTTGATGTGTTTGCCATGATTTTTTCTCTTTTAAATGATTCTCTTCTGTGAATTTATTGAGCAGAGAGTATAGGTGAATAGAAGGGAGTATGAGTGAACCAGCAGTGTATTGTATCGTACACAGCAAATTAGTCAGTTTTAATTAACTAGTGTTGATTTTTCAGTGTAACATTGAGTTAAAATAACACTAAGTGGTGTAAAAGAACCCCAGTGATGGCATTAATAACCAGAGTTCGGTGTGATGGTGTCATTATTACTCTATGTAGAGTAAAACACTCAAAACCACGCCCATCATTATCATATTTCCCAGCATGCTCTGTTGCAGGTATATTTTCAGAATTGTTTGTTGGAATATCTGTTTTTATATGCACACTGATTATTTTATTAATCCTATGCTACACAAAGATAAATAACAGACATTGTTCTAAACCAGTAGTTCCCAAACTTTTTAGAGTGACAATACCCCTTCAAATATTAAACCTCCAGCTGCGTACCCACTCTAGCACCAGGGTCAGCGCACTCTCAAATGTTGTTTTTGCCATCATTGTAAGCCTTCCACACACACACTATACTATACATTTATTAAACGCAAGAATGAGTGTGAGTTTTTGTCACAACCCGGCTTGTGGGAAGTGACAAAAAACTCTTATAGGACAAGGGCACAAATAATAATATAATAAAAATCATTTTGCTCTTTATTTAACCATCTTGCATATAAAACCTTATTTGTTCATCAGAAATTGTGAATAACTCACCACATGTAAATGAGAAGGGTGTGCTTGAAAGGATGCACATGACTCTGCAATGTTGGGTTGTATTGGAAAGAGTCTCAGTCTTAAATCATTTTCCACAAACAGTCTGTGCCTGTATTTAGTTTTCATGCTAGCGAGGGCCGAGAATCCACTCTCACATAGGTACGTGGTTGCAAAGGGCATCAGTGTCTTACTGCGCGATTTTCCAAGGCAGGATACTGTGAGCGCACTGCCTTCTGATTAAGTTCCATTTTCACAACCACTTGTTGCAATTTCGATGAGGCTCTCTTGTTCAGAGGCAGTGCATGAAAGGGATAACGAATCCAGTTGTTTGTGTCGTCCGTTTCGGGAAAGTACCTGCGTAATTGCACACCCAGCTCACTCAGGTACTTCGCTATATCACATTTGACATTGTCCGTAAGCTTGAGTTCATTTGCACACAAAAAAAATCATACAATAATGGAAAGACCTTGTTAATGCAGACAGAGAAGAGCTCCAATATCTTAATCATAGCTTCAATTTTGTTCTGCACATCGAATATAGTTGCGGAGAATCCCTGTAATCCTAGATTCAGATCATTCAGGCAAGAAAAAACCTCACCTAGATAGGCCAGTTGTGTGAGAAACTCGTCATCATGCAAGCGGTCAGACAAGTGAAAATTATGGTCAGTAAATAAAACTTTAAGCTCGTCTCTCAATTCCAAAAAACGTGTCAATACTTTTCCCCTTGATAACCTGTATGTTGTAAAAGCTTTACATGGTCGCTGCCCATATCATTGCCCATATCATATCATTGCATAATGCAGAAAATACACGAGAGTTCAAGTTAATCATTTTCACTGTAGTGTCCAAAACGTCTTTCAAGCTGTCAGGCATTCCCTTGGCAGCAAGAGCCTCTCATTGGATGCTGCAGTGTACCCAAGTGGCATTGGGAGCAATTGCTTGCACGCACGTTACCACTCCACTGTGTCTCCCTGTCATGGCTTTTGCACCATCAGTACAGATACCAACACATCTTGACCACCAAAGTCCATTTGATGTCACGAAGCTGTCCAGTACTTTAAATATAACCTCTCCTGTTGTCCTGTTTTCCAGTAGTTTTCAGAAGAGGATGTCTTCCTTAATTGACCCCCATAAACATAATGGACATATACCAGGAGCTGTGCCAGGCCCGCCACGTCTGTTGACTCATCCTATCAGGGATCAAGGTAAGACCCAAGTGCAGACTGGGTGTAGTAACAATGTTTATTGTAACAACAGGGGCAGGCAAATGACAGGTCAAGGCAGGTAGGGGTTGAATATCTAGAGTAGGAGCAAAGGAACAGGATGGCAGGCAGGCTCAGGGACAGGCAGAGTGGTCAGGCAGGCGGGCTCGGAGTCAGGACAGGCAAGTGTCTAAATCAGGAGGGCGAGAAAAGAGAAACTGGAAAAGGCAGGAGCTGAGACACAAAACGCTGGTAGGCTTGAACAAACAAGATGAACTGGCACAGACAGACAGAAAACACAGGTATAAATACCCAGAGGATAAATGGGGAAGATGGGCAACACCTGGAGGGGGTGGAGACAAGCACAAGGACAGGTGAAACATATCAGGGTGTGACACATCCAGCTGTAACGTATAGAATTCCCTGGCTTGTATGCGAAGCAGTAATTGTTTCAAAACATCTCCTGCCATGTCACTGATGCGTCGTGAAACAATGTTGTTTGATGAAGGATTTGTCTGTATCGTTTTTTGGGCCTTTTCCCCTAGCATTGTCCCAGCCATATCCGTGACAGCAGGAAGAATTCAGTCCTCCACAATAGTATGGGGCTTGCCTGTCCTAGCCACTCGGTAGCTCACCATATAAGCTTCTAGCCTGTTCTTATTAATGCTATCTGTTGCTTTAATACATGTCGTACTACTCAAAAGTCGTCTTAATTTTTCAGATTGGCATGTTATTCTTCTAAATGTCTGCGCAAGAGTGACGGTTTCATCGAGTTGTGAGATAGTACTTTTGCACATATAACACACTGTAGCTGAGGAAAGGCACTACTCCCAGTATAAGTGAAACCCAAATCCATGTAGTTCTCAACATATTTGAGCCTCTTCAACGGTCCAACATCCCTGTCTGTTGTTCGGTGCTTTCCCGGGTAAGGGGGCAATAGCTCTTCAGCTGCATCAGATTCACAACTGTCAGTGTCCATGCTAGCTGGGCAAGCAATGAATGTAGAATTACTGATGCTAGCATTGGATGTGCTCGTGGAAGCAGAACAACTTGTGTCATCGACAGGTGCAGGTGTAGAACTGCTGGTAGTAAAGTACTACCAGCGGAGCTGGTATGTGTCTCTATGGACGCAGGCCTTACTTTTTTTAACCATTTATCAATTTTCGAGCAAATGGAATGAGCAGCAGCTACGTTTGGCTACATACGGACCGTTAGTGGAATTCCCGTGAGAGAGTAACGGTTAATGTGATTGGATGTTAATTATTTGACTAGGCTATCTGTATTTGACATTGTGTTGTTATTTCGCTGAACACTAGATGGTTTAATTTTATTTTTGGCAGTGAAACGAGGCTACTCGGGTGAGAAAAAAAACACACATATGTATAGCCCCGTTGGAATATCTAAATGGACTGGTTGAAATTTTGGCTTACCCCCGACGACATTGTATACCCCAGTTTAGGAATAGCCATTCTAAACTATTCCAATCTGTTAGTAGTTGAACTTATTGCACCCGTTACTGAGATGGTTGTTCCAGTTTAGATTGGTTAATGGAACAACCTAAATAATCTTCTGTCTCCTGGCAGTCATTTTGAATGCAGTTTTCGAGTGATAGAAAATTCAAGTTGTGGATATCCTCACTCTGGCTAGATTAGGAATTACACATTACTCTGCAAGCCAGCATAATGTAACTTGTAGGCCTGATGTGGCCTGTAAACTAGGAGTTTACTGACAACACTTTGTTAGGTATAACTAGCCCCCCCCCAAAAAAAGCCTATGATAATGTGTTTTCATATAAAGTTTTATTTTAAATGCTAATAAGGCTAGTGGAACCCTTCATAGAGGGTTCTAGGAATAAACTTTAGTGGTTAAAAGGCTTCTTGGTAGAACCTTCATAGAAGGTTCTAGGTAGAACCATTTACAGGAGGTTCTATGAAGAACCCTGCATAGAAGGTTCTAGGTATAACCCTATGCAAAGGGTTCTACCTAGCACCAAAAAGGGTTCCCCTATGGGGACAATCCGAAGAACCCTATATCGTTTTACTTCGCACCTTTTTTTCTAAGAATGTAGACTTATATTAGAGACTGTTACAAATAAAGAGTTTTGTAAATGTGTGATGTTTGAGAATGCTCTGTGAACTTAAGCACACTTGGTGTTAGACCTGTTGAGTGTGGGCCACATGGACTTTACTACAGCAACTTGAACATACAGTGCATTCTAAAAGTATTCATACCCCTTAACTTTTTCCATATTTGTTACGGTACAGCCATCTTCTAAAATGGATAGAATAAAATAAAATCCTCATCAATCTACACACAATACCCTATAATGACAAAGCGAAAACAGGTTTTTAGAATTGTTTTGCAAATATATAAAAAATTAAAAACACTTATATTCATAAGTATTCAGATCCTTTGCTATTTGACTCAAAATTGAGCTCACGTGCATCCTGTTTCCATTGATCTTCCTTGAGATTTTTCTACAACTTGATTGGAGTGCACCTGTGGTAAATTCAATTGATTGGACATGATTTGGAAAGGCACACAACTGTCTTTATAAGGTCGCACAGTTGACTCTTCCTAGAGCTGACTGCCCAGCCAAATTGAGAAAATGGGAGAGAAGGGCCTTGGTCAGGGAGGTGACCGAAAACCCGATGGTCACTATGACAGGGTTTCAGAGTTCCTCTGTTTAGATGGGAGAACCTTCCGTAAGGACAACTATCTCTGCAACACTCCACCAATCAGATCTTTATGGTAGAGTGGCCAGACGGAAGCCACTCCTCAGTAAAAGGCTCATGACAGCCTGCTTGGAGTTTGCCAAACGGCACTTAAAAGACTCTCAGACCATGAGAAACAAGATTCTATGGTCTGATGAAACCAAGATTTAACTATTTGGCCTGTATGCCAAATCAAATCAAACAAATTGTATTTGTCACATACACGTGTTTAGCAGATGTTATTGTAGCAAAATGCTTGTGTTTCTATCTCCAACAGTGCAGTAAAATCTAACAAGTAATATCTAACAATACACACAATCTAAAGTAAAGGAATGGAATTAAGAATATATAAATATTTGGACGAGTAATGTCAGAGCGGCATAGACTAAGATACAGTAGAATCAGATGGAATACAGTATATACATATAAGATGAGTAATGAAAAATATGTAAACATTATTAATTATTAAAGTGGCAAGTGATTTCATGTTTGTGTATATAGGGCAGCAGCCTCTAATATGCTAGTGATGGCTATTTAACAGTCTGATGGCCTTGAGATAGAAACTGTTTTTCAGTCTCTCGGTCCCAGCTTTAATGAAAATCAAATAAAATTGTATTGGTCACAGCAGATGTTATTGCGAGTGTAGCGAAATGCTTATGCTTCTTGATCCAACAGGTAAAATCTAACAATTCCACAACTAAACCTAATACACACAATCTACTAAGGAATGGGATAAGAATATATGTATAAAATATATGGATGAGCAGTGACAGAGCGGCTAAGATGCAATAGATAGTAAAGAATAGATAGTGAAGGATACAGTATACAGAAAATACAGATGAGATGATGATTAATGCGAGATATGTAAACATTCTTATTAAAAAGTGGCATTATTAAAGTGACGAGTGTTCCATTTATTAAAGTGGCCAATGATATCAAGTCTTTAGGTAGGCAGCCGCCTCTCTGTGCTAGTGGTATCTGTTTAACAATCTGATGGCCTTGAGATTGAAAAACAGCTTCTATCTCTCTGTCCCAGCTTTGATGCACCTGTACTGACCTCGCCTTCTGGATGGAAGCGGGTTGACAAGGCAGTGGCTCGGGTGGTTATTGTCCTTGATTATCTTTTTTGCCTTCCTGTGACATCGGGTGTTGTAGGTGTCCTGGGGGGCAGGTAGTTTGCCGCTGGTGATGCGCGGACTGCACCACCCTCTGGAGAGCCCTACGGTTGTGGGCGGTGCAGTTGCCATACCAGGCGGTGATACAGCCCGACAGGATGCTCTCAATTGTGCACCTGTAAAAGTTAGTGAGGGTTTTCGGTGACAAGCAACATTTTTTCAGACTCCTTAGGTTGAAGAGACGCTGTTGTGCCTAATTCACCACACTGTCTGTGTGCGCGGTCTATTTCAGTTTGACGGTGATACGTACACCGAGGAACTTAAAACATTCCACCTTCTCCACTGCTGTCCCGTCAATGTCGATAGGGGGGTGCTCCCTTTGCTGGTTCCTGAAGTCCACGATCATCTCCTTTGTTTTGCTGACATTGAGTGAGAGGTTATTTTACTAACACCACACTCCCAGGGCCCCTCACCTCCTCCCTGTAGGCTGTCTCTTTGTTGTTGGTAATAAAGTCTACCTGTCATCTGCAAACTTGAGTCGGCGTTTATGGCCATGCAGTCATGGTTGAACAGGGAGTGCACGAGGGGGTTGTGCATACATCCTTGTGGGGCCCCAGTTGTTGAGGATCAGCAAAGTGGAGGTGTTGTTTCCTACCTTCACCACCTGGGGAGGCCCGTCAGGAAGTCCAGGACCAAGTTGCTCAGGGCGGGGTTCAGACCCAGGGCCTCGAGCTTAATGATGAGCTTGGAGGGTACTATGGTGTTAAATGCTGAGCTATAGTCAATGAACAGCATTCTTACATAGGTATTCCTCTTGTCCAGATGGGATAGGGCAGTGTCCATTGCGATGGCGATTGCATCGTCTGTGGATCTATTGGGGCGGTAAGCAAATTGAAGTGGGTCTAGGGTCTCAGCTAAGGTAGAGGTGAAATAATCCTTGACTAGTCTCTCAAAGCACTTCATGATGACAGAAGTGGGTGCTACGTGGCGATAGTCATTTAGTCAAGTTACCTTTGCTTTCTTGGGTACAGGAACAATGTTGGACAACTTGAAGCATGCGGGGTCAACAGACTGGAATAGGGAGAGATTGAATATGTCTGTAAACACTCCAGCCAAGCGTCATGTCTGGAGGAAACCTGGGACCATCCTTACAACGAAGCATGGTGTTGGCAGCGTCATGCTGTGGGGATGTTTTTCAGCGGCAGGGACTGCGAGACTTGTCAGGATCGAGGGAAAGGTGAACGGAGCAAAGTACAGAGAGATCCTTGATGAAGACTGGGGCGAAGGTTCACCTTCCAACAGAGCCCGGACTTGAACCCGATTTCTACGGAGACCTGAAAATAGCTCTGTAGCGACGCTCCCAATCCAACTTGAGAGAGCTTGGGAGGATCTGCAGAGAAGAATGACAGAAACTCCCCAAATACACGTGTGCTAAGCTTGTAGTGTCATACCCAATAAGACTCGAGGCTGTAATCGCTGCCAAAGGTGCTTCAACAAAGTACTGAGTAAAGGGTCTGAATAATTATGTGAATTTGATATAAGTTTTGTATTTTTATAGAGGCTGTGACGTAACAAAATGTGGAAAAAGTCAAGGGTCTGAATTCTTTCCGAATGCACTGTATATCTATTATAACCTTACCCTTTATTAACCCAACAGCTGTGATATATTTACCAGCAATTTTTCTTCCAGTTTGCTTCCCACCACAAAACCAAATCTGCTCATGCATTTCAATAGAAAAAACAAAAGTTTGATCAGTGTAAAATTTTACACCTTTCTTTCCACATCTCTTTCTCCCATTTGTCACACCAGAGAAAAGTTATTACCAAAATATGCAATTGTGGGCGCTTCCAAAATGTTACCTCCTCAAGGTTTTCGGAGCCATAAATTCATCTTAAAACAACAGGAGTTTAGGGCTGTTGTTGATACTCTTCATGCTTCCCCTGGCCTCAGGTCCGGGTGCCTTTTGAAGGAGTTTAGAATAATGTGTCTTATGTGAATGTGCGTGTAACAAGTTTTCATAGCTTTCAGGTTACTAATGTACCCGCAGAGTTCAAAGTGATAAATCCAACTAGGCCATATTAAGGAGCGGTTTGCTCCAAAGAAAAGTCAAGCACTGAGGCACTCCATACAGTTCCTTCCCTGTGAAGAAAAAAAGGAGGAAAACTTGACACTAAAGAGGACTCGTGATTTTTCACCACATGAAGTCTTGCGATATACAACCAGTCTCTCCAATTTCTCTCCTGACACTCCGAATCTTGCTCATGTGCTACGAGTGGCAGTTTACCGCACTCACTAGTCCCAGCAGTTGCAATGTTATGTTTGAGGTTATGATTTACCAATGGTGTCTTGTGTTACAGGCTACAGTGCAACAGATACTGCCTTGGATGAGCAAAGCATGTTGGGGGGTATGAGGTATGTCTGCCTAGAGCGGTTAATCTGGTCAATAAGTAGTTGTTCAAGGAGGCTGGTAGGCTAGGGTATCAAAATGTGATTTACCCTGTGGCATGTTGAACATTTAGCATAGAAAATAATCATTTCAAACTATTAGACCGTCTGCCATCACATCAGGTGCTGAGATTATGATTATCTCATACATGCCTTCATTGGCATGTAGCCTACTTAGTGAGGTTCTGTTTAAAGTGTGCCTTTCATATTAAGCAAGCTTGGAGAGGTTACCTTTCGTACTGATATCATCCAACTGTCACATTGTCTTGTAAACGCTCAATGATTCCCTGGAAGCTTCTTAGATCCTGTTCAGGGCCGGCGTTATGGTTACGGGGCCTGGCCCGCCCTGCCGTACCTCCTTGCCTTGTCCTAATAAAATAATGAAATATTGGTCATTTATTTGACCGAGACGCACGCTGACAGAAAGACACATCTCAGTTAAAGCATCCGAGCCCCTCTGTCTCAGTATGTGTACACCAGGGATCGGATGGTGTCTGAACCAAAATAGTATGGCTTGTCTTACTATTTTTGGCCAGATAGCATCAGATACATGGGCTGCATATAGATGTTTTCTCCAGCGATATAGTTTCAGCAGCGAGGAAGAGGCTAAGAGAGAGGGCTCACTCTCACCAAAATCTGTCCAGTATAAACCCAATGTGTTTCTATGGGAATAGTATGTATACCTAAGCTTGTCGCCTGCCTTCCCACCTTCGGGACAAAGACTCCAATTGTTAGGGTGGAGACATGAGCATCTCATCATTATATACAGACCTCTGGTTTCAGCCTCTTGCTAATTGGAAAGAAAAGTTGACGGGTGCAGAGTACACTGTTAGGATGCATGGATTGCCCTGAAGTAAATAGATGTTTCGCCAAAATTATAGAATTACTCCTGTCTAAATAAAATCATTCAAAATACTTCACCAGGGAGCATGACTTAGCCACAGAGGATCATTAGCTTATTTAAAAAAAATAGCTGTGGATTGTTTCAAATCACAAGTGTGTTTGGGAAGCCTGCAATTTGGCTAGTACGCATGGCAATAGTCTAGCTGTGTCACGGCCGCCAAAAGGAGGAGACCAAGGCGCAGCGTGGTATGCGTACATTCTTCTTTATTATAAGAATGAACACTGAACAAAACGAACAAAATAACAAAACGAACCGTGAAACTATACAAATGAGTGCTGACAGGCAACTACACATAGACAAGAACCCACAAACACAAAAGGGAAAATGGCTAACTAAATATGATCCCCAATCAGAGACAACGATAAACAGCTGCCTCTGATTGGGAACCATATCAGGCCACCATAGACATATAAATCACCTAGACCAACTACAACCCTTGACATACAAACCCCATAGACAATACAAAACTAACGTACCCACCCTAGTCACACCCTGACCTAACTAAAATATAAAGAAAACAGAGATAACTCAGGTCAGGGCGTGACAAGCTGATTGAGTTGCGGCTGTCAGTGAAAAGCATATATGAAGATAATGTGTCTTGAGTATAATTACAAATGTTCCATCAAGAAGAAGGGGAGGGGGGTGTGGAGAGGATATGGTGTGTTTCTCTCCAGAATGCATGCATATGTAGGAAAAGGCGCATTTGGTTATGTGTGATTCCTGATTGTCTTAACCCACTACGTGCACAACAAATGTTTTCTTCCAAGTCAGTTTTTTTAACATTCATTGCGAATGGTAGTTCCTCAGCATTTGAAAAATCTTTCCAACACTCCCGGCCTCGATAATCACCAAGCCCCGGTGAGAAAGAGCAAAATATCATGATCTGATGATCCCATATATCCAGAGGAAATGTCATAAAAAAACAACTCACTGCGTCAGCTAGCCTATTCCGGGCCCTCAGAGTTTCCCGCTCCAATGTTGCAATTTCGCGAGCTACAGCTTCGGGCTGGACCCAGTGATGATTTGATACAATGTTGCACTTCATTAGCAATAGCTCAAGTCAAGTCAGATAGAAAGGGAGGAAGACAGGCAGAAACCATATGTCCTGAGGCTGCATTTATTGTGGCTGTGGATTTAAAAAAAGCTAATTTGAGAACAAGGCTACCTAAATTCAATCATTATATTTAGCACTCTTGAGGGCAATACACTGGATCACTGCTACTCTAACTTCCATGATGCATACAAGGCCCTCCCCATCCTCCTTTCGGAAAATCTGACCCCGACTCCATTTTGCTCCTCTCGTCCTATAGGCAGAAGTTCAAACAGGATGTACCCGTGACAAGAACTATTCAACGCTGGTCTGACCAATCGGAATTCACACTTCAAGATTGTTCAAGATTGAAAGCCGAAAAGATCACCATGGACAACAACCACCCGAGCCACTACCCCGCTACCATCCAGAAGGCAAGGTCAGTACAGGTGCATCAAAGCCGGGACCAAGAGACTGAAAAATAGCTTCTATCTCAAGGCCATCAGACTGTTAAACAGCCGTCACTAACACAGAGAGGCTGCTGCCTACATACAGACTTTAATAATGCCACTTTAATAATGTTTACATATCTTGCATTACTCATCCCATATGTATATACTGTATTTTTATACTATTGCATTGTGCCTATGCCGCTCGGTCATCATATATATGTATATATTCTTATTCCATCCCTTTACTTAGTTGTTTTGGAATTGTTCGATTACTTGTTAGATATTACTGCACTGTTGGAACTAGAAGCACAAGCATTTCGCTACACTAACATATGCTAACCATGTGTATGTGACCAATAAAATTGGATTTGATTTGAGTAGAGAGATGAATGTGATTGAAAGAACCAGAATTTTAAATCAGGATATTTTCTACTGTTTTTATTTGTCGGCTTTAGGCCTATGTATTTTACTTAGTTGACGATGGAAGTTACTACTGCATCTCTGAGTTCTAAACTTGAATTTCTTTAGCCGCCAATGGATCACAGTGTATCATTGTGTCCATATGGCAGAGGCGGGTGCTTTCGCCATAGTTTAATTTTAACTTTTAGATTTTGATCATTTACTTCAGATTTTTATGATTAACCATGTGATTTTGAGAACAAACATTTTATTATTGAAATGAAACTGTTCCATGAAAATGCTCATATGAAAATAATTATAACTGGCAGGCAGATCGGTAGAAATTGTAAGCTTCCCCAAACTTGAAACTCACCAGCTGCCAATGGTCTTTACTATTACAACACAGGCACGTGCACACATAAGAAGTCCTGTGAAAAAACGTGCCCACCTATGGAAATCAAATGCCCGTCCAACTGATTCGTTCTGGCGCCGGGTCTGATCCTGTTGTATTGTATGTATTGTATGTCATATCAAACAAAGTTCCCATGAAGGAAGTAGCAATAGGGACACATTTTTACAGCTTTGAGAAACACCTCGAAGATGTTTGGCTTTTGCTGTTCAGGAGGCGGTTGGTTATTGCAAATGTGTCATTGATTTATCAGAACCTAATTTGCATTTAAATTTGAATAATGCAGCAGTATGCTTCCATGGGTTTCAACTATAATGCTTAAAACCATGAACTCATTTTCACATGAGTGGTCATGAAGGAAAATAAACCAGGAATGGGGATGTGGCCTGTGTTTCTACAGTGAGAGTTGACTGACACCCACCACAGACTGAGCTGAGCTTATCCCCATCTGCCTCAACTTATGACAATTTCTCTAATTGTGCCAAATTGAGCTGCTGTCAGTGATTAAAGCCATTTGGAGGAGGAACAAATATCTTTGCCCTGTAAATTATTAGCTCATTGATTACAATAATGCGGGAAATTGCCCATTAGAATCAAATGTTCACTGAGACACCTGGCCCTCACACTAAAAGGATACAAGATGGCAGCCATATAGGGAGGGTGGGCTTGATCAGGCATCAAATGCAAATATCACGGTAACGTTGTGGAGCCTGAGTGAGTAAATTGACATTGGAGAAATTTAATCGGGGCTTGAGATAATGGAGTTCTCACTGTTTCATGGGACTTGACCTTCTAGAATTCTCCTTTGCACTCGGCCCATGCTTCAATTGCACGTGAATGCGTGTTTGACCTTAATGCTCATTCTTGGATACAGTATTTTAATAACATTTGGGCAAAAGCGCAGAAAAGTGGTGCTGTTGTCAAACCAGACAAATATGTATCCACATACTGTCTGTACAGTGCAAGGTTTTGAAGTTAATATGACTACACATGAACATGTTGAAATGGATTAGAAAAGAGCAAAATCGTACACTCCGAAAGTCTCAACAATGTGCAAGCTTGTCTAGGGGGGGGGGGGGGGTTGTAAATCTACTTGTTGACAGAGGGAAGATAACTTGATTAACATGAGTCACTGAACCTCACTCCCTTCACCACTGACTCATTTTGGGGGTTATGTTTACGTGGACACCACAGCCATAACTTCATGGGGAGAAGAGAGGCTCTTTCGCAATCCCTCTTTTGAAATCCTTGATTTCAGCTCTGGACAAATCCTTTTTCCTCAATCTTCTCGCTTCAATCAGTGAGCTCTCACCAATCAGGAGAAATAGGTCTCCTAAGCGCCAACTGTGCCACCCTCACCACTCAAACTTTAATTGCCCTCCACAGTTGCTACGCTGACTTATACTGGGCAACACTTTGGATTTATAGGTCCAAGCAATTACTATGCAGTTACTCTGTAATAGACCAGTAAGTACAGGTACAAGCAGGTTTGAAAGAGAAGTACTAACTCTGGCCCATTAGTGCTGCTAAGCAATGTCGGCTGCTGGGTTTGTCTTGTCATTTCGTTAGTGGCTGATTCAGACCTGCGGAGGTTTACACACTCTCTGGACAATCACTGATTATTGATTCATTGATTAACTTGAAAGCTTATGGACTACTTAATGAGGACATGCTATTGTTATGTAGCCCTGGCCCATAGTCAAAATCATTCATACACAAATCTTGTAGTCCCAAAGTTTGCTGGAAGTGAATTTACTGTAAAAGCCAGGGAGATCTGAAAGACAAACAACTACAGCTCATTCAAGCCAACATTTCAACAAAGACTTGTCTATTAGACAATGCTTCTATCGGCATTGGAATTATCAGGTGCTGTGCTCTGGCTCTCCAGGAGCTCAAACTGCATCTTAATGCTGTTTACATTAAGGGGATTTTCAAGCCATGCCCTTGTAATCCCTATTACCAGAGACAGTCAGGAATCCAACAGTTCCCTGCCAAGTCAAAAACATATGGATCCAACAGGAAAGGCTCATAAATAAAGCAGCATTGTATGGAGTTGCTCTGGCACTTATCAGTGCGGTGTGAGTGGGCACATGAGAAACAGCTTGCGATTTGGGACGCGATCAAGAGAGATGGGTTTAGTTGTTATCTGCTTGTCTAAGTTGAAATAGTGGATTGTTGTCTCATTTGTCTCATTGACCACTTACACACTTTTAATTAGACTGATATGTTCTGTATTACCATGGAAATCCATCTCAGTCCCATAGGACCACACCAAAACAAAGTGTTCATATCCATATCCATAACACTTTACAGTAGGAGGCAAAAGAAAATAGAGAGTACTGGTTTACTTTGCATAATTAATTGTAATTGATTATACAAACAGAACCTTAAAGGCATAGTTATTTCTTAATTATTCAGCCAAATGGCTGAAATGACCATTAGACTGCAGTAAATATTGCAGATTGCACCTTTAATTGAAGATAAAGCAATACAACCAAGGGTTTAAAGTCCATCTGTTTTAAAAGATGGTGAACAGTGACTAATCTATTGCACAAGACTGGCACTGTGTGCAAGGAACAGTAGTAAAGGGCGTATTGATTCACTCTCTAAGGATATTCTGTCAGACATTCCCCAATAAATGGCTTGGACGGACCACGCCAATGATAAAAGCCTCAGTATCCTAATTTTCCTCAAAAACACACACACACATACACAAATAAAGCATTTGAAATTTGCATCAAATGGTTAGCACTGGGGTTATCCACATTTTTTCGCAAGTAAAAACATGGTATTTTCCCATGTCAAATACACCTTATATCCAAGTCTTTGCCAAAAAGATTAACAGATACGGACCATAGTACATTTTATGGGAGGAGAAAATGAAATATTGTGCAGGAGTATAATCGGGGACTATGGCAGGTTCGCACTAGGTGATATGACCTGTGGGGGGGGCTTTTGTGTGTTAAGAGTGGACCAGTCAAGATAGTTGTTGTGTGTGTGCACATGTGTATGCTAATTCTTAGTGAGTGTTTTGTGTGCGTGCGTGTGCGTGTGCGCGTACGCGTGCGAGTGTGTGCGTGGCTGTCCGACCTTCTCTCTCCATCAACATTGTGACCCCTCTTAATCACCCTCTCTGTGGATGGTCCCTCTCGTTCTCGAAGTAAGAAAAATAAAAAAAGAGATAGTGAGTAGGAGACAGAGAGCGTGGGAGGAGGCTGTTTTGGATACATTTGTTTTATGCCGGGATGCGTTGCTGCTTTGGAATGCGTTCAGCGTGAATATGATCCTCCTGGGCTCCTGCATAAACCAAGAATGTTTCATAGTTGGAGCCATCAGTCATCGCTTCGCAGCCCTTGTGGTATAAAACGGTTTATGTTGCCTGCTACTTATTGCATTGGCATCAGAAGTGAATTGCTGTACACAGATAATAAATTATGTTCCTTTCATACTATTAAACGTCTAGTCCAGACAGTGGCATGTTGGATAAATAAGTAACTCTGAAACGGTGGAGGACTGGTCAAAGTACATGTACAAGTACAAGTACTCTCTAAAATCTGCACCGGTAAAAAGGATAGCCTAAACATGGGGCTTCTGCAATTTGTTGAATCAGGTTAATTCATTGAGGCACTATAAAATGTGCAGAAATATTTTCATTTAATTCAATACATTTAAATATTTCTTATTCAAATCTGTGTCCCAACGTAAATTGAATAATGCACAGTACATTGTGTTGTTCGCGGAGCCATTGTTGTGTCTGAAGTTGATTTCACGTAGAGCTTCACCACCAATGAGAGGGAGCCCTACTGGACTGATTTTAATGGTGCACAACAGTATTCAGGGGGAGTAGTAGGTTACTGTGGTTCTCTCACCGCTGGAATGTTTAGTTGATCCAAAATTAAAACATTTCATGATAGTCAACAAGGATTTGAACATTTTGGATTGGTCTAGTTTTCTTTGCCATTCAAGTCACTTTTCTGCATGTTGGCATGCGCAACTGCAAATACCAAACATACAGTACTTTACTCCACCACATTCATAACCATTCCCTGAAATGGAATGCTACCTCGTGTTGCAAATATTGGTAATACAAGTCTGGATACATACATGTAAATGTTCCATATGCCCTAACTTTGTTTTACAGATAATATGCCCATGCCCACACACACACACACACGCTCATACTGTACACACATTCCCCCTGGCCCCTACAAAGTTTCTCCTATACACATGCACACAGGGGCAAACACATGTGCAAACAACACACACGCACTCACACACACACTATAATTAGCCTCTCATGTGGCCGAAGCATGTTAACCGTCCTGACACAAGCCTGGCTACCGCCGCCGTTGAGCTCTCCATGTGTGTTTCATTACCATACACAGGTAGTACAC
This sequence comes from Salvelinus namaycush, assembly GCF_016432855.1. NCBI lineage: Eukaryota > Metazoa > Chordata > Actinopteri > Salmoniformes > Salmonidae > Salvelinus > Salvelinus namaycush. The sequence continues at coordinate 45,422,054 of NC_052334.1, read as the reverse complement.
GTCCTCCATCACAACCAAAGCTTCTGTCTGGTAAATTACACTCAGGGCTTCCCATGCAAGGCAGAGCAGTAGAGGTGGGGGTAGTGGGGGCTGAGAATAGGAGGAGGGCAATTGAAGATTGAAGACCAACTTCTGGCCAGACCTGATATATCACTGAACCCAATACTTTCATCCTTTTCTTCCAGTAATGAGACGCAGTGCATCCAAGCCCTTTGATTTATAATGCCTGCTATAGCCAAACACTAATCATTTATTATATTCCCTGTGTGCCAAGACACTTTCACACAATCTGTCAGCATATGATTAATCTTATGATGTACATCTTAAGGTATTACTCAAGGTTTTTAAAGCTTTGTACATTAAAGGGTATTAAACTCCTTGGCAAAAACTGAGCATCGCCATGTTGAAAATGTTTGGACTTTCAAGCAGGTAGTCAGAGGAAGATTTACACAGTGCTTTACAGTAGAACCAGTCGGTGTTTCCCTTATGTACAAATGTCTGCAGGAGACATACAGTATACTGAACCTATACAGCAGTATCTCTGAGGATCTATATAACATCATGAAATAATCATTATTAGTTGAATCAAAAGCTGGGCTAGAGCAAAAAATGTGTAGCACTGTGGGTTCCAGTACTGGAGGGGAGAAACACTGAATGGTTTGAGGTACACTAAGTAGTTGTGATGTCCATAATTCACTCCAATTAAATTAGCTGTATTCAATCACCAGTACAGTTGTTTTAAATATTTTTCAGTTGAATTCGGGAAGTTTACATACACCTTAGCTGAATACATTTAAACTCAGTTTTTCACAATTCCTGACATTTAATCAAAATAAAAATATTTAATCCTAGTCTTAGGTCAGTTAGCATCCCCACTTTATTTTAAGAATGTGAAATGTCACAAAAAAAGTGTAGAGAATAATTTATTTTAGCTTTTATTTGTTTCGTCACATTCCCAGTGGGTCAGAAGTTTACATACACTCAATTAGTATTTGGTAGCATTGCCTTTAAATTGTTTAACTTGGATCAAACACAATAAGCTTCCCACAATAAGTTGGGTGAATTTTGGCTCATTCCTCCTGTCAGAGCTGGTGTAACTGAGTCAGATTTGTAGGCCTCCTTGCTCACACACACTTTTTCAGTTCTGCCCACTAATGTTCTATGGGATTGAGGTCAGGGCTTTGTGATGGGGACTCCAATACCTTGACTTTGTTGTCCTTAAGCCATTTTGCCACAACTTTGGAAATATGCTTGGGGTCATTGTCCATTTGGAAGACCCATTTGGACCAAGCTTTAACTTCCTGACTGATGTCTTGAGATGTTGCTTTAGTATATCCACATAACTTTCCTACCTCATGATGCCATCTATATTTTGAAGTGCACCAGTCCCTCCTGCAGCAAAGCACCCCCTCAACATGATGCTGCCACCACCGTGCTTCACAGTTGGGATGGTGTTCTTCGGCTTGCAAGCGGACCCCTTTTTCCTCCAAACATAACGATGGTCATTATGGCCAAACAGTTCTATTTTTGTTTCATCAGACCAGAGGACATTTCTCAAAAAACTACAATCTTTGTCCCCATGTGCAGTGCTAAACCGTAGTCTGGCTTTTTTATGGCGGTTTTGGAGCAGTGGCTTCTTCCTTGCTGAGCGGCCTTTCAGGTTATGTCGATATAGGACTCGTTTTACTGTGGATATAGATACTTTGGTCACTGTTTCCTCCAGCATCTTCACAAGGTCCTTTGCTGTGGTTCTGAGATTGATTTACACTTTCCGCACCAAAGCACGTTCATCTCTAGGAGACAAAACGCGTCTCCTTCCTGAGCGGTATGACGGCTGCGTGGTCCATTGGTATTTATACTTGCGTACTATTGTTTGTACAGATGAACATGGTACCTTCAAGCGTTTGGAAATTTCTCCCATGGATGAACCAGACTTTTCCCATGATGTCAAGCAAAGAAGCTTCTAAAACCATGACATAATTTTCTTGAATTTTCCAAGCTATTTAAAGGCACAGTCAACTTAGTGGATGTAAACTTCTGATTCACTGGAATTGTGATACAGTGAGTTATAAGTGAAATAATCTGTCTGTAAACAATTGTTGGAAAAATTACTTGTGTCATGCACAAAGTAGATGTCCTAACCGACTTGCCAAAACTATAGTTTGTTAACAAGAAATTTGTGGTGGCTGAAAAACGAGTTTTAATGACTCCAACCTAAGTGTATGTAAACTTCCGACTTCAACTGTATATTATTTACAGAAATTGTGTCACGTTCCTGACCTGTTTTCTGTTGTTTTGTATGTGTTTAGTTGGTCAGGGCGTGAGTTGGGGTGGGTATTCTATGTTGTGTGTCTAGTTCGTCTGTTTCTATGTTCAGCCTGATATGGTTCTCAATCAGAGACAGCTGTCAATCGTTGTCCCTGATTGAGAATCATATATAGGTGGCTTGTTTTGTGTTGGGGATTGTGGGTGGTTGTTTCCTGTCTCTGTGTTTATGTTCTGCACCAGATAGGACTGTCTCGGCTTTCACGTTTGTTGTTTTGTAATGTTTGTTAATGTTCATCGTTTATGGTTTAATTAAACAGGTTGAACACTAACTGCGCTGCATTTTGGTCCTCTCCTTCATCCCAGGAAGAAAGCCGTAACAAATTGGGAAGAAATTCACACTGAGTTAAAGCAGGTCAGCTTTAAATGGGCATCAGAAATGTTCACTTCAATCGAATTCACCGGTGCGTGTTTCTTGTCATTATTCATAGTCAATGTTCTATAAGACATGGACAGATATGTCAAATATGAGTCTGATATTTTGAAATGTTCCTTTAGTTTGTGATTACAAGTGACTGGTGATATAGAATCCAAACCAATGTATTTGTGATCTCTGAAAGGGATTTTTTTTCTATTTCACTAGTCACTTGTAATCACTAACTAAAAGAACATTTCAAACTATCAGACTCATATTTGACATATCTGATATTTGGAACATCTAAAACAATCAGACTCATGTTTCACCCACACCCCAATCTACAAACCCCTTGGACAGTCTTCACATTTTGCTGCCTTGAAATTACATCTAAGAGGGATTAAATTATACTGAAATCAAAGATTTTCCTGAGTTAGTTCATACAAGGAAATCAGTCAATTGAAATAAATTAATGATGCACTAATCTACTGTATGGATTTCACATGACTGGGAATGCAGATATGCATCTGTTGGTCACAGAGACCTTAAAAAAAATTTAGGGGCATGGATCAGAAAACCAGTCAGTATTTGGTTTGACCACCATTTCACACAGCGCAACACATCTCCTTCGCATAGAGTTGATCAAGCTCTTAATTGTGGCCTGTAGAATGTTGTCCAACTTCTCTTCAATGGCTGGATTTTGTCAGGAACTGGAACACGCTGTCATACACGTCGATTGAGAGCATCCCAAACTCGCTCAATGGGTGACGTCTGGTGAGTATGCAGGCCATGGAAAAATTGACATTTTCAGCTTCCAGGAATTTTGTACAGATCCTTGCGACAGGTGGCTGTGCATTATCATGCAGAAACATGAGATGATGGAGGCGGATGAATGGCACGACAATGGGCCTCAGGATCTCTTGCATTCGGTTTGTCTGGGCATTCAAATTGCAACCGCTAAAATGCAATTGTGTTTGTTGTCCATAGCTTATGCTTGCCCATACCATAACCCTATGTGGCACTCTGTTCACAACGTTGACATCAGCAAACTGCTCGCCCACATGACGCCATACACGTGGTCTGTGGTTTTGAGGCCGGTTGGATGTACTGTCAATTCTCTAAAATGACATTGGAGAGAGCTTATGGAAGAGAAATGAACATTACATTATCTGGCAACAGCTCTGGTGGACATTCCCGCAGTCAACATGCCAATTGCATGCTCCTTCAAAACATGAGACATCTGTGGCATTGTGTTGTGTGACAAAACTGCCCATTTTGTATTGTACCCAGCACAAAGTGCACCTGTGTAATGACTAGGGTTGCAAAGGGTCGGAAACCTTCCGGTAAAATTCTAGGTCTTGTGGCATATTTTGGTTAAACTATCCCCAATTCAGTTGAATTGCAACCCTCTGCATGCACAGTGCATTCTTCCATCACATGTACTGTACTGTACTGTACCACTGATTCTCAAGATCTTGCACGCTAATGAGATGCTATTGAGCCCACACTACTATACTGTCTGAGCCAAGGACAACATGCTTTCTTGTAAGTTTTGATTACAATACTGGGTGGGGTGTATATATTTTATGACATACATGATTTTTTTAAACTAGTAAATAAACTCAGCAAAAAAAGAAGCGTCCCTTTTTCAGGACCCTCTCTTTCAAAGATAATTCGTAAAAATCCAAATAACTTCACAGATCTTTATTGTAAAGGGTTTAAACACTGTTTCCCATGCTTGTTCAATTTACCATGAACAATTAATGAACATGCACCTTTGGAACGGTCGTTAAGACACTGTCACGTTCCTGACCTGTTTTCTGTTAGTTTTGTATGTGTTAGTTGGTCAGGACGTGAGTTTGGGTGGGCAGTCTATGTTTTGTGTTTCTATGTTGGTTTAATGGGTACCTGATATGGTTCTCAATTAGAGGCAGGTGGTTTTCATCTCCTCTGATTGAGAATCATATTAAGGTAGGTGGTGTCACATTGTTTGTTTGTGGGTGGTTGTCTTCCGTGTCTGTATGTTGCGCCACACGGGACTGTTTCGGTATGTTTGTTCGTTCGGTTTTTGTGTAGTCTATTTTCCTGTTCGTGCGTTCTTCGTGTCATGTAAGTTCGTTTGTTCAGGTCTGTTGACTGCGTTTGTTATTTTGTAAATTCTCAAGTGTTTCGTGTTTGTCTATCATTTAAATAAATTCATTATGACTGCATACCTCGATGCGTATTGGTCCGACCCATGCTTCTCCTCTTCAGACGAAGAGGAGGAGAGCAGCCGTTACAGACACTAACATCTTACAGATGGTAGGCAATTAAGGTCACAGTTATGGAAACTTAGGACACTAAAGAGGCCTTTCTACTGACTCTGAAAAACACCAAAAGAAAGATGCCTAGGGTCCCTGCTCATCTGCGTGAAGGTGCCTTAGGAATGCTGCAAGGAGGCATGAGGACTACAGATGTGGCCAGGGCAATAAATTGCAATGTCCGTACTGTGAGATGCCTGAGACAGCGCTAAAGGGAGACAGGACGGACAGCTGATTGTCCTCGCAGTGGCAGACCACATGTAACAACACCTGCACAGGATCTGTACATCCGAACAGCACACCTGTGGGACAGGTACAGGATGGCAACACCAACTGCCCGAGTTACACCAGGAACACACAATCCCTCCATCAGTGCTCAGACTGTGCGCAATAGGCTGAGAGAGGCTGGACTGAGGGCTTGTAGGCCTGTTGTAAGGCAGGTCCTTACCAGACATCACCGGCAACAACGTTGTCTATGGGCAAAAACCCACCGTCGTTGGACCAGACAGTACTGGCAAAAAGTGCTCTTCACTGACGAGTCGCGTTTTTTTCTCACCAGGGGTGATGGACGGATTCGCGTTTATCGTTGAAGGAATGAGCTTTACACCGAGGCCTGTACTCTGGAGCGGAATCGATTTGGAGGTGGAGGGTCCGTCATGGTCTGGGGCGGTGTGTCACAGCATCATCGGACTGAGCTTGTTGACATTGCAGGCAATCTCAACGCTGTGTGTTACAGGGAAGACATCCTCCTCCCTCATGTGGTACCCTTCCTGCAGGCTCATCCTGACATGACCCTCCAACATGACAATGCCACCAGCCATACTGCTCGTTCTGTGCATGATTTCCTGCAAGACAGGAATGTCAGTGTTCTGCCATGGCCAGCGAAGAGCCCGGATCTCAATCCTACTGAGCGCATCTGGGACCTGTTGGATCGGAGGGTGAGGGCTAAGGCCATTCCCCCCAGAAATGTCCGGGAACTTGCAGGTGCGTTGGTGGAAGAGTGGGGTAACATCTCACAGAAAGAACTGGCAAATCTGGTGCAGTCCATGAGGAGGAGATGCACTGCAGTACTTAATGCAGCTGGTGGCCACACCAGATACTGACTGTTACTTTTGATTTTGACCCCCCCCCCTTTGTTCAGGGACACATTATTCCATTTATGTTAGTCACATGACTGGAGAACTTGTTCAGTTTATGTCTCAGTTGTTGAATCTTGTTGCGTTCATACAAATATTTACAGATGTTAATCTAACTGCTTATTTGTGTTTTTTTTACACATTTTTTTCTAATCTTTACAAGAAAATGCCACGGGCACTATCTGATGTGTGGAGACATTTCACTGCAGCTAATGTAGAAGGAAAAAGCTGTGTACATTTGTAAATACTGTGCCAAATCATATGCGAAGAATGCAACAAAGATGCAGAATCATCTGGCCATGTGCATAAAGTTCCCTCAGCGATCACAACAAGCAAACTCTGACAAACTTCCCTCTACATCTATTCGAGGTGAAGATGATGAACCTTATCGATAGCAACAGCTCATGGTCCTATTTTGACTCAATGGAGGAATGTAGTCAGAGAAATGCTTATGATGTCTTGCTCGATCTGTGTATGAAACTGGTTCACCTCTGATGCTCACAGGCAATGTGTATTGGAAAAGATTTCTGAATGTTCTTCACCCAGCATACACCCCTCCAACCAGACATGCTTTATATAAACTTCTCTGGATGCAGAGTTCAAGTGAAGGTCAAGCAAATCATAGAGAAAGCAGATTGTATTGCAATCATCTCTGATGGGTGATCGAATGTTCGTGGGCAAGGAATAATTAACTACACCATCTCCACCCCTCAACCAGTATTCTACAAGAGCACAGACACAAGGGACAACAGACACACCGGTCTCTACATTGCAGATGAGCTGAAGGCAGTCATCAATGACCTTGGACCACAGAAGTTGTTTGCACTGGTGACAGACAATGCTGCGAACATGAAGGCTGCTTGGTCTAAAGTGGAGGAGTCCTACCCTCACATCACACCCATTGGCTGTGCTGCTTATGCATTGAATCTGCTCCTCAAGGACATCATGGCACTGAAAACAATGGATACACTCCACAAGAGAGCCAAGGAAATGGTTAGGTATGTGAAGGGTCATCAAGTTATAGCAGCAATCTACCTCACCAAGCAAAGTGAGAAGAATCAGAGCACCACATTGAAGCTGCCCAGCAACACCCGTTGGGGTGGTGTTGTCATCATGTTTGACAGTCTCCTGGAGGAGGAGTCTCTCCAAGAAATGGCCATATCACAGTCTGCTGATATGGACAGCCCCATCAAAAAGCAGCCTGAAACTCCTGAAACCTATAGTAGTAGCCATTGCACGGATTGAGGGAGACAATGTCATCCTGTAATCCGTACTGCCCTGCCCACTTCCCTGTTGCTCCAAGCAGAGGAAACTGCAGTTCTGAAATACATTAAAAAGCGTGAAGACTTCTGCCTGAAGCCCATACACGCCGCAGCGTACATGTTGAACCCCAAGTATGCTGGCAAGAGCATCCTGTCTGGTGCAGAGATCAACAAGGCCTATGGTGTCATCACTACTGTGTCTCGCCACCTTGGCCTGGATGAGGGCAAGGTTCTTGGCAGTCTGGCGAAGTACACTTCCAAGCAAGGGCTTTGGGATGGAGATGCAATATGGCATTGTGCCAACAAATCTCATCAGCCACCTGGTGGAAGAGACTTTGTGGATCTGAGGCTCTATCTCCTGTTTCCTCCATCATCCTCCAAATCCCACCAACATCAGCCGCCTCAGAACGCAACTGGTCCTTGTTTGGGAACACACACACACCAAACCACGCAACAGGCTGACCAATTCAAGGGTTGAAAAATTGGTGGCCATCCGGGCAAATTTGAGGATTTTTGAGCCTGACGAGCCATCCTCAACAAGGTTGGAAAGTGACAGTGAAGATGAGGCCACAGAGTCTGATGTTCTCCAGGTGGACATTGAGGAGGTCCAGGGAGAAGACATGGAAGCCTGAGAGGAAGACTACAAAAGCTTTAGTTTCTAGACTATCATTTTACTTTTGATTTTGACTCCCCCTTTGGTCAGGGACACATTATTCCATTTCTGTTAGTCACATGTCTGTGGAAGTTGTTCAGTTTATGTCTCAGTTGTTGCATCTTGTTATGTTCATACAAATATTTACACATGTTAAGTTTGCTGAAAACAAACGCCGTTGACAGTGAGAGGACGTTGCTTTTTTTGCTGAGTTTATGTATATTAAGGTATTTTCTGACTTTATTGAACAGATACAGAGAGAGGTTGCGTCAAAGAGCAGTAGGCTGGATTCAAACCCATGCCGACACTGTAGACATGTGTGCCGGAGGCTGCTGCATTACTGCTAGACCAGCCAGGCCACAGTGTCCACACACTCCTGTCAGATCCATGCGATGCAGTCATAAAGTGATGGTGAAAAAGTCACACATGCCATATTGATTCCTGCTGTTCTATAAACAGGCTTTACTTGGTCACAGTGGTGGTTCTTATTGGAGTTGTGTATTGTGTGTGTGTGCGTCCGCGGGTTTGTGTCTGTGGGCCTGTGTGTGTATGTGAGTGTGGTGTGTGTGTGTGCCGGTGCACTTGCATGTACTAATATATCAACCCTAATCAAAACCAGCCCCAACCGCAAAATACCTCTACTGTGAGTCAACAACATGCCAGTCTACAGCTGAACACCCTCTGTGCCTTTAATACATACTGCCATAAAATGACACATTCCATCAGAGAACACTAGAACACTGGCATGCCTCTGGGCAAGTCCTCAAATGTCCCAATATCGCCTCATGAAAAAGAGGGCAGTCAGTCGAAAGAGCGAGACAAGAGACGTACAATTGGAAGTACATCTGGGACCATCGTGTTAACCGTTGGCAGATACAATGCTCAACAGCATCGCAGTGGATTCAAAAAGGCTTATAAACAGTATATGAAATGTGGCGTGGCTTAGGTTGGATTTAATTAGGAATTAGTAGTGCCTCAGACATCAAATCACTCAAAGGAACGGAGATTTTGAAATAAAATGTTGGTTCATCAAACATCAAACAAACAGTCAGCTAGTCCAATCAAATGCCCACAAATCAAAAGACCCGTAATCAAAGCCACGAGTCATATCAATGATCATCTTAACCAACGTCCTGTTTTTTTAACCTATCATTAGATGCTTGCCCATATGGGCCTCTTTTGTCTGCAGGTGTTGCTTGTCCTGCTGTAGACTACCAATTGGACAAATTATGAATCCCTATACTTGTAAGTGGCTTCCTTTCCTTTCCTTTCCTTCACCTCACTCTCTATGGACTGGATAGGTAAAAGCCACGTAGTAGATGCACAAAGCTTGCTAGCTGGTGAGGCACTTATCTGGTCCATTTGTACACTCTTAATAAAAAAAGGTGCTATCTACAACCTAAAAGGGTTCTTTGGCTGTCCCCATAGAAGAACCCTTTGAAGAACCCTATTTGGTTCCCAAAAGGGCTCTACCTGGAACCAAAAAAGGGTTCTCCTATGGGGACAGCTGAAGACCCCTTTTGCAACCCTTTTTTTAAAAGTGTAGTAAGGGAGAAGTGGGATTATGATTGGGCTGTCAGTGTAACGCTGGTTCCGTCATGACCTTGGCATGTGCAGGTGACCTCGGATGCAGAATATTCTTTCAAGACAACATGTTGTACTCCCGACACTACGGTGTGACATTGCTAACTACTTGTCTACCGAAACCATATACCACCAAGATTGTGGCTTTTGTAGACTGTGGTACTTCATGGCTCAAGGGAGGTCGCATCACTGCACGATGGGCTAGTCATGACTGCCTAGCTAGCAACTTCCCATCTGCTACACTAGTATACAGGAGATATCGCCCCTTGTTGGCCTGTGGGTCTAAATGGAGGGCAGGATTAAGTACAGGTTTACAGTCTCAGGAACAGACTGTCAAAGCTAACAGAAAAAAGGAAAGACATGAAGAATGTAATTGTAAATAATGAGGGAAATTAAGAAAATAATGAGGCAGCCCTTCGAAACCCTTCCTCAAAAAACCTGCTTGAACCTCACCATAGATTCTGTATTCTTCAGGACAGTTCCTGAGAGATTCAACATTTAGGGGCAAAGCAGGCCTTTAGGTGGCCATGACATGCTATTCTTGAATGATTTCCCATGTCTGATCATTTTGATTTAATGATAGCTAAAATGAATCTCATTTATACGGCATCCCTGCGCCACCCTTTATTCTAACATGTGTCTTTGTAATGAGCCTGTATGATATCATGCAATCTCCCGTGTAGACACCCTCCAGAGAAATCTTCCTTGAAATTTCACAAGGAGTCAAGCCCCTAAGAAGCTCGCTGCGATAGACTGTTTTAATAAAAGGTAATTTAGAACTGTCGGAATCTTCGGTTGCATTGAATCATTGCCAAACCGACAGAACGGGCGCTATTGGAAAGAGTGAAGACTATGCTGTAAAGTGTATGCTCTTGCTTTAAAGGTCCCCTGTGTGCTTGTAAGACATTTCATTAAAGATGAAGATCATCGAATACTTTCAACAATGCATCTGAGTATTTCGCAGATTCCTTCTTCGAACCTTTCATTTTAAACAACTCTTTTGTCGAGGCTAATATGCACTGAGATGTTTAAATGTGGATACGCTCCTTTAATCTTAACCTTTCATCCCTTTCCCCCCCAAAAAGACTCTCGTCTGCAAGTTATAAAGCTTTTCCTTTATTCCTCCAAATCATCACAGAAAGACCTCCTATGAAATAATGTGTCATAAGACAGCTACATCTGCTGGAAACATTGAAAAGGATGTTGGTAGTAGTAGCCGGTGGGTCATGACTTCTGAAGCCAATACAACTCAATAGTACTATCTGCACATATACCAGATATACCTGTACAGCACAGCACAGCAAAATTGTTTCAGAATTCAGTTACCAATCCAAAGCAATTTACAGACTAATGTATTTCGGTAATTTTTTTGTTTTTCTCAAATGTAATCATTGTTGATCATGGTAATGATATATCTAGGTATATTCAGGAGTGATAATGTCACAACAGGGCACTTAGTTCCCACTTACCAAATCATTAGTACACATAATACCTCACATAAAGCACAGAAGGTTCTGGTTTTCCAATGTTCATACACATACTCACACAGCTGAAATACTCATCAACGGGTCCCCAATGACCTAGAGTTGCTCAGTATTTTTATACTCCACTTGCTCTGAAAAGGCAAACGGAAGAACTTCTACCCCATATGCACACACACACACACACACACACACACACACACACACACACACACACACACACACACACACACACACACACACGTAATACACCATACCAACACCACTTCTAACTAACTGTTAGCTTGTTAGCATTGGCCTGCTAACTATCTGAATCGCCGTGTCCCCAGTCAGCCCAACCACTCACTGGACCCATATGTTCACTTGGCTACGCATGCCTCTCTCTAAAATCAATATGCCTCGTCCATTACTGTCCTGGTTAGTGATTACTGTCTTATTTCACTGTAGAGCCTCTAGCCCTGCTCAATATGCCTTAACCAACCATGTTGTTCCACCTCCTACATATGCGATGACATCACCTGGTTTAAACGTCTCTAGAGACTATATCTCTCTCATCATTACTCAATGCCTAGGTTTACCTCCAATGTACTCTCATCCTACCTTACCTTTGTCTGTACACTATGCCTTGAATCTATGCTATCGTGCCCAAAAACCTGCTCCTTTTACTCTCTGTTCCGAACGTGCTAGACGGCCAGTTCTTATAGCCTTTAGCCGTACCCTTATCCTACTTCTCCTCTGTTCCTCTGGTGATGTGGAGGTTAATCCAGGTCCTGCAGTGCCTAGCTCCACTCCCACTCCCCAGGTGCTCTCATTTATTGTCTTCTGTAACCGTAAAAGTCTTGGTCTTGGTAGAAGCCTACTCCCTAAGTTTGTTTTACTCACTGCTTTAGCACACTCTGCCAACCCGGATGTCTTAGCCGTGTCTGAATCCTGGCTTAGGAAAACCATCAAAAACCCTGAAATCCCCATCGCTAACTATAAAATTTTCCACGAAGATAGAACTGCTAAAGGGGGCGGTGTTGCAATCTACTGCAGAGATAGCCTGCAGAGTTCTATCTTACTATCCAGGTCTGTACCAAAACAATTCGAGCTTCTACTTCTAAAAATTCACCTTTCCAGAAACAAGTCTCTCACTGTTGCCGCTTGCTATGGACCTCCCTCTGCCTCCTGCTGTGCCCTCGATACCATATGTGAACTGATAGGCCCCCATCTATCTTCAGAGCTCGTGCTGTTAGGTGACCTAAACTGTGACATGCTTAACTCCCCGGCCATCCTACAATCTAAGCTTGATGTCCTCAATCTCACACAAATTAGCAATGAACCTACCAGGTACAACCCCAAATCCGTAAACACGGCCACCCTCATAGATGTCATCCTAACTAACTCGCCCTCCAAATACACCTCTGCTGTTGTCAATCAAGATCTCAGCGATCACTGCCTCATTGCCTGCATCCGTAATGGGTCTGCGACCAAACGACCACCCCTCATCACTGTCAAACGCTCCCTAAAACACTTCTGCGAGCAGGCCTTTCTAATCGATCTGGCCGGGGTATCCTGGAATGACATTGACCTCATCCCGTCAGTAGATGATGCCTGGCTATTCTTTAAAAGTGCCTACCTCACCATCTTAAATAAGCATGCCCCACTCAAAAAATGTAGAACTAGGAATAGATGTAGTCCTTGATTCACTCCAGACCTGTCTGCCCTTGACCAGCACAAAAACATCCTGTGGCGTTCTGCATTAGCATCGAATAGGCCCCGTGATATGCAACTTTTCAGGGAAGTTAGGAACAAATATACACAGGCATTTAGAAAAGCTAAGGCTAGATTTTTCAAACAGACATTAGCATCCTGTAGTACTAACTCAAAAAAAGTTCTGGGACACTGTAAAGTCCATGGAGAATAAGAGCACCTCCTCCCAGCTGCCCACTGCTCTGAGGCTAGGAAACACTGTTACCACCGATAAATCCACTATAATTGAGAATTTCAATAAGCATTTCTCTACGGCTGGCCATGCTTTCCACCTGGCTACCCCTACCCCGGTCAACTGCCCGGCACCCTCCACAGCAACCCGCCAAAGCCCCCACCATTTCTCCTTCACCCATATCCAGATAGCTGATGTTCTGAAAGAGCTGCAAAATCTGGACCCCTACAAATCAGCCGGGCTAGACAATCTGGACCCTCTCTTTCTAAAATGATCTGCCGAAATTGTTGCAACTATTGACTGTATGTTTGTTTTACTCCATGTGTAACTCTGTGTTGTTGTATGTGTCGAATTGCTATGCTTTATCTTGGCCAGGTCGAAGTTGCAAATGAGAACTTGTTCTCAACTAGCCTACCTGGATAAATAAAGGTGAAATAAATAAAAATAAATAAATTCTGCAAAATAGCAATGCCAACACATTCACATTTTTGTTTTATGCCATTGTTCTTGTGGAGAAATTGACGTTGCGTCTGACTAATACGTGCTAGGGAGCTAAAATAACACGTGTCCCCCTCGAAGAGCCTGCTTCAGAGGTAATTAGCTTATGGTCTGCAGTCTTGATTAAGCCCTCCTATAATCTAATCATGAACTTGTTTGGGGGAAAATTGAAGGAATGCTACACCGTAAGGATGTGTTGGATTGCGTTACACTGGAGCTCCATAGGAAACCAAATCTCCCACAAGTCTCCATGACATCAATTGAAAATTGTTAACTTTAATTCTATTTGAATTTCTTGTTAATCTAATTGCATCAGGCTGGGATTAGGGTTCTTTGGTTAAACATAGACTAATACTTGTTCAGATGGCAGACCTTAGCTTGGTAATTTCTGATGTGATCAAACATTTGTTTTATGACCACATTCAAATGTAATAAATTCACACCCATTAGACTTGGACTGAAATTGAATGTGACATTCCTGGTCAGCTGTGATGAAAATGTTTATCATGTTTGACCAGGGGTGTGCATCATTAATATTCTGATGGCCACTTGCTTTTTTATGGCATGATGTCATCAGTTTGAAATATTCCAGGATTACAGTGTCCATATTAGGACAACCGACACAAAGTCCTTGCAACTCTGACACCAACTTGTTGTGACGCTGACAAGTCCAAGTGACTGAGGCTGTACGTTCTCAATAGCCAACCAGGTTAAATTAAGCCATACAGTTCCGTCCCTACTTCAGCATGTCCTCCTAACCCTGTCTCTGTCTGTCTGTCTCCCAGCCCCTGCTGGTGAAGGAGGAGCTATGCATGAACAAGCCAGAGTATCTACCAAAACCTCATGAAGGGAAGGTGGAAATTGTCCTAATGTTAAGTAAGTAAACATCCGCGGCATGTTTTCTGCCACTAAAAAAACACAGTAATCTACATTTCCACAATGAAGGGTGTCATACATAGTAATTTTCCAATCGCTTTTTCAATTGCATCAATTAACCATGATACATCCTTAATTATCAGACATCCAAGCAGTCTGATAATTCAAAGAATTGCCACGAATAACAACGTAAAGGCAATATAAACACGCTGCCATTTTTTATCTTTAAACTGCTGCTGGTCTGGATGATGCCGTCATATAATATAGTCTGTTCAGCGATATAAAAACATACCCTGAGTCAATCAAAAGCTCTTAGGATCACAATCCTTTATTACCTTAGCTGTCAATTACAACACTCACACAGAAACATACATCACAATCATTAATCTAATCACCAACAATAATATTTGAGTTAATAGCCTGAAACGTCCCACAGCAGCCATGAGTTCATCATCTGGCACCACGTATCGGTTGGTAGTAGGAGAAACAGCCACTTCCCAACCCCCTTTATTAGTTATTACAGGTTTATTATTATTGTAATACGAACGAGTGAACTTAAAGGGCAACATTGAGGTCTAGGGTTCCTTTAACTTTGAGAATACCTCAATGACATCACCGAGCCATGACTGATCCACCCCCTTTGTTCTTGCATTATAATGAACGTCCAAAAGATATACAGCTAAATGGAATTGGTTTTATTATAATGGAAATACACAATTGAATGTAAGCTGATTGGAGATCAGTTTAATCTTATGTTTTGAGTTACTGTATGTGACAATAGGAGAGACTTAGGGGAAAATAATTAAACCACAATGAAAGGTGGAGATTTCAGAAGATATCGTTGGTTCCGAACACAACGTTGTTTCTGCAACCTTGAGAATGGTATAGAGTTCTAATGGACTGCCGAGAAAGGATACATAACAATAATCATCTTGACCAATCATGGGGTTCCCATTGCCTCATGCACCCGACTCATTTAAAGTTGAAGTCAGAAGTTTACATCCACTAAGTTGACTGTGCCTTTAAACAGCTTGGAAAATTACAGAAAATTATGTCATGGCTTTAGAAGCTTCTGATAGGCTAATTGACATCATTTGAGTCAATTGGAGGTGTACCTGTGGATGTATTTCAAGGCCTACCTTCAAACTCAGTCCCTCTTTGCTTGACATCATGGGAAAATCAAAATAAATCAGCCAAGACCTCAGAAAGAAATGGTAGACCTCCACAAGTCTGGTTCATCCTTGGGAGCAATTTCCAAATACCTGAAGGCACCACGTTCATCTGTACAAACAATAGTACGCAAGTCTAAACACCATGGGACCACGCAACAGTCATACCGCTCAGGAAGGAGATGCGTTCTGTCTCCTAGAGATGAACGTGCTTTGGTGCGAAAAGTGCAAATCAATCCAAGAACAACAGCAAAGGACCTTGTGAAGATGCTGGAGGAAACAAGAACAAAAGTATCTATATCCACAGTAAAACGAGTCCTATATCGACATAACCTGAAAGGCCGCTCAGCAAGGAAGAAGCCAGTGCTCCAAAACCGCCATAAAAAAGCCAGACTACGGTTTGCAACTGCACATGGGGACAAAGATTGTAGTTTTTGGAGAAATGTCCTCTGGTCTGATGAAACAAAAATAGAACTGTTTGGCCATAATGACCATCCTTATGTTTGGAGGGAAAAGGGGGAGGCTTGCAAGCCGAAGGACACCATCCCACCCGTGAAGCACGGGGGTGGCAGCATCATGTTGTGTGGGTGCTTTGCTGCAGGAGGGACTGGTGCACTTCACAAAATAGATGGCATCATGAAGCAGGAACATTTGTGGATATATTGAAGCAACATCTCAAGACATCAGGAAGTTAAAGCTCAAGACATCAGGAAGTTAAATCTTGGTTACAAATCGGTCTTCCAAATGGACAGTGACCCCAAGCATACTTCCAAAGTTATGGCAAAATGGCTTAAGGACAATAAAGTCAAGGTATTGGAGTGGCCATCACAAAGCCCTGACCTCAATCCCATAGAAAATTTGTGGGCAGAACTGAAAAAGCGTGTGCAAGCAAAGAGGCCTACATACCTTCCTTAGTTACAACAGCTCTGTCAGGAGGAATGGGCCAAAATTAACCCAACTTATTGTGGGAAGCTTGTGGAAGGCTCCCCGAAAGTTTGATCCACGTTAAACAATTTACAGGCAATGCTACCAAATACTAATTGAGTGTATGTAACCTTCTGACCCACTGAATGTGATGAAAGAAATAAAAGCTGAAATAAATCATTCTCTCTACTATTATTCTGACATTTCACATTCTTAAAATAAAGTGGTGATCCTAACTGACCTAAGACAGGGAATTTTTACTAGGATTAAATGTCAGGAATTGTGACATTTTTTGTTGAAATGTATTTGACTAAGGTGTATGTAAACTTCAGACTTCAACTGTAGGTGCTGGGAAAACAGGACCACAGGCTTTTAATTATATATGTTGCCATGGCAACTGCTTGGTTGATAAGCTCCCCATACACTTGATTGCATGATTGATCATTGACCATGACTTATTCCCACAAATGTATTGGAATCGTATAGTTATTAAGCAATGTGTCTTATGATAGACTTTAGGTGGCCAGTGGAACTTGACTAAGCAGAAAATGAAGGCAGAACATTTCCAAAAGCATCAGTGTGGCCCATAATAAAGGCACAATCTGCTACTTTTCATTTCCAGTCAAAGGTGCTGTCCCTGCACTTGTATCTAAATGATGGTGGTGGGCCTCTGAAAATGTATCTGCCACTGAGTAATTTGCAAGGTCCCTGGTCCCTGGTTTTCTAACAATATAACTCAAACCTAAACTTAACCAGTCACATTTCTTACCTAAACTTAACCAAACCTTGAGCCCTAACCTTAACCAATTGGAATTGCGTACCTAAATGTAACCAATTACATTGCTTGCCTTAACTTTAAGCAATTACATTCATTTCTGCGCTCTGAGCAGAGCTGCCCAAGAACAAGATGGAATAAGAAAAATTTAATCTGCATCTAAAGGTTTTGACAGACGACACAACAGCCACTGCTCAGACAAAATATAGCTGAACTCTGTTTGGATTTAGGCATTGGTAAAATGTTTTATGCTGGAAATACAAACAACTTATTTTGTTTAGTCTAGCTAGTTCTCAAGACAAGCTGCAAGTGGCTGGCTGTTAGCATTTAGCTATCTACACATGCGCTGTTTCGCTTGGCACAAACAGGGAGGGAGACCTGGCTTCGATCACACCGTAGGTCATGTATGCAGCCTCCTTTCGGCTCACCATGATTCATGTCAGTCAGAAAGGGAATGATGTAAGATCAACCATAACCACATGGAGATGGAGTATAGACAAGAACAGACCGTATAGTTCAAAACCCTGGTGCAGGAGTTTGGTCTAACAGTATAACACAGCACATTCTGGACTACACTTGCCCCGTGAGAGATCAGGGTTTGATCCCCATGCCGACCTCTTCAACTTTAAATACTGCATCTGTCTTCCCCTCTCACTTCATCTATATACCATAGCTA
The DNA here is from genome assembly GCF_016432855.1 of Salvelinus namaycush. NCBI lineage: Eukaryota > Metazoa > Chordata > Actinopteri > Salmoniformes > Salmonidae > Salvelinus > Salvelinus namaycush. The sequence goes on along the minus strand of NC_052334.1, from coordinate 45,404,117 downwards.
TCCAAATAAAGCAACATTTTAAAGGGGAGGTGCATTCCTTTCCCCTTAAAACAGGTAAAACATCATTGTGCACTGCACGCACATGATCGAGTGCAATACTCCAGCTGTAAACTGTGTGTTATGAAATTATAGCTGCCCAACATACCATACAGGTCAGGTTATGGCTAATGTCTGCATCCTCCAGCTTCTGTAAACAAAGACATCCTCTTCAAATGTATGTAGCCTATCAGGGCAAGCCCCGTGTTTGATTCCACGTCTATGAGAAGCCTACGCTCTTAGAAAAAAGGGTTCCAAAAGGTTATTCTGCTGTCCCCATAGGAGAACCCTTTTTGGTTCCAGGTAAAAAAACGTTTGGTTCCATGTAGAACCCTCTGTGGAACACCAACACCAAAAGGGTTTTAAATGGAACCCAAAAGGATTCTACCTGGAACCAAAAGGGTTCTAAATGGAACAAAAAAGGGTTCTCCTATGGTTCTAGATACTACCTTTTTCTAAGACTGTATGGACTTAAGATTCATTGGAGGACAGCTGACATTTTGCATAGATTTTAGGCCTATAGATTATTTCTAAAGCCAATAGGAACAGATCTGCAGATATTCCTTTTTGCATGTCGTCAATTATCATAGGCTTTCTGTCCTCTATAGAAGAATGTATATGCATTGGAAAACCAGAATGCATATGTATAGCATGGACCAATCTGTGCCTGGGTTTAATGACATTCAACCCACCAACACTCTGAACTCTATAGTGTATCACTAACCTAACATATTGCCACCTCTGCAACATAATACTGTGGATGAGCTACTGTATCCACTACTTTTATCATTACCAGTGACTTAATTGTGTTCTTACAAAATGTTGGTAACACTTTCAAATCGATTATAAACACATTTACAATTATGAGCTATGTATAATACATAGTATTGCTTATAGCCACTCATAAACACTGTATTATATGGTTGGGAGCCCTATAGGCCTACATGAATAGACAATCTCATCAGTTGTCATGTATTATTCTGGTGAAATACTATTTTACTGAGGATACTGTATGTTATTTTCCTATTAAATCCACAGCTAGGCTCCAGTCATATTGCCTGTACTGATCCAAAGGTCACAAACTTTGCGACCTCCCACAATAGCCTTCCAACACACTCTACTTTTACTCACTC